>NW_024040928.1:19347821-20732821 GCF_014851395.1 Micropterus salmoides
CATACAACAGATAAATGTGTGACAAAACATGTGTAACCTTTATTAAAGAAAGAAAAGCCTCACTCAGATGAAACACAGAGTGTTCAGGCCAAAAACCAGTTAACACAACATATGCCACAAAATCAGAGCTAATCAGAAATGACAGAAACTGACATTTAACTGACAATTTAACAGCTTTCAGCGGTTACAGATCAAGTGACATTTAAAGTGCTTTCATATCTTTGTCCTCAACTGACATTTCAGCTCATTTCAATGAAACCATTTAATGGTTTCACTGAAAACAGCAAATATATCACCTCTTCTGACCTCCACTGTTGAAACCAGGGCTAAATTTTTATTTCTCAAACAGAATACTGAATTTGAATAAAGTGATGTTATCTTTTTTTCTAACAACTTGAATGAGTAGGATTTGTCGACTCGCCATTTGGGGTCATGCCATTCAAAGTTGGCACAAGGGCAGCCGTAGTCGAGCAAGCTTTAGGTGAAATGGGGAGCGTGACGCGAGTACAGCGGTTAATCACAGAAACAGAGTGTCGTTTTCTGATTGTGATGCTGTGTGTACGTGGCTCGGCCCTGCCCTCAGTCAAACAGACACACTGACCCGCAGTTATGCATCTGTGGCACAGACTGAAAGCAGAACGAAGTGAACTATACGGGACAGCCCTTGTCGAAACACAATTTACTCCAAAGGCTTTCAGTGCTTATGCTTCACCACACACTTCAACTGACATCTTCTTTTAGTTTAGACGCATGTACTAATTCCTATCAGGACTTCACTTCAATTAACACTTGAAGGTCAATTTCTTACCTAGGGTTCGCCAGACTTTCAGCTCAACTGATACTGACTAACTGAATATTATGCAGTGCTCACACAATATGATGATAAGAATTTTAGTTTAAAACAAACAGAATGTGATGAAGTATCTGTTCTGATGTTAGCATGCTAACAAGTTAGCCCCGTAGTTTCAGCTGGGAGATGTTTGTGAGCGTAAAGTTCACAAGTGCACACAAAGCTCTTACACCTATTTTTCTTATTAAACAGAAAAATACAGCCGCACACCTTCTGAGTTTAAGTTTCTCTATTTCACAGAACAAATTGCCTTGTTAACAATACAGCCGCACACCTTCTGAGTTTAAGTTTCTCTATTTCACAGAACAAATTGCCTTGTTAACTCACCACTTCATTCAAACTCGACGAAAACAAAATAAAATTCACCAAAACCATCTTGGTTAGTCTTTCCACTCTTCCAACAACTACCAGCTCTGCTTTGGTGGAAATAAACCCTAGTTTAACATCTAGTTAGATGTGAAAATATTTTGCAAGGCAAGTTTATTTGTATAGCACATTTCAACAACAAGGCAATTCAAAGTGCTTTACATAAACAATAAAAGTAATAAAGGGAAATTGAAAAAAACACACATTTATAGATCATTTTTAAAAGAGTGAAATAGAAAATAAAACAGGATAAAATACATTTTAAAGAGTTAAATAGGAAATAGAAGCAGGGTAAAACAGGACAGTAAACGTCACAGCGCAGTGCATGACATTAATCCACAGCCTTACATTTTCTGAGAGTTTGTTCCAGATATATGGAGCTTAAAAACTAAATGCTGCTTCTCCATGTTTAGTTTTGACAGAAAGCAGACCTGTCCCAGACAACCCAAGAGGTCTGGATGGTTCATAACGAAGCAGAAGATCAGAAATGTATTTTGGTCCTAAACCATTCAGTGCTTTATAAACCAACAGCGGGATTTTGAAATCAATTCTTTGACGTACAGGAAGCCAATGTAAAGACCTCAGAACTGGAGTGATGTGATCCACTGTTTTGGTCTTAGGTCCTTTTTTAGGGAGCCCTGTAAAGACACCGTTACAGTAGTCGAGTCGACTGAAGATAAATACATGGATAAGTTTTTCCAGGTCCTGCTGAGACGTAAGTCCTTTAATCCTTGATATATTCTTCAGGTGATAGTAGGCTGACTTTCCATGACTACACCAAGATTTCTGGCTTGGTTTGTGGTTCCTAACCTTACCAATTGAAGCTGAGCACTGACTTTTCAATCGTTCTTCCTTGGCTCCAAACACAATAACTTCAGTTTTATCTTTGTTTAATTGAACTGCTCAATACAGTCACTCAGTGCCTGTATGGGATCATAGTCCCCTGGTGAAATGTTTATGTAAATCTGTGTGTCATCTGCATAATTATGGTAACATATTTTGTTGTTTTTCATAAACTGAGCCAGTGGAAGCATGTAGATGTTAAACAGAAGAGGACCCAGAATGGAGCCTTGGGGAACTCCACAGGTCATTTTTGTTTGCTCAGATGTGTAATTATCTATAGACACAAAGTAGTCCCTTTAAGTAGTCCCTTTAAGTAGGATTCAAACCAGTTTAGTACTGTGCCAGAAAGTCCAACCCAGTTTTCAAGTCTGTCTAGTAATATGTTGTGGTCAACCGTATCGAATGCAGCACTTAGATTCAATAATACTAAGACTGAAATTCTGCCACTGTCAGTGTTTAAATGGATGTCATTGAAGACCTTAACAAGAGCCGTCTCAGTGCTGGGGTGTGGTTGAAATCTTGACTGGATGACATCAAAACAGTTATTTAGTGCCAAGAAAGCACCAAGCTGTTAAAAAACTGCTTTTTTCAATGATTTTACTTAAAAACAGGAGATTTGATATGGGCCTATAATTGCTCATTAGTGACCTGTCTAGATTGCTCTTTTTTAAGAGTGGCTTAATGACTGCAGTTTTCAGGGTCTGTGGGAGATAAAACCTGAGAGCAGAGACATGTTGACCATTTGCAGTAGATCTGAGACCATGCATTTAGAAACATTTTTGAAGAAACCTGTTGGTTGAATATCAAGGCAGCATGAGGAGGATTTCAGATGTTGTATTATGTCCTCCAGGTTTTTATGGTTAATAGAATCAAATTGTCTCATGTTATATGAATTGTTTTTCTAAGTTTACACAGGGACAACACATATCCTGTACCTGACATGGAAGCACTGATTGCTTGTCTAATTTTTTGAATTTTGTCTGTGAAGAAGGAGGCAAATTCATTGCAGGCCCTGGTGGATAGAAGTTCAGAGGCTACAGACACAGGAGGGTTGGTTAGCCTGTCGACAGCAGCAAACAGGGCACGTGCATTATTAGTGTTTTTGGTGATGATTTCGGAGAAGAAGGACCACCTTGCATTTCTCAGTTCTAAATTATAAATGCGAAGTCTCTCTTTAAAGACGCCATAATGAACCTGGAGTTTTGTTTTCCGCCACCTACGTTCAGCTTTTCGACACTCACTTTTTTGAGTTCTTACCAGCGTGGCATTTCTCCATGGAGATCTTCTCTTACCAGAGATCACCTTCAACTTAGCTGGTGCAATGGCACATTTTTAATTTTAGAATTGAAATTTTTTACAAGCTCATTAACTGAGACCCATGCCTCAATAAGCCTCAATAAATGTTTCACTAGTGTTTTCAGTGATATGCCGTTTTGTGATTACCTCTGTTTGTACATTTGTGTGCACAGAGATAGCACTCTCAAGAAAACACAGGAATGATCAGAGAGAGCAACATCAGTCACCACAACCTTGGAAATGTTCAGACCCCTGGAGATGACTAAGTCCAAAGTGAGCCCCTTATTTTGTGTGGGCTCCGTCACATGTTGAGTCAGTCCATAGTTATCAAACACAACACGGTTCTTTAGTCCCTCTGTCCTGGGGGTTGTCAACATGGATGTTAAAATCACCAACAATAACCACACAGTCAAAGTCAATACAGATTATGGACAGCAGTTCACCAAAGTCATCAAAAAAAGTTTGCACAGTATTCAGGGTGCCTGTAGATATTTAGAAAAATAGCTTGAGATGTGAAATTCAGCTGAAGAGCCACATATTCAAAAGAAGCAAAATTCCCATTAGACATCTTTTTGCATTGAGGGAGTCATTAAACAAAATGGCAACTCCACCTCCTCTCAGCTTCACTCATAAAACTGAAGTTGGGAAGGGTAGACTCGATAAGGACAGCTGCACTGTTTTCTTGGTCCAACCAAGTTTCATTTAAAAACATGAAATTAACATTGTGAGTAATTATAAAATCACTGATTAAAATGTTTTTGCTGCCAAAGACCTAATGTTTAACAAAGCTAAATTTAGTGTGTTAAAAACATTATCTGGCCCTCTTTTGTTTTCAGCGGACTGCGGCTGACGAGGAATTAATACTAAATTAGCAGGATGTAATGAGTGCATCCTGTTTCTTAACAGAAAAAGAATGGTGAATGTGTTACCTAACAAGAAAGGGATGGAGAAGGCTACCAGCACACTTGTCCTGGGAAGAGTCATGAGTGCTATTTTCCTTGTAGCCTGGACCCAGCACATATCAGTCAGAGCTTGCTGGGCTTTTTCGCCATTGTAGAGCGGGAGGACGGGTTGTGCGCCATATTTGTGACACATGTGTCATGTGTTTGGCTTTACATTCTGTTACAAGCTCTCTGATGGTCCTGGTCGGAGCCGCTGTAAATCACCTCGGTACTATATTCTCTGTCATCGAACTGGCCTCCTTTTCTCGGAGGCTGTGATCGGCTGTGATCACTGGGAGGCCGGTTTCATTGCCCACGCGCCTGGCTCAGGTTTTGGAGTCCTTTCCAGTTAGCTGCATGGCTAACTGCTACTAAGTAGCTTACGCCAGTTAGTAGCAGTTACAGTATGACCTGATATGTGATATGCTGCCTCCCTTTCCATCTTTTACTCTTCAACTGACAATTTCAACTCTTTTTAATGCTTCATTTTCAATTGACACTTCAAAGCCTTTCAGGTCTTTTAAACAACTACAAAAAACGCCTTCACCTCTTTCACAACTTTTCATTTTCATACACAATTAACTTAACTGCTGTGAGTGTTTACACTTCAGCTGACATCTTCTTGTAGTTTATCATTTCTTTAACCGAATCCACACACCGACTTTAACCTATTTCTAAGCCTTAAACTTCAACTCCTTTCAGCACCACTATTTTATCATTTTGTAATTTTAACTTAATTCGGTATTTGTGTTGTGACTTCAACTAATACTTCAGCTGTTTCAGTAGGCTATTTCAACTATTTAAAATGTTTCCACTGCTTATTCATCTAGTGCTCTTCAACTTACATTTAAACTCTTTTCAAGGATACACTTCAGCTGACACTTCAAACCCTTTCAGGTTTCAAGTCTTCAAATTCGAACAACACTTATTCACTTCTTGTGATTAGAAAATCAAGAGTAATACAAATTGTGAAATAGTGTCCTATTAAAAAGCTAAATGGCATCTAAAACAAAAGAGCTGCCTGAAATCACCAAAAAAATAAATAAATAAGACCAATTGTCAGTGTATTGCTACATTAATGTGTTAAAAATGATACTATTGATGATTATTATAACACTCATCTTGTAATACTCACCTTCTTCAAAACCATCTCACAACCCTGAGGGGAGTTCCATCTGAAGGCTGAGAACTACTGAAATTAGCTTATGATTGTAGGCAGTAAAAAAAAAAAATCATCTGCTAGAAGGACAAATGTCTTCTGTAAGGGTTGCCTGTGTGAGGAGGCCAGCGGCTCTGACAGATTACTGGGAGAGGTATGGTTTACACCTAACAATAACAGCTACATCACTGAACTCATAACAACACGATTTCCTCTGAGTTGGGCTAGTCTGCTCAGTATTATTCATTGAAGTTGGCATGTCCCTTCGCCTGAGGAGGGGTGAATCATCCTCACGGTCACTTAGCAACAACCAAATATTGTAGTCAGCAATCAAAGAAATTTAAACATTCGGTCTCACTTGCTTGCATATATACTCAAGTGTATAGTGCTTAAAGTCAGTGATGACGCGTCTCTAATCTTACTATAGTGCTTGATATGTATGTATAGTGGCTCCGTGTGCAATTTTGGTTTACCTCATGCTTTGATGAAATCTGAGATAATGATCTCAAGAATAGCAAATACTGTCATTCTGCCTGCAGTGGGAGCCCAATTTAATTCTGACCTTATCCCAGAATGGAAGCATATCATACACATGGATGGATTTACACGACTGAGGGTATTAGATGATGTCCCCTGATATTTATACCCATCGCCCACAGTGAGTGTCTGTTTATTAAACGGTTGTGTCTTTGCAGAGGTTATAAACCAAACTTCTCAGCCGTGGCCGTCGAGTGGAGCGACTTAGCAGAAATGCTCGCTGGCCTCGACCTCTGAAACAAACACAGGGATAACACAATATAAATAACAATGACTCTCTCTGCACCCATTGCTAATCATGTCTAAATAGCAACTGTTTCTAGGACAGGGGGTCACCTGCTGCATGGCTGTGTGGGAGCCAGGGCCTTTTAGCTCTGCATGGCTGTCCCAGAGGGGGCTGAGTTTTAGCCTCCATTGGCAGCTGCTCTGGACTATAACTGCAATAATAAGACTGTAAATTAATGAGAGACACTAGTTCAGACTTATTTGACTTTGTTTAAATGCAAAACTGTGAGATTTCATGTCTTTATTGAAGAAGATTTTTGAATGAAGTGTGAGTCTCTATAGTTAGTGTTCTTTCCTTCTTCAGCCAAAGTTGCTAATACAGATCATGTTAACTCCCGACATTATTCTACACAAGCTGTTGCGGCTGTCAGAAATGTAAAACGCTTCACTTCCTGTATGACAGAGGATGATTTTGCAAGGAAAAACTTACCAGACAGCAGGTGCATAGAAAGGCAAATGGATCAGCTATTGAATAACAGATGACCACTGAGTTATTCAGTGAATAGTAAACATTTAACTTTATTTCTTCTATATTTGACACATAAATCTGAGTTTTGGTCCTACTTATTAATTTAGTGAATGTGAATCATGTAACACATCTACAAAATTCTGCATTGTATCCCAGTGGAGAAGCATACTAAAGCCATGCTGCTTAATACTATTCGCCTGCTAAATGTAAAAAGTAATTTGCATGCAGTGGAAATCCTCCTTTAATCAACACCGCGTAAAGTAGCTCATCCGCCTGATATCATTACAGCTGCTTTACACACACTGGACAAGTTGCACTAGTAAAGATTTTATGAAAATAAACCCATCATATCACCCTAAATGACACTGGCAGTGACGGTGTACTGTAGGTTTACCTTATTTGCCTAAATGATATTCGGATGTCGGATATGTACAATGTAGAAAGTGATGAACAGGGTGTGAAGAAAATTTCAAATAAATGTAGACTGGGAGCAAAATTCAAACTGACAGTAGTAAGCAAGCACTCAACTCACCAACATCAGACCGTTTGCATCTCTGGTCCTTTGGTTTGTTTTAGTATATTAAGAAATGTTTTGTGAATAATCTTCTGACTGAGGACTGAACATGTTTCAGGAATTCTGGGTTTTAAGACTCATTAAAATGAAAAGAACAAGTGCATATATTTGCATAAATGTAACTATTGTAGCTTTAATTTGTGTAGCTTTATCATAAAATGGTTCAACCACTATTATTATTTAGAGGGTCCACTCATTTGCTTTTTCCAGAGCTTTCAACAGCATCTCATGGTTTTAGAAAGGAGTTTGCTGTTAGATGTGACCATCCACATCAATTTCCGCAGGCATTTTTTAACAGAGGCATATGCAACCATCTGTGCTCACATGAACAAAGTTTCATGCTTTGGTCAGGTGACAAGCTAGGGTTTTCCATCGGCAATCATTAACTTTTACATTTTTCAGATAATCCAGTGGGGTTTTAGTTTAGAAGAACTCAACCCATAAAGGAACTTCATTCCAAATAATGTTAAATCACCAAACTTGTAGATACATGGCTTCCAACAGCAACAATATGTTGATCAAATCACATGAATCCAAGACATTGATGTCTATTTTAGATTACATGCTGTAAATCATTTACTGTTCTTCTTACTGAAACAATGAACAGTGATATTCACCATAATTTTGTTATTTTGCTATCTGCAGCCAACATCAGTAAGTCCTCCTGAGAGCACATCATATGACCCAGCAATCTTTGTCCTCAGATTCTCTCTCCCTTTATCTGAGTCTCCTTGGGAAACTAATGATATCCTTTCATGCTCTTCGCCTCCTTGTTCACAGACTGACAAAGTGGAAGCCTACAATGCAGGAAAGCTGATGAGTATGCAAATGACTGGAGAGACAGAGACAGAGACAAAAGGGGAGAAATGAAAGCAGTAGTGGGGAGTGATATGTGTCATTTGGTGATGTCATGCATCCAAGAGTCCAGGGTGACAGCGGCGGTGGTAACGGCCTGAGTCAGAGAATGACATCAACGCTACAAGCTGTCAGACAGGTTGTGAAAGGGCTTAGTCCCATGCTCCTATTGTTCTCTGGTTAATGCTGTTATTCAGCCTGCCACCGGCCTTACCATTTGTTAATCTGACCTAACACACAGTTTAACACAGGACAAAGACATACAAACAGCAAATTTAAAGGCCAGCATAGAAAAAAGGCCAGCGGTGAAATGTCAGCCTGTAATACACAATCACAGCTTTTTGAATACAAAAGGAGAAGCACACAGTTTTGAGTGAGGTCAGGCGATGAAAATTTACTAGCAGACAGATTCAACAGAGGTTACAAAGCTTGAATTGATTAGCTCAGTGTTTGGCTTCTATATCATGAAGATTCATTAGAGGCTAAGCCTGGTCATAGTCTATGCTTTTTTTTAGTGTCAAGAAATCCCATGAAAAGACCTAAACCAACAATGAACTGATCCCTCAAACAAGTATTTCCTGAAACCCAAACCCAAATACCTAAATGACAAAATAGGTTGATTGTCACTTGCCCCAAAACAACATATGTGACCACTGGGAAATACCAGTCCAGCAACCAGAGCTTAAGTACGTTATGGAAGTCACATGACGTTACCCAATTGGTTAACGTTGTGAAATCGTCGTTGTTTGGTTAGGGTTTAGGCAAAAAAACTACTTGGTTAGGAAAAGATCATGTTTTAGGTTACTACATTAGTACATTAGTACATTACATACTTAGCTTAAGAATATAAGTGACCTACGAAACATTTTTCAACTTAAAACTAAAGGCAACTTTTTCTTTCACACAGGACTGGAACTTCTGCTTGAAAGTCCTGAGTTTGCTTGACCCATCCATCCACCCCAGCTACACCTCTTTGCATGGACATTGTTGCTCTTTATTCTTCGTCACCAGACTTCTTCCTTTGCTACCATCATACAGCCACTAGAGGTCGTGGCCTTACAGTAAACGTAAATATGTGTCCTAATAAGCTGCAGCATTATCGACCTATACGACAGTGTTTCTATTGTGGACGGGCTGAATAAATCAAATTGTTGCACTGGGTAACATTCACTAGAACGAACATTTGATTAGCTCCCACCTACACTATCTTGCTGTCATACTCACTAGAGCACAAAATGTGTATTAAACCACAACTGAAAATAGTTCCCCACAAAGTCACTATTTACTCCTGTTTGAGTAACAATTGCTGAAACCTACAGTGACCAGCTGTTTTAGAAAATGACTGGGCATTTTTAAAGATTTACTTGTTCAATACAAATATATGGGCTTGGGTCTGAGTGCCACAGACAAGAAAGTGGGGTCAGAAAGTATTGAGAGATGGACTAGCACATTGTTGGTTTTGGTCTTTTTATATGAATTGTTAACAATAAGAAAAATATAGAATATCACCATACTTATCCTTTAAGATAAGGACATGGATATAATCAGTGTTACCATCAATGTGTTAGCATGCTACACTTGGTAATTAGCACTAAACACTAAGTACAGCTGAGGCTGATGGGAATGTCATTTGTTTTGCAGGTTTGGTAATAAGCCCAAGTTGTCAACAAATAGACATTTTGACATGATGTTGACGCTATGAAAAGTAATGACGCCATAATAATTCATCCTGAGGGGAACCTGGATGTCTGAATTAAATTTCGTTTAGAGTCTAACCAATAGCTGTTGAGACATTTCTCTCAAAACCAAAAATGTGAACCTCATGGTCGTTCTAAAGGAAACGTCAGGGGAGTCATTAGGATTCATCCTCTGGGGACCATACATATCAGTACAAAATGACATGCCAATCCATCTAAGAGTTGTTGAAATATTTCAGTCTGAACAAAACTGGTGGACTGACAGACCAACATTGCCATCCCTCGCTGCTAGCATGACTAAAAATATGGGTCCAAATAACTGGGGATCTGGATGACATACACCTGATGAGCTTTAATCCATTATTTCCACAGTTTGCTTACAAAGGGTTAAAAGCTTTTTCACTAATGCGTTTTAGTCACCCTTTAGGCAATAAATATCCAAATGACAAATTTTAACTGATGTCAAAGTTACTAGTTCATCCATATTATCTCCACTAACAGCCATCCAGACATCCAGGGGGTGAGAGGAAGTGCTGACTGAGAGAAGGATGAGTAAAGGCAGAAATGTAGAGACATACAGTCAGACAGGCCACGCTCTCCAGCTCCCACATTCATTCAAAATGCACCAGGCTTTGTTGTATTTTCCAACCACACAACCCCCAACTATGGAGACCCAGCACACTGACAAACAAGGCTTCTTTGGGGTCAGGCCGAGCTTGTTTGTTCGTTGCTCAATGTATTTGCCCAAAATTGAAGATAAGTACAACATGAGTCAGTGGGCACATATACGCTTACATGAGTCAGTGTGGTGTACGCAGTTTGGTTTCAGGAAAACCATTTCAAAGAATCATTCAGCCTACCTGGTATTATACCTGTAGAGTTTCAGAGGATTGCACTGAGTGTGAAACATACCTCATTTGCAGACTGCAGGTTTGATAAGTGTGCGTGGGTGTGTTGATGGATGATATCACCTCTGAAGTTGTATAAAAATGCATTAAGTTTGCTTTAGTTGAAAATCATGTCATATGTTTACTGAAAACTTGTCATTATCCTCCTCTGTATAGTCATAACATTCACAAGCAGGCCATGAAGATGCCATAAAATTTAAAGTTTACATCATGTTTGCAAATTTGGTCTTTCTGAGGCACTATAAATACATTCAGACTCTATAATATAAGATAAAACCTAAAAAGATGAAGAAATAAGGATATTATATCAAATACATGCAGTATGTTGCAGGAGGTTGGAATGCCACCTGCAGGAAAGGGCAATAATAACTCAAATCCAAAAGAACATCTTTATTTTATTGGGCACTTTTCAAAACATGATTACAGCATGGTTCACAGTTACAGATGAAAGAATTTAAGAACATAATAAGAAACAGAAAGTTATTAAATAAAATTTTAATAAAACTAATCTAAATTGTAAAATACCAGATTGTTCAATTGCTTCCATACTATCTAAGATCATTAAAGAAAATATCCCATTAGTTCCAATATTATGCATTTTGAATCATATGAATGACAACAATTGGCTAGAATTTAAGAAAAAGATGTGTCAGTTGGATTTATAGCAGTTAATTGGAAGACAGTTAATAAATCATGGCTACAAACTTTATGAAACATTTTTAAATTTAGAACAAATGTCAAATTCCATATACACACCCTCTCATGTAACTTCATCAGATTAATCCTCAGACACATTACCCTGTCCTAACTAAATAAATGTAAACAATACTATTCTGGATGCAGGCTATTACTTAAACCAAGCCTAGAGATTGGAGCTTTAAAAACACAATTTTGTTGCAACATGGATATTTGAATGTGTATGTACATCCATATGTTAGGGTTAAGATATAAGTGCAATGTATGTGCAGATGTATGAAGACTTGTGTGGATATATAGGCATTCAGAGGTAGTTCAATTTAGACATGAATATTTGTATGGATGTGTGGGTGTTTACGGGTGTGCACATGCGTTGATATGGTTATATATATATATATATATGTACATGTGTCTATATATTAAAAAAATATATATTTTTTGCTGTTTTTTACCCTTTCCTGTACCTGATGGTGCTCCTGACAAAAATATCTGGTTCTTTTGCAGCTAAATGTTCCACCATGTCCACCAGCTAGTTGCTAACTTTGTCTTTCTGCTATTTAATCATGAGCAGGTAGTGTTGGGTTCACCGCATGTGCTAAAAATGTGTGGATGAGAGCGGTGAGAGGGAACCAAAACAGTGAAGTTGCAAATCAATAAACAACCAGAAAGCTGCTTAAAAGAAATCAGGTCAGGTGATTTTATGTAGGTTCATCACAGTGAACGAGCACTTTCACTTTACACTTTAGTCTTTGGACCCTTTCTTAATATAAATAAAAAGAGCAGCTTTAACATGGGGTTTAACACAGCCCACAGAGTTTTCACAAATCTTAAGCTCAAATAGGAATGTCACTTGCCTTTGTTGAAATATTCACTTCTAGATGCAATATTTCATTCTGAGTCAAACCACCCAAAATACTGTCAGCCAAACCAAAAAAAACACAGCCTCCAAAGGTATCATCTGTAGATTGTGTCACTGCTGTCTTGCTTGTCTTAATAATTGATGCCTGCCTGGAATTCTGTTGTGCTTCTTTCTTTAAATTTTAGATAGTTCAGGGTTTAGTTTTTTCCCCACTTGTGCTGCAGTTGGCTGGCCTCCACAGACCTTGAAGGAAAGTCACAACATTTGCATTGCCACTTATCCCACGCAGGCACGCAAGAAATTAAACCTCCATAGCGTCAGGTGAATGCTCTGTTGGTCAGGACACTTTGCATTTCAGAGTCATTACATTGCTGTTCTGCACTGCTTGTCTTTTCTGAAGGAGGGAGGGGTATAGTGGGTTGTCCATGCAACTCTGCATCACCAACATTTCAGGAATGAATCCTGAGTAATTATCCTGTCTCAGTGATTGTCCAGTCCCCAGTGAAGATATGAGATCAGACGTAAATATATGTGGAGGGATAAGCTGTTTATTCCAAGGCCGAGATTTTATTCCACACTGGATAAATAGAGCAATCTTAGAAGTTACAAGAGGATCAGTTTGTGTTCACCAGCCTGATCTTTTCTGTGTCGGTGCACAGCAGAGAAAGCTCCTGGTCTTGGCACATACATAGAGCTGGAGCGCCGTCTCCCCAGAAATCAGCTCACAGTCTTTATTCTCCTAATACATTATTGAAAGCTATTTTTGCAGCTGCACTCCAAGAACAAAGGTATTGCCGTTGTCACTTTCAACTTCACAGACAGATTGGGGAGGATATTTTGGGAATCTATTTGTGTGTGTGTGCGTGCGTGTGTGTGTGCGTGCGTGTGCGCGCTTTTTTCCTTTCGTTGAAGTTCCCCAAGATTTGACTCCCCTCAAGCAATTTTTGTCTTTCTTAGCATCTGCCAGTATCATCAGTGTGTGTCAAAAGCCTTTTGTTATTTTGCTGTTCAAAAGCACCATCATAGATTTGGAATACACCCATTACACACTGCACTGGCCCTTTTGCATCCAAAGCAAATATAATTTTGACAAGATTTAAAGCTGACTTCTGTAGGATTTTCATTCATGAGTTTGATTTTTATTTCCCTTTCATTTTTGTTGTTTGATCATTCAGTTGCATTTTGAAGATGATTCAGACTTCAGCTTCATGTTTTCCTGTTTTATCTTCTTCCTGCTCATAGCATGCAGCACTGGCGAACACATCACTCTGTTAAGTCCAAATTGCATGGCTGAATTATCACACGTTCTCCCTCCACCTCCCTCTTTTCCCGCCCCTCTCAGACCACACCACACTTCAAATGTCTTGCTGAGTTACTGAGATGTTACACTGTCACTATGCAAGTCTGGATTTAAGGTTACAAATCCTCAGAGCTCTGCAGACCAACCAAGCGAGACCCTGAGTCACCAACTGCAGTGTGTGTGTGTGTGTGTGTATGTTTTGTGGCCTAGGAGAGGAGGGAAAACTCAATTAATGTCAGCCTGACACAACAAAGCAACATCCAGAGCCTTTCTATGCCAGGCATAAAATTAAAACATCTCTCTCTACACAATTTCTTTGTGTTATTTTCTCGTCAGCAAATAGATTCGTCTGCAACCTGAGCTAGTGATTAATTACACAACAGTTATTATGCCTGTCAGTTCACAGTGGGGTTAGGCCGAAGATGTCAGTAAATTTCTCCCAGAGCTAGAGGAAGTTTAAAGGGTCTGTTAGAGTTGTCAGATGAGCCCACAGAGAAAGTTTTTTTTACCTGATTGATTTTACAGCACAGTATGTTCCAGCAACCTTGGGGTGCATTTCCAGATGAACATACATCACTGCGTTTCCTCTTAGACTGAACTCTGACCAAGCTGGTGGAACCGGTGGAGCTGCTCGGCAGCCTGTAGCACCAGTGGATGTACTCAGCAGCTTGTAGGTGTGTAACCCTCCCTCCACCTGCCATTATTCTCCCAGACTCTTACAGTAAAAACAAGTTTTAAAGGAAAAGGATAAATAAAAGCAATCATCATTTTGAGGAAAGCTGTGTGCATCATGGCATTTTCTGGGTACTGAATGATGTTTGCGTTTAAATGATTGATTGTATGATTTCTATGATGCTAAAAAGCTCGACCGATACTGGATTTTGTAATATCAATAACAATAATTGAAAGTTAAAGAAACAGCTCAACATTTTGTGAATTACCCTCATCCACATTCTTGCTGAGATTTAGATTTAAGATCAGTACCACTCTCATAACTTCACAATAAATATGAAGGTGCCTCCAGCAGCCGATTAGCTTAGCATGAAGCCCACCCCCACAACACGTCATTTTTACACAAAGGTTTTTGTATAGCTTCAACAAACAAGATATAACGTGTTAATTACCAAACTTTAGAGTGGCTGGTAGACAGGACTTTGATATCTCCAAACAGAGCGATAGTCTGTTTCCAGCCATCATGGTAAGCTAAGCTAGCCAACTGTAGCTTCATTTTCATTGTGCAGATATGAGTGGTATCAATCTTCTCTCAGAAAGAAAGTGAATAAGCTTATTTGGTTACACTTTATAATGAAGGTATAAATCATATTCTTAAGTAGTGCTTAACTAATGCATACTTGAATGCATGAATTAATGCGGGATGTATCATAAACTTCTGTTGCTCAGTCACCATTAACAAATTTGCTTGTGTTATTGTTGTTGTCGTCACATTAATGGGTATCAATCTTCTCATCTCACCATATAGCCTATTTCATATTAGGCCAATATTAGCACGAACAAGCTAATATAAACACTCTTAAACTTGCTCAGACTTTTCCCATACCGATTATAGCTAAATTCTTAATTGATTTTCCAGAAAATATATTTCTCAGCTTATTGATACTGTATATCACAAATCAATAAATAATTCCTCATACTGTGATAGACTATTTTATCCTTGTTGCCCTCTGCTACCTCAGTGTCTACACAAAGTAAACATGGACGATAGAGGAACAAAAGCTGCACATTTCTAGTTACAGTCTTGTTGAAAGCGAGGACCTGCCCCAGACCCCTGCTGCGGCCTCAGCAGAAACAATAAGACGATAGCTTCATTAGGGACACTTTGTGTTGTTTGTGTGTCTCGATGACCCCTAATCTGTGATCACGTCTGAGGTCAGACTGTTCACCAGTGTGTCTGACCGCTACGGTCAGAGAACTCAAACCCACACATGCCAGATCTTCGTTGACAGATTTGACGAGAGAAGATGACAAGAATCAAGCTTGTTCACATCACACTTGTTGTACAGCTACCCGAGAGGCTCCATTTGTGGAGTGATCTTTCAACGCAAGAGACCCTGAGACAGGAGAGTCTTCACTATGAATCTCTGAACAAAAGAATTAGCTCTAAACTTACAAGGTGCCCTTGAGAAAGAAACCAAACTCCCAACAGAGCCACACTAGACAGAGGGAACAGTGCAATGACTCTGAGCATCTGTGTGGGCGATTAAAAAATTCAAAGCGCTGAGGGGGAAAAAAAGCTTAAAAGGTCACAACCAGGACGCAATCCAAAGCAGTGACCAGCTCCTAATACGACCATCTTCACTGCTCCCCGAGTTTTTAATTTTCAAACGACATGTGTTGCATATTCCCAGATCCCTTCTGCAGCTGCTCCTGTGGTCGGGCAAGTGCTTTGGGCTTTGGTTTATGTAATGACTGCAAAACAACACACACACACAAACAGTACGGCTGACTGAGTTGCTGCATGGCCAACTTTGTGGCAAGCCGAAACAGAATCATTATAAACACTTCCATTTCCATTCCAACACTGCCATGCTGCTGGACGCAAGACTTTATATCATGGATCCATCCAAAAGGAGAGTAAGCACAGCGTGTCAAGTCCAGGATCCTGTCATGCCATTAGAAACATTGTTAAGAACAGAAATATATATTTTCTACAGAAACTGAAAAGATGGAAAATGGAAAATATACACTGGCCTCTTTTCCACAAGGTACTCTGAAATGTCAGAACTTTGTGAAAAGGAAGCTTGACAGCATTGACATGGGTGTACTGCATGTGTGCAAAATATTAGCACATGTAAAAACTGACCACAAATCAAATATGATCTTTTACTGAAGGCACCTCGCTATTAGCAGCAACCACCTGTCAATGGTCTGTCCCGCTTACTTAAACATCTGCTTATCACTTTGCTGACAGGTCTGTGCTAATTATTCCAACAAGACAATCCTGAGAGAAAATCGGACTGAGAGAAAATCCCTCAGACCAAGTGGCGTACACTTTCTTGTATCCTTAAAACCCCCATAGAGCGGTCAATGGTCAGCTGAGGCTCCATTAAAATGTTTACAGAAACCAACACGAACACTGGCATTCAGAGCTCCACTCAGTTTCTGTCAAAATTAGGTGCTCATACCCTCCAGAGACGCACTGCTAAAGTACAGAACAACAGCTCCACATAGTGGACGATCCAGCATGTGCCTTGATAATAAAGCTCGAGGTGCAGTTTAGCAAACGTGAGCGAACAATGTTTAAAAAAAGATTCAGTTTTGACCTTTGGAACATAAATCTGTATGTCAGTGAAACTTTATATTTTAACACCCAAAAAAAGAAATCTTAATGAAATAAAGTTCATGTCAAAAGTGCATTCGTGAAGACTCTTGCTCTTCATCATGATGCTTTTGACGGGGTTTTTCCATTGTTCCGACAGCCTTTCAGGCCCGTGCTTGATTGTGAAGACATAAATATCGTCTCTGTGAGTTCAAGTCTACTCTCCACTAGTTCCCTGTCCAGCTGTGTACTTCAGCGTTAGATCTGAAAGAAAAAGACATTGATGAACTGTAAAGCAAAATTACATAAAGATCTACAGTAGATCAGTGTTTTCAGACTAGCTGAAAGCTGAAAATGGTGCCACAAAGGCGAGAACACTTTAAGTATGAAACTCAGTACCTACTTAACATATCAATATTATCACAAACAGTAAGTAGAAAACATTGTTTTCTACTTAAGGAAAAACTGATTAATACACCAAGTTCTTCAAAGATAATGAACCACGTGTCATTGGTAAAATATTTGCGAAGAAAACCTTGTCGCTTAAAACTGTTTCCAGTTCTTTTTTTACCTGTAACTTCAGGGTTTCCTTAAACCATAAAAACTTCTATCTGAAAATACAAAGTCAGGTTTCCTTGTTGTCTGATATGCACCTATTTTCATTCTACCACTAGTTGTCGCCAGTTGCACTAAAATCAGAAGTTCTATAAGCCGATCAGCCATAACATTATGACTAGGGTTGGGTATCATTTAAAATTTTACGATACCAGTACCAAAACCAGTACCCTTAAAGTGATAACGATACCAATTGAGTACTTCATTTGATACCTTGGATAAAATGCCACCTGCTGAAGCCATATAGTAATTTGGTAGACTATTATTATTTTTATTGTTATTATGGACAAACAAGGTTTTCTATTTTATTTGTTCTTGTTTCAAATAACTGTTACATAAAAGGTATTGGGAAATTGTATCATATAGTCACACTGGTAGTATTAGCCTATGAGGGGAAAGACAGCTTAGGAGTTTTTTATATTTGAATGAGAGAGGAGTGAAATAGTTTAGTGACCTAATAAGTTGTGGGAAATTAATTTAACAGAAACTTATTTTGTTAACTTTCGATCAATAAACTGAATTTAAAGATCTTTGCGAGTGCTTTTTCCTTTATTGGTGAGTCGCAAACCTTCTCCAAAAACGTCAGTACAAAACGAGTAAGGAGTCTGTTTAAACTAGTCACTTAACTACACTAAAGACACAAACAGAGGAGAAGAGAGGCTGCACGTCCAGCCGATCACACCAACTAACACCTGATGCAGCTGGAGGCTCCGTGAGTAAAATCATCTGATTGCTGCTACAGCACAAAAGCGTTTAGTTGATGTGATGGAACGCAGCGATCGATCAGTGACAAGTCATGTGAATAGAATAAAAAATGTACAGAGAAGTGTTAAATGATACCAGAAGATGAAACCAACCGAAAGCCAAGCTTGTGGTGATAAACTTGCAACAGCGACAAACATGACTGAGACCGCAGCCGAAGGTGAGCGGCTGTTAAAATCATGCATGGACTCGCCGCATGCAGATTTATTTATTTATACAGTTCACGGTTCAGGAACATAAGGAGAAAAAAAAAAGTGTGCTCCTCTCTTTCTTTCAGTGTGTTGTGACCACCTGCTGGTCATAATATAGGTCTCCCTTTTGCCACCAAAACAGCCCTGACGGGTCAAGGCATGGACTCTGACATCTTTCCATCAGAACCAGCATCAGCTTTTTCAGCAATTTTACCTCCAGTACCTCGTCTGTTGGATCGGACCACATGGGACAGCCCTCGCTTCCCATATGCATCAGTGAGCTTTGGTCGCCTATGACCCAGCGTAACCTTCCTTGGGTCACTTTTGACAGGTACTGACCACTGAAGAGTGTTTGGAGATGCTCTGACCCAGTCATCCAGCTACCTGCAGGAAGTGATTTTATGCCCATGTACAACCCACTTACCTGGGCAAAGGATTTTTGTCAGTGATGCCTTCACTTCTACGAGCTCAGGGTTCTCCTCAGAGTCTTTGCTGGCGTGGAAGCTTGTAAAGTGCAGAGCCGGCCACCAGTCCTTTCTTGCAGCCATTTTCTCAAAGACAACGTTCTTCCAGTCTTTTCTGTTTTAAAACACAAACATACAGAACAGCCTTCAACGACAATTTGTGACATTCAAAAAAAAACAAAAAAAACATGCAGTCTCTATTAAGTTTTATCAGAAATAGAACTTTCCCAAACATTTTGTACGTACTGTATCTGTAATTTTTGAATAATGGTCTTTAAATGCTTCCACACGTCTAGGTTGCTCTTCCAGCAGGCAAAGTCCAGCATTTCCAGAATGACTTCTAAAGCTTTCTGGATGTCACTTTTTTTCTCTGAGAAAAAACACAACCAGCAAAAATGACACAAAACACATCAATAATGGATATAATGAAACAGAGAAGGAGACATGGCTGTAACAAATGAGATAATACTTTAATTAAAAACTTTACAATCAAAATAATCTTTTCTAAAACCCCATAAAGTAACATTTTTAGTTACCACTAAAATTAAACTTTTCTTCACATGAATTTGATTCACTTTAATTCCGTTTATCATTAATTATCTGGTAAGACTGGGAACTGTTTTTCCAAATGGAAGACATTTAATTTCAGATCAAATCTGCTTTTACCTGACAGAAGCAGGAGACCGCTATACTCCAACATCAACTCATGGCTAGGGACTAACACATGGAGGATCTACGGGACAAGAAAGTAAAGTTTTATGGATGCATTACACACAATGTGTTTTTGTGTGCTTAACTGTAAATCTAATAACAGACAGGCACAAGTTCTACTTTTTTGTAAGTGGCTTTATAAGGATCATTACTACAGTTTCATGTCTCTCTCTAATATCAGTTATAAAATTACACAAAACAATAAATACATTAAGTACTCTCGAGTACGTATACACTCTAATTATATGCTCTTAAATATCAGTTTTATCTTTAGAAACTGTTGTGGAAACTAAGCAAAAATGGGTTAAGTGATATATATACACTTATATACACTTATACCTTCAATGCTTTCATTAGTTTCCTCTCTGAAGTATCGTGCCGTTTCAAGTACTGGTACAGATATACATGTGCATTGGGATTGGGGGGGAAATTGCTGTCATAAGCATAGTCATTAAGGACTTTCAAGGCCTCCTCATGGTTCCCATAGAACTCCAGCATCTACCAAAATAAAAAAAACAGTTAAACAATAAGTAGATGTTGAACTGGGCCTGAAAGTTGTTGTTTCTTGAGCGTGAAACACATTGATGATATCAAACTGTATAGAAGGGCTTAAACTATTTTAATTATCAATTAATCTGCCGTTTACTATCTACTCTTTAGCACACAATTTAGGTATATTATCAAAGAAAACCACACTTGAGGAATAAGATGCAGTGAATTTTCTGTCAATTGACTGGATTGCTCTAGTCAATTCTATTTCATCTTGTGATGTTAAATATATATGTTTCTATAATTAATCTTCATTCCCTGTGGCAAACGAGTGCTTACCTCAACATAACTCAGTATGAAGGGATCCCAGACGCCAGGATATTTTAAAATCTCCTTTAAATTCACAGAGGCTTGTCTGAAGTAGTTGTGCATGTCAGGGTTGTCACCAAAGTCTGGATCATCTGAAACAGAGGACCAGTTTACTTCTCATTATTTACAAAAAGTAAATAGATTCAAATCATCAGTCGTATTAGAGGGAATTTAGTGGAAAGAGTGTACACACAAATAGATTTCCTACAACCTCATCACTTTTCTTCTTTTTTTACCAGAGTAGTAACTGGGTCTGACCAGTAGGTGGCAGTGTGACATCACACAAGAGGTTGTGTAAGGGATCCAGGTAAATAATAAATGCTTTGGGTGTGAAGCTGCAGATCCACTTACCAGTGTTGGGTTGTGTACACTTTTTGTCACACCAGATGATATAATCCAGCAAACTCCTGTAGGCCTGGATAAGTTTTGCCCTCTGATCCTGAACTGCTGACTCCTTCCCATGCCTCCAACCTTCAGCGACAGACAGCTGACGCTTTGCATCCTCGATGTGACCATTAAGCAGCAGGTGGAACGATTGTTCAAGACAAATCTAGAGAAGCAAAGGCCTCAAATCAAATGTTTGAAAAAAAAAAAAAGAAGTAAGTCCACATGAAAACTGTGCACTGTGTGGTCAGGTCTACTAGCTAACATACCATCAGGTAATGTCTAACTCCAGAGTGTTTCATTCGTTCATAGATGTTGTTGTAGTCTTCCATCTTTGAGTTGGGGTGATGGTGAAGGATCTCAGCACTGATGCGCCAAATAAGCTGGGATAGCAAATTGCAAAAAAAGTGTTAAGATCAAGGATGTGGAAACTTGCGTACAGTCTTTTATCAAACTGTTTACATAATTGCACAGTACTTTATTTATAAAAACAGACTCAAATTTGCAATTTCAGCTAAATTATATTGAGTGGATGATGAAAAAGAATTACATTGTATTTTTAGAAGCATGGCTTTTGTGGCGGTGTTTTTTTTTTACTTTGGAGAGAGGTCAAAGTATTGTCTGTTCAAGTTGTACTATGGATTTATGTCTAGTCATCCGTTTGTCTCAGAATTGAAATTGTATAATTGGTGTCTCACTGCCTGTGTGACACAAAAACATACTAACACAGACAAAACCAAACCTACCTCCTTATGCTGTTGAGCTGTGCCATTGGTTGAGTCGTCTAACATTTGTGGGTAACATGCCATATATTCTGCTGCCTCTTGCCATCTGTGATGTAGCAGGGCTTCTCTGATCTGCTCCAGACAGATTCTGGTAGTCTGGTGAAACCCAGTTTCCTTAGGTGTCTCTAAAGATAAAAAAAATCAAAGTTATTATTTGATGACAGGAAGGCATTTGTCATAAAAATGATTAACTACCACAGGTTCTATAGCTTGACTGATACTGGACATTATAGGCTGATCCCAACGATCTTGAAGACATCGACATCTAAATTACACGCATTATATCTTTGATGTTAATGCTATAACATTTTATATTTAATAGCCAATATATACACCGATAGCGATATCTTAGCCCACATAATTTATCATTCTATCTCCAACAGGTTCTATATTGTAAAGAGCAAATGTATGTAGGTACATTCTGTACAACTCACCTACACACACGGGGTTAACCAGAGGGAGCTTATATTTTTTCCCTCTTTTTGAAGAGTTGTCATCTGAGGAATCATTGTCATCCTCTAAGTTTTCAAGAGTCCCTAGCTCAATTCTCAAGTCATCCATAATCAGCAAAGCACTTAGACTCAGGTGATATAGCTGCCTTTTATCACTCGCTTTGATGCTCAGTGTATGACTTCCACCTGCAGGGAGAAAAATGTTTGTGTCAGCAGGCAACTTACTTACATTACCCTTGCTAAACTGCAAAGGTCATGTGCCAATGATTATTTATTAATCGTTTGTTCTAAAATTAAATAAAATAAATAGTTAATGAAACATCAAATGAAAAATGCCCATCACAGTCTTAAGTCCAAGTCCTCAAATGGCTTTGTTGGTATGACCAATCTAAATTATATTTTCAGTTTACTATAATGAAAGACAAGGAAAAGCAACAAGTTCTCACATTTGATCAACAGGAGGATGCATTGGTATTTTATGCTTGAAAAATGACTTTTTCTCCTATTTCTAAAAGGAGCTACCGATAAATTTCCTGTCGATGAACCAATCACTTAATTTCAGGTTTCAGGTGTGGAGCTAATTGCTAACGTTATGTTATTAAGGTGCAACTGTAAACAGAAAGCCATTACAGATGGACACACACTAATACACCAGTGGTAGTATTGTTAAATGATATTTAAGACTTCAGTTAACGATAACTTTATTCTACAGCTGTAAGCTGTTATTGTAATTTGAGGCCAACTCACTAGCTTACGTTAACTTAGTTGGTTCCCTTTCTCAGCATTGTTCTGAATAAATGTAACCACCAACAAAGTTACGCCTGTTATATTAACTATATCAAGGTGAGATTTAGTTAGAAAAGGAAGGCGTATTCTCTATTAAAACAAAGTTAAATCACTTCCTAACTTACCTGCTGAGCAGCAACGTTAGATGTTTCTGAGGGTAAGCAAGGTGCCGATGCTAAATGAACAGCTAACGTTAAGCTAACCTGCATCGGTGAGCTAACGTTCAAATCAAACGTACAGTACCTATTCAGACTTTGAATCTATTGAAAGATTAATAGCATGCGGTGTTTTGTATTGTTCATTAATGTGACTTCCACATGTTGTGTTGTCAGTACAGTAGCTAAGGAAGAAGAATAAAAGCTACACGATTATTGGTTCCTGTGGCCGGAAAAGGCGGAGCAAAGAGCTTCTTCTTCTGCAAATTTTTTATTTTTTATTTGTGTTTACCATTTCAACAACAGTAACAAGGCAATGCGTGCTCGAGGTAGTGCGCAGACCGTAACACAAAAAAAAGACACGTAATTTACAAAAACATAAAGAAATAATAATAAGTAAAAAGGCTCTAGGTTTCACAGCTTTATAGTTTGAGCAGTATTTGTGTGTCTAGGTAGGAAAGGAAGCAGGACATGAAGACCTATGATGAAGACAGTAAGGTTGGGTTTCTGTTTTGCAAACTTGCTGTTGTGTTTATGGGATTTATCTTATAAAGAAATTAGATTTATAACATTTTCTTGACGGCAAAAAAATACAACAAACAGAATAATCAATTTTGAATTTGATTTGAGTATCTCATTTTATGTTTAAAAAAGTTTAAGGTCATACCAAAAAGTCTGACTAAAGGTACAATCCCAGAAATGGTGACTTGTCATTTCATCTGTGTGGTGACAGAAGGAACAAGAGGATCGACATTTAGCCTGTATTTTACAATAACTGAATGAGATAAACCATGTAAAATATACAATATGTACCAATATACAAATTATTCTAAACAAACACAAAAGCAGGTTTACTAATTGTGTCCCTATGGATGGGTAATATTTTGGTTTGCTGAAAGAATTTTAAACCTGATGGAAATGTTCTTCTTCTTCTGCCAACCTGACCTCAGGTGACATGATGTTTCAGCAAAGACTGTCTCAGAACATGCTTTTGTGTTGTGTTTTACATGATGTGTTCCAAACGGGAAACCAAAGGCAGTTAGGATAAACTATGATTATTCAGTTTTTAAGTATGCTATTTAAATATGCTCTTTCTCTAGGTATGTTTTTATAATGTTTTTTCTTACCTACTTATGCTGTTTTGTGATTTTATAGTTGAACTGGCAATTTACATTTGGCACTAATATAGTACTCTAGCAGACAGATAGATAGATAGATAGATATAAATAGGTCGGTGTAAACATTAAATAGATCACACACTGAATGGGTGATGTTTGTTAATGATGGCTGTTAATAACATGACAATTATCTCTGGTTTTCAAACCCCCAAATTTGCAATAGGGTTCACTGCATTTGGTTTGTCTCTCAAAATAGGGTTTTTATAGGGCTGAAAGCTGAAACACTATGGCTAAACTATATTTGTCTAAAGAGGGCTCTGGGGAGGATTACATTACATTACAAAAAGTGAATAGTCAAATATGTATAAGGAAGACCTCTTTGTCTTCATAATATAGATGCCCTTGTATGTATGATGGATTATTCCAGTAGAAACTGCACATAATAATGAGGTTGATTTCCTGCGCAGTTTTCTCAGTCACCACCGCATCTACCTTGAGCTGGTTTCCCACAGTCACATGAAGCAGCCTAATCCAAACCTTATATCCTGTGAAAACCTACCCGGGCCGACACCCAGCCGGATCTGATCTGCTGACGTGTCGGCTCCTCCAGCACAGTGCTCATGCTCCAGCAGCGGAATCAAGCCAGTCAACAAATCTGCCAGCATGGCAGCAAAACACTTCTACCGACAGGGCTTTCTATTACTTTTATTCAATTTTATTTCAACCGCAGCCTTGGAAAAAAGGTTCTCCGACTTTAAAAGATGCGCCGATAAGGAGTGCAGCAGTAAGTTTGCTGGCTTGTTACTAGCTCATCTTCAAGGATGCAGTCTTCCCACATCCCGATAGTACAGCTAGCCATAAACTGCGCCTTATCTCTAGACCTGTTGCCAGTCGATATTTGCGACCTGGGTAACCTCTTGCAGTTGTTTTAATGTTGTTTACCCGTGTGCTGCTCTTTGAAAACAAGGCAAGCTAATGTTAACGTCAGTCGTTTTTTGGGAAGGTTATTCGGCCAGACGCAGCCTGCGTTGCTCGGTTCCCTGGCAGCTCTGGCCTGCCATGTTGGGTGGATAGTGATGGCTAATGTTAGCAGCTAATTGGCCACCGGTGTGACAGTTTAACTGGTGGCAAAATTAACTGGCTTGGGAAAAAGCTCTATTGCTAATACCTTGACAAACAGTAGTTACTAGTTACCATTAGCTAACGAAGTACAAGCCTCGCTAGCTCTATTGTTAAGCAACATTAGCTTTGGTTGTTACTTCTCACCTTGTTGCTAAACTGCTTGACACAGAGTAACGTTACTGTAGATTGCGTAACGTTAGTTTAACCAGCTAACTTAAATTTAAGCTTTAAGTGACGATTTGATGGAGAATATAGAGAAACGTACTGTTGTTGACCTATGTTTACATATCAGTTTTCATTGCTAGATTTAAGCCATCACAGGTAAGTCCGACGTAGCTGTTAAAAATGTTGACTACTACCCAAAGGACTGGTGTAATTACGTGATAACAAAGCTAGTATTGAGTCATAAAACAATAAAAAATTGACACATTAACACATAAAAGTAAGGAGAACAGTTACTTTGCTCCTAGATGTCTAATTAGGCAATGTTTAAACCAATAAACGACTAAAGACAGAACTAAATCCATAGGATTTTGGTTTTAATTTCAACAGTAGCATGTCATGCAGACAATGCTCAAGGTTAACTCTTTACTTGTTTCTCATCTCCTTTAGTTACATCATTGTCAGTCTTGTTTTGTGAAAAGGGCAATGCCAAAACAATAAGCCAATAGACAAAAAATTAAACTGCAATAAACAATCAGTAAAGAAATTTTAAAGCAAAAAATGGCAAAGAAATGGATCCATTCCAGCTTTTCATGTGCTGCTTTTCTTAAGCTTACATTACATTAAACCATGCACCTTTGGCTTTTGGACTGTTGGATGAACAAAATACAATTGCATGTTAACTTGGCTTTTGGAAACAATTTAATTATATTCTGAATATATGGACCAAATGCTTAACTGTTTAACTGATAAAACTACTAATTATTATGCGTGAACCCAAGTGCAGCATTTTGAATTCTTGAAAAGAGCAATATGTGAAAAAATAACACATTGATAAGGATTACCTTTCTGAAACAATTCTAATGCTTCATATTTTGCTTTCACAGTGCTTCTATGTCGGGGAAAAGCTGTGAAAGATTTCTTGGGACCAGACTGTCGGTTCCTGTCAGTCAAGAAATCAGAAACTATCTATGTATACTATAAATTGTCAGGAAGAAGGGCCGACATATGGGCTGGAAGTGTAAGTATACAGTTAATATTCAGTCAGTACTGGATAACGTAGGTGTAATCCTCAACACGTTCTTTTCTTGCATTTGTCAATAGGTTGGAAGTCACTTTGGCTATTTCCCAAAGGACCTTCTTGCAGTTAACCACATTTATACTGACATAGAATTTGAAGTTCCAGCAGAGGTATGAAAATATGTTGCTGACTAACTGAATCAATCTGAAATACAATGGAGCTTTCAAACTATCAACAAAATAGCACTTATAAATAGCCCATGTGTGTTTTTAATTTTCTTGTCTTTTCAGGAAACAGATTTCGTCTGTTTTGACACTGGATATGATAAGTTTCACAATTACGACATAGATTCACTGTTAGGCTCATCACTGGAGGAGAATGACAGTGAAAATACAGGAAAATCTGACCCAATCCAAGTGGCAGAGGGCACGCAGGAAGAATTACAACCATCAGCAGACGAGGCAACTGACCGTGAAAAACAAACGGAGCATCATGATAACTCTGAGGATCTTGTCCTATATGATCAAAGTGCCTCTTTATCTGAACTTGATGTGGCAACTGAGTCATATTCTAAACCAGTTGCAGATTCTGATACAGCAGCTACATCTGATGCTATTGAGAGAGCTGCAGAAGACAGTGAAACCAAAGATGCACCTACAAAATCTGAAGTGCGATCTGTGTCCAAAGATGATTTTGTTTCAGAAAATGAACCAGTCTCGATTTCTGAAGGAATGCAAATCCCCCAGTTAAAAACTACCCTTGGAACAACTTTTGATGCTGTCGCCTCAGATGAAGAAATCACCAAGAAAGTTACCCCATATGAAGAGGAGGAAAGTGACTATGTAGAAAATCCTCCCAAAGATGAGATTGATGTCGAAGTTGAAACTCCATTGCTGTCTTTTTCTGAACAAGCGAGCACTCCCGCATCTGATTCCATCAAAATTTCTGAAGGAGTGCAAATCCCCCAGTTAAAAACTACCCTTGGAACAACTTTTGATGCTGTCGCCTCAGATGAAGAAATCACCAAGAAAGTTACCCCATATGAAGAGGAGGAAAGCGACTATGTAGAGAATCCTCCCAAAGATGAGATTGATGTCGAAGTTGAAACTCCATTGCTGTCTTTTTCTGAACAAGCGAGCACTCCCGTATCTGATTCCATCAAAATTTCTGAAGGAGTGCAAATCCCCCAGTTAAAAACTACCCTTGGAACAACTTTTGATGCTGTCGCCTCAGATGAAGAAATCACCAAGAAAGTTACCCCATATGAAGAGGAGGAAAGTGACTATGTAGAGAATCCTCCCAAAGATGAGATTGATGTCGAAGTTGAAACTCCATTGCTGTCTTTTTCTGAACAAGCGAGCACTCCCGCATCTGATTCCATCAAAATTTCTGAAGGAGTGCAAATCCCCCAGTTAAAAACTACCCTTGGAACAACTTTTGATGCTGTCGCCTCAGATGAAGAAATCACCAAGAAAGTTACCCCATATGAAGAGGAGGAAAGTAACTATGTAGAGAATCCTCCCAAAGATGACGTTGATGTTAAAGTAGAAACTCCATTGCTGTCTTTCTCAGAACAACCTGTGAGCACTCCAGCATCTGATTCCATCAGAAAGCCTGAAAGTCCTCCAACAACACATGATGATAAACCGGAGACTGAAGAGGAGAAGAGCATGTGGACCTCATTTGGAGATGCTGTTTTTTCAGTTGTCACTGGGGGAGAGAAAACGGCACAAGATTTTAGTTCGGAGGAAGATGACGAGGAAGAAGAAGAAGCTGCTTCAGAAGCCCCTCAGAGTTTTGAAGAAGCAAAGAAAAACATAGAAAAACCGGTATCCGTAGAATTGGCAAAAGAGCCGGAAAATATAGAGCCAGTTCTTCAAGATCCTGCTAATCCCAGCTCTGTACAGACAGATAATAAAGAAATGGACAGTGACTCTGAAAAACACTTGTTTGATCGCGATGATGAGGATGAAGGAGAAGTGATCGGACCTGAGGAAACATTAGAACCAACTGATGAGCCGATACCCCATCAAACAGAAGCAAGTACAAAATCAGTGGATCCAATATCACAAGATGATACTTCCTCCATTCCTGAGGCTCAAAAATCAGATCTTAAAACAGCAGATGAACCCTTTGGGCACAAAGAGGAAGAAGAGGAAGATTCAGAGGTCTGTAATAGTAACACAGATGTACAGGACAGTAGTGTTGAAATGGAGCACAATGAGGATTTAGACAATGAATTGGCTGAAAACAAAGAGGTGAGCAATCAAGAATTAGCCAGTACCGAAACACAGCAGGACACGTCCACTGAGGATTCAGATGTAAAAGATGAGGAATATACTATAGATGACAGCCTATCTAATCAGATACACAACTATTCAATGACAGATTTAGAGAGCAATGACGGTCAACCAGAATTATCCGTGGAGGAACCAGAGAGTCATGAGGAAGTTTTTACAGAGGTCTGGGAAGATGAGAAAGATCCAGAGGAGGAGAAAGAAGAATTACTTGAAGATGAAAATGCACTTTCTTCCTCACAATCAGACGACACCTCTGACAAACCCTCACCTGAGACAACCCTGCCCACTGCGTTGACTCCAGAGCCGGAATACAGTGATAGCGTGTTGAGACTGACGCTGCTTCGAGACCACTTCACAGAGGAGAGCATGGATCGGATCCAAAAGCTTCTGGGTCTCAAGAATCTCTTTAAAGTGGAGGCCATGTTCTCTGACTTGGACATAGAATTGCAGGCTACACGTCTCTCATCCACAGGTACTATGCAAGACATTGAAAATGCACTCGAGGGCATCCTGGAAGCATCTGAGAACGCTATCCTGGACGAGATTGAGAAGATGCTGGACAGCCAAGGCGCAAAACACAGTAATGACCAACATATGGACAGTGGTTTGGATGAGGAGACTGAAATACTGGATGACTTCCAGGAGCTTGCGTTCAGCCTACGACAGAAGTATTCAACAGCCAGTGACAGCACGCCTTTAGCGACAGAAAAAGCATCAGATATTGACCAAGGTAGGTTTGTTTTTCATTTGACTATGTAGTATGGATAAGAGCTGTGGGATTGCCTCCTCTGTGATTGCTAGTCAGGTCCTATGATTGCACATTCTTTTTTAACCACTAATATGAGCCTTTCACAGACGAGTACAATGCATTGCATCAGCTTATGATCTGCAAATAAAGTGAATGCAGAATTTGACACTGTGGCACAGCAGATATGCAGCCCTGCATTGTCCTTTCAGGCACTGTCAGACGAGTATCTTGTTTCCAGATTATTATATTATATCCAGATTGTTGTTAAGAGATTAGAGTTGACACCTGGCATCAGATTGTGTCTCAAGTGTCCATTTGTGATAGAATTTCACTTCCCTGATGACAGTGAATTGCGGTTTAAAAGAAAAAAATACACATTAATCTGCTAAAAAAATAAAGCTTGGGAATATGATTGTACCAGATATTTGATACAGCACTCTTTTTAATTTTGGAAGTCTTGTCCTAGTTGTTTGACATAATATAAGTGGACTCTCAATTTGGTAGCTAGTATGTAGCTTGAGCTAGCTGTATCCTCAATGTGCTTTGGTTGACATCTCACCTGCTGATTTGTTTTAGTATGCTGTGTACACAGGGCCTAATTTACCACTTTTGTACTTTGTAATTTCCAAGACAGTCATTTTTGGAATCTTTGCATCGCAGATGTCATGTAGCGCACAAACACAGATTTAAAATTATCTTGTTCCAGTTCATGACTGTACCAGCCCTAAATCTGCTAACCTCACATTTCAACATCATCTTTTACATTAAAGAGAGTCACATGGACCTCCTACTAAGCAAATATCATTCTCTTGGCAAAGCCATAGACCGCACCTGCTGTCATCAGATTAAGAATGTTTAAAGGAAACCCGAGTTGTTAACTGCCTACACACCTACACCTCACAGAAAAAACTAAAAATCTCCTTCCACTTACACAATCCTTTCTAACCAGACACTTTTTTTGACAAACCTGGAAAGAGACCTCCTCGACTAATTCCAAATTGCTTTGTTTGTTTGTTTGTTTACATTATTAAATGTAAAAGGTGACGTGCCCTTCATCGTTGAAGAAGACAAAGTTGTCAGCGTCCCTGAGGCTGGGAGTGAGGCCAACATCACAGTAAGCGATCATGAAGAAGGGCCAGCAGAGACTACAGAGGAGCACATAGTTTTGGATGAGGTGCACAGTGGACCAGACGTTAGTGTGGAGGAGGATAGCGGACACTTCAATAAAAACAAAGACAATCCGTTGAGCTTCAGTGCATCAGACGAGATACAGAAGGTCCCTCAAGACACCCTGGAAAATCCCTTAGACATGGGTCTTGGTGTCGAGGTTGAACACTCGCCCTCAGGTTTGTAATCTAAACGACATAATCAATTAATCTTTTTTTAGTGAGAGTTAAGTTAATTCATTATTGCTGTTCTTAGCATGCATGTTTCTTTAACCTACCAAACAATATTAGCTGAAATTGCTTCAATCGTGGAGTTGTTATTGTAGATTTTAAGATTACTGCAGTCTTTATGCCAAGCCCTCACAATAATTTGACCTCACTATTTGTGGCATACTCAGAAAATGCAAACCTGTTTTGAGCACTTTGGACTTGGGTTTTAATAAAATATATAGCACAGTTAGGTTCAAGAGTTCATTCTTGAGGTCAGCATATCAAGGTTAAAAGTTCATGAGATCAGCAAGTCAGTCCATTGTATGCTAGGCTCCCTCAGATTATGCGACAGTCATAGTTTAGCCTTGTTTGGTTCTGTCTTTGCTTTACCTGGTTTTGGAAGAATTGTTTGATCATCACATGGTACTGTAACTATTTTTAATGCATGAGATGACAAACTATAATGGAAGACTCTTACTTTGTGTGTCCATAACACACACAAACTGACTAACAGGGGAATCTTGTTCCACCAGAATCTTTGAATTCCATGGACCCAGTGACTGAAATTCACAAAGAAGAAGTGGGATTATTATTAACTGGACATGTTTATATGGGCTGCATACTGTCAGTGATCAAGAGCAAAATTGCAGAGTGGACCATTGTGGTAAGTCTAACAATTGTAAGCTACTGTGTACACTAGCTTCGTCAGCTTAATTGTTTTTGTTGCCTGTGTTGTGCATTTAAATGTGAATAATTTAAATCCATAAAATCAATAATGCAGAAGAACACTTATAAACCAGAGGTTCACAGTTGGTTGGCCGTGGAACAGAAGCAGGCCATAGAACATTTTTACCGGGGCACAGGAAACAAAATGACTTGATTTAAAAAATATAATAATAATAATAATAATAACTTGGGCCTTTTGTGCAACACACACACACAAACACTGCTGACCGGTCCAGATGACCATATGCATATACTATATAGCGACACTATATATATATATAATGTGTGTGTGTGTTTGAAATGATTTGGTCTTATAAATTGCAATTTTACTATGATATGCCTCTTTACTGTCACACATTGCTATCTTTTTGATCTTAATGCACTGACACATTTCGACAGTACTTTGATGAATTTAAGTATGAGGTGACCGAGTATACAGGGTGGATATTGGGGAAATCTGTATCAAAGAAAGTTAACATTTCCGATTGTTCCTGAACGTCCCACGCACCGCCTCCTGTCTTGTTGACTGTAGCGGTATATGCTGAAGTTCAACACAGCCGGTGCTGAGCTGGCTAATAGCACAACCGGCGGGCCTTATTTTAATACGGAAAGCCAGATAATTAATCTTTAGACACTGTCGTAAGGTGGACTGTGTGTACTAATTTAGGTTCCTAAACGCCTTTTGTACTAAAAGTGTTACCCATATTTGAACCTGCAGCTCCGCTAACGTCTCCAGCTTGGTTTCTGATAGTGAATGGGATACGACGAGTCATCTGTAATTTCCTTTAGCCAACTGTTGTTGCCAAGTCCTGCTCACCACCTGTCTCGACCGTCTAACGTTGTCACTGTTTGCAACGACGTGTTTTTTCAGACGCCGTAGGCTTTAACGCTAACGGCTAACGTCAGCTTAACCGTACATTATACTGTGAGCTTGGCTAACGCTAGCGTGCTACCAAGCTAATATCTGTCAAACTAGCATACTCTGGCTAGTTCCTTTCTTGTTTCAAAGACATGGAGAGCGATACAGTAACGTTACCCCGACCTGTAATGGAACCGGATCACGTTCAAATGTTTTTTCTAAAGGAGCTGCAACATGTAAGTGAAAAACTGAGTCAGTCGGAGTTCTATGTCAAGTGTGTCCAAGTATGTATTATGCTACCATGGCCTGCTGACGTGTTCATGAGCATATGGCTGACAGAGACTTAAACTACTCAATTTACTTAACTACCAGATGCAACTGAACTTGTCTCTTCGAAGACCCATGTGAAACATATGCTGTTCTATAGTTTATTTTCTATGTAAATTAGAGTTTTAATGTCCTGTTAACCATAATATGGTTGCAGTCTTGTATTTGTGTATTGCTATATTAAGAAAAATTAGGCTTTTGTAATGCCTGGCTGAAGAGAGCATGTTAATCCTTCCAGACAATGTGGTGTGTTAATTTATTTGTAATCCCTGCATTTCATTAGAGCCACAGTGTGTGTTTGTTCTTGTCTGAACTGCCACATGCTCAGTTCAAAGGTTTCTTTGTGGTTGCAGAGTTCTTACTGGTATTAAAGGACGCTAATGAAGCCAGTGGTAACATTATAGTCCTCTTTGGCAATCGATACGATTCCTAACATTCCACCCTATTGGCAGCAAACAACCATTTTGTACTGATTTAACTGTAATATAAACAACACCTGGCTTGTAGTTGTAAATTATCAGCGTATGAATTTAGAAGCAGCAAATGATTATGGAAATCTGTTTCCTGCCCCTCTGAAGCACTGTAACACCAACCCTTTATAATACTCTCCATAATACCTTTTTAATAGTGCAGTTATTGAGAATTCTTGATTAGTGTCAAAATGCTTGTCCCTACAGGATGTGTGTTGATTGTGTTAGTGGCAGGAAACTTGTGAAAGAGCTGATTAGTTTTGCAGATTTATCACTGTTTTGCTCATGTGTTTGATGCTAATAAACAAGAGAGTTTAATGTTTTTGGTTGTAGCATAAGGACACTGCTTGGTGCACAACTTTGTTTTATTATTATTGCATGGTAATGCTCTGATATCTTGATAAGCTTTGGTGTGAATAGAGTACAGAAACACATCACTTCTACTGATGTTCATCAGTTTATGTGCAGTATCTGTGTAAATACTGGTTGCTTTAAGGCTTAACCTACTGTAGGCCTCCTGGAGTCTCTCATTGTGCTTTGACAAATACTTTAGTCCTGTCATAAAATTGTTTGCATTTAAATCACAATAAGAAGGGGGGGGGGAAAATCTCCCCACTGCCACATCATTTATTGTATGCCTTGAGACATAGAACTTCTCTCTTCAAGATGTATGTTTAACCAGCTTTTTCAGCTTTATTAATTTTTTCCTAATTGTGACCATGATCATTCCTGAATATTGATTGTGTTTGTGCCATCAGATGATATCACTACTGCCAGAAGAGTGGAAACCTGGAGATACCTTGTTTGGCTGTCCATGGCAAGCTGTTGTCATCACTGCTTTGGTTGGAGTAGTGACCTTCACCCTTTTCTTCTGGAGGGTTGTGTTGGCAGTAAGTGTTTTACTATTGCTTCTCTCATCTCTGCTCAAACTATGTGTTAATTTAGGGCCCTATGATTTCCACGATGCAGACAACATACACAACACTACCAAAATGTGGATTCAGGAAGAATCTGGGTTAGTGCAACCACGTCGTCAGATGCAAGGTGCAAGCTCGTTGAAGACTTCGTGGTTGTGTGTCAGATATTCTTAGAAAAGCTACATCCAGTCAAGCTTTGTGAATAAGGAGGAGCGTTGCCCAAGTTAACGTAGCCTCTGTCAGAACCACTTATTACTGTGAGTTTGAGCAGCATATGGAGGCTTTCCTGCAGAAGATCCATTGAAATAAATTATCAGTAATTAACAATGATGATAACCTATTTAATAAGAATTCAGCGTATGTGCATTGCAACAATGCATTCACTGGAAATGTCCCCTATTAAATAGTATTTTAATATTGTACTGTTGCAATACATTTATTTTGAATTGTCTCCTTAAATAATTGCACATATATTTTACTATTTCTATATGCATATTTGTGTGAAACATCAAATTCATTGTTGTTGATTACATTTATAATATTTTCTGATTGAATTGTTAAAATTTTATTTATCCACTACATGATTACACACGCTTTCTGATGACAACTTGTGCTGAAATTGTAAAACACAGAATTTAGAAACAAATTTAATAAATGGACAACACTGAATTTGGGGAAAGATTAAACAAACAGATTTTATTGGGCCCAACGATTTGTCTACAGCGAAGAAAAAAATTAAACATTTTTATAAGCTTATATCCATTTAAGACGCACACGCTTAACTACATATTGAGATAATAGTATAATATTTAAGCATAATATTTTTCTTATCTGGTTCACTGATGGACTCTATTTGTGCACTCTTCCTGACATGATGAATACATCACTACATTTACACGATGATCACACTGTGACAGTTATTTCAAAATGTGTGATCAGAAATCAAGCTGATCTTGTCGCATTTCTAAATTTTGTTTTAGGTAAAGAAGAGAGAATATCTGGGTAAGTTTTTAGTTATTGATTTCACATCTTATCACATGACAAATGTAGAAGTGTAAAATCGAACTGATTGTGAACTTTTTGTTGTGTTTCTGCTACATAGTGGATGAAAAAAGGTTGACCGAGCAAATTTTGGCACTCAAAAAAGAGAAGAATGATGCTCTCTCTAAAATGTCTGAACTCCAGAAACAGGTGAGCTACAAATAAAAATGTGATCAAATATCTATGAGCTGCTTTTGAAAAGGTTTGCTCTTCTTTCTGGGACTTTCTCAATTGTGTTTATCTTTTTTCTTTAGACTGAACAACTTAAAGAAAATCAAAAACAGTCAGAGAAAACTGTCAGTTGTACAATGAAAATGATGCAAAAACTGGAGGTGAGCAATGAGGAAATACGGATTCTGTTTGCTCTAAAGAGCTTTTAAGAATGTCGCAGTGTACCTGTAATTGGCTCGTGGGTGTTGTGTGTCATTTGGACAGTAAGTGATATGGCTTCTTGTTCTGTCTGTGGTTGAAGTTTCTCTCATTGCCTTTTTGCAGGGTAAGGTTTTGGAGGCAGAAACACGGAATGAACAGATTGCTGAGGAAAAGAACAAATATGCAAAACAACTCGAAGATGAGAGGGCAAACTCTCTGCAAAATGAAACAAGGGTAATTGTTGAAAATATTGTTTTTCCTAATACTAGTAAACTGTTGTCTCAGATTTGTGACGCTTAACGGTTTCTTTAACAGATTGAGAAATTGGAGAAGTTAAACGAGAAACTACAGCTCAGCAGGAAAAAGATTCAGGAAGCTCTCGCTAAGGTACAAGTCCTTGCATAATCTTCATGTTGCAAAAAGATATGAAGCTTGTGGTTTCAGCTTCTCTTATAAACTGCATGTGTTCGCCACAGACTACAGTTCTCCTGGACGAGTCCAAAATTCGTGAAGATGCCCGAAACGCTCAGCATAAATGTCTTGTGAAAGATTATGCAGCGCTAAAAGAAGAAAATAAAACCGTAAGACAATATGTAGATGTGTTTTGATATGTTATTGAAGACTGAGGTCTAATGAATGAGTTAATTGAAACTGGATCATTTCACATATAATGTTTTCCTGGAGCACTCTCCTGACCTTGCCAATTCTTACAGCTTAAGGCTACTATAAAGGGCTGGGAGGACAAACACAAGGAGCTGAACGAGCAAATTAAAGTCTACCAAAAGTCCCAGAAAGAGCTGGAGGACTCTGTGGTGCTCAAAGATCACAACGTGGAGGTCGGGAGCTTTTTTGTAACTACTGCCACAATTGTTCTTGGTTTTCAGCTGCAAATATTAGTCCTTAACTTGCATCAAATTATTAACTTACTCTTGCACAAAAATGTCTCCTGGCAGGTGCTGTCTGAACTTCTGGCAGACCTAGATGCTTGTGATTCACAAAAAGGTGACACCAACGTGTTAGCCAATTGTGAAGTAGCGCATGGTTAGTACCAACTCTGTTACTAATTTAGTAATGTGAATAATACACATGCAAATGGATTCTAGTAGTTTGTGTTCAGCTTCATACCAAGTTGTTAACGGCATTACGGTGTCTTTTGCAGACAAGAAGACAGCCATAAAGAACAGAATCAAACAGATGATGGATGTTTCTCGGGTAAGATGACCAGATATCAGTGTCTGTTCCACCTGGAAGACAAATGTTAACCTGCTTCTACAGTAATGTGTTTCTTTTTTTTTTTTAAATGTTCCAGGTCCAGACCACTCTCTCTGTGGTCGAAGAAGAGCGTGATCGCTTCATGACCAAACTACTGAATGAAGAAAAGACTAGAAAGTCACTGGAAGGTATGTCATTGTTCAATTACTGACACATGTGAGTGTTTGTTTTGTTTTTTTGAAAAATTGCATAAACGCGTTGCCTTTGAATAAGACTTTCTTCCTGCGTCTTTAAACACACCATTTTATTTTGCAACAGAACAACACCAGGAGCTTGAACATGCAATTGCAACCCTAAAAAGCGACAAGAGCCATATCGAAAACCAGTTCAAGATCCTCCAGCAGAAAAATGAAATCATGGTTGAAATGTATCAGCAGAAGGAAAACGCTTTGCAGCAGTAAGTGAAGCCATAATAGTCATTGAACACTTTTTATTAGCTAAAATATGCACTTGTTTCACCTTAATGAATATTCTGTTTTAGCATAATCTCATGAGTGATAGCATATGTCTTGGAAATGGAAACGATGTGCAAGCGAACCCTGTGTTACTGTTATTTGAAGAAGGGTGTTTCTGTGGCTTCACAGGAGATTAACGAAGGAAGAGTTGGAGCGACGCAGCAAAGAGAACATGCTGTCTGAGGTTGGAGGGAAAGCTCTCGAGGCAGAGGAGCAGGTTAAAATCTTAAAGCAACGCATTAATGAAATGGAGGAGCAGATGAAGAAGACTGAGGACGTCTATAAAGAGCAGGTAGACTATTCATTTTTAAATAAGCAAATACAGAAAAAAAATCTTAGTAAACACTGACTGACACTGGAATGTCTTTCTTTCTTTTTTAGATAAAAGAACAGGAAAACAAAACTCACTCAAACTGGGTATGTTGCACAAAGCAGCACAATATTTTATTTTATTTTTTCCCATATGCTGTTTAAGAATAATAAAAGCTGAGGCACTAGTTGCACACAAATGCTCCCGTTATGTTTCCAGGTAAATGCTCGTAATGCAGAGCGAGCTTTGAATCAAGAGAAGCTTGAATCATCAAAGCTGCGTGAAAAGTAAGTGCTGGCAGGATTAGTAAAAATAGTGTTTGGATTTTTGTTGTTACTCTTGAGCTGAAATATTAAATCCCTTTGGCTGGAGCAGAAACTATTAATTGGTACTTAAAGGAGTAATTTTAATGCAAAAATACCAAACATTCACTTGTTTCAGCTATTAAAATGTAAGGATTTGCTATTTTTCAACTTGATGTTGACACCTTGGGCTGTGTTAAATTGTTCACAATTTTCAGAAAAATTTTCAGCAGATTAAATAATATTTAATCAAAAAAATAATAGTTAGCCTTCCTATGGCACCTATTTGCTTCTAATGAACAGTTATTGTTTTTTTTTGTTTGTTTTTTATCCATTACTAGACTGGCTGTAATGACCTCCCAACTTAATGAGCGCCGTGCTCCCCTCTTCCGACCGAACTCCGGACAACCTGCAGGTCCTCGCCAAGGTGAGTAGACCACACACCGTTCCCTGCTGTTTCTCATCCTGCGGAGCTTTGAGAAGAGGACGCTGTTTTCCAATAAAGTCCTGCATTTTTTTTCGTTCTTGAATTTTGTTTTTGTTAAATGAGTATGTGTTGTGGTCGTACATTTGTCATTTCATTGTACTTGACTTGAGCTGGAATGAGGACGTCTTCTTTGCATAGATCATAGTGTACAGTCAGCCCTTTCGTTTCCTTTGGTAAATGGATGGTTTGATCGTAACAGGTGATTCATATGGGCCTTCTCCTGTGAGCGGGGGTGCTCCATCTCCTCCAATAATGATAGAGGGTCCCAGACGCCCTCCTTCTGCCCCAGTGGGGCGAAGAATTGACCCATATGGTGAGTCCCAGTGGATAACTTCACCTTCTTTGATCTTCACCACGGTTGGACATCATCCCTCCCTTACAACCTTGTGTCCTTAAATCTTTCTCCTCTTGCACACCGGACTTCATTGTTCTTTTCAGCTCTTTCACCTTCTTGAGTTCCTCCTTTTTATTTCTTCCCAGTATGTGTTACATCCTGCATCTTCCAGCTACCTCCTGTCTTCAACTCTCTTTTCCTTCTCGTTTTATTTCTAAATGTCTTTTTTGGGGGAGGGTTTTTTGTGTTTGTGTTGCTGTTGAAATGTGCTTCCCCTTTTTCTTGTTTAAAGGCTCTAAAAACACATTTTCTTAATCCGCTTCTCACTTTAAGCAATGGGTTCCTGAAGAAGCAGGTTAAGTGAATTTTGAAGTCTTAAACTCTTAATAGTTGATGACCCCCCCCCACCCCCCCAAATTTGATATTTGATTGTTTCTTATTCTGTCATGAATTAAAGATAATTTAATTAGAAGTTTTCAGGGGCTTTAAAGTCATCCAGAATGCTTTGTTTTGTTGACTGTTTTCCTCATTGATGACAGATGACCAGTCTTTGCCACTGTAATAATTTGTTTCCTGTTTTACTACAACGGCAGAGTCTGGAGGGGGACTTCATTCTTCATTGTGTCTTGTTTTCTTCTACACTCAGGTCCACGACCTCCATCAGACCCACATGGTCGTTACCCTGAAAACAAACACATCTCTGGGATGGGTATGTCTTCAGCAGTCTCTGAATTTCAGAGGTCACCTTTTGCTTTCAAACATTCTTCCAACACTGTGCCATCTCTCCTCTTTCAGACATGATGGGCCCACGTAGCTCCTCACCTGCCAACATGGACGGATGTGTAAGTTTTTATAATCAGATCAGACTCATTTTTATATAATACCTTCCCCCCCCCTACCGTCTGAAGGCGTAGAGCCTCCTACCTACATGTCCGTTGTGTATGTCCTTGCTCTAAAACAGACACAAGCAGTAGATCCACAGATAAAAGCAGAGACACAGACTGAGGTCTCCACAGACAGTCCAGAGACAGTGAGTATAGAGGCTGTCCAGTCCAGGTGTGAAGGTGTATGCAAGCGCTCCATCCCCTCTTCCCTGTAGCTGGATTTGGGAAGAGATTCAAGGCATTTTTGCTTCACTGGGGCTGACTTAACTGTTTGGGCTGAGCGTGTGGTTTCAACTGTTCTCACTGCACTGAAAGAAGCAGAGATTCTTTTCATTAACTTTAACTTCAACAATGTCTGTCTGAGTTTGAGCATTTGTGAAAGTGCTGTGATGGTTTTTCATTCAAATAATCATGGTGTGTTTACGGGTCATTTGATTGAGCCCTGGCTCAATCAAATAATCATGGTGTGTGGTTACGGGTCATTTGATTGAGCCCTGGCTCAATGCACTGCTTGTTGGGCGAATATTGTGGATGATTTCACTGCATGAATAAGATTTGAATCCATCTATACTCACTTCCAGGACCAACTAAAGTTCTAGTGACAGCACACAACTCTTTCTGATTATCGGCCTGCCGTTTTCAGGGCCCTGGATCTCTCCTAGTGTCTCCGATCAGGGACTCACCAGGCCCCATGGTCCAAGGACCTCCACCCGGCCCTGGACCACATGAGCAGCTCCTCCCTCCTGGACCCCACGGCCGTCTGCCACCTCCTGGACCTTACAGACCTCCAAGACCCGGCCCCTACCACCTCCCACCAGGTCCTCATGGTCCTCCAGGTCCTCCACTTCCAGCCAACGGGCACCCAGGTATGCCCCTGCCTGGACCAGTGGGTGGAGATTTTGGACCCCGACCCGCCAACGGACATGTGTTCCACCCCAGGCCAGGCCCTGGACATGTTATTGATCCTCGGGGTCCACCACCGCCACACTTCCGTCCCCCTCCACCTCATCACTTTGGACCGATGCCTCTGCCACCTGGTGCGTTCTGCCATTCAGTTTGTGCTGTCTCTGAGTCGTGCTGGGAAGTTTGAGTGTTGTGACCGCATGTACTGTGTCTGGACCCCTAAATGTATTGAACTGCCAGGTTTTCGGATAATTATGAGTAGTAGGAAGTAAGTTGATTAATGCTTCATGTTGTATAGCAGCAGCAGCAGCAGCACAACTAGAGAATACTCTCTTGGTGAGAAAATGATGGATGTCAGCTACCCAGCAATATCCATCTAAAGCTTGCTAACATTAGCCACATTAAGCTAATGGTCAATCATACCAGGCCAAGTTAAACTGTAGTAGCAAGATTGTTTTATAGCTCAAATATTGTCGCTTTGCAGCAAGCTCAACTTTTTCACTCAGTACTCAAGTTTTTAATATTGTTTAAGGTTGTAATAATTCCATTTCAATATATGGCAGTTAGTTTAGCAATGGATAAAAGCTAAGTAGGTGGAAGAAGGCACAAACTTTTATTTTTTGTAGTGTAGGGCTGTGACTGTTTCCTGAAAGTATTATGTACCACTGCAGACTTGTACGTACATCTGAACTGTATCAGTAGAAAAGTTCAGGGTTTTTTTCCAGCCTGTCTCGACCTATGTCCTCCATTAATATTTCCCTTTTCCATTGTTTAGGTGTTCGTGGACCTATGGGACCACGTCCTCCCATCCCTCCCGACATGCGCTTCCCAGGACCACGTGACCACACCAGCCCACCAATGAACCTGCCTCCAGGTGTCCTTCCCCACCCTGCATATCCTGGTGATGCTTATAGTCAGGGTCCACCTAATGCCCTCCAGAACTCATCAGGAGCTCAAACTGGCCCTGGACAGGACCTGCATGTGAAGCAGGAGGCTCCTCAGGACTCAGTGAGGCCAGCGATGGTCAAGCCTTAAGAATGCCACCAGCTACAGCAGAGGACTTGGATTTACTCCGTACCCATCACATTAACAACCCAGATCCTGTCCAAACATAGGTCATGATTATTTTCTGGTTTCAGTTATAAAAGCTACCATGATGTTTACGTAAAATAACCAACAAAAAAAAACATGGTCCTTCAATTAAAGCACCATCAATAATTATGTCTGAAATGAATGAGTTGAGAGGGTTGCCACTTTTCTAAACAGCTTATTGTGCAATAATCATTATTACAGAGAATTTTCATTTGTGTTTATCTTTTAAAAAAAATAGCAATGATTTTTAAGGAGCAAATTTTTAAATGTCATTTCCTGTGGAAATTGTTTTAAAAGAGGATAAAAAAGAGGGAGGTTTAGCTTCGAGCATTCAGGAAGACCTTAATTTTCCCAAAGCTGTTGCTTCAAAACAGACTGTAAAGCAAATGTGTAATTTGATGGCCAGATGTATAACTTATTTTACTATGTTGGTAGAACTTTTAATAATAAAGAATGTAAAAGCTGTTGGTGTTATAAGGCATAAATCTGTGCTGCTGCTGAGACAGAAACATAAACATCTGTTCTGTTTGTTAAAAGTCAGTTGACATGTTAATTTATACAAAAAACAGCATGTACCTTATTCAGCTTAGTGTATGCAGGGACAGAAGCAGAGTAGCCTTTCACCAATAACTCTAGATGCACATCCATCTGTTCTGTCAATCTGTTTTGCTTTTTCGTGTAACAAACGAATTGTCCTTTGGCTCAAACACATGAAACTATGGCCTCTCAGCTCAATGAGATTCAGCTCCCCTGCTGTTTTTTTTGTTGTTGTTGTTGTACTCAATAGGTGAGGACATTTGCTTGTCTGGTGAGTAATCATATCAAACCTGGGGCATTAGGTCACATTGTTTCAGGACCAAAACACAATGAAGATATATTAAAAAGGGCTTCATTATCAGTTTACCAAGCTTGTCTTCCATTTAGCAACTTTGGCTTAACTTGACTTTGAGATGAACGGCATATCTGTTGCACAGTTTTGAAAGTATCACTCAAAACGTTTATGGAAAAAGAGCTTACTGCTGAATTAGGTAAATGTAATTTTTAAATGTAAGCACCACAAGGAAATTCCATTGGGTTGGGGTGAAGGCAGACACTTGGTATCTCAGATCCTACTCGAGGTTCAAGCTTCAATTTATTCATCCATAAAATCATAGAATGTGTTCCCATCCTAATCAACCACCACTGGCTGAAGAACACACAGAACCGTAGATAAAACCAAATTAAAAGTTTCATAGTTTTATGGGTATTTTTATAGAGACCAGCATCGGGTGACAGTCCGTGCCAGCTCGTGTAGTGTGTGATCCCCTGTCACTGATCAGTCACGTAGTGTGAACGCCAAAATGACGGCAAGTTGTGTAGTGCGAACAGCACGGCCATTGGCCGACGCTGAAAGTCGTGTAGTCTGCACAAGGCATAAGTAATGTTTGCATAAATCACAAATGCTAAAACCGTTCGCTCTATGATCTGGATGAAATAATCCACAAAACGGCTTCATTTGTAGTTTATTAGAAATTAAAAGCTTTGTAAATGTTTGATACAATTCCCTTCAGTCTGTCAACAAACTTAAAACACTCCACAGGTCTCAGTCTTACCATGTCATAGTGCTTCATACAGACACACAGTTACTGTTTACTCATCAGTTAGTGTATCTTAGAGTTAATTTACAGTCCTGAATATTGTGATGTTACAAAAATAAAATCTAAAAAAATACACTGTAGATGTTTTAGTGAAGAACATCTGCAAAGTCAGTGGAAACAAAGTTAATGCAACTTCATTTAAAAACAAAAAGCCCTTTATAACAGGGTGATGGGAAATTTCAAAATAAAAGTAGAAGGCTTTTCTGAATAACAATTTAAGAGAAAGAAAGATCTTGAAAAAGTCAGTCCAAGAGCACAATCCCTGTCCTTCAGCTGTCCATAAAGATGCATCCTCTAGATGTCTCATGTAAGCACTGGTTAAATGTAACTATGTACATAAAACACCCAATCTGCAAAGTAACACTAGATTTAAAAGAAAACACTTCCTGGCACGTGATAAAGATCTGGATAATCCAAATGCTGCATTTCTGCTTGCTTAGAAAAAGAAAACTGGTGTTATCCTGAATACAGGTTTCACATTCACTGCATGCAAACCATGATGCATTCAATTTATTCTTTATTCATTTACAAAACCGTACGAAAGAGTTTAAATAAGCATATCAATCATATTAAAGCTTGAACGCTGACATGTGAGGACTGTTGGAATTATGGGGACATTTAGAGGACAAGGTAATATAGAAATCTGGCCTTTAAATCAAACTTGTGAAATATTTTGACAAAGCCAACACAACTTAAAAGAATAAACCTATTGTATATTTAACATATAATTGTGCACACACACACACACACTTACTTTACAGTTTCCACTTTGATAGCTTTATTTAAAGACAAATTTAATTTAAGATGTCAAAAAAGCCTGCCAATCAGAGGGCTTCCTGCCTTAAATTAAAGCTGCACTAATATTTTTATATTAGTCAAATAACAACATGTAATGTGAAAGCTGTCGCTCATAGTGACAAACCAACATGGAACTACAGTTCAGCTCTACTGAGAGTTTTAGGGTCTTAACACATCGTTTTGATTTTGCTGTTTTAGTTGACCCAACGCATAACCTTGTTTCCAGTCACACTGTTATCCAGCACCAATCAGCAGATAAAGTTAGCGGTTACTAGCTGGTAAACATAATGGAGCATTTAGCAGCTAAAGAGCCAGATATTTCCCTTCAGATTCTGGTGAGAACACAACAGAGCTAAAATTGAGTAAACATTGAACTTACATTCATACACGATTCCAAATAATTGCTAATGCTGCTCCATGTGTGCTGGATGTGTAAATAGGAAGTTCACCAACCCTTCATCAACTTAAAACATGATGATATGTCAGGGTTGTGTTTACAGCTTGTATCCGCTGCCCCAAGTGCCCAAACAAATCTGTTAATGCAGGTCAATATAAAGAAAGCATAAAATGGAAACTGTAAATGTTAAAAGCCGAAAACAGGACAGTAGTGTTTATGCTTAGCAGGATTTTAGTTAATGTATTAACAAAGTTTAATTTAACAGCCTTTTTAGAAATCAATTTTGTAATTACATTTTGCAATTCAGTTATATATTTTTTTTGCACATAACAAAATATATTAATAGGTAAATTTAATCTTTTTACCGTTGACTTTTTAAAATTAAATAACCACTTTGTAATAGCTTTTTCAAATCCATTGATTTAATTGATAATTAAACACTATAAAAGTCTATAATTATGCTACACTCCGACTATGACTGACGTAATAACATTTTAATAGCTTGACGGAGCAAACAGTGTTGCTGTTCGTGTGTTTTTTATCCAGGGAATAGCTTTGCAAACTCTGCGATGAAAGTACCAACATAGTGCATTTATTGGGAACTTCAGTTGCTTATAATGTTTTGCTAAATTTCACTTGAGAGTCCAACCGCTACAGATAGTAGCGAGTCAAACTGTAAGACTCAAATTGTGCACCTGTAATAATTCACATTGTGTCGGTCCCCTGTTTCCCCAAGTCAGTGAGCTAAGGAAGACTAAAAATTAAGTGGTTTAAGTGTTTGTGAGTTTTGGGACAGAATTTGACAACAATATCAAAAAATACAAAACTGCAAAAGTGATGTGCGGTCTGAGCTGATGTGAGTCAGTTCCCTTTACTTTTTGATATACTCATGGGGGGTGATTGCTGGATGTGATGAGGTGGAACACCACATTTTGCTGGATGTGGATGTAAGAGAAAATATCATAAGATGGTGATTCAAAGTTCAAGGTGTGCTATCACTTAGCTGTCCTTGTGTAGTGTCTGATGAAGATGCAGATAGAGTTGTTTCTTTGTTAAAAGCTGCAGTTTCTTCCTCTTGAAGTCTGTGGGCTTCTTGTACCTGCAATACAAGAAAGATGGTACAGTATTGTTTCAAAAGACACAAAAGGAATCCCTTAAATCATTTAGACAAAAAGACGTTGTCAGCTGACTCACAGTTCGATTACGATGGGGCCCGGTTTGATCTCGTCCATTTCCATGAAGGCAAAACATTTTGTGCTGGTAAACCTCTTTTTAGGTTTGTAGTGCTTGAATTCAAAGAAGATAGCTGCTCCTGAGGAATGTATTGCAGGTTTAACAACATGAATAATAAAGTTAACATACCGAATAATTACCTCACCAGTAGTGCCATCTCTATGAAACTCTCCTGCCAGTCTGTTTTTTTTTTTTTAGAACAAGACATGCTGCACACTGGCATGCGAAAATCCCAGGGGCATCAAAGGATAAATGTGTCTTACTGTCCATATTATATTTATTCTCTCAATACTTTTTGACTGCCCTACCCCGTGGCACTCAAACCCTTTTGTTCCTACTGAAAACTAGACTAAAGACTAGTTTTTAAAGTAGGAATTTCCTAAAACATCTGGGAATTGTAGTTTTTAGCTAACATTGTTTTAACAGCAGTAAATAGTGTGTTTGTTGGGAACTATTTTCGGACATGGATTAATATACATTTGGTGCACTAGTCCAGGCCAGGTTATGCTAGAAAAGAACTAGTTCGTTGTCCGTCCACGTCAGAAGGCAAAAGGTGTTTATTTCTGATCCAAAAGGCAACACTGGAAGGTGGAAGGTGTCTGTCATACAGAGGGGGGCGAGATGTGATGTCCTGGAAGACATTCATAGTGTTGCATGAGAGAGAAGCTCAAAGCAAACAGCTGGCCAATCACGGTGAGAAGAGGGTGCAGGGCGCCGGATTGGACACAGCCTCCCTTAATATGACGTCGGAAAGGTGTGATGGAGGGGGGTTTTGGAAGCTATTTGACCATCCTCTAGCCTTCAGTCTTTTACAGCAGCAGGATGATGTACAGTATGTGTGATTAAAATTAAGCTGCAGTGCCCACTTTCAGGAAAAAGATATATAAATCTTTGACTAAACAGGCAATAATTGTTATGGGATCATTTTATTCATAGGATTGGTTGTATAAAAGACAATCATGGAATATAGCCAGAATGATCCTAAAAATCACGTAAGGAATCTTGTGATGTTGGTAATGTAGGAATTTATTTTTATTATATTGTTATAGTATGTCACTTTGGTACCTTTTGGTAATTTCTCCACGTGTCTCTGGATCTCTACGTCCACACTGAAGTGAATGTAGGTATCTTCCTTCCTGGTGGCCACAGGGGTGTCCTGCACCGGGTTCAAATCTACACCGTTCATATCTGCAGGCAGAGAAAACACAGAACATGCTCTTGGTTTTGGCAGAATTTTATACAGCTGTGACGAGCAGGTTTTCAAGACTTCAAGGTGAAGCACGTCTGCAGCACTTTCAAAGCACTTGAGTAGCTGTTCTCATCGAGACATGGTGGTAGAGAAAAGGTTGTGGCTGTAATCTGAGACCAGCAGCTGTGGAGGTCTTCACCACACCGCCAGACTGACTCCACTTTAATCCAGACAACACATATTTGAAATGGGATGAATGGGATGCGGCTGTTACCTTTGACACTAATGGTCATGTAGGGATCGATGCACTGTCCGGCATCCTTCAACCCGATCTTTTCAATCTTTAATGTAAGTAGTGACATCCCAGGCTCTGATGGTAAACGTGGCAACAAGGTACCTGTAGAGGACAAAGGTTGTAGACATTACCAGTTACCATAACAATAGGGGCCGGCTTCATCACCTGTGACCAAAGATTAACGGCAGAACGCCGTCAGATTACAGGCTTTAGATTTAAGTAACCATTTAAATATCTTATAATACTATATATACTAACAATACTACAATAATAGTTCTTTCACGTCCATGTTCTCCACTGTCATGTTCAGATCAATCAATAAAAAGAAATTCTCGATGGAAAAAGTAGGCTGTATGCTTTCCCAAAGTTAGCGGAACGGAGGCTGACTTGTTAAAAGGGAACACTATTAACAAAATCTAACGGTATCTAAATCGATGTACTTTATTCTAAAGTCAAAAAGAAGCATTAACTCTAAAATGAACATTTTTGTCAAATCAGCAACACGGTGTGTATTTCCATTGAAAGGCTCCGATAAAATAATAATAATAAAAACACATCTGTCATGCAGTAGAGAACAAATTCAGATGCTGTTTGTTGATAACGCCGTACCTTGCGAAGCTGCAAATGAAGCAGGCAGGCAGGAATGAGCGATGAAGCCATGCACAGCACCGACAGAGAGAACAAAAAAGACACACAGTCAAACAGACAACGTGACACAACAAACATCCCGAACAGTTTGATGAGCGGTTATCAACGGGTCTACCAGTACCAGGGGCTCGCTGCGGGAAAGCTTCTGTAGCACCTGCTCCCGCTACCGCATCCTCCTCCTCCTCCAGCTCCAGGTTCTCCTCTTCCCCCGGGGCGAGGATTTTCCTGACAGAGAGGAACGCCAAGTTTGATCACTTCATTATCTACAGATTAGATAAAAACTTCCAAATATTTCTGTGAGGATATCCAGCCATGAGAGAGTGAGAGTTGCTGAACTTTTTTGGCTTGAGACCACTTAAGATAAAGCAAAGTCGACCTGCAACCTATTGTTTCAGAAGCTTAAAAAGGGGTTCAATTATCCAATAAAGCACAAAAAAAAAAAAGATTACAGCAAAAAATTTAATATAATTTTGTGTAGAAGAATTATTTTTTTTTTCCCTTTCCTATCTTGCCCTTAAAAAAAAAACCCTACCCTTGGGGTAGTTGTGACCAAAGAGGACTCACTGATTTAAGATACAAGAGGACAGAAGTGGAGCAAATAGATCAAAGAAAGTAATCCAGAAGTGTGTGCAGACAATAGTAAATCTGCACCATCAGCTGTACAGATCCATACAGATATGAAATCTGACAAGATGCCCAAAAAGTGCCGTGTAAACTTTTTCAGAGGGAAATAAACAGGTAGAAGAAGCACAGACACAGGATATTGTAGAAGTATGTACACAAATCTAATGCCAGACCAGCTTCAGTTTGTAAGGAAAAGAAGCTGTGTGACAAGATAATCTCAACTCAAAGTGCACTTACAGCTTTTTCTGAGCAGATTTCATCAGTGAATGGAACTGGTACAGGTGTCATGCCAGTTTTAACGTGACTGATTGATTTATTATTTAAATCATATTATTTCCATAAGGTAGTAAAAGGACTTTGGGTTGAGATTATTTTATATCTCACACACACACACACACACACACACACACACACAGTTAGTGAATAAACTTTAACGGCCAAGCAGCATATACTGTAAAATAAGAGCTTCAAACAGTAATGACATGATGATATTTAGTGATGGATATTTACCTTAAGGGCACCGGCTGGACATCAAAGGGAAATTCTTTGTTGTAGGTGAGAATATTTTGAATTACTGTTGACAAAAGGAGAAAGTTGAGTTGTGAGCGGATCAGAATACGCAGTCGATAACAGGATTGTTAACAAAGATAGCCGCTTAATTCCCGGGCACAACACTTACTGGTTTCCAGTTTCTTTAGTTCTTCTAACTTGAACTCCTCCTTCGACTGTGTGCACTGCAGAGGAGCCAAAGACAAATGACACACTTCGTACTGTACGTTATTACAAAAGGGAATTTATAGGGAAACAAGCCTGTTGCTTTGGCCAAGGAAGAAACAGAGGACAGAGCAACTTCCTGAAAGTTTAATGTAAAAAGTACAATGAAGAATAATTTCACCCCTCTGTCTGGTTTAGTGTCATTATAAATCTGAAAAAGGTTTGGACTCATAATTATGTCTGAATTATTATTTGACTGCAATTGCCATCTCTCTGTAAAAGCACTTTGGTGTTTTTAAAATGTGCTCTATAAAGAAATCGACTTGACCATTTCTATAATCCCAGATTTGACTGTGCTTGTTGTCATATTTCATACAGAATGAAAAGGAGCAACACAAACCTGCAAACTGCCACTTCTCATCTCCAGGCATGTTGCAATCTTTCCTAAAGTTTTCTGAAGAAGAAAAAAAGATATTAGTTTTTGCAAAGTAACTAACTTTTCTATTTAGATGTTAAAGGGAGATGTATAATGATTACCTTCTGCTCTTCTGTGAAGTCTGATGAATTTGATGACTGGACCTCTTTTTGCAGTTGTCTTGCCAGACTAAAAGGAATAAATCAAAACTGGTATTAATTTGTAGGTACAACTGAAGCAAAGCAATTATCAAAAATAAAGTTTGAGCCATTCAGTAAAAATAAATAACATCATAGAAGTGCGTTAATGATCTGCAGCAAAATCTGAAGATTCTTGTGATGAAAGGTGGCTAAATGATGTATATATGCGCCCCCTTGCGTTCAAGATATTTGGGTATCGGGGTGTTGATTTTGCGTTATTACTGCAATTTCAGGTAAAACATGAATTAGCTGACAACGCAGATCGCATCTTTGAAAATGTGCAAAGAGGCAGAGATTGTCTGAAAGCAGGAAACATTCCTCACAAACACAGATGGAAACCCACCCATAACAATGAGAGGGTGTGGCTGACTATTTCTCAATGCTCCTGAGGAACATTGCCCCGTTTCTGCACTGCATGACACATAATGAAACACACTGCGCGCAGCTCTGGATGATTTTCCATGACAGGCTTTATGAAATCGATTCTCCCGCAAATGAAACTTGGTGGTGGATGAACCTGGGGATGCAAACATGCACACAGCGACTCTGCAACAACTGCCACATCACGTCATGGATGGGTAGGGTTTGTTTACTGCTGACTGACAGCTCAGAGGTTGCAACTTCTTGTGAAGCACCATGCACCCGCTGTCTCTTACACGCTGTTGTCTGATTGCAGGGAGAGGTGAGAGATGGATTACAAGGTGAGGAAAAGAAGCGTGAAGCTGTGCTCAGGAGAAACCAGCTGTGTGGAGAGAGGCAGGATACACACATGTTGAATGCAACTTACATTTGGTACTCATCTATAGCCTCCACTAATTGTCCCCACGAGTCAAAGTCTGTGCCTTTCTTAAAACTGGCGTGCCATTTCTGAATAGTCTTGTTGACATCAGACATGTTGGCTGGGCGGATACTCGCGGCGCTTTCAGGGCAGCATAGCCGAGGAGGAGATTCATCTACGAGGCTTCAGCAGCAAGCAGCGTCGTCAGCCCGGTTATCTGGTGTCCAGAGGCGCACAGAGAGACCAGCGACACCCCGACCAAGCCCTTTCTGCCTGCTCACCCTAATATCGCATCCGCAACAGAAAGGAAGTCCCGCCTGGAGCTTCTGGGGTGCGCGCGTTTTGGGACGCGGGGTCGCACGACTGAACGGCAACAGGATGTCTGACTGTGTTGATGGTACAGTAAAACACTGCTGCAGAAAAAAAAAAAAAAAACGTCAAGTGCTATTTAATTTAAAGGTGCAAGCTGTGAGGAAGAAGCTTAAATGGAAGAAGTACTCACATCTATTACTTAATAGGCAGAATTACCACGAAGCACAAATACTGATTATTATTGATAGGCTAGATATTGCTACTTTTACTTAAGTAACTTCTTCCACCACTAATTAACACATACATGCATATATAGCTATATATAAATTATACATTGTTGGTTTTTCATTACTGATTAGTTTAGATATATGTAAACACCATTGTATCTAGAACTTTTAAATACTAATATATTAATACTCGTGGAATAAAAAGTACATTTCCCTCTGACATGCAAATATTTTTCGACCGTTTTGATTGCTTCTGTTGATTTTTGATTTTGAATTTGTATGTTTGAGATGCTTTATTTGTTATTTCTTTATCATTAATTTCTCTGTACATATCTAAATCTATTTTGTTTTTAATTTATGTGTGTTATTTTACTATTAATCATTCATTTATTAATTAATTATGGTCTAGTGTTAATCCATACAAGGACTTTCACTGTATTTGGGATCAATAGCAGGTTTCACTGCTGTGTGAATATTTGGCCTGGGTCTGTATTTTCATTTCCAGGAAACAGAATGAATATTTTTTTATTATTTTAAGTTCATTTTACTTATCTGTATATACATTTCTAACAGTAAAATTCTTCTGTTTTATGCAAATTATTTTTGTTTTTATTTCATTCTTGCTTTGTCAATGTCTGTTTTCCCTGTTAGTTTGAAATAAAGCAGTTACCAAGGTGAATAAAAAGGAAAAATAATTAATAAGCTTTATTCTGAGCATGTACTTATTGTAATGGGATTGTGTCTCTAACTTTAGGTCCCAATCACTTGATGTTAGTAATTTAAATACGTATAAAAAATATAAATTTTAATGCCAACGGATTGAATGATCAGTGAAGCCTTTATTTTGAAAACAACCCAAACGTGTTCCGGTTTTGGCCTGTCAGTCTCAATCTTGACGGTGTGGCACAACGTTAGCTATGGACGGAGGAACAGCACAGCAAGTGATGTCTTTCGGGTTGTATTAGCCCCTGACAGAATGAGATAAGATGGAAACCGTAACGACGGATTCGTCTGCGGCTGAAGACGATGATTGTTCAGATTCAGAGGTTTTATGTCTGATGAGAGTCGGAAGAAACTCAGACTGGCTTCGCCTGTTCGACAACACAGAGGTGCTGCTTGCTAATGCTAGCTAACTGCCTACAATTAATCCTGTAACTTGCTCAAGTTCACGATAGATTCGGGGTTTTCACATACAAGATATCCCTCATTCATGGTTAAGTTTTGTGTTTTCTTCAGCTTGCCGTTACCGAAGAGTATCCACATGTTGTAATGAGCTAAAATAGCTGCACACTAGATAGATAGCTAACTGTTGACATGTTTGTTTTTGACTGCACAGATCACGATTGGACGTGGTGCGGATGTAACCTACCAGCTGTTGTCTCCAAGCTGTCCTCTGATGATCTCCAGACTGCACTGTACTTTTAAGCAAAGGGAAGATGGTCAGTGGACAGTGACAGACATGAAGGTACACCAGCTTTCTAAATGACTCAATTATGAAGATTACATTCTCTTGTATTATTTATACTTGATTGTTTTTGCGATATTATCAAACATTCTCCAAAACCCAAATCATAAAGGATGTTTTAAACACAAAAATTTTCTATTGTATATGTTGTCTATTATGTTTCCATATGATGTTCTTGACAGAAGCCCTGTGATTCTGTATATTATATAAGTCAGCATTCCTCATACTGTTTCCTCACAATAAGCCAGACACCAGAGATATTACAGTTGTATTATGTTTGTGCAAAAATGTATGCAGTCCAATACAACATATCTGCCACGAATTCTACATTTATGAAGATGATAATGTTCAGTTTGTGTTAAAATTTTCCGTGAGGTGTTAATTTAACTGGATTTTGTTACTTATGTCATAGTTAGTGGTGGTGATGTTGTACTGGACTGCATCACATTGGAATGGGTTTCTAATATTCTTCCTCCCTCATGTTTGTAAAACACCTTAATATAATGCAGCCCAGTTCAGCACCACTGCAAACTACAACCTCAATCACAAACATAGTTAAATTGAACATTATCGTCTTTGTAAAGGTAGAATGTATGGCTGAGCTGTTGCTTGTGATTAAATTCGATTATACAGCTGAACCCAATAAAGTGGTCATCAAATGTATGTTTTAAATATTTTTTGGTATATACAGTGCCTTGCGAAAGTATTCGGCCCCCTTGAACTTTTCGACCTTTTGCCACATTGCAGGCTTCAAACATAAAGATATAAAACTGTAATTTTTTGTGAAGAATCAACAACAAGTGAGACACAATTATGAAGTGGAATGAAATTTATTGGATATTTCAAACCTTTTTAACAAATAAAAAACTGAAAAATTGGGGGTGCAAAATTATTCAGCCCCTTTACTTTCAGTGCAGCAAACTCTCTCCAGAAGTTCAGTGAGGATCTCTGAATGATCCAATGTTGACCTAAATGACTAATGATGATAAATAGAATCCACATGTGTGAAATCAAGTCTCCGTATAAATGCACCTGCTCTGTGATAGTCTCAGAGGTCCGTTTAAAGCGCAGAGAGCATCATGAAGAACAAGGAACACACCAGGCAGGTCCGAGATACTGTTGTGGAGAAGTTTAAAGCCGGATTTAGATACAAAAAGATTTCCCAAGCTTTAAACATCCCAAGGAGCACTGTGCAAGCGATAATATTGAAATGGAAGGAGTATCAGACCACTGCAAATCTACGAAGATCCGGCCGTCCCTCCAAACTTTCAGCTCATACAAGGAGAAGACTGATCAGAGATGCAGCCAAGAGGCCCATGATCACTCTGGATGAACTGCAGAGATCTACAGCTGAGGTGGGAGACTCTGTCCATAGGACAACAATCAGTCGTATACTGCACAAATCTGGCCTTTATGGAAGAGTGGCAAGAAGAAAACCATTTCTTAAAGATATCCATAAAAAATCTCGTTTAAAGTTTGCCACAAGCCACCTGGGAGACACACCAAACATGTGGAAGAAGGTGCTCTGGTCAGATGAAACCAAAATAGAACTTTTTGGCAACAATGCAAAACGTTATGTTTGGCGTAAAGGCAACACAGCTCATCACCCTGAACACACCATCCCCACTGTCAAACATGGTGGTGGCAGTATCATGGTTTGGGCCTGCTGTTCTTCAGCAGGGACAGGGAAGATGGTTAAAATTGATGGGAAGATGGATGGAGCCAAACACAGGACCATTCTGGAAGAAAACCTGATGGAGTCTGCAAAAGACCTGAGACTGGGACGGAGATTTGTCTTCCAACAAGACAATGATCCAAAACATAAAGCAAAATCTACACTGGAATGGTTCACAAATAAACATATCCAGGTTGTTTGAATGGCCAAGTCAAAGTCCAGACCTGAATCCAATCGAGAATCTGTGGAAAGAACTGAAAACTGCTGTTCACAAACGCTCTCCATCCAACCTCACTGAGCTCGAGCTGTTTTGCAAGGAGGAATGGGCAAAAATTTCAGTCTCTCAATGTGCAAAACTGATAGAGACGTACCCCAAGCGACTTACAGCTGTAATCGCAGCAAAAGGTGGCGCTACAAAGTATTAACTTAAGGGGGCTGAATAATTTTGTACGCCCAATTTTTCAGTTTTTTATTTGTTAAAAAAGTTTGAAATATCCAATAAATTTCGTTCCACTTCATGATTGTGTCCCACTTGTTGTTGGTTCTTCACAAAAAATTACAGTTTTATATCTTTATGTTTGAAGCCTGCAATGTGGCAAAAGGTTGAAAAGTTCAAGGGGGCCAAATACTTTCGCAAGGCACTGTAGTTGTTAAATATAATTCAACGGCAGCTGAAAAAGACTGTTGCTTATTTTATTTGTTTTTACCTCAGAGTCTCAACGGCGTGTGGGTGAATGGAAACCGCATACCTGCTGAAGAAGCCCATCAGCTGAGGCTCGGAGACTCCATACAACTTGGGGTTCCTGTAATTGGAACCAATGTGGAGTTTGACTACATCCTCGTCCAGCGGCCCCTCAAAGACATTAAACTCTGCCTGGCAAAGGGACATAGAGAGGGTGTTAAAGCAGCCCATGTTCCCAAGAAGCCCAAGAGGAAATTGGCTATGGAAGAAGTTGAGCCTTCTACCTCAAAGCCCAAGCTGTACCGCTGCTCTTCTGCAGACAAGTCATTTGCAAAGCCCTGCCCTCTGTCACCAGTGAAACGCCAGCAGAGGCTCAGTCACACCCAGCCGGCAGAAACTGGACCCAGCAGACTAGTCCAGGAAGTAGACCAGTCCTCGGATTACTCCAGCACTATTTGTGACCTGGACAACTTGCAGATGTAAGCCCCAGTTTGTGCCTGTCATATCTCGTCATTACATTGGAGTCACAGAGCGAAGCATCAGTTTTTCTGAAAGATATATCAGTCAAAATCTTTTGAAAACCCTAAAAGGTTGTTTGACAAACCTTGCTGCAGTTTTTCAGGTATTTTCACATTCCTTGAAGATGTTTCTGTCCAGCTGGATCACAAAGTAATCTAAGGCTGCAAATAACAGTTATTATAAACATAGCCAAGGAGGTTATTTTTTCGGTGCCGTTTGTTTGTCTGTCTGTCAGCAGGATTACAGAAAAAAGTACTGGTCATGGGCCAAGAAGGAAATCCATTTGTTACAACCAAAGCACACTTGTTAAGCTAATAGTGAATTGTTATCAACAAGCTACAACGAAAGCTTTCTGTATGTAGTCTAACTGTTTATCTTAATTTGCCACTTACCTTAAAATTTGGCAAATTCTTGCACACTTAGCTGCTGGTTGAGACAAACCAGCCACTCCTCTCTCTACCAGTGGCACCTGTAGATAGTTAATCATAGCGGCAGTAAAGGGTGGAGGAAAGAGTGACGCTGACTCTGTTTTTCAATTTTTCTTCATACTAAATTTCACAATATTATTTATTTTACTGACATTTTGCTGCACTGAGTCATTGTTTCCAGTGAAATATTATGTGTGAGTGAAAATAGTGACAGCATTAAGTTATATTTCAAATATAATTCTAATCTTGTTCTGAATTTATTATTTAAAGAAATTATAATTGAAAACCACCCAATTCTTTAGTAATAAAAAAAGAACCATGCCGATAAAAGGATGCATAAGATAAAGATATAATCCTAACGCCAGGGGCTTGTACGACAAAGCAAGTTCAACATGCATAGGATATGTTTTCGTTATCTGGCTTAATTAACCCTAACAGTCACGGTGGGGATAAGCGGTACCACGAAGCAGGTTATCAACTCTGTAAGTCAACCCAGTGTTTCTCAATCCAGCCGTGAGCGCGTTCGGTGTTAGCAGCAGATGACCAATCACAGTCATCACAGCGTTATATTTTACAAACGAAGAGCTCACTGCGGTACTACAGAAATACGACATGGTCTAAGTAACACAGCTGCAGCTGACACGTGCAGAAAGAAAGAAAATAGCCGGCAGTGTGAATGCCTAAATGAACAGGCGTAGTCTAATAATGCGTCGATTTGATGTGTTTTTATGAGCTGTATGATCAGCCTTATTCTTTCAGCTCGCCTGTGTGTCAGCGTTTCCACATTAAAAGACACCACACTTTAAAGAACTTCTCGTCTCTTCAAAAATGAGATTAATTTATTTAACACTCAAAAGTGTTCCAGACATTGTTCTAAATTAATTTCATATAGCAATGCAACAAAAAATCCGTTCATGCCATAAGATGTGGTCAAATAGAGGTTGAATCTCAACATCTAGGCTACTGAAAACTCACCTCATTACCTTTGCCCACATCCGTAAAAGGTTGGGCAGTAGCCTACATGGCCAGTCTCTGTGATAGACTTTAAGATCGCTACTAACCTAAAATAAATAGCCTACGTTCATAATAAAATTTAGTATTTCAATATCTCTACCAAACTGTTCATTATATTTTGCCTTACATAAGAAATAGCCTATATAAGAAATATGAAACCCGTTTATTTTAATGGCTGCGACAGACACAATAAATAAAAAAATATGATTTTGATTGACATTTTAAAGCAGTTAGGAGGCTACTGTAAAAACCTGTAGGCCTACAATAACCTAAGGCTTTTAATTAGTCTCTGTAGGATTATATCGCTATAGACAAGAGTTTCTCCACATCACCGCAGCTAACATAAAGTTGCCTCTAAAACAGTCTGTGGGATTTCCCACACATGGTGATGTTGTTTTCCAAGAGAGCTGATTGGTCAGTAGGCGGCGTTATCATAGAGTTGATCTCTTATCTAAAGGATTCTCTCAATTACACAATGTGTGACACTATTTTGTAATCCAATCCATTTTGTTTTAATGTTCTACAGATTTTATTAGCAACTTTATCTGAAATGTAGTGTTGATAAATGAGAGATGTAAACTGTTATATTGTTTGGGTTTCAACCAGCGAGTTAAAGCGACTCACTTTTGTTAGGAGTGGAGTATTTGATCTCCCTGAAAGTATTTCTTCATTTATTTATGTTTGCAGGTACAGCCAGAACCTTCTGATGCTGAGGGAGCAGGTGGACGACACCCAGAGGCAGGTCGCCTCGCTTGGGGTAGAGCCCCAGAAGGCCGACCCGCTCAGAGAGGAGCATGTCAGGGAGCTGCAGGTTCAGCTGGAGACACTCCGAGCCAAGATGCACCGGATGGAGACGCTAGAGAAGTCCTTCAGTGAAACTAAGAGGCAGCTGGAGGTGAGAGGGTTTTCAGTATTGCATCCAATATGCAGAATTGAAAATACTACTTCACTTTTAAATGGTTTCTAGATATGCATTACATTTGTCTATTAATGATATACAGTATAAGAAAACCATCTGATAAATTCAGATATTATGGCAGCTTTTATGGAGTTTTTGGAAGAAGAACAGCTGGCAAAATAGAGAAAAGTAAAATTTTTATTTAATCCCAGTGGTGTCTAAAGATACACATAGTTTTGGATTTATGTGCTGACGTTTCTGTCATCAGATTGACAGTAATTCTTAAATACTTTAAGCAGCACACATGAGATTCAGTTAAGCACGATTGTATTTGGGTGGCAACAAACGTTTTAAAGCGAGGGTTGATATTTTGAAACCTTAGCACATAAAACTGAAACTTGTCTGCATGGCTGGACAGCTTTAGCACTGAAAAATGTCTTTAGTGATCTGAGTGAACCGAACTGTCTAATAATTCTTAGCTGCAGAGAACTTTAAACTTCTAACTGCTGCATGATTTGAAAATGCAGCTTAAAATAATGACATCAAAGTGAAAGATGTTTGTATTTCACTCATTTTTTCGGTAATGTGGAAATATCAAAAAGGCTGCGTGTGCTAATGTCTTTTGTTTTTCTAAAGTTTCTGTTCTGTTTGTGGTGAGCCAACAGATTCCAGAATAGAAAAACAAATTACAAAACAGTATGTTATGATTATAATCTGTAAGACCACAGCGTTTGTATGAATTAATGCTAGGCACAAAATATTGTCTTTAATGAAAGTGGAACTTTTTATGTGTGTAGGCCCAGAAAACACAGCAACAAGAGGAGCTTTTGAAAAAACAGCTGGAAGAAGCTTTGCAAGAGGTATGCAGCATAAACTTTTCTTTATAGTTACGCCACAAAGCAACCAGACTAAGGGTTTATAGTGAATTTATAAACATGTTATTCTTGTATGTATGAAATTTACCACTGTTTTTTGATCTGTCTGTTTTGAATGTTCTTAGCAAAAGAAGGTAATCGGTGAACTTGCCCTTTCTCGGCAAGGCTTCGAAGAGATTCTTTTGGCCAAAAACAAAGAGCTGGAAGTGACAAAGGTATGACCATATTAATGACCATCTAAGTATTCGTTTGGCATAGTTTGGCATGGCATCAGCAAAGCTTTATTCATTTATTCATCTATTTTTGTAGGAGGAGAAAGAGAAGGCGAGGGCCCAAAAGGAGGAAGTTGTTACACAAGTGACTGAAGTTCTGGAGAATGAGCTTCAGTGCATCATCTGCTCTGAGCTCTTCATTGAGGTAGGATTAATAATCATATTAGCATGGTGTATATCACCTTTGCGATTCTCATCTGCTGTGTCTTACGTACAAATCTTTGTCTCTGATTGGATAGAAATTGCATAGTAAGTACAAAACCTGAATACAGCAATATGGCATTAATGAAAGCAGTGTAAGACACGCCCTTTCTTTTCTCTTTGAGGTGCTTCAGAAGATGGACACAAAAACATGAGCACTATAATAAAATGAATGTTTCAATCTGTATTGATACAGGCAGTCATCCTGAACTGCGCTCACAGCTTCTGCTGTCACTGCATCAAGCAGTGGCGTAAAAAGAAAGACGAGTGTCCCATCTGCCGACAGGCCATCCAGTCCCAGACCCGCTGTCTTGCCCTGGACAACTGCATCAACAGCATGGTGGAAAACCTGAGCCTGGATATGAAGGCGAGGCGGCAGACGCTCATCTCTGAGAGGAAAGGTGAGAGGTGCGTCATCAACAGTGTCATTAGTATCCTACAGTTAACAGTTAAGAGAAGCATTTTCTTCCTACTTTTGGTTGTTTTTAAAGAGATAAATAAACAGGACATAAAAATAAAAGACCTTAAAACAAACAGACAGAGGCTATGTCATACACAATAAGAACCAGTTTACTGTATTATAAAGATTAATATCCTAAATTTACAGAAAAAAACATGGATAACACTAAATACCCAAAGGAAGTTTTCCTTTTTTCAGAGAAGCAAGCTTGTGACCATGATGTCATAAGCTCAGGTCAGTGGACAGCCTTGAAATGTCTCAGGGTGTTGCACAGTGAGTACAGGAACAGATAAGAGACAGTCTGATCATTCCTCAGAGAGAAACCCCTGTACAAAATCCCCATTTTGAAATACTTTTTTATACATTTATACAATACATTTTTCGTGTCTAAGTGAAGTATATGAAGTGAAATTGGACCAATATCTGTCCTAGTTGGAAGTCTTAATACTTGACACAACATATGCTTATATTTTTAAACAATATAGGGTTTGTTATGCCAAAACACTGGTATGTTTACCATGTACCCAATTAGACATGTACTGTTTGAACTTTTTACCATCTGAGTTAGAATATTTAAGTAAATATGTTAACGCAGTATATATCATAATATGTTACTAGTTATTAAAATATGTAGTACATTTATCTCCCTACCCTAGCCCCTAACCCTCAAAATTCAGTTACAGAAACACATCAAAAACTAGTATACGACAGTGATGTTTACTCAGTCAGGATCACACTAATGCACAAGTTGCCACACGGATGGCCCACATAGCATTAATATCTGACTCACCGTGTAGTCACTAGCAATAGTGTGCAATGCCACATTCATCAGATCAAATGACTGGGATAGCCTTGACATGTCTGGATGAGCCCATTGACTAATGTTCACCTCGTCTTCAGCAGTAACCACTAAAGTGTCCTTGTGTGCTTGATCCTCAGCTAGTGTGGCGAATCTGCTCAGAGGCTTTCAAGCAGTTAACGATGTTTTGAGAGTATTGTTACACTCACTGATTTAGCCGTCTCTGCTTTATAGTTAGATTTGCTTGTTGGTGGAGTGAGGGAAATAAGTTGAAAATTAGTAAGTAATTAGGCAACTTTATTTCCGTAGCATCTTTCCCAACTATAGTGACAACATTCTTTACAAATGCACATTAAAGTACAATAACATAAAATACAATACAAGAAATAATTATAGGATCAAACAGAGATTAAAACACCGTAAAACAAAGTCAGCTGAAATGATACCGAGGGGATTTTTTTTTTACTTACATTGGTTTAGCTAAAACAGTTCGTCTTGAGCCTCGACTGTGGAACTTTAAACAGGATTTGGTTGCCACACTTGTCAAGTCTGGAAACTAAATGCTTGTTTATCAATGCTGCAAAATAATTTCTAATCAAAAATGGCAAGCAGTGTGGTCTGGTCGATCTCAGTCAACATCATGTTGGTTGTTCCTGACTCTTAAAGCATACCGTGAAATGTTTTGATTTAATGTTTGTAAAAAAAATACCAAAAACTTTGAGGACTAGCAACATCACGTATGTTCTTCGCCTTTAGATTAAAAAGGTCTACTCATGATGAGGCTTGAAGGTTGCCCAATTCGCTTTCAAAGGATCAGTGTGGTGATATACAATTTTTTTCTGATTGTCAACAAATCCCCTAAAAAGTCAGCCTTTTTCTTTAAAGTCGTGTAAAGGAAGTGAAAGAAAGAAAAAGTGGCTCAGAGAGAAGGTGTTGTTCTTTCAAATCTCTCTAAAGAGAAACGAAAAAGTTTTCTTTTTCTGGTGTTTCCCAGCTGCTGACTCTGCTCAGGTGATGGTGATCGATGATGATGATGATGATGATGACGACAGCAGCAGGAGCAGCAGCGACAGTGACGGCAGCATGGTGTCCATAGACAGTAGCCTCAGCTCTGTGGTCTCCGTGGACACAGACAGTAGCATCCACTTGGACTCCAGTCCGCCCTACAGCGGTTACTCTGATGAAAGTGTTGATGACTTTGAGGATTAGCTGTGGGCTGTAATGTGAATCGGACTTTTTGGTGTTGCGTTTCCCTCAAATGTTCCAGGGAATGATTGGGCTCATCGTGAGTCCAAAGGTTTATGTTTTTCTTTTTGTAAAATGATCAGTTGTGTTGTTGTCTTTACTTTCAACTAAAGGAATAAAGTTTTTTCCTATGCATTTTCACACTCACTCCGGCCTGTTTGTTGTGCTGCACATGTTGACTTTTACCAAGCATTGATTCATTATGTTAATGGTTATAAGGAACTAGCAAATTTTTTGAAATCAGAAGTCTTCATCGTCATCATAATAGTAAAAGTGTTCTTTGATGAAGCCTCACTTCATATGTTGTGATGGTTGAACGCATGAGAGATAGAGAACAAACCTCTGCTGGGAGTGAGAGGACCATACCAGTGTTTTTGTTTGTAGCATGTTAGCATCATGGCTTTATGACTAGCAGTGTCAGGCTGTGGGTCAGTCCACCACTTTTGTCAAGACTGCAGTATCGCAGGAAATGTTAGATGGATTGAGATGAAATATTTTGTACAAATGTTAATGGTATTCAGAGGATAAATCCAAATAACATGTTTTGTTTGTAGAATAGTTTGATTTATGAATAAATACCTGCGCAGCTAATGACATTCCCATCAGCCCCAGCTGTAGGTCTACTTTGCCTTCGAATTAGCATTTGATGTTATCATGCTAACAAGCTGAGCTAACAGCTGTTTGCATTTAGCTCAAAGCACCACTGTGTCTTAAGTACAGCCTCACAGAGTTGCTAATAGGGCTGTAGACTCTTGATCTCATACATTACATTACTGCAGACCATTTTCCATGTCTTTAATGTGTTTTCTTAGCTTTCGGTCATCAGTTGGTTGTAGAATTGACGTACTTGAGAAAGGTAGTGCATCACAGTGTCCACTTCAGCAGTCTTATTGGAAACAATAGCTAATTTAATGTTCATCGTAATGGAGTGCATTCTTCTTAAATTGATCTCCACTTGAAATTTTTACCACAGCGCATTAATGTAGCTTTGACAACAAAAGTACCTGCAAGCTACTGTTAGCTCCCAATAAACTGAATTTAATAGAGCAACCATTTGATCTAACAGAAATCTCCATCAGACATGGTCAACTTGGCTTTTTAAGTTTGTATTTTTATTTTTTTTTAAACAATTTGGAAAGGCAAAAATGTCACAGTATACAAAAATATATAAGAATATTGGTGTGGTCATTTAATCCATTATTTCTGTCATTCTAGAGGTGGATAAAAGGGACCAACTGTGAAAGAGAACTGTAACGTAAAAATACTATAATTCCTGAAACATGGCCAAACTCAAACAATCACAGAAAAGGTCGACATTTTTTCATTGTTGTTATTTTATGTTTCATTCAGCGGGGCCCTACTTTCTATTCATCCCCATGCCCACCTGGGAGTTGCCTCCTCTCCTGGCACACGAGCTGTATAGTGCTTTGCTGAAAGGAAAAAGCATTAATCACTCCCATTGGCACCACTCCAGAGTTTACCTCACTGGTCCTGATTTAAGTAAACAAACAACAGAATGCTTTCACCTTATGAGATTATGTTAGAAATGTTCAGTAGGTTCATTTTAAGTTCACTTGTCAGTAAAAGCTACGTTGTTTTATTTTTATGTAAGGCTTTTTTTTGGCCTTTTCAGTGTACAAATAATTAGTGTGCAAGACAAAATACAGTAAAGGGTATCACTTTCTGAAAGTTTTGCCATTCGTGCCACTGGTCTGATGTTATAAGTTATTGACATGGTTGCTATTTAAAAAAGAAAGTTTAAGAGATCATCAATCACTTTAACAATATTACACATTTTGATCTGCACATCTACAGTCACTATTGGAGTGGGTGTCATTAAAAATAGATCTTCATCTTGGAGAGAAACTCTTTCTTTTGCTCAGTCCTTCTGTCTTTTGGCAATTACACACATGCTGTGTTGCCTAATGCAACAGCTCACTGTGCTCTGATAGCAATGGAAATGTGATGGCACAGTACTGTACATACTATAGATACATAGTGTTGGTGCTTTTGTAGGGGTGGGATTTAATTGTACCATAAATAGTCACTGGGTGTGTTCAATACTCCAATATGTATATGAGAGAGCCTGCACTCAATAAGATGTATGAGCCGGTATCCTGCTTCCTGGTATTGTGCAGGTTGGCCCACCGTCACACTTTCACGGGTTAGTGGGAGCAGAATGGAGCCATTGTTAATATTATTAATTCAATTTTATTTATATAGTGCCAAGGTTATCTCATTTTACTTTATAGAGCATGTCTAGACTGTATAACTTTGTAATATTATTCAGAGATCCAACAATTCCCACCATGAGCAAGCACTTGGTGACACAGGCAAGAAAAAACTTCCTTTTAAGAGGCAGAAACCTCGTACTGAACCATGACTCAGGCTGGGTGAACATCTGCCTTGACCGCTTGGGGTTTATTAGTAACACCTGTGCTTTTCCTGTCAAAATGTCTGCTGTAAAACCTTGATCTTAATTAGAGAAATACAACTTAAGTAAACTATCATTCCTCATACATAATTTTTACATACATGTATTACAGTTACCGTTACATATAGGTATCAGTCCTAAAGAAAGTTTGACAGCTGGACCAGGCTTCCTCATGCTAAGACAAGTTGATCAGTGAACCTCCACAGTTGTTATGTGGTGCAGATTCAGGGACACCCATCACCGTGACTCATCCCACACTGGCGCTACCCAGAGTGCAACTGGATGAGCAGCTCACAGAGGCAGTTTGCCTGTGCTGTGGATGGCTGATGTCACGCCAGTCCATTAAAGGCGGAGTACGAGGGAAGTGTGTGTCTGTCAGGCCATATTACATGAGGACGACAGTGATGGACTGCCTCAGGGCTACAGTTCGAGCCTCTCATTTCTCCATCCAATTCCTCCATCCGACTCCTGGAGCAACCTTATGTCAGAAACAGCCATCTCTCTCTCTCCGCCCTTCCACAGGGGAAACACAATCAGCTTTTGCTGCATGTACCTGCTTCCATCCATGCATGATCATGTGAGAATGTTGCCCAGATAATTAATAGAGTAACTCAAGCTCCAGTTGAAACTATTAGTCAATTAATAGATTGTTCTAACTACTGATTAATTGTTACAGTCATGTTTTTTAAGGAAAAATGCCAAACGTTCACTGGTTGCAGCATCTCAAATGTACAGATTTTAAAGTAGTAGCTATAGTAGTGAGGATAGTAAACCAAATGTATTTGGGTTTTGTGCTGTTTGTCGGACAAAAAAAGCAATTTCAATAAGTCACCTTGGGTTATGGGACGTTATAACGATGTATATTTTACAGGCAAACAACTGATCGATTTATCTAGATGATGAAATAAACAGCCCTAACAAAATATTAGATCATCAAAGTCTCATCTAAGTGCATCCTCCCACATCCATACAGATAATATCCATTTAGAAATCTTTTGTGGAGCATCTTGCACTAAAGCAAGAGGGGGACAAATCTATGCTATATGTAGTAGGTATGACGTACAGTTTAAAAATGCAATAGCTATTTTAATATACATACGCATTGTACTGACCAGTCTTGACTTGTGTGTTGCTTTACCAAAACATCAAACCATACATTCTTACAGATGTCAGATGCAAACGTCATATCCTCCCAATCTAATCAGCTCTTATGACCATGATGCTGAAATGGTATCCACCTGATAACTATCGTTGAGAAAATACAAGCTCACTCCTAGTAGTGTGCTGCCACAACATACAAGAGAAGACAGATTAAAGGAAAAGAGCTGTACAAACCAAAGCATGCACATATTCTCTGTCTACTCCACTCCACCCCTAAAATCTGGATTCCATCCATTTCCGTTCAGGACATTTTTAAGCACAGCGTAGCTCAAATGATGAAGTGTTGAGTCGTGCATGGTAAATTTACAAAATGTTGAGACTATAAATTATGTTTTACTTAAGGTACAATTTAATTGTATGTAATTTAATTTGTCTGTCATCTTAAAAGGAAGCAGGAGTTCAATTTATATCAGTATTTATTTACAGCAGGTTTGGTTGGGGGATGGGGAAACCACATCTACTGTACTTTTCACTTCATTTCTGTTTTTTTAATAAAGGTCAGGTAGGTGGTTTTACTGATTTCTACCTTCCCATGCTGTGCACCTGCTTCGTGTTGTTGTTTGTAAGGATGGATTCACTCCAGTATGCTTTAATCCAAATGGCTCATGGTCCATATCCGTGGTCCATCTGCCAGCTTTGTAGAATCCAAATGTTCTTCACAGCATGATCATGCTGAGCACACAGCCTCCTGCAACACTGATGCCACACAGACAAAACACAAACACTCGGCACTTGTATCAGTGTTGTCATTTTATGTCCAACTGTTAAAATATTACTTAATTGAAAAATTAGACAGTCTAATCTTAATTTTGCAGACTTCCCCTGGCAACTCTATTGTATTCCTGCATTAAATGATTAATAGATATGCCTTTAAGATAATTTGTAATTACTGCTTAAAGGGGACAGAGCATTTGCAGTCTGGGCCCCAAGGTGCTGGAACAGTAATAATAATAACAACAACATTAATAATAATAATAATACATAATAATAATACATAATAATACATAAATAAACTATGCACAAAAAGTAAGGAACCTTATGTTTGGTATATTATTTATTTGTTCTAACGGTGCTGCTTGGCAATAAATCTTATGCCACTGGAAAGCATGTTTATGTCCCTTTTAAATGGTGCCACATTTGTAAGGAACATGCATTTGAGGGATAAGACAACAAAGCTGAGTATGTGGGTTGAGCCCATGAAAAATTTGCCAAATAGTCTGTGACAATGCCAAACGGCTTTTCTTTGCTGTTGACTCTTGTTTGGTGGATTGGATGATTGGAGTCTGAAGAAACAAGAGATATTGGAATTTTAACAATTTATTCATTTAACAAACAGGAGTGTCAGTAGCGTGTGGAAGAACCATACACAGCCACACAACAGCCTGACACCTCCTCCTCATGCTGGTCACCAGCCTGGTCACACAATGCTGTGGGAGAGCATCCCATTCTTCAACCCGCATTTGTCTCAAATAATTATTATAATTATTCTACCAAAATAACACAAATTTCTAAAACTTTTGGGGCGTAGTTTAGAATGAATTGGTAATCTGTGTTTTATTCTTGTCTTTATTCTTATTGTTGTCTGGACAAAACTGTTGCATTCCATGAAGGTCGGAAATTCCTAATATTAAAATATACACAAAAACTGTTGACTCACAATTCTGACTAAGAAACTTGAATTATCAACCACGTGTTTTCTAAAGTTCTGTTATCTGCTGTCTTATAAATATAGCGGCAAACACTGTTTCAAACGTTCAGGGCTGAGTGCTCAAATCTCCCGAGTTAAAAAGTAATAGCGTTCTGTTACCAAGGAGACAGTTGTAGCCTAGAGCAGCGCACTGCAGGTGTAAGTTACTTTAACGTTTGAACGGCGAAAATTGAGTTGTATGTAACTAAAGGGTAACGTTAACATTATACAAATATTAAATGTCTGTTGGTTTACCACTTTAAAGATGTTTTTCAGTAATTCACGACATTGCCATAGTAGTAAGCTTGTCGCAGTTTAGCTAGCATTAGGGTGGATCGTCTGTTTGCTGTTAACTTTACAGATAGTTTTGGCTAGCAGCTCAATGTGTGACGGTAACTTATGGCAGCACCATTACCTTAGCTAATGCCTATAGATAATATGGTTTCAGTGACAAATTAATTAGGCCGTAAATGCCATTAGATAAACTATCATCACATAAACACACCTGAAAATAAGCAAGGATATAGCTACTGTTGCTTGGATGTTAAACTTTTAAATGTTTCTTTTTTCTAAGCAGAAAATAGTCTACAAAAACCCTACAACAATGTCCAGGTTCCCTTATACCCCAGCAGCCACCCTCAATCCAGATGAGGACTACAGAAAGATCAGGAGGATCATTGCTGAAGATCCAGGCTGGTCCCTGGCTATAGTACCTTGTTTATCAAACCTGTGTCTGCAAAGCATCGTGAGAAACTTTGAGGGTATGCACTTGTTTTTTTGTACAATTATTATATATATTATTATAAACGTTTACACATTCACTTGTAATATAAATGGAACTTACAAAACTTAAACCTGTTACAGAAATGCCCATATTTGAAGCCCTTACACCCATTCAGAAAGACTTTGTGCAGGAGAGACTATCTACTTCCCTGCCCCTGCATGTGACAGCCAACTTGATTGGTGATGGTGTCTATTGGAAGCGGCGATGCGAGCAGCGGTGGGACCTTTGTGATGTCTCTCATTATGGCCACAGCTGGAAACGACTGTTCTTTGAGAGGCACATGGAGAACGTTATTGAGCTTTTTATTCCAGATGTAACAGAGCCAAACACTGTTTTAGCGATGGTACCTCATTGTAAGACCTACGTCAAGAGGCTGGACATTTCCCAACTCCTGCCGCCTATCAAGGAGCCCAAGATGGAGGAAGAGGAATATGGCTCCGAGTTAGTGAGTGACAACGAGTATGATGGACCATCTGTGGACCACTTTGACTTTAACATCCTGCTTGACAAGCTGACAAACCTGGAAGAGCTCCATTTGGTGTACAGGGTCAAACAATGTGGGATGAACTTTGAATGGAAGATGTTTGAGATGACTGACAGAGATTGTGAGTCCCTCGCCAAGGCCCTTAAGTCCTGTAAGAATTTGAAGGTGAATATTGACTCCTCCTCAGTGGTCTATACCATGCAAAGTATGGAGCCTGATTTTCTGGAGCCTGTTTGTTTGTTGTAATTCAACACTTCTGACTTTATTGCAAGTAAAAGCATCATTTACAGTTCCAGATGTCAGGGAAACAGGGAAATTGTTGTTGGCACTACCCAAGAATTAAATTCATGCTCTATTTACATCAAGACACCAGAGCCCCTGGCTGCAACCTAAATAAGTCAGTATTTGATGCACATTTTTGTCACATTAGTTTATTACTGCATTAGAATATGGCATTTATCTGCTATTGGTTTCTGTGCATGATATGGAAACTGTACAAAAGATTATTGGAATTGATATCAAGGCTGCAACTAATGAGTGCATAATCTGTTGATTACTTAAGTCTTTAGTCTATAATCTATCAGAAACAAATTGAAAATGGCCACTACTATTTCCCAGGTGCCAAAGATATTTAGTTGGTTGATTTACTTACTTTATTTTACAATATATAAAGCATAGTCCTTCACTGTTCTGTGATGCTGACATGTAAATAACATTTATAAATGTGGCATGTTCATAGTGTCAAAAAAAAAGAAAAGGAAAATGACTTTTATTTTCAAGTCATGACATCCTGTGACATCAAATCTGTTCTTAATGATTCAGTTTTTTGTGCTAATCACCTGTTTCTACAGCTTCTAAGGCTCCATCAAAGCCAGATTGAGGATAAAAAGTGCCGGGTGCTGGTGAAATACCTCTTGGACCACCCGTCTCTAAGAGAGCTTGACTTCTCTCACAACCTGATCGGAGACAAAGGAGCCAGAGCCATTGGCAAGCTGCTCACCAGGAGCACACTGGAGACCCTGAACATGTGCGACAACAACATTAGAGACACGGGAGCCAAAGTTATAGCTCATGCCTTGTCCAAGAACTCTACCCTTTTATCCCTCAACCTGCGTCTCAACCGTTTGAGAGATGAGGGAGGTCAGGCTATCGGCAAGGCCTTGCTGAACAACAACACCCTACTTCACCTGCACCTGGGAGGCAATGAGGTGACGGGGCCTACTGCCATTGCGCTGTCTAAAGTGCTAGTTCAGAATGACACCCTGCAGAGCATCAATCTCTCCTGCAACAACCTGGGTGTGGTAAGTAAATTGCTGTTCTTAGATTCTTACTACTAGCGGGGCAATACATATGAAGTATAAGGGCCACCTTGTCACCTGTATCAACAACGTTCAAACTCTGTACTGTGGCAATTTTAGGACATTGCATTCTCAAAATTTGTCAAATGTGTTTTGTTAAATCTCAGGTGCTCTTGGGCTAACATTAAATCTTACAGTACATCTGCAGCTGATGGAAATCTGGTCATAACTATCCCATCATGATCTGAAGTAGGCAAAAGAATTCTGGAAAAGTCTGCGATCACCAAAGTCATTCAACTTTATGCTCTGAATTTCATGGCAATGCGTCAAAGAAATTTGGCGATTAATGGATTAGTTGTTCAGTTGAAAATTCATTGCAAACAATTTTGATTATCAGTTAATCATTTAAGTCAATTTCAAGCAAAAATACAAAACAGTTACTGATTCCATCCTGGTTTCTCAATCTCTTATTATAATAAACTTAATATTTAGGGGCTTTTAAATAATTAATTTAGATATGTCAACTTGGGCTCTAGCAAAGCTTTCTGACATTTTATAGATTACATGACTAATTGACAAAATAATTTGCAAATTGCTATGAATACCAATGAACATAGTCCTACAATATTTGTCAAGCTGTAGCATGAATACAGAATTTGAGTTACCCTATAAAATTGTGTTCTTTACTATAAGAATGTGCACGGCTAGTATTTCTTTGTGTAAAATGTTATCTGAAAAAGCACTTTGAAACATTGGGTTATTTTGAAACACTGGGTTTCCTCCACAACCAAAGCATGCTAGTGCCTGGGTAGACAAGCAGACAGGACAAGGATTTTCAATTATTAATAGTTATGTGTGGAAAACATGCAATAATGGAAAGTAAGTGTTGTTTCCCCCTGAGAGGTAGATCAAATGTTTCCCCTTCTCCTACTCTCTTTAAGATTTCACTGTACAGTGTATCTCTGACTGGAATACACTGCGAAGGATCACAAATCGCCCACATAGCAGAAATGCAACGTGCAGTACCATCAGTATATGCGACCTTCTTCTGCTCTTCACAAAAATAGAAATGCCTGTTTCAGACACAACAATAAAACACTGTTGACACTTGCAATAAGCAGTTTAGAAAGTGTGTGCTATTTCGGACAGCAAGAGTAGCCGAAGGGTGATTTTTCAAGGTTATCAGGACTGTCTTTGGACCTCCTCTCTCCCTCCCTCTGTTTGTGTGTTTGTGTGTGTAGGATGGAGGTAAAGCTCTGGAGGAAGCGATGTCTCACAACACCAACTTAACAGAATGTGATATCCGTCTGACCGAGGTTGATGAGCGCACTGTTTCTGTCATTAACCAGGTGGTTTGGACCAACCAGAGACATGCTCAAGAGAGGAAAACGAAGTAGATACAAAGTAAACCGCTCCTTTTTGTAATACAAACCCATCTTTATTAGTCCTCCCTCTATTTATGTACAGTAGCCATGTTGCACGGCCACAATATGCCAACACTGCACCTCAAACTAAAGCAGCTGATTTTTAATTAAATTTTACCACACACAAAAAAACCACAAAATTCCTGTTGTTCATAGTAAGTGTTGCTGTAAGGGGACATTTACCCCAGGATGCTTAGCATTAATCAGCTTTACATTGTTGTGCTCTTTTTGATATTTGTTGGTGTATATTGTCCACATATAATAAAATGTAAATGATGTGATTTCACACCCGGATGTCTCTACTATCTACCTGTTTTCTTGTTGCTGCTTTAAACATTTGTAGTTTTGTAAGCCTGTGCTATAACCATAACCTCAAACAAAACAACATGCGTAAAAACTACAAGCACAAAAACAGTGATTATATATCTCATCAGCATATTTGTCACATGCTTATAGACCACATATCCTGTTTACAAGACACAAAACATCACTTACTGACATTGTTTTTGGATGTGCCAACACTTGAAGTAATTTTTGACACATATTTTAGTGAGTATTTTAGTTTATTGAGGAGCCATTTTTCCATTTTGATACACAGATTTGGTATTCAGTCCTTATGTAACATCAAGGCAACGTTGTGGTGGTGTTTGAATACATACAGACTTGTGTTGTTTTTTTTACCTATTATCTACTGGCTAATAGTATAGTAGGATCACATTTGCAGCAACATCTTTAGTGTAATTAATGTCACGTTTTCCCAGTTTCTTAGCTTGCAAAATGTTTTTGAAGAGAGGCAAAGCTATTCTATCAATAATCACTCAACCATTTTCCTTAAAAAGAAGTGTCAGTCTGATCATTTTGACATTAAATAAAGGTGTATCAAATGTGATTTAAAAATGGGGTTAAATGGAAACAAAAATCATTTAAAATAGTAAATGAAAAGCAGCACAAAGATGCTGTTGGCTGTGTTGCTTGAAACATTTCATAACAGATTATATTGCCATTTGTCACTTAAAAAACTCACCATTTAAAATCTGTAAATCAAAAATGCCCCTACTTCAGTTGCTTCTAAGTGTGTGTGACACATTCAGCTAATCACATCGACTGTCATTCTAACCTCTCATCTCTATTTTATTTACAATACAAATCCTTTCTGCCCTACCATCTTGAAAAATCCACAGAATTATTGAAATATAAAAAGACAAACCCCAGAGCATTCTTGAGTGAAAGAGTACATATCATAACAACCTAATCTACTTCATACACAATAAAGGGTTCAGTGCTTTATGCTAACAGTCATCTGTGGAGGAAAAATGTGTAGTTATGAACCTTCCAGTCAGATTTATAACCGTTTGAATACCCCAAATCGTTTTTTGTCACTGCTGTTACGTAAACATTTCACCGGTAAACACATTTTTTCTCCTCTTACAATGACTGTATGGGTATCACAGTGAAGCCACAGAGAGGCTTGTTGGCTAATTATGAATGAGCAAAGGTAATGACTTAAGTATAAAACAGCAACTACAATCCAAAATGATATACAAGATAGATGTTTCAGTACATATTTAATCTGTTGAGGAATTTACATGCTCTTCCTTGTGGTTTCCTTATGGTCCTACACGTTACCCGACAGTACATGATGGGACTACACAAAGAAACTAAATGAATTAATGAATTAATTTCAATCCCTAACTTCTCTTTTGGTAATACACCACCCATAAACCATTAAAGGGATAGTTTGACATTTCATGACATACACTTACTTGTTTTCTTGCTGAGATAAGACGTTCAATACCACTCTTATATCTGTTCAGTAAATATAAGGCTAGCTTTATTAGCTTTGCTTAGCTTAGACTGGAAACAGGGGGAAATGGCTACAATGTAAGGAAACAAAATCTGCCAATTAACACGTCCAACACATAACCCGTGTGAAATAATAACTTGATATTTTTACGGTTCAGTTTTTGTACAGAATCAACAATTGAGATTTAGAGATGCTGATAGTTGGATTTTGTTCAGGCTAGCAGTTTTCCCATTTCCAATCTTTATGCTATGTTAAGGAAACCGGCTGCTGTCAGTAGCTTCTTACTAGCCGTACAGACATCAGATCATTGATCCCCTCATTTGACTCTTGGGAAGAAGGCGAATGAGCATATTTCCCAAAATCTCAAAAGTGTAGTGAACACCTGGACCTGGAGTCGGTTGCCCCGGCTATTCGGAAGTTCAAACTTGGCTGTGTTATAACTCAGTGGAGAGTTACACATTAATTTACACACTAAATTAAAAAGGGTTGCACCACACAAACTAGTTCTTAAGTAGAGATTAGTTGTTTCTAAATATCTTCACCAACTAACTGCCAAGTGTAGCTGTTACTGAACCAACTGACTAAACCAACTTGTTAGTAAAATAATATAATAATGATGGATAAATATGTAATTATTATATTTCACAAAAACAAGTCAAAATACCTCAATTTAGTTTAGCTTACTGACTAAATTACTAAACAACTAATTTCCAACTCAGTCTAAATTGCATCGATACTACTAACTCTGAAACACATATCGACATGTAGGCCTACAAAAGATTGGCAATTCAAATTGATATAATTATATTTAGTGTTATGTTACGTTAACCAACTTACACATTACAAAGGTTTTTACTTGCTAAGACATTCCTTAAGTTCTAATGGCTCAACCCAATTTAGTAAATCCCTTTAAACTAGCTAGTTGTCAATAAGAACTTTGGAAGGATTTAGAAATGGATTTACGAATAGCTAGTGCAACTACAATCCTGTATTTTGCCCACTGTGTTCTGCAATGGGAAAATTAGTTAATGTTACAGTATGACAGTTTGGTTCAGCATCCTGTGTTTGCAAAACCCCTCATTAAAAAACAATCCGGTGATTGCGCAGCTGAAGCCTTTGAAAATGCAAAATAAAATGTCTGCATAACTGCTTCCAGAACCTAAGAAGTGATGACCAGGTGTTGAGATGTTTCTGCAAAGCAGACTCTTTGCCCTGAATACTATCCTGAGTTTTAGGGGCTTGCATAGATGGCCTGTGAGCTGTGAAAACAGTTTAAAACAGTTTACAGAATGTTTTCATTCACTGTTGAATGAAATGTAAGGGTTGATAGAATCTGTGTCTATTCTCTAGTATTGCTATAAAGTTATTCCGTAATTCCAAACACCACACATGGAATGTAATTAGTATGGCTAATTGGTCACAATTTACAATACAGGCTCATTAATGTACAGACAAGTTTTAACAAGAAGTTGATGCAAAATGTCAGACCACAGGAAATATTCTTATATTTACTATTCTTAGACATTTTAATGGTTTTCTTGGTCTTAATGGTGGGAAACGATCCATGCTAGTTTATCTTTCACTGCAGATAAAATTCACCATGCGTGCACTCATTTGAGAGGGAGTATTTTTTGTTGTTCTTTGAAGTAATCCTGTCATATTATTAAATCTGACACTATCAGTAGTGAATCCAGGCCTCTGCCTGTTTCTACCGTCTTTGATGGCCAGCTCTCTGGCTGTCTCTCTGATATGCATCAGCAGCAACATCAGTAGGTTATACGAGAGCTGTGTTATAATATGAGGAAAATCATCTGGAAAACATGTAGGGCCTGATTCTTAAAACCCTGCAAATTTTAAACAACAATGAGATCAGGTCTTAATAGGAAGATGTTGAGATGAGATGACTTCAGTTATAATAGCTTATGCTTGTCAGTAACAGTTGATCGCTAGGCACTTAAATAAAGAGGTAGGCTGAATACAAATATTGCCAAATATTAAATTAAACAGATCTTTTTTAAACTAGCTGAACTGACACTGATCTATTTATATTATGGTGAGTTTATTACTACGTAGTTGGCCATTATACAAAATGTACAGTTTATAGTAATTAAGAAACTGTTTGAAGAAGTGTTTTAGCCCACCTGTGCTAAATTATTTATCATCTACGTTGCTATATTTAGCAAGCCGGGAAGTGTAATGTCATTGCAACCAAGCTGATTTCAAATAACTTACTACTTCAGCATCTGTATCAGACATTGATTTTTATACTATGGAAATGTGTCCCTTTTTAAATGCATTTCCATGAGCCCAGTTTCACATGCAGACGTTTAGCTGCTAGATAAAGGTGGCTTCACTTTATAAGAGCCATAAAATTTATTTTTAGTCATGTTAATTATGCTTTTACAAGGAGGCTGATATCTTTGCATTTTCTCTCATAATTCAGCCAATCCACATGACCCACATGATGTGCGAGTCTATGATTTTCCCCAATATTTCTTCATTTCCTATTCAGGCGTCCATTAATTGTCATATCCCTTTCATTTCTTGGCAATTTCTTAGGCGACTGCTGAGTCAAAACCTATGTTAGGCTTCAAATACTTGTTACTCGTCCTTGTAAATCGTCCGTGACTAAGATCTACAAACATGGCATTTACAGTAGGAAGTGACTCCCCTTGGTATTCCTTGGTTATTAGGACTCTTGTCCTTATGAACGCCACAGGACAGTACACTTTGACAGTTTGGTCCTTTAAAGGCGCATTGTATTTTAAACAACAGTCTCATTAATAGCATCAAGTCTGTTTTACCCTGACTTATTGACTGTACTCTAAGGACTTTCCCAGATAATCTTCATTTTCTGTTTGTTTGAGGGACAGCATTTTTAGAAACTTGAACAAATCCTTGTTTGTCATAACTGTCCCTGTTGTAAAAGTGACAAACAGAAGTCAATATTAGCCCAACCCTGGTGTAAAAAGGTCTCTCACCCTGTTGCTGTAGCTTAATATCCCTATGCTCAGGTGGGTCATAGAGAAGTTTCCACACAGGAGCCGTTTCTGTGCAGGGAGCGGTGGTCGTGGTTGAGGCAGCCTTCGTTGCGATGTACAATGAGCACTGGGAAGTACAGAGCGTCCTGGTAGGCTGGAGGGTTCTCCTCAGTGGTCTGCTGGCCTGACAGGCAGTGTGTGCTCTCTGTGGGGCAGGGCTGCTCATTCAGGCTCCCGCTGCTCCTGAACAGGCAACTCCGCCTGGAGCCGTACAACCGACCCAGCGAGAAGCGGCTGGCACTGAAGGGGATGCGGGGGCTCCCCGTGTTGCAGATGCTGAGGGCGCTGCGAGAGAAGATGGAAGAGCTGCTGATGGCACGGTGGCAGCGTTCACAGTTCTGCCTGTAGCTACCGTAGCCTCCGCACATGGAGTAGCTGTTGGAACTCCCTGAGAGCTGGGCCAGGTCCATGAGAACTGCCTCTGAGTAGCTGGGTACCAGCTGCTGGTTGGAGCGGATGTGCCACTCCAGCTCCGTGCTGTCGATTGTGTTGACTCGTGGGATGTGTCGGCAATACGGCCGCTCCTCAGAGGGTGTTACTGGCACATAGTCGAAGCCAAACAGCTTCTCTATGTGGTAGTGTACACAGGCAGTGCGGTACTCTGTCAGCACCCGCAGAGGCCAGGAGAGGGTGAAAGCAGCTGCCGTCCAGAAAGTGGAGTTGGATGCATACCAGGGAAGGTGATTAGGGTCAGAAAAGGCAATCATATACTCCTTAAAGTCTACATTCTTCAGATGCATCCCCTCACGGGCCTCCATGTAGTCATCCAGGCCCTCATTCTCTGTGAAGAATCTAGCCCGCTGGGTCAGATAGGAGTTCTCTGACTCCACATTGGCAAAGCTGAAGCACTTGGTGAACCTCAGCCTGGTCATGGGGAACCCCTCCAGGCCCAGCAGGTGCTTTGAGATGTCCTTAACCCCACAGTTCCCGTAGTCAAACTCCGCCTCAGCCACGTGGGTGTTGACTCGCTCGTGGTAGACCTGTGTGGTGGTGTAGGCATCTCCATTGCGGTAGCGTGTCACCTGTCGCGTCCTCCTGACATAATGGTAGCTAATGGCCTTCCACCAGATGCAGGGCGTGGCCTGCTGCATTCGTTGGATGCGCTCTGCAACACTGTCCACATCCACCTTGTACTGCAGCTCGTTTCTTGTGTAGCAGTGCCAACACTCCACCAGGTAGACCACGTAGAGCATTACCAGGAAGGCCAAAGGGATGTAGATGTAGCCGTTGGAGCAGGGACTGTCGTGATACATCATAGACTTTCCCTTGTAGGCGCTATCGAAGGAGAGGCGCGTGACCTTGGTCACCTGGCACCAGGCGATCACCCCCACGCAGCCATACATCAGCAGGGACAGCAGCAGGCATTTCCAGTGCGTTTCCTGGCACAATGATTTAGTCAGGGACTGATTCTGGGGCCGCTGCTAAAAAGAAGATGAGAAAACAACAATAAATCAGTGGAACAATACTGTAAATATATATATTCAACATAGTAATTGAACATTGGTAAAATAATGCTTACATTCTTTCCTAGAAGTGATATAGCTTTCAGAGGGTTATATTACCTGCAATTACACACTTGTTATTGTATTAATGAACATAAGTATGACCTAAATGTCTGTTAGGTATAAATTTAAAAACAGTTCAAAAGCAGTGGCTCGTCCATATAAAATATTTAAGAAAATATTCTGTGTTGTAAGTGCTTTTGCATAGTTTATGCATGAGCTGTGAACCAATTGCTCACGTCTTGGCCTGTGCTTGTTAATATGAAGAGACTCACCCCGTCTTATAAATATAAATTCAATAAAAATGTCTGATTAATGCAAAAGTACAAGTATATACCTTGTTGTCAGTAAGGAGGACTGTGAGTGTCTGTTTGACTGATGTGTGGGTGTGCACATGGCCATGGTGTGTGTGTTTATACAAACATGATATCTGAGAATAGAAAAGGAGTAAAAGAACAGAAATATTCTGAGGGGTTATAGCCTCCACATTTAATGTCAAGCCAGCCAGAAAAAAAAGCAGTTGTTTGATGCCATCCTTTATCACCGCGGGGCACAGCAAGCCCCAGCACCTGCATCAAGAGCTAGTCATGCCCTTTTGGGAACGCAGCCACACAAACCTGGCAATGATTCAAAAGCTCCAGAAAGGATGAATTTTAACACAGTTCATTAAAAAAACTGCATAACAGAAATTGCACCAGGGCAGAGTCCCCTGTGTATAGACTGCTGTAATGTAGCAGCACTGATTCAGTTAAAAAAATCTCCATCTCTTACATAGGACAGTCTATAGGTCAGCCCATGCATTCGTGTGACTACAACAATCAACAACAGCATCACTGCATTGATATATTGAATTCAACATGTCACCTCTGTGCTCTCCAAGTGACAGACGAGCATAAATAATAGATGTCTTTTCACCATGATTATCTTCCCCACCTTGGTCACATGGTCCCCAAGTCCCTTACCAAACCAAGGCTACGCCCCATGGGGTAAAAGGGATTAACATTGAAATTCCCCATTGAGATGCTGCAGAAGGAGTATTTACACGCTATAGCATCCTGTGCACGCTCGACACCTATAATCAATACAACATGACATACTTTGTGGCTCATGTTACACTTTACAGTCTCTGTTTAATCAGCAGGGATAATGATGAACAGGAGATGAGAAAACATACCTGTACGTGGCAATATTTGATCAGAAACATGCAGTTAAATTAAAGAAGCAAATATAATCTTGAAACAGCAGTCACACAGTTTCACCCTTAACTTTTACTTTAATTATACCAGATATGACTAGAAGGTATTTTATCACAAAACAAATGGCATTTTCAGTTAAAGACTCCCTGCTTGATATCATAACAGAGCTGTTCATTAGCCCTAATCGATCGCACAAAAGGAAGGAAGTGACTCAGCACATGAACACAGTGGTGCTGACGTTAATGATACATTAGACAAAGAAAATTCCTCTGACCTCTTATTAAGCACACAAGGGGAATACCTCACATGTCATGCAGAGACACCCAATGATGAGAGGAAATACCACCTGTGCTTTTGATTCCCAGCATGGGTTTGATGAAGCAGGAAAAAAAGTTGCATTGAAAATTTAGCGTATGGTTGCAGAACAATTACAGTTGAATTTGAATCTGTACTGCTGGAATTAAAAGCTGCTTCTAAATTGTACCAATATAGATTTGTATTTGTCACAGTTATGGTGCAAAATGCCGCTGAGATTCAGTCAGCTGGAGGCTTTACTATAATTTTTGACATTTGGTTCCAGTTGTGTTGTACTGGATTGTACTGTCCTGAAGAAAGCAAATAATGTGTATCCAGGCTACAGGCTTCCAGGCTTTGACTAAAACACTTACACTATGGATGCTTTAACATTAAATTTCCAAAATAAAAGAGCCTTAGAATGGACTGAATGTTGTTTCTACATAGACTCTATAAAACAGCCTGTTGTGAAATATAAATAATATTTAAGAAAATAAATGTTTCAGTAGGAACCTTCAAGACTAGAGAAGCTTCACAATTCATGAGACCTCCGTGGTGCCTCTCACACTCATGGACACTTTCTCTTGACATAATAAGACCAGCTTGGTTATATAAAAACCCTCTTGTGTAATGGATATGTAACTTGTCCAACGTGTGTTTGTAGGGGAAGTCAAGAAAAGCGGTACTAAAGAAAAGGTAAAACATACTGATAAATATTCCCTATTTCCCCATGCAGGCAACATTTTTGATGGTGTGTCTGTTTTAGTGGTGTAAATTTTTGGGATGTTATGTCTGCCCACACAGAGAGTTTATCTCACTGTCTAAAGCAAGATTGTTTAACATACAAACCCACGCAGATGTTGTTCCTGTGAGGAGTTTTATTATGGGAAAATAACTGTGTGGAAACATTTGAACAAAACAGCCATTCTTATAATGGCTAATAATCTTAACCCGCCTAACAGTGATTTTAGTGGACATTTTCCAAGACCCACAAAAGAGGTCCCTGAACCACATTTTGGAAACCACTTGTCTGGAGGGGAGACAAACAGGAGACAATACATCCATGCATGTTGCAAAGGTCCATGTAGCCTACTTCATATTAGGCCATTTATAGCCTACAATTGCAATCACATTAGAAATCCGGTTTAATTCCCAAGTTTTCCTAGTAGGCCAACATTGGCCCCAATCACCTCAATCTGCAAAATCTGATTATTATATTGAGATTACTGGGATTCCACTATGCTATCCATGAAATATGTCAAACTAATTAAAGGGTGACGTTGCCCCCCATAACAAAATTGACCTACGTATTGTAAACAATGTGCCCTCACCTCCTCTCGGGGGGTGTCCGACTCCTCTTCGGGGACGGTGGTGGTGCTGCTTTCACTGGCCGTTGCAGCCGATGCTGGGGACATGATGACAACGGTACAAAACTCGTGGCATGGATCTCCTGATGGGATGGGGGGTTTCCAAATCTGGGTGAAACATAAAGACACCGAGAACCCCTCTGCGCATCATCCAAACGAAAGAAGTCCGGCCGGAGCCCAAAAGGAAACGCTCAAAAGATGCTTCATCTCAGCATCTTCCAGGTGGGCAGACGTCGCTGGGTATCGCCTACGGGAATCCGGTCATTGTGCCACGGAAGACGCGCAAAACAGGCTGAGACTCCTCCCGCGATGCAACGACTAGATGCTGGTGAAGACTGCTGCATGGGATGCAATATTAGGAAATGGCAAAGCAGTCAGCTCCTCTCCCCGTAGGCAGTGCCCATGGCAGCCAGTGAAGCTGTGAAGCAGGACAAAGAAGACTGGCAGCGGCACGTGTGGGCAGCCACCCCAACACTACAAAGTAAATAACACACATCCAAGAAAATCCAAACAGTAGGCTACACAGAGGCGGAGCTGCAGAGAGGAACCCACCCCCTGCATCCCATCAGCTGAAAACATGAAATTCAGCCTCCACAGTAAACTTACTATTGAGCAGCACAGGCATGCAAGGAGGGAAAACAATATAATGCATATATATTTTTTATTTTGTGACGTTCATGTTTTGGTTGAGAAGTGTTGGTGCCATAGTTTGAGGCCATAGTTTGGGTATTGTTGTGCTGCATGGCATTAAAAATAAATTATTAATATACATAATTATAAGATAAGATATATAATTTACAATAAGATAGTAAAATGCAGAGAAAATGTTGGAGACTGACATCCCTTTCAAACCAAACTAAAAGGGGATGCAGTCATAAAATACAATAAAAGTGAAATATAAGAAAGAACATCTAAAGAAAATATTAAGAATGTATGAAATAATATTCTGCATTCCTGCCATTTCTGGTTCCTGGTCCTCTGTAAACAAAACTATTTGCACCGAAACTTGTTACCTTACAATATAAGTTGTTTATCCCACCGCATGGACATTGGACTGGACTGCTGGCATACAGCTGAATATGTAAACAACAGTACTTGACATGAAAACACATGGCAGCTCTTGGCAGCAGTAAAGGTTTCATTCTGACAGTCACTCTTATTGTATACACTATATTTATGATGAATCTGGCCCTCTCAGAGCAGAGAGCAGTAGCCAAAGTGTGTAAGTGAGCCCTGTGAAGGCTAGACCACAACAAGCATTTCCATGATGGTAAAGGATACAAGAAATGATAGCTGGGTTATTCCTGAACTTTTTGTGAGGTCAATTTTTTTTTAGCTCTGCTCACACATATTGTGTTCTGCTGTATACAGGCGTTGGCCAGAGATGGAAACTACAGGACAAATATTAGCATTTTGTTCCCAATAAAGGTATTGTTTGATTGTAACAATGGAAAGAGGTTGGAGCTCCCACGCATGCAAAACAACTATGCATATTGTGGAGCTTTGTAATAGGCTAATGTACCTCAAAGTGCAGATTGACATTGCAGTTGCACAGAGCACACATTGCAGAATTGATGATTGTTCAATGTCACTGTCAAATTAAACTGGACAAAATTTCTATAAACCAAGTTCAGGTTTAGCAGCTTTTCAGAAAAAAAAGGCCTAAAATCCAATTGAATAATAAAGTATGTGTAGTTTCATGGCTGCAACCAGTGACTGCTACCGTGAGGACTTCCGGTTTTAACTTAAAAAATAAAACTCATATGGATTGAACATGTGTTGTTGAGAAATACAGTTAACTGAAGGGATGTTTAAGGGAGAAACTGTTTGTTCTGTTATTTTGATGAACAAAAAAAAATTGATACTCATATCAGACTTAAGTCACAAATATGAGCACTTGAACATGCCTGCTGTTGACTTATATATATGGGTGTAGCCTACAACTTTTATGTCCCAACATGAGGATCTACATGTTGTTTCAAAGCTTTTTTCACTGTCAGGAATACAATTCTGGCAGGGAAATACTTTGTTGTTAGCCTAAAAGTGTTAAGTCCCTACTTCTTGATTTTATATTACATGGAAATTAATGGGGATCAAATGCTGTAAAAAATTGTAAATGTCACAGCCTGTTCTCCCTTTTGCCTTCGGGCAGGAGATACCTCAGTCTGCATTGCAGCACTGCCAGGTACAAAAACAGCTTGGCTACAATCAGAATGCTGAACACAACCACACACCACTAAACTTGAAATGTGCAATATTATTTATTTATTTATGTGCAATGCAGAATTGTGTGCATAAATAGAGTGAAGAACATTTTTTATCCGGTATTTATATATATTATATATATAGATTTTAACATGGAGCTCTATTTTATTTTATTTTATAATAGTGTTTTTAAAGGAGCCGTGCTCGTAATTTTCGTTCATATAGGACATATTTCTGTGTTTTTCTTGAATGACAATAAAAGGAATCTTGAATTTAGAATCTTGAAATGTTTTATTTTGAAAATTGTATCGCTTTTACCACTACCGCACATGCTCCTCCAATGGTCGTTTGTGTTCGTTCACGCGCAACCGGGGATTCCCCCGCGTGACAAACACAGCTTCGTCTTTCACATATCAGCTCTTCCCCTTATCGCGTTTCATTGCTCATATGCTCTCCGCCTGGAGCTCGTGCTGCCACCGGATATGTAGACGACGAGCAGCAGCAGCTTCAGTTCTTTTCGCTTGTTTTTAAACCTGTTTCACGAAGTCTGGAATGACCGCAGCATGTTTTGAAACTTTAAAAAAATCTGTAATCGATACAAAAAAGAGCCTGTCGCTGTGAGATAATGTCTCGTCGGTTAGTGGAATGAAACGCTGCGGCTCGTTCCTCTGGTTTCACAAAGGAGCGGTGGTTTCCTCAGGTGTCGGTAGGCTATCCTCGGAGTCAGGTCACATCACCGAGCACCGGGCGGCGACTACACGCGAGGGGAGCCTTTGAATCCTCGAGGAAGGAGGGAGGGGGAAACCCAGAGAGGCAAACACCACCATGGCGAGCGACGACTGCAGGAAAGATGACTTGCTGGAGGATACACGCACAGACTCTGGCATTGACTCGTACCGCTCCATACTGAAGTCGGAGGAGCCCCGGGAGCCGAGCGCCGACTTCAGCGGGCCGAGAGACAAGTTTTCCACCGTGGAGGAGCGCCTGGACTCAGCCTACAGCTCCTCGTCCATCACGGTGGAGAGTCTGTCAGACATAGTCGGGGACTTCACGCTTTCCAGCGCCAAGGAGGAGCAAGCACAGCTCTCTGAACTTTCTGAAAAGGAGGAGAACTTGCTCACAACTATTACTGAAGATGGAGACACGTAGGTTTTTTTGTTTGTTTCTTATGTAAAAGCAGAATATTTAATGAGTTTGCCTGGGTCTTTTCTGGAAGGCCCACTATTGCATGCTGGTGGGTGAAGTTTAAACATGCGACTTGAATTTTAACAATGCTTTTTTATTTTTTTCGCCAATAATGTTGGCTAAGTATCTCTTGGAGTAGTCTGCAGGATCCTATAGGATGTTTGACATAGTTAGACAAAGAGGCAATTTACTGTTTTTATTTGTTTGTTTTTTTATCAGCTCTCAGACATTTATCTCTGCACCTAATTGTCACTGTAATGACCACTGTCAGCACACAGGTGAGGTCTTCTTTTAACATCAGTTGCCATGGTGTTTAGGGCTGCAGCTAGTAATTATTTTAATCATTGATTAATCTGCTTAGTCCAAAATGTCAAACAAATGGGGGGGGGGGGGGGGGGGTGCTGATCTCAAGATCCCAAGTCCAAGGGGACAGCTTCATATGTCTTTTTTTTTGTCTGACCAACAAACTTCAGATATTTTGTTTAAAATGATAAAAACAGAGAGACGCAGCAAATCTTCAAATTTGAAAAGCTGGAAAAGGAACATTTGGCATTTTTTTTTATTCAGAAAAATTTCCCTTTTATGATTTAACAATCATCAAACTAGCATTTAGATCAATTGACATATTGTTTCAGCTCTACTGGATGTGCAGGCAGCTTTTTGTTCCATTAGAGATGATTAATTTAAAACACACATATAGGCACAGTTCTACACACAGTTCCTGTGATACCGGTTTTGAAGGGGATTTCATAGCTGTGTGATGCTACAGTTTTTTTTAATGAACTTTGTCCTGTCTTTGCCGTGAATGTGGACGGACTCTGTGAGGCGTCTCAGTGAGAAAACAGAAGTGAAACAGATAGGCCTGGACTTCCCCATGCTGCACAGACAAAGCACATGCTGTGAGGCAGCAGTGTGGATGGCTTTTGATCCAAGAAACTTGTTGATCAGGATAGGACAGCGTGTGCTCATGTTTTTATTGGTGGATCCAACTTTTCACTAACTGTTGTCATTCTCCTTCTGTTTTCCCACCCATACTGGAGTAGACGGCTAGAAAAGTCAGTTGGTTACCTGTCACAGTGGCTGTTTTGCTGCTGTTCAGTTCTCTGTTTGACTCAATGAAACTGCTGCTTTTTGCACACAATCCAAACACCTCAACCTCCACACACAGTCCTATCAGCTCCTGTAGATCTTCTTGTATTACCCACACATTTTTGTGTTGCTGTCATCAATCTGTTTTGATGTTAAAGCAGGCCTGCTGATGACTTCTGTACTCAGCAGCCACTACTGTAATTCGGTGACTGTAGAAGTGTTGTTGTGTCTCTGACCTCTTTTCATTTCCGCTTGCCGATTGTTGGGGCCACATGGTTTCATTCTCACACCCTAACTATAGATACCTGGGAGAGGGCTGAAAAACACCTGAAACATGCCACACTGAGCTGCTTAGACTGACGGAGAATCATGCAAACACCATTTTTTTCCCCTGTGGGATTTTTAAAGTTCTTATTCATTCAAGTCTTACTCAAACCAGGAAGTCCCTTTCACACTAAGATGTTTGCTCACAGTGTTGACTGGTAGGGCATATCCATTAATCTGCACACATTTATTTCAGTCACTGATGACATTATTGGTGGAAAAACAAACATATTTCTTGTGAGACACTTTGTCAGTACACTTATACCAATGTTGGGATAATTTATTGATTGATTTATTTCCATTTATCGCAGATATTTCAAATTAAACTGTGGCTTTCTTTCAGTTTCAGCTTTTTCCAGTTTATTGTTGTTGCATTGTAAAATTTGAAAAAAAACTCCTGTAGCCTAAATACTAAGTTGCACACTGGCTATATTTAGGACTGAAACTAAGGATTAATCATTTTCTGGATTTAACTGTTCTGTCTATAAAACATCACTAATGTTTGGGATTTTTGCTTAAAAAATGACTCGATCTGATAATTGAGAGTGAATGTAGTTGCGGATAAAAATAAAAAACATGTTTTTATTGATCAACCATTTAAAAGGCCATCCATTGTACTATAAACTATTAGTCATTTATTATTCATATTGATAAGGGAATTCTGTAGTTGCATTTAATGTTTGTTTGGTTTGTTTGTTTTGTATTACATTTTTTGTCCTGCTTTCTTTCTAACTGGCGTACCACTCACAGTTAAACTTTGCCTGGGAAATTATATGTCCATGGGGAAAATGTAAACATAACATCTCATTTGTTCTGATTTCACACTTTATCTGACCGGAATTGACTATATAGAAATAGCCAATTTTCTCACTGATGGCTTTGTTGCTTATTTAGGTCATATAGTATGTTTAACTGGAGAAATCTGCATTTGTCATTGACTATCTCAAAGCCAGGGGGCTTAATGAAATGTCTGTCTGTGCAGTGAGATTTTGTGGGAACGTTTGATCCCACACTGTCTGTCTCTGAATAGTTGACATTTATTTATTACAAATGACCTTTATTGTGACATAAGAAAAGCTCACTGGTGACCTTTTTGTGACAGCACAATAACTGCAGTGACATACATTTCACAGTGTTCTATTTGCTTCACTAAAATAACTTCCTTGTGCTGTTTTGTTACTGGACATCAGTTTCAGCCATCAATATATATCCAGACATTTGAGAAATTTGAAGCTTAACTTTGGTTTGAATCCGGTAAATGTGTGTGTGTGAGATAGATAGATATAGATATATATAGATAGATATATATATATATACACACACACACACACACACACACACACACACACACACACACACACACACACACACACACACACACACACACACACACACACACACACACACACAGGCGAGGGCTTCTTTGGGTTGTTCTAGGTTAGTCTAAATAAAGCACAAGTTCCATTTCCTGCTTTTTGCACACATTTGTTTGCACTTAGGTTAGTGTGTTTTGTTTTGTCATTTGCTTTAAGTATTTAAACTAATTTTTACAAGGTTGCAAATTCTGTAAGGTGGTTCTAGCATGCCCAAGTACTTTAACAGCTTACAATACTATCTACTGTCTTTTTTTTAAAACTGTTGTATTGCTCAATACTCCAACCACTAAATCTTGCCATTCAGATGAATACTAAGGAAAATTGTGAAATGCAGTCTTTTTTTCTTTACACTTAACTGTAGTTCTCGATTGCTCAATGTGCGATACTGCAAGTTTTTGCAAGCATAATGGATAAATATGTTTATTTTCCTTTGCCGCTTCTGTAGAATCCTGCACTTAGCAATCATCCATGAAGATCAATTCATCGCTCAACAGTTGATACAGCTATTCCCAAAAGAGGTCCTGGACATCCAAAACAATTTATACCAGGTAAGTGCAACTTTACTCTTTCCACTACACAAGCAAACTGCAGCTTCTGCTGGAATTTTTCAATCCAAAGTGACTTCCCCTTTAATCAGTATCTTGATTGTGGAAACAGTGACATTATTTATATCTCTGCTTCCAGAGAATTGTTGTTCCTCTTTATTTGCAGTCCGTCCTCTCTCTGGGACGTCACTGTGGGTGGTTCCAATCTTAGCGCATAAGGGACTTTGAATGGAAACTCCCCTCCTCTACCTCCTGTAGAAATAGAACCACAGGGAGCTGTGGAGTGTATCCTTGTGTGGCTGTGGGTGGAGGAATTTTTCCTGTCCTTCAAGATGTCAGACCAGAGCCATGCTAGTGCAAAAACTGAACACAGAGCAAAGTGACAGAACATTCAAACGGAAACATCTGAAGTTAAGACTCAGCACTTCACGCCGTGACTCAGTTCGACCTGAGTCCATATTGGTTGCCTAATTTCCTCTCAGTAGTCATTCTCAGAGCTCATATTTGTAGACATTACCAAGAACCAAGAAGACATCTTTTTAAAAGAAAATCCCCCCTCAGACATTTGCACACTGATTTAAAAAAAAAAAAAAAAAAAAAGCCAATGATGATGCATTTTGTGGTTTTATTGTGTTTCACAGATGCAATTCAGTCTTACTGCAGATTTCTGATTATAAATGATATTCAAAATTAACACCATCATAGATAACAGGCTGCGGTATCAAATTCTATACCCACAGTAGCCTCAAAAGACCAGAATGCAGTCCAACCACAAAACTTGTTTTGGATAGAAGGTGCAACTCTCACTTTCTCAGGAGGAATAATTTGTCTCTTTATTCATATGTACAGTATATAACCAACAGCTGCATGTAACAGGTACAGGCCTGTTCTCTGGGGACTGTTTTCTGTATTCTGGGAAATGCATGAAACAAAACTGGCGGGGGTGAAAGTCAATGGCTACAAAATACACACAAAATAAAAAACACACAAATAATGTAGAGAGTAAAAAGATATTGAATTTAACAAGTTATAAATCAGAAGAAAACAGCAAATCATCACATTTAAGGAGCTAGAACTAGTAAATGTTTGGGGTTTTTTTGCTTCACTTTTTTAAATTGTTGCAAATTAATTAATCTATTATTTCATTATTATATGAAAAAGGTTCCTGTGTGCATTGGTTATGATGAATAAATGGTATTTAATTTAACCAGACACATGCACTTTTGATTGCATTTTGCATCTGTTTTCTTTGGCGATCCTTAGAGCCCTTTGCACCTGGCCACCTACCTGAACCTGACAGAGGTGGTGAAGGGCCTGGTGGAGAAAGGGGCCAGCCTGGAGCTGCAGGACCAGGATGGGAACACAGCGCTCCACGTGGCTTGCCAGCATGGGCAGACAGAGTGCGCCACTGAGATGACCAGAGAGGTTTCTCCTAGCAAGCTGGCGCCGGTCCTCGAGACCCAGAACTGGAGAGGTAAGGAAAAAGACAAACTGCTGCAGGGCATCATTGGCCAATGATTTATTGTTGTTATTTAGGCACATGTTAATGTGTGCATCATCTGTCATAATTTGTCTGTGGTTATAGCTTATCATTCAGAAAAACACATTTTTAAAAAAATGCAATTTTCAATCACCTTTGACCTCAAATGCACCCCATTTTCCACATTTCAAACAAGGTGTGTACTTGCAGGTCTTGCATGTCTTCACTTGGCTGCACTGAACAGGCAACATCAGATTATGAAACTCCTGGTGAAAAAGGGAGCAGACCTGAATGTCCAGGTTAGTCTGTGAAATGACTCCTTACTTTATCGCATCATATGGATTAATACAGTTTTTAATAACAAGGCTCTACTTTAAAGGGTGAATCCAAACCAAATCCTTCATCCCACAGAACACAATGCAGAAGCTTTATGTAATTTACCTTTAAATGAACTTTAAATTGTCCTTGATGTCCTCAAACCTCTACCTGCAGCCAGCTGACCCCAACTCTGACCTGCCACTCATAAGATTTAAGCTACACAGCATAAAATACTATCTCTCTCCACATAAGTACTGAAGAAAAAGAGTGAAGGAGAGGGTGATAAAAACTGCAGTTTGCGTGTGTGTGTAATCAAGAAAAATTAGCATCTGAGTTAGGGTTGCCCTGCACTCTGCTTCATTTGATCCAGTAATGTGCCAGTATTTATAAGCACGTTTCCCTTTCAAACTGTGCCTGGTCTTACGTTGTGTCTATAAATCTGCTGCACCTGTGCAACGCTGATAGTGATATGAGCTGGGCCCAGGGCCTCCTGCAGGATTCGTGGAGACATAATTAGATTTGAGATATGATTAGGCTGGGCTGGCCAGCCACTCTTAACTTTCTAATGATGGAAGGGAACATGGCAGTCAGTCCCAAAACTACCCCCTGACATTCCTCTCAGTTTACATCACAGGCCAAACATATCACTCTGCCTCACATCCGGTTTATCTTCATCACTATTATTATTATGTGACTTAATGCATCCTTTTCTTGTAATCTTGCAGAAAGCAAAATTACAAGAAGAAGAAAAATATCATACTATCAAAATTATTAAAATTCAGTGTACCTGTCTGATGATGATGTCCTGTTTGTGTAGCTCTGGAATTTCTCATTACTATTTTCTATCTACACCCCTCACAGGAAGGAACCAGTGGCAAAACAGCTCTTCATCTTGCTGTTGAGCTGCATGACGTCACATCAGTGAAGCTGCTGCTCAGCAGGGGAGCCAATATGGACGCTGCCATGTTTAACGGCTGCACTCCCCTGCACCTCGCGGTGGGGAGACAGGACGCCGCCATCGCCAACCTCCTCTGTCAGTCTGGCGCTGACACAATGCTGCGAAACATGGAGGACGAAACGGCACTAGATCTGGCTGACGGAAATGATGATGTAAGGAACTGTGATTTACAGTTGCCGGTAGATTTATGGACACTGTTCAGTGTTTCCCCTAGGATGGAGTTGTAGCAGTGGAGGTGAAGCAAAATTTTTGTCTCGATATAAAACCCCAACACAACATGTCTCAGCAACATTGCTCTTGTGTCCATGAGCATGTGATGCACATTAGAATAGCTTAAAAGTTCAGTGTTTTCCCATAGTTTAATGTGAGCTTTAGATTAAGGTTTTGGTGGTGGTCTAGGTGGGGGGTTTGGTGGTCCTCCCCAAGAAAGTTTTATATGTAATTTCACATCATACTGGGCCTTTATTTTCAACAAATAGTTGGAAAAGCTAGAGCAGATAATAAATAACCAACACCCAAAGATCAGTCTACTGGAGGAACTACAACCATTAGATTTGTGAAAAGTAATTTGGTTGGTTATGATGCTCTCCACAACGGCAGGAAAACCCTGTTAATGTGACCTCAGAATCATTATAGATAGGACTGTCCATGTTTGCCTTTTGTGTCTTCATTTTACAGCCTTTGACATTTATCTGTATAGACATTTATATAAAAAATAGGCAGTATGAGAAACAGTCTCCTGAGCTGCATTTTATTTGCACATTAAAATCCAAAGAGAAACGTCTCCTCATTGGCTTAAAAGGACTAGTTTGCATCACTAATTAGCTTTACTAACCTCAGCTCCTCCAGTCACCTCCGTCCTCTGTACAGGACAGAGCTGTAGGCTACACCAGTTTAGCCAAGCTGTAGAAGCTTTCCTGCCCAGCTGCGCAGTCTGAAGGGGAGGGGAAAAGTTAGCTAGCGCTAACAGGCTTCACTTTTCCAGCAGGTGGGAAAACAACAGACAAACTTAACTTGTTCTTCAGAAGCTGACACGCTGTAACCGACACAGTACATTTATTGCCAGAGTATTTTCCTGCGCTCGCGGTCACCGCTATTTTCTGCCGCTTAGACAATCAAACACTCGCTACGCACCTCCTGATTCCTTACGGGAGTTGCGCTGCTCTCATCTGTCACGTAGATGTTCTGCATAGAACGAGGAGAAGAAGTGAGCCAAGCATTGAGTGTTGTCGTGCTCGCGGTGTGAATGTAAAAACATTTGTAGCGCATAGTTAAATGATCGTGGGAAATTTTAGTAGCGGCGGTCGTGATTCAGGAGCGGCGGTGCACCGCTGCTGAATACATATAGGGGAAACACTGCTGTTAGGATGGATCACTATACATATTTTATATTTACATGGGCAAAGTTTTTTTTTTTATCCTACAGTCAATTCTACTTACACCATTCTGCCGTCATAAATACTCGTGTGTATTAATACGCAGCTGAAAGTAGTCCCCAACAAATACCCATTTTACCCCTGTTTGAGTAACATTTGCTAAAATCTACAGTGACTAGCTGTTTCAGGAAATTACTGAACCTTTTTAGAAAATGTAACTATTTACTTTCACTTGTTTTTAGAAAGAAAGTGGCTTAGTGACAGTGTAGAGAAGTCAAAGTGTGAATGATAGACACATTGTTGATTTGCAGTCTTTTCATGGGATTTGTTGACAGCAACAAAAATATTAAATAACACCAGCATTTTCCTTTAAGTTTCCACTCTTGGAACAGCATTTACTTTTATGACTTCACCAGTAATACTTAAATAAATACTGTTGTGTCATTTCACTTTTTACCATCTGGCGAGGAGAGCAATTGCCCATTAGTAAAGGAATCAGTGAACTGTGACCTTTTTGTATCCTTTTCTTTCAGATTCTGGCTCTATTTCCTTTTGATGACATCCAGATCTCCGGGAGGTCGGTGGTTTTGTCCTGAATCATAGGCTGAACAACAATCCTAAAATTGTCTAGAGCCTCACTGCGGCTGGAACCTTTTGATTTAAAAAAAAAACAAAAAAAGAGCTGAAGTTTTGTAGTAGATTCTTGATCTGTATTTATCCATTATCTAGACAAATATGCACAACATATTATTCTTACTTTCCTCTGAGAGAGTGATTCTGCATAATTCAACACAAAATCTGTGTTTCTAAGTCATTGGCTCAGTTACTTTGCTTCTTTTCGCATGCCTCTGGAGGGGTTACAGCAAAAGCCACCTTAGTGTGAGTGCCAAACTTTCTATCAATATGTTCAATGTCTATCGGAAATTCTACCTCTCACATAAACCTAGTTTTAATGGCTAGAAATGGAACATTGCAAATTGCTTTGTTTCATAGTTTCTCAAACTTTAGTAGTGCTTTGATTGCATTTTTATTGCAACGTGTTTATATCTCTGAAAATGTGGCTTTTCGTTTTACTCGCAGAAAGACTTGAGGAATGCAATCAGAGGCTGAAAAAAGGAATGTCCCATTTAATGTAAAAGGGAGTCCTACAAAGACAAACTTATCACATCCGTCCTATTTGTTGAAAACTGGTAGCCCATATAAAAATGTAATATATAACACAAAATGCAGCTTCATCTTTTTTGATTTTTTTTAAGGTTTGCTGTTGGGAAACAGTTTTCTCTATTTATCTCATCATAAGCCTTAATCTATAGTAAACTATTTCTTTTCGTTGATGTTCAATCACACTGCCCTGTCTAGTTAATGTAAGCAGTTCATTTATTTTGTAATAAAATGAGGAAAAAAAACAAAAAAAACTCAGGACAGTTTGTGCTCTTTTCTGGGGAGGGAATTTTGGGGAGGTTTTACCCTGTGTTTACGGGATTTAATGATATGTATGATAAGTACACACCCAAACTCTAGATAATAAACTCTGTCTGCTATTTTCTTGTGCACTAGTAGCTCCAGGTTTATCACAAAGCTTCACAAAAGACATCTCACACATGCAAACAGAGAGAGCAATATGAATTCTAGATAAAATTTGAGTGAAAGAAGATCTTAAGACTTTTGATGAGCCCTTTTTAACTCTAAAATCTGTGTTTTTGGTTAATTTTAACTGTACACATACAGTTAATCACTTTTGTGATTGGTATGACGGACTATCTTAAATGTATACAGTAAATAGTAATGAGCGGACTTCATGACATAGCTCTTACATGCAACACCCCAGTTCTTTTCTTTGCTTCCTCTCAGCTGCTTTTGAAAGGTATATCTTTTGTTTTCCTGTAAGTGGCTTCTTCCTTGTGGCTCCTAGAATACAATGACTGCGGAACGGCTGGAAATTCCACTCAGCTGTGTAATAAGCACATACCCACAACAGGACAGGTTGTATAATAAGCTGTCAAAAAGCCCTCACTGCATGTTCATGTAAGGACATTTGCCAGAATTATCTCACTGGTAATTACACTTTACTTAATCTGTGGTTTGGTAGTTTGAAATTAATGTGCACTAAGAGAACTTATTGTGGTGACAGCTTCTAAACAGACAAACGTCTGTGGTCAATAGCTAGAACGTAGAGTTATGAAACTATACCTACTTCCCCATTGAGTCTATGTCATGAATTTTTTTGTGTTATATACAGTGTGGTCCATGCTGGTGTAGCCATAAAAACTGAAATGTGTTGTGAAAAAGTTAGATGAGCCAGTTTAACTTATCATTAAGTACTTTACCAGATATTTTCCTTGTGTATATGAGCCAGATATTAATTTAATAATACATCATTAACAGTATGATGTGAGCCAGTGTCCAACAAGGGTGGCATTAGTTGTGCCTTTTTAAAGGAAGTTTGTTGTACTTTAGTGTGTCAGTAGTAATAAAATCTAACTTTCCATCTACAAAATAGAAAACCTCCAAACACTTAATCAAGACAGCCACGCAGCTCAAATGCTGCTTTTAGTTACTTAACTGGGCTTACAATCTTAGAATTTCCAGGTATCCACCATGGAGGGAATGGAAGCAGTGAAGGCTATGTCAATATTTAAGTTAAGTAAATTTGTAATGATAGATGTGTGGTGGTGATAGTGTTCTGGTAAATAATTCTGATCAAAAGCATTTAAGAGTAAAACACATGATTGACAATATATTACATAAAAGCAGTGGTGCAAGAAGTACTCCTTTGTTTGAGTAAAAGTAGAAATACTACAATGTAAAATTTACTCCATTCAAGATAAAACTCCTCCATAGTTCTTTTGTCAGCAGATGTTATCATAGCAGAAAAAGCTCAGGAATTCATAACAATGACTGCTGCATTCCATTTAGATGTGTCAGTAACTGTTCATTTTTATATTTATTTAATTTAGCAGGGACAGTGCACAATAATAAGCATAGATGCAAATGCGTCAGAGTTAGCCAAGACTATTTTTCATCTTTAGTCCCTGGACAGTTGTTACATTGTCAACTTAAAACACTTTATTATTCTTCATGAAAACTACATGCCATCATTAACAGTACAAGTTCAATAGCAATAATACTTATTATGCATAATGGCCCCTCTCTTTCTGTTGCATGTATCTACATGTACTGTCAGGTAGTTTAATATTTAAACACAGTAGAGATTTCTGGCACAACTTCAGCTACTTCCTGGATAGCGTGGACTGAAAAAACATTGGTTTCACAATAAATTTGCTGTTTATAATACAAATGTTCCTTTTGAGTTTTGACCTTTGCTTTACTGCTTTATTCTATGTTACTACTACAGTTTCACTTAGCACAGCGAGGCGGTAGCGCCATGATAAAAACTGTGCCTTTGACTGAACCTAAAGGCACACATCATTATCCACCTTGTATTTACATTTTTACCTATCTAGTATTTATTTCTTAGATTTTTATTTTTAGTGTTGATTATTTTACCTCTTCTTACATGATTTTATGCTGTATTACCATTGCAGTGTATTAAAGCGTCATATACACCACTTTGAATTACTTTTGTGAATGACCTCTGCACATACACTTGCTTTGTCTGCAGTTACTCCTCCGCGCCTACAGGGGGCAGGACCGTCGAGTGGGCGCTGTTGTCTGGATGTTGTCCGCATCCTTTGGTGATGAGGAAAGAGGAGGGAGCCTTTCCTGGTAAAGTGAACACATCGGCCATTGAGGCTAAGTTGAAGACATCAGCGCTTAGGCTTGTTCGAAAGAAGACAGCCCTTAATATAATAAAATATCCTTACCTTCCGGACCCGTGCGACTTAATGCTCTGTTACAGCGGAGACGTTTGAGTCTGTCGGCGTGTGTGCTGCGCCAGGAGTCGGGTCAGAGAGTGTGGGGAAAATGCCAGCTTTTTCATGGAGGTAACAAACGTTAGAGACTAGGAGGAGCTAACTGGAAAATATATCATGCTAAAGATGAGATTTAGGTGGACATAAGCTCAGCTGAATGTTAACTGCTGTACTCGTCAGCGTGTAATGAAGTCAGCTAATTGTTCATTTATGTTATTAATAGTTGCAGTGAATGTCAGTGGTGTTTTTGAAGTCTGTAACTAGTGTAAAAAAAACCTGCTGGCTAAAGTGAAACTGCGGTTTGTGTACAGCAACTGATGGTGCACCAGATCCTGTAACACGATGATTTCAGTTAGCCTAAGTTAGCTTTATGTTTCCACAGCAAATGTTTTTTTCCCCCCACTTTAATACTTACGTATTAAAAAATTGAGACCTTGTTATATTTGATAGCTGTGAAACTTCAGTGTACAGGCCTGTCTCTAGATGCTATGGGGACACCATATTTGGTAACACTGCATGTTTTCTTATATACAGTCTATGGTTTTGACGGATACAAACATTTGCAGTGGTATTGTGGTTGAAATTTCAATTAAGATCATATAATCTCTGCAACTATGCGTTTACTGTAATGTAGTAACATTATATTAATTTATCCAGACCACTCACTCCAGCAGCTAGGAAGTAACAGTCATCTTTGTTTAACAACGAAATGCTGTGTTGTTTCAGTCCAAATTATCTGCTATCATATAATTATACAAGACACAGGCACTCATTTTCTCCTCAGGTACATTTTGGCACTGCCCTCTCTCTTTGCCTGTGGGGTGTAGCGGCCTTGTGGTTTGGCCTGCTCCCAGCCATGCATTCCTCCATGTAATAAGCTGCTTGTTCAAAGCCCAGGTCTCGCTGCAGTGGGCTACTGGCTGACCAGGCCACGGCAGAGTCCCACACAAAGACATGTCTGTGTTATAGTCAGGCTCACTGGCCCCCTGGGAGGAGGCCCAAGGCTCACTTTGAATAGGATACACACTCGGTGCCACGACAGCAAGGAGCACACCTTTTTCATCTAGGGTTTCACCACAGGTGAAGCACAGGCAAGCATCTTATCTATGCGCCGTTACCACCCAGGTGTGTCCGAGTTATCGGGGCTGTTTGTGGGGGTGGGCGATGAGGCTCATCTAATTTATTCACAGGTAGTTTATCAGTGTTATGGTTGTTTATCATGATTCCACAATGTATCCTCCATCCATTTCTGTACCTATAGCCAGTCTATGTTGTGTATGAAGATGGGTTTGCTCATCATGGGTAGTACTACTCAGTTTGTGAAAACCAAGCCCCCAGGAAACAGGATGGGCAGTGAAGTGATTTTGGCTCAGTGGCCGCAGGAAGTATTGCAACTTGTTCACTATGTAATGCACTCTGACCCAAAAAGCTTTTCCTCCCAAACACAATCATTGGAAATAAGCGGTTGTAATATGGTGAATAAATATTTATGAACGTTACAAACCCTCTGAAATTACTCTTGTTTTTGGTTATCAGAATTCTAAAATCAGGATATTTAGAAGAGCCGCATGATTAAATTATTTCATCCCATTCATGTGTGCTGGGAGTCAGCTGGTGGTTTTCAGTTCTCCTGAATACATCCATGGTGAAAACAATTATTTAGTGTACTTTTTGGCTCTGGAAGGAGTTTTCAGAGAAACTTGACTCAACCAACGACCTAAACGTTTGGATGTCTTGACCTCCACTGCATTGAAGTTTATAAATGCAATGCTAAATTGCTGGAGTAGCCCTTTCACTCTTGCCATATTTATCTCGTTGCATAGTGTCTTCCCACGGCAAGAGCATTCATTTGCCTCTGCTTCAAGAAAGACCTTTTGCTTTGAAGCAAGATGAAAGATAACACATCATTCATCTGGTCAAGCGATGGGTATCCTCTCAAGGTGATTGTATCCATCCAGTGTGATGAGAAAAGGATGTATACACCACAGGAAATGGAGCTGAAATACTTTACTTTAAAACGTTTGTATTGGCTTCTTAGTTTATGCTTTTATTATTAATTCAGATGAGCGTAAGAAAGTATTAAACACACATAAAAATAATGTTAGCATTTTCGTATTGTAACCCATTTAATACTTATGATTGACATTGTTATGATGGGTAGTAATGTAAATGAATTATCTTGATGTATTGATAATGTTAACATACATATTGTATTATCCTGTAGGGTTTGGCCTGCACTTGTGTTGCTTTTCTTCCCTTCTGCTGTGCCTGCCGAAGAGTCGTCACTACTGGAAGGCTGGCACGATGTCTGGCTCTTCCGCTTCCTTGTCAACATGCTCGGATACTCCACCATTATCATCCCTGGCTACCTCCTCATTAGCTACTTCAAGCGCAGAAATTACTTAGAAACAGGTTTGGGCTTGTGAGATACTGACATCTAATTTGGAAATGTATGCCAGTGTCGTAGTCCCTTCCTAACTATCTTGATAGGAAGTTTGTTCTTTATTTTTTCTGTATGTTTGTTTTCCTTTCTTTCAGGGAGTGGAATTTGCTTCCCTATTATAAAGACCTGCGTGTTTGGCAGTGAGGCCAAAACAGGTCTGTTGGATGACGTGTCAGTTGCGCCCAGGAATGAGGGTGATTCAGGCTCGTCACTCAGACAGGTCGTCAAATTAATCTTTTGTTCTGCGGGACTTCAGGTGAGAGTCACTGAATATCCCATCCAACATATAATGTCTTTTCTGTTTGTGCAGCTGTGGGGAGCTTTTTTTAAATGTTTGTTTTATTTAAGTTATTCCACCCACTGTTTGCTCTCAGCTCACTTCCAATATTAAAAGATGCTTCAGCAAAGTTTGTATAGGGAGGTGCTGGTTAAGAGACACTTGTGCATGCCAGTAACTTCCCCCATCTAAGAAATCAAGCTCTATATTAAAGAATAGGACTATCTCAAAGCTGAATTAATAAAGGCTGCTGGATTATGGCAAAATCATAATCACGATTATTTTGGTTATATTTACTGATTGACTTAGGAAACATTGTGCATTTATTGAACTTGAATGCTTTATGCATTAACCAAAATAGCATCATAAAATCAAATAGCATCTTAGAGTGCAAGAGGATGACAGCACCGCTGTGTGTGTCCGTGTGCGCGCACGGAGTGGAGCAGGTGACAGGTGATGCAGTTGACGACACCTCCTTACGGTACATAACACTGAAATTCAACAGTGCTGTTCTGTCGGGAGATGCAGTTACTTAAACTAACGGTGAGAAAAGTATAAATTCGGTAATACAGACGGGAACACGGTGGATATTTTACAAACACGGACCAGGTAAAGCAAGGCTTAACACACCTGGTTGAAGATAAGCATAAATAATATGTAAATTGTTAAGCTTTGAGTAGAGGAACAGTCCGCTAGGCTAATTTCTGCAGTGTAAAACGGCATTGGCTGGAGCAAAAAATTATAGCAGGTTATAGGTCATCTCGGCTCAAGCTGAAGTAAACATGCAACAGTCTGGATGAGAGTGAGTTTTAGGGAAGGGCGGATGGCACCGCTGTTAAGGAAAGACAAGACGAATGGCATTGCAAAACGGCATGCGCACAATAACAGTTTTTATTCAATTAACTTGTTTTTATAATTGAAATTGTGATAAAAATTTGATTAATTGCACATAATTAATAATAATATGAAAAATATCAATATTTTTAAATTAGCAATGAACCAAACGACTACATGTAGTGTGAAAGGGGTTGCTCGTAGGGACAAATCCACTGAGAATTATCGCCCAACTCTGCAGATGCCCTCAGCTCTCAGGGACGGACTGGGGCACCAAAATGGCCCGGGAATTTAGGTTAGGTTAACTTTGTAATATTACAACTTTTTCTTGACATGTCAGAGAACACAGATGTGGGAGAGATTTTAAATGTACAGAAAGTTTTAAACATGAGCAGAAAACCTGCTGAAACACAGGAGCTATGAAAGTTAAAGCCCTGGGGTTTATAAATGAATTAAAATGAAATCCTTTATCACTGAGGTTAAAAGGTTCCAAAATCACAGAAGTTACTTCCCCAAACAGACACTAAAGAGGAGGGAAGACTAAATCACACCTGCATGTGTGTTGACTCGGCAGTGATGATATTACAAGAGAAAATATCATGTCTCGCCTCATGAGCTAAGTATCTTGTCACACCCCTAGTAAATAGGAAACAGTCCTTGTTATGAGCAAAAGTGCACTGTAAAGTTCAGCTGAAGCTTCGACAGTTGAATTTAACCAAATCAAAGGAGTCTCTTTCTAGGTTAAGGTCTTTTTAGTGTTTCCCTGGATGGTGTTTCCTTGCAGAGCTGTGGCATATGTGCTGGTAGATACATGTAGGTTTTATGCCACGACACAACATGGATGCAGTTACCAGGATGAAGATACCTTCTTGATTACAGTGTAGTTGCGTTAGGAAGGGACCACTTCATGGCCAGTATGTCATGCCGCAAATGGTATGAGTATTGTATTAGGACACTTAAATAAACACAAACCTACTGTATGCTTCAAGTACATAGTGACATAGTAATACCCAAAAGAAAGCTGAACCAGCCAATGCAATTTTTTCCAACACAGTTATCTAAGGTCAAGAATTGACATCAATGTTCAAATATTTAGCAGAATTGCTACCGCTACAAAAATATAACGTGGTGTCTAATGTCAGTTTTCTTATTCTTAGGCATCGTACCTGACATGGGGAGTCCTGCAGGAGCGGGTGATGACACGTTCGTATGGTGCCACGACTCCAGAAGACGAGGGTGAGAAATTCAAGGACTCTCAATTCTTGGTCTTCATGAACCGTATCCTGGCTCTGACCGTGTCGGGCCTTTGGTGCATCCTTTTCAAGCAACCTCGCCACGGAGCACCTATGTACAAGTACTCCTTCGCCTCACTCTCCAACATCCTGAGCAGCTGGTGCCAGTACGAGGCTCTCAAGTACATCAGCTTCCCCACTCAAGTCCTGGCCAAGGCCTCCAAAGTCATCCCCGTCATGCTTATGGGTAAGATCGTCTCCCACAAGAGCTACGAATACTGGGAGTACTTTACCGCCGTGCTGATCTCTGTGGGCGTCAGCATGTTCCTGCTGTCCAGCACGCCCAGCAAGCACCCGTCCACCGTCACCACCTTCAGCGGGATCATCATCCTCATTGGCTACATTGTCTTTGACAGCTTCACCTCCAACTGGCAGGACAACCTGTTCAAGTACAAGATGTCGTCAGTGCAGATGATGTTCGGGGTAAACCTGTTCTCCTGCCTCTTCACTGTCGGCTCGCTGCTGGAGCAGGGTGCCTTCTTCGACTCGGTGGCCTTCATGACACGCCACTCCGAGTTTGCCTTTCATGCCGTGTTGCTGTCCGTGTGCTCGGCATGCGGCCAGCTCTTCATCTTCTACACCATCAACCAGTTCGGTGCTGCGGTCTTCACCATCATTATGACCCTGCGCCAGGCCATCGCCATTCTCCTCTCCTGTTTCCTCTACGGTCACGCCGTCACCTTAGTAGGTGGATTTGGTGTTGCTGTAGTTTTCTTGGCACTTTTCCTACGGGTGTATGCACGTAGCCGCATGAAGTCAGGCCGGCGGTCAGCGCAGCCGCTTGGACAGAAGGTGTAGCACTCCGAAGTTTCACCAAACTGGGACCACGTTTTCTGTGGTGCTTTTTTGTCTATTTGTGTGTATCTGTTGGGGTCTTTTTGTTCTTCCTTTTATTTACTGCTCTTTTCCTTTTGTTTTTATTTTCGTTAGTAATGGTACAGAAAGGGATTCTGCAGTTTTGACTCTAAACACCAAGATGCCCCTAAGGGGTCCATGTGATTTGTCAAGTCGGCAGTTACAGACGTTTTGAGTGCCTGTAAGTTTGTCTTAATACATGAAACCATAAACTGTGCAAACTGCCTCGTCACCCCTTTCACAGTTTTAACAGTAGAATATTTTTTCCTAAACCAACGAACGTGGCTTGTGCAGCCCATTAATAGTTACTGTGACCCTGAAAAATGTATGCTAGCTCTATGGCTAAGCATTATTTTCGAGTGTTACTGCATCTTACTTAACTTTATCCCAGATATTTAAACAAGACTGTCACCTTCTGTAAAGACAGCACTTTCTATTTGTTGAAGTACCTTTCAGTCACAATAGCAGGATGCTTATGTCACAGTCCTCCATGTTGGAGAGCAAGGGCCTTAATGTGTCTTAATGTGGGAAATTATCTTGTAAAGCTTAAACATAGCCTGAACACATACATTACTGTTTAATTTAAGGTATATTAACATGTTCCAGAGGATACAATCTGTAATAGAGGGTGGTAATAAAGAGCGCACTACTTACAAACTGTATAATTTTACTCCAATGTCACTGAAGCAGACGCTTCTGTGGGTACTTTTTGCACCGCATTAAGATCTTTTTTTTGTTGTTGCCGTCTCAACGCAGATTTTATTTAATGTTTTAAAATCGGGCTAAAAAATCTTGTAAATATATCTCTTAAGTCATTGTTTATTTCCAACCAACTTGTCTGTTGTGTACTTTTGTAAAAAGACTGCTTCATGTGTTGCACCGTCACATGTGAATGTTTACTGAATGGATGATGATGATGCTCATTGCCGTCATAAGGATGTGAGGATAGCGTTGGCCCAAGGGGGAGTTTGCAGACCTGAATGCATACAAGGGAAATGGCAATGTTACTGGTACCTTGTTTTTATCATTCTATTTCCTCTGGTAACTGGATTAATAATAAAACATATTAAATTAACTTAACCCTGCGAAGTGAAGTGGTTTGATTTACTGTTTCACATTGTTTGTGCTAAAGGATTTGCCTCCTGGATAGTGCTGTTCGCTCCGCAGGCAGGGCACAAAATTAGCACCAGTCACTGGCCAAATGATGGTCAAATATGCGACTGGTAGATTTCCTTCATTCACCAGCCCAAAAAACTATGGTTATCTATTGAATGGTTGGTAAAATTTGAACATTCACTAGCCATTAGACTGATGGAGAAAACAGTTCATTTTGAACCCTGTCTGCAGGTAATACAATAATCATAATTAACCTCACTTATGTAGCACCTTCCATACACAAAATGCTAGGAATAGTAACTGCAAACAAAAGAAATGAAAGAGCAGACAAGTTTAACAGAATGAATGAATGTTATCCAAATAAATAAATAAAACTTGACTAAAGTAATAGTATATGTAACTTAAAAACAAGGATAAGAGTTTTCAGGCATGCTATAAGAGACCCAAACTGTTATGTAATCCAAATTATTGGACAAATGAAAATATTGACCCAATGGTGGCTACATAAAAAAGGGATCACCAAAGCCATAAGGATTCATCCTCTGAGGATCATTAAAGGATGTACAAAAAATATATAGCAATCCATCCAATAAACGCTGAGATATTTCGGTCTCGATCTGAGTGGGACGGGCCGAAAATGTGCAATGCTAAGGTAGCTAAAAATGGCAGACTAGTAGTAGTCACAGATTTTAGTCGTAATACATTTACTGACTTTTAATGGATACCTGTGAACAATGCATTGCAGTAGTTGAGCCAGTAGTTCTGATCATTTTATATTATAGCATTGTTCTTACTAACAGCATAGTTCTATGTTCACTGTGTTACAAGTTTGTCTGCGGTTGTCCTGTGTGTGGGGGCCCAGGTCCATACCATTACTGCAGGTTTTCAGTTCAAATCACGTCAACTCAGTTATTTACTTATCTTCAATCTCTCCATATTCCTTCCACTCCCTTCTCTCATAAAGAAAAGACAGAAAAAAATTTATTTTCGAAACAGCCATCCCGAACTGCTCTTTTCATTCTACACTGATTCATAAACCAGACCACTATTATGATTCACAGAAAATCAAACTGAAGACCGTGTTTGACTGTGAAGTGTGAGAAAACATTTCCCCCTGGTTTATCAATCTCACAGCTGCCTGATGGGGGAATTTCCCCGCACCTCTCATTTCTCTACGTCCTACACCCCATTTGGTTTGGAGTGGTGCGTCACAATGTCACCATCTCCAGTCCTCTTTTCAATAATGACAAACAAAATAGAAGGTGGGGTTATGAAAGGTCGCAGACATGCAGACCTCTGGTTTCAGCCCCCCGACCAGTCACCCTGGGCTCTTGCTCTGACTGCAAGGATGGCACAGGCTGAGTGTTTAAACTTTTATTAGCCAGCATGAGCATTTGACTATACTGATGATACCTGGCTTCTCTGGGGAGCTTCCCGAAACAATCTTTTTATGCTGTTCACGCCTCACAGAGCAGCTGGAGGAGGGTTCATGGCTTTGTCAGGGGCACTTAGAAGATGCCGCAAAGAAAATGTCGCACTTTTCCTTTAAAAGGATTTCATACTTTTCATGAAATCATGGATTTCATACTTTTCATGAAATCCTTTTAAGGGAAAAGTTCAACATTTTGGCTAACGGGCTTTCGAGTTAGATGAGAAGACTGATAACACTTCCATGTCTTTACACTAAATATGAGGCTAGCCAACTTAGCTTTAGCACAAAGACTGGAAATAGAGGAAACTGCTAGCTAGGACCAGTAACTTCCCAAGAAATAGTCCAGCACATAACCCTCTGTAGTGTAAAGCACAATTTGAATTTAACAAACATGGGTGCTAGTAGGTTGGCTTTGTTACCTTTGGACAGAGACATGTTAGCTGTTTCCAGTCTTTATGCTAAGCTACATTAGCCAGCTGCTTACTGTAGCTTGTTTTACCGCACAAATATGAGAGAGGCATGAATCTTATAAACCTATTTCTGCAAATGCTTAACAGTTCCTCTAAATTGCTTTTTTGGGATTTGAGCAGCATTGGGACTACAAGGCAGGCTCTCTAACCTTCAGGCCACCACCACGCACTCCTTTTACTGTACATGTGGAGCACAAACAGTGTGACAGACCATGTGTGACTCTCCACTCTTACACCTAGTCATAAAGGTTATCGTTTTCGTGGGTTGCTGCATTCTGTACTTCATGATAGAAGGTTTTACTTGTCATGTAAGTTAGGCCTTTTATCTGCAAATCTTGCTTCCTTCCTACTCAGTGTGGGTGTTAATCCTGTTCCTGTATCTAGTATTTACAAAGTGCTGTCAAATATGAGAAGTAACACTATGCCTGATGTGTATATAGAAAAAATGTTTCAGATCATGAATAGTAGTTATGTTTTTTCTGGCATCTTGAATTGTAAATGTCATGGAAACGTAATTACGCCACTTTGTACACAGGCCTGCAGGATTGTGTGGTTGCAGCATATACTGACAACCAATCTACGCCTCCTTATCTCATTTTATCTTCTGATGTTGTTCTTCGGTGATACAAAAACCGCACTTCTCAGTGGTGGTTCGTTATCATCTCTGAGGCACTAACACAGTAAGGTATCTGTTGACTGAAGTCACCATGAAACACGCAGGTTTCACGCAGCATTTACGCAGCTGAAGTCTGTGTGAATGAACAAGACCTCTTTTTAAGAAGGACATCATTTTCCAGTCAGTCTTCCAGCTACAAAGGTCACAAGAACTGTCACACTGTGAGCAAATGTTATGCACCGGCCCACTGCACCACCAGGACCCCCCGCCCCCATTAATGCAGTCTGAATTTGTGGGTTGAGAGCAGATTTATACAAGGGAGTCAAATGTTTCCACAGGAAGTCCTTTTTTGAAACAAGCGCAAGTCAGACCAGAAGCACCTTTCAACTTTAAGAGGGAAACCTGCGCTACCTCTTGATGAACTTCACAAGGAAGTTTCCACCAGCTGAACCCAGACAGACAGACTTGAGCTCTTTTAATTCACCAATAGGTTTATGCCTAATTTGCATTTAATTTATTTTCTTTGTCATCTAGACTCAGTATTCAATATATCCTTCTTCTCTACAACTTTTGACCAAACTCATCACTATAGCAAAGACAACGGCAAAACAATTCTCCTCAGTTGCTTCCAACTTTTTATTTGATGCAGATAACACATTCATTTTCTAATGTGGCTTTAGTTGGAGGTACGTCACCAATATTCAGAAACACTGTGTAACCTCTTTGTTCCAGACGTCTAACCAACACTGCCACATGACTACCAAGACTGCGTCAGTTCATCATCCTAAAACGATCCCTCCAACTATGTGTGGGTTTATTTCAATTTTGGCATCAATAAAACTTCAAACACTCTTGGACCAGAAGTACGCCGACACCCCCGTCCATAATAAACACAAAGATTGACATAACAGACTCCATTTAGTAGCTGTTCAGGAGCTTTTCGATCATATCACATGATCTAAATCAGCAGCTGGAGTGTGTCCAGGTGTCATGAAAATATAATTGTTCATCTTTTTCTGAACTCTTTCAGGACTTCTCATCCCTGTCGGCCAAAATGTTTCATGTTTCAACACATTCTTGTCAACTGCTGTTTCTAAGTTCGGGAATGAACTTGTGAGTGAAACACTCACACAACAGTTTACACAATAGCCTCCAACAGTTTAACTCAATAATGCCCACTAGTGCACAAAGCAGGGTCCAAAAAGAACTGGTTTTCCTGAGTTAAGTGTGGAAAAACATCAGTGGCCTGCACAGAGCCCTAACATGACAATACCAGGACCCTGAAACAGAAGAAGCTGAATGAATATAGGATATTCATTTTATTATTCAACACTTGTGCTTTTTTTTACTGTGACTTGTCTTCAGTGAAAAATGCCCAGCACATCAAACAACAGCACCTGCAAATATTACAGACAAACTATTAGTTTACAGCCTGGTAGTGTAAAATGTCTAGAATTATAATGTTCACACATGAAAAATTTATTTCTTTTTACATTTATTTCCACATTCTGGTGAGTAAAGGATTTGTAGATGCAGCAAATCAAGAAGGTGGTCAAGTGAAGGCGTTGGAGATGTCACTCAAACAGTGCAGTCTTTAGCGTGTTTCTGAATGACACAGCTGAAGTTCCCCGCTATCACTTTGACTGGAGTGAGTGTGTGAGTGAGTGTGTGCTCAGGAGGGACAGACACCCACGCTTCACTGTTTTACTGACAGGAGCAGAAAATCTGCTGCCACCCCCTCAAAGCTGCACATAACACATGACTTACAGGAAACCTTACATTTCCCCCAAAGAGTTCAGCTGCCGATGTCTCACACTTTCAAGAAACCCGCATATTCAGGTTATGGCTGTATTTCACAATGTAATTTTGTCCAGGTGCTTTTGTGATGCCATGCTGAGTGACAAGTTACCTAAAAGGATCCCTTTTAAATGTTCTGTACATTATCCACTCTACTGTGTGACTTGTAGCTTTAGTCACGTGTTGCTGGGAACACCTTGGTCTACCTTTTGTGGAAGTTAACACTCACCGATAACAGATTTTTGAATGACGGAGCATATCTACATTTCCTGATAGCTGATAAGATGTGACACTTGTATAACAGGTTTGCATGACACCATATTTCTAATGTCAGACATAGAGAAATCTTAATTCAGGTTTAACTTCCCATGAAGCCAACCCGTAAATGGAGTTTAACCTGAACAGACACAACGCAGTATTTGGCATGGCTTTGTTTGAGCAAGAATCGGATTCAAAGAAAATGTATGTTAGGTCAGAGTTTGATAATGGTGTCACCAGTCAGTAGACTCATACCCGTTGCAGGGCCCATTTACACATTTAACATTTAGTTCTGGGCTTCCAGGAACACTCACTCAACCTTTGTGTATTGATAACTGGTGTAATACTAAACCTTCTTATTACTCATTAAAAGGTTATTTTGAAGTGCTTTCCCCTCACATACTATCTGAGGATAGTGTCATGTGCTGTAGATTGGGAAGCCCTTTGAGGCAAATTTGTAATATGGGGATATATTTGAAATAAGTGACTTAACTTTGCAGCTTTGCTGTCACAGGATTGCATTTATGATCATGACAATGAACACATGCAACAAAATTTACTTTAAGCATTTTTACATTCAACAATATCATGTTTTTAGTCCTCCCCAAACACTTTTTCTGTATCCAAATCACTACTAGTTGCACTTGTAAATGCTCCGTACTTGTATAGCGCCTTTCTAGTCTTTTCGACCACTCAAAGCACTTTTACATCTGCATTCACCAGTCACACACATTCATACACTGAGCCTAAGTGCTCAAACGGAAACTAACATTCACACTCACTCATACACTGGCGGAATAGCCGCCAGGGGCAATTCGGGGTTCAGTATCTTGCCCAAGGACACGCAACCAGGGGGAGCCAGGATTGAACCGCCGACCTTCTGATTAACGGCCAACCCACTCTACCTCCTGAGCCACAGCCGCCCAAAATAATATAAATAATAATAAATATATATATACTTCCAAAATATATGAATATTGTGAGTTTATTTTCTTCTGTAATTTAATTTAAAAAAATGAATATATTCTAGATTAATTAGACAAAGTGAAATATTTGAGGCCTTTTTGTTTTAATCTAGATGATTATGGCTTACAGCTCATGGAAATCAAAACACCAGTATCTCAAAATGAAAGTGAACTTTAAAATAAATTTGAATTAGCCAACTAACTAAAATACCAGGAAAGGTTTCTTACCTTAAATCTGTCTGCTGCTGGTGCAAACAATGAACTTTGTTATTTTATAATCTTTTAAGATGCACCTGTATACTGGTTAATACACTGAACAAAATTATAAACAACACTTTTGTTTTTGCCCCCATTCATCATGAGCTGAACTCAAAGATCTAAGACTTTGGTTATGTACACTAAAGGCCTATTTCTCTCAAATATTGTTCACAAATCTGTCAAAATCTGTGTCAGTGAGCACTTCTCCTTTGCTGAGATAATCCATCCACCTCACCGGTGTGGCATATCAAGATGCTGAGCAGACAGTATGGGAATTGCTCAGGTGTGCCTTAGGCTGGCCACAATAAAAGGCCTCTCGAAAATGTGCAGCTCCATCACACAGCACAATGCCACAGATGTCGCAAGTTTTGAGGGAGCGTGCATTTGAGATGCTGACTGCAGGAATGTCCACCAGAGCTATTGCCCGTGACCATAAGCCGTCTCCAAAAGCGTTTCAGACAATTTGCCAGTACATCCAACCGGCCTCACAACATGTAACCACACCAGCCCCGGAACTCCACATCAAGCATCTTCACCTCCAAGATCATCTGAGCCCAGCCACCCGGACAGCTGCTGCAACAACTGGTTTGCATAACCAAAGAATTTCTGCACAAACTGTCAGGAACCATCTCAGGGAAGCTCATCCTCATCAAGGTCTCAACCTGACTGCAACGTCGCACAGCCATTGAAGAGGAGTGGACCAATATTCCACAGGCAACCTGATCAATGCTATATGAAGATGTGTTGCACTGCGGGAAGCAAATGGTGGTCACACCAGATACTGACTGGTTGCCGGACCCTACCAATATAGTGAAACTGCACATTTGAGTGGCCAGCCTAACGCACACCTGTGCAATATCCATGCCTTCTGATCAGCATCTTGATAAGCCACATATTAAGTGGGTGGATTATCTCAGTAAAGAAGTGCTCACTGACAGATTTGTGAACATTGAGAGAAATAGGCCTTGTGTATAGAGTTAATTCAGCACATGACAAATGGGGGCAAAAACAAGTGCTGCATTTATAGTTTTGTTCAGTTAATTTTTCTAGTGTGAACACATCTATGAAGACGGTCACTTAATGTAGTTTTTGATACTACTACCATCTTATGGAGCATGTTGCCACCTAGTGGCCACATGGAACAGTCATTTACATCCTAAATGATCATATCTGAAATACATTTTTTAAGCCTGCTTTAAAGCTCAGTGTATTTAAGTGAGGATATTGATGAAAGACCGACACAATCTGCATCTCCCATCATAAGGCAAATACTACAAGACAAAACACAAGGTATTACATCTTTAATTTTTTGCAAAACAAGACTTGGAATACAGACAAGCCTGGACTCAGGCAAAGGAATCATACAGTCCTCTCTCCATGCAGCGTGCAGTGTTGCACATGAGCAGAACACCCGCAAACCCTCCACCAGACCTGATCTGGAATGTACCATTCCCATGTTCACACATTTACCACTCCAACATTTAAAACTCAGTGCAACAGGGTACTCTTTTAAAACATATGTGTTGTCACCATGAACGCAAAAACCAAAACTGCTTCTTAAAAAGGTCTTGCAGAGTAATGCTCTAGAGACAAGAGCAACACTGGTCCACCACACAACATGAATGACTATTTGTTTTGCAGTTACTGCAATTTTAAGGATGAACAATTGAAAAGTGAGGCTAAAGTGTTAGAAATCTGGGGAGGTGGGTTGGTTTAATCAACTTCTTCCATGCGCGAAGCATCATCCTCACCGTCGCCTTCTAGGGGAGGAATCTCATCTGGGACGGCTGTGGAAGTGACCTCCTCTGTGGGAACCTCATCATCATCGATACCTAAGATAAGATATTGGTTAGAGAGCAATACAAGAAACAGGCAAGTGAAAACTACCAATATTGATCTGCAGCGTGTCCTCACCCAGTCCGAGTTTGATCATTCTGTAGATGCGGTTGGAGTGGGTCTGTGGGTCGTCCAGGGAGAAGCCTGAGGACAGCAGGGCGGTTTCGAACAGAAGGATGACGAGGTCCTTCACAGCCTTGTCGTTCTTGTCGGCATCTGCCTTCTGCCTGAGAGTCTCCACGATGGGGTGGTCAGGGTTGATCTCCAGGTGCTTCTTGGCCATCATGTAGCCCATGGTGGAGTTGTCCCTGAGTGCCTGGGCCTTCATGATTCTCTCCATGTTGGCCGTCCAGCCGTAAGTGCTTGTCACAATGCAGCAGGGTGAAGACACCAGTCTGTTGGACACTGTCACCTGGGGGAGTCAGCCAAACGGTAAATTAAGACTTAACCTGTCTGCACAAGTTTAAAATTCAAGAGATGAAGTCAAGTTAACACATGCAGAACAGTAGTGTTAGAAATTCACACCTTAAACGTCTAATCTGTGTAAAGACATTTTATATGCGCACCCATTTGGCACAGTACAATATTTTAGACCAATTGTTAAAATGTCAAACTCATGTCATTTTAGTTTCACATTCTGTTAAGCCAAAATTTAACCGGCAGGCATCCGTTAGATCACTCAGAAGTTACATTAAAAAAAAAAAAAAAAGTTTGTCACCACAACCATTGGAACATCACTAACACATTTGTCAATTTAAACAGACATTCCAGGCGCTTTAAGAGCCTCCTTGCAGTTGTATAAAACTCACCAGAAAACAAGGACCACTTAGCACCTTAACACCTGTTACCAAACAAAACACTGTCAACTGTTGTAAGTTTACAAGGACCTAAAACCTACAGTATGAAGGAAAACTGGTCATCATGAATCTTGATTTTATTAAGATCACTGACCTTCTCCACTTTCTTGTCAAGGATCTCCTTCATGAGCTTGCAGAGGCTCTCGAATTTGGCCTTATCCTCTTCCATCTTTTTCTTCTCCTCCTCATCCTCTGGCAGCTCCAAGCCCTCTTTGGTGACCGAGACCAGGCTCTTGCCATCAAACTCCTTCAACTGCTGGACACAGTACTCGTCGATGGGTTCCGTCATGTACAGGACCTCGAAGCCACGCTTGCGGACGCGCTCGACGAAGGCGGAGTTAGCCACCTGATCCTTGCTCTCACCTAAAGTCAAGAAAATTAACGAAGATCAGCTTTATCCTGACTGACTTAATACAGTTTGCTAATGTTTACGCTTACATCAGTTGTGTTCTCTTAAAATGCATCAGAAAAATCTGCTTTACAAAAAAGGGAGAAACTCACCAGTGATGTAGTAGATGGACTTCTGGTTTTCCTTCATGCGGGTCAGGTACTCCGTCAGGGAGGTTGTCTCATCTCCAGACTGGGAGCTGTGGTAGCGCAGCAGCTCAGACAGCTTCTTGCGGTTTTGAGAGTCTTCATGGATGCCCAGCTATGAATTAGATTAAATGATATGGTGCTCGTTCAAAACAATGCAGTAGCCCAGAATTAATGCAAGATAATTTGACATGATGCAAACTGTTCAAGTTGCATGTAATGATCATAAGAAAACTCAAATCTCCAAGTGAATGCACTAGTGGGACAAGTAACCAAGATAACCATCTTTCAATATTGTTTATCGAGGATAAGGCTCAGTAAAAAGCCAGGTAACTTCAGAGGGTGCCTGTCCCAGTTTAAGAAAATCAGCATACAGCATTAGACAGCTGATTGTGCGACTAGGTACCATAGACAAATTGAAAAGCCTAGTATTTAGCATTGGTTTTCCACACAACACTCTAAATCAGATTACAAGTTACTAATCATGTAGCTACACTAAAATGACTACAAGACCTGAGCTGTGTGCCACACAGTGTAGTACACACTGGAGTTAAGCTTAACATCAACTGCATTAGATTATTGGATGAGTATACACAGATGGCCACAACTATTGGTCAAGCTATGCACAGAGTTTAACAATGTCAGGCCATTAACGAAGCTATGGCTACAAGGTCTAGAAAGCTAGAGTGTACAGCAACCACTAGATTAAAGAATTAAAAATTATATAAAAAAGTAACCTGGTGAATCCACAGATGCACTGAAGACAAGGAGTGCATCATGACTGAACATTCATTAATAACTTCATAAACTATACATCTTCAAATGGATCACTGCATGTTTATTTTAGATACCTTAATGTTCTTGGAGAAACCTTCATAGAACTTCTTGTAGTTCTCCTTGTCCTCAGCCAGTTCGGCAAAGAGCTCCAGACACTTCTTGACAATGTTCTTACGAATGACCTTAAGGATCTTGCTCTGCTGCAGCATTTCTCTGGAGATGTTGAGGGGCAGGTCCTCCGAGTCCACCACACCACGGACAAAGTCTGGAGATGGAAACAAAGGCTAAATGAAATGCTCCGATGGGTTCTAATAAGCCATGTTGTGTTCATGTGGCAAGACAGCATTGTGTAGGTGAAGTAATGTCAGTTCTGTGATGCAGAACAGAAACCATTTTTCCAAAACTGAAAAGAAAGCTAAGTGAACTTACTCAGGTACTCAGGAATGAGCTCTTCACAGTTGTCCATAATAAAGACCCTCCTGACATACAGCTTGATGTTATTCTTTTTCTTCTTGTTCTCAAAGAGGTCGAAAGGTGCACGTCGAGGAATAAAGAGCAGGGCCCGGAACTCCAGTTGGCCCTCCACTGAGAAGTGCTGTTAAAGGGGAAAGAAGTCACTTTAGTTTTACTTTTATTTTAAAACTACACTGTGCTGGCTGAGACATGACTATACAACAGCTGCTTTTGCATCACTGAATTTACCTTGACAGCCAGGTGATCCTCCCAGTCGTTGGTCAGACTCTTGTAGAACTCGCCGTACTCCTCATTTGTGATGTCGTCAGGGTTCCTGGTCCAGATGGGCTTGGTCTTGTTCAGCTCCTCCTGATCAATGTACTTCTCCTTGATTTTCTTAGTCTTCTTCTTGTCTTTATCCTTTGAGTCCTCCTCATCGTCTGAGCCAACATCCTCGATCTTTGGCTTGTCCTCGCCTTCCTCTTTCTCCTCCTTCTCTGCCTTCTCCTCTTCTGCTTCATCATCACTGATCTCCTTGTCACGCTCTTTCTCCACCTGCAAGTCAAAATGAGAAGTTTAACTTCAATGATATGCAAACAGTTTTAACTAGCCAAAACTAAGAAGTCAAATTCAATACTTACAAACAGGGTGATGGGGTAGCCGATGAACTGGGAGTGCTTCTTGACAATTTCCTTGACTCTCTTCTCCTCAACATACTCTGTCTGGTCCTCCTTCAGGTGCAGCACAATCTTTGTTCCACGGCCCATGGGCTCACCTGTAGACAGAATAGCAAAGAACACAATGTTACGTATAAGTCTCCACTGGGTGTCAAGTCAAAAGTTTCAGCCCCTTTCTCCTGTTCTGACAGTACAGTTGCAGTTGATACTGATCATAATAAATCTTGTTTAGTCATCTCATCAGCAGTGGCAAGAACTAGCCAATTTGTTTTTAATCGACAGCAGCACAAGGGAATGGGGAGCAAAATACTAATAATTGTATTTATTTGTGAATTTGTTTCAGGAAGGATGTGCAAAACAAAAAAAGTTGTGCTTGGTAGATAGAGTATCAGCAGAGATGGGAGATGCTGGGTGGTGTACGTACCGTTGTCAACCTTGACTGTGAAGGAACCTCCAGCAGAGGACTCCCAAGCGTACTGCTCATCATCGTTGTGTTTGGTGATGACAACCACCTTCTCGGCAACAAGATAAGCAGAGTAGAAACCCACACCAAACTGACCAATCATGGAAATGTCAGCGCCAGCCTAGAGGGAACAGAATATAGCAGTCAAAACAGAATCAACCACAATGTTTGATAACTGAATGCAAGTCTATTCTCTAGAGAATTCAGCATTGAAGTATTGTACTGTCCCAGGCCCAATACTTTGAACGGACTGTTAACAGCTTAAATAAAGCAAATACTTTAATATCAGATCCTTCAGCGCAACTTTACTATGTTTTATCCCCCTCAGCACGTTAGTGTTACAGTGCAGCTTTCCTCTACAGCACATCATTTCAGTGTGCCAAGAATCAGAATGAAAGCCAGAATGAAAGTTAGACTGCACAGACTAGACTGTGCTGATCATCGCCTTCAGTCAAAATTAAGCTTTACTACTTTCAAGTTTGTATCTTCCAGTTATTTTTTAAATTATGCCAGTGATTTAAGCACCAGCATTTAAAAAAAACAAAAACTCAAACAAGTTTTGAATCAGGATCTTTAATAGAGGGGATCAAGTTGCTCGTAAATAAAAAAAAAATCCAGAGATATAAGGCCACAGCTGTTATTTCAATGTGCAAGATAACATGTAGGTAATTAGCAGTGGATGTAACTAGTACTGGCAGATACCCAATGTTAAAAAGGACTGATGGAGACGAAAACAATATAAGCCCCCAGATTAATACATCCGATCAATATCACTGTTCTGTGTTGCAATGCAAGACTAACATTATCTGATTGCATGCAAGCATCCATGTCTTATTATTAAGTTCCATTTGCATTTATTTTCCACCTGCTGTGACTTCAAATATGTTCCACTGTAGTACCTGCAGGGCCTCCATGAAGGCCTTTGTGCCAGACTTGGCGATGGTACCCAGGTTGTTTATCAGGTCAGCTTTGGTCATGCCAATTCCAGTGTCGATGAGGGTCAGGGTGCGGTCTGCTTTGTTGGGGATGATATCAATTTTCAGATCCTTGCCACTATCCAGCTTGGTAGGGTCAGTCAGGCTTTCATAGCGAATTTTGTCCAAAGCCTGTTGACACACAGAAATCATATTAGTTTAAAAGGTACCATTATGAAATTAGGTTGTATATCTAATTTATAATATGACACTTTAGGTAAAACGCTATATTAGGCAACATGAGAACAGCAAGTTCATGTAGACTTACATCAGAGGCGTTTGAGATCAACTCCCTAAGGAAGATCTCTTTGTTGGAATAGAAGGTGTTGATAATCAGGGACATCAGCTGAGCGATCTCTGCCTGAAAGGCAAAGGTCTCAGCCTCCTCCTCTTGGTGCATTTCTTCAGGCATCTGCACACACAAATAGAGTCCTAATATCTTAAACTGCATTCAGTTAAAAAAAAAAAAAAAGAAAAAAACCCCCACTACAAATGGCAGACAGTGTACTCTCATTTTAGAGGGGATAACACAATGACAACAAGGCCTATCGTTACCGTAGATATTGAAATAAACCGTGAGAGATTTATTCCACTTCAAACCTTCAGTAATTCGGTTTCGTAAGACATAAAACGGCATATTAATTTTAATCACAAGCCGGTTTAGTAAATCTGGACTGCTGCCATCATGTTCCCAAAATCGGCGGAAGTAGCCGTTGAACAACATGGCGTCGACGGATAGACAATGGACTCCGCAAACACGTGCTAAGGAACGACTACAGACAAATATATGGATACAGATAGGGAATGCGGTACCAACGTTTAACGTACACTTTTGGTTAAAAGCTAGTAAGTGTAACGTTAAAATTCACTAGTACCAACGACTAACCTGACGTTAAAGTTAACGTTACTATAAAGCGGCCTTGTCCCGTGAACCGGAAAAAAGCCAAAACAATGATTCGTCATTTCAGATAGCGTTACTGCAGAATCAGACACCACAAGTATGCCATTAAACCAAGTCATTTTTATATTACGTAACAGTTAACGTTAAATGAACCTTAACTGACTTACGTTACCAACGACTGAAATTACGCACAGTTTAATTTTAATAACCTCTTACGTAACGTTACTTGACATTTATTTTGAAGTAAAGATGAGGGTTAATTTCTGTCGGTCGAGTGCGTAACGTTATTCTTAATTCGTTAGCCATGTTAACTAAACCGAGTTAGCGTTGTCATCTTCACCACACCTGCCTCGGTGCAACCCAAGCCAGGCCTAGGTTAATAGTGCGGCACTGTGCCGCATTTACACTGCTCTGCATCGCAAATTGTCCGTTAGTACTCGAAAATTAAATTTCATTCTGTAAGGATTTAACATTATGTAACGTCAAGAGTTAAGCAAATAGACAAGTGACAACATTCATGCTAGCTAAAGCCCACGAGACAGTTAAGATGCTACGGTTATCGTCGTGACTCATGAGCTCTGGTCGTGGTTAACGTTACATCCAACCGTAGCTCGGTGATAGCTAAGCAAAACTGAATTATTGACAGGATGATAATATGGTCCATATGCTAGTAACATACTCGTGTACGTACCTTGTTTATTACGTTGACTTATCTTGAATAAAATGCAACCAATATATTATCCCTTCTGCTCTCTGACGCAGGGAAATGGAAAGGGACTTCCTTTTAATAGACCGGTTTCTTTATACACAGTCGGCCGTATCCATCCGCGGCGCATCATCTACCACTACTAGTGTGTGTGTAAATCATGGACTGTATATAAAAAGGGGTAAACCAATAATAACAATTTTGTTTAAGAAAACGGCTCTTAGAATATACTAACTTAAAATTAAATAGTGTTAACATGAACGTAAAAAGAGGATGTGAATAAAAGTGAGTATTGATGTAATCAGGCGTTTGTATGAGCTTGAAATACTGAAGTGGATACCAAATGTATTAAATGTTAAAATCCTTTAACGCAAGGTAATGTGCAGCCGTTGGATATTTTTTAAGCCTAAATGAGTAATTCGTTGCGGCTCTCCGGCAAAGTGCACTCAAAGCACCTGGTGTTAAAGGTAACCTTGTACCCTGGAAAATACTGCAATGTCCTAACAAGTCAATTCCAGTGCCCAGCCAATGCCCAGCGCTCCTTTGCTGCCACCCTGTGGTAGTTTATACCCAAATTATAATTCTAGATAGATACTCAAAGACCAAATCGTTGGTGATGATCAGACTCCATATCTGCCGCCATATACTATCGAGGCAGAAATATCTGCATCAACATAACAAATATATTAAATTAAAATTACAGGTACCTCGTTTATTTTAAAGCAATGAATGGGGGTCTTTATAATCTGACGGAGGAATATTTCAAACCAGGAGGGTGTGCTTCGTTTCTTCTAGCACCTTCCATGAAAAACCCGCCTAAAGTGACGTCACAGTGTGTCAGATGCAGCCCTCGCGGCACAGCTGCTGTCACCGAGAGCGAGAATCTACAACAAAAACACCATGGCAACAAACCACTAGAACATTCTGTAGCATTATAATAACACACATAATGTAAAGGCGTTAGCGTGGACTGATAATAACAAACATATCTTACAGTTATATTATCTTACTGTATCTCTGTTTGCATTACATGATGCCGAAAAGCTAGCAAAGTTCTTGTGTTTTAAAATGTCCACAATTCAAGGCATGGAGATACAATTAATAAACCAGATGATCCAGGCGATTACTCGGTTACATCAAATCATTAATTAACGTTAATTAATAGGTAATTGATGCTTTTATTAGCGACGCCTTTGACGCCTATAACTTACCTGCTCCTAAGGATTGTTTTAAAGTAAAAACAAAAGCTGAAATCGCAAAACTTTTTGGAGGAATTCTACAATACAACATTATTATTATTATTATTAGTTGTTGTTGTAGTTGTAGTAGTAGTAGTAGTATTGACGCTTTTATTTTTGGCGGTATCATTGTAAGACGTAATAATACACTCTGTTAGTACTGTTTGAGTAGTTGTTGCCCTACCACGGTTTCAAGCTCCGTCCAGTGTCCACGTCCTCAAATACAAAACAAGCGCACTTGTAGTCTGGTGCGTAAGGCGCTTGCGTCAATGTTGTTGAAGGCCTGCGACTAGCCAGCGTGCTAATCAAACATTCGGAACGTGAACTTACGTACATATTTCGTAATTAATAACCTTCGGATAGCGACTTTTATCCCATTGCACGCCACCTAATCGGGGTATGTATATATGGTCCTTTTCAAGTTGATTCCGAACTCGTATTTAGCCCGCCAAAGTGAGTTTTGCCTGTTAGGTAACACCAGCTCTAGCTAATGTTCGCTTAACGTTAGCCATATCACTTTTGCCGGGTTTGGTAGCGTGCTTAATGCTAGCTTTAGCTAACTAAGCTGCTAGTTTCTTTGGTAACTTATTTGCGGTTGAGTTGTTTTACACAACGTATCGCCATCAAACAAACTAATAATACATCAGACATGGGGCTTAATGATATTAAGTTAGCCAACGTTACCACATTAAGGTAAGATAACTTAAAGTAGCGTTACCGTTACAGCAAAAGTCACAAAACGATGTCAGATTTGTAACGTTATGCCAAACTACCGACACAACATGGCAGTGTCTTTTTAACTCACTTACTTAGCTAATACTTATGTTTGAACCGTATTTCTAATGCTGAATTTACATTGTTTGGTGTGTGAGTTTGAACACTTCATGCATAGATGGACTACTAATGGTAACTTATCACTGTTCCTTCATCAGCTCGGTCCGATAAACACCCAGAATGTCTTTCCCCCCTCATTTAAACCGGCCGCTGTTGCCCCCTCCAGGGATGCCCCCTCAGTATGCTGGCTTCCCCTCAGGTAACAACCACCTGTCCTAAAGGAAATGTATACTACATCCGCTTTCACTTTATCTGCTTCAGTGTTGAACATACCATTTTAATAAGGGACACTAGCATCCTTTAGGTTAGTAAAAGGGGACTTGTTTCTGGAAGGTTTAACGTTTTAACTCTATAGAGAAACCTATTGTATTGGAAGTTACAATAATTAACAGATATTAACCAACTACATTCTAGCATATAAATGACTTTGTCTCTAGTTGATGTACATTTCCTTTGACTGCTGCAGGGACTCCAATGATCCCCGTTCATGTGGGTATCATGACCCCCACCTCTGCCGTAATGGTTCCTTCTGTGACAGTGGTCAGTAAGCCTCCAGTCCCCAGGAAGGATATTGCTGCTGTGCGAGCCAAAGACAACGATCTGAACAGTGGCCCCACCACCACAGTGTTTGTGGGGAACATATCAGAGAAAGCTTCAGATATGCTGATAAGACAACTGCTCGCGGTAAGGGACAGAGAAGGATTTAAAAATAAGTAACAAGTAACAAATCCATCCCTTTTTTGCCATTGCCATCATGGAGTTTGGACACCAAATTTTGTGGGCAACCTGTTGAAAATGAATCCTGCTGTGGCATTTAAAACAACACAAAACAAATCCACTTCTGCTTGAGTCATGAACACTTGCGTTTGTGCTCATGTTATAGAAATGCGGAATTGTTCTGAGTTGGAAGAGAGTCCAAGGAGCATCTGGCAAGCTTCAAGGTAATTCACAATACTCGCAGTGAACATCATTAGGCCAGAAAATACTTTCACCCATGGCTAACTTGGGTGATCAGCTCTTAGTTCACTAGATGATTTTATTATTTTAATGTCAATATCTGTTGCAGCCTTTGGGTTTTGTGAGTACAAGGAGCCAGAGTCCACATTGCGAGCACTGCGGTTGCTTCATGACCTACAGATTGGAGACAAAAATCTCTTAGTGAAGGTGGATGCCAAGACTAAAGCTCAGCTGGATGAGTGGAAGGCTAAGAAGAAGACTGTAAACGGGGTATGTGCCTGTATTTTGTTGCCTCAGGAATCGATCATGCGCCTAACCTTGTTCCAGATCTCTGAATACCTGCCCACATCTTAGATTTTTAAACCTGGGCCATCTTTTCACATATTTTGGGGTCGAAAAGACTAGTAGGTACAAAAAAGGAGGAACTGCTAGCAAAACTTTATTTCCTAACGTTACTCCAACACAACACACTCCCCTCTCCAACCCTGACTCGCGTTTCAGTTGCCTTCCTGCAACAACTCTCTTCACAAGATTTCAGAGGGAAAATTTTCCTTGTTTGAGACTAAAGTTTCTGGGGTGTCACAATGGGTGTCACTGGGAGTCACCTGTAGGGATCCTTTCCATGATGTTGTCAGAAACCTGGTACAACAGTCTGAGCACGTAATTTTGATGGCTACCAATGCCCCAAAGGAATACATTCCAGCCGGCTGAAGCCATCTACTGCACGGATTCCAAAACCTTTTATACCTACTAGTCATTTTGACCCCAAAATATGTGAAAATAGGGCCCAGGTTTAAAAATACTGAAGTTACTATTATATAAAGTGATTCAAATAAATGGTTGTGTATTGCAGTGACTAAATTATACCATCCACTCCATGCTAACCTAGGATTGTTTTTGTACTGGCAGGATGCGAAAGCTGAAGATGGAGGAGATGATGAGGAAGAGATTCTAGACGAGGAGACAAAGAAGAAAGATCAGATTATCAAAGGTGCTATTGATGGACTGATGCGGGAATATGCTGCCGAACTCAACGCGCCGTCACAGGATGAGGACTCGCAGCGACGAAAGAGAAAAAAGGAGAAAAAAGAAGAGGTACACCAGCTTTCGTTCACACCTCTTTGACATGTACTTGTACCTGGAACTTTAAAATGTAAGTGTTATTGGAATTTCTTTTGTATTTTCTTTTTCTTTAGGACGACATTAACACCATTGATATGGAGGAGGACAAGAGAGACCTGATTTCCAGAGAGATTAGTAAATTTCGTGACACCCACAAGGTAAAGTGGCTTCTTTCGATCTTGTAGTTGACATTACAGGTTTTGGACAGCAGCTGATCACATAGTTCACTCCTAGAGCTTGCACATTTAGTTGACACATTTACCAAACTTTTTTTCTTTTGATCTCAGTAACATGCATACTGCACTATCAAATTGGCAGTCCTTAAAATTTACACCACCCAACATATTAATTCGCCCCATATGATATCAAATGTTTTCATGTTTAATGTTCAAACACCACAAGTAGGTAGACAGCTAGTGTTTTGTCACCTTTCTCAGGCCTGTGACCACCGTAGTGAAAGTATCTAGGTGTGACAGTTATAGATCCATTCTTCATTCATCACACAAAAATGCATGGAGACGATGTAAAGTTACTTTAAAAGCTAATCTATTCATTAAACCCCACCATTATGATAGTGATCATATGGTGACTAAAGCAAGATGAATCTCAGAGCTTTGGAAAAAGTTGCGAGGATAGGATGTAAGTATCAGCCTTCATTTACTATATACATATACTGGGCATCCCCCTCTTGAGGACTTGAATAGGGGCAACTGTACTGCACGTGTGTGTGTGTGTGTGTGTGTGTTGGTCGGGGCTTATGTGGTTCTTTATTCAGCCAACCATTTGAAAATAAAAAATTCTCCCCCCAACATTTTTGATATATTGTTGTCTTGTGATTTTGTCACATTATTGGTGGTGGTCCCCAAAGATTTAAAGTCAGTGAACCTGTGCGAGTCCTCTGTAAATTATGATCTGTCTTAATGGTGTGTTGAAGCACAAGGACTCTTGTCATAACCACTGCAGTGACTTTGGCTGTAGCTTTTATTATGCTAGTGTCGGGGGGGATGCCCTCTCCACAGCAGCACACTGATCTGAAGACTGACGAGGTACGTGCTCTCTGTATGTGTGGTTGTGTGACTTCTCTCTTCCATCCCTTGCTCTCTATCAGTGTCTTACTCTCTCTGCCTTATTTTTTTTTTCTTCTTCGAAATAGATCAATGAGTTCATCTATTTTGAAACTGTACAGGATGAAACTCAAGTACACAGTCCGATGTCTTCTACATTATCTAAGAAAAAGCTGAAATTTTGCCAAACCAAAGTTCTGCAACCAGTTCAAGGAATAAACCAAAATCAGGAAACGGCACAATTAGAGGATCTCTAATCTAATTTAAAATCTTTTAAAAGTGAAATACCAGTACTGCTTCTTTTTTCCAAATTCCAATTTATTGCTCTTGCTTTTTTAAGAATTATAATTGCTAAAACAATTTTGCTGAAACAGAAAACAAATTTAAAAAACCACCTAGTTCAGAAAACAATGAATAAAAGTCTGACAGACTGAGATTCTAAAAGCAAAATTATGTTAAGATAATTTTCTACTCTGAGCCGTGCAGTCGGTCAAGTATTTATTTAACATGCCATGGTAGACACTCTACAGAGGTAAGTAAAAAGCAAAGTTGAATCAAGGCACAGAGGTAATAATAATTAACCTGAGCTAATTAAGTTATAAAATTATTTCTGACATCATCTTTCTCATAAGTTTCCTCCCTTTGAGTTGCATTACACCCAAGGCTTTTAGTTTCGTCTGCATTTCTTGCTGATGACTGACTGTATTTGGCTGGATATGACTGCGTTGTAGCTCACATATTGACATAAAAAAGGTAATTCTGCTGTTGCATTTACCGTCCATTACTCTGTAACAGTGCAAGGATCCTAAAAATAATGGAAACGCAGCACTCCAAGCTTTGTGTTTCTTTGTGTTCAGTGTTCAGATTCTGTTTTAACTGTAAATGCTGCCACATTAAAGCTCAAAGCCTTGTGTGTAACGGCCCCAAAAAAGGCAGAATTGAAGTGTGTGTGTGTGTGTGTGTGTGTGTGTGTGTGTGTGTCTTGGTAATGAGTCTTGAAGAGCTGCTGAAGACTTCTGTAGGGGTAAGACCGCTTCTCCAATTTTATTTATCTGTGCAGAAATGTAACTGATGTTCATTTTTTGATTTAGCACTTTACCGAATGCCATGTTACCCATTGAAGTAAAGGTTATTGTTTTTGATAATGATGATGATGATGCTTAAGCAAGACAGAATCCCATAACGTTTTTCCCTTGTATACCGTGTGACCTGCTTTCCTCCCAGGCCTAACTTAAAAGGCTTGTAGGGGCAGCGAAGGGCTGAGTCCATAGTTCAACACCTGTAAGTCACAAACAACTAGTTCAACAAAAGACTGACGCCTGTTTTCTGTTTTTGTTTTCCTTGTTTTGAGAGGAGGACTCTTAAGGAGAGAAAAAGCATTGTCTATTGCAGCGCCTTTTTCTCATTACGAAAGCCTCAAGTTGAACATGTTCCACAGATCTTTTTGAGCATTAAAGTGGTTTCCAGTTAAATTCTTGCTAAACTGTATTTCATACTGCAAGTTTGAAGCACCACCATATTGCTTTAGCTGAATCATGAAGCTGTCTCTGAGGGAGAGCCTTTTGATCCTTCCAGGTTTCCCCAGTTAGGATTCCAGCTTCTCTTACAAGCTTTGCACTGATTAGTGTAGGGCACGTTCCTGTATGAAACCCTTTTTAAGATCTGGAAACCACTTGATCTGTGCACAGTAGCTAGTTGACTGCAAAGCCTCACTGGATCTCGTGTGGCATCAGCTGAACCAGTCTGTGTTTTGCTCTGCAGAAACTAGAAGAAGAGAAAGACAAGCGGGAGAAGGAGCGGCAGGAGTTCGAGCGGGAGCGGAGGGAGCGGGAAAAAGAGCGAGAGCGGGAAAGGGAGCGGCGGGACCGAGAGAGGGAGAAGGAACGGGAGAGGGAGCGGGAGAAGGAAAAAGAACGGGAAAGAGACAAAGACCGGGACCGTAGGACCAGAGAAAGAGAGCGAGACAGAGACTGGGAGAAAGACAGAAGCCGTGACAGGAGCACCGAGCGCAGCCGATCAAGGTGAAGATAAAAGCCTCATGTCACAGATTTCAATCAAACATACCAGAGCTGTGAGATACACTGTATGTATAACAGAAAATGTATAGTCACCAACGTTGACAAAATCTAAATTGTGATAGATTATCTATCTGCAGTTGTAAGTGATGCACAGTGATTTCATACATTCCATGCTCTGTTTCAGCTCATTAAATCTAAAAGTATATTGTCAGTTATCAGCCAACCTGACTTAGTTTAAAGGCTCATACGTAGAGCCGGGGTGTTACGGCCAAAAATTTCACGATTAATGTCAAATCATCAAGTTGAAGAAACCAGACAGTTAAAAAACAACAACTATTCTTTATGATTAGAAGATGACAAATACTTGATGCCCAACAGTGGATCGCTTATCAAATCTGAGGTTCAAAACTATTATGATAAAATATTTTTTTCAACAAATATGCATGAATAAATTTAAGGAAAATCTTTTTTCACTCCCTTTTCCTCAACAAAATAAATATCTTAATAGAAAAAGTAAGTGCTATTTCGTTCGTGATTTAAATTAATTACATCAAACATTTATTGAACATTTTGTTATATTGTTATTGAGGAAAACGTATATTGCGATAATTATCATTGTTTTATTGCCCAGCCCTATAATTGGTGCGATAACAGTGATGTTGCAGGTTCATTGCTTGTCATGCCGTGTGCAGTAGGTGTAACAAAATATTGGTTGCAGTCTTATGTTTGACTGTACATCACCAATTTTGAGGGGAGTCAGATTGTGCTGTGAATGCCAAGGAAAAAAAATTATATTATATAAAATATCTTACCTTTCTGTTTCTGCAGGGAGATGAGTCGAGACCGAGACAGAGAGAAGAAACGGGACCAAGAGGATGAAGAGGAGGCGTATGAACGCAGGAAGCTGGAGAGGAAACTCCGAGACAAGGAAGCAGCCTATCAGGAGGTAGGGAAGGCTGGGAGGTTATCTGGGCTGGAACCGAAATCACTCAAATCAGTGCACTATATTTACTCTAAGCCATTGAATTCAGAGTGTGAAACTTATACACAGCGCCTCAAAATCCTGCAATGGAACAAAAGTACAGCATGTACATTACTTTCTGCTAACAATCACATAATGCAAATTACCATTGACAGGTTACCCGTGGGGTCTTAAAAGTATTAAAAAAAGTCTTACATTTCAGATTCCAAAAATAAGGCCTTTAAAAGTCTTAAATTTCATCGTTTACCAAAGTCTTTACCAAATGTTTTTTCTCGTCCTGTCAGAAGATTTAATTAATGCCGTAATGTCATAAATGAATACTTTGTGTGTGTGCGACTTCATAATATACTCCGTTTGGTGTGACTCTGATGGTATACGGCAGTACAGGTAACATTACTGTTTACATCAGTGTTCAGCTTTACGCTCTGGACTGTGAAGTGTTCGCGGTGCACAAGCTCTGGCATCCAGCTCTGCGCGAATCAGTCAGTTGTTAGAAAAGAAAAGAAAACGTCTCTGACGTGCTACTAACGTTAGCTCGACGACTCAGAATGGGCAAGTGTCTGAAATTCAGAAAGGCAAAGATACGAACAAGTTAGTGGACAAGGCTGAGGGCAGTGGCGCTGAGGTTAGCGCAACAAGCTGATCGGCGTGCGAGCGGCTGTTATGCCGAATTTTGCCTGCCTGCCGAGAATTGCATCCACCTCTCAAATAATGTTTTTAAACTCTATAATATTCTTTGTGGGCATCAATGGTGATAAATGATTCGAAGTATATATTTTATGAAAGTTTAGAGTCTTTAATATTTTAATACACTTAGTAGAAGTACCATTGGCGAGCGCTAATGGAACACCAGAGCTGGAAGACCTGCTGCAGGTTACTGGTGTGGAGACAGGTGTGTATGAGACGAGGACGGGTCTATGTGTCGGCGTTGACAATTCTACCATAAATTGGTGCAGAAAATGTCTCCAGAATGCAGAAAATTAAGTGTTTTAGTGCACAAAATTTCCTAGGGGACCCCCAGACTCCCATTTAAATATACACTCACCTAAAGGATTATTAGGAACACCTGTTCAATTTCTCATTAATGCAATTATCTAATCAACCAATCACATGGCAGTTGCTTCAATGCATTTAGGGGTGTGGTCCTGGTCAAGACAATCTCCTGAACTCCAAACTGAATGTCAGAATGGGAAAGAAAGGTGATTTAAGCAATTTTGAGCGTGGCATGGTTGTTGGTGCCAGACGGGCCGGTCTGAGTATTTCACAATCTGCTCAGTTACTGGGATTTTCACGCACGGAAAAAACATCCAGTATGCGGCAGTCCTGTGGGCGAAAATGCCTTGTTGATGCTAGAGGTCAGAGGAGAATGGGCCGACTGATTCAAGCTGATAGAAGAGCAACTTTGACTGAAATAACCACTCGTTAGAACCAAGGTATGCAGCAAAGCATTTGTGAAGCCACAACACGCACAACCTTGAGGCGGATGGGCTACAACAGCAGGAGACCCCACCGGGTACCACTCATCTCCACTACAAATAGGTAAAAGAGGCTACAATTTGCAAGAGCTCACCAAAATTGGGCAGTTGAAGACTGGACAGATGTTGCCTGGTCTGTTGAGACATTCAGATGGTAGAGTCACAATTTGGCCTAAACAGAATGAGAACATGGATCCATCATGCCTTGTTACCACTGTGCAGGCTGGTGGTGGTGGTGTAATGGTGTGAGGGATGTTTTCTTGGCACACTTTAGGCCCCTTAGTGCCAATTGGGCATCATTTAAATGCCACGGCCTACCTGAGTATTGTTTCTGACCATGTCCATCCCTTTATGGCCACCATGTACCCGTCCTCTGATGGCTACTTCCAGCAGGATAATGCACCATGTCACAAAGCTCGAATCATTTCAACTTGGTTTCTTGAACATGACAATGAGTTCACTGTACTAAAATGGCCCCCACAGTCACCAGATCTCAACCCAATAGAGCATCTTTGGGATGTGGTATAACGGGAGCTTCGTGCCCTGGATGTGCATCCCACAAATCTCCATCAACTGCAAGATGCTATCCTATCAATATGGGCCAACATTTCTAAAGAATGCTTTCAGCACCTTGTTGAATCAATGCCACTAAAATTAAGGCAGTTCTGAAGGCGAAAGGGGGTCAAACACAGTATTAGTATGGTGTTCCTAATAATCTTTTAGGTGAGTGTATGTAGGCATTGAATATTTTATCAAATGGTATTTAAAATATGATCTTGTCTTGTTCTCGTGAACCCAATATTGTAAATCGTGCATGTGAGCAAAGTGTATCTTCACACCCCTAATCTGAACCCTTACATCCCCACCACTTTTCAACAAAAAATGACGTCCTTGATTCATTTTATCTTATCAAAGTACAAACAACAAAAAGCTATAATGTGTTATAATTAAATGTTTTATTAAATTCATGTAACTTCGTAAATGATATTCTCTGGCTTAAAATTAATACAGATTTTCCATTTAAAAGGCAGTGAAGTTGGTATTAAATTTCATCCTAGGTGGTCTTAAAAAGGTCTTAAAGTCTTAAATTTAACTTTGAGAATCCTGGGGGTACCCTGATTGAGTAACTCGACACCTGTCAGCAATGACGCAAATTTAGGATGACTCAAAAGTGTAGTTTAAGTGTTACAATAGAGTAAGCTACAGACAATGTATTATATAGTGAGTAGTTAATATGTTGAGTGATTTCAGATACAGCCATGGAGAGTTAGACACTGCTATGTAACTGCACGGTCACAGGTAGGGGTGGGAATCGCAGGGTACCTCACGATACGATGCGATACACGATACATGGCTCACGATAACAATAATATCATGATACCGCAATTCTGCGATAATCGATATCGCTTGACAATCCTAAAGTGATACATCACATATCTGTTTCATATCTGTTTAACTATTAATACAAAATACCTGTGAAAAAGTTTACTATTTATTTGCTGCAAATCCAAACTGTTTGAAAGCAGCACAATTCTGCTCAGTCTGTAAATAAAACTACAGAGCAACTATGAATATTTTTTTATAAAATCCAAATTCACTGAATTTTTACTGCAAATACAAATTGCTGTGTACCACCTAAGTCTAATCTGTACATCACATTATATTAATAACTGTTCAGTGACGGTGTTGTGCTGCCCTTTCTCTTCCTTCTGATAGCTGTATTTTTAGGCATCTGGGAATATTGGGTTGCTGTAGCTGGTCTGTGTGGAGTGCAGCTCTTTTTTATTTCACACAGAAATCAGAAAACGTGTACTTTTAAGTATTTGCACAGTATGTCACTCAGGATGTTCAGCATGTGAAGCAAAATGTGTAGTTTGTTAAGATTGTATTTTCGCGATTCTAATGTCCGTTATCTGTGTTCTCATGTTAATGGAGATTCCCATTATGTTAGCATTGAGCTAACTGTCGAAGCGCTATTTTAAAAAAAAAAAAAAAAATTAATTAATATTATGTATTGATGGGCTGGAATATCGATACAGTATCATGGAAAAATGTACGATATATTTCTGTATTGATTTATTGTCGCACCCCTAGTCACAGGTACATTTTATCACACTGCTAGAGCCTAAGTTTCTAAATGTAGATGTTGAAAATCATTGGGAAACCCCCAAGATAACCTACACTTAATCTCTCTTTTATTTTGCAAGCCTGAAATCTTTGTCTCCTTCTCCCAGCAGCTTATATTAAAATAACAACACGTTTTACTCTTAGCTTGACGTGATAGAATTGTATTTGATTGTTGCTAACCTGATTACTGTTGCGACTACAGCGTCTAAAAAACTGGGAGCTCAGGGAGAGGAAGAAGGCACGGGATTACGCAAAAGAGTCGGAGAGGGAAGATGAACGTCGACGAGAAATGGTGAGAGCACATTGAATGACTACTGATGTTCACACAGGTGTCCTGTTTTACTTCGAACACTTGGAAAGTTTTAACTTTTTAAATCTAGCAGAATTTATTAATCACTCTTAATTCCACTACAAAATTTATTTGAGGTTCATGTTACATGAAGGGATACATTTTGAGTTAATTAAGTTATATTTAGTTTCATTAGAATTAAATGTGCATATGTTTGAGTCTTTCATGTGTTTTGTTTTTGTTTTTTTTTGTTTTTTTTTGGCATTTTCCTTTTAATGATTTGATTAAATAAGATGGACAATAAAATTTGTAAGCAGATTTTATTATCTTGAAGAAATTTCAGTGTGGTCCTGTGTGTCTTTAGGTGAAAGAGGGCAAACGGCTGAAAGAGTTTCTTGAAGACTATGATGATGAAAGGGATGACCCCAAGTACTACAGGTAAGCAACATTAAAAAAATTAATTTAAAAAAAGCTGTAGATTGGCAAAACATTGTCAAATGCACACAATTTCCCCTGTAAATAGAATTCGCATCTGATAGGCATCCTGTAAATAGCCTGAATTTACAGATGCAGGGCTTAAAGTTCTCCGTCACAGTGCCGGAAGTCCGCATGGATATGTGTGTGAAGCGCCAGTCATCAATCTCTGTCGGTGTGTGCACAAAAGAAAGGGACTGGCACTTCCTGACTACGTGGACAATCGTTGGCTATTGTAGGCTGTGGACAGGGCATCAAATTTTCTATTGGGTCAATTAAGGCGTCACTCAAAAGGTCAAGGTGTACCGTTTTTTGTTTGGATACTGTAAGAACTGTAGTTAAACGATGTAACAGCAGTCTGTGTGTATTGATTGATATAAAAATGCGTTTTGGACTAAATATTTTAATGGATTGGATCGTCTGAGTCTTTGGCAACATAGCTAACAAGGCCAGTTTTTATCGAAATGTAATCCATCGATAGGCTATGGCTTTTCTGGTCCATGTAGATCATTTTTCTTACATGTATTTAGTGAATGGAAACAACCCACACAAATGAAACTGCTGTCGAGAGAGAGAGAGAGAGAGAATATACACTAACATTAGCCCAAATACTGGCCGATAAACAAGGCAACATGTAAATGGAGAGTACCGGCAGGGCAATAAAACAACAATAATTATCTCAATATAATTTTCCTCAATAACCGTATAACAAATGTTTAATGTATTTAATTCATTTGAATCATAGACAAATCAGCACTTATTTTTCTATTTCGATATTTATTATGTTGAGGAAAAGGGACTGAAAACAGATTTTACCTAATGTTATTGATGCATATTTGTCGAAAAACGATTTTGTCATAATTGTTTGTGTCCACTGTTTGGCATTAAGTGGCACAATTAACTGTCTGGTTTCTCCAACTTTCACTCAGGAGCAAAAATCAGCCATTAAACTCGAAAGAAACAATGATTTGACATTTATTGTGATAATTATCGATATCCAAGGATATGAAATTGTCCCACCCCTAATCCAAGCCACTATGTCCCCATCAACCCCTGAACACACAGAAAATTTTCTGCAGATAATAATAATTATAATAATAAATTGAGACAATGCCAGAAATGTTGTCAAATTTAGGTAAACATATAAAGACTAAACCTTAAGGCTTCATTTCATTGCCCAGCATGAAACATCTGAGCTATGAGGCACATAAACATGTAAAAACACTGAGACGCAGCAGATGCTGTGTGACCCAGATCTGACTTATAGTAGCAGACGCAGTACTGCTGCTACAGCTATTGTTCTGAAGGCTGTTATTTCTGGTGTGACCCCTAGGGGCAGTGCGCTGCAGAAGCGTCTCAGAGACCGAGAGAAGGAGATGGAGGCAGACGAGCGTGACAGGAAGAGAGAGAAGGAGGAGCTGGAGGAGATCAGACAGAGGCTGTTAGACGAGGGACATCCAAACCCAGACGCAGAGCTACGCAGGGTATGCCTGTCTATTCTAATAATGTGTGTGTGAGTGTTTGTCTATATATCTGTAGTGAGTGGCCATGCTGTCTGCTGTCTTTGTGAAGGTCACTTGATCATCCGAGTCTCTCTGCATCTCTGCACGTGTGGTGTCCAGCTTTCATTGTCTGTTGACCTTCCTTTCTGTAAAACACTGTGATTGGCTGTTAATCTTGTGCATATCTGCTTCTTATTGGTCCAGATGGAGGAGGAAGAGGAGGAGCGTCTCAGACAACCTCCCATCATCCAAGAGCCGGAACCCGAGGAGGAAAGGGAACGCCACAGGAGTTCACGAGAGCGCAGGGACCATCGGGACCACCGAGACCACCGAGACCACCGACAGGACCGGGACCCTCGACAGGACCAGGACAGAGCAGAGGCCCGATCACGGCCCACCCACTCGGACAACGAGATGGAGGAGGGCGAGGAAGACGATTATGACAATGACGAAGATAACCCAGATGCAAAACCGTGCTTGAAGCCCACAATGCGGCCCATCACAGCAGCACCCTCAGTGTCGTCGGCCAGTGGCAACGTGTCCCCTAACACGCCCGGGGACGAGTCGCCCTGCGGCATTATAATCCCCCACGAAAACTCGCCCCCTGAGGCCCTGCCGCAGGAGGAGCACCGGCCAAAGATTGGCCTCAGTCTGAAACTGGGTGAGTCTAAAAGAAGCAAGTGTCCTCACTGTAACGTGGACAGACACGGCGCGCTCACAGGGACAGCTAAAACTATTAGTCAGTTAGTCAGAAATTTGATCTGCAACTATTTTAATAATCAGTAAAAGATAAACTCATTTTCCTACCTAACTCGCTGCCAAACACTCACTTAAGCATATTCTGCTTTTCTCCGTTTAGATCATTGTTAATTAAATTGGATTTTTGTCTGACGATAAAACAAGCAATTTGAAGACGTCGCCTTGGGCTCTGGGAAATTGTGATGGGCATTTTTCACTATTGTCTGACATTCTACAGACAGAGATTTAGTATAAATGTCTGTCATTATAACAGCCACCAAATTCACACCACGGTTCTGTTCTGTCTCCACGCATACTTTCATTCGACTGGAAAAACTTAAAAAGCTGTCTTTGTTATGATTGCTCTCTCCACCTATAAGTGATTTCAGATTATTAATGTAAGCATTCCACTTCTTTGACTTTTATTGGAACAGATACTGGCAAAGAAGAAAGTAATAGTTTAAGCAGGATTCAGTCTCTGCAGTACAAGAAGCCATGTTATTCTATCCGAGTAAATTCAAGTGGACTTTATCATCTGTATAGGACAGTTGAATTCATAAAGCTCCTTGTCCATCTCAAGGTGCCACAGGAAGCCCCAGTCAGCCCAATGCAGTTAAGAGGAAGAAGCTGCCCGTGGACAGCGTCTTCAACAAGTTTGACGACGAAGAGGCTGATGAACAGCCTCGCAAGAGGAAGCTGGTGCCCCTGGATTACGATGATGACAAGAGCCTCGGGGTGGACGGAGCCGGGCTCTCCAGCATAAAGGGCGCCAACACAGAGGAGAAACGTAAACACATCAAGAGCCTGATAGAAAAGATTCCCACAGCAAAGCCTGAGCTGTTCTCCTACCCGCTGGACTGGTCTATGGTCGACACGGTGAGGAGAGAAAGAAAAATGTCTCATTGAGACGTTTTTAACCCGTTTTAAGCAAACAAGTTTACTGAGAATATTATCTTTTACAAAATTGGCCTTCGGGACTAGCTGCACAGTGACATTGTTTAAAAAAAGAGTATATTCACAAACTTTGCACTGCTGGCCTCATTCGGAAATGGCAGCAGATGGTAATACCACTTCTAAAACGAAGCCTGTGCCTTCATCTCTTCTTCTCATCCTTTTAGACGTTAATGGAACGACGTGTTCGGCCCTGGATCAACAAAAAGATTATCGAGTACATCGGAGAGGAAGAGGCAACGTTAGTGGACTTTGTCTGCTCCAAGGTATTGATGATGTGACGTTTGCACATTTGACTTCATTCAGACTTGGGTGTGAAAGTGAAGCATGAAATGATCCTGATGTTTTTTTCTTTCCCAGGTGATGGCTCACAGTATGCCACAGAGTATCTTGGATGATGTTGCCATGGTGAGTAACTATATGAATAAATAAGCCATCAATTTGTTTTCTGCCTTCTATTAAATTCATGTTGACAGATAGTTCTAACATTGACAACAATGTTCTGTTTTAATTTTGTTAAAAGTATATGTTAACAGTCTGCCTCCTAGTCAAAATCATAGAATGTATATAAGTGGACGTAGTCATCGTGACGTCACCCATTGGTCTGTGAACTCCTAATAAACTTGGGGTATCTCCAGTGCCGTGGGTAGGAGTCACTCTAGCCTAATCCCGTCCTGAAGCATACTCTGCTTTATGGTCAATTTTCCACTAAACGGGACCATGATTTACTAAATGAACATCATGTTGTATTGAAGAAGACTTGAAACTAGAGATTGAGACCATAAACTCATTAGGAAAGTTTACTGAGATAATTATTCATCTGAGAAGTGGGGTCATTTTACCATTATTTGTAATGGAGCTGGACTTCTTTTTGCAACCAAAAGAGTTGCCCCCTGCTGGCCATATAGTAGAATGCAGGTTTAAGGGACTTAGACGTTCGCATCAGTTTTCTCACCGGAAGCTTCCCGCTTGGTCAAAATATAGTATTAGTTGTAGTGCAGTATGTGAGAAATTACAAAGGCTGAATGAATGCAAGTCATACATACCATCATGTGTCTGACTTGTTTACCATTATCACATCCAGTCTGCGAGGGCAGAATGTGTCAGTTTTATTAATGCACTGTATGAGCTCACTCATCTCCATGGGTGTGAATTCATGTTCTTAACCCATTTGTGTTGCTGGATATAAACCTACATCTGCTCTACAGCAATAAACATACAAAATTAATCAAACAATTTTGATAATGAGTTAACTGTTTTGGTATTTTTGTTTGAAAAATGACAAACATTTGCTGGTTCCAGCTTTCTATGTGAGAATTTGCAGCTTTTGTCGTATGATGTTTTCTTTGACAGTTACTCAGACAAAGCCAAAGATTTCAATACTGTAAAAAAAAAAAAACAACACTAACATGGCTTTTAGTTACTTAAATCACTCAAATTTCCCTGCCTATAATTAGGACAGGCTTCTATATGGGAGAGGCCTTTAAATTTCTTTGCCATGCCAGTAAATCTGAATAATACTTTCGTGCTCATTATTTCTGTAAAATGAACTAAATGACTGAATTGTGGAGAATCTAATGATGTGTAGCGCGTCCATATTGGCGTGCATGATCAAAGCAGTTCAGAAATAGTTCAAGAGGTTTTATACATCCAAAGAACTTCTATAAAAACCAGACCAGGCATCTAATTGAAACGTACATTTATTGTGACCCTGCGACCCTGTATGCAGGATAAGCGGTTGACGATGGATGTATTTATAGTGTGAAACGTGTGGCCACACCAGGCCAGTAAAATGAAGAGGCGTTTACTTGGGACTATGCTTTGTTCTGTAATCTTAACATTAGGCTGTAACCTGGATTCGAACAGTGGACGTTGCGGTTAATGGTCAGCATCATAACCCAAATGTCTGTCTCGTCTAACTTCTTCAGGTGAAACTGTCCTTTTTGCTCCTTTTAGGTTCTTGATGAAGAAGCTGAAGTCTTCATAGTGAAGATGTGGCGGTTACTCATCTATGAAACTGAAGCTAAGAAGATCGGACTGGTGAAATAAGCAAAACAACCACTGAATGAAGAACCCCCCACCCCCAACATTGTGTATAATAGTGTAGCATCATTTTGTCACCCCCCAAACAAAGCGGCTTGTCTTTATCAGTACAGACCACTTACAGATTCTGGTCATTCTCACATGTGCAGCAGTTCAGGTTTTTTTTGTTTTTTTTTACCCTAATCATACTCAGGCTGCATTTGCCCTTTCTGGTGCTGACCGTGTCGGTGTGCTTTTGTGTGTATACAGTACGTCAGTATTTGACTCTGATGAAATAATTCTGAAAGGAAACTACGGACAGACACCCACAACCATGGTTTTGTTGCCAGATAAGCTCTTGTGGTCCTATACTTTTATTAGTGTACATGCCGACACGCACTTTGTGGGACGAGTCATCTGCAGCATCAGTTTACCGATTTCATGAACTTTTCTTTCAAGTCTCTAAGGTGTGGAGTCTGGCTCGCAGTTGAATGTGAGTTAGCTAAGTGGACACAGACTTGAGTATGCATAACTACAACAAGGATGTGATTTTATATTTTTTTCCCCAGGGTTATTTATTCAGGGATTTGGACGCAACTTTTGTTTATTTCTGTCGAGCTACCAGATGTTCCTTCTTCATTATCACATTCCTAATCAACATGTTGGCATGTTTCGTCCTCCAGAACATCTAAAAAAAAAAGACCTAATTGTCATTTGAAATGTGTCTGAGACACACTGAATATTTTGGGTAGTGACACCCCTTCAGCTGGATAAGCACACCCGCACATCATAACCACTAAAGGAAATTGAGCTAAGAACAGGAAAAATGATTTGAAGTTGTGAAGATGCTCTCCATTTGTTTTTGTATTGGTGAACATTGAATAAAATTGATTTTTATAACAGTGTGTGAACCATTTCTCACTACCCAGCATTAGTGTCTTTGTCTTTGCAAGGTGTCTCGCTTTTAAAACTTAAGTCCTCTCTTCTATAAACTTGAATAGCACTGAGAATTTGCAGCTTCATGGACAGTAACTTGAATGTTCCTCATTTGTGAAATGCCATGCCAACATTTGCATGTCTGATGTAAACAAAGCTTTAAAAGTAACAACATTGCAGACTTACAGAGTTCAGTTTGAGAGCGATAGCACGTTCCAGTCGCTTTTGTGTTTTGTGGTGGGAGAATCTGATATTTGGTGCTAGAAAGTGGTTACAAAGGGAAACAATCTTTCCATTAAAAACAGTTAGGTCTGGTGTCATTTCATTCAATCTACTGGTAGTAGTCGACAAAGACTCATTGAGCTCAAAACTTCCAGAACTTTATTGATGCCATGTGAGCTAAACAAGAGCAGGTCTTGCCAGTAAAAAACCCTTTCACTGGAAGAGAAACAGCACAAAGTCACCACTGAGGGTGTTGCGACAGACGAGCTTATGCGTTTCCCCTTTAATCAATCAATCACATCCAGTGACCAGCCAGAGATGAAGTGCCATGGATTTTGAAGACACTGAGCTCTTAAGCAAGAGGTAAGTGAAGGCCACTGCTTGTGAACAGTTGTTTTAGAGTTATCGTTTATTCAAATCAATGTACTTAAAAATAGAAACTATACTGATGTTTAATTTGTACTTTAACTTTCCTTGTGTCCATGTCTGGGTAAGAATACCGATTTTAGTACGATCTTCTGAAACAAACCTTGCTAATGAACAACCCCAGACGTTTGCCAATCAACTTAACGCCAGTTAATGTTTGCAATGTGAAAGTTATCTGTTGGACTGAATTGACTGCAGCTATGTCAGTCCACATTTCTCCTTTGATGTTTCCGTCCCCCACCAGCCTTCCTCCAAGGACAGAGTCTAGTCCTCCGCTTTGGCCTCCATCTCCTCGGCGTCGTCGTCTCCGTCCACCTCGGCGTTCTCCCGCTCTAGCCTCTCCAGCTGCCGGGCGAGCTCCGTCTCATCTGTGTCTGTCACCACCTTGGGCTGAAGGGGACAAATTCAGTTAGTTTATGTAATAATAATAATAATAATAATAGAAAAAGTAATAAAAGATTAGGAACATGTCAAAACAGAGATTCCCATTCAAAAAAGAGAAATTCTGTACAGTTCCAGATGAAAAAAAAATATATCTCCGATTGAGTAACAAAGTAATATTTTGGGGAAAAGCAAGCAGTATTGTTAAATAGGGCTATACGATTTTGAAATAATCGTAATTTGATTATTCTGACTGAAATTGCAATATTGCGATACTAGATCATTCTCATTTTTATTGAACAGTGAATTTTGCATGCGTTTTCTTAAGTGTGTAGAATATGATGTGTAGGCCAGCACATCTGTGCAGCATGATGATATTTCATAAAAATAAAAAAAAAAGTTTTGTTGACACATCACCTTTAAACAAATATTGCACCTCCTGGTATTTGATAATTGCAGATGGCCATATTGCAATTTCGATTAATTGTTCAGTCATATTGTAGAAAGAAAGTGTCAATATTTTGTGATAAAGTTAAAATTCACTAGAGAACTGCATAATGCTACGAGTTAAAGGTTATAACATGAGAATGAAGTTGTAATATGGGAAGAAAAATATTCATGTTAGATTTAAAAGAAATATAACATGAATTTGAAGTAGCATTTTTTTGAGTCAACTTTCCCCTCCACAGAATTACAACTTTTTCTTCTTCTTCCAGAAATTAGGTCCTTATTCATTTGTGATTCAAATGAATTAAGCCAATTTATTGCACATTTGTTATATTGTTAGAGGAAAATTATATTGCAGTAATCATCATTATTGTTTTATTGCCCAGGCTTAAGTACCTTGAATTTGCGCTTAAGTACAGTACTAGAGTACATTTTTGAAAACATTAAACTTCAAGAAACAGTAAATACTAAAAGGGGGGAAACAGAGTGCAGGGAGTGGCTTTCACTATGGAACAGTTGCATAAAAAAGTCACTCACTTCCATCTGAATGTTAAAGACGCCTCTCTTCTCTTCAATCTTCTCCTTGATAGCAGCCATGGCCTGGTTGAGGACAGACAGGCCCTCTGTGCGCTCCAGAGTGGTCGTTGTCATGACGTAGCGAGGAGGAGCGATCAGGTTGATCTGCCAAGAACAAGATCATACTAGTCTTATTAACACTGCATCAGAGGCATTTACACTAACAGCGCTTACCCCCTCCAAAATAAAACAAAAGCAGTGGGTTATACCTGGTAATTCCTTTTAGTCTATACAGCATATAAAAAGAAGAGAGTGTACGAACGTATAGCTGAGAGTGGTTGAAGCACCAATATTACCTTGATGGGCATGGCCTCTGTAGAGCAGCCAAGACCGGCTCTCAGAGCCTCCTTCACTGCATCGATGCCCTCATACCCGTAGCACGCCACTTCAATGTCTGCAGGTGGGAGAGGAAAAAGATGAACAGGTTGTCACATCTTCACAGTGTTACTTCATGGTCAAATGTTGCATTTAAAGTACACGGTTACCTGCTCTGATTTTGACAGCCTGTGGAGTGAGTCGCCTATTGATGTTATCAATCAGCACGGCCCTCTCCTCCTCTGTTAAGTCCAGCCCATCCAAAATGGCAGGATCTCTGAGGGAGGAAAGATATTCAGTGTTTTGATTTGACCTCATCAAATAAAACATCACTTGCATACGTTCCTTGTGTTTTAAGACGTTCCTGTGATTAGCCTCGCACTAACACGCGACAACTTACGATACGGCCTGTTTGAAAACGTCGTAAGCACCGTATCCTGGCCGCTTGTATTTCTCATCGAAGACCCAGGCAGTGCGCTGGTACAAGCTCTCTAGCTGCTCGTCCTTAGTGTATTCCAGCACCTCTGCCACATGTCGCAGGATGCTGTACACCTGCAAACACAATAACCCGCATCAGCTCAGTGCCAGTACTCAAAGGTCAGACTCATAAAAACATTGAAAAGTTTATAAAAGATCAACGAAACGAAAAACTCATGGATGCTATAGTTTTTCATAATCCAGAAATACACAGAAAGGCGATCACCTGTTTCCTTTAAACTGTATTTATGATGATATGACCTTTGTCATATATGAAAGAGTCCCTTTTTAACAATGCTGACACATGCTTGCAGTTATTTCAATAGTTACTTTGTTTATTAAGCCTTTGGGCACAATTAAACTTACAGTTTTAGATTTGGTGAATTTATCTTCACACTTGATGGCCTCCTCGGGTGAAACTCTTCTTTTTGATAAATCAATGTACCCTGAAGACAAAGCAGAGAAGAGGTGATGTGACATTTTTTCCATGGCACAATAGATTCAGAATCCTCTCACAGGACAGAATCTGAACAGAAATGAGTTCAGAAGGAGCTGGCTGTCAAAGTGCTAATAGTTTCTGGGACGCCTGGAACGGTTAATGCTGATACAGTTAACTGATTAATCAATACAATGACAAATAAGCAATTCCAAATTTGATGGGTCACTTTCTGGTTTAGGCTTCACATGTAGCTTGATGTTCTTAATGGCTCCATTATTACAAATAAAATACACTGTTTTACAGTTGATCAGGCTAAACTCATTTTAAGGAACATTTTGGGGCTCTGCAACTAGACAGAGGTATTAGAGGTTGACCAATATGATTTATTCAATGACATTTGGAGAGTGGGCGGCTGGGGATGAATATCAAAACAAAGAAAAATAATGTAATTCCATGCAGAGTACAATCTAATATACACGTCATCTCAGCCAGTAACATGTTGTTTTAGGTGGATTTTAATTAATTAATAAAATAGAAAATTCCTTTGGTTATACTGTAGATTTCAGAATGTGACTGGTGTTTAAGGTACAGCGGGGTACAGTCAGAAGTGAGCTATACCTTAGTGCCTCTGCTATATTCGCATCTCACTTTCCAGGTTATCTTGTAATCATATCGATGAAAGTTCAGTCACAATTTTTTGTTGTGGTTGTTACATAATGTCTATTCCACCTGCCACTGGCAACCAGAAAGTAACTGTCCTTTATACAACCTTAAGGCTTGCGCTGACTACACGATTTTCAGCGTCGGCCGATGGCCATGCCGTTCACATTACACAACTTTCCGTCTTGTGACGGGAGTCTTGAAGTCACTGTGGCATTCACACTACGTGACTGATTGGTGACACACTACGAGAGCTGACAAGGACTCTGTCACCCGACGCTGGTCTCCAAACCACGCTTTGTGAAGAAAACACACGTGAAATGTGAAACGGGAAATGATGCAAACCTACACATAAAACAGCTGCTGTTTGTTATTATAAAGAATTGCAATTATAAAGACAAAAAATATGGGTGAAAGAATGGATTAGCACACGGAAGTAGCAGGGACTTTCTGTGCTACAGAGAGCTGGAGGTGAGTAAAAAGTGTTTTGCGGAGAAAAAGTAGCTGCCTGTTCTGCCAGCTGCCTGCTCTCATTAGCTGGATGTGGATGTCGAGTCAACCGACTCTTCCAGATATTTGGCATGCTAGATATCTGGCAGACGTCGGCGATGTGTCAGAAATGTCTCAGGGGGCCATTTTGGGTCATTGTGTAGTTCACACATAACGACTGGTGACCACCGATTGACCGCTGATTTACCCCCGATCACAGCCTGACGGTCGAGGGTAATCGTGTAGTAATCGGGCTAAAAATCGTGTAGTGTGAACTAGACCCACCGGCTTTCAGCTCTTTAGCACCCTCCAGCCTGCACTTACCCTTCTCTTTGTCTACTCGAATGACGACGACGCACTCATTGCGGCCTATGCGGATGAGCTTGTTGATGGAGCGGATACGTCGACGTGACAGTTCGCTCAGGAGGATCATGCCCTCGATATTGTTGTACTCCAGAAGGCTGACGTAGGCGCCCATCTCTGCGATGGACCTCACGTTCACCATCACAACATCCTCCACCTCTGGGAACCGGTGCTGGTAAAATCGACAGCTGAGCCCCGGCATCGCTGACAGAACAGAACCAAAGAGAGACAGGACAGGCCACAAATTTTAGACATCATGGTCAGTTTGCAGTGCACGTCATGAAAAGGATTACAGTAACAACTGTAGTTTAATGTCAGTATAATGGCTTCTGTGTTTCTGGAGGGAGTTTTCTAAAGTTTGAGACGATAACCCAGATGATGCCATAGTGATGTAATCAAAGTTAAATCGTTTGTAGGCTTGAATACAACAAAGTTTTCAACAGGAAGCGTGTGTTACAAACTGGGTATGTGGAGTCTGAAAGATGATGACAGAAGACTATGGGGATTGTAGGCCTAAACTAGAAATTAAAAGTCAGGATATCTCAGCCTCTGCTGCTTTGGTTCTGAACAGGATTTTTGACCCAACTTTATAGAAGTGTGATACTAAATCGCCCTTTTAAAAAGAGTGTTATGTTTTTTCTATATCTTCAATATTGTACAGCTCAGTTTTAATTTGATTAGGGCTAGAACAATTAATCGAATAACAGATTAGTTGTCAACTACTAAATTAATAGCCAATCTGTTCGATAATCGATTTGAGTCATTTTTTAAACAAAAATTATCTGATTCCAGCTTCTTGAATGATGTATTTTCTGGTTTCTTTACTCCTTTATGGCAGCAACTGAATATCTTTGGTCTATAAGATGTCAGAACCCAAACAACTAATCGATTAATCTAGAAAATAATCAACAGATTAATCAACAATGAAAATAATTGTTAGTTGCAGCCCTAAATTTGATTACGACGACGATGATGATAATAACATCTACAGCAATGGTTTCCAACCTGGGGTTTGGGATGCCCCAAAGGGTCCCAAGAAATATATCTGAGAGGTTACAAGATATAAAGACATAAACTATGTTAACTTACTCTGTTCTCAAAGTTTTTTGGCTTTTTTTTCTTGAGAAACAATTCACATTTATAAGCTGGTTTCATTTCACATCCACACAAGGTTGATAACTTGTGATGAAGTAGACAACAATACATACTGATCCACTGATCTACAGACAAATAATGCACCAACTACAAGGACACAATGCCAGGACCCATGGTGATTTCACAGAGCAATATATAGGCACATTTTCTGATTACAATAACACTGACTTGCAAATAAAATGTTGAATTAAAAAATATCCGGTAGCCTGTGGAGACAAGTCAATATCAAATGCTACATCATCACTTCAGATCTAGGCCAGGTGAAATGATTTCTAGCATAGTTGCCAGTTCATTAGGTCCACCTAACTAAAACTGAAGCAGTGTAACAACAGATGTCTTCATGAAGGTTCAGAGCTCAGGCTTATAGTGATAGATGTTTCTAACATTTAGGATATCCTGAATTATATAAATGGGGTGGACAAAATAGTAAAAACACGCCTTAAATATTAAATTAACAGTCTGAAAACAATTGAAATGACATTTTTAATTCTGTTTCTGCCTGTGTTTCACTTCCTATGAGTTTAGCCTGGAAAATATCCCCAAAATAATTACAGCAGTTTTAAGTGAACTTGCAGTGTAATGTCAGGCTCTGGCGCTTTTATTTAACATACTGGGATGTGAATGGGATGATGCAATGCAGATCAACTAGAAGCCCCTTACTGTTTTCAGTTAAAAGCAAAAACTGAAAACACTAACAATAATAACGCAATACATAATTGTACTGTAGCATATTAACAGCGACTGTAGTTAGTAACAGTTATATAATTCAATACTGAGACCATAATCTCATTTAAGGACCAAAAAACAGTCACTTTAATATTCCGTTAGCTTCCTGGCTAATAAACCCTGTTCCCAACTCACATGCGGCACATGCACTGCTGACGAGGCTAGCCAGCTAGCAGCCCCGTGTGTTCCCCACCTCCCCGGTAAACACCTCCTTTCTCAATAAAAAACTCACCTGTGTCATATGGTTACAGAACGATACACTGGAATGTTCTGTGCTGGAAGTGCTTAAATGTCCCGATTATCTTTTCTGCGGAGACTTTTTTAAATGAAGAGTTCTTGGCCCGCTAGCTCACATACATGGGTGTGCTAATTTCTCGACCCGGAAAAGATCGCCAGAGCCTTCCGACATGCGCATGTGCACAACGGTGTTCGGTTCAGTCACATGACCGGAGGCCAGCTGATCATCACGGACCCGAGAGTCGGACAAGATCACGACGATCAGCTAGATCTGTGTTTCTAAATCCTGCACGAGCATCAACGGGGTTTCTGTAGTATATGTATGGGCTGACACAGAATATAACAAAAGGTAACGTGTCAGTGTTCATTTTAGGAGACGGAAGTAAACAGAAGACCGCAGTCATCGACCAAAGGACGAGAAGATGTCTGGAAAAGAAAGGATCGACATATTCCCCTCTAGAATGTAAGCAGCTTGTTTGCTAGCTAGTTGCTAACACACTGTAGCTTGTTAGCCAGCTATTAAAAAAGGATGCTGTTTGGTTATATAATGATTATTGCTTCCCAGTCTCCCAGATTGATAATTTCCTGCTCCCATCTGCTGGAAAGCTCGGTTTATCTCACATGAAGGGATGACAGTCTTGTTCTGTGTGATTCAAGCCTAAATATAGTTTATATCGCTGCCAGGTTGCTGTGTAAAAGAGGAACAGTCCTTCATTTGTCATGTGATGTTTATGGTCCCAGTTTGAGCTGTCACACTGAGATGGTGTCTGAAACATACTGACCTCCAGACTGCAACCGCCTTGAGTTTATCATTGTATAACTAAAGTTTCCTGTATTGTCTGTAAAGTCTAGTAATTTTTACCTTTTATAGATTCAAGCGTCAGCTTTTTTAAAGCTTTTATGTGTGGGAGAGAGAAGTTTTTATTCTACAGATGGGCTGTTTTTGATCTGTACATGGATGAAGCTTTTTTTAAATGAACTGATCAGGTGTCCCTCCTTGGTTACAAATATCAGTGAGTACTTGTACCCAAGGGCATACTTCTGTAGTTACCAGGGGGTGTGGAGTAACTGAGCTACTTTGAATAAACAGAAATTATGATTCGATGATATATATCCACATATTTGGAAAATCAATACACAAATGGGATTACAAACTTGCAGTACTAATCTTTAATATATTTATTGTCACAAAAGTGTCTGTCAGATGAATGTAAATGTAACAACGACTTACCAATTGTGATCTGACTGCACAAGACACACCTCAGTTTTCCACCAACCAGTTACTTAACAGCAAGTAAAGCAATGAAAAGTAGTAAAAGTAACTAGTAAGAAAAGACACACAAAATAAAAAATAGAAATGGCTGAAACGTCCATTCTATTGAAGGGGTGATGATGAAGGTGTATTTGAAATGGTCTGACTTGGCCAAGGGGGGTACATCAGACAAAAAATGGCTGCCTGTTAGTGCCTTACAATGCGCAAAACAAAAAAAAGCTAGTCATAAAAAGTGGCTGTTTTCTTTACCCATGTGTTAATGTACGAAGCCTATGTAAATATTTGAATCTTGTATACTTGGGGTATAATTGGTGAGATTCAAATACAGAATTTAAAATGTATTTGTGTTGTTTGGGTTTGCAGGGCTCAGACCATCATGAAGGCTCGACTGAAAGGGGCGCAGACCGGCCGCAACCTGCTCAGGAAGAAATCTGATGCCCTCTCCATGCGCTTCCGTCAGATCCTCCGCAAAATTATCGAAGTCAGTCAGTCAGATGATTGTCAACTGACCTTGTTCTCCATGCATTTGTCTCTTTAATAACTCCAGATGGTTTGCTAAAGGTGGACTTTTCATCTCTTTTCTTTAGACTAAGACAAAGATGGGAGAGGTGATGAGAGAGGCGGCCTTCTCTTTGGCTGAAGCCAAATTTACAGCCGGAGACTTCAGGTAAGAATCAGAGAAACATCATGTGATGTGATGTTTGGTGCAGATGCATTTGTAACTCACATCTGTAATTCCATCTGCAGCACAACTGTAATCCAGAATGTCAACAAAGCTCAAGTGAAGGTCCGAGCCAAGAAAGACAACGTGGCAGGTTAGCCTAAAAAATATTTACATTTAAAATTTTTTTACAATCACCGTTGATGCAGCACGTTCTTACATACGTGTTTTTCTTCCTATTAGGTGTCACCCTTCCAGTGTTTGAGCACTACCAAGAAGGCGGGGACAGTAAGTCACTGTTTTGATGAAAGTAGCTTTTGTGACTATGGACCGACAGAGATGTCACCCTCGCTGTGTCTTTCAGGTTATGAGTTGACTGGTCTGGCCAGAGGAGGAGAGCAGCTCTCCAGGTTGAAGAGGAACTACGCCAGAGCTGTTGAGCTGCTGGTGGAGTTGGCCTCCTTACAGGTGGGGGGGATGTTTAGATATTTGTACTTTACCAAAGTGTTTCCATTTTATGCTACATTATACTGTATTTTTTTTCTCCACTACCTTTATTAAACAGCTATAGTTACTAGTTACCTGCAAATAGAAATTTTACATGCAAAACTTATGATCAGCGTGTAAAATATGTTGGGAAGATTTAACTACCCAAAAGCATAAAGTAGCTTCACCTCGACCAGCTTCAACATTAAAATGCTGCTTAATGCACCAGTAATAATAATCCAACACTCTTAAAGGGGCCATTCTGCATTATGAATACTTTTTCAAATATGTAAAGTTGATTTGGTTTATAATACTTGCATAGAGTATTTGTTTTATCACTGGAAATAAACTTTTTTTAATGAAATGCTAGTCAAATTCATGAACTGTGTCTCACTATGTGAGATTCTGATACACATTGCCCATTTTCTGTCTGTAGACATCTTTTGTCACTCTGGATGAAGCTATAAAGATTACCAACCGCCGTGTGAACGCTATCGAGCATGGTAAATTCACGCTTAATTAAGATAAGTGTTGCCCTTTTCTTCTGGACAAAGACTGTCACTGTAGCTCATCTTTATTCCACTTTGCAGTGATTATTCCACGGATTGATCGCACCCTCACCTACATCATCACAGAGCTGGATGAGAGAGAACGAGAGGAGTTCTACAGGTGAAAACATTTTCTAGAAGTCTAATACATCCAGATAAAAAAAAAAAAGAAAAAAGCCAAATCCATGTACTGGCCACCTCGCCTTCTAATTTTGTTATAACACTGAACATATTTCCTCCTCCACTAGGCTGAAGAAAATCCAAGAGAAGAAGAAGCAGCTCAGGGAACGGACAGAACTGGAGATTGCCGACCGTCTGGCTAAGCTGGGTCCCATCGCAGAACCCACCAACTTGCTGACGGAGGAGACTGATGAAGACATGCTGTTCGAGTGAAGCACTCTAAAGGCACAGACTTCACCCATCATCCTATTTATTCTCTCAGGCCATGTAAACGTCTTCTCACGCAAGTGATGAAAGTTGTTTTTTTTTGTGTGCTTGTCTGTGATGATTTGCCCTGTTGTTTAAGTGCTGGGAGGTTCTGTGTGTTTCCAGATTTGTCACTGTACAGAACCAAAGTGTTGTTACACTTGGCTCTTAACCACAAGAGTAACTAAATATAAGTGTGTTTACACATGGTTTGAGTGTGAAATTGAAGCATTCCAAGTGACGGATCAACTTGTAGATATTTCAGTTTCCTCACAACATTTAGAGCCATTGCATGCTGTAAAGCTTAATGTGGTTGTAGATTGTGTGAGTCGGTGTTGTGGAGGCCTGGCCCGCCAAGGTCACGGGGTTGTTGTTACCTCAAGGATGTTTACCGTTGTACCAGAAAACCCCAAGGAGACCCCGCTGTAAAACTTAGTGCAAGTCAACAAAGCCCTACACTTAATCCAAATAAAGATGTTACCAATATTCAACCATTCCCTGGATTTCTTGCCGTGATAAGAGCTTTTACATGTTCAAGCAGATTTACAATCAGTCAAACAGGATTTTGCACTCATGTTGAAGCGTTTTAGTTCTGAATGTAAAAATGTGTACTGGGATCAAATTTCTGTCAACGTGCGCTAGGAAACATTTTGTGCCTCAAGTGTCTCGGTAACTCGGCTGGGTGAGGAATGGCAGCCATCTTGCACAAGAATGCTACATTTAACACATTTTTAGGGTTGAATTAGTACACATTTGTGTTGTAACGCCAATATTACCAACTGAATTATGTTCTCTAACAAATTACAAGGCAAGTGAAATCAATGCATTCACTACCTACATCACTTGTTCACATTATGTATTTTATTAACTCTTCCAGAATTGTGCTTATGATTTAATACGTACCCTGCAAAGAACCAATACTGTATGGAGTTACACGAAGTGATGAAATGTTTTGTTACAATACTGACAAAAAAACAAAACAATTGCAGCAGTGCTTTGCAGCATGATATATACCGGCAGTAATGATAACCAGCTAGAGACAATACCTTAGATATGAGGTCTTATCACAGAGTAAATGAGACATGAGACAACGTGAAATAATACTGACACTTGTGTAGAGGAAGTATCCCAAAACTGCAGGTTCTGAATGGAAGACTTTACACTACAGCCACTTTAAGCACACATGCTCTTCTGTTTGTTACCTAAACAGCTTTTGGCTTACTGCTTTATCATTATAATTGACACTGACATTCTCCCAGTTGAGTGTACCGTTTTGGATAACACACACACAAAATGCCACAATAAAATATCCTTTGGTCTACAAAATATATATTTACAATTATAAATTACTATGAAGGACAGGATAGAAATATTTCTATTTGTTTGATAAATGACTTTGCATAAAACTGAGATCAACAAGAACCTTCATAAAACAAACTGATAAGAAATCACCCACAGACACACACACACGCACGCACACACAACGAGATGTAAGAAACTTGAGTCCATCCCTGCAACACGTGGTAAAGATCACCCCCTCTATAAACGAGGAGAATGTGTGAGTGAAAAATCCAGTGACAAATCAGCACTGTCCATCCTCCATTTTTCAGTCTCCAGGAAAATAGATTTGTGCTCTTCTGTTTAACTTCTACCTTTGCGGCTCCCTGCGGTGTTTGCCTGTGACCTCTAGCACAACCAGGAGGTGGGCACCCACTGTGGCTCAGTGTCCAGCTTGTCTATCAGCCTGCGCAGCTCGTGGAAAGCCTGGTCTGGATCCATGTTCACGATGGTTGCATCAAACAAGTGGCCGAAATTGTGCTCCATCTCGCGGGCCTTTTCAATGACCTCCTTTAGCTCTTCAGGCTGTGCACAGAAAACGAGACATTGCTTTTTAGTCTGTGGGTGGGTGGTGACTTCTAAAATGACTATGCTGTATTGGACATAAATCATAAATGCTTACTATCACCACCCTATACTAAACTAAAAATCCCTGCAAAAAAAAAATTATAAAAAAATCCCTAGAAAAACACTTCTTTTAATTTTCTGTGATATATGTTAAATGCTCAATTTTGCTTAAAAATGTAGTCCATGTTCTGCAAATAACTGCATGCATGATGATCAAATTAACTTTAAAGAGTGAAATTTGTACCTTTGGTGTTTTCCCCTCTGTGGCCAGCAGGGTGCGTAGTCGTTCCTGTGCTGGAGGAGCGATGAAGATGACATAGGGCTTAAGGTTGGAGCACCTCAATACCTGCAGTGACTGACAACACACAGGGACGTATAAAAATATGAAATAAAGACAAATCAGGCTAAATGTATACCAAACCAAACCATACTATGGCGTCCTCTTTACAGACGTATCAGTCAGCAGTAAGGCGTTATTATCAACAACAAAAAAATAATTTGGGATGTTTGGATGTTATGTTCAGGATATAAAAAGCTATAATTATGTTCTGGCTAAGCCACAATGGTTCAGATTGAGACAGAGGGAGGAAATGCAATTTGTAATTAACAGACAGAAAAATGTTGGGACTCGTCCAGACAGCAATAAGCGCTCAGTCTCCTACCCTGGTGTGGAGGCAGAGCAAACAGATGCGTCCAGAGTTGACGACCTGTCGAACTGAGTCAGTGCTGGTGCCGTACAAGTTCTTCCCATACTCCCCAGACTCAATGAACTTTCCTGCCGCTAAGTCGCTTTCAAAGGCAGGCCGACTCACAAAATTGTACTCGCGGCCATTCCGCTCCTGTATCCTCGGGTTTCTGGTTGTGTCTGATCCATGAAAAAGATAAAGAAATTTGAGTTATCGCAAAAACTGTGGCAAAAAGTGGCAGTATCAAAAAATACACAGTAAATTGTTAGTAAAATATATTTACATCAGAAATTTGAGAATGTTGTCACAGTTAAAGAAAGGTCGTGTCAAATTATGAATTTTTAACTGAATCCCAAAATTTATAATTTTATTTATATTTTAATATAGTCCTTATATGGTGTGTGTAGCATGAAGGAACTACAAATTTCATTTTGTTATGCAGCTATTGTGCTGTATGATGACAAATAAACAACCATGTACCTTGTAAATAAATGTTATGTTCCTCATCTGGAATCATGAGTTGTTGAATATTTGTGTCCTAATGCTTTGTAAAAAAACCCAAAAAAACCCAAAAAAAAACTGACTTACGTGGAACAGCAACAGCAAACCTTTCCGGTTCGATGGACAGAAGTCGCCGACGCAGCTCATCGTGGCCGCTGTTTGTGGGGCCGATCAGAGCGACGGGACGTTTCCGGTTGGCAGGCTGGTGATAAAGCGACATCTCCTCGTAGGTCAGGATGTCATCGTAGTCTGAAAAGACAATTGCAAATCCTTTCTAGCTCTTGGACTGCTGTTCTGTAACTAACTCTGACCTTTGACCTCTCTTTGGAGGCAGGAAAGATTAAGAGATCAATAAAACAACACACTTTTATATTAATATTCCCATGTTTGTGTGTAAATTTTACGTTGCATACAGTGTTTTTAACATTGTGCTGCTTCATATTCGACCCTCCCAGTTACAAATAAGATCACAGTCGGCTACCGTCGACCACTGAGCAGTTCCACTAGAGTGTCTGTCTGAGTATACATAGTATGTCACAAAAGTGAGTACACCCCTCACATTTTTGTAAATATTTGATTGCCAGCGGTTTAGACATTAATGGCTGTGTGATTTGTTATTTTGAGGGGACAGCAAATTTACACTGTTATACAAGCTACTTTACATTGTAGCAAAGTTTAATTTCTTCAGTGTTGTCACATGAAAAGATATAATCAAATATTTACAAAAGTGTGAGGGGTGTACTCACTTTTGTGAGATACTGTATGTCTTTCTATGTGTGAACCAATAACACCACGGGTCCCTTCAAGCCATTTAGATACCCGCTGGCATCTGTTGGCACCTGCTGGGACCTCCTCTGATCCCGTCTGTGAAGACTAATCTGACCTGTGACAAACTGAGTCTGGACAGGCTACTGCGAAAACGACAAGACATGTCAACTCCAGCTAACGTGTGGGGATAATACTGAATACTGACACTTGGAAGCTACCCAGGACAGGAGAGCAGTCTTTCTTACTGTTGGTAAAAGAGAAGCAACAACAGGAGTTTTAAGGGTTAGGTGTGTAGCTACTTAACAGTGGGTTTTGAGGAAGCGACTGCAAACGTGCAACCCACTTCTCAAACTGTTAAGCTTTTGAAGAGACAAAAAAGACAAGAAAAAGTAGAGCCTTACCAGTATTTTTGTTCAAGTTTGCTGTGCTCTTCTTCCTCTGTTTTTTGCTTTTCTTCGCATACCAAAGCTTCCCTGGAGAAACGACAAGTCAAAACATCTTTGCTTTATAAAGGGAACCATCAATTCACTTTGTTACAAACAAAGTCCTTTTTTTATGTGAGTCAGGGTGGATGCAAAATGGTTGACTTTGCAAATTATGTCTTGCATTTTCTCACCACATAGTGTGTGTTTCAACATTTAACGCTTACCTTGGTGTTCTCGACTCCTGTCTGTTATAGTTTTCTTCAAGGTCTCTCTCTGTTGCTGGAAGCTTTTCCCTGAAAAAGAGGAAGGCAAAGAGAAACAGATCAGATATCCAGCACTGCAACTCAATGCAAAGCACTGTATTTTCCATTTCAAAAGCACGTACTTATTTAAAAATGTAAGTCCTAATGGGTTTGAACATTCTGGTTGGTGTTCAATAATATGTCTTTATGGTTTATGGATAACACACACACACACAAAGCATACACTGGATCACTACACTCAGGGGCAAATATTACTGACAAGTGATGTTTCTAGGCGTAGAATTTTTCTTCAAACTCTTCCTAGACTTTCCTCACCTGAGGAACAGGCAAAAGTTTCCCTTTTCCAGTGCTTAACCTTTTTTTTCTTCCTGCCACAACAGGCCTGGTCAGAGAGTAATCTCAAATAATTCTTAGGTGTTTTAATCTGCTTGACGTGCCAGATGGGTAGTGTTTCCTGCCAGCATAGTAGTGCCAGCTAAGTTATTTGTCACAAACAACTTTAAAGTACTTTACAATGACTATTCCCACAGACTACAAGGAATGGACATATTAATCCACTTGGCAATATACTATGAGAAGTGCTGTGTTGTTTACTAATTACTGATATGCTGGTATCAAGTATCCTGCATTTTGATAAATGTTTACTTAATATATTTTAAGACATAAGACATGAGCACTATAGATTCTTTTAAATGCAACTGTAAAATCTTTGTATTTGTTGTTTTTTTCCTGACAGTTTTACTAATGATGGTACATGTATACAATGCGGTTTGTGTTACAAGGCTGTTGTTGATGACTGTAGGGATTTAATTATTAATTAATGAATAACTCTAGGAGGCTTTAATACAGTCTACAAACATTGTGGATGACTGATGGCTGCACTAGCAGCCACACATGGAAACAACAACAACTCACGGTGGTAACTCTTTCATTTGTTTTGAGCACATTACATATTATACAAAATAAATAAATAAATAACTGGACACACACACTTTAGTTTTAAAAACAGTTTTATTAGTTATTTGACTTTGTTTCCTATTTGCACACATTTAGTTAACTTTGTCAATTTAGCTAATTTCAGGTTCATTATCTTTAAGTTACATTCTATGAAACTGATACCTTTCTTTTCAAGTTACCAGTTCCTGGGGAGTTGCTGCAAGGAGTCGCTGGCTGACAAAAGGCAAAAGGACTTCCAACTGCCTCTAAGCTGTTTAAGTAGGGGAATGAATAATTGGACTGCGCCATGTTTTCCCATATCATGGGGGTGGCAGAGTATTCCATTTTTGAGTTGTGTTCTTTTCTTTGCTAGTTTACCCATAGTTCATATTAGGTAGCATTGGAAACATTTGTTGCAGTTATGGTGGTTTGTTTATATATTATGTGTCTGTCTACCCCCTTTGTGTCAGAATGGCCTGATCAGCCACTAAGTTTCCCCCATGTCTCAGTCTGTTTAGTTAGTCTAGGTCTGTTTTTTACAGCTTATGTTAAGGTTATGTTAGTTGAGTTAAGTTCTGTTTAGTTGACCTCTTTTATGGGCCCAGAATTTTCTAATTTGTTTCGTAAATTAGCTTTTTTTTTGTGCTTAAAATAATATATTTTTTTGAATCTTACTTTCTGACTCCTCATGCCTGACAGCTTGGTCCCTCACAATGACATATTCTGATATTCACATACAAAGGTGTGCCTCCTCCATCTTACAGAGCCATGATTTGGTGTATTATGCATCTCTACGTGTTATTACAAATGCAAATTCCCTTACTCACCATTGCATTTTTTATGATTTGGTGGATTGGACACTGACCACCCGCAGACAACAGCACTGGTATATTTTTGCTAGGTAAACTTCCAGCTTACCTCTGTACTCTTCTCTGTCTGAATGGAATAATTTGCTAAAAGATCTGAAATTAGAAACTTATATATTGTTTGATAAATTTAAGAGCGTCATAAAGAATGTGGTGGAGGAGGCATGTGGTTGTTTTTCTTGAGAGGCCATTGTGTTTGAATAGATGTTTTTTTGTTTTATTGTGAATTTTGTCATGTTGTGTATGTATCATTTTAATATGTTGTGTTTATGTATGGCTGCTACCTTGGCCAGGTCTCTCTTGTAAAAGAGATTTTTGATCTCAACAGGACTTCCTGGTAAAATAAAGGTAAAATATAAAAATAAAAAAGGTTGGTTGGACAATTTTAAATCAACAAATTAATTCAAATTATTCAATTTATTTGCACATTTCTGTCTTGCATTTCATTTGTACTTGCTGATGGAATGACTGCTTTATAAACCAAGTATGCTGAAAAATGTCCTTGCCCTCCGGCGTTTATTCTCAATGTAACGTCAAAGACCTTCATTTGCATGCAACTCTAATTTTGTTGCTCCTTTGCTCATGTTTTAGAGCCATGTTCACTGGACAGGTTGTGAACATACCAAACAGGCAAAATGATGTATGTATAAAAATTATGTTATAAAATATACAAGTGGACATGCCATGTACTTAAGTTTTAATATATTTTGTACATTGTGTAGTTTAGTTCTCCGTATCTTATATATATGCTATTTCACCTATATACAAAAATGAATACTGTGATACTATAAAATACACATATTTATACATTTTACCACACCTGTAAATTATTCTTCTAGATTGTTTGTATTGGCAATTTGTCCTTGCAGTTATCTGCCCTTGTGAAGCAATAAACAACAAATTGATATGCAGCCCTGGTCTGTCCCCTACCTGGAATGAGTCCAGCCAGGGGTTGGTTGTCCTCATCTCCGTCCCTGTAGGCCTGCCACCAGTTGGGGTCATCCTGGCTGATGACGTGGAGGATATCTCCCTTCTGGAAGGACAGGCCCAGCTCCCGACACGGCACGAAGGGATCATCAGAGGGGTCGTAGTCAAAGTAAGCTCGTACGTGCATCTGAGGACAGGGTTTACAAAATCAAGGTTAGCGTTGCACGCATGCAGACATGCGTTCTCACACATGCACACACCCACATCATTAGAGACTTACCACAGTCTGTCTGTGAGGCGCAGGTTTAATCTGAGAGCTTGGGATGAGGAGGAAGGTCAGAGTGCCCTGCATTTGTTGCTGTTGGAAAAGATGGAATGCAATGAATTAAACATGACAGGGATCACATTTCCATAAAGCAATCATTTTTACTGACTGTATGTAGGGGTGCAACAACTAGGTTTGTCGAGGTAGTCGACAAAAATTAAATTTGTTGCCAACGAATTTAATAATCGATTCGTTCATGACGTCATCGGGCCTTAACGCCACAACATCAGCGCTGCGGTAACACCTTCACCACCTAAAACCTCCTGAGTGTGGCAACACTTCACTCTTCAATCAGCCAAAAAGGTTGTTAACTGCAGCGTCTGCAAAGCTGAGCTTTCCTGGAAACACCGGAGCATCTGAAGAGGAGGCGCCTAACGCTGTTGCTCTGTTGATGATGAAAACTCGTCTCGGTAAGCTAGAGCCGTGTTACTTCACGCTGTGAGCTGTAACGTTTTCTATACAGTTTGCTTCAGACAATTTGATTGATTTTTAATGGCGCTGAGAATAGCACATTTATGATACACAACGGCCGCGTTCACATTCCAGATGTGCCCTGACTTTACAATCATAAACGATGCATCGCTCATGGCGATGTTCCCAGCTGGAGAACGTGCTGCTGCCGAGTGCGTAAGATTAGACAACACCGGACAATTTCATACTTTCTAAAGAAGAGACAACAGTTCTCCTGTCAATGCATGAGGCTGCGGCTAATGTGCCCCAAACTCTCAGAGTTCAAAATCGGAGTTTTGTGAGTTGTTGAGTTAGGGGAAAATATATAAACTTTGTGAAACGCTGTCTACTATAAAATCGTTAATGAATATAATGATTATTATAATAATTATTGACCCCCCTGTAAATTCGGCAAATGTAATGCATGACGTTATTCCTTTCTTTGTATATGGTGTCAGTTTGTCCCGGTGTGTTGCAGTACTGGTGTGTAAACTGCTCAGTCACTAAACAGCACATCAGCTGCTGAGATCAGTACTTGATTTTAGAGGACATTTCTGTTGCTGCAGCAGAAACGTTCATTAAAATATGCATTTTTGAAAACAGTATGTATTTTATTGTTGTGACTGTTAATTAGCACATGCCTAAAACAACCTCAAGTTTAATTTAAAAGCTGATAAATAAGGCGCATTGTGTAATTTTGCTATTCATAATCCGAATAATCTATTATTCGTTTCAATAATCAATAGATTAATCGACTATCAAAATAGTCTTAGTTGCAGCCCTAGTGTATTTACCTGGGGCCTCAAACTTTTAGCAATGTTTTATTGCTTAGCAGTTGGATGTATGTACATTATATTTTGAGAGTGCCTCTTTTCAAAAACAACCGCTCAGGTATTTATGTTACAAACAAACATTAATGTTAAGATAATGATCTCTTAAAATTTATGTATATTCACAACACTCATAATTTGGTATAATTTTGTTGTTTTGAGTGTTTGTGCCTATAGTGTATGAAAGAAAGTGAAACCCACCAACATTACAAACAACAACCACTAGGGTTGCAATGGCATGAAAACCATCTCAGAATGGTTTCAACAACCACCTAATGAAACGTCTGAGGCTCAACATGTTTGTCAAACTGATTAAAATTAACCTAGAAGTGGATATGAAGTAAAACTTGTCACCAGCTGTGGAGAAACAGATGGTCCAAGTAAGACCACCATTTATGAATAAATTCTAATGCCTTTTATGGAATTATATGTACATAATTTAAGTTTTCAAGACATTTTATGGCCACACATGTACAATACAACAAAGCTGGTTTCCCATGAAATAAAATCAAGTTGTAAAACAGTTAATTTCCCATGAATTATTATGATTGAATGTTCTCACCAGTAAGTCATGGACTTCATTGACATGTTTCCCACGAATAGAAATGCCGTTGATCTCCAGGATCTCATCTCCCTCACTGAGAAGGCCGCTGCTCTCTGCTGCTCCGCCCTTCACCACGCGACTCACCACTACACTGTCCATGTCGTTCCGTACTGTTGCACCCTGTTAGCCCCACATACACACACACACACACACACACACACACACACACACACACACACACAGAGTTCATATACTGTAGATGACATTATTGTGAGATGATCTCACAAAACAAGCAACACCCTGGATAATTAATAAGTAAACGACACACCTCAAACCCATAATATTCTCTGAAATGAAGGAGGAGCAGCAGGTTGAATAAAAAGAAATATGTCACATACAGTGAACATCATTGTGTCTTTGCTAATGTTTGGAAATGGGTGCCTGGAGCTCTCACTGACAGGCATTTTGCTGCCCTGTTGGTTTGTCGGTACAGTGACACTGACACACCCAGATGATAAATTTGAGTGGTGCAGCATGTTGAAGGCTGAGAGAGGCTTTTTCTTACTGGGTTTACACACAATACACCAAAACTTAAAATATATAACACAATAACATGCTTTAGATCCATATATGTCTTAATGGCTCATTTGTCCTCATTCTTTTTTTTGTTCCTTTATATAAATGAATTTGCATCCTGTGTGGATATTACAACTATTTCACTGCCTTGCCTCTCTGAGTGGATTTTCATGATTATGAGGCAAATAAATGGCTGTAAAGCTGTAAATAAATATGACATTTGCATACAGCGATAAAAGAGCGTAGTAGTAGCATTGCCTCAAAAAGACTAACAGACGGCATCTCACCAGTGGAGTGTCGCGGGTCTTCTCCAGCCGCACCAGTTTAACTGTCTCTCCAAGGTTCTGGGTCTCATTTTCCTCTGCCATTTCATGTACTGCCACACTGTCATGGGCCTGCATCAGTGCCTGCCACATGAAACAAACACAGAGACAAACAGTACGCACATACAGAAATTTAAAATAACACATGATAGACACAAAAGTAAAAGGAGGAGGCAGCGTAAAGAGATTCATTGTGATGATTGTGTCATTACAGATGTTATCCTTACTAACGACTATAGTTGGCAATGAAATCAAATGACTGCGGCTTACAACATGGCATGCATTTATCAAGTGGTTTGTACATGTTAGTGTCAACTGATGAACTGAAGATACACGTTTTTCAAACACGCATCTGCTACCAGAAGTCTACCATCCCCCCCCATCTTTTTAACAAGACCAGTCAGCAAACCCACCTCTAAGCCACAAATAAAACAGAGACTGCTCCTTCACTTCATTTAATGTGACAAGCGCTCCGTATCTCACAATTAATAACCGTCGGTCCAAATTAGTTTCTCTATCCTGCAGCAAAGGGGACCTCAGAGAGCGGAGGCCGGGCTAAGCTTTGGCGTACGCACAATCCGTCTTAATCTCCCACAGCATTTAGGAGTTAAGATCCACTGCCATCAATCATCAAATGCCTTTGGCTTCCCTGCTCGTGAGGAAACACTGTCCCAGAAAACGGTGAAAGGGAGACAGGTGGACTTGAGGGGGGCCTATGCCTTTCGCACACGTACCTGTCTCCATTAGTTTGGGGTATGAGGTTGTTTACCTGTACAGACTTACGGGGTGACTCATGTGATCCTCTGCTCCCCCGCAGTGAAACCAACATAATCTGTTCCACTTTCTGTGCCACAAGGCAGGCTCACATCAAATCATACGGCCCCTGCTGGCTACATGGATCTGGCTCACTGGAGGGGTTAACAGGGCGATGGAAGAAATGGTAGTTCACACGGTCACATGGGTCAAACATCCGACCCCTGGCGCTCCCCTGTCAGGACCCTCAACCATAAAATCTCAGCAGAGTCATCCACCTGAGGTCTTGCTCCGTCTCCGTCTCTAATGGACGATGACAGTCTGATAATGTGGCTCCATTTTTGTCTACAGAAGAATCACTGAACCTTAAACTGAGAAATGTAGAGCAGTCTATGCCACTTCAAAGCAATCTAATCCAATCTTATGTAAATCTGTTAGATTTTTTTATGCTGGTATACCAAATGCTGAACAGATGTCCCGCTGAATGAATGCAAAGGTAACCAAAATCAAGTGTGTATGGCTTTTTATAATGTGACTCCTTACACAGCAGTGGAAGTGGCCTGCCCGTCCCAGTGATGTATAATCGTTTCCGTAAATGTAGAGCATGTGGAACGCCTAAGAAGAACATCTTAATTCTCTAGTTGTCAGCTGTGCCAACAGCAGCCATGACACTGTACCGTATGACCTCTTACTAAACTGGTTACAGCCAAATCAGATAGAGAAATTTTTCATAACTGATTACAGTTATAGACTTTTACAGATATTTGACCTCTTTGCTAATAGTTAATTACACCCATTTCGAATTTCGATTCAACGACAAACTGCTGCAGAGAACACACCAGTCATGCTTTTTCATTACCAAGAGAGCTGACCCACATTACAACCTAATTTACATGAAGGCTTTTCTTGAGACCCACTAGATTAATCTTTGTAACAAAACACGGAGTAATTGATCATGAAAAAAATTTACCTTTGCACACCCTTAAAAAAACATAACAACAACATAACAATGATAACAAATAAAATATGTGTCAAAAAATTTCATCTGTAAAGCAAGCATCTGACCTGCCCATGTGTCCTGCCAGCTCAAGGGACATGACCTCATGACTTCCATCATAAAGTGCCTGCTTTCTATTTCTTTCATTCTGTTTTGATGTACAGTATACTGTATCATGTATCATGATGAGCAATCTGTCTTTTGGTCTGCCTTTAACCCAGTTGGCCTATTTGGTGCCACAAGATGGCAAAGTGAAACTGTCTTTCAGTTGCCTTTGAGCTGGTAAGACCCGTTTTTTCCTCTCATAATCTATTATATTCTTAATACGGACTTCTGACCAATTACCCTATTGGAATAAGTACAGTATAATAATAATTACATTTCCAGTATTCCAATTATCGGTATTTAAACTAAACAAATGAGTTGATCTATAAAGCTTTGCCAGCTTGCTGAGCCTCACTGTTGTTCTCTTATGTCATAGGTCAAGGAGAGATATGATAAGCTGACAAAAAGACATCTGACCTGGAGATGAGGATTGGTGAGCAGAGCCTTAAGCTCCATACCCTCCTTCTGTTGGCTGGACTGGAGAATCTTCTGTACCTGAACAGAAACACAGACTATGGTAAGGTGAACGGTTTGACTGCCACTAAGACCTATGAACAGGGTGACCAAGTAAAGTCGAGAACAAATTAAGAGTTTAGTATCCCTTTAAAAACCGTAAACTATCGATCTCTTAATTCCACTGTTTGTTTAAATTCTCACTAGATGTCTTGTTAAACTATGACTTTAGTCAGATTTGAGTCTAAATCTGCCAGTATACTCAGTCCAGATGCTTGGTGGTCGAATCGCTTCGGAAATCCCTCTCCCCCGCAACACCTTTCCAACATTGGAAACGTGGAGGTTGCTGTGTCCGACAATTTCTGTAACTTTCCAAAACTGACAAACCTACATTCACACCCACTCCACGCCATGACTGGCCAGCTGTGTAGAGGTTAGAAAGGAACCAGGACCAGGAACCCCTCTCTCCAGCTCTTTTTAAATTCTATTTCTATCGCTTTTCGTGTAAACTGAGTGCAACACTATGAATGTCATCCAGGAGAGACCGTTTGAAAGAGTGTGCCATTATCCAAAAAAATAAATACTCATATGTGTACAGACCATAGGAACAGACACACGTGTACATGTGCATACACATACAACACAATCACAAACATGGTACTTGGCTATCCACTCACAGTAGGGTTTCACATTCCAGACAGAAGAGTATTCCACAGTCACTCTGCTGTAAAGTAACTTGTGAAGTACTAGCTGTTACACAAAACTAAACACATCCACTACAGGATTTATTTTCATTGTGTGTTTACACATGAATGTTGTTTTTAACCAAATTTAACAAGCATACACTTGGAAAGCACCTTCTCTTCCATGGCTTTTCAGACTTTCCACTCTGCTCCATACTTATTCCTTGCTTTCTTTTATCCTCTCTGTTACTCGGTTCTATTTAGATCATGTGGTTCTTGAGTTCTCCTTTGGTAGAAGATGCTATTGTTTGTGGCTTGGACTATGTACTGAATCATCCATCTTTTTGCCTCTTCCACTTCATCTCCTGTTTGGAGCTTAGTTCATCCTTAACACTAATCAAAGCTCTGACTAACAAGTTGACGCACTTTCCCTTCCCCCGCCCCCCCCCCGGCAGCACTGCGCCTCGGCCCACACTGCTGTAAGCTGCTGGAGTTTCTTTTTCTGGTATGCTGCACCTCTCAGCCAGCACCAAGGGCTACTGGGAGATTAGCTTACCCAACAGCCAATCTGAGTGTCACACAGCACAGCCACTTAGTTTAGGCACACTGCAGCTCAAACTATTATGTGTTGTTAAGCGCTTCAGGATCTGTGCCTGGTGGGTGAGTGCAGACACTGATTTACTGTACACAGGAAGACAACATGTTGTGTGTGTGTGTGTGTGTGTGTGTGTGTGTGTGTGTGTGTGTGTGTGAAGCAAAATAGATCATCTCACTCAGCTCCTCTATCTTCAGACCACTTCTGTCAAGACTGGAATACCAATTCTGTAGCACTGCTGCTTGGTGTCCTTTGAATGAACTCTACACAGCTCATAACAGCCTCTTACACATCTAGCCATCAGCTAAAAAAAAATAAAAATCACACTGCACCAGTCTGACTGTGGTGAAAAGCCTGTATTACGTTTGTTCATGTTACACCTATCAAAAGTTGACACTAATCTTAATGAAGTGCCTTTTGTGGGTGTAGCCTGTCATTGTTGTATACAGCTTCTACCTAATTCATAGCAAGCCATATAACAATTCCTGTCTTTTTATGGGGGTACTGGGCTCTGTGTGACAGGCTGTATTTGAACACTCAATGTGCAGAGGCTGGGCTCTGCAGGGACATAAGTCAATTACTGTCGCTTTGCTTCAGTAGAGTCCAACTGGCTTGTGTTTTGTCATCGAGGAAGTCAGGTATGGTACATTCCTACCCACTCAAACCTGAATACAGAGATGGTTTCTTGCTCTCTGTCACTCTCTGTACAGGGGTTTAGGAGTTAGCACTGTCAACTGTCATTTAAAGAGGAAATGGCAATTGGTGGACAGGGAAATCAATTAAAAAACACTGTGATGTTTTATACAGTGTATTTGCATACCAGTGGAATACCAAACTATGTATGTTCACTTTGGTTCGTGCATTCCTCCTTTCCCTTCCTTGTTCACTCCTAAATGTAGGATATCTCACTGTCATCTTCTCCTCTTGTCACCCTAATTCTCCAATTTAAATTGTTCTACCTTCTGCCTCTTTTAACTTTTCTCCAGCACACTCAATTTTCACGCATGGCCTGGTTCCAACAAATTCCTCATTTTTGTTTTCACCCACCTTGTTAACCACAAGACGATTTACATTTCATAACTATTCAGACTGATGTGGCTACCTTTTTGGGCAGCTTTGTTGAATTAATCATCACCCTGAGCAATGATTTTGCATGCTTCATTGAGTATGTTCAGATACTTTACTCACAGAGGTACTTTCCTCTAAATAAAAGCTTAACAAGGTCCAAACCACAGATAGGCAAATGCAATCTAAGTGCCTTTATGCCTGTATGCACACACTGCCTCCTCTCATGAGGTAGAGAATTGGTTTTGTGGCATGGTTAAAAATGTCTAAGAATGAATGTGTGTTATTCATTATTCTGAGTACAAGTCAGTCTATTTTTTCTGATTCAGTTCCCCCTACAGCTGTGGACACTAAAACCACCTACACTTACAAAACATCCAGCATAAACTACATATACAAGTACCTATGCAATACTAATAGCAAGGTTACCACTGAGCTCAATGTAAATTACAATCACTTTCCCATAACTTTTAACACCGCAGCAGAGTCAGAGTGCTTCCAAACAATGTTTGTTGCTTCAAATTAACCATTATGTGTACCTCCTGGCAAAGATCCTCTGCTTGTGCTGTGATGGGTGAGGTGGGACTGACTCTGCTCCTCTGCTGGGACACAGCACTGTAGAGGGTGTAGGCATTCCTGAAGTCCTCCTTGGCAAGGAGCTGCACTATCAGCTCCACATCCTGCTGGCTCTGCGCATCAGTCAGGCAGTGCTGCGCGACCTTCAGAGCCTGCAGCAATTCCTCCAGTTCTGAGAAAGAGGCAGAGGCAGTGACGGGAACAGCACAGAGGCGATACAGAGCGACACAGGAGCTAAATGATAGAAGTCAGAAAAAGTTTTACTGCTTTAAGATGTGAATGTTTGCTTATTTTTTGTCCTATGGGTTTACTTTTCTGATCAGTAGCTTTGAACCTGCATTTGACCCATTGATACAGACTGTTGTCTAAGGCTCATTTCATGTTATACAAGACCTGGGCCTACAACTATAGCTGCATACACATCATTGCTAAACAGAGGTTTAACCACAACATGGGTGAGCTAATCTGAAACCATATATTACAAATATTTCTCTCCACAAGTTGAATTTGCAGAACATCTCCTAATCCGGGAATATTCAAAATGCTATGAGTTATGGGTGTGCTTTTGCAAATAAGGGTGGAAGTTGTCTGTTATTAGTATAACCGTGTATATAAAGTCTCTTTATATAGTATGTGGATATCCATAATTAGGAGGTTAATAAATTATTTTTGATGACTTGGATTCGCAAACATGTTAAGTCTAGGGAGACTAGACTTAGGCAAAAGAGTCACCCCCATTTGACCCCATTGCTTTCTGTGGTGCAGAGGTGCCAACCCTGCTGCTAAGCCACAGACACCATATAGACACTGTGCATCTGGTAAACAGAGTTGTCAACTTTCAGAGCAATTAAAGTATCTATAGACTACTGTATGTCTCACAAGTTATATAGGGCAGTAGAACTTGAACAAAAACTATGTATTCTTTAAGAGCTGCGGCAGAACATTTACAGCATTGTCTTTTTTGTGTCTCTGCAGTGGAAGTCTCCCGAGCCACCTGTGAGTCTTCATTTCTATTCAAGTGAGACTTTAACTTTATTTAATGGTTGCTGCAGTGATTACACTGGAGATTTATTAAAGCAGACAGTATGGATACATTTTATAGGATTTACTTTCTGCAACAACTTACACTCTATAGTAATGTTCATTGTATATGATTTAGAGGAGCATATTTCACAGTTGAGAGGCCCAGGTTGAACAAACAGAATAACTATTGTAGTAATCCTATTGTATAATCATAGTATAAACTGTAGATTAATCTTACAGAAACGCATGTTCACCTCTTTTCTTTTACACCAAAGCCGAGCACTGTCAGACCTACATTCCACTAAGGCTGAAAGCAGGGTCACAAAGTCAAGTCAGATAAGGTGCGCACTCGCAGGCACATTCAGACCAACTGCAAACGTGAGTTTATTACACATCAGTGTCTTTGTAATAATGAGGACTGAGTTCTGTATAAAGACTATCAAACATGTCACAACGTTCTGCATGACAATCAAATCTGACTCCTATTCACACTGGACACGCTGCAGTAAAGTAAATTCAACTAGTTGTGCTGAGTCACTGAAATCTGTTTGAAACTTAAGAAATATAATAATGAGCCCATCCTCTAAAACTTTTTAAATGTGTGTACACAATACATTTATTTATACAAATTGAAAAGTTAGCCACACAATATTTTGTGCACTAACCAGAATGGTGGACCACTGTATTTACTGTACATTCAATACTCTTTTGTATAATCAATATAATTAATCAGAAATTATTGTATTTTCCTTTGGCAACTGATGGGCTATCTCTCTTCAGTCCAGAGTTAGGACCAAGACACTAACCAGAATAAATGGTGGTCAGCCCCTAAAACACATCACCCTCCTCCGCTACCACCCTCTGCTCTGCCCCCCTTAATACTCATTGTTTTGACTCCTTTTGTTTTCACTGAATTTTTGTAAAACCTCACATCTCCCTATTCTACTCTGAGGTCTAAACTCTCCTTTGTAAAGCTTTTCCTCTTTCCACTCTAGCTGACCCCCATAAAGACCTTCTAACCCTTACTGCCCTCCTCCTCTCAACTTACCAGTGACAGGATCCTGAGAGCATGAGTCCTTGGTGGCCTTTTCTTTCTCCTCGAAGGTGGGATTGTCAATGCCCACCTTGGGGTTCTGTGCCAGCTTCTTGAGCCTCAGTGAAGCGTTGGGATCGATCTCATGCTTCCCCCTGCTGTCCTCCTCTCTCCTCTTCCTCAGCTCCTCCTGGTAGTGCTGGATCCTCTCCATGTGGGCACTGCAGTGTGGAGACTTGACAAGGCTGCTTTCCTCCCCTGGACAGTCCACTGCCCTCTCCTTGAGACCAGAGGCCTCTTGCACATAGCCGTTCATATGGGACGTGATCATCCCTGCTGCAGCAGTGTACAGCTCAAACCACCCCAGCGTTTACTGAGATCTGCTCGAGTGTTGCGAGGCTCCGAGACAGCTCAAATCAGAGGCCATACCACGCCATTGGAGGATGTAGTCCTCTATGTTCTTTCTGTGATCATGTCATCCTGAAGTACAAACAGAGTGTTAAAATGGATTTCCCTTGTTGTTTTTATGCAATTTTTATTTTTTAATGGTAAACAAAGTCAAGTATTATTTTTTTTCATTTTTAAAATGGGTAACTGAAAAATTATTATAACAATTTTTTAGAAAAGGTTAAAAAAGGATTTCCTTTATTGACTATCACTTTTATTGCATTCTTAGGAAACAATAAACAGAAATTGAAGGGTTTCATTGTCAGATAAGATATGCACCAGTTTGGCCACTACTGTGACTGGTAGCTCAAGCAACAATAGTAAAGATACTGGAGAACTCTAGAGCCCTGCCTACACATTCCCTTTTTTATTATACTTTAGAGGAGGTGATGGGTCAAACTGGTGTTATTTTATTTTCTAAAATATGTACTTTATTTGTTGTTTGTATCTAGTAAATATAAAATAAGCGTAAATTATCATCATCATCAAAGCTCGAGACTATCATGCCGATGTCAATTTACCACAATATGACACCATGACACAACTTGTGCTGCTACAATGTGAAACCTGTAATATGAATTTCCCTCCAGTTGATCAATAAAGTCTTATAATAATTTCAGCAAAGGTAACTTGTTTGCACTTGTTTCTCACTAACTCAGTTTAATTGAGGAGTTCAACAGTGGTGACAGTAACTTTTCCAGCTATTTCTTAATAGATTTTAAATGTATTTAACATATAAATGTTGTTCCTTCCTTCCGGCTGGCTGCCTGTTAATCAGGGCCAACATTTGCTCCTACCTCCTCTCATCGATGACACCACTAATCTAACTCTTCACATGGAAAGCCGTCTGGCCTCAGTCACCTGAAATCCCTTCAGTTCAGTTCATCCAGCCACTTGCTTGGGTACACCTGTCCCCAACAGTCCCGTCCTCATGAACAGCTTAGTTAAAATGTCCATCTGTAGCCAATGTACGCGTGCCTATATAAAGATATTGCAATTAAATGCGATGCCTGCCACACAGCTACTACCACCTGATCTGCCATTGTTGTGACTGATGTGGCTTAGAATCTATTTTAAGGATGCAATGTGCATTAATCTGGATTAGTAAATTTGGTAGTATGACTAGAGGATTTTCACTCTTGTAAAATAAACTCAATCTATATTTTATAACAGAAAATCATTGTCCAAAAACAGTCATAGAGTGACTGTAATAAAAGGATGATATATAACTAGAAAGCCAAAGGTATGTCTTCATCATTCACATAATGACATAAGCTTGTGCTTAAATACCATGCAGTGGCTTAGGTAGGGCTGTCTTTCTTCCAACCTGCTACTCACATGTTAAACGGCCCTTATTACTTACTTACAGTCAAAGACAGCTTTGTGTGCATTGAGGAAACCTCTCAAGTACCAAAAAGGATAAACATGGAATTTTTATTTTTATTTTATTTTTTTACAGAAAGCCACGTCAGTCATACACACATGTCAGCTACTACCTCATGGCAGCCCTCCCCTCTTCTGCCTACTTCCCACAGCTAATTACGTCTGGCAGGTCTACCCCCTGCCCCCTCCAGCTCTTGCGCCAAGCTCCCAAACTCCGCCCCTGCAGAAGCATTTAGCTACGTTTACAGTGGCAGTGTACGGCTGATAAATAGCAGAGACTGCCAGCGGGCCATCTGTTCCTGTGGGCTTAATTAAGCCTGGGATCTCATGCCTACTCTTGCTCAGTGGCCACAACAGTACTGGGAGGGATGCTGGATAGGGACAGAGGGACCAGAGGGAATGAATGGGAAGTGCACACACACGCACACACCCCTAGACATAAAAAAATGAAGCAATTCAACAGTTTGGTGTCAGTTAAATTTGTGGAACAAGTTTAGGGACAATGCAAGATTACAGAGATGGTGGAACATTTCTGTGAAATTAAATAAGAGCTGATCATGTCATGTGATGTCAAATTAGACATTGGCAATCAAGCTCATATTAGCAAGCCCACTTACTGAACAGGGCAATGTGATGCTGGAAGGCCAATAATACAAAATACTAACTGACTGAAGAGGGTTTGGCATGAGATACCCCAGGAAGACTTAAAACTTCAACAAATGAAAAGGATCTTAGTAGAAAACACAGTACTACCCTGCACTCCTAAAACGTACTGTACATCATCTATTGCTCTACTCAATCTGATGTACAGTTACTCCAGAATTTATGAGTGAAAATAGTGCTAGAACATCCTCCTTTGATAGCAGTGCTATTATTTGATTATTATGCAAAAAAAGTTCTGTTTAATGTCATGTATGTTGAAAACAACTCCAGTGGTATTTACTCACCGAAGAACAAACCAATCCAACTAATAATTGGTGATGACCCTTAAGGTGGTATCAAAGTTTCTCAAATATGTCCTAACAAGGGATTTCCTCCCAAATCTAATCCCAACTAAACATGCAGCACACTATTAACAGCATAACAGTGGGATAATCCGTAATTTGTACCAAAAATAAATAGATCAAAAATCGAGTTATTGATTTTAGAATTCATCCAGAACAGTTATATCTCGAATAGTAGTTGTAATTTGTTAAGATAACGTTACTCTGCCATTTTGTATTTGTTACCATATAACGTTTAATTAACATTAACGTTAGTCGCTGAAAGTCACAGTGATGGCTAAACTTCAGTGAGGTTAAATTACCCTCTACCACTAGATCTCTGGCTTCTTGCTATAATTAGCTAACTGTTACATGCATTACATCCAGAGGGTGAAAATGGAAAATATTCTCATACATTAGTCATAGTAATAGTTCTGTGGTTTAAAAACTATTTGCCGCTGGCTGAAGTTAACATTAAGCTAAGGTTAGATGCATTTCAATGAGTCACGAGAACAACTGAGTCCTTCCTATTGTGTAGAAGTACGTTAATGATCTATTTTGAACAATTTTACAAAAAAGGCAATCGTCTTAGCACAACCATACACAGCGGCAACAGCACACTTAATACACACATTTGATATTCATTTTACTGTGTACAAATGAACTTGCATTAACGTAACAATGGCAGGGAACTTAACTAACGTTAGCTTAGCAGCCTGGTGGTACCGCTAACTTAACTGCGTAGCTTAACGGTAACGTCCCGCAATAGACCGAGTGCACTCACCGCTTCAAAGATAGCAAGTTCAAATGGGTTTTGGTTCAGAAGCAGTTATTCCTGTAAAATCCAGTGCTCCGAAAATGTGTCTGTTTTCACACACGGAAGGTCGGGAACAGAAAATGGTCTCTCCAGGTCTTTGCCGAACCGTGTTCAGCCACAGCACTGAGTTTTGTCCAGGCACTGTTGGGACACTTGTGGCCATTACTGTGAACCTGGTGTTTTGAGTCGTCTCCCTGGCAACACTGCAGCTCCACAGCGCCCCCTCTCTCCCAGACACGTAATGACCACATTTTACAGCAAAGATGTCAATATACGGTATGTAATACAACAACAATCTCTGAATGTCACTTTTAAATTTAAAAGTACACTTGACAGCAGATTTTTATTACTTTAACGAAAAGACAACCAGTTACAAAAGTGCAGTCCCTCTGTGCAGTAGCTACGTGGGCCCAAACACACTCTCACAGACATACATTATATTTACATTACAGTATATTTACATTACATTTACTAGTTTGCTTTTTTCAAAAGCAGTTGTAGAACAACATACATCAATAAAGTATCAATATGATAAGAGATCTACAAGTGACAATACATACTAATAAGCGAGCAATAAATACTAATAAGAGAGTATTGCACGTATGGCATCAATGGGGTAAATACCTATGGAAAAAAGTAAGAGTTAACAAAATAGTGAATTGTAAGGAGACTGAAGGAGAAGAGCACAGGAAGTCCATGTTAGAGGTTAGGGGTTAAACATACACTAATTTGTTGCACAAAAATATATAAAATATAAAAAAATATTGCAAGACAAATAAAGTTCATATTAATGGATTTTGTCACTCCTATTTTTATGCTTTCACTCATGCTTTCACATGATGTTCTAAAGTTTGGAACTATAGTGCCCATAATGCTTTGGGGGACGTATAGTAAGTATTCAAATGCCATGTGGATTCAATCAATGAATTATGCTATGGACTGAAACCTGAGCCCAGATTTTTTTTTTGGCATATATTTACTTGTTAATTTATTATTAAAAACAAAGTAAAAATACTTATAATGCAGAGTGTCCAATTCTGAGACTTTTATTGTTATATATACCATATTGGATTTAAATTATGCAGATTTTTCATCTGCAGTCAAACCCTTCAATTAGAGAATACACAGGACCTGTAATTTATATTGTATCTCCAAAAAACGACAGACTTGACCTTTAATTAGACCTTGTGTAAGCAGACCCTAAATGATCGGCCATATACTTTTTTTTTATCCCTATGGCCTCAACCAGTTGAAGGCTCTTGGAAGATTAGAAACTCATGGAGCAACTCAGAGATAAAGTGCATGGTAAATCTCTTGTTACCCTGTCAGTGTATCCTCTAATAAATAAACATACACTTGTTGCACTTGAGGGTGTGAAGAATTTTCCATTATTTTCTACAGTCATTTTCATACTGATCCCCTTTTACATTCCACACATTTTATACACATTCACATAGATGAATTTAAGAAGTTCTTGTCACAGCACTATTAATCATCACCAACTAATGGGATCTACTGTCATTTCACCTTGCAGAGCAGAACAGAAACTGTCTAATCTCATGCAGCCTCAGAAATATCTACACCAAAGCCTGAAGCAGCCTTTTTCCTGCTGTATTTTCTATTAAGTTAATCCTTTCTGACACCTCTGTGCTTAACCTCTTTTCCTCATTAGGCTCTCTCCTGCCAGTTCCTGATTCTTAAATACTTACCTTCCTGGAAAGAGAGACAGTTAAAACCCCATTTTCTTTGCAGTGATTCATTCCAATGCAGCTATTTTTTCTTTGTTTACCTAAGTAGCAGTGGTGGAAACATACTTTAAATATCAAAAGTTAAAGTACTCGTTCTGCAGAAAAATGCCTCCTGTGACTGATATATAGTTACATACTATAGTTAGAGTGTTTATATTGATGCATGAATGTGTAAGTAACATTTTACTGTTGTTGCTGGTTGAGATTAGGCTAGTTTTAAGTATGTTACTATTTGGTAGTTTAGTCCAGTGGTTCTCAACCTAAGGGTCAGGTCCTCTCCAAACGGTCACAAGATAAATCTGAGGGGTCTTTAGATGATTAATGGGAGAGGAAAGAAGAAAAAAACTAAAGTTCTCCTATACACATTTGTATTCATTTCTTTCTTTTGTATTTGTATTCTTTAGCTTTTTTTGTAAACTTTGATTGATTTGATCTATTTGGTTCTCGAACAACTCTCTAATAAAGGCAAGAATTTCTGTGTGTGTGCGTGTTTGTTTGTATTTCGATTATGTCGAGAATCATTCCCTCAATCAACCTCACATGGGGCGGGTGTGTTGCTGCAGATCCAAGGGAGTGCAATGCCGCATTTGGTGCAATTTGGTCACAAGCCAAAAATGTTGGGAATCACTGGTCTGATCTTTAAAAATATGTATTTTATAAGATGATTATATTCTTTTGATATAAAACCTTATCTGAAGAGTAACTGGTAGCTATAGCGGTGACATAAATGTAGTGGAGTAAAAAGTGAAATTGAAATATAGAGAAGTATAAAGCAGCATAAAGTACAAGTATTTCAAAACTGTATATAATACAGTACATGAGTTACTTTCCTTTATATTAGTGCAGTTAAACACATTAAAATTTGGGAAATGTATCCACTGGGGTGCTTTCCTCATGGACTTTGGCAATAGTTGGTAAGGAAGATCATCTCTCATCCATTCAAAATTCATATACCCCCTACCACCTGCCAAACTTTTAATACCAAAGAAGAAAATCACTAATTTTCTTTAGATATTTTTTATTAAAAAAGGAAACCCAACAAGATTTTTTTTTTTACATAATGATCAAGGATTTTTATTATCTTTGTCTCTTTCATCCGTTTCATATCATTACAGAAAATGTTATAGTACAGCGTTGTTCAATGTCTCCTCATTGCTTAATAATTTCCTTAGGAGTGCTGGTCACATATATCTGTACAATATGGTTCTTATTTTTTCTGTACATTTTTTGTGAAGTTGGTTAAAAAGGCTGTCAGCACTTAAAGAAGCTGTTTCTTTTCTTTATTTTTTTTCTTCTTAAATAGTTGATCAAATAAAAGATTATTTTCCCCAGGTTCAGCTCACCCCTGGGGGAGTTTGGGGCAGAGTTTACACCCGGTCACCGTGAATATAAGGAAGCTTCAGGGTCTGGGCAGACTGGGGTGTGTTCCCCCCACCTCCCCATACCAACATCACCTCTTCCCTGCCCAGGCATTTGGCACTGCGCACATAAACAAGACTCACAAGATAAACAACAAGCAAAGCTCTTTGTGAAGCCATTATGATGCATACTAATGAGAGAAAAACATAACTGTCACCTTGATGGGCGCTCAAAAGAGGAAGTGGTCTTGATGTGCCCCCTCTTCCTCTTAGCTGAGCACCATGGGAAATCTGGAGTCTTCCTCAATGTTTTCTTCATTTTCAAAAAACAGATTCTTTTTTTTTTCACTAAAGATGAGAAAATAATAATGTTCTTTTTTTGTCCTGGCAGGCACCTACAGCTGTCTATTAAAATGCTACTGCTATAGATAAGGTCTAGCATTGAACACACAAAGCAATTGCAATGAAAGGAACGAAGTTGCCTTAATATAATAATGATAATAAGAAGAATAATGATAATAATAATAAGAATAATCATAATAATATATTACAGAATAAATCTCTTTTTATAATTAGATTTTTTCATTAAAAGTTATATTTTCTTTGTTTGAAATACTATAATCTTTTTAAATTAATTTTTTCATATGTATCTAGGTTGTGATCAAGATGTTGACTATACCTCAACGTTATCCAAATCAATAAAACTAGCTGTGCCGTTGCATATTACAGAATAGTCAATGATATGTGGACATGCACCGTGAACCACCCATTCCAACCGTCGCCATATGACGCCGACGCTCCGTCCCCGCGGTGATGACATCATAGCCGGCCGATGACCATGACGTCAACCACCTCGCCCTTGTGCAGCTCCACGTATTGCTCTGTTTTCGGAGGTAGCATCAGGAGCCCATTAGCACTGCGCATGCTCATCAGCCTGCTGCTCACCTGGTTCCCTGCAACAGAGAGGATGGGGAGTTTCTTGTTTTTGTGTTTCATCCAATGATAATCAAACTTAACATGATTAAAATGGTCACAAATTGTATTAAATGTTGCAGTTTGACCTATTGGTTATCTTATCTTTCATAGTCAAACTGGCTAATATTAAAAGACTACAGAGGCCAAGTGTCAGACATAGTAAATGCAGGGAATCTAAGGTATAATCAATCTACTTTATTATTTCCGCCCTGATGAAGACCGTCTGAGGTTGAAACTGGTGTGCGTTTTAATATGCCCTAAATTAATGCTTTTAACATGTTCTGTGCCTGGAAAATGTTTTCTTCAGGCTAATATTAACTTTAAAATGCTCCAAAATGCAAAGGGGAAAAAACAAGTGAGGCAAATGTTTACATAAAGTAGCTGCAGTTCAGTGAATGTGTTAATTTAGAGGATTTTATGGGCTTGATGTGAAAAACTGTACCTCTCAAAATTATTCTATTTTTTAACCTTGGATTCCTCGCTTGACAGGGAGCAATAAATTAACAAATTCTGCAATCAAACAGTGAACAGTTAGAGCCTTACTGAGATATGACAGTGGCTGTCATACAGAATCCTGCATAGCATTGTTTGACTTTGATTTTGGTACCTGTGCTCTGTGCCCACGGCAGAGGCTCCTGGTGATGCCATGTCAGAATGCAGCGGTGGTATTCAGGGCGAGGATCCAACTTCACATCGCAAGACAACTAGAGAAAAAACATACAGTGTAAATTAAAATGATATACTGTATGTCAACATGATAGCTTCACACTTACAATACAAGATGGCTTGTACAGTGTAGAAACATATATTAAATTGGTTTTTAAGATTCAAGTTCCTAGAATCCTGGCACTTACATTTTTGTCTGATGTTGCAAACCCCACTATTCTGGCACCCTAAAAGGCTTCTAACAATAGGTTTCTTGGCCCAGTGCAGGCAGACTGTCACAAACTTGCAGACCGCTAAAACTTTGGACTCATGACCCTGATGTAGGCCACAAGCCGTCTAACAATAAAGTTGTTCTTTATACTACTAGTTTTTCTAGAGTTTTGGCCTCTTCAGTTTTTGCTTCTTCATGCACCTTGGAAGTAGGTGAAGTTGTGCCAAAAATCCCTACCAAGCTTTGGACATCAAAGAAGTATCCTCAAAGAAGTCCTTAATATCAGAATTCCCTTCGAGCACATAAATGCAGCACATTCGTTATCTCTAAAAAAATCTTCTAATGGCAAAAATCCCAGATCTTGACCATCACTAAAATATAATTAACTTTGGTAAAAAGCTATCTACCCACCCAAGTTCTCCCAAATACATATGTACAACTTAAAACGTTATTTATTTTCTACAATGCAAACAGAAAGGAGTGGAAACTCTTCCAACTTTATTGGCAAAGGTAAAGGTTTTTCCAGAATAATATTTGACCTGGGTCTGATGCCATCTGCTGAGGGAAATTATCTGACTACATCTGTGCTTTTCAGTCCATCAGTTCCACCACTAAGTGGCAGTAATGCATTCAAGTTGATTTCTAACTGCTTTTTAACAGCAAATTACAGGTGCTGGTCATATAATTAGAATATCATCAAAAAGTTGATTTATTTCAATAATTCCATTCAAAAAGTGAACCTTGGATATTATATTCATTCATTACACACAGACTGATATATTTCAAGTGTTAATTTCATTTAATTGTGATGATTAAAACTGACAACTAATGAAAATCCCAAATGCAGTATCTCCGAAAATTTGAATATTACTTAAGACCAATTCAAAAAAAGGATTTTTAGAAATGTTGGCCAACTGAAAAGTATGAAAATGAAAAGTATGAGCATGTACAGCACTTAGTACTTAGCTGGGGCTCCTTTTGCCTGAATTACTGTAGCAATGCGGCGTGGCATGGAGTCGATCAGTCTGTGGCACTGCTCAGGTGTTATGAGAGCCCAGGTTGCTCTGATAGTGGCCTTCAGCTCTTCTGCATTGTTGGGTCTGGCGTATCGCATCTTCCTCTTCACAATACCCCATAGATTTTCTATAGGGTTAAGGTCAGGCAAGTTTGCTGGCCAATTAAGAACAGGGATACCATGGTCCTTAAACCAGGTACTGGTAGCTTTGGCACTGTGTGCAGATGCCAAGTCCTGTTGGAAAATGAAATCTGCATCCTCATAAAGTTGGTCAGCAGCAGGAAGCATGAAGTGCTCTAAAACTTCCTGGTAGACGGCTGCGTTGACCTTGGACCTCAGAAAACACAGTGGACCAACACCAGCAGATGACATGGCACCCCAAACCATCCCTGACTGTGGAAACTTTACACTGGACTTCAAGCAACGTGGATTCTGTGCCTCTCCTCTCTTCCTCCAGACTCTGGGACCTTGATTTCCAAAGGAAATGCAAAATTTACTTTCATCAGAGAACATAACTTTGGACCACTCAGCAGCAGTCCAGTCCTTTTTGTCTTTAGCCCAGGCGAGACGCTGTGTCTTGTTGAAGAGTGGCTTGACACAAGGAATGCGACAGCTGAAACCCATGTCTTGCATACGTCTGTGCGTGGTGGTTCTTGAAGCACTGACTCCAGCTGCAGTCCACTCTTTGTGAATCTCCCCCACATTTTTAATGGGTTTTGTTTCACAATCCTCTCCAGGGTGCGGTTATCCCTATTGCTTGTACACTTTTTTCCACCACATCTTTTCCTTCCCTTCGCCTCTCTATTAATGTGCTTGGACACAGAGCTCTGTGAACAGCCAGCCTCTTTAGCAATGACCTTTTGTGTCTTGCCCTCCTTGTGCAAGGTGTCAATGGTTGTCTTTTGGACAGCTGTCAAGTCAGCAGTCTTCCCCATGATTGTGTAGCCTACAAAACTAGACTGAGAGACCATTTAAAGGCCTTTGCAGGTGTTTTGAGTTAATTAGCTGATTAGAGTGCGGCACCAGGTGTCTTCAATATTGAACCTTTTCACAATATTCAAATTTTCTGAGATACTGATTTGGGGGTTTTCATTAGTTCTCAGTTATAATCATCAAAATTAAAAGGAATAAACAATTTATACAGTATATACACAATATATCAGTCTGTGTGGAATGAATGTATACATTATACAAGTTTCACTTTTTGAATGGAATTACTGAAATAAATCAACTTTTTGATGATATTCTAATTATATGACCAGCACCTGTATGTAGCATAGCTCTCTGGATAGCACCCATGATGGCAGGGGACCAGACCTCTTACATGATGATGCTAGTTGGGGACACAAGCTGCGGCTGTTCAGTGTTTGATATTATTATGATTTTTCTTGCTTTACAGTTATGAATATTCATGACCAGGGAGCCTTCAGGTCAGTGTGGGCAGTGATTGGTTCCTCTGCCAGGTTAAAGCAAAACATGGTGGTCATAAATATGTATTGTGTGGATGATGAAAATAGTATTAAATTGTGAGTTAAGATGCAATGTACTGGAATGATACATATTTTCTCTCTGCTGGAGTTTGTTGCATCTACACTCAGATGTTCACATATTGGAAGAGAGAGGATCTTTTTGGAAATAAGGACTTGTATTTCTAAGGATTTGTATTTCTTTTTTTTACTTGTTTGAGGCAGACACAAAACAACCTTGATAAAAATCAAAATCACACCGTTCTCTAAATTAAGTGTGATACGACTGCCACTTTTTGTTCAACCTGAAAGCTAACACCTGTTTGTTACCATTAAACAGAAGAAAAAAATACTTTGGTGACCACCAGTCACATGATGAACTTTGACTTTGTGTGTCTTGGCCAGAAAGTCAGGCTACCCTGGTTGCCCTGTGCATCCTACCCTTGCTTTAATGATGGTGGGCCTAGGGTCCAAAATGCCCTGCATCTTCCTCAAGGCAGGGATGACAAAAAGATTACAGGTGACAACAGCGGACACGGGGTTTCCTAGGGCAGGCCGAGACCGAGAGAGGAGAGCATAGAGAGAAAGGACAGAGAAAAATATATGAGTAACATCTCTTCAGAAACAGTGGATTGAATCACTCTTTCTCTCAACTTCACACACTACCTGGGAGGGCAAAGATTAGTTTGCGAGCACCGTCCATGTCCAAGGTGGCAAATGTTGTCGGGAGACTGAAAAGAAAAAAACCCCAACATGTGTTGATTTTGATTTCAACCATTATTATAAATTCTGTACTAATTCCTCAGTGTCATTGTACCGTTGTAATTTAGTAGACTATATTTGCCTGTTTTGTGGAACACTGCTTTAGATGTACATCTGATATTTAAACTTATTATCTTGTTAACTCTAACCCATGGTATTTACATTTTCTGTTAAGCACTTGATAACTGTGTTGTGTGTTGAGAATAAAGTTTTCTCACCCTGGTTTCATAAAAACACGACCAAAATGGATCTGAGCATGAAGATCAATATCCAGCACCTGCTTAAGGTAGTCCTAAAAAATACATTGAAATTACAAACCAACATTTATCAAACATAACAGTGAAATGCATTTAAAAAAACTCAAAATTACTATGGAGAACCATACCTCCCCCGAATAATAATGTTTGAAAATGTATGTGTGGATACTGGAGATGAACAGAATCATCCAAGATTAATAAAAAAAGCTAACTCAAACCCCCCATAAAAAGCATCTGCTGTCATCCCGCCCTCTACCACAAGGTGCCAGTGAACACACAATGTCATGATTGGATGGGTGCACTTTTTGTTTTGCCATCATACCTTCTCGCCCATAGACACTCCTCCTGAGGTGATGATGACATCAGCACGGCTGATGCCTTCATTCAGAGCGTTGAGAAGGTCATCGGGGCTGTTGGGCACAGAGTTTGGAGGTATTATAGTAAGATGATGAACATTACATTGGAAGTATAACAAGTGTGGAAATGTTCAGAGAATGAACGTGAAGGCGTACTTGTCTCCCACGATGCCCAGATTGATGGTGGGGTAGCCGTGCTCCTGGATAGTAGCCAGCAGGGTGGAACGATTGCTGTCCCTGATCTTCCCAGGATGGAGGTCGTCTTCTGGGTTCAGCAGCTACCACAACACATGGGGAGACAATGAAACTATAGAAACACTCTTCCTACATTCAATAGCCATCCTTTTTAGCTGGTATGAGTCAAAACCAGATCTGGCTTAAACATCACTCATAAAATATTCTTCTTCTGGTTTAAATGACATATTAAATAGTATTTTACTGTGACAGAGCAAAGTAAGAAAAAAGAAAATGTATTGTGAATTTATTAATTGGTTGTTAGACAAAAAGCAATTTGGAAATATCAACTTGTGCTCCTGGACCTTGTCATGCACATTTTCACTATCTGGGGAAATTTCAATCGATTAATTGGAGGAATTCCCAAAAGATTATAAACTATGAAAATAATCAGTTAGTAGTTGCAGCCCTACTTAGTTATATTTTTGAATTAATGCAAATCATCCCACAGCACAATGTGTGTCTTGTATCGGTATTCACACATCCTGACCTTATTACTTTTCATAACAGAACTACAAATCTGAACTTTCTGTTTCTTAGATGATAGATTAAACGTCAACAAGCACTGCTAATTACTGTAATTATTAAAGGAAGGCTCCACACATGAACACACATCTAATTTAGCTGGTTTATACTGAGTTTGGGGGCAGACATACTGTATACATTCATTTGTAAACACCAACTCTGCACAGATACAGTTTTTAAATTTTAAAAAGAGAATGTACCCAAAATGGAGATGGTCAAATTAACATTGCCGCAGGTATGGAGTGCAAAGGAAGCATCTCTAATCCTCTATTTCATCAGACTTGCCCAAAGGAGGGGAGATGAGGACAATATCACTTCATAGATTTGGAATGTGGCCATGTAGTAGGTGACTCACAGCTGATTTACACAATTTACACATATCTGCACAGCGCTGAGAACAAGTTGTTATGGGTATCTAGAGTCTGCTGAGGATCTCCATGAAGGTTACGCACCCCATAAAATCTAAACTGCAAATCAGTCACACAGAAAATGCACAAAAATGATCCCAGCGTTTAAAAGAAACCACCTGGTCACAGATAAACGCATTCTTCACAACTGAAAGTACACATGGAGCGGCTGAGTGCACACTCGCATCCGCAGTCAAAGCAAACAATGTTGATTGTGCATAAATATGATCGAGGTACACTGTCAAAAAAGATGGCACGTTATTGTTACCTTCAGGAGGTCAAGCCAAACCTTTTTGGGAAATACAGACACACTGGTGCGCCCTTATGTGACACTGTGGGGTATAATTTGGTATAAAAGGGCAAAATAACACTTCTTGATGAAAACAAGTTATTCATAACCCTTTACCTCATTTCCTGTGGACATGACGGCCACCACAGGGAATTTCTGGACCTCCACCTCTGTGACTCCCACAGTAGCCAGAAGACCAATCTCAGACGGGCCCATGTGGGTGCCCTTTGCAAGTACACACTCCCCGCGCTTAATGTCATGACCGATAGGCCTATGGTAGGACAGCAGAGATAATGGTTTGGAGGAAAACAAGAAGAGAAAGGGAAGAATGTTGACAAATGCACTGCGCAATTAAAATCTGTAAATTCCCTACTGTATACTGTGTAATCTAAGTTGCTATGCTATAATAGTAATGTTCTGTAACACCCAAAATGAAGCAGAAATAAACATTCTGGTAGAGACCTTAAGTGTATTATAAGTATTGGTTTTTGTTACTAACATAGAGGTAAATAAAAAAACAAATATAACCAAAAATCAACTTTCAGTAATTAGTTTGATACTGCTAACCATGAGATGTATACAAAAGACGACCAAAAAGGCGGGCGGGTGAGTGACACTGTAATTTACAGTATTTGATAAATAAAATGGTGATTCAATACGACACTAACCTGATGTCCTGCCCTGGACGAGCCTGTACTAGGATTCGTACCTCCAGCTCCTCTGTGCCCTGAAAGACAAACCAGCTGTCAGGTCCATCAAAGTGAACAGAAACAGTTTTACTTGGACTATACTAGACCAAAACATTGTGTGTTCTGTTCATCTCAGGGCTAAACTTACTCTCAGTGAAATTTAAATCAACCAGAATCCATTTTCATTTGCTATGGTGTTGATATAGACCTCTAGTAACTGTAATAAGGTAAATGTGAGTCAAAAGTTACTGATCCCCTACATGGGTTAAATTCTGGTTGGGTTGTGATGACCACAACCCTGATTCTGACATCTTGCCTCTTGTTCGTTGGGTAAAAGACTGAAAGTTGGACTTACGTCTTCAGACTCGCGGAGCAGCTCAGTGTCTTCCACCTGGACTACAGCGTCGGCCCCGCATGGGATAGGGGCACCCGTCGTCACCCTCATCACCTGGCCGGGCATCACTGTGTGGGTGGGCTGCACAGAGACACAAATTAAGACTACAGTTACAATTAAATTACAAAGAAGGATAAGCCATGACACAAAACATTTTTAGGGTGGCTCATTTCACCTAAAGTAAAATAGAGTAAAGTGAAATGATAGATTGTATTCTACTGAAGTTTCCCAAAACACATCTCACAAACTGTTTTGAGCCAAAACAGTGGTCAAATTGAAGTTAAAACAAAATAAAACTACATGTAAAAAAAATGTGTTGACCTAGTGAAGGATATGAAGGCATGTATAAAGTATGTGTTTGCATGCCTGCTGGCTTTGTTCAAGATGAGAGGTCGAGGTAGTCAATAAATCTCTGCAGCCTACTCTTGTCTCAAAGGTCTAATCTGTTTTATTGCTTGGCAGCACTTTGACTTTCTAGCCCTGCTTTGGGGCGAATGGCTTTTCATCACCTGCTGAAGGAACACAGTGGCATGAGTTGAAGGACAAAAGTGAAGTACTTTATTTTCATATAGAGGTTGTGCGTGTGTGTCTTTTTTTGTGAGCCAGAGAAAGCATGTGTGTCTAAGTGTTAATTGTTGGCGCGGACCTGTTCTCCAGCTTGGGACTCTCCAATGATGAAGCGGTCACCTGGGCCATCAGCAGCTAAAATTAAAGAAAGATTTAATAGCATTACACATGTGTGTAGCTAAAAAAGTGTGTGTGTGTGTGTGTGCGTGGAGGGCTACAGAATGAACAACCAGGAAGAGAAAGAGAGAGAAAGAAACACTGACATTTGATTTTCTTCAAGTAAACATCTCAACAGATATACACAGTATCTACCAGGCCTCACAAATTTAAACAAGAACTCTCTTCTGTAATGGTGAAACATGCAAGCCACAAGCACTTTTTAAAAATCATGCTCTCCACTGTGAGGTGTACAGCAACCATCCCTTTCGACTTGAGCCAATGTGAAAACATTCAGAAACACCCCTCATTGTTCTTCTTTTTTACAGACCAGACACACAGGACCAAGAATGAAGCTCATCACAAGACACTTGAAATACATTTTGACATTGCAAAATCTCCTTGGCAAGTGAAAAACATTGTGTCTTTTTTTCATGGTTCAACATGTAATCTTAAATAAAGAATAAATTGCTTCTCTACTAGTTATTAAAAAAAAAGTTGGTCAGTATTTTCCCTGTGGATCAGTCAAAACCCCCCCTGGATGAGAACAAACATCTGTTGTTGAGTTAAAAAGAAGACAATTCTTTTCTAGTTTTTAAAAAAATGGACGTACAGCACAAAAGCTGTTTGTCATTGGACTCTATGCTCTATCTTTGCCTATATGTTCGCTGACCTCTGAGGAAACGTCTGCTTCATAACTTTGCAGTTCTTGGCATTAACACCTACTACAGTCAGCAGTCTTCTTTTCTCCTGACACTCCTTCATTTCAGATGATGCTGTCACAGAGAGTGAACTTCTGACTTGCGCACTCTTTGGCACCATCAGGCCTCAGCACATCCCTGTGTCCAGGTACATGGATGTGTCACAGTCTAGGCACTAAAATCTCTAAAATCTGAAATGTATGCCTTAATAGGCAACAGTCCCTCAAGCCAGGTGCATAAAACCAGAGAGATCTGTGGTGTTCTGCTCCTCCTAGTCCATCGGCAAGAGCCAACAACAGATGTTACATGCAAGAGTTCTTGAGCTGCCTGGAGCTTACAAGCTGCCAGCCTGATCTCCAGGTTAACCTTGCCCTTATGGCTTTGCAGGACTCCCAGACGCAGATTTCTTGACCAAAACCAGTCAACCAAGTTTGACTGGATCTCACCTAGAAAACTTCTCTAAGGAGTTAGTGTCGCCATAGGAATGAAACTCTTTGAAACCCAAATCTCTGAACAAAGCCACTTGTTCTCCCCCTGGCAGCTATGGAGGACAACCCTCTCCACGTCCCACAATGCAGAGCCTCAATCTCCCTTCAGGTCAACCTGGCAGAAGAAGCCCTTACATAGCTCCTGAGGCAGTTCTCCACTGCCCCATTGTCCTGTTCATCTTCAAGTAGGACAGTCAGGTCATTTTTTTCAGAAGGACAGACACACTGGCCTGGTTAGTTCTGCAACTTTCTCTTAAGAAAACAAAACAGTGACTCTGAATAGACAGTCTCATGGACACTGTTGGCACCAGGCTGCGGAGAGGGGCCCATAGAGAATTTTTATGTACATGGCCCAGGTTTTAGTGCAACACCCCTGTCTGCAGCACCATCTAATCAAAAGCAATCAGCTATGTAAATGCAAAGCATCATCGGGACGAGAACTTATACAGAACAATATATTAAACTTATCTACTAATCCTTGCATCACTTCAAAATCAGTAGTATTAATGCAGTTTTGAATAAGTAGGAAAAATTATATTTATTATGAATCTGAATAAATGTAGCATAAATTATTAGCCCATGCACTTTGAAACTGTTCCCATTTCTTTTACAGTGACATGTTTTTGAGGTCTTAGTTTGAATATTTAAACTGTTGTTTTACAGTTTTAACATCAACCCTTTTTTTATTGTATCTACATTGTTTCAGCAAAACTGACTCTAATGCAAGGAACATATTTTAAATCACCTGTACCCTACTTACCTCTCACAGCATAACCATCCTTGACAGAAGCAGGAAAGGGTGGCAGGTTGTCTTTGGCATAAACGTCCTGAGCCAGGACTCGACCCATCCCATCTGTGGGAGAAGAGGAAGAACATGGGTGTGAGGAGAAGCTGGGCGAAGGGTGGCGGAGGGAAAGAGCGACAGCTGGAGAGAGAAAGAGAGACAGAGGTAGAGGGGGTGAGGGAGACAGTGTATCCGATTTAGATGAAGATACAGCGGGGCATATGTGCCGGAGGTGTGTATATGTGTTTTGTGTGTGTATTTTAAAGGGAGACATAGTGTGACACCATGCATCAGGATCTCTGTGTACAACTTACCACCTGACCAGCACACACAGACACACTTTCCTTTTCTATTTCAGCTTCACTGATGCACATACATCAAGTGGAGGCTTGCAAGTGTCCCTATCCAAGTTTCTTAATCACTTCCACCAGCCAGACAACTTAAAAACACTCAGGAAACATTTGTGTAGGAAGAACAAAGACTCTGCACAGAGACAATAGCTCAGAGAGAGCGAGGGAAGGAAAGAAAAGACAGAAAAAGACAGAGGGCGAGTGGGTGGAGAAGAAAAATTCTGGCAATAAAATACCTTAAGCTGCTGTGTGGCTATATATAGCATATCTCAAAGCCTTTATGCTATGATTATGTGGGTATTAATATGAAGATCTAAGCTTTGATATAAATGAGTTGAAGGGAAAAAAATATGCATGAACACATACAGACACCCACACATGCACACACACATCGGCTTACTATATGACAGTCATAACGAGCTGCTGTAAATAATGCATCTCAATGGTAGATGAAGACACATAGGCTTGTTGGACGTGTCCTATCCTTACATCTTTTTTTAAGGTGAGCAGCATTTCATCTGAGATATTCTGGTGTATTTTCACAACCGCTACTGATTCCAAGCTGGTATTTAAACAGCTTGTTAAAACCATGTGTTGGAGCTGAGTTGTGAATAAAAATAGAACAGAGGTGATGTCTTGTTGCTGGAGCAAAATTTGTATTTGATTTGATGCTTTGCCAAACATCACTTTCAGTTGGTCCAAGTTTTTAAAGGGGTTATATAATGGTCATTAAATCAAGGGGCGCTGGGACATCACTGGTCCAAATAATCTTCTACTTATAATCTTCTGAGGCTGATATAAACATAGGCATGCGCACCGCCACACTCATCCTAAACATACAATAGCTGTGTACATATATTCTTGCACATAGATAGATGGGAATTAAAGGAATAGTTTGCCATTTTTGGGTGTTAGATGAGAAGAATGATACCACTCATGTATGTAGTGTAAATATGAAGCTACAGCCTGTAGCTAGTTAGCTTAATTTAGCACAGAGATTGGAAACAGGTGGAAACAGCAAGCCTGGCTTTGTCCAAAGGTAACAAAATCTACATAGTTCTTCTAAAGCTCACTAATTAACACGTCTTTAAACCTGCTGTTGTCTCTCTAAATATTTCATCTCTCATTTCCCATCCTCCTCTCCTCCTTATTCCACTGTCCTCCTCAGAACGGTGCTCCTGCAACTCCTCCAATTCTCTCTCCTCTCTAAGAACATGAAACATGATTTTTCACCCAGGAAAAAAAAAAGAGTGTTCCTTCTACCGTCATTGATCTAGAAGTCATGTGCGCCGCAAGCTATTATTGCCTGCACTCCTCGCTACCCCCTCTTCAGAGATGAATTAAAGAGCTTGTATTTCCCCCTCTGGGCCTGTGTCACCCCCCACTGGTGCTGAGGCCACCCTGCTAGAAGGATGACTAGACCCACAGGTGTATCTGTTTATTTAGACATGCAAATACAACTACAAAGATGCATTAAAAACATACATTAATGAATGTGAATAAGATTTTTTTTTCTATCTCACCTTCTAAATCTTTCACTTTTTAATTAAACAGTTTTCTTTTGGCGATAATAGGAACAGGCAGTAAACACACTATTGTCATATTATCACCTTTTAAGTTGCTATGGCAAATTGTTAGCAAACGGCGGCTTATTTACACATCCAACTTTATCATTCACTTGGAAAACTAATTAGGGCTAGTCTGTATCGTTGCAGCAGTATTCACTCTTGTGTGTTGAGTTAATGATTTCCTTGTAAATGTTTTAGATTTTCAGGACCCAGAATCCTCCAAATATTGTAGAAAAAAAACGAAAAATACAGATTATCTCAATCTATAGTATAGTACCCAACAAATCTGACATAAATAACTTGAAACAATAAACAGGGAGCAAACAGACTGCATAATGAGTACCTGGTTATAGTGGAAGTCAGTAATAGAGCCTCCACAAACTACACTACAATTGCTATGAACATTCCCGTAAATGGTCGGCTATGCCACATGAGCAGAGAGCTGACAATGCCTTCTGGTGGGCATATTAACCTCAGCTTAACTGGACTGGGCTGAGGTAGGCAACTGATTTCAACATTTTTTGTAATATTTGTTGAAATTCTCATACTTCCCGACAGCAATCACTAAATCAAATGTTCTGACACAAAAATAAAAAGGTGGTATCTGTGGCTGTTGCAGGGCTCTAATAAGCACGGCCAATCATTTCATTCGGTCCAGAGGCCTACCTGCCTGTCTAACTAACTACCTGTGGGCTCTACTAGTGCACTCCTTGCAAATGAAAATGTGTTTTGGGGGAGCGTCTTTGGAGTGAGGCCTGAAGGGAGAATACTTTCAAAATCGAGCTGTCTCTTGCTAATTCTGCAACGTTCACTAAATTTCTGAAACTTTATTTTAGTATTTATACTTAGGTCTGTACCCTCATATTATATATTGGGGATATCAAAGCTTGTCCACCGATCATACACAGTAGTCTTCAGTAATACAGCATTTCCAAAGGCAACACAGAGTGGCACAAAGTAGTGAGCTAATTATTCCAACAAAGAGGCTTCAGCTGCAATCTGACATCAAACTTACTTTTCAGTTACACACTTACATTTGGCAGTGCTAATACGCTCAGAACAGACTATAATACCGAACTAGAGGTATATTAACTGCAGCTCGGCTACCAGTGCAGTGTGTAGCTACCCACTTCGCTATGGCATTTGATCGCTTGTCTTGTGTTTGTTCTACTTCTCCCTCACGCTGCATCTAACGTAGTCTGCCGAAGCCTCCCTCTGCTGCTTGTTTGGGTGGGTGATTTGCAGGGTAATCAACATCCCACCCCTCCTGTGACCCATGGTTTGACTGTAGGCCTATGTGTATACAGAGCAGCGAGCAACGGACTTAATAATATAATAATAATAATAAAAACTGCGTTAACGTGCGATAACATGATTGTCGGCATTAATTACTTAAAGCGTTAACGCGATAATAACTTGTTAACGTGCTCAGTCCTAATAAAAACACAATAAAGGGGCATGAAAAAGGCGTAGTGTTGCATTGAAAATAGTCTTTTCCGAAAAGGTTAATCACACATGTTTTGTATGTGCCCTTGTAATACATTTTTCTGTGTGCACATTTGATTGTCTGTGTAACTGACACTGTGACATGCAGACAGAGACTGCTGATTCAGTTAGGTGTCCAGTTGTGGATGGAGAGTGTTTAAATGCTGTCATGTGAACTTAGGGAGAGCATGTTGCTACATGGATCTGAAAGGTGTGACACCTCAACATCCCAGCATGCTCAGTGGCTGATGTCAGCAGACATTATAGGAGGGTAAATTGGAGACATCAAGGGGGCAAGACTGACACATTCAGGACATTTAACCCATTTAATCCCGAAATTTTCCCAGATATAAAAATATCAAAATCATATGTCATTAGTAACCCTTTAAAATAATGAATCATTCTTTTTTTAAATTTACATGGAAAAGTAGGTGAAACAGTGTGTTTTATGGTTGATCACAATTGTGACTGGTGGGATCATGCGTTGTATCCTGAATCAACTAATTTCTCCTGTGCAGTCATCAAAATTTCTATGCATCCCAGACCAGTTATTAACACATTTAAAACTGTTAATGGCAGTTCCCAGCATTGAAACTAAAATGCTCTATCTTATTGTAGCGTAACTGACTTACATGTCAAAATCCCTTATACAACACTGAAAATTCTGAGAGCAAAGACAAATAACAACAGATTTTAGCATTGTAACGTTAGTGCATGTATTGTATATATTATAGTGTAACTTTGTTGTAACATTTGAACCTGTACTTTAGTGCAATATTCATTGTGAACAGTTGTTTGTGTAGAATATCCATTCAAGAAGTGGCCTACACTAAGCAAAAGAAAATATGCAACTGCAAGTCCAGGCAGACCAACCTGAGCACCGCCTGGATTGACTACCAGAAAGCCTACGGTCAAATGCCAAATACATGGATACTGGAATGCTTGGAAATGTACAAGATCAACAGGACACTAAGAGAGCACACATCAAGAACTTGGTGGGTTTCTACAAGCCAACTCAAAGTCAATTGCACAAGTCACCATCAAGTGCGTCATACCAAGGTGTGATGCACTGCTGCTGTTCTGCATAGGCCTGAATCACCTTAGCCAGGTAATCCCAAAGAATGGCTACGGAAACCGGTTCCGAAGTGAAACATCCATCACTCACCTCCGGTACATGGATGACATCAAGCTGTATGTCAGGAATGAGCGAGACATCGATTGATCCATACCATTAGGATTTACAGCAACGACATTGGAATGTCATTCGTACTGGACAAGTGTGGTTGGATGGTATCAAGAAGAGGGAAAATGATAGGCGTTGAACTACCAGAAGGCAACATTGCAGATGTTCAGGACAGCACAAATACCTTGGGATCAGGCAAATGGAAACCATAAGGAGGCAACAATTGAAGTCAGCCATAGCCAAATACCTACAAAGTGTAAGGCAGGTCCTGAAAAGTCAGCTGAATGGGAAGAACAAGATCCAAGCCATTAACACATACGCCCTGCTAGTCATCAGATACCCTGTAGGTATAATAAACTGGCCAAGGGAGGAGATAGAGGCTACTGACATCAAGACAAGGAAGCTCCTTACAATCCATGGAGGGTTTCATCCCAAATCCCAATAGAGGCTGGGGTCTACCACACCAGGCAGGGCTCCAGGCTCAGACTGTGTATGTGAAGAGAACCTGGGAACATCACAGCTGGGTGTAAGACGCAGGCAGGAACAGCCATGCCAGGAATGCCATAACCAGGTAGCTGGCATGGTATACAGCAGTCGGCAACCTATGGCACGCGTGCTAGCGGGGGCACGCAGAGACATTTTAAGTGGCACGTGAGAAAGCAAACTCAATCCTACAATATTGACATATGCCGCTACGTTGTTTAATATTACATTAAGTTAGTGAAAAAACACACGATCAACCACCATGATTAATTCATTTTGACATTATTATTTTTAGGGTTGTCAAAACAATAGATATATTGAAAAAATAACGCCTTATATTTTAACGCAGGATTAATCGTAGTACCTTAACATCCGCGACTAGGCCGACCGACCGACCGGTCAGCTGCAGCGGAATGCTGTCTGTGGGGGCCAAACTAAAACAATTTTGACTTGCACTGATCCTCATTTTTGCTGTAATCTGATTGCCTCTACAGCGCATATCAAAGGAGTTTACTTTCCATCCGGTTTGTGTGACAAGTGCAACAGAGAAGGTAAATATGGTGAAAAAATGTTGGCACAAGAGGCATTTGTAACTATTTTAGCCTTCTGACTGACTGCACACATGACATGTTGGTAGTTAACGGTAAACTGTGACTTAAGTGTTCCATCTCAGGTATGACCGGGTCTTGTTCAGCAGTGGTGACTTGCACAAACCAAGGAGGCAGGTGTCCTCCACTGTGTTCACATACAACGTGAATTTAATCCTCACAACGCTTTCCTCGTGTGGGTTTTATCGCTGGACAACTGTTTCTTGAGGGTCTTAGTATTTAAAAAAAATTGTTGTGGCATTGTTATTGGATATGAACAGTGAAAAAAAAGGTTATGAATGGAAAATAAAGATATTTAGCTAAATAAGTTTCTTTATTATCATTGATGCACTCATCTACCAAAATCTATTTGAATTAGAATATTTTAAATGCTTATCATGTGATTCATTTCAATTCATTCGAATAATTAATTAAAAAACTAAAGACAATTTGCAAAACTTGTAATTAATTAGATTAATTTTTTTTTAATCGCTTGACCGCCCTATTTATTAAATGTCTATTATTATTAACAAGGTCAAGTGTAAATTAAAATCTGTCTAACTGCTGCATAAACTGAAAATAAATGACATATGCATTAACAAATGCTGCTGGCACACTGGATGTATTAATCTTTGTATATATATATATAGACACTCATCACAGAAAAGGTTGCCGACCCCTGGTATACAGGAACATCTGCCAGGAGTGTGAGCTGGTAAGGTGGTTGAGAATGCTAAGATCCTGTGGGGCTTCAAGAACGAGAATGACTAAACAACCAGACATCGTGTTGATCAACAAACAGCAGAAGAAGGCAGCAGTGATAGATGTGGCAATCCCAAGCGACAGCAACATTAAGAAGAAGGAACACGAGAAGCTCAAAAAATACCAAGGGCTGAAAGAGGAGCTAGAAAAGATGTGGAGAGTAAAAGCAACAGTGGTGCCAGTAGTAATCAAATACTAGGGACTGGACCCCCAAACTGGGCGAGTGGTTCCAGATGATTCCAGGCTAACTTCTGGTGTCTTTGTCCAGATGAGTGCAGTCCTAGGAACAGCTAAGATACCACAAAGAACCCTCAAACCCCCAGGCCTCTGGTATAGGACCTGAGCTTGTAACACACACCATCCCATGAGGGGTGAGAGGGGTATTTTTTTTAATATCATGGTGCACACCTTGTCTGGGTGGTTGCCTAGATCCTACATACCCAGAACACAAAATTAAACTACAAGAAAAAAACAAAGCAGAAAGTTAGGTACAACAAGAACTATAAATGTGTATAACTAGATGCCCTGTGTTTTCCCACTGGTCACTATTGCTGCCGTCAAAATGTTCAATCTATGACCACATTGAAGAAAGTTGAGTAAATGCAAATGCATGTATTAATACTAGACCCCTTAAAGATAATGTGTACCGAAACTCTCCATCCAATCTTTATGTTAACTTACTTAACTAACCTTTTGTTTGGGAGGTTTGATGCAGCCATCCATTTCTCATGGTGCAACCAGGAAGTAAACAGCTCTCGTCATGTGACAGTTTACACTAAACATGTGACACTGCACATATTTCATTTAGACCCTTTATTATTTCAATATTTGCTTGAAATGCAATAAAAAATACAGTCACTTTTGTGACCAATGGGATTAAGTGGGTGTGAAGAAGATATGCTGCAGATGTTTCATTTACTGGACAGCATAAAAGTTTAAAGTGAACCAAACATCTGTTCTCCTTACCTCTGTAGTTGATGATCTCAGTGCCCAGGACAGCAGTCATCTCCAGCACAGTGATGAAGGCCTTGTCCATGGAGGTGAGTGGGAAGGGGGACATGCGGTGCCTCCGGGCCACCTTGGTGATGTCCACTGCACTGTGACCTGGGAAGACATGCAACATTACATACACTGTCATGATATGGTGGTCACAAAATCAAACCATGTCATAAAACAGGAAGAGTTTATCTGTAGTAGACCTATGCTTTGTCTGAAATAACTCACATTCCCTCCTTCGCTAATTTCTACATTACATTAATACAATGCAGAGCCTAACCCATATTGCATTTTTATGGTATATTTATTGATATTCATTTTTTAAACACATCACATATAAAATGATTTTGATATAGATCGCGTGAAATAGTTTTTTAACTGTTGTGATCAAGACTAAGACCTTTATGACAAAATCACTGGTGGGTGTGGTATCCTATTACTGTTATTATTAGTTCTATTGAAGTACTTTTTTTCTTGGACAGTAAATACAATTACACATGGCATTAAATGGCATAAAGCAAATATAGCACACTGAGTAGTGACAAGGGAGTGATTTCAGTCTCTAGACCCAAGCTTTACAATGTAAGCCTAGCCTGCCCTCAGTCAGGAAAACTTGTGTCCACTCACCATTTTTAGCATTTTAATTCTTTATTTAGACAGTTTGAAAGTTGAGAGGAAGACAGAGGGGAGGGAGAGAAGTGAGAGCTCTGCTGGGACTCAATCCCGAGACAGTGAAGGCAACTATGTGGCTCCAAATGGCAGGGAATAGCAGAACCACTCAACTATCTCTGGAGACAAACACACAAGAGCCACAGAAGAACCTAATAAATAAATATCTACTGAGAAATTAAATGTTTTAATCTGAGTGCACTGGGTTTGCAGCTGTAGCAGCAAAGGTCAAATTCCAAAAGGACCTGACATGAAATATAACATACAATTATATAAATTAACACGTTTTTTTCACGTCACTGTTACCATGATAACTGGATTAACATGATTTATTTTTTCACTGCATGTACGTATGCAATAACACCATTTAAACGCCATGAGGAGGGATTGGCAAGAAATAGTCCTGTTTGTTTGCAGAAGCTGTGGAACCCAGCTGGATGATAGAGGTGCTCGATAGCAGCCATGTTGGTCTAATAATACCTCTTTAATAATTCCAAAGGTAAAAGGAACAAAGCCAGGTGTAACTAATATGTAATCTGCTCTCTCTCTCCTTCTCCCTTTATCTCTCTCTGCCTCGCTCTCCCCCTCTGCCTCTCAGCGAAGAATAGGCGCTGTGCTTTGATTTCGCTTGACCCAATTTCTTCCCTTCAAACATACACTTACGCTTCCACAGCATATTCTGATGCTTAACATGAGGCTTAACAACCCCTGGCAAAACATCACATGCACACACACACACACACACACACACACACACACACACACACACAAACAACCATAACACCGCAGCCACACACAGCCAAGCATACTGTGCTCGCATTGTCACACGCACATGTAAAATCTTATTTATGTGCGTTTGAGAGCACACTTGGATACATACAGATATGACTCGGAGAAAAGGGAGCGTGCTCTTGAATAGGAAACTTAGTACTCACTTGATCTTAGGATATTTTCTTTGCTGCTGCATCGTGACTGCACCTAAAGATGGAGAGAGCGATTGGGGAGAGAAAGACGAAGGGCAAAAAGAAAGAGACAGCAGAGGTAGTGGTAATTTGAGATAAACCAGGCTGCTCTTTTGACATGCTTGAGATGAGAAGCTGTTTATACAACATTCAGATGCATTGACAAGAACCGTGTCACACTACACTGTGCACTTTGTCCTGCTATTGGGAGATGGCTGCATCTCCTGCATTACCATTATCATCACTTACTGTACACTACATCATCGTATCACAGGTGATATTCACACTGATAAATGCACTGACATGTCACATCACTATTAGATCAAAGCACTAAAAGGAATATATGGACAAAGGCAACAACATACAGGGTGACAATACTGTATCACAAAGTCATAAAAGATGTATTAACTATGCTACGGTGTAACATCAAATGTAGTGGAAATGTAGTGTCCAGTGTAGATAGTGGCTGTTCAGATGTGGTGCAGGACGGTCAGATTTCTCAGAAAACTGCTTTTGCCGGTAGCTGCACTAGCACAGGGGAGCGGAGTGGGTTAAAACTGGGCTGAGCTTCCCAAAACTATCTGGAGACTACAGCTAACTGTTGTTAATGGTGAGTGAGAACAAACAAATGTGAAAGTAGTGCAGGTATTGTTTATAACTAATATATATTTGTCAAATTAAATTATTATTGTTATATTTGTTAAAAATTGACTTTACGTCCCCAACAGCAACATCAATAAATCAAATGCTCTGATACAAAAATGGTCCAAATGAAATGATTGGCCACGCATACCTGCCTGTCTACCCTACTTACCTATCTACCTGCATACACCCCCCCCCCCCCCCTTCTTCTCTTATGAAATGCATTGTTTGACAATTTAGTTAATTGCCATTACACTTAAATCACTCATAATCAAGCAGGAATACTGACTTTTTAGTATACTTAAGTATACTTAATGTTGTCACTTTTCAGTGGGAACACACAAAAGTACATACTCAAAACCTGCTTTTTAAACCTGGCTTTAGCTTTGACTGTAATGGGAGAACATTTGTTATAATACAGTAAAACTAATCTGATCAAATTTCATTGGTTTCCCAATGGAATCTGATCAATTTGCACCTAATTTTAAGTGCAACGTGGATGACTAGTGGCAAATTAATGCGAGAACACAAAGGGGGTATACAAAAGGTGGCAACTGCCAAGTAGAAGTGGTACCCTTTTCATCTCACCACTATTGTTAGAGGCTGCCAACCTCCCATGGTGTTTGTTAGCACAGATGCATCAATGTTACACAGCACTTCAAAACCCCTTATAAAGAAAATGTTGTCTTAGAGTAATGTATGAGCATGCTTTTGGGAAGCTCAGCCTCGTGATATGACTAAATAAGGGAAGCAGAATCACAAGTTGCAATTTATAGGGCTACAAGATTGGCACAAAATGATAGTATAAGTATTCCTTTGTACAACTACACCAATATAGCTCTGGGTGCAGTGAAAGTATATACAATGAGCCAAAATCAAGTCTGATGCCAAAATTTTAGAAAGGGCAGACTTCAAGTATCTTTTTTTTTTTTTAAAGTTAGGCTTGATTTTGATTTGGGACAGTTGTTAGCTTTCCATTAATCTTCCTGCCTGCTTTCTGGCCTGACTATCTACCTATATTCATATGTGTTGACTGACATACCTAATTGCCTGGTTGTCTGTCAGTCATGTTCTGTCTGCCCTATCATGCCTTTCAGTCTCCCTGGGTTCTGACAGTCCTCCTTTTCTTTGTTGCAATTGCTGCATTTCAATATCCTCTGTAACCTGATGCTATCACATAAGTTGGGTGTGGGCAGTGTGTGGCGTATGGAGAACCAAAACACCCATGGCGAAGGTGAAGGTCTCTCTACCCACCCACCCACCCACCCCTTTCTCCCTCCTCCCCTCCCTCAACAACATCATAACTAGGCTAATACTGTGACACCACTGGGCACCAAACAGCCAAGGTGAGAGGGTGGGAGATGAGAGGTGGGGCAAGGTGGGTGGGATGGTGTAGGAGGAGGGATGGAGAGACAGAGATATAGAAAAAAAAGACAGATAGGTAGACAGAGAGAGAGATAGCGGGTGGAAGGATGAGGATCAGCATGACGTGGTCCCACAGCCCGGAAAGAAAACAAAAACAGGAAGCACGGACTAGACAGACTTCACTAAACTACAGAGCCCAGACATAGCAGAAAGGAGGGAAAACAGGAAGAAAAGAACAAAAACAATAAAGACCATTAGAGCGGCCTGATGGCATCTACTTAACAGACATCCAGCACACCAGACATAGCTACTGAAAGCAGAGCATGTTAACCGGGAAGACAGAAACAGATAGACAGATAGACAGATGGAAGAAGAGGAAGAGAGAGAGAAAGTGAACAACAACAGAATAAGTGTGCGTGGTAGACGGAGAAAGGAAAGAACCTAACAGACCGGACAGAGAAATAGTGAGATAGAGTGACGTGAGTGAACGACAGACAGATTCAGAATGAGAAAATAGACCAGTGGCAACAGACAGATAGAGAGACATACAGAAAAAGAGAGTGAGCCAGAGCCAGAGAGATAGCTAGGCAAGCGAGGAGGGAGAAGGGTGGGGAGGGACACAGAGCGGGGCGTTTGTTTTGCGCGCTCCTCGGAGGAGGGTGAGGGAAAGGCAGGAGGGGGGGGGGGCGGGATAGTTACTCGAGAGCTGAAGGTCCTCCTGCGATCATCTTTAAGCCCCTCCAACCTACACTGGAGCTAGTGGAGATAAAGCATCGAATCACAGGCATCAGTGCATCTGTCCGGGCAACCACAACACTACAGACAGACAGACAGACAGACAGACAGACAAGACAGACAAGACAGACATACAGACGAAAGGACAGACAGGCATCCACTACGACAGGCATCCCTAGCAGGAAAAGGGAGAGGAGCAGCAAAGAGAGAACTGGGACAGACAGAAAGAAAGAGAAAAAGAGAGAAAGAAAGCGTACTGGGCTTTCAGGTGGCATAATGTGCCCTGTGGCATCCATACTAGGGGCCCTCTAAGCTCTGGAGCAACATTGAAGATGAATTGCTGATGGCATTTTCAATTATACAACTTTACTCAAAAATAATTCGGTTGCAGAGGCACATTTTTGTGCAGTTTTTGACTTCGGCCAACTGTAAGTATTATTTTGGAATGAGATAATGTATCCGGTTAGCTAACTATCTGGTCATCTGGTCATTCTTAAACAATAAACCTGGTGATATTCTGTTATTTTTAAAGTCAACAAATCCCATGAAACACCAACAATGAACCAATGCTTCTAAAAAGTCTTGCCTCTGTAGCCAAAACCTGACAGAGCTGATTCCTCAGTGCCATACAGCTCTGTTGTTGTCCAAAAACTATTAAAAAATAAACAGTGAGCTAAATTGTTGCACAGGGTGACATGTTCCTACACTACCACGAACACACACATTTTTATACTTTATTTGATTCTGCAATACAATCACATTCCATCAGGCATCGACTTTTTTGAACAGTCCAGCATATTCAAGCAAATCACACTTCATCATGGGTGTACGGTTATAGTTGTTACCAGACACATAATAAACAATGATCTGCGTAAAATCACACAGGGGAATTCACTACTTTAACGACGGCAGTTATGACGGGTGTGCTGTGCTGGGCCTAGTGTGGTGTGCTGTCACTCAGTGAGCAAGCTGGCATGGAGACAGCCCCCCCCCCCCCCACAGTAGTTTATTCTAGTCCTACATACAACGTCCTAGCCTTTTTTTGAATTAACTTTATATTTATGTTTACTTAGTACTGCCACTTAGTAGTGCCACAGACAGGGTAGATAATTCATACTGAGAGGCAAACAAACCATTGTGATATTAGTAGTAGCGGGCGAATAAGTTGTCAAGTACATGGACTGACCAACTACATATTACAGTCCTGGTAAATGAAATCTTTAACTTTGATTTGAGCACTAGCTAACACATTTATCAGAAGCAATGCATCATCTAGTAGTTGTATAATAACAGCAACGTTGCTTATTTAAATAAAAATTTTGAGCTAGCTATTCAAGACCAAAAAGGTTGTTGCTGTTAATTGAGTTTACTCTTCTCGAGCTACAACTCTTTTGCATCTGAGTAGAGACAAAATCCAGAAGGATGAGAAATAGACAGTTTACTGTGTCACACAAATATACCATTTCTAACTCCTCACAACATTATTAAAATTGATCTCAATGAACCACATGTGCAGCAGGTATATGTGTATGAATATGGTACTGATTTTAAAATCTGCAACTGTATCTGTTCTTTTAGCTTACTTGTTTTTTTTCTGACAGATTTTTGTATACAGCCTATTTTCCATTGGATCTCCATGATGGCGCCAGCTGTGGTTGCTAGGAGATATTTGCCACAACTGTACAGCCCCTCATATAGAGAGAGGGAGAAGTATGATGAAAAAAAAAGACAGAAAAAAGACAAAGGTGGGGATTAAGGGAGCTAAATACACCTACAGCAAGACACAGATCAAACTTGCAGACATTGAAAAGCACATATGAAAACTAACGAGCGACAGCTAGGACATTTTCGTACAAGGTGTGCCTTGCTTTAAAAGAACTGCAAAAGACATCTAAAAAAAAATAAAAATGACACGATTAACGCAGAACAATTACATCAGAATCTCACTACCTATCTAGTCTCTTTACACACACAGACAAACCACAGGAATCACACGTTTTCTACCTCTTAATCCTTTTTCACATACGCCTTTATAGTAATGTATCAATAATCTATCTTGCAGCTAGGGTTAATGCAGTACATATACAGTCACTGTTCCCTAAGAAACAGCTAAAATACCTTGATGCAGTGTGGAATGATAACACTATGATTGACACCGGTGGAAAACAGGACCTCAGTATGGCAAAAAATAGTTAAGTAGAAAAGATCATACCATCAGAGAGCCATGGGGGGGGGGAGGGGGGGGCTTTGCATATGGAGATGAACACAGTGGAAAAGCTACAGGGGGTTGGGGTGAGTTAGGAAGTGAGAAGGATATGTGGAGAATGAGTGCAGAAGCAGAATGAGATGTTGGACATATGGTGGGGGGGTGAGGTTGGGCCGAAAAGGCAGACTGTCAAACACTCTCACAATCTTTCTAATCTACCCTCCACTGCAATCCCCCGTTCCTGATGAGAAACTGACCAAGTGAGAGAAGAGAATGAGCTCATATGAGGGATGCAAATGTTAACAAGCACACCTCATACCCACAAACACAAAGAGAACAGGTTTAACAGAAACAGAAACTCCTATAATAAGCAAAAATATATGAATTAAAATCAAAATAAAGTCACTGAAAGCCATACGTATCTGCGTGAGTGTGTGTGTCTGAGGATTTGGGCTTGACAACGACACTTTCAGTTGTCTTAATGGCACGTTGCAGTATGCTGGGAATGCAGACACACACAAAAAAAAAACAAAAAAAACACAGTGGCCTTCATGCCAGAAACACTAATCACTCTACCCGCCAACCCTATCGTCGCCAAGGAAACAGCCTGACGACAGGTTGTCATGGAGATCTGCCAGGAAGATCAATCGGCTGGGGAGCGATTGGAGGTGGTGTCGTCTACGGACACAGAATAGTGAGTGTGGCCAGGTCAGCGAGACACGTGGCTCTGGGGGCTGTGAGCTGCCTGGTGAAAATCGATGGGGCCAATAACCAACCGGCTGAGGAGATGCTCCAGAAAATGATGGGATGTAACCGCCGCGGTGCTGAGCTCAGCAAAAACAAAGGAGCTGTCAAACAAATTATGCAAAACGGGGAAGATTTATCCATCCGCCGTGACGAGGAGAGGGCTGTGACAGGGCAGGGAGGCTCGTTTCATCCGGCTTCAGCTGCCTCGCCCCATGGGAAAGGGCAAGAGAGGGAGAGAGATGGAGCAGAGGACAAAACACTGGATTGATAACGACAGTGTGGTAGAGGACAGGACAAAATGCTACAGTGGCAATCCAGAGCTAAGTCCTCCTCCCTGGGGAGTGGAGGCAAGAGCCTGAGGGGGAGAAACGACAGCGGGAAGTGACACACCTGCGAGGAAGTGTTATAGTGAAGGCATCAGCTCTCCACTGACTGCACTCTTGGCTTCTCTTGGGCTTATCAATAGACCAAAACCCTGACACACTCACGCTCAGATTCACACCCGGTACTTACACACAGATACAATCATACACTCCGCAACAACGAAACACTACAACATCACCAGCCACTGATACACAAGTCATGTCAAAAGACCAGATGGGTGATGAATGAGAGAGGATGAGTGCTGGTGGAGAGAGAGAGGCAATGGGGAAAAATGCTGCTGACCACTAAAGCTGGTGATACACAGGGAAACTTCTAGAGGGGCAACATTGTCCAAATTAATTTATTTCTGCTTTATTTCTTTGCCTTTTATGGTTAACTTTGTTTTTTTCGCCCACAATAAGCCATGTGTGTCACCACACTAACTTGAAAACCTATCTCCGAATGACCTACACAGTACACACCTCACCCCTCCCCGTGGAAATCTGTTATATGGGGAAGTGTAAAAAAAAATGTATGTTTGTGTTTGCAAAATCAAGACTAAGACCCCATTTACACCTGGTATTAACATGCGATCTAATAATATCAGCTCACTGGCCTTGGTTATCAATAAGCGTTCTTCTTATCTCAATTTTGCTAACATTGTGATCTGATCTCAATATGCAGTTTAGGTAGAACAAACGCGAGATGTTCCAGGTCAGTGGGAGGGATCCTGTAGTATGGGCCCTACGTAATTTTCCTTCGGAAGGGGTCGTTTATAGCTTTATACAAGAGGTGACCTTTCAGCTTGTTGGGTACATTTTTTTCTTAAAGCCTCTATAAACATGGTTTCAAAAGTATTTCCCTATCACATTAAATATTATTGAGGAAATAAGCAACAATCAATTTAAGCTAATGAAAAAACTCCTACAGTATTAGTGTTTAACACCCGAAACCTCAGCTAATCTGTTGCATCAGGACTGTGTGGGTGTGGTTCAACATTGCTGGCAACATACATATAATTTAACATTTTCCAGCTGAGCCCTGCCCACCTCAAACCAGTGAGAAGAGCACTGAAGACACAGCACATACAGAAATCTCTAACGTGAAATAATTTAAACCGTTAACATTACCTAAAATAAACTATGTGGTCATGTGTGTCCCCCTCGCTCACAGTGAGAAGTGGATTGAGAAAATATGTTTGCAGGGACTTGATGCACAGACTTCATTCACACCTGGCTGAGATCCCATCACAATGCGAGCCAGATCATCTAAAAAAGTGGTCTTGACAATCTGTTGGCATTCCAATTTCAATGCCTAAGATATCCAGACACAAATCACATGCTAATAACACATGTAAATGGGGTCTATGGGGTCTACACTACTAGTATCACCCTGCCTTGATATTTTGCACTGTGACATCTTCACTTCTCTGGATTTTAACTTTTGTTTCTCTTATTTCTTCCACTGCAGCTTAACATATGCCACCATATATTGTGTATATAATATTTGTTGTTTTTGGAGTATCAACAAAGAATGAAACCAGGTTTGCTAACCTGTTTCAAAGCTACATGCTACAGAAAGGGGATGCCCAGTGCGATCTTGTCTAAAATGTGTGTGTCTCTCTTCCTCAGCTGCCTCCCTGCCTGTGTCCATGTGGTGACGTGTGTCACTAGTGTGGTTAGGTGCTATGTGGGATGCCAGTGGCCTGCATGCCGGTAGATAAGAGGTTGGTAGAAGGTTAGCGGGTTTACCTGGTCCAAGGTAGAGTACCTTGACTTGAGCGTGATGACCTCATCCAGGTGAGCCCTGAATTCTCTCCGTGAGGCCTGGGGGAAGCCACAGGATAGTCACTCAGCTTCATGCCACACACACTCTCTCTCACACAAGTGCAGGAAACAAGCATGCACACCCACTCTGATCAGCAAAACATATCAGTTAGTGGCGCTTTTAAAACACAGTTGCTCACGCAGTCTTTTCATTTTGCACACAAACGCACCGAAAGCACACACACATGCCAGAACTAAGCCAGTACTAACCTGACACACATTCTGCAATCGGATCAAAGGACATTTGAAAATAAAAATATGTGGCAAACAACTCACTAGAAAACACTAACCACCAACAAGACAAGAAAACCAAAGATGGATGAAGAACATAACCAGTTCATCGGATTTGACAACAGTTCCAGTGTAGTGCTGCTACTGTGGACACATCCCTCTATTAGTGTGTGTGCAAGTGGAAGTTAAGAAGTGAACCCAAGTGAGTGCTTGACTCCTGGCCGTACCCAAGACCTCTGTCTGGCAACATGGGACCATCTTAGAGGAGCGATACAGATTACAAGTGAAGGCACTGCGTTATCCAGTAACAGTGATCTGTTGGGTATTGAACTTTAAATTGTACTGCTAAGAGAACAGTAAATTGGAAAAGAGGCAATTTTGGGAATTTTGCCATTTTGATTTATATCCAGAATCAGGAAAATAAAAAAGTTATTTCAAAACATGTGTCATGGCACTGAAAATCCAGCCTGACCAATACTTGATTAATGTTTGAGAGTTTTTTAAAAATCAGATAGCAGTACAGATCAATCGATGTTAGTTTGTTGTTACTTATGGCTGTCACACATGGCAATACGAAAACGTGTGAAAAGATAAAATTGGCAAAACATATTGTATTATATATGTATTGATCATGCCTTCAAACATGTTACAAGTAATGTACTTACAGCACAACCTGTTTATGTACACAAGACAGTAATTGCCTTTTGGAAAAATAAAAAAAATTCTGCATATTTTCTATTTAGAAATAAATGATCAATTATCTTAAAACATATGTGATAGAAATTAAATTAAACTGAACATTACCTCACCTCACCTTTACGAAGGACATTATGTTTTTAAGCCTGCTTCCAAACTCTTGTCCAGATTTCATTACTGCCCAATTACAGATAATCAATGGATTCTGAGATTATATTGGACAAGTGTCAGCACTCTTCCATGCCCTTGCATGGCCATGTCTTTATCACTTACAGATCAGAGTCATTGGGCACTGACCAGAGTAGCAAGCACTGGAGAGCTGCCAAGGCTTACGGCACATTTACCGGGCATTTTCTCTGTTACAAGCTGCTGCATGTGTGAGTGTTAAAGGGACTGAGGTGTGCACACAGAGGGAGAGAAACCCAATTTGTTTGTGCAAGCAATATCACTTTCATTCAAATACATAATTCAAGCATCTTTCAACTTCAGTTCTGAGGTTGAAACGCAGCTGAGGAATATGCCAAGTGATGGAGGTTTGTTTATTTTGGAGGTGTGTGTAAGTGTGGAAACAAGGCGAGGGTTAGATACAGTACGTGTGCCAGAATGAGGGCAACAGAACCATCATTACTACAAGACAAAATCAGAAGAAAAACACAACAAGACCACATCCACGCACAAACAAAGTGGAGGAACAGAAAAGATTGTGGGCAGTGTGTAGACCACAGAGAGACAGCAGGAGGGCAGCAGGCGGGGCAGCGCACACACACACACACACACACACACACACACACACACGGGAAAGGATGGGAAGTTTAGTGGGGAAGCAATCATGCCAGGCAAGAAGTCAGAGGAGATGGAGGGAGTAGAAACCGATGCCATGATAACGGCTGTAACGATGCATTAAAACCCATGCAGGAGTACCTCAGCAATGCTTAGGGTAGATGAACAGGAGGGGAGCCGCGCCTGGTGCCGCGAGAGAGAGGAGGGGAGAAGAGAAGAGGGTTAACAGAGCCAAAGCTGGGTTGAGCAGGGGATAGAGGCACACAGAGACTGATGGGTGCAGCAGACAGCGCCCTCTGTCTTTAAGAAGGACATCTGTGTGACAGGTCTCTGTGTGACTGTCTCGGGTGGGCCAAGGCAAGCCAAAGGCATGATGGACAGAACAGGACAGGACAGGATTGGACAGGTCAGGACAGGAAAGGTCAGGACAGCAGGTAGGAGTTACATGGAGAGTCACTCCCTACTAGAACAATAGGAAAACAAGTTTCACAACATAAATTTTTCATCTTGACAAATGCAGTTAAATTTACGTGTATCATTTATTTGCCAAGTGTGTCTGTTTATATACATACTCCAGGATGCAGAAATGTTTCAGTCTTGAAGACAGATTGTGTGTTACCATGCTCTCTTGTTTACAGTTTAAAAACAAAATGAACTTATAAGCAGTCTACTTTTACTTGCTGCTTGAAAAAAAGACATCACAGTGCTAACAGTTTTCCAAAAACATTCACCACTATGTTAGATCATACACTGACCGTCAATTGTATATTTTTCAAATGGTTTTAAAGATCCCACAAATCCAGATCAATTGTAACTGATGCAGGCCTCACTACAACACAGTACTCTAAGTAAGCCCATGCTATCAATGCAGAATATCTCCAACTTAATATCCACTCTTCCCATTACGTTGCACATAGTAGACATCTAACACAACACGTAAACCAGAAATCACATGAGTCAGTAAATTGCAATTTATTTCTACTACTACTATACTACTACTTACTACCCAAAAGTATCACCTATTACTGCCCTACTGGGGTCTGCCATAGTTGGAGCATTTCCACTCATGTTGTGGTAAGGCACGTTTAACAACAATGCTTCCACTAAAAGGCACATGCAGACTTTTATTACCTGCATTAATGAGGTTGGAAGGAGGTTATGAGCTAAAGCCATTATGCTGTTCATTTACTGGCGGGAGAGTCATTCACTATGTCCAAGACAGCGGCTGAACAGCATTTCATTCATGTGGTATTTTGTCAAAATATCAGAAACGAAAACAAAACACAAACACAGCCATCTGCATTGGCAGAGGTTTTTGATGGTCCAAGAGCCTTTCAGCTCAGAAATGACATATCACTGGGAGATCCATTTGAAAATATCACATCTATTCCTGACAAAATGATGGCCAGCATTGAAGCCAAGCTCACTATCAATTACTACTAAAGTCATTAGATAATTCCCGACCTTTCCTCATGAAACAGAACATTTTAGATTACATAATAAATTGCCTTTTAAAGTGGGGCTGTCAAGGAGATGAGCATCCCATCCCTCCTAATTGAAATGCTGTAGATTCACAGTGGTTGCCCTCATCAAGCTCACTGCTCAGATAATGGACATTGGCAGGAAACCACAGGAGGTTACAAATTGAAACTCGGGAGTGAACAACACAAGGATCTCCTAAATACCATAGCAGCAAGGTAGCACTCTGTTAAAAGAAAGCTCAATACACCAAAACTGAATGAACCTTTTTGTCCTCTCCACTCCCATCCCACACTATTAAGATACTGAAGAAGAAGACCTCTTGATGCTGACATAATCCGAATTCCAAACTGAAGTATTGTGAAATTATCATCAAGCAAGTATAGTATTCATCAAATGATCAAAGTACTAGTTATCACCACAGTGTGGGGTGTCAAAGTTGTAACTAAAACTTATGAGAGGTGGACCAGAATTTTCCTTAAATTGGCATTGACAAAGGAAGGAAGCTTTGTGTCTACCCACATCACCCAGAGGGTTGTGAGGATTACTTTAAAAATGTAATCCAGGACAGTTACTATTAATCCAGAGGCGTGCGACCTCTGACATATACAGCAATTGTAAGTCGCTTAGGGATAAAAGCGTCAGCTAAATGAATAAATGCAATGTAACAAGAGAGTATTACGTTGCGTTCTTTGCTCAGTGTATTTTTAGAGAAAATCTCCCATTCCCATGAATTCAAAAGCAATGTTTAAATGTTTTTATATGATATTCCTTATCTGTCACCAACATGGCAGTATCTATCAGCCATCAATGACAAAAAATATGTTTTGTAGGTATTCTTGATGATAATTAAGATTGTGTCATTTCCTGGAAAACAATTTAAAAATGTTGATGACTCATCCTGCACTTGGGGGCCTGTATTAATTTAGTGTCCAGTCCGGCCGACTGTGCCCCACCGTAGACTGATTACTGTACAAAAACACAACTTTTTTAATTACTGGCTACTGTAAGCGCCAATCAATTTCTGCATCACGTTCCTCCCTAGCTTTGTGTTTTTACAGGAAACACGCACATAAAGGCTACAGAAGTAAGTAATCCCTATGTGTAATCCCTGTTTTTACAAAATGTACTGGTAATATGATGGAGTCTTTATTTATTGTACTGCAACGGAATACAGTTAGTTTTTTTTGTATCCTGATTACATAACGCTGTTACATATAATCCGTTACTCCCTAACCCTGATCACCCAGTTATCTTACATGCCTTGACATACAAAACTACTATGTAACACATTCACAGTCATAAATATATTTTATTAGATTACACTTTCCTCCTATTTAAACTGAATTATAGATTCAGTTTGAATCTTCTTCAGTTTCATCTGACTGTGCAGCTATTCTGAGGAGCTGCTGTCTGTACTTGTCAAATTAAGCCTTCATGCTGTCATCGCTTTAAACTGATTACATTATTCATTTATATTTTATCCAAAGTGACTTACAATTGCTATATATGTCAGAGGTCGCACACCTCTGGAGCAACGAGGGGTAAAGTGTCTTGCTCAGGGACACATTGGTGGATGGGTCACAGTGCGGGATTGAACCTGGGTCGCTCACACCAAAGGCATGTGTTTTATTCATTGCGCCATCACCACCCCTGATCAGGAGTTTTGTGCTTGCATTTTCAAAATGGCAAGTTATTGAAAAACAAAAACTTGCACTCCAGTGGCTCTTCTGTGAATAAATAACGGTGAGAAAGAATCCACACTGGAAAAGCCAACTTCCAAGCTGACCACAAGCGTGTGCTGTGTGCTCCTTCATCTAGCTCCGTTCATTTATCACTGCTCTCCTATGGCCTTCTCTGTGTCTGCATGTATTAGAAAATAATGAGCTATTGAGTGAGTTGCCAGCGTGGCGGAGAGTGAGAGCTAACACAGCTGATTTGACAGGCCCGTGTTATGCTGCTCACCAGTTTCCCCCGCTTCTCATCAGCAGCCCACATGGTGAATGAGCACGCTCAGTACAGCTGGTGAGACAGTTGCATCCATTCCTCTTACCGCCTTTCATTTCCTGTCTGTCTTCTCCCCCTCTGCTCAGTCTGTCTGTTAGTCTCTCTCTTTCTGTCTCCCTGTTTGAAAGCTTTCTTGTACTCTTTCCTTTCTCTCTCCATCGCCCTCAAGGCAAACTCTCAGAGTCAGCAGGCGTGAGTAACTCGAGACAAACATAATATCGCATACAATGCAAGCTTCACACGTACAGATGCATGTTTGTAATGCATGTGTATTGAAGCAAACACACTGTACTAGTAGATATTTACAGTATTTATCTTAATTACAAATAAATAAATAAATAAATAAAAATCCCAAATTGTACAAACTCTCTGTACACATGAGCAAGAACACTGGACTCGGCTGAAGTGATTTTGACTTCAAGCCTTAAGCAATTTGACCCAAATGGTCTATGAGTGCTATGTGCCAAATAAAGTAAGGAAGGGGACTGAGTGTGTGTACATTAATCAGTTGTCTCTTTTGCTAACAGAGAGGAGGATATAGGCTGCAGTTTGACATACATGTTTCTATTCCCCCCCCAGGCCATGTAAAGATGGGACTAAGCAGATTTTCAGAAAAGGGAAAAGAGCAGTACACTGCAAAAATCTCCCTACAAAGTAATTCTGTGTTTTCTTGTTCTTAAAACAAAAAGTACAAAAAATCTGTTAGTGCTGTAAGAATATTATACACTGTCTCCATCGCCAGTCAACTTGCTTTGTGTATTTTCAATTAAAATCTTTCCTTAATTCTAATGCAGCAACATGTGTTGTTCAGTCTAATTTCAACATACAGACACTTGAAAATCCTCAAAACAAACTGATTTCAACAAGAAACCGGTTGAAATATTTGTACTGCAACAGCAGATTTTTGTCACTTTTTTTGACTACACTAATACATTTTGGAAATTCACATATTCGTTTTCTTGGTGAGAGTTGATGATTGAATGAAGATTGAAACCACTATCATGTGGTGTCCATATCTGTAACTGTGCTCTGTCAATATGCTGCAGTTTTAGCCAGGTCTCTCTTGAAAAAGAGGTTTTAAATCTCAATGAGATCATCTTGTTAATTAAAAGTTAAATAAAAAAAAAAGATTATAGTAAATGCTACCGCTAGCACAAGACTGGCAAAAGGTGTCTGTAAAGTGCGCTTTAGAGGTGTATTTTGTCACCTTTGTTACTAGAGCCAGGTGAGCTGTTTCAATTTTTGTGCTAAGCTAAGCTAACCTGGTGCTGGCCATAGCTTCACATTTATATAATACAGACATGATAGAGGTATTTATTTTACATATTCTCTCAGAAAAAGAGCAAATGAGCATACATATTTCCCAAATGTCAATATTGCAGAACACTGACTAAATCATTATTGTTTCCAAACATAGCATTTTAAATTTTGTTGGCCTGTCCTAACATTATCCATTCTTTGGTGTCTGTGTAAACAGCAGGAATCAACAACTTTGTAGTGCAAACAGGAAAAAAAAAGGCATTAACTATCAATTCTTCTCACACTGTGGGAACCTTTGGGTAACATAGCATCGATGAAGCTGCACATCTATCGCTGTACCTGACATATTGCTGTCTCCACAGCTACATCAATATCATGCTGCTTCTCCGTGTCAGCTGTTTAAAGCCGTCATGGATTTTGAAGGTGCTGCTTCCGCACTTCGTCATCCATACTGCCCTCATTTCCATTTACAGTAGTGCTCCAGCTAAGCTGCTATGTTGGTGACTGGAGGGAGGCACATGATAACTCCAGGGACAAGGAATCACAGCGCTGGAATCAGGATCAAGCGGCGTCTTATTCCTTTTTACTGTAAGGTGTTCTGGATAAAAGCAGCAGCTAAATAAGGAAGGGAAATGTAGATGGAGTGACTTCGGTTTCTGGGAAGATGACAGGCAGAGTGCTTGACTTGCAGTGATGGAGTGTGGAGTCCTGTGTGAGTTTGCTACACTGTCTCGCTCATGCTCACATCTTTTTTTATGTATATATGTAAAGTCCACCACGTGCAGAAACACGATGGCCACAATGTTAGGCACATATGCCACTTCATCCTCCCTCCTTTTCCTCCTCTTCTTGTCCTGCAGCTCCTCTGCTAGTTTAAGCTAGTCAACAGTCCCATCACTACATTACCCTTTAACCCCCTTAACTCATTCATGGCCTGACAGTGTACCTCCTTCAGGCATCATCATCCTCATCATCATCATCATTAGCAGCAGCACACACATGCACAAATATGTATGCAAGAGCACAAATTATATTTACAACACACACTGTACAGGCAAGGAATCCATCCCCATTTCCACTCAGCTAATAATACAAAATCCTTCACTTGTTAAACACGTCCACAAATTACTTCTGCATACACACTCACACACAAACACACACACACACAACTCAAAACCTGTAAACATTCTCTCAGATATGCAGGAGGAAAGACATTACTTACCATCTTCTGCCTGGAGTCGGAACACAATGAGCTCCCCGACACATGCACACAAGAACACACACACACACACACACACACACACACACTTTTACACACTCACTAACTGTGAGAGGTTGAGCGAGGAAGAGTGAGCAAGAGAGTAAGTGGGAAAGAGAGAGAGGGAGCGATAAGAAGGGAAGGCTGGAGTGAGAAGGGCGCACAAGAGAGCGAAAGAGCAGCAAGGAAATGCAACAGCCAAAGAGACAATGAGGAGGAGGAGAAAGAGGAGGAGGAGGAGGAGGAGGGTATACAACTGCACATACGGTGCTGTGCTAAATCATACACACATGATTGAAGTCTGTGTGTGCTCATGTCAGTGTGAGTATGTGTGTGTTTGTTTCCCATGAGCTTCCCGTTTCTGTTGCGGGGAAATGACCAATGTGACTCTTTCTCCCTGCCGACCCTCACTCTCTCTCTCGTCTTCCCTTGACACGCTGCCTCTCCTTCTGTCGTTTTCACACTGATTTGAGATGATTGCATCAAGGGTGGTGGAGAACGGCCAGGCCGAGGTTGATATGAGGTAAGCTGCCGGAGTTGCCCTCAGAGATGGACACAGACAGACAAACAAACACACAGAGAGACAGGATGTGCAGAGCAGGCCTAGCTAGCCAAACTGTCCTCCGTTTCCTGTGTGTTAGTTTCCTTCATTTTCATTTACATCCATCTCCCCTGCACCTCCCACTCTCTTTCAGTCCCTTGTCCTCTCTGACTCATTACCTCTCCGTCCCTTTCTCTCTCGTTCACTCCCTCCCACTCTGTTCCTTCTCTCCTTCGCTTTCTCGCCTTTCTTTCTCACTCACTCCATAATAAATCCTCTAGCTGGGCCAGGAGATGAGGAGTCACTTTTATGAGCCTTACCGCACTGGAGGAGGACAATAACACATATCTCGTAGAACTGCTGCTTTGCCGGGGACAAACAGACGCCAACAGACACACAAGCGGTCAATACTGTCAGGTAAAGCCAAACGTGAATAATTTCAGTAGAGCAAAAAGGCATATAAAAAGTCCTATCTATTGTTTCCACAGGGGAATAAACCTGTAAGTAATGATGACACAAGCTGTAAAACAGTGCTGGAACGTAACACTGCGCCAGGCCACGATGTCCTCATCTCAGCAGAGCAACAAAACCATCCAGTACACAACACACACACTCACTCAACACATAAACACAGAAAAGATGGCAGAGCACTAAAATTCAGTGATATTCTTAGTCTTTCTCAGATCCTGCAGCATCCAGAGTGCTTAAAAACCCCCATCTGTGTCTGTCTTTACCAATTAAACAGGTGACACATGAAAGGAAAAAGACACTGAATCTTAAGAGGGTGGGCTACCGTGAGCCTCCTGAACAGCTTCCGTGTGCCATGACATAGATTCTACAAGTCCCCTACAAAAGGATAAACAACATTCTTCCAAATACTTCAGCTGGGATACAATCAGGTGACCTCTGCCTCTGCAAAGGCCATAGCGCAGTGAGTCACATCACTTGCATATTAATCAAACATTATTGATTTGTGAAGGTGGATGTTTAATACCCTCTCTAATGTGTGCAAGCGTGTAGGTTTGGTTTCAAAAGAGACACACAAAAAACAAAAAAAGCCATAAAAATATCTAAATGCAATCAATCTAGCACATTAACATTAGTATTTTTTATTTGCTTTTTTCACGCACCATGACTATCACATTTGTTATGAGTGCTGTGAAAATACACAAGGGACATGTTACCAAGAGAGATTACCAAGACTGTTCGATAGTTATCAGGCTTTTCAAACTAATGGTAGTACTTTTACTTTACTTGCGTAAAAAGGACTGACACATTTATTCATCCTAACTATTTGACGTGGGAATTATATCACAAAGCTGTGGTTCTGTCCTTCCCTGCACTGCTTGCCTTATTCTACCTCAAACTAAAACAGCTCAAGGATTCCACTCAAGGCTCAAACTGAAATCTGGCCACCTTTTATCTTATTTTCAAAACTGGACAAATACACCCCGCGACCCTGTACAGGATAAGCGGTTGATGATGGATGGACAAATACACATTAATGCGTACGTAACAGGTATCCTGAAATTATTTCCCCTGATATTATTGTCATATTTATTCATGGGGACAAACAGAGGCATGTGTTAATGTTAATGTGTTTTGTTGATTTACAGTCTGGAAATCCATCATCAAACCATTCAGTCAACCCTCCTGCCCTGTACGGAAGCATTTGCATTCATTATGTTTCTCCACACATTTATTCAGAAATGTCCTTTAACTTGTCACCCATCTGAATGAACAACACACACAAACAATCCCAAATCCCCAGCAGAGGTCCTTGACAGCACTGCCACACCAGAATAACACACCTTCTCCGCTTCATTCTCAGAATCAGAATCAGCTTTTATTGTGAGGTATGTGTACACATTTGAGGAATTTGACTCTGGATTGTACATTGCTCACGATGTGCTTATTCATACAAAAATACAAAATCACAATAATAAAAATAAAATAAAATCAGACACAGACTTCAGTGTAGACAACACAAATATACACACTATGAACAAAAACAATATAGGCATATTGACAAATAGTGCAGTGAGCAGAGTGCAAAGGATGCAGGAGTATGTACATGTCGGAGGTGGATGTGATACAGGTACATATACATGCATACATGTAAACAGTGCAATTAAGCATAGTGCAAAGGATGCTGGAATTCTTACAACTCAAAACAGGGCCAAGGAGACAGTGGGGTCACAAAACATACACATGTATACGCACACTATAATGAAAGTTTTGTACAGTACAGAGTAATGTCTCTTGTGCTGTTCTGGGTTGCAGGAGGCGAAGCTGGCGTACAGGCGGTAAATCATTGATCCTTCACACTACAGCTGGCTTATTTGACATTGGAACGGCGCTTACGCATACAGCCAAGGCATAAATCATTCATCTCCCTCTGTCTGATCACTTCACTCTGCCAATGATCCTCTGTCACTACTCATTTGCAAGTGATGATTCTGTGATCTGTGTACAGATCAGGCCTAAGTCAAACAGCATTGGCAATCTTTATTTATTTGCTTGTTTCACACACCATGACACCATCACATTTGTTAGGAGTGCTGTGAAATGATTTGTCAAATAATCACTTTTTAATAATTAAGTCAATGTTTCAGAAAATTATTCATCAACAATTTTTATTATTTATTTATTGTTTAAGCCATTTCTTAAGCACAATGCCAAACATCTGTTTGTTTCAGCTCCTCAAATGTGAGGATTTGCTGCTTTGTTTCATGTCATTGTAAATTAATTGGTTCAGACGTTGTGGAGAAAATGTTTTAATATTTTCTGACATTTTATAGACTAAGCAATCAATTAGTTGAAACAGTACCTGCAGATGAATTGGTAAAGTAGATAGTGTTAGAGTCAGTCACAGAACAGAATTTCTAATTAGTATGTATTAATATATAAGCGTGCACACATGAGTACATGTTAAAATGCACAAATACACTAATGCTTGTTTTGGCTTGTGGCAGTGACCAGAATGGCAATACGTCCATGGTGAAGGTCATGGAAGTGACGTGGACTGAACTGCGCTACTGCACTGTGACTCATTTCCCACATTCCAGTGAAGAAGGAGGAGCTGATTTCCATAAGCCTTGGCCTTGGCTCCAAAGTCATACATCAAGTCATTAATCAAAAAAAAAAAAAAGCTACAAGACCAGTGCAAAGTGAGGCAGTGTCCTCTAGGTGCACAGCCAGCACCTGAAAGAGTTTGTGCAAAGGCATCATGAGAGAGGGAGAGCACTGAATACTTCAATAAAAATAAATGCAAATATCAGTCAAGTTGATGGGGTGTTTGGAACAGCTTACAATACACACAGCATATATAAAGTTAGGACAGATGCATCAAGGTTCAAGCTGATGGAAAGGGGAGAGTAGATGAAAAGGGCAGCAGACAGGCTAACAAGGCATTATTATTTTAGGCCTTAAATTCACATTAACAATTTAGTAAAACTTAATTTGAGTGGTCTCATATTATCAACTGACAAAAGTAAGATTTTCAAGTTTTAGTACAACTATGTTTAAAAAATTATTTTTATTTTTGTTCTGAGGGTTTGTAATAGCCGGCAGTGGGTATGACAGTAGTTCAAAACTAAATAACCACAAATCTTGCAAATCTAGCAGCCTGCATTTGACAATTTCACAGAGAGATTGGCGACTTGACTGGGGAGTGATGTATTTAATTATCAAATCTATTTATTTATTAAGGCACAGTAGATCCACATTTGGGTCAACTTGCCAGCTGACTTAAAGTAACAAATTGTTGTTGTGGATCTGCAGTTTGTTGTCAACTTGCTACAAAAGTTTACAGTGGACTACTTTATGCAATAGTCAATGAACACAAATATGAGAATAACACCCAGGTTGACAAACATTTCCCTGTATCAAGCTTGTAAGATACACATCGGAAAAACTAAAAAACATGTGATCACACCCACACCCACACCCACACACACACACACACACACACACACACACACACACACACAGTCTGCCATCCTCTGAGTCAAAGCCCTATCTCCCATATGCTTCATTAATCCAAATTCACCATTACATAACTGTACTAAATGCTCACAAGAGTGGAAGGGTACAGCTACCCTCCCTGTATCTTGTGCACAAGTAAGAGACAGAGTGTGACAGAGAAAGAAAATCTGGTTACATGAATGGTTGTAGAGCTGCTCAGTTTGTAATCCTTTTGTATCTGCTTGAATTTGTGGGCTGCTGGCTGTCGCTTTCTCCCTTAAGGATGACCTTGCGTCTCCAAATTTACTGTATGTGTTATGTGTTGTGTGCATTCCCAGTTGCTGATCTGCAGGGAGACAGGTTTGGACATCAGTTTGTGTGCTCCTCTGTGGTCTAGTTGTACACCTTCAGACTTTATGCTTAAAAGCAAAACCAATTCTAAACTACAGAGCTCCTTTTGACACATACATGTTCACAAACAACATTTTCACATGTGTATGTGTTTGCTCACATCACATTTGTTAATAAGCCTTCCTTACACCTGAAAACCCACATATACACACACAATTTCATAACTTGACAAATGCTACTTCAGCTGGAAGTGCTGATACACGGCTGGTGTGTGTATTAATGCAGGTTTCTATTAGGCAGAGAGTGTTTCCTTGCTTGTGCTTTGCTCTGTGAGCCGTTGTGTCAGGCCTGCTTGTATGGGAACCGCAACAGCAGCTCTGGCGGTGACAAGATTAAGACCTACTCCATACCTTCTCCTCTCAAAGCGACCACGCAGCGCTGCCAACAAGACCCAGCTAACAAACTAAAAAAGCCCACAGTGGCACATGAAATGCATCAGTGAACAGAGCCATTCTGGCTCTGGCTCCGGGGACATTGTCGGCAGCCGCTTGCAATGTGGGAATTTCAAAGAACATATGGCAGCCTGTCGCCGTGAAACAGCCTGTGTCAAAATCTAAACAAGCTAAGAGCTATACCTGGAGAAGCCATTAACTGTCTGTTATCTGCCACACACAAAGACACACACGTCCAGCCACGCATGTAGCACACTAATGAGGTTAGCATGTGATCATGACAGGCTAGCAATGCTCAATTTGGGTCATTGACAAAGAAAGGCTTCAGTGGAGAGACAGGTGTTAGTATGTATTTTTATGTTAGGGTGATGGGAGAGGACTACCTCACTGCATGAGTGGAGACAGTTGCAGCACTGGGACAACAGCAGCAGCATTAAAGCTCCCCACTGTCCAATTATTTACCACTCCACACTCTGTTGCTCATCTGAGGTCAAAAACACCGTGGCTAAGTTTGAAGCTCTCTAACCATGGTTATTTGTACAAGCTGTGTTCACTGCAAGGTTGGGCACAGAGCACAGTGCAGAGGACAAATGTGGAAAACGCTGGGAAATTCTCCTAAACAAAAAGCATAGAATCATATGTTTCCCTTTTCCACAGAAGAACGCACTGGCACTGTCCTCTTGCAGAGAAGAAGACTTCAAAGGAGCCAGTGGTCAATAAGGGTTTAGATGCAGGAACCATTTTTGTTATTTTTTGTCACTTTAAGGTTACATTATCGACAGCTGTCCTCCCATTGGTCGCTCACTTAAAGAGTCACTGAGAAATAAGTAATAATAATAATGTAACTGAATCAACGTTCAGAGCACAGTTTATTAATATCTAAGTAGCATGTCACATCCAAAGCACCGCAACTGCAATGTTTGGCACTTTTGCTCTCTCCACAGAAAACAATAGTTCAAACAACAAGAACAATTCTGCCACTGATAACACAGAACCGCATTCAAAAATCTTTTTATTTTGCTTTACATTTTTGTGTGACAAATCAAAAGATTTGATACAGACGAACAACACAAAACAGACCAGCAGTAGCTGAGACAGAGACAAAATCATGAAACCCTGCAGACTGAGGGGTCCAGGATCATGGAAACAAGACTTAGTACCAAACTGGAACACAAGAATGTCAATAACACATAATGGTGTCATGTATAATGATATAGTGTAACTCTATTGTACAATGACACCTCAGCAGGTTCAAGCCTCACAATAGCTGTGGTTTCACTGGGAATTCAACACTTTCCTCACTCTTAGTGCCATATAATTACTTGCTGCTCAGTTCTCCACATCGTGACAGACTGCATATTTACATATCTACATTTCCACCAGACCTTATACAGTTCCATTGCCGGTGGTTAAGCAGGCTCTCGAGCGCTGACCTTTCATCACACTATGAACACCAAAACACTGCTGAGCAGAGAAAGGTATCTCCTCTGGCTGCTTCCTTGGTCTCATGACCCACCTATGCACCCACCCTCCCTCCTTCACTAACATCCCATCCCTCTGTTCCCATGGCAACCCCCTCATCTATTCCCACGGCACCTGCCTGCTGTCCGGGAGACACATAGAGATGTGACACTCACAGATGAGGTGAAAGAGAGAGAGAAACAGGAGACACACAGAGAAAGAGTTGACGCCATTTGGCATTTTAAAAACCTGCAGGAGAGATTGTTGAAAACAAAGACGGATACTTGGACATTTCATATTACAATGTTGCTTTTTGCATCAAGTAGAAGAAAACAAGTTTACACTCCTCATTATTACCAACTGGCACCATCAGACCTAAACTAACCTGAGCAGTGTGTCAATATGTGGTGCACATGGGTTACAAATATGAGTGACACTTATATCATTTAAGGGAAAAAGAGTGTGGACCAAACTATCCCATTAAAGCTGGGACAGACAAGGCTGACTCAGAGTATATAGTTAAAACAATGTTGAATGTGTAGGCATTCTGTAGGCATAAGCATTCACGCAAAAGAACAACAACCTGCTGTCTCCATGAACACATATGCACACTCACACACAAACCACAGGGGTTTTACATAAAAAACACATTGAAACTAACACAAAACATACACTTTGCGAAGTTGAGACGCTGAAAGAGAACACTTGAGTGTGCTTGTGTGTTGTTTTGAAGTGTAGGCATGTACCGTAGGAATGCTCGGTTTGTTTCAAATTAAATAACCAGAACTAAAACTAAGACATAAATAAAAATATAAAAACACACTTCAAGTAAGCAAAATACAATAAAAACTAAAGTTGAGAGAATGAAAAGAAAAGCTGTAGGAGACAAACAGCATGGCTGAGCAGGCAGGAAAATGGGCTAGGAGGACAGGCACTGTGTCTATGTGCGTGTATAAGAGCATATACATATAGTATGTGTGTTGTTGGAGGCGTATGTTCTTGCTATCCAGGTGAGAACCTGCTTAAGTTTTAGAGTAATAACTTTTTGGCACATTTGATTCAGGATTTGAGATTAATTATTAAGGTTACATTAAAAAGGATCAGATCAGATTTAGGGTTACTTTCATGATTATATGACAGCATACTAAAATGCATAATTGTAGCTTTCAATGGAAGCAAGAACTAAAAGAATTTTAAGCATCAAAGTTAATTCTTGACCTTGGAAATACTAGTTTGACAAAATAATTCCAACTCAGCTTTTTCTGGAGCTTCATCAGCAGATGGATCTCTTCACATGCGAGATCAGTTGCTGTTTTGATTTGATGTAAGTTGTAAGTTAAGAGAATAGTTCAACATCTTGGGAATTACATGTATAGCTGTACTAAATCTGAAATGTAAAAACTAAAATTTGTGGCTTTGCAGTGAATTTATTGCTGAAATAATTTCTTGGTCATCAGCGGGCAGGTGCAGTGACTTTATGGAGTGGGTAGGGTGCCTGGAGAAGTCACGGGATTCTGGTCATTTCAAGTGTCTTATATCTGTTTAAAATCCAGACGAGATTTAAGATACTTTCATTTATACTTAGCCAAATACTGTATGAGTTTCTGTTGGCGAGATTACAAATGTGATTGCAATCTGGGCAATATGCAAATCGGGGTTGGCCGTCCTCCATCCTAGGAGGTGGGAATGCACTTGAAGCTGTTTGGTATAAATACCAAAAATGCTAAAAGAAGAAGATTTACAACAATAGCAGTTCAGCTAGCCAGCTTACAGCTGTTGATATGCTAACACAAACACATGAATGAACCCTCACAGATCATTCAGTGGTTAACTTGATCAGGAATTGCGCAGTTTTTTAAGCCGTTTTTCTTTTCCCTTTAATGAGACAGAACAACGACAAATTTCCGTGTAATCTCAGTATAACTTTAGCTGCCACAAGGGCCGAGGAGACAGACCACAGAATATCTATATTTAAGAATATCACACAATAAGTGGCTTCAACGACAGACAGCCGTAGGTACACTATGTGAGGAGTAAAGATTATGTATGCGTCTTGGAGAGACGGATACATTAACATCTTTTCAAGATCTGGATAGAAATCGTCTCATACCCCCTCCGGAGGTAATTCCAGCACGTAATTCCACATAAAACCAGAACTTAAAATTGTTAATTTAACAACAAAGATACTTTGAATGTGCTTGTAATCATATTTTGAGCTTTGGACACAGCCAGTCTAACTGTTTTCCGCCCAGCTCTAGCTCCTTAGTTAATCTACAGAGATGAGAGTGGTATAGATCTTCTCATCTAAGTTTTGGCAAAAAGCGATGCATATTTTCCAAAATGTCTATTCTTATATAAGTTCTTCTTCTGCAGAAGACTGTGTGATACAGTAACTTTTAACACCACTGAGCTCACATGAATAGATCCATCTCCATGACAAGTGGATATGACTCCATCTGCTGAACAAGGCTGTGTGATATGGTTAAAACATTCAGAAAAAGCTAAGTGGACCTATAGCTGGGACGAAAAACTGAATTTCAGCTTCAGCAAAGCTGTCGTCAAGTTTAACAGGCTTCCAAATCCAATTTTCTCTGGATCAGTTATCTGGCAGTTTATAGTCAGGGTTTAGGAAATGTTTGTCAATGTGAAGTCATCACAAGAATATAAAAGCTGCCATGATACATCTGTATATCTAAATGTATGTATATGTGTGAGTATGCTTAATGTATGAGTACTCACTTTGGGTGTGGGACAGGAGGCGGTAGAGAGGCGTGAGGTGGCCTGGGCGCGGGGCGACTCCGAGGGCGTGGTGCTGAGAGATGCTGTATCCCTGGGCAACACCTGCACACCCCGTGATATAATGGAGTCTGGGATCTGAGATCACGCACACACACAAACGTACGCAGACATGTGTGCATGTAAACACCACACACTGTGTAATGATAGGCAGCACGCATACACATACTCATACTCAAGTTCCAGGAAGACACACATATTCACACAATGTCCAGATTACATCCATACATACATCCATACATCCATCCACACACTCACACACACACATATATATATATATATATATATATATATATATACACACACAAAACAACGCCAAGAGGACAAATATTTCAACATCTCTGATATATAGTTATATGTCAAACTTTAACGACCACGCCTACTCACAGGGTTGATGCAGATGAAAGGCAAATGGCCTCAAAAACGATGATGATGACAAATAATGAGATATCGGGGGGCGGAGTCTTACCAACATCCATCTGTGACTGGACAATGAGGTGGGATGTTACCCTGACAACAGAGCCATAAAGCAGGGTCCGGGCTGCAGACAGGGCAGGATAGGATGATGGGTATGGAGAGATACTTGATGTTACATGTGACTGCTAAGAGTAGACACACACAATGCACACACACACAAATGGATGTAGAGGCACACAGTCCTGATGTATGATATACAGAGATACATGACAGACCTAAAGAAGAGGTTTGCTGTTTTTCAACTCAAGATGTTTGTGCAATTATTTACACTTTTAAAACTTCACTTTTTAATAACAGGAAGCTCAGAGTGTAGTCAGTTATGTACTACTCATAAAAGGATCAGAAAGCATACTTTATATTGGCTTTCATTGACTTTTACTTTTGCATAGCTTCTGGCAAAGATGTGGCCGAGAGAAATAAATTCAATATAACCTTAAAGAAAGCTTGTTTTGCAATTAGCTGAGGCTCAATTCAGGCTGAACGTTCCAAATGCATTTTTTTTGCCAGATTTTGGAGTATGCAACAGGAGGGGGTTACGTAAGTAGCCCTCAGTAAACCCATAATCCAGTGTGCACATGGCAAATATTTAATGGAGCATTCGGGTGCTCCTGAGGCCTGTACCACGAAGCAGGATTTGACTTTATCCAGGTAACTTCTGGGTTAACCCTGGGTTTTCAGTACCACGAAGGTGGTTCACTTCTTACCAGGGTAGATCGCCATGGTAACTTATGCTGAACGGCTAACCTGCTCCGGCAGGTTATGTTCCAGATAAGAGATCAACTTTATGAAAACGCCGCCTACAGACCAATCAACTCTCTTGGAAAATGACATCACCATCTGTAGGAAATCCCAGACTGTTTTAGCCAATAGGCTGCTTTATGTTTGCAGCGGTGATATGGAGAAACTCTTGACTATAGCGATATAATCCTACAGAGACTGATTAAAAGCCTACAGGTTTTTACAGTACAGCAGAATAAGCCTACTCACTGCTTTGAAATGTGTTTAATATTTTTTATTTGCTCCCAGTTCGTTTCACACACCCTGACACAGTCGTTAAAATAAATAGGTTTTATTTGTCTTATGTGAGGCTGAATATTATGAGCAGTTTGGTAGGGATATTGAAATACAAATACCTTTTGCGATGTGGGCGCAAAAGGTGGGACAGTGAGTTTTCAGTAGCCTAAATGTTGAGATTGTCTTTCAACCACTAGCCTATTTGAGCACATTTTATGGCATGAATGGAGTTTTCGTTTCATTGCTTTATGAAGTTAATTTAGAACAATGTTTGAAACACTTTTGAGTGTGTTAAATAAATTAATCTTTTTTGAAGTGACGACAAGTTTTTGAAAGTGAGGTGGAAGACCACTTATTCAGTGCCCGAGTCTTTTAATGTGGAAACGCTGACACACAGCCGAGCTGAAAGAATAAGGCTGATATTTTCATACAGCTCATAAGAACACTTTAAATCAACGCAATATTATGCCTACGCCTGTTTATTTAGGCATTTACACTGTCTGCGATTTTCTGTCTCCCTGCATGTGTCAGATGCAGGCGTGCTACTGTCATATTTCTGTAGAGTTACAGTTTAATCCTCGTTCATAAAATATAAAGCTCTGCTGACAGTGGACTTGTTCATGTCTGCGATTGATTATCTGCTGCTAACACCGCCTCTTTTATGTGAACGCACTCCCGGCTGGATTGGGAAACCCTGGGTGGACTTACTGAGTTGATAACCAGCTTCGTGGTACCGCTTATCCCGATCGCCATTGTTAGGGTTAGTTAAGCCAGATAACGAAAACATATCCTGGGTATGATGAACTCGCTTCGTGGTACAGGGCCCTGGTCAACTTGTTCTTGTTAGCTGTCTGGACATGCTGTTAATGACAGGGCTTTATAGATAAATGGAACTTATTTTAATACTTACCCTTAACCTGGAACACTATTAAATTAAAGCATCACAGACGGAATTTACCCCTATATTCCCATTTAAACGTTGTTGACTATTTAAAGGGGCTATATGTAGTTTAAAAAAAATGAAATGTATCACTTTTTTATTGCCTGTGTGTGAAGGGGTTGTAACCTCACATACAAACGATCCACTTGTCGGGTTTTTCTGTTACCTCTGATGTCCAGTACGGCTATTCCTATGTTAAGACTCTGGGTCGTTTTTTTCAGGAAATCTTGCCTGCTGAATCTGTACCTTACACAGGGCAACACTGCAGGTAACAACATGGAGTCCGCTAAGTCCATAAAATGGCAGACTCTCAGCACAACAACACAGACTCCACGTTAGGATAAAAGTAAGCAACAAAATTCTATGTGCTGGAGCCCGTCAGGACAAACGAGAATCAGATCAACTTTGGGTGAAAACACAGTCAACATCAGAAAGGCTTGAATCATGAAGAGACCTTCGCTTTGTTTTGCATTCGACAAAACCGACACAGAGTTGGCTTTCATTCTATTGGACAGCTAAACTAACTTTACTTCAGTTGCCTCAGGTTAGATAATGTTAGCTCGCCAGGTAACGCCAACCAGTTGCTATCATTATCTGGTGCAAAACATTATAGTTGTATTAGTTTTTCATATTACTTCACCAGCTAACGTGATCCATATTACTATCCTGTGTACCATCGGTATTATGTCAGTGTTGATTTTAGCTTGCAAGAAATTATGTAACGTACAAAGCAAATGTGGAGGGATTTGTTTATACTAGCCTATAGTGAAGCAATGCAAGAGCAGCCAGTTCACATTAGCATGGATCCATGCTCTGTAACTTACGTGACCTACATGATACACAATAATGCAACATAATGGCGCAAAACACCACCACAGTGGAAGACTCATTCACTACAGTAATGTTACTTACTGCGCTCTAACGTTGTTATGAAGTGTGACAAAAGTCCAGCTCACTAACTGTTTTGTTATCATCCAATATGTTTAGCTGTGCTCACATTACTGAGCCTCCAGTGAAAGATACAGAAATAGTTACTGAAAAGCGGCAGGTGAGCTAACACCGATGTATTACATTGGCTAAATGCAGTCAATGTAATGTTATCATGTAACCAGCATAGATTAGTTCAACCTCAAGCTGATAAAAATATTGCTGTCATGTTGCAGTGGGAGTTTACATGAGTTTCCAGCATGTTGTGTGAAGCTGTCTCACGTTGAGTCGGATTTTGCTCGCTCATGAGTTTAGCATGTGTATGAGCACACACCAGGTTGCATTTAAAAAACTGCTCTGCTAGTGGCTGCTGGAAACTACATATAGCCCCTTTATGAACATCTTGATCTGAATATTAGGCTTAAGACAGGTATGAGAAGCACCCAAATGCACCATTAGTTTTGATCTATGTATGGCTAGATGGTTGCATTTAGTAAAGAGGAGCAGGATGTTAGCTATTGAGCAGGTCCAGCACCCAGCCTCTTAATTCAATCAAAGAAATAGAAACATTTTAGTGTGCACTTCTTGTTTTTTAATAAGAGCTTTATCATACATTTTGAAGGTGCCCAGCTGGACCACATTTAAGCCCAGCAGGAAGCAGCAGAAGAAGCATGTTATTAAAGTATGGGTTGAAAAACAGTAAATCTTTAATTTCAAGGTGCTACCTGTAGCATTTTTAAACATCAAGGTGTCATGTTCACAGTACCTTTATAATAAAATCATGACAGCCTTTTTAGCAGCCTGGATCAGGAATTATGCTCAGAACCTGGAAAATACAACTTTGAACATATATACACGTCTAAGAAAACAATGTAATCACAAATTTATATTTGTTCTAACGTCAGTGTTATCAAACATCCAATCTACAGTACTAGTACAGTGCAGTTCTTCCTGTTAACATGTACCCACAGGCACAGCAGAAACACCTGCCATAAATCAGAACAACAATCTTTGTATGTAAACCTATGTTAATTAATGTAAAATGTTAATTGTTAAACATTTTTAAAAAAAATTACATAATATTAAACCCCTAGTGTGGAGATAGTGTATCAGATTTGTTAGATATCTGAACTACCATAAGCTTAAAATGCTACATACAGCACCTTTAACACATGCTTGTATGGATGACGTGTGAACATGTAAAGATGACAGTTTGAAATGGATGGAGTCAGATCTATGAAAACAGCAATTGTGTGCAACAACAAACTCTCCCCTCCCATCACCTCCGTTACCTTGGCGGCGATGGATGCGGCGGTGATGTGGGAGGAGGAGCTGTCCTCTGTCGACGCCACACCGCTGTCTTTCTTCTCCTCATCCTCCTCCTCACACTGCACGCCCTTGTCCTCCGTCTGGCGGCGTGGCGAACTGTTGGGCGGCGGCGAGAGGGGCGGTGGTGGCGACGGCAGGTCCTCCAGCTCATCTGCGGCCTCCTTCACCTTCACCACTGCATCCCGCAGGAGGTCGATGGCGTGTGGCAGTGCCGGCAAGATGAACTGGAAGCATTCCTGGAAAGGTAGAGGGGTGCAAGGAGGGGGAGAACATCAGTGACAGGGATTTGGGTGACGTGGACAGTTGCCTTGATTCAAAACTGTCAAGCAATAGCTGCCAGCATCAACTAAATAAATAAAGGCTGGTACAGAATAAAGGCCAGTAAAAAAATATTGAGGGTGTTGTTTCCTGTACTCTAATGACTCACATTTTAAATTCAGCATACTGTAAACTGCACACAGCACTTATTCCATCAGTACTACAACCGATTCATGTTACATTCTCAATTCTGCCTTTCTGAGTGTCTGATTTTGACAGAAATGTTGTTTTCACTCACTCACTAATTAAAACCTCTTCTGCTTTTCTGCAACCCTTCTCAAGTACACCATACTTTATTCACCACACGCTTTCAGCTATCTCGCCTTCATAAGAACATCAGGGATAGCTGAAAACATTTGGCGAGTAGTGCATGGTGTACTAGAGAGAAGTTGTGTGGCCTGTTGTTATTTGGATGGACATGCACCGAATCTCGCACTGGTCTGCAACCTGCTGTGTGTGCATTCTCAAAGTGAGTGAATGTCACATACAAAGACTAACAGAAAAGGGAGAGTTTATGTCCTTTCAGCTGCTGGAAGGGATGCTTTCCTGTGAAACATCCATGCAAAAAAGATGACCAAGTAGAACTGAAGAACTAGAAATAAGTAATGAGTAAATTTTGAACCATTTTGGATCAAGAGAAAAAATAAAAACACTACTATAACCAGGAATACTGTTATCTACTCAGATCTATGGAACAAATATGTGTGGCCTAGTATGTCACCCTGTTTGAGGTAGTGGAATCTAAAATAGAGATTTCCTCCTCAACCTCTGTAAGTCACAGCGCCTCCCTCTGGCCACATTTATACAAGCCTGTGCTCATTCATTCCTCCCCGCATCTCTGTTTGCCTCCCCGGTGTCTCTCTGTGTGTCAGTGCGCCTGTGGGCTCCTCGGCAATGTTAAATGCTCCATTCTCCTCACACACATAACAAGAGGTAATCTGTGAAATTATTTATCATCCTGTGTATTTTAAGCATTGAGAAGATACATTATTAATCGCCCCCACGCTTTATAATATCTACGGTGGCTGCGAATGGGCTTTTGGAGCAACCTTTCCACTTCATTCACTGTTTTATCTGTGCATATCACAGGCTGGATCAATTTATGATGATGATAACCTTGATTTGACTGAATTTAAATCCCATAGATCCACACTAGGATGCATGGTTTGCCACATCATCTACCACTGTGCATATAAAAAATACAAAAAAGGGAGAGCAGATGGACTCCTCAGACCGGGAGATGAAAAAGGTTGGATGGGTTAATCTCAGTAGTTGACCATGAGCCCGACAGCCCTGCTGTGTAGCCACAAGCTAACCTTTTCACCCCACCTTTACTTCACACACACATATACACACCCCAAAACCCTCAGCACACGGTAGACTGTTTATACCTCTTGCTGGTGTGTTTGAAGCCCACATCTGAGCGTTTTTGGAAGACATCTTTGGGTGAAGTGGGGAGGGAATGGGCAAAAGAAGGAGTGAGGATGGTGTAAAGAGCCTGCAGACATTTCTCCTTTCCCATTTTGTGCTTTCATTGTGGGCCGGGAAAATTTTTAGATACGTGAGGAGTGTTTTTTTTTTTTGTCTGCTCTTATTCTCTGTTTTGTCCTGGAGGAGAGTAACTGTCAAAAACACTAAAGAGCAGAATCCCTGGATATACTGCCAGCGGATGAGAAACACAAGCGAGAGTGAAGGATGGAGGAAGAGGGGAAGGCACCGATGTTCTAAGAGGGGGTTTGCAGGAGATGACGAGAGAGAATGACATACAGAGAGGGAAAGAGAGAGAGTGGGAGAGACAGGGAGGATGAGATCTCGAGAGATTAAGAGAGAGAGTTGGAGAGAGACAAGAGGCAGTGAGAGAGCAAAATAGAAACTGCAACAAAAAGACAGTGAGGCAGAAATAACAAGTGAAGAAGAAAGAAAGAGAAGCAAGAGAAATACAGAAACAGGGATAGCAGTGAATAAGAGATGGGGAGTGAGAAAAACAAGTATCTTAAACACTTAAATTTCTAAATCACTAAAGTTGCAGGAAACCAGACATAACAAGTGCAGAAGCCAGGGCCTCAAAGCCCTTACATCAGGGACCCCCAACATTTTGAGGGCCGTTTTTATATTGACAATATATTTATGTACCAGCTGACAGTGTGTGTGGAGGGTCCAAAAAATGTTTTGTGATATTTTAACACAAGTTACAGCTATTGTCTTCGCCACCTCCTCAAAAGAAAATTTTAAGGGAAGCAAATTTCAGTTTCAGTTAGCTAGATACAACAACACTAAGCACAGCGTACGCAGATTGAGTAGCTTAACGAATGATGATAGATTATGGGACAGGAAAGCTGAAAAAATATGTTTCTGCGACACATAATTAATAATGTTTACTTTCTTCACAGCCCTCTTGAATCATTGCTTTTTAGTGTGATTTACTGTACAATTTTACATCTTCAATCCCGTAAAAATGATTCATATAAAGTGAGGGAACTAGAATTGACGCCCTGCCTGTTGTATGCCTCCGCTAACCAGTCAAGTTGTAGTCTATCCAGACTCATAATATACGTAGTGAATACATGGAAGGAACTAAATAAAAAGGTATAAAGTGTTTTTTTGGTTAAATGGAAATTATCGCTATGTTGATGATAGGATTCCAGTGAATATACATTAATGAACTGATTACTAAAGGATTATTGTTTTGGCTAAACAGGTACACATGTACTTGATTACAATGTAAAGGTAGATTCCTATACAGTATAACTACACAAAATGTGGTGCTTTCGATTTCTCCTGCATTTTTAGATGCAAAGCCTCTGGATGAGGGGTTGGGGAAACCCGCTCACAGGATCACGATTAGCTAGGCGTGCTCCAATACGTTGTTTGCAGTCACGTGATTCAGATCACGCTAAGAACTGAGAGGCAGGAAGTGAAAGGCAGAATGGACAGGATGGAGAAAAAACCCGTACTGTGCTATTTATCGTTACTCGTTGTGTCGTCCCAGTTACCGTGTTTGAAATCTGGAATCGCCCAATTCATTCTTAAATTATAACTTAGACCTTTAAGTCAAAAGTGTCACTTATTCAGTGTCCAACCATCTGTGAAATATGGTCACATTCTCCCCTTCTGTTCCTGAGTTATGGTGTTGAATAATCGCCAAGAAAGTGTTTTTCCAGGGCACTGTGATTTCACCAAGTGAGTTCTCAGCAAATTACAGATGATGTTGTACACACTAAAACAAGGATTTGAATACAACACAAGGTATAGATGTAGTGGTTATGCAAATATGATATTTGATCATATCTCAGAAGGTGAATTTTCAATCACTTATGTGTTTTTTCCTTTCAGTAAAAAGAATTGTCTGTCCCATAAGGCAGAAATGTCATTGCTGTGTGTAGAAATGTCGTCACAGTGGGTATAAATGTCTTCCCCACAGGTAAATATTATAACTGCAAGTGGAAGCATCATCACCAAGAGATGAAATGTCATCATCACATGTACAAAAGTTGTGATCAGTCAGCATCATTGCTGCAGGTAGGAATGTCATCCAAGAGGGTAGAAATATTATCACCATGTGGCAGCATCATTACAGCTGCAGATGTTATGTCCATAAATACATCACAGAAAAGCATTAGAAATTACATTACCATGAGTAAAATCATTAATTGTGGTGTATATATTCAAGATTTTGTGTAGAAGCATCAGTACAGTATGCAAAAGTGACTGTACTGTTGAAGGAACAATGAAACCATGGTCATGCCCTGACAAATGCTGAGTTGAAAAGTGTTGGCCATCATGCAAAGTCGGTCTACAAGCAAATCATTATGATTTATATGTAATGTTCTTAATCACCTTATCCCCAATTAATATTTCTTTCCCCAGAGCCTGAACCACATAATTTAATCTAATTAAATACAAAGCTAAATCACCCCTTTAAAGATGTTTCTTTTTTTGCATTTTCAGGGCAAAACAAATGAATCCAAACGATTTTTAAACTAAATTTATCTGCAGTGGTCAAAGAGACCAAATAATCAGTTAAAGAGGTGGTATTATGCTTTTTGGCTTTTCCCCTCTCCTTTATTGAGTTATTTCTCTTTTTTGTGCATGTAACAGGTTTGCAAAGTGAAAAAGCCCAAAGTCCAGCCTAAAGGGAGTTCCCATCTCCCACAGAAAGCTGTGAAGAACCGCTTGAAAACAGCTCGTTTGTAGTCCAGCCCTTCACTTCCTTTACTTGTGACGTCACAATGAAAATGCGTCATAAAGCTTGCCAAGCAGCTAGTGGGTCAGGCACGCTCTCAAACCAAGCTAGTCTCCGCGGAGGCCCTTTGGCTCGACTCGCCTTTGTTTGGTTTTCAACTGTAGAAATGTTGCACCTGTACCTGCTTCCAGGTATTTTTTTTCGTATCGCCTCACCTCCGTCGAGGTTCCAAGTGAGCTGAGGGATACTAAAATGTAACGTGAAAACACGACAGACTGCTGATTGGTCAGAGAGAATTGTCACTATTCACTGCATCATCATTGCTTGCGCCAGACAGAGGCCAGCAACAGAAAGTTTTATATTTGACAGTTTTCATATGTAATTTCATCACTAAATCCACTTCTGAGAAGTTTTGAGGTGAGAAATCAGCTGTGTAGATTTTAAATATTGACAGTTTTACGAGAAGTGATGGCGGAACAAAAATGTGCTTGAATATTTTCGGAGTTGAGGAGCTCTGCAAGTGGCTGCGGGGGAAGCCTATGCCAACCCGTGGGAGGAGCATGTGAGGCCGGCCAGCCGCCCGCTCACAGAGCCCTCGGTGGTGGTTGTGGTAAGGGTAATTGGCTTCGGGGGGCTGTAAACAGTAACATAGCTAGCTAGCTAGCTAGCTAGCCAGTCAGCTAGCTGCAGCATAGATCGTCAGAACACCGGCAACAGTTCAACGTTTAGTCCTAAAAGACGATGCAACTCCAACTCTGTTTGGGCCTGGAAATTACTATAATGCTAATGTTACACCTGATGTAAAAGCTACTGAGCAAATGTTCAAATTGTTCGGCCAATTTTTATGTAAAATTTAGTTGAAATATGGTGATTTTTGTAGTGGTTTATGGTAAGATGTGGAACAATGATGTTGTGTGGTTGTGGACTTGTGAGTAACTTATACCATCTGTAAAGGTTGCAGTCTGAAGCGGCTTTGATTTGGATCACACTACCTTGTTTCTTATGACCCACCCTTCTCTGCTTCTGATTGGCTAGTAGTCCTTACCTGGGAACTGCGCATGTGCAACTCCCATCAAAGATTTTGTACAAGTAGGATGCATCACTCTGTAGCTCAAGAGCGGAGCGTACAACACATAGGGTGAAAAGAGGAGCTGCAGCAATGTGCAGTATGAGAAAAATATGGTGTTTTTTGAAAATTAAACCATGTAAACCTGTTCTGGTACAACCCCTGATTAAGATTTTGAACCTGAACCTCTTTAAAAGATGCACAGCCGACACTGTGATATAAGGAGCTTCGTCTGGCTGGCTCAGATGGACGTCCCCGTTATCTTTATGACAGGAGATCTTTATAATAAAAGCCTGCAATGAGCGGCTTGTGCAGTTAACTTTAACTGGGGTTTGATGAGAGAGACACTAATATGGCAGCAGATGGGGGAGAGGTGGTGTAATTGATTTAAAGAAATACTAAAATCGATCAGGAGAAGCGGGCGTGTAACAAGACAGAGACAGATGTGCAGGTCAGCACAGCAGAGAGGGAGACAGATGGAGGGGGAGAAGGAGACATTAGTGGGCGTACGCGCACACACACACACACACACACACACACACACACACACACACTGTAAGCACAAACCCCCACATGTACTCTGCATCTATACCTTTATACATAAAGAAATACATGAAAACACAGAAATGTACAAATGTATTATGTAAATTCAGGATGTACTACATTGCACTGATTAATGAAGATCGGCCAAGGGGATCACAGCATCAGCCTTACAGTGTTCGAACACAATGCATAGCCAACACCGAATCTCAACATTGCTTCTTTGCCCAAAGCATTTATCACTTAGCTAATCCATTCAGTCTATGGTCTATCCTTACAAGGTCAGTCTTAACTGGAGACTCTGATGCATTACACGAGCTACATTGGAGGCTGTAGATTACATGCATGACATTATAAAGAGAGCCAGTCAGTCTGTCTGTAATGAAACAAAATATAATCTTGACCTTGGGTTACCTCAAAATGGATCACAGAGTGCATCCTTATCAAGGCAGCTGCGTCAGACAGTCAACCCAACAGAGGCTGTCACCTTTGGTTTACTTTAGCTCAGCAAATTAGCCTAACATGACCTGGGGAAATCTGTGCGATATTAGCCTTTACATCGTGAGACAACAAACACAAAAAAAAAACACACGGCTCTATGGCGAATGCACAATGCATCAATTCATCATTCAAATGAATCCACATCGAGGCATAAACACAAGGCATACACCTTCAAATTCATACACCCACTGTACACATGCTGCTTACACATACACACACAGATAATGACTGCAGCAATGTGCAGGTAAGAGTCTAAAGTGAGGTTGACCTTTACATAAGGAGTCATGCTACTAGAACAATGCTAAGCCAATGCTGTCCATACAGACAGGTCATTGCTAACTAGTTACAACATTCAGGACAGAGTCACTGCTGGTTGCTATGTATCTCTCAATTCTTTGTTCATACTGTATACTGAAGATGTCCTGAGTGTGGGACCACAACTGTAGCACTACCTTTTTGCTATATTTTGTCTTGAAAAACAGTATTCTGTAACGAAAGGTCAACTTGAAATTCATAACTACACTGTTACACCTTACAATTTTCCTCTCAGTCACTCTCCCTTTCACTCGCTGATGGCTGCAAGTAACCATGTGAGTCACTGGCCTAACCATCTGATGTAATTAGTGTTTTGCTCAAGGACATTTTGACATGCAGACAGAAATTGGGAATCTAAACTATCACGAGACCTTTTTTTCCCCCCAACAAGCACAGCACCTGATCTGTCACCTGCAAGTCTGAGTTTCTTGTGTTTATCCTCCTTGGCACTTGCTGGTCAGGTGAATATTAACTACACCTAACATTAACCGGAGAAGGGTGATGTTGTTGCAGCAGTTTGCAGCATTACCTGGGAGCCTTTCTTGCTTCCTGGTAAGTTAATGATGAGTGTCTTCCCTCGGATACCACACACAGGTCTGTAACACACAATCACAGGGGAAAGTTTATATGAATACAGAGGAAGAAAGTGTGACAACACTTGATTATGGGGATATATGCATCTCCCTCTACCTCAATTCCATATTTCACAGCGCACTGCACTATAATAGATGATAAATTAAATCACTCACCATTCTGTCTTACAAGAAAATGTGGGCTCATCCTCTTTAACCAACAGAAGGGGGACGCACTGTACATTATTTATCTACAGTGTAAGGCTGTAGTGGAATAAAACCTTACTATCTCTGCTCTGTGAAATACAGTAATTATGTCAGGTCACAAAAAAGAAGCTGGCATTAAATGCTATACCCTTGAAAAAAAACCTTGAAACAGTGTATATTGTTCATGCAAACTGTTTGTTGTAATTTTTGTGTGTTTGCTTATACAGTATATGTTAATACAATTCCCGTGCACAGTGTCTAAATAATCTTTATCTCAATGACACAACGTGTTTAAATAGAGGATTGAATAAATGATTTAAGTAAGTTTGTTTCGCTTGTGTCGTATGTGAGAGTACATGCCTGACCTAGAAAGCATGCCTAGTGGTGTAACGTTGAGAGATCCCATCAGCATCGCAAGAGACATCCCAGGGGCCTCGCGCTCTATCACCTCCTTAGTGGCCTGGAGAGAAGAGAGATAAAGAGGAAGGTCATTAAGGTGATCATAGTCTAACTAAGCACGAGTCCATCCTAAGTATTTTTACATCCTACTAGGATTAGTTTACCCATGCAGTTTAGGTCGGTTTCAGGAAGCAGTTTTAACTTAAAAGAAGACACTGTAGTGTTCTTTAGAGGTGAGACTGTCATAAAGTTTAAATTACCGGACGGGGTTTCTATAAAGAGATGGATGTTAATGGACAGCAATTCCTCACGCTTAGAAAAGCCACTATAACAAAACAAGCACAGACAAAACCATCTTTCCTTAAGTTACAGGGACTGCCATGTTACCTGTGGTTAAAGTGTTAAAGGTTTTGTCACTATAAAACATGAATACAGAACAGAGAGAAACAATATTTAAAGTATCCCTCTTGTCATCATATTTACTTTATAACTGGTAGAACCAATGGAATAATTAACATCTGGGTTGTTTTCGTTTTTATATTCACTACTTAATCAATTTGTTGTATCAGAAATAGTTGAAATATAACACTTTTTTTCATTTTAGTCTCTAGATTTTTCTTTTTTAATTCTACAGTAGCAGCAGAAACTTAAACCAAATTTTAATATGCCTCTCTGAAATCACAGATACTCTATTTAACTGTCTCATTTGCTCCCGTCTGCTCTATGTTTCACTATAAATATCATTTGAGTGACTAGGTCAGCTGAACGGTGGGAATAAAACACAACAGCTCCCTTTATCACAAGTGTGGTGGAAACTTTATTCCATTAAATTTTTGTAAGTGAACCAAGGTTTGTTAACAAAAACCCCAGGGACTAAATTAAGGCATTATATAAAAAAATCCTTTATTTCAACCCACATCGTTTATAAGGACCTGGATACTGGGTAGACCCCAATCCAGACTGATTTACCATGACTGCAACAACAGCGTAAAAGAATGGAATGTTAAAGTCCTCGAACAACAACATTACAGGAAATCAACACTCAATTCCTCATAGAATATGTTGCGCTAGGTAAAGCGGTAAAACTGTAACGCTGTAACAGTCATGCAGGTGACCAGGAAGTACTAATTGTCCCACATTTCTACAATAAGCACCTGAATGCATGTCTTGACACAAAACATCTGGACTACCCTTCAAATATTGATTTACAATCCCTTTTGCACAATCTACATCTCAGCTGTCTGAAGGCGGAACAATCCTTATCTGACCTGTCACCCTCCAATCTACATCCCCCATCAGCAATCAAGATTGATTCATCTTTTACATAAAATATAGGAACAGGTGGTCAGTCTGTGCAAATTAACAGAATGTTGAATAAATTGATCCTACAGCCTAGGATTTTACAGGGAAATATTTTGTAAACAATGTGTGTAGGCATTTTCGTTTGATATTGTTTTATTTCATAAAAACCAACAGGGATATATGGCGTTTTCCAGGGGTGGCTGTTTCGCCAATTCCACCATCTTTGCGGTGACATATGCAGACACATGCATTTGTTTGTGTGTGAGTGTGTGTACATTTTTTGGGACTGCAGTCGATGCGGCACGTTCTTGACAGATAGCGGAGAAGATAGTGCCTTCTCCTCCAACCTGTGTGTGTTGCATGCCCTTGAGTTGAGTGACACTTCAAACGCACCATTAGCGAGGGACAAAGGGAGGGAAAAGACTTCAAAGAGAGAGGAGCCACCGATGAGCATCTTGGGCTTAGACTCGGGAGAAGAAAGAGATGGAGGGAGGGAAGAGAGACAAGGAGAGGGGGAAAAGTGTGGGAGGGAAAGAGGTTGAGATGGAAACAAGCGGGAAGGAATCAGACAAAGGGAGGGATGAGGCTGGATTTGAACCTCATCACACAAAGTCACTGATTGGAGGAAGAGGGAGATGGGTTAGTTTGATTCAAAAGGCATGCATTCAAAAGGAACGCCTGGAATGTTTTGGGCAATATGTTTGTCTAATTGCAGGAAAAAAATGTGGGAAGTTTTGTCTTAATTACATGTATGATGAGGGTAAGGCAAGAATGAGGGTATGTGATTAAATATGACAAAAAGTGATAATAAAATAGATCTAGTACAGTTTGAAAATTCAGGAAATGTAAATGTTTTATGATCTCTGCAAGCATGCTATTTATTGAGGTATTCCGAAATGAATGTTTCATTACACCAGTACACAGGCACTTGTGTATGTAGGCATTGAAATTTTTTTTTTTAGGAAGTTTAGTCCTGTTAAATATGGGAACAGACTTCCCATACATCCTCCACGCTTCTTGTGCCATGGGCTAATCACCAGAAATCAATGTACTTGCATGAGGAAAGCAATTAACCAAGAATACATCTGTTGGATGGCGACTAACAGGAAGAGATCAAGCTGCAACGCCTTATTGTAGGTTTACATGAGGTGCCGCTTTAACCAAAACAATATCCATCTTTGCCAAACAAAACCATGGCAGAGTAAATTTTGTATGAAACTTTTAAATCCTGATGTTAGGAAGACTTACAGAACAATGCAGGTAGCAGCTATGGACAAACTATTAACATTGTTTCAGCTTTAATTTTGGAATTGCCTTTATGTGGTGTAGTCTACCATACCCATCTTTTTAACATCAAAATATCAGCTGCAAGGGTACAGAAAAAACATATGGCCAGAGTGTCAGGATGAAGCAAACCAGCATGGTCTTCGCAAGAAACTGAGATGTGTGGTAGGAATGGAATTGAATACATAGTTACTAGTTACTACTAGTAGTCATTGCCACAGGAGTATAGCAGGACAACTAAGAGGCTGCCGCAAACCATTAAGGTGTTTTTAAAAGGCAACTCAGGTACGTTTCATCTGGTTATGTCCCTGCAACAAGATTGAAATTGCAAAACCACCACCTCAGAAAACTGAATGGATCCCTGTTGGTTTATATATAGGGGTGCTGACAAATAATGCAAGCACACATTCTGTATAAAATATAATGAACAACCGGCCTTTCTGGGGAAATTTCAAGTTGTCGAGTCATTTGCACAGACTGATCAAGAAAAATACACATTCCGATATTCATTTCAACAACAAAATTAATCTTGATTGCAAATGAAGATGGGGAGGTAACAGGTCAGATAAGGATTTTTCATCTCCCAGACAGCTGAGACATGGTTTGTTAAATTGTTAATAGATGTGGTATGTAAATACAGCAGCATGTAGTCCTTACTGTAATAAAAAAAATAAGGTCATTGGCCTTTAAGTAGCATTTTTTATAAAGGACATACAGAGAGCTCCTTGATTACAGAAAAGACATGAAATGTAATTTGTTACTTCCGTCCGGCTTTAAGCTTATACTGAATGCAGTCATATGTGTCTTGTACAGCCTTCAAACAGACAGAGAGATACCGTTGTCTCCAGCATACAGGGTTGAATCAGATAGCAGGTATTATCAGTGACTACAGTGTCTATGTGTCTTACCCCTTCCAGGAAGCTTGCTGTCTACCATGATTGATGAGGACCATTGATACTGCTGAGAACCACAGCTCATCCCCTGCCAAATGGCTTGTGCTTGTGTGTGTGTGTGTGTGAGAGAGAGTGAGGTTGAAAGAGTGCATGTAACAGAAGTATAACAGTGTAAATAAATAAAAAAAGTTCTAATCTATAGTGCTGCAGTTAACAGTGTGTGACGAGTTGGGTAAAGAAAAGATGAGAAAGATAAAGACTAAATGTAAATTCTTGCATGTATGCACAGTAGTGTACTGCCTTCACAGTACAGTAGACTGTATATATACATGCAAATATGTGTACATGCATATAAATTGGGTACAGAAAGTCTTCAAACAGTTTAAAACATTCTTTTTATGTTGTCTGAAAAGAAACCAGTTGTATAGTATTTGGTAAGCAGCAAAATTAGGGAAAACATTAGATGTGACCACAACTACATTAAACCGCTTTGTGAAGCCTGCAACGACAATTTATTTGTTTCATGTAATCAAAGCAAAATTGTTTGTGTTAAGTTTCCCCTTTAAGTGAAATGGTGTTGTAGAAACAATCAATGTGGCACGATGACAGCAAGCGAGTTATCAGACTTAAATATATTGATTAAATTAAAATATAGTCAGTGTTGGGAAGGTTACTTTTTAAATGTTACTGATTACAGGTTACCCTATTTAAAATGTAATAGTAACTATTTCATTTAATTACTTTTTGATTACTTTTCTAAATTTCTAATGAATGTTTTCAACTGTTAACTATTTTCACAAGACAGCATGAGAGGCCATTTAACTGGCAGATGAGTGGCGTTGCAAATTCAAAAATGAGAACCAATCAAAAGCCTCAGAATAGCATTAAACTTTACTAAACGGCTGTTGCTGGAAATGGCAAAGGAAGACATTGTGCACATGAAAAAACATGCAAAGCAACAAAATGAATATTATGCAACACATAGCCTAGCTTTTTACAAATATTCAGATATAACCGCCTATGTAATCATGAACATTTTCATAAGTAACTGTAATTTAACTGCACATTTCTTCCCAGTAACTGTAATTAATTAAAATTACATTTTTTTTGTAATTCAATTAAGTAACTAAATTACATGTATCTAGTTACTTCCCAACACTGAATATAGTACAAAACAAATGTCAATGTCAACTACTGACATTTGTTATAATCATAGTGGTCAAGATTGAACAGCAAATGTGTCAAGGCAGTAAAGAAACTATGGCCTCCTCTCCTGTAGTTTATCTATAATCAGTGATGGAAACACTCAACAGACCCATACTGACACCTGCCACCCATTATCTGTGAATTGCTTGCTACACAACTCCATATTTTCCTTGAGAAAGTGAGACAATAAGGACCTAACTTCTGCCTCTTTATTTCCCATGCGACCGCGGGGCTAATTACACTGTGTGTTAATCAGTGCTGCAACGCACATGTGTAATCAGCAAAAACAGGCTCAGGTTCTCCGAATAAAGCACAGGCAGTAATAAGAGAGATCTACCTTTCAATAGCCTTTCCCTCTAAAACAAAGAAGAATTTTACACATTAGCTATCATCATACTTCTATTGTAGTGATATACAGTTCCCTTATATGAACTCTCAAAACAGTGTCCATAATTCACCCCGAGCTGTCCTCTTTGATTCTTATGTAACATGTTTCTGGCTATATTTTAATACAGCTCTCAAGCTTCATTATACAGTTTGCTTATGCGACTGAGAACATTGTTCACTATCACTCTTTTGAGCAAGTTATGCCAACACTACAGTATGTCATGATGTATTCAATAAACAACGCACGCTGCTTTACCGTGTTTCTCAATTCCAAAAAAAAAGAGTAAAAATGGTTTCTTAAGGAGAGAATTGGGATTGACACATTTAAACCCACCTCTGGTGTGACGTCTCTCGGGGCAAAGCCAGTGCCTCCGGTGGTTAGGATAAGGTTAAGTTCCTTTTCATCGCACCAGTCCACCAGAGTCTCCTGTCGGTTCATACACACACACACACACACACACACACACACACACACACACACTATTAATTAGAATCATAACTACAGAGTGATACTGTAGATAGATACAGGCGATAAACAGATTTTGATAGATTACATGCCTTGATTTCGTCTATCTCATCTGGCACAATCTTGTAGGCCGAGATCATACCCCCCAACCTGAGAAAGGAAGAAAGTCATTAGATTACAGATGCAGTTATTGACATATTAGATTCCAGACAAGATACTTTATTGATGCCTGCAAGAAAATCCTCTTTTGTCTTGCTACCCTTCTGCAGGGAGGTCAAAAAAGTCAGCTAAAGAACGGTGGACCTTGTCAGAAGTCAGTGTTTTCTTTGACAACCCTTTAGCTGAAGAAGAATGCTTAGATTCAGGATGGGCATACATACATATATATACCTTGCTGCCACAAGTGAAATGTCCAAGTGGATCAGCAGGTAGGCAAGTGGCAGACCTGGGATATTGTGGGCTCACCTCTTTCTTTCTCAGAGTAATAAAGCAAAGCCCTCTAAAAGAGTCCCAGATCCCAGATGTTGCCCCCCAAAGCTTGTAAATGTAGTGTTTGTCTGACTGAATCAATGTCTGTTCTTCATTTCCTGGCCTAACACAAACAAGACTTTAAAAGGAAGTATGACAGAAATAAAGACAAGAAAGAGAGAGAGAATCATAGAAATATAAAAGCAAATAAGGAGGAGAGAGAGAATGCCCTTGAACATCCCTTCCTGAAAGGATATTCCACAGGACGGCCCACTGAAGAGGGAGCTCTGACAAGGACAGAGCTGCTGCTGATGCTGCTGTTGCTGCTGAACAGCAATCCATGGCGACCTCCTGTGGCCAGAGCAGGTATGACAGTCCAAAAAGAACAACCCCAGGCTCAAGGTGAAGGCTCTGCACAGACACCCCTTATGTAACCCTTTTCTTTTTTTAAAGGAGCGCTATTTTTGGGAGACTACTGCATCATGTTTCCTCTCCGCGTCAGCCACTTAAACGCCATGATACCCTCCCTCAGACAGACAAAAACCTGTGAACTCTGTGAACATTAAAGCATCTGCTATTTTTCTGCCTTTGAAATGCTTTTTTATCCACACGGAAACTCTCTCTTCACTCTTCACACACAGAATTACAAAGAATACATTTCGCACCCTGGAAATATCATTCACCAAATCCATCGGCTGTGCTCAATTTTTAAACTGTGCAACGGAGCAGCAGAGAGACACACTAAGCAGGACACCACCAAAACGCCGTAGCAATGCATGCATGGAGACGAAGCGTGAAGCTCAGAGGGTGGCTGTCTGGTTCTGACAAAAGAGGCAGAGAAGTCAGAAACAATCACTTGAGAAGTACTTTTTCATGAAACACCGCACATGGCCACTCGGAGCATCCACTAACTTGTGCACCAACACACACACACACACGCACGCACCCCTGCTGACATTCCTGTGACGGCACGAGTGATTTACTTCTCTTGATGTGCTTGGGAGGGAGTTTTTTTTTTGGCATCTCTGTATATGTATGATTGTGTTCATGCACGTGCACTCATCTGCTTTTGTGTTTGTGTGTGTGTGTGTGTGTGTGTGTGTGTGTGTGTGTGCCTGTGTTACACCTCGGGAGAGTAAAGGAGCTGTCAGGACAAATCACCTCTCTCCCTCTCCTGGGGTTTTTATGCCTCTCGGTTTCAGCCCAAATGAAAATATGCTCAACACAAATAACTAGGGTTCCTTCCCACCGTTTCCTAGGCAACCCCTCCTGCCTGAAGCCTCTAGTTGCTGTGTTGTTCATCGTGAGAGGAGTGTGTGAGAGTTTGTGTGAGCCGGTGAATGTTTCTGTTTTGTTTTGTTTTTTATAACTATCGGGGATGCCAGTTCTGTGCGAAGGCAGCAATATGTTGTTGACTGGACATTTTTTGAGTGTGTGGGGGGATCTTTTAGTTGCGTGTTCATGTAATATCTTTAAGGAATGATGTGATTTGTGTATTCATCTATGTCCATGTCCATAAACACAAAATCTATTTTTACAGACATATATGTGTGTGCACGCTTATACATTATATTACAGTAGTAGATGTATTTGTAGATATTAACAAACATTATATGTATGTTTATGTTTTATATCGCTGTCATTGCATGTATACTGTATGTGTTTTGTTTTGTGTATCTCTGTGTATACATGGATACACATACAGAATGCATTCACATACTTGTGTGTATATGCAGAGCAGAGAGGTGTTTCTGTTATTTAGCCAATGCTTAATGATGTAAATGTGCTGGACAAAATACCAGAAACACCTGTCAGTAACACACTGCAATTCAACAGTACCACAAACTACAGCTTTCAGAATTACCATACAGTTCAGTGTCAACAAAAACACAACTTTCATGAGATTAGGATTTATTGCAAGACTGTTCAGATTGCATCACATGACATTTATTCATTTAGCTGACGCTTTTATCTAAAGCAGTTGCTACTAGGGGTTAAGTGTCTTGCTCAGGGACACATTGGTAGATGTCTCACAGTGGAAATTTAACCCGGGTCTCTCATACCAAATGCATGGGTCTTATCCACTGCTCCATCACCAGCCCTTACTAGATACTAGATTAGATTGCATTTGTTTTTGGTAGGTGTACATAATAAACTGGGAACATGGTGTACCGGCAAAAATATGTGTAAGCGTGTGCATATACGTTTCTGTGTGTGTGTGTCTGTATGTATGTATGTATGTATGCATGCACACAAATTTGTGTGTACAGCGAAACTCAGGCAGCTTCGTCAGACCAAGGAGGAGGCCTTTCTGAAGTGGGGACAGAGTCTTGTACAACCAGGCCAGGAACACGCTGACTAAAGAGGTCAAAGCTGCAAAGAGGTGCTACGCTGAAAAGCTAAATAACAGCTTTGCAGCCAATGACCCTGCGTCAGTGTGGGGAAGCCTACAGACACTCACAAACTACAAGAGACCATCCCCCAACACTGCTGGTACTCAACGACTGGCAGACAAGCCGAATAGTTTCTACTGTAGGTTTGAAAAGCCCAGAGTCACACCTCTCCCCCACTCCAACGCCATCTTCAAACAGTCACCTTCACCCTCTGACCTCTCACCTGCACTCAAGATCTGTGAAGAGGACGCGAGCCACCTCTTCCAAAGGCAGAAGATCAGGAAGGCTCCTGGACCTGATGGTGTCTCACCATCGTGCCTGAAAATCTGTGCGGATCAGCTGGCCCCCATCTTCACTCAGATCTTCAACAAATCACTGGAGCTGTGTGAAGTTCCCTCCTGCTTCAAACGCTCCACAGTCATCCCGGTCCCAAAAAAACCCTCCATCTCTGGACTGAATGACTACAGGCCTGTCGCCCTGACATCTGTAGTCATGAAGTCCTTTGAAAGACTGGTGTTGGCCCACCTGAAGGACATTACAGGCCCCCTGCTGGACCCCCTGCAGTTTGCCTACAGGACTAACAGGTCAGTGGATGATGCTGTCAACTTGGGTCTGCATCACATCCTGCAACACCTCAACTCTCCAGGGACATATGCAAGGATCCTATTCGTGGACTTCAGCTCGGCGTTCAACACCATCATCCCGGACAACCTCAGCACCAAACTCACCCAGCTCACTGTGCCAGCCTCCACCTGTCAGTGGATCACAGACTTCCTGATTGACAGGAGTCAGCAGGTGAGGCTGGGAAACATCACATCCAGCACCCGGACTATCAGCACTGGTGCCCCCCATGGGTGTGTGCTCTCCCCACTGCTCTTCTCCCTCTACCCCAACGACTGCACCTCAGGGGACCCATCTGTCAAACTCCTGAAGTTCGCTGACGACACAACGGTCATCGGCCTCATCCGGGACGGTGACGAGTCGGCCTACTGACGTGAGGTTGGTCAGTTGGCTCTCTGGTGCGATCAGAACAACCTGGAGCTTAACACGCTCAAAACTGTGGAGATGACCGTGGACTTCAGGAGGAGCCCCCACACTCTGTCCCCCATCACCATTCTAAACAGCCCTGTGTCTGCTCTGGAATCCTTCAGGTTTCTGGGATCCACTATATCCCAGGATCTGAAGTGGGAGCCCAACACTGACGCCATCATCAAGAAGGCCCAGCAGAGGATGTACTTCCTGCGTCAACAGACTCAGGAACAGTTTCTTCCCACAAGCCATCACTCTGATGAACAGCTGATTTCTGACTCACAGTGTCAGGAACAATTCCTGTGCAATAACCCAGTAACTCTGTCTCTAAGCCACCTGTTTACTGGTTTCCACTTATTATTTATTTATTCACCTCTATTTCAGTGCTGTTCATACTACGTTCATACTATGTCATATTGTACATACTGTATACCAATACACCTACCTCAGGTCATAAGGTCATAGGTCTTATTTATTTTTTCCAGCATCCTTTGCACTATGCTCCATCACACTGTGTACATGTGTACAAGTATGCATGTACTGTATGTGTATGTGTACCTGTATATCATATCCACCTTCAACATGTACATAATGAGAATAGTTTACTCTTGCATCCTTTGCACTCTGATTACTGCATTGACATTTGTCAATATGTCTATATTGTTTTGTTCACAGTGTGTATATTGTGTTGTCTACTCTGTAGTTTGTGTCTGATTTTATATTATTATTATTATATTATTATTTTATTATTGTATAAGTAAGCACATCTTGAGCAATGTACAATCCTGAGTCAAATTCCTCGAATGTGTACACATACCTGGCAATAAAACTGATTCTGATGTGAATATACAGTACACCTATACACCTGTGCACAGTACTAGCCTGGTACCAGACCTCGGAATCACCTCAACATCCCAATTTGTTAAGCAATTCAAACAAGTTTGGTTCTGTGATGTTCTTTCCCAGTTGCAGAAACAATCAACCAGTCTGAGCTTTGTAGGCAGAATAACTAGAATAACTACATAGCTAGCTAGATACATGGCTACATCCATGAAAAAATAGCAACAGAAATACGGCAAAGAGGTGATCAACAGAAGTTACTGTAATTGATTTACAGAAATAACTCTAACCAAGTGGTTAAAATGCATACCATATAACAGCAACATGGTTCAATTCTAGCAGGCGAACTTTGTTGCATGTCATGACCCTTATATTTACTGTCTCCACACTATCAGCTATCAAATAAAGGCAAAAAAGCCAAAAAGTAAGAATCAACGACTCTTAAACTAAAAGAAAAAATGTAAAAATGTGAAAACTGCTACTGTAAGTTAATTTCGTCACCAGAACAGAAAGGTCACTCACTGCTGATTGGTTAGGACAAAACACAACAAAGCAACCCCATCTCCCAAACAGAAATCTACTAACATACACACAAAGTCACATAATATGAATGAATGAGGTGAAACTAAATGGCAATTCAGTCTGATTATTATTAGGTTACTACTGGCTGTGTGTGTGTGTGTGTGTGTGTGTGTGTGCACGCACACAGAATGTGTATAAATGTACTCTACAATCTATATGTACATGCACACATATGTGTAGATACATCTGAAGGTAAATGCATATCTATACATACTTAGTACAGTATGTGTATGTATGATGTATTTATACATATGAGTGTGTCCATAAATGTGTGTTTCAGCATGACGGTCTTCTTTGCAGATAGAGTGCTTGGCTGTATTTGAGGGAGGGTGTGCTCTGAATTGAGGGAAGCTTATTAGAGGGGAGAGGGCCTGCAACATTTTAATCTCTAACACCCATCTATGTCTCTTTCTACTGCAGGGGGTTACGACATATAAACCTCTTCTTCAAACTGCAGGCCGAGGGTAGTCAGCCTGGAATAATGGATTTTTGCTCGAGGTGTGGACAAATCCTGATGCAGGCGGAGGAATGAATGGAAAGGAAGGGGGAAGAGTGGGGCATGAGTGGGGCATGAGTCGGGGTAGGAGGGGGGGGGTATGGCAGTAGTTTTGGCCTGAAAGCCTGGACGCTTCAGCCAAGTCTTTCTATGAATAAAACAAGAGCACAGAGAGGAGGATAAAGAGAGAAAGGAGAAAGACAGGACTACAGAGAAAGGCAGAGAGTGAAAAGAGCGAGAAAAAGAAGGGATAGACCATCAGGGGCACACTTAACAAGAGAGAGGAAAAGTATATGTTTGTGTGGGTGTGGGTGTGTGTGTATGTGTGTGTGTGTGTGTGTGTGTGTGTGTGTGCGTGTGTGTGTGTGTGTGTGTGTGTGTGCGTGCATGCGTGCAAGCCAGCTGCAAATCTCGGTGGTTGTGGGACACTTCCAAGATAAGACCCATCTGGCAGGGTGATTTCATTAATAATACAAGCTCTTTGTACAGGGCACTCAATCTCACTCTCTCTTTCATTCTTTTGCTTTGCTACACACACACTCGCCCAGGGAGAAGAGAAGAGCCTTGGCCATCTCCACACTCCACCAGTGGTAGCATGGAGTCAAGCCCATTACAGCTGAGTTGTTGGTTCGTCCATATGTAGGAAAGCTCTCAAGGGGTCACCTCTCAACATGTTAGCTGATGGAGCGAAGGATGGAGGGATGGAGAAGGAGGAGGAGTGGACTAGCCCACCCCTTCAAACCCCTACCGTGATGAGAGCTCTGAGTGCTCAGCGAGGGGTTCCACACTCGTGATTCCACTCACAGCCACTAAACAACACGCACACCACCTAAGAAACACACAACACACACACACACACACATACACACACACACACTGACACACACAAACACACCTAAAACATTCTGCAGACCACTCCACCCCGCAAGCGTATTTATTTAGAGAATAAATGTCCCCTGGTTCAGATCTCCTATTGCTGATAGTCTCTCTCTCATTTCTTTCTCTAAACCACCCCAGATACACCACAAATCAAACTGATTTCATATATTTCAACAACAAAGTTAACATCTGTGCCAAATGTAAACTACACCTTTGCTCAGGTCTGCAGATAGATCCTCAGATTCACTGAGCCTTGACTATAACATAACTGAGTAATCACTAATAAAGTAAAACTTAAATCAATTGCCCGGGCTTTGTTTTGCTTCAATCACTGAAATGCCCCTACCTATATTTGGGACAGGCGTCTATATGGGACAGGCCTTTAATTACTTTCGCACAAAACTCTTGCTCAGCAAAGATGGGAAATGGCAACTATCAAATTGTTTATTTCAACCAGTATGAATATTACTTGTCTTGCTTGTTTCCCATACAGTAAGTCTGAATTATTTCCGTAAAGTTATGAACAATCAGACTGTGGAGAATCAAACCAACGTTTATATCTGTATTCATGATCTAAGCAGCTTAGAACTAGCTCAAGCAGGTGACATGGAGGGCTTTAAGAGGTTTTATGCATCCAAAGAACTTCTATAAAAAACAGACCATGTGTCTAATTGAGACCTGCATTAATTGTTCAAAATGTGTGGCCACACCAGGCTAGTAAAACGGACAAAGTAAAGTAAATTGGGACTAGGCTTTTAAATGAAGTTTTACAGTATGTTTGTTTTAACTTGCAGGAGGTAAGAAAAAGGTGTTTAACACACACAAAGTCAGTCAAAGCAAGTTAAGCTATTTATGTTTTTATATAAATGTACAACACATGTATAAATTCATCTTTAACATCAAATCTTCAGGATGAACTGTGTGTACTGAATCATCTATAACTGTAGTTTTTTGCATTGGAGATTCCCTTACGACTGACATTTGGGGTGATGACTCAATGTACTGTTATTGGCTTATAATCATAACACAATAAATCTGTTGTTGTATAAAGGTGGTTGCTAAGCTATTAATCTTAAAAAGATTGAAGAGACCCAAAATAAACTACTGAACTGTCAGTTCAGTCAGAGGCAGCGTTGATTATATTGGCCACTTGTGAGCAGTGGAAACAGTCTGTATACAATACTGCCATATTATCACCTTTTAAGTTGAGAGGACCAAACTCTTCAATTTACACATCTAACAGATAATGAGCAATGTTGGCATTCATTTGAAGTGTTATTAGTGTCCACCACATGAATGTAAATCCCTCCACTTTTTGCTCTGTTTTGGTCTTCAACTCCTGAGGGAAATATCTGGCCCTTTAGCTGCTAAATACTCCAAACTGTAAATCAAAACAACGACCTGAAAGATGCTAATGCGCTTCTTATAGCTGCAGAGTGTGGTGAGTGATTATTCTCTGTGGGTTTATCACAATGAGTGACACCTTTCAAACTGCACATAGACATTTGATCCATTGTTAATATAAAAATACTGATTCCAGCAACTCGAAGAACATGATTGTGATCTCTCACAATCATCACATCTCTTAACTTAGCATTAAACATTGTATTAATAGTATATTTTCAAGAAAGTCGATCTATGTAAAAATGTGTTATAGTTATTACGGTGCTTAACGGTGCTGGATCTCTAGCAGTATGTGTGTTCTTGTGTGTGTGTCCTTGTCCCTTGACTGTGAAATTGGGCCTACTGTCACCCATCTGATTGACTTCTAGCTATTCTTAGCCACGACAATTTGTAACATTGACAAAGGTTGTTACAGCGCAAGAGTTTGCTCAACAGACCGGGAGGAAGGCTTGCTCAGCCTACACCCACATACACACACACACACACACACACACACTCATGACATGCAAAGATAAATGAATCTAAACAAAAGTACTCATTCACTCTGGAAAGGTAAAGATGCGTACAGAAGACTAATACACACACACACACACACACACACACACACACACACACACACACGCCCAACCTTGCCTCATCTGTGTGTCCTTGAGTCTGGGAATCATTTGTATGACCCCCTCTGCTACTCTCTCTTTATTTTGCCAAATATAATTTTTCTCTCCACCTGACACACCTCTGGATGCTCCTGAAATCCAAACAGGGCAGGCTGATTTATTGAATGCACCGATGTGTGTGTGATTATAGTTTATGTTATATGTCCTGCTGTGGCCTCATACTCCCTCCCTCTTCCCTCCTCCCTTCCTTCCCACGCGCTTTCTCTCTCTCTCTGTCTATGTGTCTCTGTCACAGCAGCAGTGGCACATTGAGGGCACAGCGTTCCGGCTGGTCAACCTGATGGAGCCGCTGACTCGTGGTGTGGCGTGGATTAACATGGCATGGAGGATCTCGGGCCAGAGGAGGTCAGTCTGCATCAGCTACCATTACCGCAGCACAGCAGAGCAGACAGGCACACTAACACTGACCTGGCCTGTCTGAATGGCCATTTTACATGTTTAACATGTGTTGTAACAAGTGTTTACAGTAACAACTTTTTAGTGGCGTGAGTGGACCACAGCGCCCCTAACTTTCCATTCACCCTGAGCAACATCATCAAAAAATATTTCCTATAGAGGAGAACTAACCAACAAGCCTTAGGTCAACAAACTTGCCAACCAAAATAAGTTTGCCACAACTGAACCTTATATCAACTGTCAACATCCAATTACATTTCTTTATTAGTTACCCAGCTGATGTGATTTAATTGAACATTTTCTCCTTCAGGAAAGTGAAAAATTATTGATAAATGGAATTTTACTATAGTGAAAGTACTATAGTGCTGACATTAAAGTGGAATCCAGTCTACAAGTTTTTTGTTGCGCTCTTCCTATAGCAAAAGCATCCTTTTTTTGCAAAACATTTTCACCAGCTTCTAAATGCTGGTGCTCACATTTAAATACTGCTGAATTGGAACTACCAAACTACAAAAGGGAATTTAATCACTGCTTAGATTATGATCATTGGCAATTTTTGTTTGCTGTTTAAGAAGTGTTACATTCTTGTACCTCACATAAGTGAATGGAAGTTGGTCGGGGAGGGTGGTAGGTGTACAAAGTGTAGGGTATTGTACTTAGATTGGAGTTAGGTTTACAAAAGCAAACTCATTCTGTCTTCAAGTCACGTTGATTTATTTTCTATATTTAACAAAGACTATCTAAGTATTTATAGTCTCCTAAACATAAACATTAAACCTGTTAATCATGGTTTAGTTGCCATAAGCCGGTATTGTAGGATAAAAAATTTAATATGTTGTCAATGAACGTTTCCTGAAATGTTTAGTGTGATTTTCTTTCTCTATCTCATTCTCTCAACTCATTATGTTGACAGAAGTGTAATCTCGGTAGCATTGTTTCTTTTACAGTGTATGCTATGTTGCATAGAGTGGCAAAATGTACACCGTTTCTCAAATATCAGTGCAAATAAAGATAACTTTACACAAGCCCAAATATTGTTATTCACAAGTCTTTAAAAATTATGCTTGGAGAGTGACAAGACAAATGAGAACAGAGCTGTGCTTTTCTGTTTGGTTTCAACATTTCAACATTATATCTAATAAGATAATTACTGTAAGTTAATTCATTAAAGCAATTTTAAAATGTAATTATTAGGTTGGTTTAAAATCTTTCAAGTTTCAGAGCACTAGATAATAGCAACAGGATGGTCATGCACTTTCCATGGTCAGTCAAACTTAGTTGCTCAGTGTTGCATACAGTGTATACAAAGGCAATTTAAGCAATGTTAGCTTAAGAAAGAAACTGAATGAGACGCACAAACCTGCCAGTCCCTTGCTCGACCCTGTTATTTAAACATGACCTGTGTATAAAAGCCACAGAAAACACACACATACATGGATTAAAGCATGTTCATGTGTGCACGGACAGATACACAAACAAAATAATACAAAACAACTACAAATTGTCCCTGGTGTGCATACTGTGAAAATAACCGTGCAATGGATCCCTAATCATTCTCTGGTGCTCTGTCTAGCGTGACGCACATGACATGGCACAAGCCTCCTCACACTCCCTCTCTGCGTCGCACAGACTTGACACATACATTGCACAGCAGCCTCAAAATAAACATACCGTAAAGGACATGACAAGCATGGAACAGTTCAGGGTCCCATAGCGGGGGGACTGGTGACACTCTGTGATACTGACTGGTGTGATAGTGTGACAGAAGGGGCTGGGTAGCTTCAGCAAATCAATGACTATATGGAGAATGACTTGGATGTCTAGAGAAGCGTGTCTGAAGCAGCATGTTGGGGTCACAGTTCGTAGTGTCCGAATCACAGGCTGAGGAGGCATTTTGGTATTTGTGTGACATGAGCAATGATATAAAAGATCCCTTGATAAATCTTGTGACATCTAATCTGACATAAAACACAACCTATTTTCTGAGATGGACCGCTGCAGTTGAAATATTCAGTATACATTTTATGGCCAAAAGTATGTGGACACATGTAGTTTTGCACCTCTGGAGAAGTTTTTTATTTTTTGGGCTAGGCCACTCCGTTTTATTTGAGGTGACTTTTAATGCTACATCATAACATTTTAGACAATAGTGTGCTTTCAACTTTTTGGCAAAAGTGTGGGAAAGATCCTTTCCTGTACATAAACGAATGATTTTCCCATTTTGGAATAACCTGCTGCATGGATCCATGACCTCAACCAAATCAAATCCCACCTTTGGGATGAACTGGAACTGTGATCCAGCCCCTATCACCCAACCTCACAAATGCTCTTGTGGCTGAATGGGAGCAAAGCCCTGCATCCAGGTTCCAAAAATCTAGAGGAATGACTTCCCAGAGAGATGTTTGGCAATCACATAAAGGTGTATTGTCCAGCTGTCCACATACTTTTGGACATGTAATGTCTCTTAGTACATAGGTAGATGCTTGCTTTAACAAAGTAATCCGTGTTTTAGTGAATAGTGAGACTGTTTTCCTCATAAAAATGCTTGCTTTGATTTTAAATTTAAGAATTTACATTACACAAAAGTAACATTCATTGTCACCTTCATTTTTTTAGTTGGACTTATTTACACCAGAAATAAGCCAGATGAGCATTGAGAAAACCTGACACAGAGCACCTTTATGAAGAGGTGCAAAATATTTTTTTACATTTAGAACAGTGAGATCAAGGAGATACTTAGTTCATAGTAATACACAATAGCACACAAGTTCAATTGAAATGGAGATTATTGTTTCCTGTGTGTTTTCCATGATCTTTTGTCACTGATCACGTCCCTGTTAAGGGAAAAAACTGTTGATTTCACCTCCTTTAGCTTCTTTGAGCAAATAATGACTTCTTGCAGCTACCAAGAGTCATCCTTAAACAGAAGAGTGCTGCAGCTCTTTTGTTGTTGCCATGCATGCTGGGAATTTCTCTCCATAGGGCGATACAAAGGCCTGACATGTTGTGTTGAAGAGATATTTTTAGTTTCTTAGTTACACATAGTTGCACAAAAAGAAGAGAGCTTCCACACACAAGCGCACACACACACACACACACACACACACACACACACACATGCAGATAGTCTGTGCAATTCCTGTTAGTGTGGCAGATTTAAGTTTAATTAAAGGACTTAGCTCTGGAATATACGATCGTATGCATGTAGGTGTTGCCTCATGTTCTCTTTGCTATTTCTGGAAGTTGAATTATTATGAAAAGGCCAATACTCACAGGGAGGGATCATGGACAAGATCTTTGAGGTTGACGCCACTGCGGTCCTCTGCAAGGTTTCGAAAACAGCTGTCACTCACTGGATGAGAGAGACAGGAGAAAATTAAATTAGCACACAAAATGGTCTAAAATGAAACGCATGAAGGGCTTTACCACAAATTGCTATTGCTCGTTAAATGAAATGATTCCTTCTCATAATTGTGTGTGGTTACAAGGGAAAAGGTACCATGCTATCTAAAAACTGACATGTTTTTCTTTCCCAAAATCTTTTATGCCCATGTCAGCTCACTTTTCACTTTGTAAGACTGTGAATTACTATTTTGTAATTTTCTAAGCTGTGTCAAGGTTACCCACATGTGATTACTCAAGGTGGGAGACTGATCTTTAGATGAAGAATTGACAAAATACACCAAAAAGATCTTTTATTGAACAGATGATGAAAGCTCCAAAGTTCCAATCCCAGCACATCTCCGAGTAGTTCTGTGCTTGTTTTGGAAACATTTCCGTATTCAATCTTACATTTTTGATCTACCATTCAGCCCTGTGATGTGACGAAAAAAACTATCATAAATTGTGTGTAAATTAGGGAGAATAAGGTGCTTTTGACAGTTTTCACTGAAATAAGGGAGGTCTACCTGTACATAAAAATGATGTCTGGTGTAACTGCTACATTGTCTTCTGCATCATGTTTGCAAATCAAATATGGCCACTGTGGGACTAAAGTGTACACTGACTTCTCACTCCCCAGCTTCACCCTGCACACTTTTTGATCACACCTTCAGCGTCTCCAGCCACTCCTTATAAAACCATGGTGAACCCTCGACTGCAGAGCAGGTGCGAGCCACATGAGTCATCACGATGATCGCAGATGGATAGAGTGACGGATACAGTGAGACAGGGAGAAAGACGAGGACATGGGGGGAGGAAAATGAAAAAAAAAACAAAGCGAGAGGAGACAGAAAGAGACAGACAAGGAGGAGGAAGAGAGGGACAAGGTGTTTTATGATTTGACGGGACCAAACGTGAACGGACACGCTCATGTCTTAAAATAGATGCAAAACGAAGGGGGGGGGTGTGTGCAGTGGATTTAATCCAAAAAACTTGACACGCTAGTTGTGGACCAGACTGAAAATGTCATGATGTTACTCCAATTAAGTGCCATGATCCATGAACGAGAGGAAGGGCGGAGGGATAGTGTGAGAGGATGGGTGAAGCAAGACTGGTGTAAAAAATGGAAGTGCGATGGTAAAGGGTGGGTGTGAGGGTAAGGAATGCTACAGAGGAAGGGATGTGAAAGGATGGAGGGCCATTGGTGAAGAAAATGTGAGATTGAGGTGGAGACGCGGGAATGAAAGGGATGGAGGGATTTTTTTTAAAGAGAGAAAGAAGGGGAAGGGAGATGAGGAGAAAAAAAAGTGCCAGTGGGGCAGAGCTGTGGAGACAGAGGTAAACAGAGGGTGCAGGACGTTGCTCTGGGCTCTGGCAAATAAATGGGAGAGTGCTGACATTTGCACACCAAGCCAGCTCAGAAAGAGAGAAAGAGAGGGAAAAACAAGAGACAGAGAGATTTCGGGAGGGGGAGCAAAAGGGGAGCGCATGGAATACACACCACCCTGGCTTTAGAGGGGCACTGCTGCAGAAGTGCATGTGTGCGTGTGTGTATATGTGTGTGAAGAGGGAACTTCCTTCAAGACTGCAGTATGCCTTACACACACACACACACACACACACACACACACACACACACACACACACACACACACACACACACACACACACACACACACACACACATAGCCCTCCTCAGTCTTTCTCTCCCAGCTACCCCTTGATCTAAAAATAGCCGTTCCACTCTCCTACAAGAGGCAGCAACCATTCTGAACCAATCAACACGCTCTGTCAAAGGCATCGGTACCCACCACCCCTTTATGTGTGTGTGCATGTGTGCAACACGGGGAACTCCTCACTGAAGGTAATAAAACTGCCCCTCCCTGCTGCACCGGTTAGTAGAAATGGTGGGAAAGAAATCCCTTCTACAAAACAATGGCTCGGAAAAGAATCAGAAAGCTAGAGGGAGATGGGGGGACAAGAAGAGGGAGAAAAGGAGTGAGAGTGAAAAAGAGGGAGATCTGGCTGCAGTTGAAACAGCTTTCAAAGGAATATTAATGTGATCCTGTGCAAGAGCTGAAGACAGGGGGAAGAGAAGGGGCAAGAGGGAGGGAGAATGGAGGGAGAGGAGGGAGAGGGGAGGGGAAAAAGGTGAACAAGAATTCATGACGCTGCTCCTTCCCACCTCCCAAACGCCGCACATGCACCTTTCTCCAGGTAAACCTGCAGCTTAGATTTAGTGTGCACTGCGTCATCTCTAAAACCCACAATGCAGGAGAAACCACTTTTTCAGAGGTGCCAATCTAGTCCTTGGTCAGGGCAAAAGTGAAGATGCAATGCAGTGAAATAGTCCCACCCCAGAGGGCGCTATTCCCCATGGTGCTTACAGTACACAGCAAGCTAAAGGTCAATGCGACTACATGGCTTGACAACCACCAGAAGATAGACAGCTAAGGCCAGACAGACAGTTGTCAGAGCTGAGATGGGTTCTGGTTCATACTACAACCAGTATATCATCCTGCTATTCTCAAACATTTCAAGACAAGTAGGGGCTCATATCTTGCCAATGCAATTTAAATTCTCTGATTTTCACAACTGACATTCCTGATATTGAGTGCAACCAAAGACTGCACTTGAAGCACACTTGCACACTTTTTCTTCAATATGCCTTTTTGTCTATTTTTGCATTTCTCCATCAGTGTATGTTTGTGTGTGCTAAATATTAATAGAAGACATGGTTGAAATCTCCAGAAAAAGCCAGTAAGTGGATCTTCTGGATCAAACTACTGTTTCCAAGGTCAAGAATGAACATGCTCCTAATAATACTTATCTTGCACTTGTTTTGTTATAATACTTTGCAGATTAAGTAGTAAAATGATAATCACAATTATAAAAATCAAATGACAAAAGGTTTTTAAAAATACAATAAGGAACATTTTTAAAAACCTGAGAAAATAGGATTTTGATGACTGACTTTATGTGCTTGAGATGAAGTATCTTTGATGATATCTTTCACACAGATGTCTTATATCACACTGTTTTTTATCCATATGGACCATCACTGTAATTATAATAATTTTTCCATTTAATATCTATTGTCTGGTCCCTATGCATGCATTGACTCATATCATCTCATATTTGCCTCTACCTGTGAGTGTGTGTGAGTGCAGAAGCCTAGATGTCCCCAGGCTAGAGCAGTGGGAGGAGAGCAGGAGGCCTGAGCTTCAGAAGCATTATGCAGGGCAACATCAGTCACACATGGGATCTAGACATTCACACCCTTACACAAGCACTTGTGCACACTCTCAAAGGGTTAGTCACTAAGCCACAGCAGAGTAGGAGAGATCAGGACACAGGGGAAGACATCAAGAGACCAAAGAAAAGGGAACTGATCAGGGAGGAAGAAATGTCAATATAGAGCAAAAACTAATGAAAAAAACATTTTTTAATAGAATTATCTATTAACAGAAATAGAGCAGAACAGAAAAGTGCAATATATATATATATATATATATATATATATATATATATATATACACACATACAGTTAATACAGTGTAAAATCAAAGGCCATGTAATGTCAAAAAACCAAATAGTGACCAAATACCCCAAAGTTTTGAGCCCATTCACTGTTCTTTTGCAGAGATGATAAGACCAAAGAAAGAATGTAAGTGTGACACAATTTTGTGGCTAGTGCCCTTATCTAATTTCCAAGCACAAATGATGTTGTTGTGAACAGGTGGGACTTTGGCATCAGAATGACATTCATCCATTTCATTTGGTAAAGTTCCAGTAAATAAATTAATTAGACATTAGCTTGGTGACTTGGTTGGACAGGATGCTGTCAACAACCTACTTGATTGTTCCTCCTTATGAGATCAGGACCTTTCAGCACAGTAAAATGTCAGACAACATAAACTGCGATCTACTACACCATTTTGACTCATAACATTGTAAGACTTCAAGCTTTCCGGAGTAGTAGAGAGCGTTATAGTTATAACAATTCTGAATCAAGGGGTGAAGGGATAACTACTTATTATAAATATTAGGGCATCTTTGTATTTGTCAGTAGGGGAGAGCGGGGTGAGTTGAGCGAGTTTTTGCTTGATGTGTCTTCAAAGTGAGGCCATGACAGTAAGGTCTCCGACTAAAATATGTATATATAATTTAGCATGTGGTGAATGCCTGGGAATAATCGATTTAGATCTAAAATAAACTGTTTTCAAAATATGGTTTTCTAAAAAAAAGTGGACTCTTCGCTCAACTAACCCCAAGGAAGAGGATAAGTTGAGCCACATGGTGGTCAAGGATATCAATGTCATTTCATCATGCAAACTCAAATGCCAGGTCCCAACATTTAATTGCATCAAGTAGTGAAACCTTGCAGTTATATCTCCTGGTTGTTTCATATAAATGTATTGCTTTAAAGCCATCCTGTTTATCGTCATGTCTCGTGCCACCTGATGAACTGATTTTCCATTTTGTACCTCTCCCACTGCTCTGTCCAAACCCACAATAGTCCTGTCTGTCTTTCATTTATAGAAGCATGACATGATGGTTTCTGGTCTAAAATGCATAATGTCACATCATTTCGGTGATGCATAAGAATGTAATGTAAAATAACTAATTCCTTGCCATTTTAACAAAATTTTTGTCATCTAGTTGTTTAAGGGCAACGTCATGCTAACAATATAGCCTCTTATTGTAAATTCCTAAAGCACTAACACATGCATTTTTTCAAACCTGTCTGCAATTGTTAAGACACAAGAATCAGGACTCCTTGAACTTAAAAAAATCCCTTGGAGCTGCAAAAAACAGTTTTTTGATCTTAAATGTGCTTATCACTTATTACAGTGGCCTCTCTCCACCACAGAGTGAGCAAAATGATAAACTCTTCAAAAATGTATATTCATGTAACCAATTTTGTCTATGGTTGCGGAGACACAAGGGGTCACCCCGCTCTCCCCTACTGATGCAACTGTATAATAAAAAGGCTAAAACAAAACTATTATAACAAATAGCTTCCTCAAGAAAAATACTAGTTTAATAGTTAACATCATAACAAATGAAATAAATGCTGACCAGACAATCAAATAAGCAAACCAAACAAATGAGAAAAGGTTATAGTGGGTAGCAACAGGTAGTGAGTCTATTGCTGCCAGTAAGCTATAATTAGTCATGTGTAACACAATTAACTAGTTATGTGATATTTTGTGATACAGATAGCTTTGTTGGGAAGCTTCCTGCTAGCCTAAAAAGGCAGCCATCATGTTACTAGCAGGCTAAACAAATGCTGTGTCCCAATTCCAAACTATATAGCGATTAAGGGGGTGGTGATGGCACATAGATAAGATGCTTGCCTTTGGTGTGAGAGACCTGGGTTCAATTCCCACTGTGAGACATCCACCATTGTGTCCCTGAGCAAGACACTTAACCCTAGTTGCTCCAGAGGCGTGCGACCTCTGACATGTATAGCAATTGTAAGTCGCTTTGGATAAAAAGCATCAGCTAAAATGAATAAATGTAAAAAATGTAAATCAAACTGTGACTTTGGAACGACCCTGCCAATCAAACTCAACAAAGAGAAAACAAACCAGTTTTGGTACTTATTTTTTGTTTTTTCAGAGATCATCCTCCTGCTACTGTTAGTAGCTCCTCCCCTGTGCACTGCCTTAACAGCACACAAAAATCAAACATTTTTGACACGAAGATTTACTTTTGTGAGTAAACAATTATGTTGAACTGGACAGTGGTGAAAGAAGAAATCAATACTGTGGTGTAAAAAAGAAGAAGATTAGAAGAAAGTTACTTTATATACTGCTAGGAAGCTAAACCTATAATGATAAGCATCTATTAGATTTTTGTAAATTGCATATTCACACAAATTGTCAATGTCATTGTACATTATAATGTAAACCAAAATAAACCATTCATTCATTCATTCATAAATCATAATGTATTAGTTGATGTATATTTTGTATTAATGCCCTAAATCTGGAAAGCAACTAACTATAGCTACCAGATAAATGTAATAGAGTAAAAGGTAGAATATTTGCCTCTGAAAATGTAGGGTAGAAGTATAAAGTAGCATAAAATGGAAATACTCTTCCGATAATAAAAGTAAAGTACAAGTACCTCAAAATTGCACTTAAGTACAGTACTTGAGTAAATATACTTAGGTAAATTCCATAATTGGAAATGGGACACATCTACAATTTGTCTAAGGAGGAGGTTGCTGTCTGTCTATAGCACAGTGCCAAAGTTCAGTCTATCAGCAAAACATATCAAAGGTCAGCAAGCAGACTAGCTTTGATCTGTCTGTAGAAAACATAAAGTCAGCATGCAGGATAGGTGTCTTTTTCTCAAAAAGATATGCTAAGTTAGCCAGCAGGCTAGCTGATATACATCTGTAATACAGTATCTTAGCTAACAGGCTATGTGCTGTCAGTCTGTTAGCCAGGAGGCAGGAGGGGATTCATAAACGGCTATGCAATGTTCCACTCAATCATTTCCAGGACATAAAGCAGTCAGCACTCATTATCTCCCTGGGATCCCACTCTAATGGGGTTTTCCCTTTGCAGGTTCTCACACACAAACACACACGCACGCACGCATGCACACAGCTCATATGCACTGTGCATGCAATGCAATACAACACATGAGTTTGCAATGTCACACCACATACACAGACAGTGTCATACCCTTTTTTCAGCTACATTAACACAGCTACACACACACACACACACACGCACACACACACAGCTACACACACACACACACACACGCACACACACACCTGGAGCTTGGACACCTTGCCATGGATCAACAATTTTACACATCTTGTGCTACAAATCACAGGTCAAGTCAGAGTGCCTAGAGATGCTTGTGCCAAAATCTATCTATCTTTTCTATCATTATGGCACTGCCACTCAAATATACAAAAATCTGGCTGTCTTGTTGATGTGGATATTATCTGACATTCTAGTCAAGAAATTAATGTCAATTTCACTAACATTGCCAACTATGCTTTAACATGCTTTGCCAGTAAAAACGTATATCATCAAGTGCCTTCTTCGTCTGAGCAGCCCACTTGGCATATCTATTGTTTCCTGTTCTTTATCTGCTAACAGCAATGCAATTGGCCCTCCAGCCCTGGAGAAGTTACTATGGAGGTCAAACACTGGATTGGGCTGACATCTGCTTGTGGGAGGGACAACACCTCTGTGCACCAATAAGCCTCAGCCAAAGTGATATTCCTGCCTCCTGTCTCCTATTTTACTGGCTTGTTTTGTGTGAAATGGATACACTGGGCCCCAGGCCTTGGATTAAATGGGCTTAATGATGAATAGAGGTAGGGCCCGCCTCCAGATTGTAATGGGGTGGGGTAGACATCTGACTACGGGGCTTTCAGTACTACAACCCCCTCTTAGCCAGGAGAGGAGAGGAGAGGAGAGGAGAGGAGAGGAGAGGAGAGGAGAGGAGGAGCAGTGGTGCACAAATACCAGCATCTTCATTCCATGGCAGGGTAAATTTCCAAATTAATAAAGGCTTCATGGTGCTGGGTAAAATATAGTAACAGCAATAACGGCAGATAACCTAATCTAATATAAGCCCACTGTATCTTAGCAACCTTGTTAATTCTGAAAGGAGCAGTGGGGTAAGCAGCAGAAGCACAGCATCTATCATCAAAGACACACCCAGCAGCCACACACACACACACACACACCAATTACTCACAAACTTTCAAACCCACGACATCATGCACATGCAATCTTACCATTAGCCACTATCTCGATCACACTGTGATGCAGATGAATACATACACACGTGCAGGGCTACACACTCAGGCACATACACACAGATCCTCAGGCTTACTGTAAGCAGCTGGGAGAATGGAGGGGGTGTGGAGCGGAACAATGGGATCCTAATCGTCAGGCTGCATTTCAAAGCCTCTCCCCTCTACAACACTGTTTCTAGATAAGATTTGAAAATGCTATTTATATCCGCGGGGAAAGGAGCCAACCAGCAGCTTGATTTTCATTTATTTGAAGTCAGATCTAAATTGGGGTAGAGTTACATAATGCAAGGAGTGCGACACTCCACCTGCTAATGCCAAGCCAGCCATTGAAGAACATTACAGAGGGAAACAGCCCAAAAAATGCGCTTGGCCCATGCTAATACTGCAGCTAATAATTACCCTTTCGGCTTAATAACCATCGCTTACTACACCATAGGAGCCCGGCTCATCCGTGTGAGTACAGCAGTGGGCCGATTCGCATCTCAAATCCAAACCTACTCCAGCGTAGCCAGGCCAAACAACCATGTTGAGCCGGGGACAAAACAACACAGCACACCATGGCCCTTTCCCCCCCATGGACCAGATGTGCAGAGGAAGGGAAGGGGAGAGGAGAGGAGAGGAGAGGAGAGGAGAGGAGAGGAGAGGAGAGGAGAAGAGAAGAGAAGAGAAGAGAAGAGAAGAGAAGAGAAGAGAAGAGAAGAGAAGAGAAGAGAAGAGAAGAGAAGAGAAGAGAAGAGAAGAGAAGAGAGCTCTTTTCTCCACAGCTGTGTCCCAGGCAGGCAAGCAGGCAGGCAGGCACGGCCCATCCCTGGCCCCTGCTCCCCCAGCTCTCCCCTCCCAGTCTCCCTGGAGAGGGGAGGCAGCTCCATCACAGGCTAAGTTAAAGAAGGAGGAGGAGAGGTGGTTGGATAGACATGGAGTTGAGGGAGGGTGAGCTGAAGCCTAACCCTGGCAGGATTATGACAGCAATTCACACCGGATGAGAGGAGGTGGAACAGAGAGATGAGGAGAAAGGGGAACAGCGGTGGGAATGCTCCGAAAGCAAAGAGGGAGGGCAGAGAAAGAGAAGACAGGAAAGAGAGTAGTATGGTAGTAGACTGGTAGAGGGAGCTTACGAGAAGAGATGTGCAAGGGAATGAATAAAATACATGTGGGGGGAATGATTGTGAAAAAGAGGAGGGAAGACAAAAGCACCCATGCAGGACAGATCAGTGCTGAGAGTGCTGAGTCCCTCCCCTCTTTGCAATACATATATATTTTCACCATCAAGGCGCTCTGTTCACCGGGCAAAAGTTGAAAGGGAATTCATTATTTGAAAGAAAAGATTAAGGGTAAATAATACACATCTAGATGTGAAAAATGTAATACAGAAACATTGAGACCCCTTTTGTACCTTTACTTATGTCCACCAAAGTGCTTATTTTTGCCACTGACAGGCTCCGATTGTTATTACAAGTGTCTGACAACATTGTGGAAAGGATCCCTACAGAGATAGAACTTTAATGAGTTTTAAGAGTATCCTTTTTGTTGAACCAGAAACAGTCACTATAGCTTTCTCGTCAAAGCCACCAGACTCCATAATAAAACAGTAAATTTACCTTGCAGAACACGAGAGTTGCTGGTCTATGCTGCCTTTGTCGGTTAGTTTGTTTGTGTTATTGTGTGACTTTGGTATTTTGAAGGGCTAAAAACACTGAAGTCACACAATAGCACAAACTAACTTATCAAGGCAGCCAAGGCAGCAGGAGACCAAAAAGCTAAAATGACTACTTTTGTCAAGGGTGTCTGGCGGCTTTGACAAGAGCGAAATAGCAGCTGTTGGTTCTAAAGTTCTATCTCTGTAGGAATTATTTCCATAATATTGCCAGAGACTTATAATAACAATTAACAATAAAAACAAGCACTTTAGTGGATATACTTTGATGGTACGCGATTGTCCAAAAGGATTATGTTACAGTGCTGTCTCGCTGCTGCCGACTGCAGTGCGCTCGCTCAATACTAGACCAATTTAATAAAAATGTTCTCCCAATTAGTCACATAGACACAAAAACATGGGAAAATAGGGCTGAAAAATGCAGAAGTTACCATTTAACAATACAAATGGTAGCCATTCAGCTGTTTTTACATTTCATAAGGAAGAGGCTGCTGCTTTTTGCCTTGGCTTTCTTGAGATTGCATAAAGAGGCCAAGTTTGTGACCATTTAACTTCAATGGAGTTTTGTGACTCAACGGAATTTACACTTTGTTGACTGCAGATCGCACATTGATACCAGGTGTAAATGGGCTCTAAGACACACAAACACACAACAAGTATAGGCTTTAATAGGCCCTTCTATCCTTATCGGGAAAATGAAAGTAAATAGAAATGTACATGTTACTGAAACAATTAGTTGTTAAATTGACAACAATGTGCAATTATTGATTCATCATTTAAGTCAGTTAACAAGAAAAAATGCCAAACAGCAATGCTGTCACATATGCACCTGGACACTGCCCAGTACAACCGCCGTATGGTATTTTTTCACCACTGAGTACTCCACTATAGGGTTAAGGGCTTTGCCATCCAAGCAATTTCAGACACTGCCTCAGGTTCTAGGGACTAGTTTTGACATTTTATAGACTAACGATGAATGGATTAATCAAAACAGTTGATAGATGAATTGATCATGAATTCAATCATTAATTGCAGTCAAAATGCAAGACATCTAAAAGAAATTTTGCAGACCCAACCAATAATACCCACCCACAATCAACATAGCAATCACTAACAATCAAAGCAGAAAATATTGTTTTTACAAGTTCTAAACATGAACTAAACTATTCTATGATGCAGTCATGTCCAAAAACTATCCATCGTATGCGTTTTGTGATCTACGCCAGTGAGCCCACTCTCAGTCACTTCTAACACTCACCTGAAACTCTTTTTATCATCCAAATATCAGTGAAAAGCTAGAGACTGCAGCGCCCAACAGCCTGCAGCTCTCCACAAAGGCCTCTCATATTGATGTTTTATTAACACGGCCATAAATATTGAAAAGACACTTACTAATGAAGCCACAGAGAAAAAGTTCCAGAGACAATTTACAACTCCAGGGAATACACGGACCTTGAATATAGCATCCTACACCCCTCTTTCTACTTTCCTTTTCCTTCATCTCACTTCCCACCCCATGACCGGAATGCCCCTGCAGCTTCAACATCACCCCCCATACACACATATTATCCCCTCAACAGCCCCCATCTTCTTCCCCTTCTCTGTTTTTCTTGTTCAATGAAATCAGTGGATTGGAAAGGCTTGACGATCCGCCACACCTCTTGCAAATATTAATCATAAATCACAGGCTCTGAGTATAATGAGGCTTGTTTCTAATGACAACAGGCGTAATGAATGTGTCTGTGGCTCGGTGTGGCATTATCATATATCCAGGCAGGAGTGTGCATGTGTGTATGAAGTATGTGAAGGGTGGGCAGGTGTGTGGCTGTGGGTGGATGAGGTATGCGGCTTTTTTCCCTATGTAGCATGACATTTCGATGGCAGAGGGCCCACAGCAAGCAAGCTCTCTGTGGCATTTCCGACAGCTGTTTACACACTCATACACACAAACTTAATGTGCACTGTGTGTTTTCTAAACACACGAGTGCATGTATATGCAGGGCAAGAGTACAGCCATTTACCCGGTGCAGTTTACTATAAATAGTTGTAGATATAATTTGAAGTATCAGTGAGTGCAAGATAGAAAAACCATTGTAGTGGCATTTGACTGGTAGTACACATTATACTGAAATAAATACTCAGTGGTGAAATTGAGAAAGAGAACTGTTCATAAGGGCAGCACACAGGCTAATAAAATTGGGATAAAAATATGGCTTGTGGTTCTCACAAGGGTGTGAGTTTCCTTTCAACATTGGAGGGCACACATATTAAGCTTAGGTCAGAAAATTTTGAGCATAAAACACTTTATTTCCTGCCTTCTGGTGGATTTTTCTGCACCAAATACAGCCTTTTCGGCATTAATTTTTGATGGAAATGTTTATATTTATTTAAAGGGAAACACAAAATTCAGGTGGCAATATAAAAATACAATGTAATATAATGCAAAGTAAGGCTCTCTGGCATCAAAGAATGTATTGCTTTCAAATACATATTCTCTTGTTGATGATTTTTTCATTTAATATCATCCCTACTGAGTCAACGCACATGTAGGGTGGATTTACTCTTCCCTTCTCTTTTGTGTCTTGCCTGGGGAAGTAACCTCTTTAAATGTGCCGGTGGAACCTATTCACGTCAATGATAAATTAAATCATGTTAATTAATTTATAAAATCCTGGACTTTAATAGCTCCTGTGTTTCAGCAAGTTTTCTACTCATGTTCAAAACTTTCTGCACATTTAAAATCTCTCCCACATCTCTGTGTTCTCTGAAATTTTGAGAATAAAGTCGTAATATTTTTCAGAAAAAGTCAAAATATTACAAAAATAAAGTCATAATTTAATAAGAATAATGTAATATTCTAACAAAATCAACCTGCCCAATACTCTGTGTATTATGTTATTGCTCTGCTGACTGGGACTGTACTCGATGAGACAAGTGCGCTGCTCTTCATAGTTGTTAGTTTCACCACCTCAGATAAAATGCAGCCCACAGTGGCTTCAGTGGGAAGCATCCTGGAGCAGTCAGACAGTCCCACACCGACCAAAGGTGTCTCTAAGTGAGGGAGACGCAGAGACATCAGCGACACAGAGCTACAAGTCAGAAGAAAGACACCACACTGCAGTCCAAACTTCTAAAGTCTAAATAACTGGAGACTGTCAGGAAATATACATATACATGCGACTTGAAGCAACCTATTCTACAAAGACTCTATTCTCCAAATATTACAACATTAGAGACATGTCCCTACCATCTCTACCTAATTCTACACCCTAGGGTTCTAAAAATTGCATTTAAAAATAACAACCATCTCTCTTTTCAGAAAAATTAGGATTGGGATTATCAAATCCGAATCCAGTATTAAAATTATTTCCCGAATCTGAATCTTTTAAATTAGATTTAGCTTTCTACATTTTAAAATAACTGAATAAATAAAAATCAAAAATCTGAGAAGCCACAAAACATTTAGTCAGTACCTTTTTGATTACAACATGTAGCTAAAACCTGAAAATTAGATGAGTACCAGAAGATATGAAATGTTGATTAAATGTATCTGACACACTGAAATAACAGTTGTAGCCCATTTACTTTTACACCTTAGGACACTTTTGCATTAGCACCTTGCTCCAATTAACAGACATCCCACTGCATCCCAACTATTAAGTTCAGAATCTTAAAAGATTGATCTGATATGCATAAAGGTTTAACCGAGGTGTTTCCTGTATTTGACATGATGAAATCATTTCTGCGACCGATGGTTATGGAGTGTTACAGAGTGATTTGTCTTTACACTCATAAACACTATGTGGCTGAGTACAGATACCAGCTTGCACATAGCACATAATCTATAAAACAGCAAAAAGTGAATTTGGCTATTGGAACTCAGCCCTGAGGAAAAGTATCCCACTGTGGAGGCAGAAATCTCAAAGACCCATGTCCAAAATCTGGGCAAATTAAACCAAAACTGTCTGCACTGGCCAAATACCTCTACAGATAAATGAGTAAATATGTTTTTGTATAATTTGTGGGAACTGGCCCTTTAATTTTGACTGGTTTGTAGAATTCTTCAGCTCAGAAAACTACATATGTTAAAGACATCACAGATAGTATCATTACAGTCTGTAAGAAATAAATAAATGAATACACACCTAACTGGCATATTATTTCCTTTTTTCCAACTCAGCTCCTTCTGTGTCTGTTATCTAGGGCTGCTCCATTAGTGAGCCAGGTACCATTCTCTTGTTAAAAGCCAAAATGAGCTTGAGAGCAGCTCTATCGATTTCAATAGAAATGTGCTTACACAGGCATCAATATAGCTGCACATTTCTGATACCTCCTGTTAGAAGCCTCCCTCCTCTCCCCTTCTGCCTCCACAACCCTTCGTCTCTTCCATCCTCCTCTTTCTTCCACCTCCTCCTCCTAGTCCTTCCAAGCTGCTGATGCAGGGAAACCCAGGGTTGCACCAGTATAACCATGGCTTAACCGTACATTCCAGTTTGCATCGTTGGACAAGCTAGAAGAATCTGCACGGAAAACACTCAGCTCATTAATTTCACTTTACTCAATATGACTAAAGACAGAAGGGTTGGAAAGTGGATGGGTTCTGAAATGGATAACTATTGGCTTACATTAGCAATGGGGCTCTTTATCTGTTGGCTTTTAGGGGTTGTAGGGAAACGTATGTGCTGAGGCCTAATCAGATCAGGTATTGATTGGTCTTCAAAGAGGAAGCTTAACGTTCTCCCTGCTTCTCTGTGATCTCTCGCTAAAGGGAAGGAAGACGGGGAAGAACAGAGGCAGAGGGAGACATATACAGAGGTCATGGGTTATTGTGCGACTTGCAGTCAGTCTTACAGGTCAAGGTTAGGCTGGTAGATTGCCATTTAGAATCAATGGCAGGTTTCTGATCAAAGCTAGGGGTCAAACTCATGCTGACCAGGGGATTCGTTTGATGGGCAAGGCAAATGCACATTCACAACCCCAATCCTAGAAGGGACAAACACGGCTTGAGAGGTGCAGCTGTCACGCCGATTTCTGGAGCAGGAGACACGATCATATTGTAAGTGACACATTGTTCACTAGTAGAAAGTTAATCTAAACTGCATCTCCACAGGGTTCCCATGTGGCAAAGATGGCAGCTTCATCATCGTCTGGTCCACCGGCTGCCCTCCTCATGATCAGCCCCAGCTCCCTGCCCACAAATCCCATTTCATGCCAGCCACGCTTCTGAAAAGGCAAGACAAAAGCCCGATCAGCACAGCTGCGGCTTTAGCATATTGTGTCGACAATCATCGTGAAATCAGCGGAACAAAGCAAAACGAAACTCTGCAGCACCCAAAACTATGCAGTGGCAAACCAGGAAACATTAAGCTAAGGGTACGTCTGGCTGTGGCTTGTTAGAGGAGAAGGAACTTCCTGGTACCGCTTGCTGAAGATCAACAGTGACAACTCCACCAACACCTCCATCAGGTAGAAAGTAGTTTCATGTCAAAAGAGTTTATTGCCTCAATGTCCAACCGTGAATACTGAGAAATGAGGACTCTGCTGGGGTAACTAATCTGTCCTGAACATTCAATGTTAGTCAAAATGACAAAACCAAAAACTCTGCACAAAACAAAGGATTCGGTGGTGGATGAGCTGCAGCAGCACATATCGTTGGCATGAGTGTAATAATCAGAGCAACATAGAGAATTTTCAGATTATAATAGTTTACTAGTCAGCTGGCAACCAAACAGCTGATGAATGAATGAACCAGTGATTGTGAAACATGAATGAAGCTGAGGCCAATCAGCTACTGGAATCAGCTACAATGACGTCAGTGCTCTACCTGGACTAACACTGAGCTCCATTACATTAAAACTTTAGACCAGGGGTATTCAATTAAAATTCAAAGAAGTCCAGTTAGAGAATATTTCCCAAAGCAAAGGTCACGAACATCATAACGACTAACATGCGTTATCATTCACTGCCAGTGCCATTTAGTTTTATCAACATATGTTGTAGTCAACAACTGACTGTCATATCAAATAATATTTCAACAATATTTACTGTCAGTTTTCACATCAAACTGGAGGGATGATAAATAATAACTACTTTATTAATAAATTCTAAATTTAAGTAAACTAAAATAAAGTGCCTAATTTAAGAAAAAATGAAATAAAAAGTGTAGCTTGAAGTGATTAAAGTGTAGTCTCAACCAATTTTATAATAAACACTAACAAATGAACAGCTTTAATACCTCAGCTCTCTTTCATTCCCTTTTATATAGTAGCTTACCACTTTCCTACTTTATCTTGTTCAGTGAGAAACGTGAGCTCTGGCTAGGATTGGAGATATATGAGATACTCTGGTTTTGAACTGCCTGTGGGAAGAATGTACATGTAAGAATCCGTACATTCTTGATTAAAAGCCATGTGAAATCGCTTTTCTCTTTCGTCTCCTCTCTTTGTGTGTGTTTCCAAACGTCTCTGGTGTATCTCACTCGCGGACTCAACTCACAATGCTTATCAGAATGCACGGATTTGACTGGCTTAGCAGCTACACATGCGACGATTGGAAGACATGCAGTTGGTCGTTGAGTTTCCTTTGCCGCGTAAACAGTACAGTAAATACTAGAAAAGCTGCGTGGGTTGAAATAGCAACGCACCGTCACGAGGTAGTAATTCTCAATAATAAATCGGATGAGAGGACAGCGGCTGGGTCCAGATCCAGATCGCTTTAGACCATACTTTCCGCATCCATGTAGCCCAGAGTTCTGTAAAAATTATGCATGAATAAGTTTCGTCATCTGCCCACATCTGCGAGGGTCCAGACCGTATCCACAGACTATTCAGATAACTGATGTAATATAAAAAGAAATGAAATATTAAAAGAAAATGCGCACACGTTTGCGGTCTGTTTTGGAATATTTCAGGGCCTTAGAAAAGTACACAGATTTAGCAATCTGATATAATCTGTTTTATTCCATGAATTCGTCTTCCTTGTCAAAACCTGGCACCTACAATAGCCACAATGCTTCTCAATTGCCAGTAGTTCTGTCTGAGATTTAGGTGTTTTCACCCAACTGTAGTCTTGTCTAGTCAATGCTGACTTAAGTGACATCACTTGAGGCAATTCATCAGACTTTGTTCAGCTCCCTCTGGAGCTACAAAAGGCTTTATACAACTTTTATGACATACGCAGTAGCACTCCCCAAGACCTGTAAACAGACTTTAATGTGAATAATCTGTGGAGATAATGTTAAAGATGCATAGAGAAAGAAACTTAAATTAAATCAATTAAAATGTAACTCTTCTATCAACCAAAAATGCTATCATTTGTTGCTTACAGCTTCTCAAATGTGAAAACTGACTGCTGTTTAATCTAATTGTAAATGTAATATCTTTGTTTTATGGACTTTTGGGATTTTAAGGAAAAAAGAAGTCACTTTGGACTCAACAACTAGGATGGGTCTTTTCTTTATGATGTGGCAAAACAAAACCTAAACCAAACAATATATTGATTACCTTTAGAAATATTCAACTGCATAATGAAAATAATTGTTAGTTGCAGTCCTATATCTCTTTGCCCATTACACCCAATATGTCCAGCATAACCTCAAAGATGCAGTGTCTGGTTGCTACAAAAGGTCTTTTACAGGAAGTATTGCTATATGTTATCAGTAATATTTTCCAAAGTTCAGCCTTTGTTGAGAAAGATATACCTGAAGTAGCAAACCCACGGAGGAAATGTACTCCTATGGATTAAAGTTACATTCAACATGCTTCACGCACTGCCAATGCTTGTTGATGTGTTTGTTAATGTGCAAGTGGGTGGGTGGTAGAACATGTGTATATGAGTGTGCGTGTGGATATGTGTTTGTGCGAACCATTCGACTTCCCTTATTTCCCAAGATGCAGAGTTCTCCATGCCCACACACACACAACACACACACACACACACACACACACACACACACACAGGGAGTGCCCCGGACCCGGCTGTACTAATGAAGCAGCCTGTAAGCAGCTACCTTCATTACATTCAATCCTCTGGACAATGCCAGCAATTACATTGCAGCTTCCCACTGTCAGAGCTCACACATGTATGCGCGCGCACACACACGCACACGCACACACACACACACACACACACACACACACACACACAGCTGTGTTTTCCAGCCAGAGCTCAGTATTAGTACACAAAGACAAAGACCAGAGTCGCATGCATATGCACATACCGCACATGCAAAGTACGCACAGACACAGGCACAGACACACAGTCAGTGGGAAGCTAGTCCTTCTAAAGGCTAATGCTAGCTCAGATTGATGCAGGGAGGTGTTCCTGCTCCTCTTCTTCTCCTTCTTTAGTGGTGGGCTCAGGCTCCGCTGTTCAAAACCCAAACTCCTCGAGACATCTAACTCAGGCCCTCCACCATCAGTACAGTTCAGCCTCTCTGACGTGTCTCTCTCTCTCCCAGCCTCTCTGTACGTTGGAGCAGAAGGAAGCCTGGAGGCGAGGGGGGACGCTGCCTAATAGAGTGCTCCACTTGCCATATTTCACACATCTCATCACTTACCCTATTGAGACACACATACATGTACATGTCAGTACTGGGGAAACCAAGAGGGAAGCCCCTGGAGGAGTCAAAGCATTCAGGGAGTTTTCCAGGGATTGGTTTGACTGTGATGCGGTTTAGGAATTAAAACCCGTGACTTCTAATTATTAGGCACAATAGGCATATTTGTATGGAGAGAAATAAGTCTCGCCGACAAATATATATAAATGTATGTGATGTGAATGATGATACGTAAATAAATTATGGTGATCATAAATATGTCTTTCTATCCCCCAGGGCTCTAACTAATGATTATTCTCAAATTTGCTTAATCTGCTGATTATTATATATACCATAAACCGCAATGTTCCTCGTTTACACATACATATTTTCAACACTCGCATGATTCACCTGGCATATTTAGTGACATGTGAATGTGGAGTTTTAACTACGCTAGCTGTAACTAATGACTATTTTCATTATTCCTCAATTAATAAGTTCATGATTTTGTCTATAAAACTCTCCATCAGTGCAAAACCAAAAGATGTTCAATTAACAATAATATAAACCAGAGAAAAGCAAAATTGGTTGTTTGTCTATATGTGGCCCTGCGATGGACTGGCCAGGGTGTACCACGCCTTTCGCCCGATGTCAGCTGGGATTGGCTCCAGCCCCCTGCAACCCTGTACGCAGGATAAGTGGTTGACGATGGATGGATGGATGAAAAGCAAAATTGCCTTAACAACGACTCAAACTATTAATCATTTATCAGAAGAGCTGCTGATGAATTTTCTGTCAGTTGACTAATAAACATCAAACGTCCTCCGATTGTCACATATATGTTGTGTTTAAGTGCTTGGGGTAAACTCGAACGTCTGGGTTTTAAGTGCATTCATGTGGAATTTCCAAGTGGGTCACTAGTACTGAGACATATTGCTCTCCAGAAATCTGCTGTCACAATAAGAGAAGACAGAACACAAAAGAACAGGTGGGACAATGAAGCAGGACAGAGGAAATTGAGTGACAAACTCCCTGACTCACTGTTTCAAATGTACAAAGTCATGTGCCAAAATTGAAAAACCGCCCGTCATGCCGGCCTGTTGTAAGACCATAAATGATGCAAAAGGGCAAGAAAACTGTCGAGCCACACCACGTCATGTCAATCAAACCGGTTGCTGCATGTATGTGTTGAGCATTTGTGGCTGTGATGTGATGTGTTTGAGTGTGTGGGTGGGTGTCTATTAACATTTGATTCCCAGGTGCCATGATCTGAAAGGATTTTGTGGTAGAAACGGAAAAAGGCATGACGCTGAATAATGGAGGATTAGAATGGGAGAACACCTTGACCACACACACACACACACACACACACACACACCAGGCTGAGGTCAGCCATCAAACACACCTCGTTAGGGAGAAGCTGGCCTCCTCCATTATTCACATGTACATGCTCCCCTCGTACTGCTCGCTCCCTCGTTTTGCAGGGGAGATGGAGTGAGTTGGGCACAGACAGACAGCAAAGGTAAAAGTGAGAAAGGTGGGCCGAGAAAGAGAGAAAGAGAGGTGAGGAGACAGGGACAAAAATAACAAGAGAGAAAAAGAGTCTGAGATAAAATGTGATATATAAGTGGGAAAGAGAGAGCGAATGCGTTATATTTATCTCTAAAGTCCCAAGTCTAGTAACACTCGTCAAACTCAATTTCAATTATCATTAATATGGAATTGATTAGTGAAACTGATGTGATGTGTTTAATGTGATTAATGTGTGAGCAAGCTAATGACTGATATAACCACTGTTAAATATGAACGCAATCACAGTCCTCGCTCCATAACCGAGAACCATCAAATGTAACGCCAATTTTGGACACTTTTTCCAAATGTCCTCTCTCCTCAGTGTGTCACCTTTGCATTCGTTGCAACAAAAATAGAAATATTTCTCCCAAATTCAGACGACGGTGGTTCCCGGAAGCATGTGTCACACACATCAATCAACGCGTCGCACCTCGACATGGCCGGTCTTGTGGCCTCGGGAAGAAGGGAGGGAAGGGAGGGAAGGGAAGGAAGGAGAAGGGGGAGGGGGGGTTGAACAAGTGACAAGCCAATGGACACCCTGGCAGCGTGTCAAGAAGGAGAGGAAGGGCCGTTGCCAAGGGTGACAGCCAGAAGTCACACAGCACTAGACCTCTTTCCCAGCGGTGCTTTTCCACCTTCTTGGTGCAAATGCTTGTCTTTGTTCTTATGAATGCCTGATCATATTATGTAGTACTGCGTGATGCTTCCTAACCTCAAGCTTTTCCATTGGGTGTTATTTGCATGCTTGAATGAAAATTAAAGGGGCTTTATTTTGCAATCGTGCACACCTTTTGGGAAAAAAGCTACACTTATTGTGCAATTTATTTACTTGTTATGACTTCGCTTTGACTTGCTCTGTTTCTTCTGTCTCCTGTGTTCCAGCCCTTCAAACTACACCAAACTCTCTTTCTCTGTTTGGCAAACAACAACAAAATGTCGAAATACTGAAAACCTGAGTGATGTTGACATAAATGAAGTTCGCTGTCTCTTCTTGCAGTGAGCCAGATTTAATAGCTGCCACACTACATGGAAGATCTGAGAAGTAGTTCTTCTCACAGTCCCCACCCCTCTCAGGAATCGGGAACTGAGTTACTATGTGGCCCATGGAGCTTCAAAATCTTAATTTTTATTTTAAACAAGTAAGTAATTAAGTTAATTAGTATGTGTAAAAGATTAAAGCATGCTGTATGCTTCACAACTACATTAACCATGGCATCTAATGGTTAGGTACAGTGCATGTTTGCAAATGTGGAAAAAGATTGTTTACTTCTGGATGTGATAAGTCAATAAAATACTCTGACTTACAATGTGTTGCAGGATGCTGAATTAATAGAAACAACAGGATGTGTTGGAAGAGTATTCTGGCGATTTAGTTGCCACTTGTAAGACACAGATAAAGTAGTGGTGAAAATCTAAGCAGTAAAGGCTGAGATATCTTAACATTTAGTACCTAGTATGGTTCAAGCTCCAAAAAAAGTTAATTTTATATTTCCCATAATGCAACTCAATAGCTTATTTTAGATGTGAGACCCTCCCTGCCTGGTATGTCCATGTGCTTCTAATTCCAGGCCACCAGATTGTAGCACAGTCCTTCTGTTGAAAATGTGTAATTTCATTGTCTAAACTGAGATTGTCAATTGAATGATATGACACATATATGAGTGATGTGAACTTTCTGTCAGACACATAAGAGTAGAATAGAGGCAGACTGGGGTAACAGGATTCCTATAGGGTTCCTACAGGATGGGAGACAATTTCACTATTCATCGCAGGACTGGGACGAAACTGGAAAAACAGCAGCGGGCGGGACGGGAATCATAGGACTTTTTATGCAGGTCTAATGTAAATAACTATATTTTCTGATTTTTAAAATTTGGGACAGGATGGAACGGGAGTCATTCTTCCAGGATTAGGACAGGACAGGAGTGAAAATCCACTCTCGTGTCACCCTCTAGAGTAGAGTCTAAGTGTTACCCAACTAGGTTGTACAGTCTGTTAGGTGTAAATTGTAGGCTAAAGAACAATCTAATCATACCAGGAAAGAAAACAAACTTACACCTAAGGAAAAAAGGATCAATGTATTTGATTAATTACTACAGAAATGTTTTATCTCCACAGTAACAGTGAGCAGGTGAAACACTCCAGAATGGGACACAAGAAAATGGTAAAAACATACAACCAGAACCAATTCTGATGTGTACATGTTGAATTCTTGCAATTTGTGTAATGCCATTGCTAACTTTCAAATGCTTGTTTAATATAGTTGAAAACGGTAACACGGTACTGCTGAGATTATTAGCATTGTTAGCATAGCCCCTGCTCTCATTGAGGAGCTCCCTGTGACATCCGCACCCCGTCAGCCTGTGACAGATGCTAGATACAGGCAAGCGTACTTCCTCTCATGTGAAACATGAGAGAGGAATGCGTTTCAGACAACTATTAGATGAAGACTGATAAAGACGTGAGGCGGCATGGCAGCACACGGGCCACTGATGAATCAATGACTTGTTTCCTCTATTTTTCCTCGTCCCTCCTGCATCCTTCACTCCATCCGTTCCTCCAGCCCTAATTAACACCTCAAGCCTGGACACGACATCCAGCGGCAGCAGACCACAAGAGTGACTCATCAGTTAAAACCCACCGCTTTATCTTTTATCTCGATCTCTATCGCCATCACTCAGCGGCTTTTATCCTTGCACAGGTTATCGCGAGGGACCCAATTGCTGTCTCTCCAGAGTAGTGTAAAAAATTAACCAGAATAAAAAAGAAAGAGAATCAGAAAATGTCTTTTGTCTTAATAGCAAAAGGTTCTTTGAAACATCTAATTTGCAGCAGCTGCAGTGTTATTACAAGGGTTAACCTGGAAATAATTTGATATCCTTTACTAAAAAGACCTAGCATTTATACATTTTAAGGTTCAGTGTGTAAGTTTGAGGGACATCTAGTGGTGAGGGTTTCAAATTGCAACCAGCGGGTCACTGTGCATTCACATGCTCCTCGGATGGTCCCGTTCCCTGAGGTGTGAAGTCGTTCTTCCGACTTCCGTGTGTTCATGTGCTCTTAAGTCAGAATGTGGAATCAGCATAGATGCTGCTACAAAGATGTGTTGGATTAGCGTTCAGAGCATATAAACAACACACAGACATCTAGCTACTCTACATGGACAGCAAACTAACCGTTTTAACCATATTACAGATTACATGTGGGCAAAATTTGTATATGCAATATGTGATTTTGCACAAATCAAAGTTCAGTATACTTCTTTATGTCCCATGCGCACTTTATTCTCTTTTTGCAATAAAGATTTATGGAGGAACAAAATATTCTGATTATTCTGACAACCCATGAATGCACCATAAGTCACAGCTCACCACTACCTTTCTAAAGATAAGCAACGGTGGCTGACACGTTCTTGTGCTAAATAATACGTGTGGGCCTCTAATTTTCCAAATTTCACTTCTTTTCTTACTTCTAATGAACCAGTCGACTTCTACAACTACTACTACTACTTGTTCCTTTTACTTCGTACATATTCAACGTAGTGACGAAACATGCTCTGTAGCACCGTTTGTCCCTTTGGGCTACTGTAGAAACATTTTGTGTTAGAATTGGCAAAGAGAAAGGTCGCATGATTTAGCATCATTGCTGGTTTTCCCTGAAGCTTAATAGACCTAACATAATATTTCCTAAAATGTGGCAAGGGCTCCACTATAAAATGGTGCAAACCCATTTTTCAGTCGTCTGTTTCACGCTACTATGACGCATTTCAGATGCAATTCATGAACATAACCACCACCTGGAGCATTTTACCGTTAGCTGTTTTAAGATTTTAAGTACAGTGGTTGTGTATTTGGCTGCCTAAAAACGGGTGAGACACAGTAGTGCTGTGCCTGAGCGAGTCTGTATAGACACTGAAGGAGAACTAAAGCTGCTGCTGCTGCTCAGCTAATGTGCTTTTGCTATCCAGGCTGTGTAGACATTGTGGAAGGCAGGGCATGCTGTAATTTCAGTCAGCAGAACTTTCTGGGAGGAGATTCTGCAACTGAGCAAGAAAGAAAAACAATTTCACTCCAAACAACATTGTAAAACATTGTAATATACAGTGTGCTAGCTAACGGCATCCAGTATAGAAGTATAGAAATGCTAATGGCAGAAAGTAGACAGAACTAGCAGTCTGATGATCACCACAAAACATGTGTAGAAAACCTCTTAAGCAATGTTAAATTTGCCTAAACTCAACATGCTTTAAAAGCTTCATCTAAGATTTTGTGATTAGCAGTTTACCATAAGACTAATTGCATTAGAAAAACATACGCACATCTTGCTCAAGCCTCACTGGCAACAGTTTAGGAGTGGGTAAATCCAAAAAGTTGACACATTATCAAATGATAATATTTATACATAGTTTTTGAGCCGCATGTCATGGCCCAGGAAGTTGCACATCATATGAATCTGTGTGTTTGAACATAGTAGCTACCTCACCACCCATCAAACACTGGCTGGAGGGTGTTACTTATTTCAGAATAGTCTTTCCTATTTAGCGCCAAATACAAAAATAGAAAACAATAGCTTCAAGCTCTTCATGTCCAGTGCCTGTTTTTCTGTCAAAACAAGATAAGTGCTGACACAAAAAAGCACCAGCATCTCTTTTGCTTACTCCCCAAAATATTGAGCGCAATCCTCCTCTTTTTTTTTCCGGCTATGTTAGCCTCCAGTGATTATCAACTCAAATGAATGACAGACTGTAACACTGCTTTATGGCCAGGAGGGAGTGGGAACCGACCAACTCTCCCACACCTACTCATCCAGTCTGGGAATAGCTTTCCAGGCAGCCCCGATGGATCTCTTCTCTGGAGAGTTGACAAGAGCCTAAGAGAGTGGAGGAGACTCCGCTGCTTGTCCGCCAAATGCAGTGTGCCTCTTGTTCTAACTCGCATCCCAATTAAAGACTATTTACAGTAAGGGAGGATTACTTCCATAGGCTATGAAAGCAGAGAGAGAGAGGGGTATGTGCTAAAGGGGAGGAGAGTCATCCCCTCCTGCCCCAGCACACTCTCCACGGAAAATAATTCCTTTGCAGTGAAGACTTAATTCTCATTCTGTGTTCGTGTCCCTGATCCCGTATTGTCTATTCTGGTCATGTGGTCCGCCTGCCTTACTGCTGTCCACTGTCACAGCTGTGTGTGTGTGTGTGTGATGCAGAGAGAAAGAAAGAACAAGCGAGAGAAGGGACAGTTTGTGTTTTAACTACTGCTGTAGTATGAGCTCCACCCAAACGAAAAATAAATACATGTAAGGAACACCAAACAATCCATCCAGCTGCTTGCTTATTCTCTAGCAATGCTGACATTTTGTCTTTATGGTCCTTGGGATTACAATATTATCAATATTTCTGATTTTACAGTCTGTTGAAAGCCAAACATGTCAAGGTTGGTACATGCAACAACTATATTAGTCCCTCTAATTTGGCTTAAAGATGATCTAAAAATGTGCATTGTAGTGGTGTTGTGCATGCCCAAATTGTGTGTCCCCTCCCCCCCGTTAAGCTCTTCTGTTCCAAGTGTATCCCTCTCAAACTAGCATACTGTTGAACAGATGCCCACATACTGTTGCAAGGGAACACCCTAGTAGCAGCTTAGAGATGATTCAAACATAGAGAGACAGAGAGTTGGGTCAAAGCAGGAAAAAGGTGGAATAAAATCATGCTAGTGGGTAGACGCATGCCTGGGGCTCTCTGATTTCCATCACCAGTGAACCAAATGTTAACATATATTTTGCGTTTTTGTTATCCAGTCATGATGTTGTATGGTATGATGTATGTCAGGATATTATGTTACGTTTGTCTCAGCGTCAACACAGTTGAAAATGGGGAGGAATAATAATGTTTAGATGCTAATGGGACCACAGACAGGCTAATAACCATGAAGGAGTTACCAAAGACTTCACAAATATACAGTTGGGCTGAGTTGTTTTAAGTTCACTTGATATAGGCTCTGGTATTTTCAATGGTGAAGTATCTTTAAACAAGAAACTCTAATCTGATCTTTCATTCTACATCTTTTTAGATCCAAGATGTAGATCTCTCTTGAACGCTGTCAAAATGAAACCATTTGATGTCCATTTCATTGTCTGCTTTAAAGTCTGATGGTGTATTTTTGTCATTCCCCATGGATAACTGGCCAAATGTAGACAACATGATTTTAACCATGTTACATTTGAGTTTGAGAGAAAAAGACTTTTCCAGGTATCTCTGTTTTTCCCTGTCCTTGTAAAAGCATTTGGATTGAGTATTGTGCTCCAACTGATTTGTGTTGTCATGAGCTCTTCTTATATATAATAGTAATATGGTAAAAACAAATATGCAAAGTTACATTAAACTTAACAAACTGAATCCACTGTTATGGATTACAACAGACAAAACTCTTATAATAGAGAGCTTACAATAGAGAGAGAAAGGCATTCTAGGAAAAGTAGGAAATCACTAACTGAAGTGTTTCAAACAAGCAATTAGTAATGTGCTTTGAAAAATTTACTTGGATAACAGAGTTATATTAAACAATAACATATACGAACTCACATCAGTAAACGATAATATTGAAATACTGCCAAGCTCTTGTTCACGCAATACCCCTTTGCAGGCACAAGCCAACCATGTGAAGTAGTTTAACACAGGGTCGTGATCCCTCAATGGCAATTTTGTTAGTTTGAGGTGCCATTGCTGAGAAAATTAAACATTTTTCAATATATAAAAGCTCTAGTAAATCTTAAATCTCCCTTCCCTTTTTAGCAAATGGAATAGCTGTGCCATCAGTATTGTAAAACTGTGATTGTAGCTCTCCTTTACTTGTAAAACCCTTGACTTGCACTGTCGACAGTAGATTGAGTCATTCATAAAGAGACAACGTGTGGACATTGCTCCATAACCTGGCAGCCACCCACACCATTCGGTGACAGATGACAGCGTCTCTTGGTTGTGGTCAAGGTGCTCTGGCACACTAGAGCCGCCTCTTGCTGACTTGACTCCTGTTTCTCTAGTGAGCCTCTTTAGTGCCTGAGCTGTTAAGGTGAGCTTGGGACAAATTCCAGAGATTAAATTATGTGGAAAAGCAGATTAAATAGTTATTATCCCATCTGCAGTCAGACAAGTACACACACGAGCAGGCACGCCTACATGTTCGCAAACCATGTGCGCGCACACACACACACTTTTCATATGGGCCATTATCAACATGTGTTTTGTTGATAAGCATGTCTCAAACTTGACATCCTGATGTGCTAAAACATGACGCTGTTCTTCTCCCAAAACCCTGCTTTCTAGGACAACTCTTCACCTCTCCACCAGATCAACAAAATGCAAGCCACATGTAGGACCACCACTCTGCCAAAATAATAGCTTTCACCTATTCTGCAGGGAGTCACAGAATTAGTTCTACTTAACAGAGGGATTGAGAGAGCGATCTAAATGTGGTTGTTTTGGGAAGTCTGCCTGCCGTCGATTCATGTCTTTCTGATAGACATGTAAGTTTAGAGAGCCGCCCACACATCCCTGAGCCTCTCTCAGTTGTTACAACCGAGGGAGATAGAAAAAGAGCAAAAAATAAAATAGAAGAGAAAGAGAGACAGACAGAAAGAGAGAGGGAGAAAAGGGAAAAATGTGTGCTGTCTGTCGCAGAATGGAGCTTTCCTGCCCTGGCTCCTCATTGGAAGCTCGGTGCTGAGTGTGTGTCTCTTTGAGGAAGGGCTGGAGTTAACCCACACACTCTCAGCAGCCAGCATCAATGGCGCTTTCTATGGGCTGTGAATCAAGCAACACAAGAACATCCGTGGCCCATGCATGGAGAGATGCTGTATCCCACACATACACAGTGGCTTTATACAGATTAACAGCCTCTCTCTCTGTCTCTCTCTCTCATATCATGGGAGGTATGCATACTGTAGCTATATTTGGGGCTGGGGGGATTTGCTAAGCTGTGTTTTCCAGCCAGAGCTCAGTATTAGTGCACTATAAAACAAAGAGCAGAGCAGAGCAGAGTTGCATGCATATGCACATACTGCACATGCAAAGGACACACACACACACACACACACACACACACACACACACACACACACGTTCTTTCAAATACATAAAAGCTCAGCTGGTGTGTGTTCAATTTGTGGTGCAACCCAGCCTGGTTCTCATGTGGGTAAAAGGGTTTCCTAGAAAAAACTTGAAAAGTGTGAAATGTTCCTATATGAAACACACCTTTTAAATTCAGTACAGATGTTTATATTATATGTTCACATGTATTCACACATGAATATTTTGAAAACATACTTCATCTTTGTAGTGTTTGTATGGTCCTTTGCCTGTCAAAACTTCAGTTACCACTTGCATACACAAACACACATGCATCCAACAAAGGCATGGATATTTAGCTTCAGTGTGTGAGTGTGTAGCTGAGTGTCCAGACCCCAAGGCAGGCCCAGGGAGAGAGATCCAGGACAATTAAAACTCAACAGGAAGAAACACCGACAGCTCGAAACTGGGCACTGAGCACTCATGCATGTAAAAATACACAAACCCACACAAGCACGTACACACAGGTAGACAGAAAAAGACATGAAATAAACACACACATCACAATGGGCTGAGCACAGCGTGAGAAGCTTTCATCCACTCCTAACAAAGGTCACATTTTCAGTGGGACATCTTTGACAAGTGACAGCATGTTCACCCCAATTATCCTGTTTCAAGTTTCCTACCTGCCTCTCCTCACAAATAAACCCCACTGCTTATTCAAACATTACACAAAATACATATATTGTTACACACACATGCACACACACACACACACACACACACACACACACACACACACACACACACCTCAACCTCATCTCCTCTGCACTGTGTGTCCAGGGTCTAAACAGATATGTCCCCCAGGCTCTGTCACCTGTCTAGAGAGACGTGGGGCTAAGTGATGGAGGAGGGTGAGCCAAGGTCTCATCTCATCCCTGGTGACTGAATGCAGGAGTGGACTGCTGACCTTTGACCCTCGCAGGAAGGGAGATTGAGCACTGCTCCAGACCCTATTAGCATTCTGCTCACACATGTCCCCTTAACACAGCAGACTAACGGCATGAACACTGTGTATGTATAAGACTGAGGTGTTGCGACAAAGGTTGTGTGTTAAGAGAGATCCAGTCAACCTGAATATTTGGCAGCATCATGGTAACACAGCAGGGGAGTTTTTGCTGTCAAAATACATCATGTCAGCCACAAAAAAATATATATCACACAGTAGTCCTTGTAGCCATGAGTAATCCCACCACGATTAGATTCTTAAAAGGCTAAAGGTCAGGTAAAACATGGCAACTTAATGCCACTGTGCACCGTTTTCTCCCACGTTTTTACCCCTCAGTCCTCTGATGCTTTGTTTCCCTGACAGTGCAAGTCCTCCTACTCCATATAAACACACACAAATACATCAAAAAGACAAATAAGCCTGTCGGTTGTGTCTCTGCGCGTCTCAACATCGCCATATGTATGCGTGAACTGTCAACACTGCACAGCCAGATCAAACTGGCAATCTGTCAAAATGCTGGGGATACAGTTAGTGATTCAAGTGACTGATGACACATAGAGAAATTAACCCCCTCTGATGTGACGTGGGCATTGATGTAGTGTTTAAAAAAATTAGATGGGTATACTCTGACCTCCAGTTGGTTATCAACATAAGGCAAACAACTGCTTACATAAAAACCAATATGAAAGCCTTAAAACAGCAAAATCCTCATCTGTTTGTGACTATTTTTTTTCGCATCTATGCCAGTGTTCCTCATCACACAGTTATGTCATCCACAAACAAATGGTGACAGATGGAAAAAGTGACTTGAGATGGGGTTATCCTCCTCTACATCCCTGGGTGTATCTATCTGATGCAGTATTGCACTGATTTGTGAGTGACGCTGGATTTCAGCACCATGGACAGCGCTCTCTCTCTCTCTCTCTCTCTCTCTCTCTCTCCAGCGTGAGGAGAGGAAGAGGAGGAGGAGGAATGGAGAAGGAGACGACGGGTGGTTGTGGTGTTGTTGTTGGTGGTGGGGGTTTCCCTGGCAGATTTCAGGAGAGGGTCTAACACAGTCATTCCTCCATCGCTACACATCGCCTACCACCTCCTCCGTACTGGATTTCCATACGGAGTAATACGGTATGTGTGAGATCACTGCTTTCATGAAATACCTTATTGATCGACCGAGCCTCACACAGGATGGACAGAGAGAGGGGAGGGGAGGAGGGGGTAGGGTGGATATTCCTCTGGACAGCCTTTATCATACATCCACCCAACCACCACTCTCCCTCCCTCTCCAAAAAAAAAAAAAAAAAAAAAAAAAAAAATCGGTTTCATTTACTTTCCGATTATGACAACAACCACTGGATTCGCCTCGCGTGATGTTGGACGATCAAAAACATGACAAAGCAATAGGCTATACGCGCGCGCACACACACACACACACACACACACACGCACACGGATGAGAAAAAAATGAAGGCGACGGCCAGCTCAAACACCATCCGCCGCCTCATAGCCGCACATTGCATCCAAGCGCATAACGTTCTCAATATTGGTAAGTGAGAGACGCGCCGTCATCGCGTTGCGTTTAGAGGAATGTCAGGAGGGTTTACCCGTGTGTTCAGCCCCACCAAACTGAGCCAGAGCCGCGGTCGTGTGTCATGTAAACTCCTCGGCCGGCACTGTCATTCACAAAATAAGCCACATCTACCTATACATTTTCACAGCTCATCCGCTGCTCTTAATAGGCCAAGGATGCGCTCATCGTCACCGCCAACACCACCACATCCACCTTCAGCAACTGTCGTGAGCAACACTTCAAAAATCGCTGTGGTCAGCTGGGTGTCAATAAAGCAATCTATAGCCCGAGCATCTTTAGCAGCCACACAACACACGGTCAGCTGTAATTTTCAGCTCTGACAGGCAGATAGGGACATGAATTATTCAAGACACATAAACTGAGCTTCTTCTTCTTCAGCAGAGAAAACGGCTCGACAAGAACATGAGCGGACACAAACCAATGCAGAGCCCACATTTACCGCTTCCACCGCATAAGCACTGGATACAATCAAGCATGTACATTAACCCACCGGTAAAAGAAAGTGAAAAAAAGGGGACCGGGAAATCAGCGTCGCCTTCAAGAGGCTGCAAAAGCCAGCGAGAGACTGAGAGCCGCCGCCACGCAAAATCCAGCCGACATGTAAGAAGATCCGGGCAGGCGGCCGCTGGAAATGAATTCATGGAAATATGAGCAAAATGTTTAACAACCGATGGGCATTTCTGGCATTACCTGTCAAGACTCCGACCCGGATTTGGTGGTCGTGGTTTGTTAAAATCATCCCGTCTGACGCCATGTTCAGCAGCGCTGTCGCCCGCACCGAGAACTCACGGCAGGGCCCAGAGCCGATCGCATCGAACTTAGCGGGGAGGGGAGGAGGAGGAAGAGGAGGAAGAGATGGAGGAGGGTTGGGATGGAGCAAAAAAAAAAAAAAAAAACCCAGCCAGACAAGATGAGTGGAAAGCAGAGCGATCATCGGGACACCTACAGATAAGCGGGCAGGATGCGGGGGCCGTTTAAACCGCACACATCACTCAGCTGGCCGCCTGCCACTGTAGTAGTGTGGATCCCAGATTAAGTCTTATGGAGACCACTATTGATTTCCTGTGAAGGCTTTTAGGGGAGACTGACTAGCAGTACATCTGCAGGCGCCACTCACTTATCCCATGTCATGCAATTGATTCCATATTTGAAGCTGAAATTTTAGACCCCTGCTGCATACATGCCTCAAATTTGACCCCTACCTGATGAATTACAGCATCAGTTCTCCAATTCGAAAAGCTTCACCTTGGGGCTCCATAAAAGTCCCCATCACCCACCCACCAAATTTTGGCCCCATGAGATGCACCCCTGTTTTTAGATAGTATAAAAGGGGGCCCTCTAAGATGTGTCGGCTACATCTCAATGCAGAGGCTTAAGAGAAGAATAACACAGTCTGACCTGTAAAACTACAACTGCATCCCCAGGCATAAAAGCACAGCTTCTATTCATAGATTGGCTGCACACTTCCATGGTGTGTAATTTCCCTTGTTTATTCTCATGGAAAGAAAATGCCCATCCTCCAGCTTCTGTTGGGAATCTATCAATATACATAATTCATAGACACACATGAGCACAGTAACCGTGGCAAGAAATGGGGTATCTCTTCCAGCTTCACTGGCTCGCTTCAATAGACTTGCCATGTCTGTGTCCAATGACCTGACCAAAAGAACTGACACAATTTCCATACTTTATTTAGTAGCCAATTCCCTCTTCCATTGTGTTACAATTAGCAACAGGAGGTGTCTGTCAGCCAAGGACATGAAATAGACCTTCAAAGCTTATCTGATGTCTTAACCTGAGTTAGATTTTGACTCAGTGCATCTTATTTTCTGTGTTTAAGTTCCAGCACAATATATCTATGCCCTACTGTCATTCAACTTTTCGTAAATTTCTGGCTTGAAAACCTGAATGGATGCATCCTGTGCAACTGCAAAAACAGCAGAGTCACTACTTAACCCACCTGAGACTGTTTTTGTTCTAAATAAATGCTGTAGTCATTGGCTATAGGCTTTGTACTGGTTTACATTTTTTTCTGCACAAAAACATACACACATTCAAAGTAACTTCTTGCAAACACAATTTTAACTTTACATACACACGAGGAAGAAAATAAAACTTTCCCAATCATACAGATTATTCACGCTCACATTTTCCAACCATCTAAGAAACAGCTATCCGTATACACTACTGCATTATTGGCATTAAGACAAATATGCACTCATTAGCAATCACTTGCATGGACGTCAGTGGCTCTTACTGGCAGAACTGATTTTAAGAGTAACCTAAAGGAAATGTTTGACATTGTGGGGAATACGTGTGTATGCTTTCAGCTGAGCATTAGATCAGAAGATCGATATCACACTGTCTGTATGGTAAATATGAAGCTACAGTTAGGAGCCAGTTAACTCAGCTTAGAATGGAGACTGGTAGCAGGAGGAAACAGCTAGCCTGGCTCTGCCTAAAGGGCTAAAAATTCAAGTACCAGCACCTTGAAGCCCATAGCTTTTTTGTTTAGTCTGTACAAAAACATAAGTGAGAAAATAACAATTTATGGTTTTTATGGGAGGTTATGTGCTGGACTATTGCTTAGCTGTGCCCTGTAACTCTTGGCAATAAAACAAAATTTGGTGCCCCAAAACATCAAGTGCTTTCTTTAACACCAGGCTGAAAAGTAGTGTCAGTGTTCTCTTTGGCTGAAAGTTTCAAGTCTGTTGCAACTCTACTGCTGGGAGTGACTCGGTGTGGTCAGAAATGTAACCACATCTGGCAGTGATGTTCCGGTGTACTTACATACACTCTAGTATAGCCTACACTTCTACATCAATGCAGCAAGGTAAGAAGATAAACCATTGGGGGTCACCACAACACATTTTCAGCTGCTCTCTTTAGTTGATCGTTCAAAATCTTGCTTTAAAAAGTCAGTTAAACTACTGTTCTTGAAGTTGACTCAGGCTTACCATGTCTTTGGAAAGAAAGTAATTTACTTGTCTGGAAACTTGTGAGGAGATCTCGCCAACTGTAGCAAGGCATCATGACAGCATCCATATCTGTCAGCCTGTCAGTGATGGAGAGGGCCCAGTGCTAAACAGACCTTGTTAATGGTGACAACCAGTGTGCATGAGTTGCTGTATAATGCATGTGAGTATGTGCAAATGCATACACAGACACACACATGTTCATACAATGCAAACAGATGCTCACACACCCAACACACTCCATGGTTCAGAGCTGGCAAGCTCTCCTGGAAGGCTGAAGTTCCCTTATTGGTGTAGAGAGGGGGAGGTGAGGAGAGAACATAGTAGAGCAGAGATGTATGAAGGAGGGAGGCATCGGGCCGAAGATGTAGGGGACCCCATCTGGTGTGTAGAGGACTCTGTTTATGTAGTGTGAGAATGTGTATACGTGCTCACAAGTGTGCATTATAGTGATGGTGTAATTACCTCATTGTTGGTCAAGCTGCTCGCTGTTCATGGATAGGTGACATGGAGACAAGGGCCATCACTCTCCCCTTCTCCCTCACCATCCATCACAATAATAAGGAAAGCCCCAGCAGACGAAGATAGCTGTAAATGTATGCTTCCCCATCGTCTTGGTGAGCTCAGGAAAGCCCTTTGTTTTTCCCAAAGGCTCCAGATGCAAGGGGTGTTTGTGTTATGCAACATTAGAGGCTCTTTAGGCCAGTCTTTAGGCTGCTGGGACATCTGGCGGAAGGTGGAATCTCCCCCAAACCTGCATGGAAACCAGAGCAGGCAGTAGCCCACATCAATGCAAACACACCACACAGATTATGATTTATTCAACAACAGAGATTATAGGAGATATTTTTGGATGCAGTATGTTGTATTACTTCTGTTTCATGGCTTTTCCCTAATATGTCTCTGGACTTGTGAAGAGAATGGAAAAAGGTGCACATCCATCCATTGTCATAAAGCATGCAGGACATGGTCGCCAAAGAGCCATAAAGCTTTACTTCCACCCCAATGAGCCTAAGCCTGCTGCCATTCCTAAAAAGAAACACCAGGCTAAAGTTGTTAAATGCATGATAAAGCATGCAGCTGCAGGTTTTACAGAGATCCACTAACTTACGCATCTCTTTATGGCTCCAACACTACATCATCATTTTATATGGCTCAAATATTTAATTAAATATCAAATTGCACTTATTGTGTTTGATTTGTAAATAATTTTTTTAGAGAGAGTGCATGAGTTCCTGTCATCTACAGTGTGATTGCAGTGACTGGAGCAAACAATTTGACTTGTTACTCCTTTAACCAATCATATGTTGTCTTGGAAAGGTGCCCTGCTCCTGATGGCAGGGTGCTCTTTAATTAAAATGAGAAAAAAAAGCTAAACAAGAAAGGGAAACTTACCCTGGGGCTTATTCAACATTATCCCATGATGCCTTCTCCAGAATACCTCACTAAATCTGGGCCTCAGCTGAAGAGGAGCAGTCAGCGAGGAAGAAAAAAAACAATTATCCATCTGCGAATGAGCAGTAGACGTTTAATTCAGGACTGCTGGGGACAAAGCCCCTTGTTTAGAGACAGTAATTAGGCAACAACATGGCGAGGAGGTTGAGGAAGAGTTGAAGGCTGGGAGGAGTTCACCTCTGGTCATACAAGGAGAGAGAAAAATGATGGAAGGATAGAGATGAAGAGAGAGAGAAGACAAGAAGGGAAAGAAAGAGAGAGCAGACATGAGAAGGAAGGGAGTGTGTGTGTTAGGCAGCATTCTGATGAGTGCAGGATCTCTGCCGACTCCCACCACCATTACAGCAGCGGAGAACATTGCCCCAGGGCTCTGGAATCAAACCCATTACATCTGATACTGGATTTCTCTCTGCTCAGAAGTAATGCAATGTGGACTCGCCTTCTCTAAAGCTGGCCAGTGTCGCATAGCATTGCTGCACAAAGAGCTGCACCACAAGGAAAAAGAGGACAGGGAGGAGGAGATTGGGGGCCTGAGAGGGATACTGGAAAGGGAGGCTTGCTGCAGCTGGAGGGGTCATTTCATATTTCAATTTTTTTATTATATTGATACAAGGGCTGGCTGTCTCTAATAACTCGCAGGATATATGGCACTATGCACACATAAAGGGGCATACGTATATGTTTATACAGGGGCCTTGTAGTCCATTTGCATAATTAACAGACTGGCATTTGAAAAGCAGAATGTCAGCACAAACAACCTTGGACACCAAACTACCTCGGGTCATTTTTTTCAGCCGTGTAATTGGCTCCTAATGCAGAGGAGTTAAACATAGAGATTTTCTGCCCTTAAAGCAAAAAAAATATCCTCTTGTTAATGGGCTCAGCACTCCTGGATTCCTGCCGGTGATTATCAGTCAGCTTGGACTTCTAGAAGTTCAGGAAAGGACCTCTGCTAAATTATAGATCTCAGAAACATCTATTTCAACCTTTGAATCTATTAAAATGATCCTGTATGTGTATCTGCAAAGTAACACTTCCTTCATATATGACTGAGGCCACTTGTTGGTTTTAAATGAACGTCTCATTAAAAAAAGGTGTAATTTTGTGCAGTGTTTCTGGCAAGACTGGCCTTCATTTTGTTTGAGCTGCGCTGTAGTGGAGTGAAGGTAACACGTCCATCCATCCCTGCCTCTTTGCCTATTCACAGTGACATGTCTGATGTAATATTTGTGTAAGCGACCATACTCTCTGTGGCTACATAGCTTTGCACATCATGTTTGTGCTACGCTCTGAACACACATATCACTTGTCAGCTACATGCAATCTCAAGCAAATGGGTAGTATATAAAATGAAACTTTATGTAAGGAAGCACATGCAGCTGATACTCCCGCCAGTGAGGGTTTCATTTGCTTTTTTGGCACAATAACAACACTTTTAATGAGTTTCTTTATTGAGCCATACAGGGAAATGGTTATAAAGAAAAGTCTTTAATTTCTTTCATTTTCATGTTTTAACCAATCATTGAAATGATTGTTATAGATCCTTATTAAGACTATATAGAAGATTTAGTTTTAGATAAAGACCAAAGTTCATTAATCAGGTTGCTCCAACCAACATACTGTTTTTCCAATTTATCAGACCTACACTGATTTTTTATTACGTACTGCATCCCAGTCAGTTATGTTATTCTCTGCCATTATATGGATGAGATTCCACTATAACTGAAAATATAATAAACTGTAAAAACTGCTATGAAATGTAATTTGCACAAACATGTACATACATTCTCTAAATGTGTCACAGAAAACAAGTATGTGACCTGTGTTAAAGAGTATTTCATGTGTCTTTTTATAGTCCATTTAAGAGGCTTTTCCACTTTGAAGAGTAACACTAAATAAACTGTTTTGCATGAAAATTGTCCAATACTAAGATACGGTGATCTGCACAAAATAGCAGCCACTGGCTACTTGATAAATAGCAACTAGCTGTTTAAAATTCAGCAACAGTATTCTAAAAAAACAAACATATCTGTTCTTGACTTGCTTCACATGTCAAGAACAGATTTTTTTCTACAAAAAGCAGCATTATTTTGTTGAAATCAGAAAAGCCTGGTTCTACATGGAAACAATAAATTTTAATATAAATAAATACATTTTCAATTTTGAAACAGAGGTATCAGAGCTGTTTTAGGCCACTTAAGGTTTAATCCAGAAAGAACCCTCTCCTCCTGGAGTGGAGATGGCTTTTGATGCGGTTTCGCCTTTAGATGCACAGAAATGTTCCAGACATTTGTGGCTGTCTCTTGTCATCAAATCTGACATGCAAATCTTAAGCGTGACCTGAATAAAAAGAATAAACTAAAACACCCATTGGCACCTGTCCTTCGACGCTGTTCCCAGGAAAGAGCTGAATTTCGGGATTTGCCGGACACAACGTAGCCTTTGGGATGCAATCTCACATCCACACACTTATTAACCTCTACCAGCAGAGAAGATGAAATGACTTTCAAGCTCCAGTGGGTCCAGTGCAGGATAATGACTGTGGTGAGTTCAGGTAATGTGGTTAGCGCGCTGTTGGGGCCAAGCTGTCAACTCTGTGGCAGAGTTGGGGTGGGTGGTGGGTGGGTGCGGGGGTAAGAAACTCGGAGGAGGGAGAGAGAGAGAGTGAAGCTGGACCTGACAGGATCTGTGGCATAGCGTGACTGGATCAGACATCTTCCTGCAGAGAGCTCTCTCCCAATGTCTCAACATCACACACTCTTCTGGATGTTCACATGTATACATGCATGTGCATAAATATACATACACATGACTCAAATGTGCATGTACCCCAACAGACATAATTTTTTTCTGCAGCTTAGATTCTCCCTACTTTCCTTCTTTCACTTACAGTACATATTCTCTCTTAATCTCTCTTCTCTCTCCTTCCTTCACCCTCCCCATCATCTTCCTCTTCCTCTCTCAAGGTGCTGCGGGGGGTGGGGGTTTGTGTCCATGGCAGCCAGCACTACATGACTTATTACTCATCTAGGCCTTTGGTGGACCTCAGAGCCGCATCAATGCCTACTGGCAGTGGTGTAGAACTGTGAGCCCACACTCTCCTTGTTCTGCCTGTTAGCTTGTCAATCTGCCAGCCAGCCAGTCCGTCAGTCACTGAATCAGTCATGCAGTTGCCCCTCTCTTCCTGGGCTAGGTACTCCCACCTTGCATCCTCTGCTCCTATAACTACATCACCTGAGGGTCCACCCTTCACCCAGCACTTCTCTTCCTGTCTGGCTCGCATCCAGACCCTTGGACGTCACCCCTGGTGCCCCCCTGCATGGTCTCCCATATCACCGCAGGAGCCCTGACTCACGCCCAGGCCAGTCGGAAAAATTAGCCAGCCATGCAGAAGAGATAAGATGCAGTGAGGGAAGGCGTGCAACCAATAAAAACACATCATTCAAAGTAAGGCAATAAAGAAGGAAAGCTAGAGATAGAAGAAGATGTGGGGCAATAGGAGAGGTGAGAGGAAAGGCATAAACATATTTAGTTTATACTTGGTCAGGCAGAAAAGGCATTTAACACGTTCAATAATTGTCTAATCCAATATTTAGAAGTTAAAGGTGCAATCTGCCCAGTTTGTTGAGGTCACATATTTTTGAATATGTTAAATAAATGGAAAATACATTTTTTGCTTGAAATAAGAAACATTTGCTTTCTTTAATACACACATTTCATCCATGCACACACACTGACACCACTGACTCACTGACTACCACACTACACAGTGTTATTTGATTTATTAGTTATGTTTGGTTAATTAAATGTTCTTGCTTTGTTGTAAATAAAAGCTGCAGCTTTGTGTTGCATTCTGATCATTCATGTCAGGGTTATTGAGCTGGCCCGTGACATACACTGAACAAAATTGTAAAAGCAACACTTTTGTTTTTGCCCCTATTCATCATGAGCTGAACTCAAAGATCTAAGACTTTCTCTATGTACACAAGAGGCTTATTTCTCTGAAATATTGTTCACAAATGTGTCAAAATCTGTGTTAGTGAGCACTTCTCCTTTGCCGAGATAATCCATCCACCTCACAGGTGTGGCATATCAAGATGCTGATCAGACAGCAAATGTGCACCTTCACTGTATTGAGGGATTCCGGAAACCAGTCAGTATCTGGTATGACCACCATTTGCCTCCCGCAATTCAGCACATCTCCATTGCATAGAGTTGATCAGGTTGTTGATTGTGGCCTGTGGAATGTTGGTCCACTCTTCTTCAATGGCTGTGCGAAGTTGCAGTGAGGTCAAGGCCCCGATGAGAACGACGAGCATGAAGATGAGCTTCCCTGGGACGGTTCCTGACAATTTGTGCAGAAATTCTTTGGTTATGCAAACCGATTATTGCAGCAGCTGTCCGGGTGGCTGGTCTCAGACAATCTTGGAAGATGCTGGATGTGGAGGTCCTGGGCTGGTGTGGTTACACATGGTCTGCAGTTGTGAGGTTGGTTGGATGTACTGCCAAATTCTCTGAAATGCCTTTGGATACAGCTTATGGTAGAGAAATGAATGTTTGGTGGACATTCCTGCAGTCAGCATGCCATTTGCATGCTCCCTTAAAACTTGCAAAATCTGGGGCATTGTGCTGTGTGATGGAACTGCACATTTTCGAGTAGCCTTTTATTGTGGCCAGCCTAAGGCACACCTGTGCAATACCCATGCAGTTTGATCAGCATCTTGATATGCCACACCTGTGAGGTGGATGGATTATCTCAGCAAAGGAGAATTGCTCACAATTGCTCTCAACACAGATTTTGACAGATTTGTGAACAATATTTGAGAGAAATAGGCCTTTTGTGTACATAGCCAAAGTCTTAGATCTTTGAGTTCATGATGAATGAGGGCAAAAAAAAAGTGTTGCGTCTACAATTGTGTTCAGTGTAGGTTACAATCCTTTGTGTTTTGGTGATGGGATGATGCTTTTGGTGCATTTGGTTCACAGATTGTTCCTCTATCCTTCGCTGGATACCTTATCTCTGACATTTAAGTAATAAAAAGCACATATTCTTGAGATCAATTATCTCTTATGCACTTCCATTTTTAAATGTTTTTTAATCTGGTTGAAATGCTGAGATATTGAGCATCAAAGATTTGTCATGACAGATGGCAAACGTCACCTTTTTAAATATCTAATCCTAAAAAGGTCAGCTTTCACAAACAACATCATGCATTTATAATTCTGGAATATGACTGAACACATGGATACTAATAATGGATACTGAGTTAGATTTTTTTTCCAAATCTCATAATTACAAACATGTTATTTGAAGGTATACTTGTTTTGATTTGACAAAAAAGAAAAGAGGCAAGAATAATTAGCAGCTTTGCTCATAACTTTTCTAAACCCTGAACCCTTCTCTGTCTGGCCCATTTGCGTTGTTGTGTCATCATAGGGCCAGGGGATTTAAGCTAAGCCATATCAGCAGCTGAAAAGGACTTCTCTGAGAAAATACGCTGGCCTGGATGTGGAAAATATATCGCTGTAATGCATTTGCATTTGCTGGGGCCAGAGATCAACAATGGAGCCAGCTGAGACAGAAGCAGAGAGCTTTGCCTCTGCTAGAGTGCTCCTCAAGGACCCAGGATGCACATGTTGTAGCTTAGCACAGACATGTTATATTCTCAACAAGTACATGTTCCATTCAACCTTGAGCTACATCGAAGGCAAGAGCAATGTCGGTTGCTAAGATCTAAAGTGTGTCTATTATAAGCAGCGGTTTTGAACCTGAATCTGCAAAGTGCAAGTCCACTCAGTCATAAAGAGAGACCCCAGGGAGGGGGGGGTCACAGTATTCCTCCTGTTCCAGTCTCTTGAAACTAATACATCAAACACTGTAGCACGCACAATTACACACACACACACACACACACACACACACACACAGACACAGACACAGACACACACACACACACACACAACATGCATCAGTGCATACAGAAACACATTTTAATAAAAAATTTTGGTGGGTGGAACCATAGATGGATATCTATGGGTGGAACCACAGAGAAATGTTTTCATATATTGTTCATATTAACAACATCACTGGTTCTCAACATAGTGGTTGGGACCCTCCAAGGGTGCACAAGATATATCTAAGAGATCAAAAGAACATCAAACAGCTAAAGGGGAACTCCATTGGTTTTACATTTATGTGTACAGGTGTTGTACAGAAAGTATAACGCCATAAGTTGAAAAATCTAATGAATTGCCTTAAGTGATTGAGTCAGCGTCAGTTGTTGCTGAAGAAGTTAGAAAATTTTAAAAATCTCCTGGTCTGAAAAGTGGAGCCAATGTGGAAGTGCCTTAAATCTGCATTCTTTTTAATGGCCAGCAGGGGACGACTCCACTAGCTGCAAAAAGGAATCTGATTGTATAAAAGTCAATGACAAAAATACTTCTCACTTGATTTATTACTTCAGTAAACACTTTGCTAATGAGTTTATGGTGTCAGTCACCAGTTTCAGTTCTTCTTCAATACAGTATGATGTTCATTTATAAATTCTGGTCCCATTGAAAGTAAAACAGACGATAAAGCTGGGTATGCTTTAGGCTGGGGCTAACCTATGATTGAGAAGTCACTACCCCTGTGACCAAAAGGACGATAGCCAAAACGCCAAACTTGAGGCTTCGAAACAATAGTCCACAAAACAATGGGTGATGGTGGCATACACTTTTTTTATACATATGCCTAGTCTTGAGGCTAGCAGCTGGAAGCTACATTAGTTGCTACAAGCATAACACACCCAAAAGTGGCTTTGAATAAAAAAGATGATATATGTCTGTAGCATCAATTTTCATTCAACCCCATCTTGAGTCCAATGCTGTTATACTGTATCCTGTAAGTTGGCCTTTTTTCAGATTTTTCTCTAATCTTTTTCATAAATTCAGGATAGTTTTACCACTTCAGGTGTGGAAAAAATATAAAAATGAAACAATATAAGAGGGATCACAGACCCCTGCAACCTGATGATGAAATGTGATGATGAAAGCTTCATTGTGTGCACCTAACACTGTTTCTTTTGCACTAAAACACACTATACTAAGGTCAGAACAGAAATAATTGTACATTCAGTAGAAGTCACACAATCTCCACCGTACAACTACGTGATCATCCTTTCACACACAACTCGCATTTTAAACTCTGACCTCTGCACGACACTGCACTCTTGGATAATTACGACAGCTATGTGTATGACAATAGTGTTGCTGCCATGCTGTGACAAATGGAGAGGATCGTGACAAAGATGTTAAGGAGGGAGGCTCACGTAGAATGTGGCACATGTTGGAGATGTATGGGCCCAGCATGCAATGCATCCTTAAGCTGAGGCTGACCTCCCAAGGACACACAGGCCAGAATCCTTAACTTAAACCAGGCAGGCAGGCAGGCAGGCAGGCAGGCAAGGACACCAGATATTAAAGGAGGGCCGGCGGCGACACAGAGAGTCACCCCCTGGCTAGTACTCCTAATACCCCGCAGTGCAAGCTTTTATCTGGCAGACCTTAGTGGCCCACCTGAGAGCAGAGCCAGCTAGGGAGCAGAGTGTTAAGCTGCTGGCTGTCTCTGTGTCATGTCTGTGTGTTAACAGGAGGCCCAGGCTCTACTGCTGCTGCTGTTGCTGCTGCTGTATCTGAGGGCTTCTGCGAGATGCGTGTTGCAGTTTGATGAGTGTTTCTTGCTGCAGTGCGAGAAAGAGAGAGAGAAAGAAAGAGAGAGAGGGTGAGAATCCCTACCCATCAGAGCTTCAAATTCCCTGCAGTTGTCAGCATGGTTGCATACACATATGCACATACTTAGATGGAGGCATGTGCGCACACACACACACACACGCACACTCTAAAATGCAGACATGCATTCATGAGCACACTTGCACGTGTATACAGAAACAGTGCACACGCAGGCATGCGCACAGTGAGAAAGGAAGTGCTTCTGTGACCCAGCAAGGGAAGATAAGGTTGCTCTGCAATTCAGAAATATGCAACCTGCATGTTAACAACCCCTGGAGCGCAGCCTCCCCGGGGTGCTCAGCCTCCACTCTCAGCCGCCCCACCTCCCTGCTCTCAGTGTTACCATCCTCTCCCTCACTCCATAGATCTCCTCTTCAACCATCCCGCATCTCCACCTCACTTCACCTGACTGCAAACTAAGAGAGAGGACAGAAAGGAGAGGAAAATGGAGGATGGATGTTTTTAGAGGGGGAGAGGGGAAAGAGAAATGGAAGGAGACAGAGAAAGAGAGCGAGAGAGATTGTGTGCAACTGCAGAGAGGAGCCGAATGAATTTCTGCTGTGTTGTGTTGTTTCTGTGTTGGTCTGCAAGCATGTGCAGAGTCCCAGTGAGCTGCTTAGTGCAGAGCAGGGGCAAGAGGGCTCTGGGAGGCGAAACACAACATATGGAGGACTAATGAGATTCTACAGTATTTGGAGGGCTTCTCAAAGAAAGGTTAGACAAGGCCAAATATGAGGGGATGTGGGAAGGCGGAGTTAAGGGAAAACAGAGGGATCAAAGTGCCCAGAAAGGGAAGATGTTAGCCAGAGAGAGTGCCGTTGAGAGGGAATGCGAGAAAGAGAAAGAGGTGGAAGAGGGAGGGGGGAGAAAAAAGAAGCATAAACTGAGAGAAAGAGGGAAAAGAGAGAAAGAAAGCTGAGATCCATCCTCAGCAGTGGAGGGAGATTGGCAGGTTTCTGCACTGGAGTTGCTATTGAGAGTGACACGTCCACACGACACAGCCGTAACACATTGGCTTTGATACTAATATCAGTCTTTTTAGTGGGAGGTTGATGAAATTTGCATTTAGATTGAAATGACTTGGGGATGGCCAGGAGACCACAGAGGGCCGCAGAAAGAGAGGCAAGGGGAGAGGGGCGGGGGTGTGCCTTTGCTTCACCCACAGCTATGGGATGCTCAAGCTGTGCCTGCCCTCCTTAAAACAAACAAAAAAAACCCACACACATAAACACACCCTTCCCACTTGACAACACATTTCCTCCTCACACCTTCTAAATAGTATACCTGAGTAATACCCACATAGCATGACTATTCTCTGCAGATTTGATGCTGTACTGTGTCCTGAGTTCTCACCTGACTGGGTCAAGGATGCAGGGGAGCTCTGCACAGCATCCACCATCTCCCCTCCCTCTGTTCTCCAACTACGCATGCCTGACATTTGCATCGTCCAGAGACAGAGGGGCTATGAGGAGATGGGTAGGGTGCTCAATTTGTGTCTTAATCACATTAAAATGGCCCTGTGCAATTTTCTAAACAATTTAACAAGGGCCGTGCATGCACTGTGACCTAATATTGAGCCCAGCCCGCCTAATGGAAGAGAAAGCAAACACTTTATTTCCCCTTATGCTATGTTGGCCCTGTAATATTATCATATTGCCCACCTCTCTCTCCCCCTCTTGCTCCCCTTCTCTCATTCTTCTCCTCTCTTGTACTCAGGCATCACTTTGCTGAACCATCAGCCGTCCTGGGACCTCTCTATCTCTCGCTCTATCCTGGCTGTCGGTGCCTCATCCATTTGTTGATCTGGATCGCTGTCCCCCAGGAGATTCTGCCTCTTCCCTTCTCTCCCTCTCCCCCTAGTTTGTTCTCTCTCTCTCTCTCTCTCTCTCTGTTTGTTTGTTTCTCCTCTCTGTATGAATGGTGTTGTCCTCTTCTGTGTTTGTGTGGCCTGTCCTCTTTCCAGGTCTCTATGGCTGAGAGGAGGTGGTGTGGCTCAGATCATACTTAGTGGGCGAGACCTAAAGCTGCTCAGATTTCCTCCTAGATCCATCCTCTTCACTTGTGTCAATCAGCGTATATACAACGAATCATGGGGTGCCTCATGAACACACAGTGTTCTGTGTTATAAGATTTATATGTTTTTCACATGAAAGATTTATATGTTTTCGTAGTAGTTTAGGAGCATTTTGAATGCAGAATATAGCACCTCACTGGAGGTTTGTCATGTGATCATAGAAGTCAATTTCATGGTATTCTGTGAAATTTCCACCACTACAGACACTTAATACTATATAATACTATTTATTATTAAAGGTGTTTAAAAGATGCATGTTTGGGCTTTTTTTCTTTATTTCTGATAGTGAATGTAGAGACAGAGTCAAACCAGGGACATATGGTACATGCCTCTTAATCGCTTGGCCACTTGACACCCCATATTATTCAAGATTTAAATGTAATTGTTAAATTTTTTTCATTAATCTTTAATTCATTATTCTGTATCCTTCTCTTATCATCTTAACATAAATTAAAGACTGTATTTTTGCAGGTATGATGGATTAGATGAAAATATACTATTTATTTGCAATAAATACACTTACCACACCACATACACTTATAATAGTCCTTTCTACACTGTTAATTGCCTTTCCTTCATGTCTGTCAAAGTAAATTAGCTTGAGCAACAGCTGAAAATTCACAGAAATCAAAAAGCCAGTCAGTGTTCACCAGTCTTTCAGACTCCTTTGCCATTCATACAGTACCAGCATCAGGTTGGCAAGTGGCTCTTCCAGAGGACAAGAGCACCACCTTGTGTTAACATTTCATAAAGGCACGACATTCAGCCTGGACTTACATTCTGATCACATGAAACCAGTGCACCCAATACAGGCGGCTGAGGACAACTGAGTAGACAACTTCCTTAATGTAACAATTGTGAAAATGAATGGTTTGTCAGTATCTTGCCGACATTTACATCAGTGAATCTATTTTAATCTTCTATATAGCAAATCTGCCATTGGAATTATATAATTTCAGCAGAGTTGTCTAATCAAAATACATGTATATTTTGCTCTTTTTGAGAAACAATACTATATTAATCCCTTGCTAAAATTAATATTCTTCTGTGCAATTGAGGAGATCAATATGAAGCCAAGAACAAAGTGACTATTCTGCAGTTCTAAATAAATCCATAGGATGTAGTCAGTAGGTTTTCAAGGGGAGTATATGCTTTTAATAAGCAATAAATTACCCATACAACTTGTTTTCAGGACGTGGTCCTGTGCTCATATGACCAAAACCACAAAAACCACAAGTGTGGCTCACAATGGCCCAAAGATCAATACAGCATGTTGATAAATTGGTATCCCATTTAAATAGTGGTGATGGTGGATTTCTCCACTGACCATTACAGTATTAATGTTTGCAGGGAAGCTACGATAAGAGGGAGATGGGATTGCATTAAGTGTTAATAGCAATTTAGAATGCCACATCCCCTCTGGGGATTTATAATCTTCAGTGTAAAACAATTTAATTCTTTCTGTCAATATAATCCTGCTGATATTATTAAAAACACCCATGATGACATGTTGATATTACTATATTGCCTCGGAGCCAACAGCTTTAATTTACCTGGTGGGAGGGAATGTGTGTGTGTGTGTGTGTGTGTGTGTGTGTGTGTGTGTGTGTGTGCGTAAGGGAGAGAGAAAATGAGTGCTTGGAGAGATGATGGGGGAGTGCAAAAGACATTTTAGTGATGAAGAGGCCCCAGGGGGGAAATAGCTTTGAACTACCTGGGTACTTACATTACAAGTTAGGGAATCAAGCTGATATCACTCACACATACACATACACATACACACACACACACACACACACACACACACACACACACACTATATGCATTAATATCACAGCTTCTCAGCTATCAGTTTTAACATACCTACCGGTGATGGTGATGAGATGGGAGGGAATCTATGACATGGAGAGTAGGTAAAGTGAGAATAAGGGAAAGCAACTCAGTCCGGATACAGGTCTCCATTTTTAAATAGTGAGTAATTACCGAGACTTGTTTAAAAAAAAGAGAGAGAATGAGCAAGATGTATTATAACCAGGGCAAGACACCACTCTGCGGGCTGTCTTGGTCTTGTAATTCATGAAAGGCAATGATGCTTAAAAAAACAACAACAAAAAAACTGAGAAAGTGGGACATGATTTTATGTCTTAGGGGAGATTTTAAGCCACTTTTAAAGGCTTAGTCCTCCCCCGTCACACCTTAATAATGGGCTGCCATTTGTCCAAAGTCATAGGCTAATGGTCAAATGACCATATGAATGCAGCCACTGTGGTGAGCCCATTTAGCTGTGTAACATTTTTATCATCACTCCAGTGTGAGGATCAGTGCATGGGTTAATGGGGATGGGACGGAGGCTATTTTAAATTAAAGTACCACTAGTAGCCAGCAGGTGTCGATGTAGCCTTCAACCCCCGGCTGCATCCGCCTGAAATGGGGATTGAACCTTGAGTGGAGTACAGAGGGGAGCGGCCTGCAGTGGACTGGCCAGCCAGAGCCGCACTGCATCAAACACAAGGTGGGTAAATTGTTAATAAGCAAGAGTAGGCTCGGCTGGGCAGTATGACATGAGTTAGTCAAGGATTTATGGACCCTTTGGCCGACAAGCATCTTATAACCCATTCAGTATAACTCATTTTTAACCATCAGCAAGTGTCTGATACACAGGACATAAATTTGTCCCACACGCTTTGGCTTGTAAGAGAGTCAGTCTGTGTGTGTGTATATGTGTGAGGGAGACAAAGAAAGCCCTATGTGGACTTTAAAACCATAAAACTCTCCCCTCCCACCACCTCCAAACACGTGAAACGAGTGCAGATATACAGTGCACAAAGAGCCAAGCAGCAAAGAGGGGAGAATGGCAGGGACACGCCACCTGGTTTGAGTTACATTATTCTGTTAATCTCACGTCTCTTCCTACGGGTTATAATGCACACGCAAATATTTAACCGCTCCTGTGTGGACTTTGCCCTTTTGTTGCCAGTGGCTACACACAGAGAGAAGTTCCTTCTTATAATGAATAGCCGAGTAATCTGGTTAATGATAAGTCTGGATGCTCGTAAGTGAATATACAGCTAAGAACAGCAACAACCCCCCCCCCCCCCCCCAGAAAGAATTAGTGGCTTTCTTCACTATTACAGTTTCTGTTATTTTTACATGTTTTGTTTAATATACTGATAATTTTCTCAATTAATTGATTCACACATATTCATTCCACATAGCCTCACTTACCTTACCACAGATTCTACTTCTTTTTCTATTTTGCATGGATTAAACCAATGAGATATAAGGTGTTTATGAGTGGGTGCTGGTAGACTTTTTAATTCTTTCTTTCTTTCTTTTTTTTTTTGCCAAGCTAGCTGTTGCTAGTCTTTATTCTAAGCTGGCTGTAGCTTCAAATTTAGCAGACAAATATGACAGTGGTATTGATCTTCTCATCTTACTCTCAGCAAGAAAGCAAATTTCCTAAAATGTCAAAGTATTTCTTCAGCTAGAACCACCAACATATTGACATTTTTGCTTGAATAACTATTTGAATCAATTGTCAAGTGTTCCCAATTAATTCGATTTTGTAATTTCACATATTGGTTTCATCTTCAAAGCTTAACTTCCATTGTCACCAAAACTCATGCACACATTTCTCACAAGTACAGTAGCTTGCTAATGCAGATCATTTAAACCAGGAGCAAAACATCTGCTGATGAAAAATAATACTGTGACAGTTGATCTAATAATTTAAAAAGAAACACACACACACACACACACACACACACACACACACACACACACACACACAATTCTGAATATTAAATATTCATATAATTAGCTTATCAATACACCAGAACTGCAATATGGCCATCAGCTGGTTCTCTGTGCATGTAAACCAGTGACAAGAAAATGCCACTGTCAAGCACTGATTCACACATCCATGCATTTACCATGGCAACAAGTTCCTTCCTGTCCTGTGGCTCAACATATGGGTGTGTATTGTTTTGGCTCATGTATAAGTCTGTCTTCTTTGTGTGTACTGTACAGTATGTGCAGGTATGTAAGGTTGTCCCTTCTGTCTCGTCCTACATGTCCATATTTCATTCTGGACCATGTTAACACACCTCTATGAAAGCTTACTAAGCACGAAGCTGGAAGAGCAAAATGAGAGCAGCACTGCACAGGAAGTGAGATAAGCACCTCTTTTGAATATCAGTGTGTGAAAAGCACAGTTTCCACCGCAAAATGAGCAGTCATTCAAGAGCAAACAACAGCCAGACGGATTACAAAAACAAACAAAAAAACCCCAACATATCGAGGGGAAGACAAATCGATTGGAGATCATTTGTGTAAAAGGTTGACATAGGGAGTGCAAGAAAAGGGAGAAGAGACACTAAGCACAAAAACTGTCTGGAGGTAGAGACAGAGAGAGGCAGGGAAGGAGAGAGCAATTAGTGAGAGATAAAAAGCATGGCAGGGAGGGTAAGACAACCTCCTATTACTCCAATTAATCCAATTTGAAAAAAAAAAACTTAGCGCACCAGAAAGGCAGATCCATTTCCCTGACAACAGCAAGTGTTTGAGGGTCATGAGTGGGCAGTCAGAGCAGGACTCCTGCCAGGCTGAGCAGAAAACAGCATGCTGGCATTTCAGCCGGGCGGAGGGGAGCGCACACACCCTGTCAGCGGGCACATTAACACTAATTCAACATGACTTGTTGATATATTTCCATGGCGGTAATGATGTTAATGGCAGTATTTTAATGCCCCTGTGCATGGAAATCTGAGGGAATATTAATGCTGCTGGCCGCTGATCGTGTTGAGGGTGGAGCACATTAATATGTATTGGCTAGGCCCATGTGTATTGGTGTGTGTGAAGTGACTAATACCACTCCGGTTTAATGTTTACTTGTCTGCCACAAAATTAAACAAGTCTTTTCAATGAAATAGTAATCACTTATCTTGCTGTTGGTTTGTTAAGTCGACTTAAAGCGTATGACAGCTAAAGACTAGATTACAACACGTAGATAACAGCCTCAGTCTGGGCTCTGTAGAGGTGAATATGTGGTGCCAGTAGGGTGAACCGACTCTGATTTGAGGGAGTTTGATCTTTGATGGACATGAAAGTATTTGACCCAATTAATGTGTTGCGTTAGCCACAAGGAGGTCGAGTAATGTCCACTACCAACATGCAATCGGAGCCACTAATTAACTCTAAGGCTAAGACATGTCTGTGATCTCCTTCATGGTCCTGCTCTTTTGAAAGCTCATGTCATAACGGGATGCAACCAAGAATCCTGACTAACATTACCTGCTGAAAGCTGTACTGACAATCTTGAGGGCAGAATTTGCTTTTTCTTCCTCACTCATGTATGGATTTCTTTGCCACAGACACAATGAGAAAAGCAATTTATTTCAGTTTTCAAGCTGCAACTTCATTAGTCTTATCTGCAGCAATTGTTTCAAGATGTGTAAGATTATGTTCGCGTCCAAACGCTCACAATAACACCCCCCCCCCCCCCCCATTTTCTCCACTAAACATGGTCTGAGTAATCCCACAAATCATCATCTTCATTTGTGATGAGATTACTCCGGTATTTCTTCCAGTGGCAGTAATGGATTAGACCTGCATGCGATAGCACAGTGGAACAGATTGCTGCCCTCCGTGTGATCTAGTGAGTCTTCATCCAGCCTGTTTGACAGCTGTATTGTTTGAAAAATAGCAAGAAGGGAGGCTGCTGTGAAATCCCACCCTGTAGGAGCCCTTTAAGCTGTTCACTGCCTTCACGGCTGCACCAGTCTCAGTGCTGGGAGTGTGGCTCTCACGCTTCTTCCCAGCGTCAACAATGAGCTATTTACAGTATTGTTTTTGACATTTGGGGCTACATTGTTGTTTTGGCAACCATTACATCAGTGATTCCCAAACTTTTTGATTTGTAACCATTAATAGCCAAGCAATGCATAATCATGACCCCACATTACAGACTGAATACAGTATGAGTGATGAGTATGAGAGTGAGAGATTTTAAAGTAATTTAGAGGTGAAAATATCCAGGATTTCACAAAAACAATATGTGTGTAGCAGAAATGTTTTATTCTGTTCTTTCCTCTTGCTAATCATCCTCAGACTCACCCTTATTTTATGACCACTTGGGTGTTTGTGAAAACCTGAAAAAAAAGAAAAATTTAATGTGATGATGATAATGTTATGTGATAGAACTATTAAATTAAAGAACACACATCTTTAGGCTACAAAATAAAGTGCTTTGAAATGTTAGAGATGCACCGATAACAATTTTCCTGGCCGATTACAATTTTCTGTTTTTCTAAGAACCTTAAATGACAGCATACACAAACATTTTGTAACTTTTCTTTATTGTAAAAACTTATTTAACTTATAATAGCTTCTTTATTAGTATCCCCATCGCTTTTTTCACCCGTTTTCACAGCAGCAGGTGAGCAGAGGCACATGTGGAAGAGGCTTGTTGTTAATGAAATGAAATGATTATAACCAAAGTGGTACTGAATGACATAGGCACCAACAGGTGTGTTCACTGTTGCTTTACCTGGTCCATGCTCATAAAATATCCACCATTTGAGTATTCTAATGTAATACCAAATAAGGTCTCTGTGTCTTGTCTCTGTGTCTCTGCCAAATATACTTATAATATAGCCTACCCGGTACAAGTAAAGTCTGTGTGGGAAACAACTGTCTTCTTCATTCACAGTGAAGATCTTGTTTTGTGTGTGTGTGTGTGTGTGTGTGTGTGTGTGTGTGTGTGCCTGTGACAATAGCCACGTTGCGCATGACGTGAAACTCTGTGCAGTGCAGCATCACTGGTCATGGCCAATTAAGATGAGAAGACGCCAATTCTGGTCACCAGGCGATCAATCGGTGCATCTCTAATGTCAATGTACATACTAGTGGAACAACATAACGCTGTTCCTGGAGAACTGCACCAAGGCCTTAATCCAATCCATCAACAAATTCCTTGTTTATAGACAGGCACTCCACATCCTGTGAATACAATAGATTATCACTTATAAATATACAACTTCCTTAGTGTAGCATTACTATAATTAACCAAAGAAAGTGAAAAAAACTAAACAAAATCGACCAACAACTAAAAAATATATGGCCACCAAGGTGGATGCAGCAAGCATAATTAGGCTACATAAATTCAATAAACTGCCACTTTAACACCAGTATAAAGCATCACCAAAGCAGACAATGAGGAGCAGCAAAGACAGTTCAAACTCCCAACCCTGTATCATGCAAAAGTGTGCAACATACCCACTGGTCCACAAGGGGATAAACCTTTTGCTTAAGCGTGAAAATTACATGGTGGACCGGCGTGTGTATTACACGCTTTGGCGTGTTTATGCATTCAAGTTAGCAATAATACTGTAACAATGCAATGTTGGGTTTCAAAATAAAGCTCTAAGGCACCAATACTACTTGGTAAGGTTCAGGAAAAGATCACGGTTTGGGATTAAAACAATGAACGTTGACTGTTGAAAAGAAACCCATCTTGAACCACAGCCTCCTGTGTGAAAGTCCTGTGCTTTTGCTCTTTATACTACCTTTGTCCTTTGCTCTTGTCATTATTGAACCCTGCTGGTACTGCACCTTCATACATGCATGTACTTTTCACACAGTGAGGCAAAGCACGACTTTGACATGGAATCCTCTGGTGAATCGTCAATTGTATTACACGCTTTGGCATGATACTGGGTTGAAACTCCACAATAGCTGCAGCCTACAAACATGCATATAAAAGCAAAAAGAAAGGCTGTTCAGTTTTTGCACACAGTGTAGTGCATATCCATAAAAGGCAACGTGGTGGTTGTTTTCTCATCTGGAGAGAGAATTTGTGCTGGTCAGAAATTGCTTGGCAAGGGACGAGTGGCCTGGGAACTGAATAACAGGGGTGGTGCAGAACACCTTAGGTGGACAGCCTGAGGGCTGGAAGGAGCAGGAGACCTCAGGTGGACGGCCTGGAGACAGGACTGAAGGTGAGCTGGTGAACTCGTCTCATGGACACTTGGTCAAGAACTCTTGGCTATGCTTTTTAATACCCTGGGTACACCTTCAGCATCGTTTTTCGACGTTCAGGGCTCTGCAGTCAAGTTAACATTAATAAATATGCAATTTCCGGTCAAGTGTGGTTAGACTTTCAAAGTAAGTCTTGTCAACATTGCCAATTTTGGAACAACACGTTGTTAATGTTGTGAAACATTGTGAAACATTGTGAAGCAATTTGGCTAGGTGGTGAGCTGGATAGCAAAGTCTCTGGAGCTCTGATCACTTTAGTCTCCAGGACACTGGCCAGCTGAGTCTCTGAGGAACCGGGCAACACGAAGGCTGGTGGCTAGCTGGCTGGTTTCTTGCAGCAGACGGTGAAGCTGGCAGGACAGGATCAAAGCTGGTTGTAGACTCATTAATTTGAGCCTAATTGACTGTGGTGAAGGCTTGTAACTAGCATGCTGGGGGCTAGCTGGCTTGGAAATAGGCTGAAGAGCAGGTTGAAAGCTAGCAGGCCGGGAGGCAGGCTGAGAATCCGGGGTGCTGAGGAAGTCTTTTGCCCCTCAGCCAAGGGCTTAGAAGACAGGTGCCCTGTGTGCCAGTTAAGAGACACAGAGGCAAGCCTTATTACAACTATTATTAGTGTAGCATGGAGACTGTGATGTTACCATATTACCTTAATATAGGGCCTTTTTGTGCTTACTTGGTGTTTTGGTGCACGGAAAAATGATCTTATGTCTGTTTTTCTTTTCTCTGTCATTTTATTTGGCCAACAACACAAAGCGATAGTTGTTTAAATATGAGTTAGGTTCATAGGTTCACCACGGGTTCATATTATAATTATTAAGGTTTCGTCTGGGACAGAGAATGTTTCTTACTTAGATATTCAACTGCAGCAAGCCCACTGATCTGCCACTTAATATCATATTGAGCAAAACCCCACACACTGGTAGTTCTACAATATTAGCCTAATATCAGTTCACACATCGCTGTGTTAGTTGTAGTGGGTGACTTACTATCCAACAACCTACCAAACAAGCTAGGTAACTTTAAAATAGCTAACAGAGTGGACTCATGGAAAAATACACTGAGGGAACTAGTTGCAGGTGTGTGGAGTAGGTCAGGTAACTGCAGGGCTGATGAGGGAAGTGAGAACAGGTGTGTAGTTGGGTGTAGCAGTCAGATGATAATAAAAGGAATAAAAGTCTGAGGGCATCTGGTAGGGAGCTAGAGGATGACAGGTCTGGGGAGCCAGAGAGGGACTGTGACAACCACAGTTTCATCCCGCACAAACTTGCTCTATGTCTATGGTGTCCCTCATGGTTCATTTGTGGGTCCCATTCTATTCTCAATACTCGTGCTCCCTCACTGTAATATCAACCGCAAGTACAATGTACAGTTCCACTGTTTCGCCAATGACACACAGGTCTATATCCCAATAAGACCCGGTGACCATTCTAACATTGCAGCCCTCCACAAGTGCCTTGCTGAAATAAAATACTGGATGTCAATCAACTTTCTACAATTAAAACGTCATTGTATTTGGTCCCCCTGCAAACAGAATACAAATCATGGCAAACCCAGGTGAACTAAATCTTCTTAACCAGGAATTGTATTTTGAACCCCATGTAAAGAAATTTGTTCAGTTATGTTTTTATCATTTGACAAATATAACCACAGTTAAGTCTTTTATTTCAGCCAAAGATCTGGAGAAACTCATCCATGCTTTTATCTCCTCCTGCCTCATCTACTGTAACTCACTAAACCTGTCTCTGTCAGAAATCATCATTAATCACCTACAATAAGTCCAAAATGCCGCAGCTTGACATTTATATCATTGCAAAAAATGTTGTCGTATCACCCCAGTGTTGGCATCCTTGCACTGGCTTCCTGTTTCTTTTAGGATTGATTTTAAAATTATTTTAATTACTTTTAAGGCCAGGCATGGGCTTTTATCCCCCTTTGAGCCAGGATGCAGACTGAGATCCTCTGATTTGTTGGCCATTCAAAGGTCTAGGCTAAAAACCAAAGGAAACAGGGCCTTTGCTGTCAAGTCCCTACACTCTCTACAAGAGGGGATTAGGCTTGCAGAATCAGTTGCCGGTTTTATATCACTTCTTAAGACACATTTTTGCAAAGAATCTTTTACTGTGTGATGCATAATTTTTCCCCCTTAATTTGTATATTGACTTGTTTATGTTTTATATATTGATTGTTGGAAACCACTGTGTGATGCCAATTTGTATTTGAATTGTTTATATTGTACATTGATTGCTGGAAAGCACTTTATTACCTGCATTGAAAAGTGCTATGCAAATAAAGCTATTGTTATTGTTATTCTTCTTATTATAGTCTGTTTTTATCACTTTTGTTGCAGTCTTTCATCCCTGAATCAATGTTCAAGTCAGTGTCTTGTTCATTTATAGATTGAAAGGTTTTCTGTTTTATACACATACTTTCCCTTCCTCCTGTGGAGTCTCCCATCTGGTGTGTGAACCACAAAAGATTGCGGTTGCTTATGTTTGTGGAGGACCATAGCTGGCTTCCATATCGCTCCTCTTTGTATCCTGACATTTTCTACAGCTAGCAGATCAGATAGTTGTGTTGTTTGCCTGTCATAGTAGAGTTTTTGTTTCACTTGCTGTACTCACTGCCTGTGTACCTGGACAGCTCCCTCAGGAGTGAGCAGTGAGGTAGACGTTGGCAGTTTTCCTTTCAGCCAATGTCTCATCAGCAAGTGTGCAAGTGAAAATCCCACACATTCCAGTGGTGTAGTGCAATGGGTTATGGTTAGGTTGCCATTATTACACTTTTACAGCAGATCTTTCATAATCAGTATGGCTCTTTCTGCTTGACCATTAGACTGGATGTGAGATGCCTGAATTCCCAGCTTTCTGCAAAGTCTTTGAACTCAGCATTGACATACAGAGGACCATTATCTGAGACGACAACATCAGGAATGCCATTCAACATCAGGAATGCCATTCTTTCATTATTGCAATGAAATCATCGATTTCATTGCAATAATGATACTGCAGCTGGCGGTGTCGCTGAATTTAGTGATCTCTGGGAACTAAAAAAGTAGTCCAAGCAAAGCAGAAACTCAGATCCTTTGTAGATAAGGAGCTCAGTCCCTACGTTCTCCCATGGTCTTTCTGGTATTGGATGTGAGGGTAACAGCTTTCTAGGATTCCTGTTGTTGTCATAAATGGTACGATGTTTGGCCAGTAAAGTCTGTAACAATTCCTGTGTGACTCATGGATTTTGTTAAGCATTTCTTGTCTCTACTGATGTGAAACAATGAGCTCTGCTGCTTTGAACAGCAGCCCAGATGTGTGGGTGATTCCATCACTGAATGTCCAGTATGGCTAAATTGTAATTGGTATTGCACTTCTCTCATTCGGCTACCCATTCAGTGTTAGGAGCTGCATTTCAGGGTCATCTGCTGTTGCTCTCTTGAACATTTCTCTGAAATGGGCAGCTGAGGTGTAATCCATTTAATCTCCAGCAGATCTTCTTTCTGCTCTTTGAGGAATGCTTGACTTAAAGTGTCTGCAATGTGAAGTTAGTTGCATGCCCGATAGGCAACTTTGCAGCCTCATTGGAGCTTGGTCTCGTGGCTTCATAAACTCCTTTTTTGTGGAGTCAACCTCAACTGGTCTCAGTCCACTGCCGCTGAGTGTGTCTAATGTATTTGATTTTTATTGTGCTGATTTGTGTTTTTGTTTAGTTTCAGGTTGTACTCCCTTGCTCTGCCTGTGGTTATGCTCTTCCATTGTGTCTCCCCAAAACAAGCAAATCATCAATTAGGTTTACAACACCATCCAGACTGTCAATCATCTGTGTATTGGCCCTTTGAAACACCTCTGGCACTGATGAAACCGAAAATGGCAAGCACAGGGATCTGTATCTTCCTATGGGGTATTTAAAGGTGTACAGCTGTGAGCTTTCATTGTGAAATTTTATCAGCTAAAACACCTGATTAGCATCTAGCACAGAAAAGTACTGTGCATTTGCCACATGGGTAACTACAGTGAACAATAGATAGTGCTACCATTTCATAGCTTGTTTTTTTTGGATTCATGTAGATATGAATGTTCTTGGTGTGACCACAGTACCATACTGTTACCACTCTGTTGGCTCAGTCTGCTTCCATGTGCTGAAGTTCCTCCACTCTGTCCCTGTGTGCTAATGGGATCCCCCTGGGAGCATTGACAATGGGTGCAATAGTCTCGTTAATCTATATATGGTGCTGACCAGGTAAGAAAACAATTTCCCCTACCCCCTGTACGCCTGAATGCATTTACAATTATATTTACAATTATATAAAAAAAAGTAATTATTTGTGTTTTGCTTTCAATATGATGCTAAATTAAGTGGAGATTATTAAATTGTCGATAGCACATAGAATAGATATAAATTTAGGTATGATTAGCAACAACAGTCATTGTACAAGTACAAAATATTTACTTTTAACAAGAGTAAATAATTTGAAGGAGAAAATTAAAGTATACGGTTAAATTGTTACCCATGTCTTGTTTACAGACTGACTTCCTTTGATCTACCACACTTACCAAAATACATTTAATCAAGTAGTGTACTGAGGCACAGTTTTAAGGTACTTGTACTTTACTTCTGTATATACTCCTTTTCAGAGAATACTGAATACAATACAAATATTATATTTCTACAACTACAGCTACTTTGATTTTACTTAAAAAAAAAACATTTGATCACCTCATAAAATATGATGAATTTAGGCCTAATTTAGGCATGCCCAAATATGTGTCTTATGTGTGTTATGTGACATTCAATCATGGAGTTGTGCAAAGCTGTGCTGGGCAATAATAATGAAATGGGCCATTCTGCATAACATGTATAGTATAGTATAGTTTTATGTTTTATACTTTATGTACGTTTTGTAATAATAATAATAATAATAATCCTTATTTGTAGAGCACTTTTCAAAAACAAGTTACAAAGTGCTTTAACAAGTGTAAATAATAATACAAAAAAAGATAAGAGCATGAAAATTTAATATAAAATTAGTAAAATACAATAAAATAAAAGGGATAAAATAAAGTCAAATAAGATCGGGAAAAGCTCTCCTATAAAAGTATGTTTTAAGAAGGGACTTAAAAGAGTTCACTGACTCAGCCGACCTGATTTCCTCGGGCAGGCTGTTCCAGAGCCTCGGGGCCCTGACAGAAAACGCTCTGTCCCCTTTAGTTTTCAGTCGAGACTCTGGAACAGACAACCGACCTCTGCCCGAGGTAGGTTATACTTTTACTTTTTTGAATGCATGACTTTTGAATATTTTTCCATTATGGAATTGCTAGTTTTGCTTAAGTAAAGGATCTGAGAACTGATTGCCCATGTTGATGATGTTGTATATTGCCTTGTCCCCACATCTCAGCAATAAATTTGTGTTATCAAAACCAAAAGAAACAACAAAACTATGCAAAATGAGACCCAAGTTGGAAAAAACATTTTCCTTTAAAACTCTGAAATTCTACCATGAAAGATTTTGCTGCCATGGTCCCTATCCAGTGGTACTTAATTATGTAACACTACACTCTCTTCCAGCAGTAAAATAGAATCATTTTAAGCACCTAATCAGAAATCATTGTGACAATCCAGTGTGTACAGCCAGAGGGAGATTACAGGACCTGGAAGCTGGGTTCTGAAACAGCGCTGAGGACTTGGCAAAGAGCCAGATCATGTTAAGTTGTGAGCTTTAACTGAGGAAGAAGAGGGGATGCTCAGGCCTTGAGAGAGCTTAGAGGCAAACATGTGGATAAAAGCTAGGCAAAAGAGGTACGCTCGCAGGTGGGACATGTAAAATAGGCTGGACTCTACCAAGGACGCAACCTAATAACATCAGAAGTGTCTTTACCCACAAGCCCTTTTCATTCCAGGTGTGTGGCAGCTTCCACGACAGAGCCGCAGCTTGACGCACACAATTGCTTTTTGCCAAGTGAAGCAGCAAAATCCCCAGGCCCTGCTGACACGTAATGACAAATGTGTGAACACTGGCTGGGAAACCGGCTGTGATTTCTAAAACATTGTCTGAAATAATGGTGGCAAAGGGAGGGGAGAACGCTAGAGAGTGCAAATTACAGCAAAGGCAATGAGCTGGAAAAAAGAACAGCCTTGTTGATGACAACACTGTGTGCTTTTGTGACAGAGGCCCTCACTTTAGTATCCATCTCTCAACTTATTCCATAAAACACTTCGTCAGCTGCAAGGGGAAATGGGTCGCTAAATGGCAGGACACCGTAACAATTCCTGACCTCTGAGGAGATATGTCTTGTAAGTGTGCCTTGTAAATGTGTAAAAAAGGGCTGTATTGTTTACTCCCAACAATTTAATGTAGCACTGGATTGGAATTTATGTAAATATTATCTCAAGGTTAACAGCAAGCTGTTTGCTTTAAGTGTACAGTGTAACTATTCTACCCAGCGAAGCTTTCAACTACCTCAATGAGTACTGCTCTTGTGCCATGTGTTTTTTGCACACAATAAATAAGAAATGATTTCCTGCCTGAGTTTAAGTTGCTCCCTGGCATTTCACACAAAACTAATGGGCCAAGAGTGAATTATTGATGAGTGTTGATCAAGGAGAGAGCAGAAAATAGGTTACCTATAAGCTCACACTCAAACACAGTGACATGCCTGAATATTTCATCAAAAGGGGTAAATAGGCGTGTGATATGATGATAATATTCCAAGGCTTTCCTTCTAATTGCTAATTTGAGAAATAAAATGAACTCCGGCGTTGCTATTGACTTGTGCTCTCTTCAATTCACGAGACCTCATTCGGCTGTGAAGCCCTACTCTTATCTCTCTTTCCTTTAACTCCTGCATCCCTCGCTCTCTTCTTCTCCCTGTTTGCTGTGGAAAGCGGTAGCGCAAGAGTAATGTGAGTGACCTTGGCCTGGTTCTGTGGGCTCCAGAGGACGGCCATGTCTCACAGCGATCTGTTCCTCCCCACCAATCCAGATTAGCAGGCGGGCAGCAGGCAACGGACGGGAACGAAGTGTCGCAGTGCAGAGAGGGCTGTCGAGGAGCTGGAGCCGGATCTCTGGCCCAGAAGAGGTGTGAGGAGGGGAGGTGGAGCGGGGCTGGGACAGGGGAGCAACAGCCTGTGGGGTGGAGTGTGAACATGTGACGGGATGGTTCTGGAGGACAAGGATAATGGAGGGATAGTTCAACAGCAGGTCAAGGAGGACAAAGAGTCAGAACTGATCTCAGCGGGGAAAGAGATGAGAAGGCATAAAGGCCTGGAAGGAGGCCGCAATCTGCGCTGTGCTGCTGAATGTTTTACTGCTCTGCAGAGCTACCACTGCACACTAGGATGAGACACAGACAGACCCAGATACTTTATGTGCGCTAACTCTCTGTCTTTCTCTCTCTCTCATACACACAGACACACACACACACACACACACACACACACACACACACACACATTTAGTAAGCACCAACTCCCTAACTTACAATATTGAAAATGTTTTGGTTAATTACGTTTCTCAACAAAACGTTGTCTGACCACGTCTAAATTCTTAAGTGTTTACACCGGTTTCATGGCGTGAAGATGGGGCAAAAACCAGCTGAGATGTGATCATTGTTCAAAGAGATTTTGAGAGAGAAGTAAAATCCATTTTGCTTTGAAATAAATGGCCATGGTAGACATTCTCTCTCATGAAATTTTTTGTCACAGGTGTAACCACGCATAGTAAAAAACATGTTAAAGCTAAGCAACTGTGTGTGTATACTGCTGTGAGAGGGGGCAGCAGAAAAACATATTTTAGCCATCTAAAATTTGAGTTTAGTGTAAGCTATATTTAGAATACTTTCACAGCTTTACCTTACTTTTCCGGCAGCACTTTCCGAGCTGGGAACTAAATTTATGTCCTCTTCAAAGCCACTACTGTTACGGCTTGGGCTGTATGGCTGCTTGGGAGGTGTGTTCTCTCTGTGCAGGGGGCGTGGTAGCTGGCTCGGCACCTGGCTCTCCTCCACACCTGCAGCAGATCAACTCATCACCACTGTGCTCTTAAGCTCCAGCTTCCTGGAGGGCCGGTGCCAGATTGTTTTTCGCTATCCGTGGTAACAGTTGTCGGCCTACTCAGACGATTCTCGCTCCACTTGAGCCTTCGCGTTAAACTGTTTTTTGTCTCTTCTTTTGTTTCCAGACCTCCGCTGCCTCGTGCCCCCTCGCCTCGCCAGCCACACTCCTGGATCCACAAGCTCTCTAGCTTCTCAGCCTGGCCTTCCCTACCCTTGCCTAGTTGTTTTTGTTATCAAGAATAAACCCTTTTTTCACACCTTCACCGGGTCTGTGTTTGCACCTGAGTTCTACCACCACCCAACCTTAACAACTACACTCCTTTGACAAAAAGTAATTTTACAAGAGTTGCTCATCTACTGCTGCCTTGATCGATTAGTTAACATGTTAGTTTGGATCTGAACTAACCCTTTAAAACAGGACAGTAACATAAACAAACTAACTGATCAATGCAGCGGTAGATCAGAAACTCCCGTATTTTTTTAGGTAAAATGATTGCTCTTTGAAGAGAGCAGCTTCAGTTCCCTTTCGGAAAGGTCTGCATGTACATTGTTCTCTAATCACATTATATAGCTAGTTAAATCAAATGATAACACATGCTAAAACAAAAAAAAAACTAGTAATGCAAGCAATTATTCAGTGTATCAAACTAAAATGATCATCAAGGTCAGTCAAAATAATGGTATTTGGTTACAATGTAGGCAGCACAGAGAGACAGGGAGAGGAGAGGCTTGCTGAAAGGAGTGGCAGACAAGGACATCATGCTCTGGAGATGCAGATGGATGGATCAGGTGAGAAATTGGAATTAGAGACTAAACAGCTTGATAACATTAGTTTCAACCTAGGCCTACATCTCAGCAGTAAAACAGCCAAAACAAATTAACGGCCAGCCACTGTCTCTGAGAAATCACAGACTATTTGTTTAAATGCATTGCAATGTATATAAATGTATTCACCAAAAATCTGTTCAGTCAGTGTGCAAATTTTCATATATAAATATCACAGAACTGTTGGAAATGCATTTTTAAAGAAAATGTGGAGGGCTTTGACTCCCCCAAAGTCTATAATACTACTCTATACTACTAACACCTTTGTTTGTAAAGACATCGTCACTGACTTTTTGTCTCTGTGCTGATGCACAGTTTGACTTTTAGCACAAGTTTGAGTACTGCTGAGTGTCATTAAATTAGAAGCTTGAGCCTATACAGTTCCATCTGTGTTTGGAGTAGTCTTTAAGTATCATTGTTAAAGTTTATTTGTTAAAAAGAAAAAGAGACAAAGGCCTTTGGTTGTGTCCTTTGTGGAGTTCACTCTGCGCTGCTGACAGCTCAACAGAACAATTTCTATGACAACCCTTAAAAAAAAAATGGTTTCACATATCAAGTGTGAATTTATCACATGTGGAAATTCACTTGAGCCTGTACACAGTGAAATAGTGTTACATATGGGATGAACATGTGAAATGTTTTTTGGGTGGGCGAGATCTCACATTTAATTAGATAGTGGCTGCACAATGAGATACATTGCAATTAAAGCTAAAAGACTTAACTGGATTGTTGAGTGATAATTCTCTGTAGGAGTGACAGTGACTTTTACTTATAAGCAGTCAAGTGATCCATTGTTATTATAAAAATATTAGTGCTGGGCAACGATACATTTTTTTAAATCATGATTAATCGCATTTTTACGTGCAAAAATGAACAATGCATTCTAAAGTAGTGTATTGCGCAATTTTAATGAAATGTAAGCTACTGCTATATACACAAAAGTGCAATAACATGTGGTTTGCAAACACTTTGAACAAATAAGGTGCTTTTTACAAGCAGTATTCCCTTTACACAGTAGCAATAAGATATTTCTTGTAAATCTCAACTTAACATTAATGTAATCAAATATAAAACCAAAGCTATTTGCCACTGCCAGGGCATTACCTTTTATCTATCTTGTTAAAGCTTGTTACCATCAGAGACCAGTTTTCTTGGGGGATTTTCTGAACAGGTATCGGCAGAAACATAAAGAGTCTAGAGTGAGGTGAAGTGGTCGAGCACAAGGTGTAGCGACAAGCGGGTGCGTTCCCGTGAAACTGTTGCGATTGTGCTCGCCTGACACACACGCCCACCCACTGCCGAAGTTGAAACTTTTTGTACCTGACGTGCAGCACAAATCATTGGAACAGAGACTGATCCTCGCTGTTTGTGAGTTTCCAGAATCTTTACTAAATAGGACATCAACAGGAGGGACTTCGCATGGCAGAGCATCCCCACAAAACTAGATGTAGGCCCATCAGGTAAAGTTATGCAGCCTATTTAGTTAAATAGGCTACAGCTGTGTAGCCCACAGAAGCCATTGCCATGGTTACTCTCAATAGAGCGCCTGCTGTTTTCTCGCGGAGCGCTGTCTTTTTCTCCCACATCCAACGTAGTCTGCCGAAGCCTCCCTCCGCTGCTTGTTTGGGTGGGTGATTTGCGGGCTGATGCGTTAACGCGATAACGCGTTATTATATACACTGCTCAAAAAAATAAAGGGAACACTTAAACAACACAATGTAACTCTAAGTCACACTCCTGTGAAATCAAACTGTCCACTTAAGAAGCAACACTGACAATCAATTTCACATGCTGTTGTGCAAATGGAATAGACAACAGGTGGAAATTATAGGCAATTAGCAAGACACCCTTAATAAAGGAGTGGTTCTGCAGGTGGTGACCACAGACCACTTCTCAGTTCCTATGCTTCCTGGCTGATGTTTTGGTCACTTTTGAATGCTGGCGGTGCTTTCACTCTAGTGGTAGCATGAGACGGAGTCTACCAACCCACACAAGTGGCTCAGGTAGTCAGGATGACACATCAATGCGAGCTGTGGCAAGAAGGCTTGCTGTGTCTGTCAGCGTAGTGTCCAGAGCATGGAGGTGCAACCAGGAGACAGACCAGTACATCAGGAGACGTGGAGGAGGCCGTAGGAGGGCAACAACCCAGCAGCAGGACCACTACCTCCACCTTTGTGCAAGGAGGAGCAGGAGGAGCACTGCCAGAGCCTTGCAAAATGACCTGTGTCTGCTCAAACAGTCAGAAACAGACTCCATGAGGGTGATATGAGGGCCCGACGTCCACAGGTGGGGGTTGTGCTTACAGCCCAACACCGTTCAGGACGTTTGGCATGTGCCAGAGAACACCAAGATTGGCAAATTCGCCACTGGCGCCCTGTACTCTTCACAGGTGAAAGCAGGTTCACACTGAGCACATGTGACAGACGTGACAGAGTCTGGAGACACCGTGGAGAACGTTCTGCTGCCTGCAACATCCTCCAGCATGACCGGTTTGGCGGTGGGTCAGTAATGGTGTGGGGTGGCATTTCTTTGGGGGGCCGCACAGCCCTCCATGTGCTCGCCAGAGGTAGCCTGACTGCCATTAGGTACCGAGATGAGATCCTCAGACCCCTTGTGAGACCATATGCTGGTGCGGTTGGCCCTGGGTTCCTCCTAATGCAACACAATGCTAGACCTCATGTGGCTGGAGTGTGTCAGCAGTTCCTGCAAGAGGAAGGCACTGATGCTATGGACCGGCCTGCCCGTTCCCCAGACCTGAATCCAATTGAGCACATCTGGGACATCATGTCTTGCTCCATCCACCAACGCCACGTTGCACCACAGACTGTCCAGGAGTTGGCCACCTCATCAGGAGCATGCCCAGGCGTTGTAGGGAGGTCATACAGGTACGTGGAGGCCACACACACTACTGAGCCTCATTTTGACTTGTTTTAAGGACATTACATCAAAGTAATGAATCGTAGTGTGGTTTTCCACTTTGATTTTGAGTGTGAATCCAGACCTCCATGGGTTGATAAATTTGATTTCCATTGATAATTTTTGTGTGATTTTGTTGTCAGCACATTCAACTATGTAAAGAAAGGAGTATTTAATGAGATTATTTCATTCATTCAGATCTAGGATGTGTTATTTTAGTGTTCCCTTCATTTTTTTGAGCAGTGTATTTAGTAATATTTAATATATTTAATTACATTTTTTAAAATATTTTTCTTCAGTATGGAGTTTAATTCAAAAGATGTTAGAAGTGTTTGGCTTCCATACTAAATATAGGAACAAATAGGTGGTGCGGAGAAATGTATAAAAAATAGACTGGTTTCAAAAACAGCACTAGCATTGGTTTGAGTTTTTTCCTAATAGTTTAAAAATCATACTGAAACTTTGTTTTAACCTCCATGTTTTTCTTTGGAGAATGCAGCTAAATGACGGCCTGTTTTCTTCAAGCCTTGAGGCCAACATCGTGTTTTGTCCCTCACAACCTTCTCCCTGCAAACTTTCATCGTAACACACACACACAAACATACATGAGTAATGTATACACACACATAACCAGCAGATGGGCTCATGCTATGACAGCCACCTTTACAGTGTCCTTGGCTCCCTCCTCATATTCCCCCTCCCCCTCATGTAATTCTGCCCACTGCTGTAACTCTTTCCTCTTGATTCAAATCAATTTCAGGGCGCTTCACTTGCAAGACACGCGACAAGGTTTACCATGCAGAAGCAGTGGAAGTTTTCTATCTCTCTCCCTGCCCTGTCCATTTCGTGCTCCCTGCTTCCGACTCTCCCTTCCATTATACACTTCTCTTACATGAAGCTTGGGCAATCGACCCCAGTGATAATCCAGTCTTTCATATTGGCAGATTAATATTGACTCAGAGCCCCGGAGCTGATGCTTGGCCCATCCTCCAGGTGCTGGAGCATGCGGAGTATGAGAGATGGAGTTTAATATACATTCTGATAGTGCCTCTCACCCCAGAAGAGCTGCATGAGAAACACTGTTAAGAGTGAGGAAGTGATTGTGGTTTGCTAGATTTTCAGCTACACTGTGTGCGCATGCAGCCACGCATGCAGCCACGCATGCAGCCACGCATGCAGCCACGCATGCAGCCACGCATGCAGCCACGCATGCCTTAAAATAAGACATAATCCCTGCCATACATGTATACTGATAAGCATGCATGTGCACACAGCTGGACATACTAATGTTTTAAACCCCTAGGCGGTATTGAGGCCTGAAAAAAATACATACTGTGAATGACTAATAAAGGATATGCCACAAGGTTTATTTAAATATTCTTCATTTATTTGCTCAGTCGACCAAAATCTGTGCAGGCTTGTGTCTACTTTCCAGTGGAGTAACCATGATAAACACACACTGAGACAGTTTCATGGAGATTAATGAAGATTTGATGAGGGCAAATCAATGACGTTCATTAAATAGAAATCAGCGAGAGACGTGAAATCGAATCCTCCCCAACATGAGATAAAAATAACAAGTGAATATGAAATAAATGAAGAGTAAATGGAGTTCATGGCAGGCTGACATTTGAATCCATAGCCATAGATTTATTGAAAAACTCACTAATGTAAATGTGCTGATAAGAAAATGAAACAATGTCGTGTCAAGAATAGCTGTTGGTGAAAAAAGGTTATACTCATGACAAAGGCTTTAAAATCTTCAACATGACTCACAAGTAGACTCCTTTTTCAAACAGACCAGAAATAACTTACAAATAGAACTGTTAGCTAAGCCCTGCCCACCTTAGTTACAATTGCAACACCTGTCAAGCCTGTTCATTCTAGATTGTCTGGCTGCAGATTTGCCACACAGAATTCATCAATCATTCGATTCCTCCTATAAACTGTATACAAAGGTGGACGACGCGTTTTCACTTCCTCCCGTCGTACAAAAAGGAAGCCCCTGGATACAGGCGCTGCCATCTTGCGCTGGTGACATCATTTGGAGCCGGAGTCTGCACAGTAGTAAGACATTTGTAACGTAATCTGTCCAAAGATGTATGTACCAGCCATGACAGGAATTTCAACTATGATTTGTGTTCATGTCATTCATACGCAGGAGGAATGAGGTGTGTTCAAGACAGCAAATCGAGGGCGTAGAAATTAGTAGCGACATGTCCCCACCAATATCCACCGACTACAGAATGGTCCCTAGCATCCAAAAATAAGAATATGACCACTGTTGTCCGTCAGTGTCTAGTTAGTGTATTTGGTACACAAACAGTTAACAGCTCTCGTTCTCTACTGAGTCCAATGTGTTTTTAAGCTTTTAAAGATTGTCTTCCTCCCATATGCCTCAAAGTGTTTTCGTCCGCTGCCTACCTTTTTCAGAGCCTTAGTGATTTTATTTCTACAAAGCAACTTTTGTCAAATCTAGTGAGTTATTCGTACAATCAGGGGGAAAGTGAGAAATATACAAACGTCTATTATATGCATGCTACTCAGAGTAATCTCAGCCAGCGGCTCTCCTTCTCCTCTCGCACCGTGCGCACGCAGGCAGGAATGACAATAACTTACAATGGTTATGAGGATGCTGTCTGTCTGTTTCTCTGAAACTTTGTGACAACACAGGAGGAGAACAGACAAAACAGGAATAGAACATGCATACAACACAGGAGGAGAACAAGGTGGCATCATAGATAAGCAGCAGACTTTGTAGTGATGCGATCGGGGACATCAATGTCATTTCATCGTGCAAACTCAAATGCCAGGTCCCAACATTCAAGTGCACTTAGATAGTGAAACATTGCAGCTATGTCTCCTAGTTGTTTCATATCAATGTATCGCTTTAAAGTCATCCTGTTGATCAATATGTCCCGTGCCACCTGATGTATGGACTTCCCATTTTTGTACTTCTCCCACTACTCTGTCCAAATCCACAAAAGGAGTTGAATCCTGTCTTTGTTCCACTTAGAGAAGCATGACATGATGCTTTCAGGTCTAAAATGCATAATGTCACATCATTTCGGTGATGCATAAGAATGTAATGTAAAATAACAATAGAATATCTGGTTCAACTTCCCCCAGAACCTTTGGCTCAAATTACCCCATCCCTGCCATTTTAACAAAATCGTGCCATCCAGCAGTATAGCCTCGTATTGTAACTTCGTAAAGCACTAACACATGCATAAGATTTTTTCAAACCTGTCTGTAATTGTTCAGACACAAGAATCACGACTCCTTGATCATAAAAAAATCACTTTGAACGGCAACATTTTTTTTTTTAATCTTAAATGTGCTTATCACTTATTCCATGGGCCTTTCTCCATCACAGGGTGAGTAAAATAGATGACTCTTCAAAAGTGTGTGGTCACATGTCCAATTTTGTCTATGGCTGCCGAGAAACAAGGGGTGGCTCAACTTCCCCACAGGCTCAAATCACCCTGCTCTCCCCTAACAAATTCATTATTCTTTTAATAAAAAAATTGTTTTTATTTCTTTAGAAATGTTACTCTGTTTATTATAAAAGCATTAATGCTTTTAGAAAATGATTGATCTGTTTAAGTAAATCAAAATTGCATTTTTTTACTTATCTCAAAAAAACTGCCCCACTGCAGGCCAAGTGGCTTGCCCCTAAAATTTCGAAATTGTAGGCCTGGTACTAGCTAATGAAATGCTCCTCCTTGGCCATGGAAGTATCTAGTACTGTAGGTAGTAAGCTAATTAGCCAGGTATGCTAACAGCATAGGCAGCATGCGTGAAAGGATAAAGGGTTGTATTACAGCAATATTATCACAAACCACAACCAGATTTTAGTGTTAACAACATCCTGGCCATTACATCTCTGCCACTCAGAAAAAAATAAGGGTCTGGCAGTGATGTGTGACTAATTTTTGCACTCATTTTACTACTGAACATACAGTTGTTGAAGTTCAAGTTTGAGCTGTTAGTAGCTTATTCAGTGTGTGGGCAATTTTACACTGGATAATGCACTAGATGGGAGCAGTCATGTTGACATTATGATTGTACACGGCTGCATGGGGACATTTCTGTCCAAGACTTCAATTTATTATTTGAAATTGTGACACAGATCTGCAGCGATGATTCATAACTGAAAGAAAAATAGCTTTCTGTTTTGACAGGAGAGATGCGATCAGGAAGGGTAGACAACGAAAACAAAATGTTTGGCCATGTTTGAGAAATGGCTGACAACAGAGGACCAGTCAAGTTGACAGCCAAAGTGTTCTCATCCTCCCTGACTTTTCGTCTCCGTGCTGATGCACAGTTTGACTTTTAGCACAAGTTTGAGTACTGCTGAGTGTCATGAAATTATAAGCTTGGGTCTATACAGTTCCATCTGTGTTTGGAGTAGTTTTTAAGTATCATGCATTTCTGTTTATGCCATTTATCATTTTAACTGAGCAATGAGCCATGAGAGTCTGTTTTACTGCAGCTTACGAACAGCTGAGGTGGAATTAGATATCACATAAAGTGAAAAAAACCTTTGAGCAGCAACTAAATAACACGCTAGAAAATACTTCAGCTCTTGTGTTGTTTGTCAAAATGAACAGTTGTAGCCATCAGAGGTGTGTATTTATAAGCAATTTTACATCTTTGAATTTGACTCATCCAATAAAAACAGATTAATAGAGGCATTTTGCAGAAATGAACTATTTCCAAAAACTAAACCTCAACCAAGTTAAAAGGCCTAAATCCTAATTGTCAGTTGCATCTTTACACCCTGAAAGGTTAAAACCTTCTGTCTCTGCAACATGGACTATAGCTCTTACTTTTATTTCTGACCGAAGACCTAATCCATAGGCCATTTCTTTGGAATGTGCCAATGAAATTTGAACTTTGCATGGCACTGCACCAATCAGGGATCGTTGTTGTTCAGGCATTGACAGAGAACGTACTTAGTGTAATGATCCATTGGCTGTGTGTGTCTAATGAAGAAATAGATTATATGTGGATGCTTGCCCACTTTATTGGCTTGTTAATGAGCATATTTGTTTGTATGTATGTGGGAGTCTGCATGGTAGTGTGTTTATATGTGTGTGTGTGTTGAATATATGGCAGAGGAGCATGCAGTATAGTCAGCCTGAAGAGGATGGGTTAATGAGCCAATCATAGTCCATCAGGGAAGCTATCAAGTGCTCAGACGAGTCCACTGGTCATTCACTCTGTCTGGTTCTTTTACTCTTTCTCCAAACTCAAGCCATACCTCACTTCTCTTTCTCTCTCTTTCTCTCTCCTTTCCTCCATCTTCCCCCCTCCCCACAGATTAGCGTTAACGAGGATATTAGCCATGGCAGTAAACACAGTCCCTTTTTCCGATCCATTTGGCAGGGAAGAGGTGAAGGGAGGACAGGTCTAACTTTTAGGTCTCTTTTCTAGCCCCCTTGGCTGCTAAGGCAAGCATAACCACAGAGTAATACAGTGTGTGTGTTTGGGTGTGGGTAAAGGGGTGGCAAGCTGGAAAACACAAGGCAGAAGAGACAGTGCCACTAGGAGGGGTCGGATCACACTGGCACCAGTTCACATTAGCAGTCATGTAATTTCAGACAGGAATTCTGACTGCAGGAAAGTAAAAACCTTTTATCAAAGCCACCACTCACCAGACCAAAATACTCAGGATGCTTGCCTGTGAGGCAACCCATTCCTTGGCCATTTGGCATTCTTTCAGTGCACCCTAACTACGGCTGCAATATTTTGTACTCTGAATCGTGAACTTCATCCCAATTTTTGTTTATTTATAAGGTTTGCTTTCTCCAGGGGAGGAATCGACCATTTTCATTTGTAGAGATCTATACATTTCCCCTGTGAGTGCCCTGTGAGAGGTTTAACGAGTACCTCTGGTTCACCTTTGTACTCCCCAAAAAACACGCACATGCTCTTACTCACACAAATGGGATGTGGTGAGTTAGTGCGGTGCAAACCCTCTGGGGAGGTTGCTTTGATAGAGGGGTTTATGTCCCTCCCAAAGGTCCTGAAGCAGTGCTCACAAAACAGCCACAAATCAATACTGCACACATCTGTCAGGATGTGATTAAATTCTCCCATTCCCTTGAGATCACCCACCCCATACACACAGATATATGAATGTACACATGTTTGCACACTAAGAAATGCACTTTTTGCACATGGAAGAGGGCAGATGAGAAAACAGAAACATGAGAGGGCCTGAGAAAAGGTTAGCATAATATGTTTACCCCAAGGTGCAACTTCTGTATGTGTGACCTCAAAAGCACAACTTCCCATCGAAACAGAAATGTGTAGGGTATTTTACCTTGTCATGACCCTGGTGTAAGGCTTCAAGTGACATTTTGACGTTGCCTTCAGGGTGCAATTTGACTACAATTTTAAGGCTATGATGGCACCAAGAGACAAAGATTGACCTAAATAGACGGATGTGTGCATTGCTCTTTCTGGACACAATGGGCTGCCAGCTGAGGAACCTAAGGACATGGAGTAAAGAAATTCATCAAAAAGCAATCATCAGTGCTTGGTGGTGACTGATCTAGCGTGGCATCCATTCATTATGTAAATCACACAACCTAGCTTTCTTTATCATCAAAGACCCTCATTCTGAAAAATTAGCCACTCTCCATCTGTGGAAAAACAACAGAACACTAAAACTGGACTGTTGCTATGGAAACTATGTGGGAGAAACCATTTTAGGGAGAGCGGGCGGCAGGGCGTGTGTGTGTGTGTGTGTGTGTGTGTGTGTGTGTGTGTATCAGGCAGGTGCATGAGGAAAGCAGTGTTAGCAATCAACAGGTGTACTGGCAACAGCAATATCTGGGCCCCAAATGGAATGGTAAATTAGATTTACGACGCCGTGACATCGGACAGTGGATTAGTTTGGAAATACGATGCCGTCTGTGTCAACCAAGATTGAGTATTAAAGTGAAGGTGCTCTACTTATTGTCACTGCTGCAGATGGACCTCATTATTAGGAGATTAGTCCACGGCTGCACAAAAAAATAATCCGATTCAATGATGTCTATCAACATTGCAGAGCTGCAAGGAAGGCATCAGCTTACGCTGCCATTTAAAGCAAATGTGGAATTCCTATTGAGGTGGGATAAAAAAGCTAAAATAATACAGCAGGGTATGTATATTGCAGTATATGAACAATACCCCCACCCCAAACCTCAGCATCACGCTTACTTTTAGCCAGCTAACATGGACATGATAAAAGATTCAAAGGAGAGAGAGAGACTACCTTCAAGGGCACATAAACCCTGAACGATCATCATTTACATTCATGAATCAATAATCCTTGTCGGATGGAAGGGGGAGATAAAGGGATGTCTCATCTTTGGGGTTATTTCTGTGTTGAGGGACCTAATTTTCATTACTTGGGATGAAACGCACCGAAGCACAGGAAACCTCCATTTACCCAAGCATCGGTCTTCTCCGATGGCGCCCTACCTTTTCATTTTGGAATTTATGAGGGCATTTTATTCTCCCCCCTTAGCAATAACTTAGCGAGGTTTGACAGCAAACAATGTTTTTAATGGCGGGATCCAGGATGTCTGTGTTCCGAATTTAAAATTTCATCTGTAGCACCGGCCCCTGGGTTCACAATCTGATAGGAAAGCGTTTAACACATCAACATCGTATGGGAGGATCAAAGTCTGGCCAAGCAGTTTGTCTTTCTTTGTACCTTTGGCTAAAGTATTAGGCTTGGTGTTAGAGCCAGCTTCATCCAGGATTTGTTCTCACACCATGAAAGATTATCAGCACAGGGACTGTCTCCGAAGTGTCCTGCTTCTGCTGACAAGAACACACACACTAACATGCACTGATGCACACAAATACCAGATGCCAAAAATACATTAGAATATCAAATTCTTCCTCTTCATCTGTTGCCAAAATGGGGGAAAACAAGTATGTCAACAAGAAATACATTTCTTTGAATGTTGGGGAAAAACAATAAGCTAATTGCTCCTATGGCTACTGCAGCTGCTGGGTCAACTGAAAATTATGTTGGCAGGGCAGATATGAGATAATACGCTTTTTAAATATAAAATAAATATATATTTCAACTGCATGTGCCCCTAATGATGAGTTGAAGCTAAACTTTACACGCCATAGAGTACACTTAGCAGTTAAAAACAGTTCACTTTCAGATAGTGTCAATGTTAGATCAAATAAACAACTATGGCATTGTATTTTGTTTCCAATTGTGATAATGAAGCTTTCTGAATTTGCTGCAGCTCTGATTCATGTCTTTGTGAAGTGTCATAGCAGAGGCTGCTGATGCGAATGGAAAGCAATACTAAATGGACAGAAAGAAAGTTGAACTACTTACAGCTGTTGGCCATAATAGAAAACTATGGCGTTTCAACATTATCCTGAACACTATGCAGCTATGTTGGGGAACATTAAAATGATAATTTAAAGAAATCTTTCAAATGCTAATCACATACAGTTGGGAAACATACTTCAGGGACAAGTGCTTCCACCCACTTTGCTACTCTATATTTACATGTATAGCACAACAGCGCAACCTCCAGGCATCTGTTTCAATCCACCACTGTGTTATAAATCACTCTGATGTAAAATTGTTTACAAGAATCTACATATTTCATTGTAATATTCTTCCTGATTCATGTGCCATAAAGTAACATCATGAGCCTAATCCACCAGCCACCTGGGAGCCTGGCTGGTTGTCACAGGATAAAGAGGAGGAGGAAGAGGCACCATTTGGGGGGAAAATGTGTGTGTGGAGTATTTCAGATGATTGGGTGAGGAAGACAATGAAGAGGATGTGTGTGCATGTGGTCGTGTGTATGCAGGGGGTACAGATGAGCGATAGATTGGGCGTCATGCTCTGTCACCTGCTCAGGCCCCAAAACAATGTCATCATAAGCCAGCGCCTGAGCACCTGTCACACGCGATAGATGGAAGGCAGCCGAGTGGAAATACCTGTGTGTATACCTGAGAAGTGAACATTGCAGACCTTTCAGCTCCTGGTATGTGTGGGAGTTAACAGCTCACTCCCAGCGTTTGCTGCTACAGCTCGAGCCTCTTCCCTTCTTAGCTCCCTCCATAGGGGGAGATTGGCACGCAGCGAGTTCATACCTGTGTGGTGAGGAAGTATTCAGATCCTTAACTTGTGCAAAAGTAGAAATACCCCTTCATAAGTAAAAGCTGTGTACTTGTTTTTTTCTCAAAATGTGCTAAAGAATTGTACTTAAAGCACTAGCATTAAAGCATTGCTTTGGGGCCTGTCAGAGTATTAAATAATGGATGCCTTAATGTGTAAACAGCAGCTTAATTTTGCAGCTGGTCCAGGTGGAGCTAAGCTAAAAGGCCCTGAAAACCCATTTCCTTAATCAGCTTTATACCATAAGTAATGGGGTCCTACACGAACACACGATTATCGGCTAAAGTTAAAACCATACTGGTAATTTCATGTGAAAGATTTCTTTTATTTTTGGCTATGCCTTTCTCACTGTTTTGAAGTGAGTGGGGCTTTGCTGGAAAAAAAGATGTAATGTAGGACCAATCAGAATTGAACAATGTAAGAATAAGAATCTAATGAGTGTTGTGGGTTGTGAGACCACGCCCACACACTTCTGATGAGAGTCAAACTTAAAGGTTCAGTGTGTAATATTTAGGAGGATCTATTGACAGAAACGCAATATAATATGTTAGCTATGTTTTCAGTGCTGTATAAAGACCTTACATATTGAACGGTTACGTTTTTATTACCTTAGAATTAGCCATTTCTATTTACTTACACTGCGGGACCCCTTTCATGGAAATCTCTATGTTGCACCGCCATGTTTCTGCAGTAGCCGAAATTGACAAACTGCTTTACAGAGCACATTTTGTCACTAGATTGAATACGTATGAAAAACGATAATAATAATAAGTTGTAGTAGTAGACCACATGTATTATTTAGCACAACAGCCAACAGAGCTTGTCGGCCACCATAGCTTCTCCTGCTCTCTTGCAAAGGGAGGGGTGAGCGCTGACTGATGGTGCATTCATGGAGACATGGGACATAAAGAAGTATACAGAACAGTATACAAATATATAAGAAGACACATATTTTGAAAACTTTGCTAGGGGTAGGCTATATTATATAAAGATATTATAAGAGGACCATATGTTACAGTTAACATATAACATAAACATACAGTTTAGCCTTTTTGTTGTTGGATTTAGAAATTAAATTGATATAATATATTGTAAATGTCTGCGTGTTGTTTATATGCTCTGTTGCGATAACAATGTAAGATGTTTAAATGGGAACAACCCACTTAGTCACAACGCTCTAGTTTTTGCTACCTTTTCTGATTTTGGATTAATCTATAAAATGTGTGTTTGTTAGAGAAGGAACTATAGCTGCCTGTAAAAACAGTGACGGTGAAGTGCAAAGGAACATAAAATGGAAATACTTAAGTATAGTACCACTAAACTGGACTTAACTAAACTTAAATGGACTGGTAAATGTGGAGCCAATGAGCCAATGAGAGTAGCTACGGATACTCATTCATCTGGCCAAGCCTGTCTGTTAGTGTTCTCACATGGTAGCTTTTTGTCATTTCATTTTGCTTTATTGACATGAATGTCAAAAAGAACAATATTGCCAAAAGCTTCAAGGATAATACAAACTCGATGTCTTACTCGATTTCTTTCACCGGATAGGATTCATCTGGAGACTGTTTTGTAGAATCTGGTTGTGGTCTATACTCAGAAAATGTTCTAGCCAGCTTAGCATCACTGTGATCTCATGAAGGATTTTATGGCTTTGGGTCTGAGTGTGAAGCTCCTGGTTGGATATCTTGTTGAGCCAGAAAACAAGGCAAGCGTTTCTTGGGGATCTGTTGTGGAAAGACTCCAGCCTTTTCATATCAGCCTCATTAACTCTCCAACTGTCAGATCCACACAGAAAAGAACACATTTCACATTTCTGACTGCAGGAAGGAACCTCAAAACAACTGTTAGGAGATGATGGATGATAACATTTTAGTACAATGAACCAAGAGTGAATCAGTCTGGACTGATGCTCATATGAATTGATTTTAAATTAATGTACAAGTCTATACTTTTAGGTTACAAGCCATTTTGCAATGCATTACATTTCATTGCATTTCTATTTTTTGTGCTTTTCAAAATGCAGAGTTGAAGCTGTCAAACATAGCTTGAAGTTAACTGCAGTCTCAGCTACAAAGATGTCCTAAATATAAAAATCTGGATGTGACAAGTTTATGTTAACATGTTTGTGATGGATTATTTCCTGGTGGAGACTTCATCTCTTCCTGTGAGCTTCAGGTGAGTGACAGTATAAGTAGCATGAGTTGATGTGTATGCTGATATAAACACATGGAAACACTGGGAAACCCAAATGAAGTCTCCTCTTTCATTTAACAAATTATTTCACTCTGTGAAACTTAATTTTCACACTGTGAAAGAATGTAGGGAAGCACATTGCTTCTTCTGAAGGAAAACCCTGTGATATTTAACTATACTCGACTTCGTGCAAACACAAGAACTTGTGTTTTTTTAAGTTTACTTGTGAAGCCCTAAATCACAGACACAGTTATCACAAAACACATGAACAATGAATGAAAGTATAAAATAATGACAAACTCAAATGGAAGGAGAAGAAAAATGTAGACAAATGGTACAAGTAAATAAGCATTTTTACTGTGACTTATATGAAGGCAGAGAAGAACTGAATTAAAGCAAAGAACGCATGTCCATCCTGCTCAGCTAGAAGCAGCACCATAGGTGTTAAAAAAGAAACCTCTACATTTTAGTCAAGACACCATACATGTTTTGCAACAATAATATTTGTTTGGCCGTATAGCTCCAGCACAAGTCTGCACACGCTTTCCTCTGAGCTCACAATCCCACCGTTGAATAGACAAACATGCTGAATTCACACAGATCTAAATCCTAATACAGGAGGAGGTTGGGGGCGGAAGCAAAAAGGATGCAGTGCTGAGCTGTGGAATATGTAAAAACGAATCAAATTTATTTATTTGAATTGCCTAGCTTTTTGACTAAGGTCATAGTTACATATGATTGGAAGGACCATGTGACTTTAATGCTGGGTGGCTCCATGGATGACTGCACTAAATGCATATCTGGTGCACTCCAGGCAAGAAATAGCAGCTTCAAGCCAATAATATTTTATTGTTATGTTTTAGTGTTATCTATAACCTGACCTTTAACTACATCAATATTGTTTTTATTACCATGCCTTGCACTTCTCAAAACATCTCAAAGACAGTTTAAAAATAAACCATTTGCCTTAAATAATTACTTCATGGCTTTCCTTACACCAGTGGTTCTCCTTAAAGTGACACATTCGAATCACTAATCTAATCACTAGTGGTTGGAGGGTTGGGCTGATGGGCGTTACATGGGGTTGTACCATTACATTATTGCTGTTTTTAAACTATTGCTTTTAAATGGCTCTGTACTGTGAAGCATTTTGTGTTACTTGTATTTGTATGAAAAGTGCTATATAAATAAAGATTAATTGATTGACTGATTAAGACTGACGTTCCCTTATCAGATTGATTTATTTAAATGTTTTTTAAATGCTTGGACATTTAATATAATTATTTTCTGTTTTGTTAATCATCTCGTGACCCCACAGATTTATCTTGTGAACCCTCAGAGCACAACCTTTTCTTTATGTGTGTCTCTTAAGAATTAAGCAATAGTTGTGAGCCCTTGTCACAGGTGGTATATGTTTCTGAGCTGTAAACATCTTAACCAAAGATTTCCCACCTTGCCATTGTACTTGAATACATCTCTTTCTTAGGATACTTTTGTAAAATTGTCCAACACAGTGAAATGATCAAGAATCTCCTCTGCCCTGTTTGCTCCCTCTGGTATTCAGGCTCTGTTACAACAGACCTTCATTTATCATCATCACTGTCAACCCGAGGGACCTCCACCCCCAAGCAAAACTGTTTCTTGCGCATCTTTCTCTAACCATTCTCCTCTGGTTACTCTGCGCACCATCTCCCTCAAACACTCCTACAATACTGCCATCTCTGCAGTCATCTGTGACAAAAACTCTCTGACACCCTACCAGCAGTCCATTTCTTACTTCACCTTTTGGTGTGACACCAACTTCCCAAGAGCTTAATTGCTCTGAGACAAGTGAACTTTTCATCAGGCTCCTCCACAATGTCTGACAGATCCCACTCATCAACTGTCGTCAGCCATCATTAACAGAGAGACAAAGGAGCCACTGGAGGCTCTAAAAAATCTTGTATCATGCTGGTGAATGACTTCGCCTTTTACCATTGTTCTGCCAAACATCCATACACAACATCCATATACACTGTCAGGAAAGAGACAAGCTGTGTCCACATCATTTCATGGAGAAAGCATGAACCTTCACACGTGACATGCTGTCCCTTTGTATATACTATATGTAAAATGAGGCAGGCAGTAGTCTACTCTCTTGGGACATCCTGATGGCCATACCATATACTGGTTTGAATGACTTCCACTCTCTCTCTCTCTCCCCCTTTACCTGCTGTCAACTCTCATCTGTCCAATCAAATAAGGGTAGAAGAAATGCCTCCCAAAATACTCTCCATAGGCCAACACTAGAGCAAGGGGGAGAGGGAAACATTCTAATAGTAACAACAGATTAAAATAGAATAAAAAAGACAAATAAATGAAGCAAAAAACAAAATGAACTCCATTTGGACAAGTTTGTTTTAAGATATGATTAAAAGGTGACACATGGAGTATTCACACACATCAGTATATCATTGTAAGCTATGAACCCTTGGTAAAATTAGCCAGTCAAATCAGCACTAGTGTTGTTCAAAATTAAACTACCTTTCAAATTGTGGTTTGATGGGGAGACCACACATGAGTTACAGCATTTAACAAGAAAAAAAAGGCAAAAAACATAGCTAAGATGGGAACAACCAAATGCAATCAAACCAAATATAAACCGGTACCACCTAGCAATGAGGTACACAAAATACCTTGCCATTGCTTACTCTTTCTGTGCCCCCTTAAGTAGGTAAAGTAAAGCATCATAATTAATGACTTAATGACATTTTATTAAATCTTCTTGTAAATGGTTACTGGTTGAAACCAAACAAATCCCAAAGGCAAGAGACTTCAAGAAAATGATATTGGGAAAGCCCGTCCAGAGTGTTGTCACATCTTTACACCCATCCAGCTATGCTGATATTGTCTATTTTTTCCTTTTATAGTTTTTTTCCCGCTGTATTGAAATAGATTTTCCATTATTAATTAAATACCATTACGACTCCTTTAACGACCTCTAAGACCCAAACAGGTGGGCTTGCCGAGCCCGGGGTTGAAGCTGGGTGGAGCTATGCAGGGACTTTTATGAACTCATCAATCTACACTAGATGTATCAATTGAGCTGCAGTCAGACCAAATTTTTGCGTGTCGAAATGTACTCTCACAATGTGTCAAAAAGCAGGAGGGGACAGGAAATAGTGTGGGGGGAGTTTAAACACAAATTGTCTGGGCTAGCGTAGCAGGCTAACAACAGCAGTCAAAGTTGTAAATTACAGCATTTTATCAAACACTTTATCTTCAGTAACCTCTGTCACTGTCCTTGAACTCACTGCAGCCAAGCAGTCCCACTCCTTCTCTGCTGCTTGTGTTATTTCACCAATCAAGTCAAGTCAAATTTATTTATAGAACAATGTTTCCTAAGAGGCCAATTACTCCCCCTCTCTTAAACAGACTGGTCTTTGGAGAGCTTTACAATTTCTAGTGTCAAAGTTCAGTCAGATTGAACTGTGGACTGGAAGCATTTCACATGAATGGGAAACAATGTTCATCTGACTTTTTCACGAAAATTATAAAGTTAGCCCACACTAACAGGTGCAACAAAGCTAACAGAGTGTCAGATAAAGGTGCATCAAGTCTTGACACGCCTGCACAGTCAGGAAAAGAAGGTCTAATAAGGCACAATAAGTGAAAACACCTGTGTTCTGTACTGTGGTAAAGGACGACATTATCATCGTCTGTTTTCAGAGATGTCAGAATTGCTCGGAAGGGTCCTGTTTGTGGATTTAAAGTTGCTCTCTGGCTTGTACTTGGCTTATCTTTTTGTGAGATATGGTCAGACAAAGTCAAATATTCTCACTTCACAAAAGGTAAAATGACAGGAATCTAAAAAAATAAATAAAAAGGATTTAAGAGCATGAGCGTAGAAGCGCTAATGATTTAAGTTGAGTCAAAAACTCTGGAAAGACAGGTATATGAAAGAAGCTGATTATTATTGAATATACATATTCTGGGAAATAACTTTTCGTTACATCTTTCATAAGCACAAGCCTTTCACCTTTGCCTAAATGTAATATCCTTCCTGTGGGAAGCTAATAACAGGCACCTAACCTATAGAGTGACCTTCAAGATGATCTATGATTCATACAACACTAGCGTGTTATCACACCTCACATACAGGTCCTGTAATTGCTCTTAGAAGTATGATTTTGTATTCATGAAACACACATACATGCACTTACAGTATTACTGTACATGTGAGGATGCTTCCAGCGTCTTATTTTAAACCAGTCTATCCAAGGAACAGTAACTTAAATAAGTAAGTAACGGTCTTAATGCTTTTTGTCCCTACATTGGAGTTGAGTCCCCTTAACAGGATTGTGGGAAATAAAATGTCTGACTAGCTGAATGTCATTCTTTCACTCATACGTAAACTTATGCATCTGGTACGCACGGCCACAGATGACTGTAAAGCTGCAGCAACAACACCATGGCCAGGGCTCCCACAGCTGCTGTGCCATTTTTCATAACCTTTGGCTATAATAACTTCACACAAGGTCCAAACAAAAGAATCTCTAATTGGGCATCTGCAGAACAAAATAAAGGATGCTGGATGACCACATCAAACTTTATCAGGCACCTAAAAATGCACCCAGATAGGTAAGTCACCTGTTGGTTAGAAAACATATTTAGCTGAATATTTTGAAAAGATGAGTGAGTCTTTGTACGCTTGCCACACTTGTTAGCAAAAAAATGGTCAGGCAACATAATCATCCACATTCTGCTGTCAACATCTACTGGTTAATGTTAAACTGAGAGAAAGACCAGCCTACAGGCAGGTTTAAAGTTCATAACACATAACATAATGTTGCAGGCTTATTAGGTTTCTATTACAGTGGGTTTGAGAGGCTAGAGGGATGTGTTAATTTATAGTAGATTATAAGTCATTAGTTGGAGACCCAGTGTAATTATACAATACAGTTGTACGATATGACCAATACTTGGTCATGTTACAAGGCAAAATACAGTTTACCGAACAAATAATCAATGCTAATACTGCATGCTATTTGAAAGGAGTGATGATAATACATTCACTAACAAAGACCACGCCTGCAAAAATGTAGATTTAAGATGGTTTATTGCTTATAATGGAGCTGAGATGGGATGGTATGGAAAGAACAGATCAAGTGCCCGCAGGGTGGGCTGAGGGATGCAGGGATAGGGGAGAGGGTCGAGGGATAAGGGGTAGGGGTCGAGTTGTGATGGATGAACGGTAGAGGGGAGGACAGGTGAGGGATGAAGGAGAGGAGTTGGATCCGTGCTGATGGATGTTGTCATGGTTTTGTGGTGAAAGCAGGGTGGAGCAGGTTGGAGGACCCAAACGCAGGACACAGAGCGGAGCAGGTATAGTTCAGTGGTTTTAATATAACAAAAAGCGAGCACACTTACAGAGTGGCTGATAGACTGAGTCCAAAAACAAGGGCTGTCCAACAGAAATACAAAATCCAATAACGGCAGGGAAACAGGGAGAGACGACGAGTGAGGCTGACGACACGAAACACACTGCTACACAGGGTGACAACATACAATGACCCGACAAAGACAAGACAGAAACACCAGGTATATATACACACAGGGACTAACGAGCAGGGCGGGAGCAACACAGGTGAAAGACATGAGGCTAACGAGACACAGGTAGGGAGAGAGAGAGAGAGAGAGAGAGAGAGAGCAGGGGAAAACAGAGACAGACATGCAGAGGGATCACTGGGGTAACAGACATGACAAGGGTTACCGAATACTAGACGAAAGACAAGACGGACCCCCAAAACCCAACAGACCAAAATAACGCTAACTAAACACAAAAGTGCAAAACACCGCATGGCAGACAGGCAGAGTGTGACAGATGTGGGAATGAAGAGCAGACCGGTGGGAGAAAGAAAGAAAACGAAAGGGATTTGGGTGGGACCGAAGAGAAAGCTGAGTCAAGAAGAGGTGAACGGAAAAGGTGTGCTTAAGTACTTGGTGTGCAGAAATTGGATGAGTTCAAGGCGTGGTCTTAGTTCCTGAATCTAGTTTATAAAACTTCATGTAGGCTACAGGTTTGGCATTCCTTTAGCTATGCAGTGTCACAGAAGATGATAGGACACTCATTACAACCATAAGAGACTTGACTTGGACTTGCAAAAAAAGACCTGTGAGGATCTCTTACACACACACACACACACACACACACACACACTTACACACACCCACACGCACCCACACCCTCAGGGCCATGCCCCCAGCAGCTTGTCCCCATGCCTGGGGATCCAGCAGACAGCCAGCCTCTCTGTGTCTCTGTGAAGTCAGCACTTTAGTGTCAGATCAAATAATTGGATTCCCATTTGTCAGCAGAATACACGTGTACCCCCACACTCAGCAGATCCCAGTAAAAAGAGAGAGGAGGGGTTGAGGGGAGGGACAGGGCGTTACTAAATTTTCCATGTAAAGGACAAATTCTCAAGCAGAGTTTCAGAAACGGTACTGAAACACTTGATTTGATGACACTTTTAAAGTAGAAGCTGTGCCTCACTGATACACTGACGCTGGTCTAGTTTCATTGGACGCTGGTATAGGCAGCAGATACCCTCAATGCAATAAATAATTCTTTTGCTTTCCCTTTATGAAAAAACAAACAAATCCAATATTGAAAATCTGAAAATTTAAATGAGTCAGTGACCCCTTGAGGCTTAAGGGGAGATTGTAGTCTAATGTGATATAGATACTGTGAAGATGACAAAGGCAGCACATGAAAAGTGGGAAAACTGTACCTGACTATTGTGCTTAACCAGGGGTGGGATAAAGATACATCAAAATGCATTTTTAAATAACACACCAAATACCCTAATTTTAAGTGTATCAAAATAAACTACAAAATACAGCAGCCACACCATGAATCAAAATAAACTACTGTATTTTTGTATTTCAAAAAATACTTTCCCAAGGTACCATGAAATGACTTTTCAAACATTCAAACTATCTATTGACCTTCTTCTTTGGGTCTGGATTGGTTTTCTTTTCTGATCTCAACAAGTCTTGGCAAATTACTGAGTCGGCACCGATCAGAGGCAGCGTTTTTATGATGTCATCACGTAGACTTCTCACAAAGTATTTTACATTATTTGTAAACTACAAAATACAAAAAACTATTACTACTATAATTATTTTGATACTTAATATGAAGCCATTTTCATCAACCTTATCAAATATAAATGACAAAATCCTATTTAGTATTTGAAAACCGCATTTTAAATACTGCCCGCCCTGTGCATAACCATAGGTGATAGCTTGAGTAAAGTACTCACATTGTTCACAGTAACCTGTTATCCCTAATAATAACCCAGGGTGACATGATTCGTTTGATAATCATTTTTGTCTGATAGCCCTTTTTCACACCTCAAGACAAGAGAAGGAAAATAGACTTCGCAGGCATTTACTGGTTTTCATGTGGTTGAATTTATTCTTATTATACACCATGTCTCTTTTTTGTAAAGAAACACAGCTTGTACCTAATTTGCTCCATTACCTCTCTGGTGAATGTACCACTTCAAAATATTAAAACAAATTCTGTACAAATTCTATGTTAATTGGAAGATTTGTGTGAGTGTAAAGAGTTCATGGGGTGTTTGCTGGTTATAACTGAATTATTGGCAAATTTTCAAAGGATGTGGTCACTGAGATCAACCTTATCACTGTCCGTCTTTTGCTCCCCGTTTCACTCTCCCTGGTGACTTTCTTGAAGCCAGCCTGTAGTGGCCATTAAAAGAAGCAGCTTATGGCATTTTTCCGTCAGTTCAGCACTCAGCAGGTGGCGGCAGTTAAACATTGGGCTAAAAGTTCAATCCATTTGAACTCTGACCCAGTGTAAAAGTGTCACCAATGACCTCCCAGGGACTGATGAGAGTAAGAGACAAAAATGTGGAAATATCGGCTAATATAATAGTTGAAAGCTTAACAACGCCAACCAATTTCACTTGGATCTTGTAAAAACAAAAGAAATAGTACTGATATTCTTATGGGATATTGTGGATTCATCTGAGGCTAAATAATTTGGAAATTTTACCAAGAGTAACACATTTTCTATATTCTACTGTTTTATCTTCTCATTATTAGTTATTGTAATTCTGTCTTGACTAGCACTCATCTAAATTATGGCTTATCTTCAGGCAGCAGAAACATGTAGTAAATTGTAATAAATCTGCAAAACCAAGATACGGACATTACCTCTGTTGCATTAAAATGTTTTATTAAATGTTTACCAAGTCAGTCACACATGCCAGTAGCTCAATCTCTCCATGGTTCACGAAATAAAAACTTTTTTCTTTTTACCCCTGGTAATATTGCTCATAAATATATGATATGATCAGATATGGTTTTCAACCCAGATTTCCTCAAACTTGCAACCACGGTCAAGTTCAGCACGGAGGCCCTAAGATATGTAAATATTGACAAGTTATGGAGATTTTTTTGAACCAAGTTTGTGGTCAGTCCCACATTTTGGTCCAGAATGAAATATTTCAACATATGTATTGGATGGAAGTTGGGCCAAAACTTAATATTGCAGAGCTGTGTGGACAAACCATTTAACTTATGGAACATGGCCTTTCCTCTAGTGGCAGTCTCAAGCCAAATGTTTTGTTTTTGCCCAAGAAGTGGTAAATATCAAAATCAAATTTTTAATCCACATAACAATTTTGTTTCCATGGTGTGTAATGAGCATTGCAGCCTCATGGGACTGCTAACAAGGCAAGAGACTATTTGTGTTTTTTTCCACTACTTTTGCTTTGATTGCTACATTTTATGGTCTGCTACTTTTGTTTACCTTCATCCGCATGTGTGTGCTGTTTGTGAATTGTTTGGCAGAGTGGGGTGTTGAGTAAGGGTATTGATGTGATTAAGTTTTGTCAAAATTAGGTATCTGGTATTTGAATCTCTTGTTAACTTTTCTCATCATTTCTCCTGCATGTCTTTCAGTGTCTTTTTCTAGTCCGTTTGAGATGTGCAAATAAACTAAACCAAGCATCCCAGCAAGATTTGGTAGTGCAGAGTAGCTGCTGCAGAGTTCAAACACTACATGGCATGATTAGCATTACATGCGAATAATCATTTTTCATGTGCACAGAAAAAAACATTGAAATATGATGGTAGGGATTAGAGGGGGCACTTTATTTGGAACAAAATTGCTGCCTTATGGCAACATTGCAGGAATATGAACCAAATTCTGTAGTATTCTAATATTGCTTTTGCTCATAAATATTTTACTTGATATATTACTGAGTAGTTGTTGAAAATATGCCGCCTTACCACAAAACAATCTATATTTGTTATCTTGACTTGAAATAAATAACGCTATGAGGAAATGGGAACACAGATTACTGTAACATTCATAATGTATTTCAACACATTGAAATTACAAATTTCTCCAAAGCTTTGACAATGGTGTTATAGACCAGTGAAATAATCTAAGCATGTTTTGATGAAAAGTGCATCTTGTGTTTATTACATTTCAAACATTTGAAATATGTCTGAGCAGTATGTTTGATGCTAGATTGTAATGGGAAAGCAGGTCCTTGTGAATATGGGGATACAAGTGACAGAAGAAAAATGGGAAGTAAAATTCTAAATGTAGGTTTTTTTCCAACATAAATCTCATAAACCCCAGAAGAAATATGGCTTTGTTACCTACAGATGTCAGAGAGGCACAGAAAGGCAGAGGAAAGATGAAGCCAATCCACTTTAAATTATTTGTAAGAAATGAGGAGGGACACCACTGGATGTCTGACTCTGCAGGTAAAACAGTAAAAGATGATCCATCAGATTGTCAGGAAAATTCCACTGTGTGTAAGTGAAAAGTGTTGGTTTGAGAGATATCATTAGCAGTCCCACAACAAACTGACTGTAGTGCTGGCCATGTCACATTGCAGTTGTTGGACAGAGCAACTAAAAGGCACAATGAGAAATCTTGAGGCTGGGTGGCAGGACTTTTGTGCTGTCAAAGGACAATCCCTGGCTTTGGCACTTGCTCAGCTGGTGTTCTCTATAAGTTTCCAAAACAGTTTTTTTAACCAGCAACAATGCTTTCTTCTTCTTACTCCTGCCTTTTCTTATATACCAGTTTTCAATCCAATGTTACCCTGCTTAGCTAGAGAAAACTGGGGTTCTTTGGCGTCACCAAATGGGATTACTTAAGTTTGTTAAAGGAATATATAAAGGACGTTTTGGGAAAATACACTTTGCTGTCTTGCAGAGAATAAGAAGAGAAGATTAATACTACTCCCATGTCTCTATGTATGGATGTATATGTAGCTAGAGCCAGCAGGTGGTAGCTTAGCATAGCTACTGCTAAAATGGATGGAAATGAATGGGTCAACAAATATGTTAAATGAGGATCATGCAGACGTAACTCTAAATTGTGTATAAATGCATAATTAATACAACATCATTACCTTTCCTATGATGTATCCATGGTGATACATGAGATATTTCGAGGATGTGAAGCAGATCGTCACGTGTTTAGAACCAAAGTAGTTCAGTTTGAAATGTTAAACAGGATTTCCTTTTGTGTGCCTACAAGGTCAGACTAATATCTCACTATGTGTGGGGACAATCATAGCTCTCTGATCCATTTCTTGTAGGCATGCCCAAAAGGTCAGAACCTGTGGTTAGAAACATGTGAGACTATCAAGCTTGTTGTTGGTTAAGACATCTGATTTACACCCAGCCGATATTCTTCAGGTGGCTTGCAGTTGCCTGGGGATCTCCTTGTGCCATAAGAACACTGGATATCTATTTTACTTGGGGTGTACTAAGGGTTATTTTCCCCACAAAGATTGTAAGTCAGTGGAATGAACCCTTGCTAGTTTAAGTTCATGCAAAGTGTAAAAAGATATATTAATCTACATTGCAAATACACACAACATTAATTTTTAATAATATAAAAATGTGATTAGTGTTTTTTCAATAAATACCACATGAATCTTTAATTGTGTTTTATTTAATTTTACTTTATCTGGTTTATATATAATTTAGATTTTTTGTTTTTGTTTTAATTTAGATATGCTTTGTACTTAAAATGCAATAAAACTTTGATAACAGAATATAGCCTCTTTTCAAATTAGAACACCCTTTGCCACTATGCACAGTTTGTGCTGCATTCATTTTACATTTTCATCAAATAATGTAAATGTATACACAGTTGGCAGCTGTCGAAGAACACAGAAATATGTATTTGTTATCACAGATATTCTTAATTAATTACCAATTTTATACAAAGTACTGCTTTTGACATTAAAATCTGGTATTTACCTTATGGTAGCACATCCGTGTTTCAGCGTTGACAGATTAAAAACACAACTTGGTGTCATTCTGCACATTCTGTCAATACAGGTGATGCAGGGCTTTTGCAGGTAACGCAAGCATACAGTGTAAATTATGCTCCTGCCTCTGTATCATTTAATTCCAAATCCATACCAGTTAGGCCAAATGAACCTAAATGAATTCCATGATGAAATATAAATGATAATTAACCAGTTATGAATCATGCACTAATGGCGGCTAGATAATACGTAAGATGTGCGTGCTGCCGTGTCCCAGCTCACTCTCCCAGCCTCACTACTTTGTCTGCAAGTCTCCCGGGATCCCGGAGAACTCATCTATCTGTAAGGAGCGAGAACAAGGTTTTTGATTTTATTTTTGGCGTGTATAAATTATTCAGAGTGCATCCCCCTACATTTATCTCCGATGGAGCCAGGCTGTTCAGTCGGTGTCGAACTCTCTCCATCTAACTCTTACTCCATCTGTCTTTCTCTTGCTCACTCGCTCTGTCTCTCACAACCCCCACTCCTTTCACACACACACACACACACATGCGCGCGCACACACACACACACACACACACACACACACACACAGTAGATAAGATCTGTCTTTACCTCATCTCAGAGGGGCCTTGGCAGGCACTCTCAGGAATATTGATCATGACACCCTTGTGTGGCAGGCCTTCTCTGCAACTGCGGCACACAGCAGATAGAGCAGGAACTCTTTTGGGACAGCTAGACTGGGATTTTAGCTCCTTGTTATGAGCTCTGAGCAAGCTTGGTGGCCCACAAGGCATAGCAGAAAAAGCCTTTGCATGGAGGTATCAGCATACTGTGGGGCTCGCAGGGGCTTGGATTAGTCGTGGAGACTCTGAATAGTGTCACTGCATTATTAATCTAGAAGGAGGCTGAGGCCTATTTTCTGTCTTGTCCAACCCCACAGGCTAGACAAACCATTATTGGCTCTCTCAGACCAGCTGGGAAAAACCTGACAGAGATGAAGACTCTGACTGCACTAACTGCTGCTGAGGTGCTTTTGAGCAACAAATTTGACACTGAATTGCCCAAATGAAGCTGCTCAGCTCCTGACAGTGGAACAATGTGGTTGCACTGGGCAGATCCAAGGTGGGAATCTACTGTATATAGGAGTCAGTCAGACTGTGAAGTAGAGCAGAGCTAAAACAGAGCAAGTATGCAAAAGAACATGTCTGCTCAGCAAAAACATTCCCTGGATGAATAAAGGCTCAACTAAGTTCATCCTGTGACAATCTGAAGAAATAGTTCTGCACGTAACTGCTTAGCATCTCATTATTCAAGTAGAACTTTTACATACAGAAGGTGCCCATCACAATCTGCAGCTGGTATACAGCATATTTATGTTGATCTGCCAAACCCAAAGAGGAGCACATGCACATTGTCCTGGTTTTGAAGAAGCATATCACAAGCAGATAATAAGCCTTTAAACCTCACCTGCAGGTGGGTCAGCCTTTACAAACTCTTGCTGTGCAGCCAAACGTGTCAGGTTTGTGTGAGAAACACCTACAATATTTGAGTCGTGGGTTTGAATGTTTCACTCAGTAAACATCACATCCAGTAGCTTAAATGAAAAGCTGGAACACGTTGATAAACATTATATATGATAGTCAGTCAGTATGACATCTTTTTTCTACTGTTAGAACTATGTAAAGGGAAAAAGGGGGAAACTGTATGTAAATGTCACTGTCATTTCCAAAAAAAAAGCTGTTTTCTTAGGGGCTGTATCTTCAGCAGAAAGTAGTTTCCATGGAAATTGTTGTGTGAGGGCATTTTTGTATTCTTAACCTAAACCTTTCTAAGCTTTTTTGTGAGGTTTGTTCATGCAAGTGTTCCAGGTTGAATTCACAAAACACCTCTTTAACGGCACAAACTTGTAAATCGCCTGTTTCCACTTGATGAATGTCACCTGTTCATGAGACGATGCCCATTATGGAGATTTGGTCATTAGCATAATTCACACACCCAAATTGCTATATAAGGCTACTCTGTTACACTCCATTAGTGGGTTTCATTCACAAAAATGTCTCCCAAGAGCGAAAAGAAGAACTTTACAAAGTGGAGCTTAAAGTGCTGTTATCTGAAATCAGCAGACGAATAATACATTTGTGTCCGTGTCAGTTCTGAGAAGAGAACAAAATATTACAAAAGCTGTCAACACTGTCATTGCAGAGCTCTGGGTGACAGAAATAAAGAAGAAATGGTTTGACATCAAGTCAGATGCCAAAAAGGTCTTGCCAAAGCAAAGTGGTGTATAACTTAGATGCGTGGTGGTCAAGGAGACATGACAGTTCTCAGTTCCCTCACTTGCATGCAGCTATTGGAGTGTGACAATTTTGCTTGCTAGTATTGAACTGTTGTAGCTGTAAAGCCACATACTGCCAATACAACCTAAGAGCAAAAATTCTGCTGTCAAACTCTAAGTAAACTGGCAAACCACATTGAAATGATAAACAATGTTTAAAGGTTTATTTGATACGAGAAGATTAGCGAGTGGCACAGGTTCTCTTAAATCACTTATGCGTGCAACTTAAGAACAAATCTGTTCACGTGAGCGCTTACTGCATGAGGTCCATTGTTTCTGGAAAGACACGTTATTGAATTTTTCGCTGCTGTGAGCACCACAATCAAAACTGCTGTCCCACCCATTGTGTTGGAGGGGATGCAGAAATTGCAGTGACAGGTATCTTAAAAAAAGCAGGACAAAGAAAACCAAATCTATCTATATGGTGAGATGCCACTGCAGGTAAGTGTGAAAATATGTCTTGTTATATTTTGGGTAAAGAACTTAGAGTAACAAGGTGTTAGCAGTATGCAGCTCGTTACACTCACTCATTACTAAACCTCCGCTGTGTGCCCCTTTGGCTGGGTGACATTAGAATTATGTCATATTGCGTGGAAACTGACTGCGTTAGTATCAGCCTCTCAGTGAATAACCTGTGATTAGCTGGGGAGCTTGTTTGCTTTGGGGTGTTGCATATGTTATGGATGTTAAGTAAATTTGCAAACATCTGGGATGATATGAATAACCTGAATTTTCCACTAAACTTGGGAAATGAAATAACCCCCACTGTGCGGCTGATGAACAGCGTGTTCAGGCATCCTAATAAATACTTGCTCATAATTTCAACTCGCTCTCATGCTGAGAGAGGGCGACAGGGGCGGCTGGAGAGGTCTCACTGCTTTGAATGGGGGCATGAGAATAAAACACCATGAACACTATGTGTGAGAGTTGGGATAATTCACTGTCTATGCTCTCAATTCAAAACACAAACTGAAACGGCAGTTAATAAAGTAATATTGCTTAATGTTTAATTAATTGATAGAACATTTTTCCTTTTGAACAGTTGAACACACTAGCTGAAATGTGGTTTGACCCCAACTGTAATGTGTGTCAAGAGTGAAATTACACCATAGTGACAATAAAACAGAAAGTTATATGCTGTATGCCCTTTCAACAACATCCACAAAGGGAGCAAAACTGGCGATTGATCTTGAAAACACTGTCACCAAGGCCACAGGGAAATACGAGCCAATGCACAATCGGCAGGGCTAACAATAGACAATGTTGGAGGGATCAGGCAGGTCGGATGAAAGACAGCGATAAAAGAACGCAATATGACATTTTTCCAGGTCATCAAAAAAGAATACTAAAATTGTACAAAAGCTCATCGATGTGTTAACATGTGCAGACACATTCTGCCCAGCAGACGTGTCTGTCCTCACACATGTAAGCACAAACACACTCACAGTCTGCAGGCAGCAGCTTTAACTATACCCGAGATGACAGTGGCTAGGATCACAGAGAAGCAGGTAAGTGTCATGTCAAGGTCGAGCTCCAGGCAGTAATCTAACAGCATGTCTAATCGAAGCTGCAGACTTCACCCATCTGCATGGGTAAAAAAATAAATAAAAACTCCATTTGGAATTATAAACCCTTCGCCGGGCCAAGCTTCAAAAGCCAGGCCTACATGCTCATGTCTTACGTGAGAACAGCCCTCACAACCCGACTTTAGAGGGATGGAGAGGCTGGAAACAAGAAAGAATATTGTGCTTTAAAAAATAACAAAACTCACTCAGATATCAGGTTTTTAGTTATCTGCACAAATCAAAGAGTTTTACCCTGTAAATAGCTTAAAAGCACTCTCCTTTAATCCCCCCAAAAGAGAAACAAAACTCAATGATGGCGAAAATATCCTCTGTAGAATTACACTGATGACTAACATGGATGGGAACATTAGGGCTTATTCATAATAAGGCTTATAGGTAATACCTTTCATCCAAGGCTCCTTTAAACACCTGCTTCCTTTAATATTAACTGGATAATTGTGGGGTGATGTCAGATACATGTGCTTGAATTAACATATGATTAAACTGTGTATAATCAAAGTGACATTGAAACCTTTTTTGGGAATTCGGGCCAGTTAAAGTTTTTTTTTTTCAGGGGGTCTATTAAAAAGAGCCTGGCAGTGAATTTATCATAGCTGGAGACATTTATGAATAAGTCTTCAGCTGGTTGGGTGCCAACTGGCAAAAGTGGCTAGTTTCCATTGAAACACCGTGAGCACAGTCCATCTCTGGTGTTAATGGAAGACATTTTTAGAGCACTTCCATTATCATACTCCATGGCATGCAATTAGAATTTTGCCTTTCTGCATTACTCGTTTGAGACACAGACAAATGTACAGTAGATGTGAAGAGAGGCAGCCAAAATAAGCACAGGAGGGAACGGACACTTTTGCCCGCCTGCTGCAGGGACTGGAGCTAGAATCTTTTTAGTCATGCCAGTAGTGTGGCTTTAGAGATGGCAATGTCGGTCGGTTGTTCGGTTGTTCGGTTGTTCCACCACTGTTGTCCGTACTGAAATATTACAACTATTGCAGGGATTGCAATGAAATTATGCATGGACATTCAGAGGATGACACTGATGTTGATGGTTCCCTGAGTTTCCCTCTGGTGCCCTCATTAGGTTGACATTTTGGATTTTTGGTGAAATATCTCAAAAAGTAGTGGATCCAACGAGGGTTAAAATGAAGGGCAACTGGACTTGGTTGAAGATACTGGAAGACGTTTCGTCCCTCATCCAAAGGACTTCTTCAGTTCTGAAGATCTTGTGATCCAAGATGGCTACTCTGAGTATCAACAGTTAGTGAAAGCTGTAGTTTATACTGTTTATTAGCACTTCTGTGTACTTGTGTCTCATAAATCTTCGTACACAAAGTGCAGCTACAGTGTTTAGTATGCATAAATACCGCACAATGCATTTTTTTTTTCAAACGGTGTAACAATGGCTAACCTGGGTAGTTGTAAACAATGGCTGGTCGTGCAAGGTTTTCCGACTTGTTAACTTGAACGCCATCCACTCGAGCGTGACGTCATTCCCAGCTGTGACCTCCGACTTCCGAGGTAAATGGAACCCACCATAAGGCAAGCTGCCTATGGTTCAGCACTTTTAAATATACCATGACCTGGGTGAGAATGTCAAAGTTTTTTAGACATCCGTTCTGGATGGATTGGCACAAAATTTGGTGCAGGGCATTCATGGTTTCCAGATAATGAATCCTTCGACTTTAGTGATCCTATGACTTTTCTGGTAGCTACACTATGAGGTTTACATTTGTGGTTTAAATGTGTCACACTGCCTATCTGATCGGCCCTGTTTAGTTTAGGTGTCTGTGAGTTTTGTTTATTGGTCTGTTCGGTATCTGTTATTTAGTATGTGTTTTAGGTCCATCTCTTATGTTACACTGTTTCGCCTGGTTTATTCTTGTGAGGATTGTTGTGTTGGTTCTCATTCTGTTTTCTTGTCTTACTACTTAGTCCTGGATTTCAGTTCTGTGTCTTAGTTCAAGTCTTAGTGTTTACTCCTGGTCTGTGTACTTCGGTGTTTGTTACTTTGCCCGTGTCTGCTCTGTGTTCTGTTCTTTGTTCAGTCTGTTTTCCCTGCTGTGTTTGTAGTCTATCTCTATGATTAGCTTGTAGTCTGTTCTGTGTTCCAGTTTGTTTCTTCTAAGTCAGTTTATGTCCCCTGCCAGTTTCATTTATTCATTTGGTTATGATCACTCGGTTAGCCTGTTATGTTCCGTTCAGCCATCTTAGTGGAGTTGCCTGTATTTCTCAGTTACTACTGTCTTGTGTGTTCTGGATTTTGAGTTCCAATTAGAGTCTTGTGTTTTGCAACCTGTTAGTATCTGCCTGTTTTCCCCTGCTGTCTCTCTGCCTGTCTGTGTCTCATCTCAGTCACCTCAGCGTTGCTCGTTAGTACCTGTGTATATATGCTTACTTGTTTCCCTCAGTCTTTGTCCGTTGTTGTGGTTTCTGCTTGTCTTGCCCTGCCTGTTTCCAACCTAAAACCTGCCTGTACCTTGTTTATTCTGTGGATTTTGGATTTCACCCGTTTTGGATTTTTCTGTTGGATGTTTGTTTTTGGATTATTCACTTTGGTTCCTTTGGACTCAGCCACTAAGTTGTAAGTGTGTTCGCTTTTGGTTTGCCTAATAAATCATCAAACTGAATCTTCCTGTTTCCGTGTCCTGCATTTGGGTCCACCAACCTGCTCTACACACTCTCATCACAATCGGTGACAAAATAAAAATAAAATAAAAAAAACGGACTTGTAACTTTGGAGATCCCTTAACAATCAATTTATCCAGTGCTTTGGTTATGACCAAATACCTGAAAAAACATAATCCTCAGCTTTGTTAACATACTAAACTAAGATGGTCAACAAGGTAAACATCATACCTGCTAAATGTCAGCACTGTCAATGTTAGCATACAAACATTAGCATTTAGCTTAAAGCACTCAAAGAGCCTCTAGCATGAGTGTAGACTCTTAGTCTTGTTTTCTAACTACTAAGTCACCCAGGCACAACTATAGCCTGATCACCTGAGTACAGGGGTCAAACAAACTTGAATGAGGCCTTTCAATTCCTCTGATTTACTACTTACAGAGATGACATATACCTAACCTCAGCTCTGCCAATGGCAACCTGCACTCAAAGCCATAATTTGCCATGAGGAATGTATTAACCTGTGCAATAAAGTTAAATGCGCAGGTGCTTTTCACTTGTGCTTGGTCATCAGGTTTTGAAGGGACAAAGGCTCAAGGGAGTGAGGGAAGATGGAGGACTGAGAGGTGCAAGATAGAGAAAGGAAAGAGATGGATGTCGAGGAGAAAGCTAGATGGACAGAGGAGAAGAGAGCCCACTCTTCTCCCAGCAAATGTCCAGACACAAAAGAGAACTTTTTGTCCTTTAGCTGCTGCTGAGGCTATTCTGCTGTCACACAGTGACACCATAATTACAGAGGAAGGACTAAAGGGAGACAGCAACTGCCCACTTAGACTCAGCAGGCAGGGGCAATTATACAACTCCTGCTCCATGTCTGAATTTAACTGTCCCTGTCTTTACATACAATCTCCTCTGGATCTTCAGTGTGTTTTCCTTAACATAACAGGTATTTTTCTCTCAGGTCCAATAGACAGTGGATACTTCCTCACATATGCACATCCAAGAAGGTCCCTATTCCTGCTGGATGCTGCCAAATAGGTTATGATGTTAAGACCAGTCTATAGACATGCCAAAGCCTTCTGAGCAATCAGTGGGAATGATATTCCTATCATTGTCGCTGCCCTGCTCAGAGGTAGAGGCCCTGATGGACATATAATGCTTTTTTCTTTTGAGGAATGATAACATCTCCGGAGCTTTTATTAGAGCTCCTACTGTGATAAGTGTTTGGCACTGTGTATGAATGGTTGATGTATGGCAGCCCTAGGCGATTATTATCCCCACCACATTCATCTCACCAAGACCATTGATTTGCAATTAGTCCAGGGGTGATGTTACACACTCAGGTCTCTCTTTTACAACCAGGTACAGTATCTTTTGTGTGCTGCGCTCAGCTATTGTTGTTGAGTCCCACTGTGTCGCCCCGGGCTCTAAGTCTGTGTGGATAAAGTATTCAGCAAGTGTGCTGTTGTCGACTTCCACCCTGATCCTCTGAATTGCTGTGTGTATAAGTATGCAGGTGGAGTGTCGATGTGTGTCTCCTCAGTCTCCCGCTCCTCCCCTTTCATGAGGTACGCAGGCGGTTTTATCAAACCCTGACTGGGAAGACAGATGGCTCTGAATAGGGGAGCCTAATGTAAAAGTGTGTGGAGTATGGCGGAGTGGGAGATAAGCAGCAGCCAGCCATTTCTCTCTGGCTGTGTTGAGGTACAGGGTCTTAAATCACCTGTTATCTCCTGCAGCCTCAGCCAGACGCTAATGGTCATCACAGCGGGCTGAACCCCGCAGGCAGCAGCAGCAGGGGAAGGCGGGGCGATGTCTGGAGCTGTGGACTCCACCGCTGCTGCAGCAGGCTTCACATGGACACACAGAGGGAGAGTGGATGTTTCATTAGTCTTTGTGCTGTACAGTATAGCAGACGTCTCGTGGACACAAAGCATTACTTACTGTTAAGAGTGATATCCAGACAGAATTATGGTATTAAAGACTGCATTTTAAAGGATTATTCTGGTTTCTTATGAGTTGGGTCTTATTTTCTGAATTTTGTCCATCATTTAGGGAAATATTTTACTCATTAAAGTATTTGCTGAGATCTGGGAAAACAGCAGCTTCACAACAAAGTTGCAAAGTCCAATGGGAAGAAGATATTCTGACAAATTGTGAATTAGCCCAGAGAGATTGTTCACACTGAAAGTTAAGTTAGATAGGGCGTCTCTCATTAGTTTGTTTGTGGGTTCACATATACATCGATCAATCATGCAAGTTTTAGTTCAGGTGTGAGCTCTTTTGTTTATCCTCATGAGTGTCTTATGAGGATAAACATCTTGAGTGGATGAGCATGAAAATGAAACCAAACAAAAATTGGACACCTTATTTGGTGTGTATTTGATTGTTGTTTGATTCCTAAATAAAAACATTTAATCTGCTAAATGCCAAAAAGGTGGTGACAGACTGGTTACATTGCATGCTGATGACCTAGTGTGGAAAAATTCTGGATATTGTTGGAGGCTTAACAGGGAGTGATGAGGAAAAGTGCAGCACAGACAGACTGCCTCAAGTTAAAGTTAATTACCACAAAAAATTAATTTCCCTAAATAGCGTATGAAGTTATATAATTAGTATTCAGTCCCCCCCCCCCCCAATCATATCGTTTCCTACTGGCCCAGTAGCTTTTGATCCATGGTCCGGTACTTGTCCATGGCCTGGGGATTGATAACCTCTTATCTGAAGCACTTTATTTAATGGTAAAATCAAAAATTAACAGTAATAATCCCTCATGGCACAGGAAAACCCTGTACAGTATAGTTAGTCTGTAAACTTTGATGAATGTTAACCACATACAGTTTGGGGAATATGTTTACAGTTTGCCTTCCTTTTCTCTTCCAAATAAGTTTAAACTGTATGTTTGTTCACAGGCCCTGACAACATACTGTATTTTCTCAGTCAGTTTTCTTTACTCTTTAAGCAATGTAGTCTTACATGAACACACAAGGCACACACATTTTCCTCTGTGGTTTTCTTGTTGGTTTGAGTTAGGCAGGGCTTCGTTGGAAAAAGGTGATGTCACAGACTTCTGTGCACCAATCAAAGTTTAGCAACATCTGAATCAGAATCGAATGACTGGGCTGTTCAGTCACTGTCTGTGAAATCGTATGACACAGCACCCACACAGTCATGATAAAGCATTTCATAGGAGGTTTTGCCTGTTGAACTCTGCTGAAAGGTCCACTAACTTAGACAGACTGAGCGGGTGGATGGGCGCGTCCCTGTACTTTGTGGGCGTGCTGTGCCTGCAGCAGATCGTGAGCAGAAGACTGTATAAGAGAAAAAGAAAAGAACGTTGGAAACCTAGTAATCAGAACAGTCTGAGCTTTTTGCTTACAGGAATTACTTTTGCTCTTACTCTTTAATTAAAATTGTGGCCACATTCAATATGAACATCCATCACTGTAACATTATATATGACGGAAAATAAGTGAAAGCATAATAGGTCCTCTTTAAAACCTGGTTAATTGTTTGACCGTGTTTCTTTCCTTGTCAGACACATTCCCAGATCTCAACAATTACTGATAGAAATAACGGCCATAACTATTAAAATAAAACATATGTTTTGTAATAAGTGACAATTAGCCTTTAAAACATCATCATGTGCTTTCACAATATTACAGTCATTGCCATCATTACCATGTATTTATATGCACTATTACGACATCATTGTCACAGTTCTAATAACACACTCGGTCTTCATCAGACTGGTAATACAAAGCGCTTTGTCTGTTTTACAACAAAAGGAAGCTACAGAGAGTCAAGTGACTGCAGCTCATTTATCTGTGGGACATCGCAGAGCTCTTGGACCAGCTGTGCTCTTTATAAAACTGTCAAAAACTCTTGGTAGCCTACCTGAAAGTCAGAAAGTTGTTGACAAGCATGTCCTGCTGTTATTTCTGATAAAAATTGATATACCTGAAGTGAATAGTTATAGTGACACTTATAACTTCAACAATTAGTCGATTAAGCCATAAGTTGTCAAGTATTAAAGTAGCCTAATCGCCAACTATTTTCATGATCAATTAATTGTTTTAAGTGATTCTCTGATTTCAGTGTCTCAAATATTTCCTGGTTTCTCTACTCCTCTGTGACAGTAAACTGAATATATTTCATTTGTGGACGTCATCTGGTGCTTTGAGGAAACACATCAACATTTTCTGACAGTTTATGGACTAAACAACTAATCATTAATCTGTCAATCATTTTCACAATTGATGGATGTTGCGGCCCTAGTGACACTGAATCAATTGCTTAAAATGGGTTTTAACTAGGGCTGGGCACGTTAAGGCGTTATTGTTAAGGCATTAATTAATTAATGCCGACAATTATTTCAATGTAGTTTTGTAGACATCGTCCCAACCCTACTGAACAGACTGTTTCTGCTGCTCACTGATAAAAGATACCTGATGCCGATACCTGTTCAGGGATAAAAAACAAGAAAATTGCACTGTGATGGCAACTTGTTTTAACAAGCTAGATAAAAGGTAATGCCCTGGCAGTGGCAAATAGCTTTGGTTTAATATTTGATTTGATTACATTGTTTAAGTTGAGATTTACAAGAAATATTTTATTGCTACTGTGTAAAGGGAATACTGCTGGTAAAATGCACCTTATTTGTTTAAAGTGTTTGCAAACCACACGTTATTACACTTTTGTGAATATAGCAGTACATTAAAATAAAAATTGCGCAATACACTATTTTAGAATTCATTAGGCTATTCAATTTTATGCTTAACAATGCAATTAATCACGATTAAAAATTTTAATCGTTGCACTGTATGGTTGCAGGCTGATAGCAATATGTAGAACTTTTATAGACTGCGTGTACAATGTTACATGAATATGAGCATTTAATATATGCATCTTTTAGATTTTTTAGTAAATATAATCTAGGCTCAATGCATGCCAAAGTATCCAACTGGAAGCTTACAAATATAGTGCCCTTGAAAACGTTATGTCCAAAATCACAAGGGTCTAACAATCAAAAATAATCAAATTTGTATTAATTTGGGCAGACCTCCGCCTTCAAAAGGGGAGTAGAGTGGCTGTGTTAGACCAACAGAATGAAACAAATAAGAAAATACACATTCCTTATTGAATTCATAAAGACAGGTGATACGGTAGCAAAATGTTCAGAAGACATATCTGTTTTTCAAACAATAAAGTCCTCCGGTGTGTCAGCACTCCATTAGAAACACTGATTTACTGGATTCACAGCAGGGATCACAGTTAAGTATAGTACGTGTGCCAAATAAAATGCCTTTGTTCCTCTGAGTGATGATGTACTCCTCAACGGCTTAAGTTGGCCCTGCTGTGTGCCAAGAATCAGGTTTATAGTGAGTCGCGATAACAGGTGGGAATAAAATTCGGAGATAATAAAATCCAAACAGCCAATTGCTGAGTTGATTTAAGGTGAAGAGGAGAAAGATTGACACCCTCCAATCTTCTCTCCGCCTTGTGAAAACCTGACAGTTTCTTGTTAGAGTTCCTCCCCTCATCTTTGATGTGAGCCAGGTACCGTAGGGCAGACTTGCTACTGCTGCGCCAACAGAGTACTGATTGGAGCCGGCCAGCACTACAATAAGCATTTCCATTTCCTCTCCGTTTTTTCATGAGTCAGTCAGAATTAATTCGGCTGCCCTTTACAAGATTAGAATTCCACGAGGCGATGGCATACCCACTTATCTCTATATAATATGAATTCCATCAGAGTCACACGGCCACATTGAAATCTTGGTCCATGTTCTTGGAGCATTAAAGGACAGGTACATAATATTTCAACTTGGTTTTAAAACAACACCTGCAAATACTGCACCTGCAAAATTATTGACATTTCCATCAGCCTCAGCTGTACTTTGTGTTTAAGATTTTATAGCAAATGTTAGCATGCTAACACATTAGATGGTGATCCTAATAATTATTACCTGCTAAACATCAGCATGTTAACAGCGTCCTTGTGTTAGCATGCTAAAGTTAGCATTTAGCTCAGACTACAGCCTCACAGAACTGTTAGCATGACTGTAGAAACTTTAATTGGGTCTCAGTTCGCACCGTTCCATACTTACACTTTGACATTTACACTTACATTTTGAGTGCATTCACATTGACAAGAATGAACTGAAGTGCGCTATGAGTACCCGCATGGTGTAAGCTACTTATAGCGGTCAAAGAAGTTGAGTGTGGAACGTTGGACACTTCTCACCTCCAAGGATGCCATATTGGCTATGTAGCGGAAGGAGACGGAGTGTAGGTGCCCAATCCATGGCTGCCTGATCCCTTCTGCACATGCGCATCATTCAAAGGTTTCCACAAATGTGCCTATTTAAAATGATCCAACTAAATCTTTCAAATCAAGATAAAAAGAGCCCAGCCCCACCCTCCCCCATCATCCTCTGTGACTCCCCCCGTCGCCACTGTGGACTCCTTCTGCTTCCTTTCCCTCACCAAAAAGGCTGTACTTCCTGCGGCAGTTGAAGAAGTTCAGCCTGCCAAAGTCAATGATCGTGCATTGATACACCGCCATCACCTCCTCCATCACCATCTGGTACACTGCTGCCACTGCCAGGGACAAGGGCAGGTGGCAGCGTATCATTCGGTCTGCGGAGAAGGTGATTGGCTGCAATCTTAAATCACTTCAGGACCTGTATGCCACCAGGACTCTGAGGCGAACAGGAAAATTTGTGGCTGACTCCTCCCACCCTGGACAAAAACTGTTTCAGACTCTCCTCTCAGGAAAGAGGCTGTAGTCCATCAGGACCAAAACCTCTCGCCGCAAAAACAGCTTCTTCCTGTCTGCAGCTAGCCTCATTAACAAGGCCCGGGTCCCCCACTGACATTCCCCCCTTACTCCAAATAATGCCAATGTCTCTGCATGTGTAAATATTATTTTATTTCATCATGCACAAACATGGCATATTGCACATATTTGTTGTTAATTGTTGTTGTTCTATATTTTGTCAATTATATATTTATGTACACAATATCTTCTTCCGTTGCAATATGTCTGCACAACAAACCCGGAGTAATGCACATGTAAATATCTGCCATGTTATTCTTTCCCTGCAAATAGTTGTATTATTTTTCTCTAATTCTTTTTATTATTCTACATTATTTATTTCTACATTTATCTATATCAACTGTATGTTTGTCTACGTGTAGCATCTTATCACCAAAGCAAATTCCTTCTACGTGTAAAATACTACTTCGCAATAAAGCTCCTTCTGATTCTGAGATAACAAAATGGTTTTTAATCACTGGAAATGAAAGTGTCCACTATGATGTAATACGAATATACTTAAGATATGAAAAACCTTGAATAACAGTACATTTTTAATTTCTAACAATGACAATTCAACAATGTAGCAACACAGAGGAGCCTAACCCCGGCTGATGTGCACAGCTGTAGTGTTAGCCGGTCGACATGCATACAATTGCTGACTTAAGTTTAGGCACACACCCCTGTGATGATTAGGGTAAGGGGCTTTGGGGAGCTGTCAACGTAGCTGGCTACCTAGGGACCACAAACTTATTTCATACTCGTAAAAATGGTGGCCAAGGAAGCTGCAGCTGTAGCAACTGCCCACAAAAGCAAGTAAAAGTGTGTTAATTTTTAATAAAAATTTAGTACAAGAAATGATATTGTTACACTTCGAGAAGAAGCAGAAGAAGAAGGAGACGGAGGAGAAGGAAGAGAAGAAGTAGGAGAAGATGGAGGAGGAGGACAAGATGAAGGAGAAAAAGGAGAAGAAATTATGTTCAGTCATTTCCCTCATTGTGCTCTCTACGAGCGCCGCAACATTTACACTACAAATGCAGAGAAAGAAACCTCCCCGCTATAAACCTGAATGCTCTCTATCAGGAGCAGAGTCCAATTAACAGAATAATTAACTGAACTAATGCCTCTCTTAAACGACTGTTACAGGCCACTGTGACAGCAACGAGTGTATTTTAATTAAAGTGCCCTCCAGTTAGCGGTGTGCGTTTATAAAGCCCATGAGGGAGTCTTTCCCAGTGAAAAGAGATGTTCAATGAACTGCTTTACGCTGCATGTGCATTGTGAACGCTTTGTCAACGTGGGCTAAATTGGTTACGGGTTGTTGTCAGGCAGGGGAAAATAAAGCAATAAAACTATTACTCTCCCTCGCACACACCAAAAAGCTCATCTCCGCTACCAGTGCTACGGCTTTCCTTATGGGTGTCCAATGAAGCATGCAGATCAGTGTTGAAATTAAAGAGGGATCTGTAATGAAACTCCCAGAGCCCCCTCAGTAAGAAAGTAACAAGACAGCCCATAAATAAGACACAGAGAACGAGATCATAAACGATTTAGTCATGCAGGAAGCAGGAAGTAGGACACTAGACAAGAGCAGGAAGTCTTCTAGTGCTTAAATGATGCACCTGCATTGTGGCTCCACAGGGAGAGATGTTTGGTATTTGGGGCAGAAATGTCATGCAGCTGTCACAAGGCATATTCAAATAAGGACGGTTATGTCTCTGTTGAAGGTGATGATCTTTCTCATCAGTTTGAAATGTAAATCAAATACAGATTTAAGAGATTTTGCTCTGAAATGACTAGAATATGGATCCTCTGAATGATTTATAAAACAAACTAGTGCTACTTCTTGAAGGTAGGAGGCAGCTCTAATCCTGGGATGCCAAAATGATATAAATTTCAGGGTCCTTCTTTTTATGGAGATATCAAAAGATAAACTTACAGTAATGACTTACTCTTCGAAAATAAATGGATACCCTTCAGGAAATGAACTCTTCAAATATATATATGTATAAAAAAGCCTTGATTTCCAGTTTGGAATGTGTGTAATGTAGCTGAAGCATGTGCAGCCTGATTAAATGAGCAGGTGTCATACGTTAAGAGATAGAGGAGCAGATGGTGAAGAGAATCAGACCGTAATGGGGAAAAAAAACTGTGTTGGTTTCTCAAGTTTATTCGATCTGTGGTTATCAAAGACAATGCCCAAGAACATAAATTATGAAAAAAAAAACAGCCTTCATGATGGGGACTTGATATGACATAGCATTACCATTTTCAAACATAAGCATATTTTTCCTCATTTATCTTAAAACAGCAATGTTAAAAGTAAAAAAACAAACAAACAAACAGATGGACAGAACAGACAGCAGAGATGTCTGTAAAGGACATTATCTCAGTGGAGTGCTTCTTTTGGTGAGCCTTGGGACGGCTCCTGTGTCTGTGTGTGTGCGTGCACCATGAGTTCACCATTCTCCACATAATCTTACCATTGTTCTAGAGGTCATCAGCGGAGTGACTGGAGTTCACCATTGTTCCAAGTGCTGGGGGCTGAGGACAATCCCCACTGTCACCACCAGCCTCCCACTGGCCACACAAACATTATTCAGTCGGGAGGAAAGCCAGAAATAAAAACACACACTGCTCACCAATAACCAGGCACCAGGTCGTGACTTGGCCCCTTAGACTTAAAATAGCGCACACAGGCACACTTGATTGGACACACATACATCCATCCATACACACACACACACACACACACACTGTACAGTATACAATGCACAATGCCCCATACACACAAATTAAGACTGTTAAAAACACTTGATAAAAGCACAATATGGTATTATAAAATTAATTGCACAAGTAGAGACAAGATGGAGGAAGCACAGTGAGTGAAGCAGGAAGAGGGGGAGGTGCAGCGGTGATCATGGCAAGAAGAGGATACAGTACATTCAGTAAACAAAAATAAAACTGGAGAAAAAGAAAAAAAAGGCAAGATTAAAATCAAAAAACACCGAAAAGAATTAAATAAAAATCAAAATACCTTTTTCCAGTTTGTCTCTATATTTTTTTTTTCAGTCATTGATTCGAAGCTATCTCTGGGGTGTACCAGTCTTACAGTAGCCCCCAGTCTTGTCTCCCAAGAGCGAGCTCGGTCAGTTGTGTGGATTTTAATTGTTTTCTTGCTTTATTTAAAATCAATGTTCAACGTCTACATCTCTACAGACCCAACGTTGGAGCATCGGGCGGGGGAGTAGTGGTAGGGTGCAAGTCTTCCATGACCTGACATATGCACAGGCAATTATACAAGTGCACACACGCACATTCGCGCACACAGACACACACACACACGCTCTACCATAAACATACAGAGTGCATTCTCATCCCAATCACCCCTGGGTACAGGCCTTTTCATTTCTTCTCAGCTTAGCGCACTGAGTACGCCTCTCTCTTCTGTACAAAAGCAGCCTCCTTCCCTGGAATCGGAGTCTGCGTGTTTCTCCTCAGTCCTTCTCTTGTTTAATTTTTTTTCATTTCTTCATTTACTTCTTTTGAGAGTTGAGCAGTTTGTCTGCCTCGGGGTATGTTGGGTACTTCACGGTCTCGATTTTCTCTTTGACCTTGTAGGAAGGGTAGAGACCAGTGCGGCCCAGTTTGCGGTTGATGCCTTTGGAGTACCCGTCCCAGTGGTTGCCGGCCACACCGATTACGTCACCGGGCTCCAGGGGAATGTCCTCACTGTTGCGTGGCTGGTGGGGGTAGACGGCAATCTGGTTGTGTGCGTTTTGACCTCCAAAGTAGTAGATGTCATCCAGGGAGTAGAAGAAGGAGGAGGCATCTGGGTGCAGCATCTGCATAATCTCATAGGCCACACGGCAGACCTGAGACAGGAACAGAATCAGGGATTAGTTTATATTTAGATCTGTAAAGGTAAATGAAGAAATTTAGAGGCTGTAGAGGCAAGAAAACATGCTGCTAGAAAGACAAAGGGACTTCTCACTGTCTTTTCAGACGAGGAGCGATTGACGCGCTTAGTAATTAATTTTCAATAAAAGGTTGGCGGGCAGGTAGGGAGGCATGGGCAATGTGACAAGCGGAGCAAGAAGGGGGCGCAATACCATGAGTTGAATTGTCTTGAACTTTTTTTCTACGTGATGCACAGCGCAAATTAGGGCTAATCAATTTGGGGAAAAAATCGAATTGCGATTACGATTCAATTTGTGATTTTTTTAAAAGTTCAATATTCACTGCCAGTCTATATTTGACGAAAGCTGCGACAAGCAGCACAGAGAAGATGAACTGGGCGGGAAGTCAGACACAGAATGGCATAGAGAATGAACGTTTGATTTTCAAAATAAAACACGCTGTGCAGACTTCCGATCTTATATCAACAATAAATACAGTTAAAACACACAAAAAAGAAACTATGTAACTATTTTACGTAGCCTAAAGCACAAAAATCAAGGACAACTGAACAAATTAACAAAATCTGAACAAGTCAGCAAAAATCAGGCAGGCAAAATGCTCTTATTCTGAAATGCACCATGTGGATATTTAGCCTGCAGAGAGCGGAGTGAAACAGGCTCACAGAGAGCCGTAGTTGAAGCACAGAAAATGACATTAACAGCACGTCAACAACGTGGGGCAGCCTGAACGCTCCGCTGCTAAAACACTTCAGTGTGAGTTGATGCTGAACGAACCATGGCACGGCCGCTGCCTGTGCCATTATCCCATGTTTTTCTCTAGTTTTGTTTGTTGTTGTAAAATGTACATGCCCTGTGCCTCTGATTGGTGAGTAGGACCATAAAAAGGAGAAGCATGGCGCTTGTGATTGGCAAGCACACAAGGATGACAACGGCATGAATTTGTAACTGCATGACTGTTTAAAACGGGTCAGATGCTCTGTATAATTAACCTACATTTTAAATCGCTGTCTTCACAATTAGATAATCACATTTTTTGATTAATGATTAATCATTCAGCCCTAGTGCAAATCGATGAAGACTGATCCTATCTATTAGGACATAAACAGGAGGGCCTTCGCACGGAAGATCTTCAGTGCAAGACTGGATGTGTCAGATAACATTACGTATGGTTTTAACTTAAGCTAGGCAATAAAGAAAACAGAGTTGTACTGGCAGGGATACAGTAGTGCACGGAAGCCGTTTCCATGGTTACCACACGTAGAGCACCTGCCTGTCTGTTCACATGTGGAGCGCAGTGAGACCCCACAGATCCAAACGAGTATGCAGGTGGAGTACCGCTCCCAGTCTGAGAAGACCTTAACACATACACATTTCGTTTCAGTCCCAATTAAAAAAAAGGGTGCTATATACAAGTGTGTTAACAAATGTGCTAAACGACTCATTCCAGGTCTGATCCTTGAAGTGGACCAAGTCCAGAGTGTGAATAGGAATTACGTGGTACACATATTGCTTTAAGGGCCGGCAGCAGGAGGCCCGTTTTCTGCGTGTTATAGATTCCATTGTTATGTCAAAGCTGGCTATGCTTTGAAACAGGTGAGTGAAAATGGGACAATGATGTTGTTGACAATCACATGACAAAGTGGTGCAAGGTTTGTCTTGTGACAAACTGGAAACTTCAAGTGATGATTGTCTTTCCTAAAGCTCTGACAGGCCGTTTTAATGCAAAAGCATTTATCAATTTGAATAGATAATGTTTTTTGCAGCCCTGTTTCATAATTCATAATGTAATCAAGTTGTTTTTGTTTTTATCGCATTGATTTTTATTTGTAATTCTTTACCTGCTTTTAAAAGTGTGCTATTAAAGTTGAAGTAATTGCTGTTACTTGGTTATTCCTATTCTTCTTTATACTTATTATCATTGTTAATTCAACAACAATGTCCATTATTTATCTTGGAAACAAGATCTAGGTTCTAAATCTAAGTATAAGGTCCACTTACTTCCAAAGCCAATACTTTATTTTGAACGGTAGTTTATGTGCATCATCAAAGGCATGTTAAGGAATTCTTATAGGAAACATTACATACCAATGTACGTATTGTTAATAACACATGCCCCAGAACAACAACAATAATTGCACTTTTGACTATATTTCCAAAGCTTTCTAAATTTATTCAACATCCATGCTTCCTTGTCAGCTACCAAGCACTCATCAAAATTCTAGTCAGCTCTCCATGTTTGGACTGCTTTCATCTTAACATCAAATCCATCCCGACCTTCACTTTCATGCGAAAACACTTCAAAATACCATTTCATGCAGTCTCTAAATGTGGTCTGAGGAGAGTGGATTGACCTGTGAGGAGAAGGTGCAGACCAGGAAGTCAGTCTGAGACAAGAAGTGGATGTCCAGGATGACTCCTCTGAGTGAGTTCTCGGTATATCGGTTGTGAAGGCCTGCCGACCACGATATGGAATTATCACTGATGAACTCATAGTCTGGATACCTGGAAGGGACAATTAAGGCTTAAGAATTAAGCAAACCTCAAATAAATATGGCTAGATACTTAGATAAAAACATACTCTGACATACCCAATGGACAGACTCAGAGTAGGCATAAACACACACACACACACACACACACTCCTGGACACTGACTTGGTCTTGGCTTCTTGCAGCAGAGAGGGGTCGTCAGTGGCCAGGTAAACCCGTTTCTTGTCGACGTGGACACGTCTGGCCAGATGTTGGAACTGCTCCTCCACATGCAGCATGTACTCCTCAATGGGGTGGAAGGCCGCCTCTGTCCCCACTTTGTCTGTCCTCCTCACATGGACTCTACAGTAAGACAAACAGGGACACAGACAGGGTTACAGACTAGTGTTGTATCTTAACTATTATTGAGAATAATTTAGTTCTATTTCACTGCTTTTTGTTTGGTTTTGGATAGTAGGAGAACACAATTTCAAGACTTCCTGCTACATATGAAACTTCAAAAGTCTGTGACAGTTGGCTGAAACTGAACCATAACCCATTGCTTTTGTCTCACACCCAGGGTAATATATCTTCCATTTCGGGCTACAGGAACTTCCTGTTTTACACCACGAAGCAAAGTTTGTTTGTGCTGTAAAGCAAAACAGCTTTAGAGCCACCAGTACACTTTTAAGTATAAGCTGCTTTAATGCTGAGCCATGCAAATCTCGTCTGCTTCCTCAAAACAAATGTCTGTGTTTAGAAACATCTAGGCAAGAGTGCTTGGACAAAATAGAAAACTTTTTCTCAGACACACAGGATTTGCAAATACTCGCAATGATCTATTGTCACGTGCGTAACAAGAGGACAAGTCTGATAGGCTGTCCTAAAGCACTGTATTAAAGAGAGGATGATCTACAAATGAATCATAATTAAAGGGAAACAAGGTGAAGGGAAATCATTCACTGGTAATAAATCAATAACAACACTGAGCTTACTTCTAAAAAAACCTACAGTGGTGAAACTAAAAAGGAATGACAGTATATTTGGGGAATCTTTTTATTGCTGGTATACATGCAAAGAAAAAAAGGGGGGGAAAAGGCAAACAGTGATAAAGAAGAAGTTTAAGAAATGGAGAGAGACAGAAACATAGACAGAAAGAGAAATAACCTGTCTTTGTCATAGCTTCCAGTAAGCAAGGACAGAGAGTGCCGTCACTGGCTGTACATATGAGAAAAAGAGCGCAGCTTGTAAACAGAACAAAGGATGGGCAAGAATGGAAATATTTTTTTCTCCTGACACACAAGCATCTCTCAAACTGATGGACGCTGAAACACAATTTTATTCCTACAAGAACTATTCAATTACAATATTACCCAGCCACATCTGCATTGTGACTTCTGGCCTTGAGGAGCAGATTCAATTATAATAATAACAAAAAAAAAATTCAGCTTTAATTTATTGACTGGAAAATTGAGTGTGTCCCCCCCCCCCCCACAAGTGCAACCAGCTGTCTACTGCTAAGCAAGGAGCAGCTCCACTGGAACATCTCGGGTAAGAAGCCTTTTTAAGGACAATAAAGAATATTAAGTCTTTTACTCCCCCCTTCGGGATTTCCCGACTACTTAAGGGTTTCAAACTGCTTCTTTAACCTCAAGGCTACAGCTAACTCTTTTGTGAGAATGAAGTAGAGCTAGAAAAAGTAAAAAAGAAACAGTCAAAGGATCAGAGAAAGAGAATAAACAGGTTGTACCTAATTTCTACCACTTGCCAGTGATCAGTCAGTGACTATAGGGGATGCTCGCCCGGAGAAACAGAGCTTTTATTTATGTGGCAAATGGAACCCAAAGAATGGATTGCGAATGAGTGGGTGGCAGGGGTGTCGGAGTCTTTGATCAGACAGAGGTCTTGACTCCAGGCTTTTCCATCCTTTGTCAGGGTCCCTCTCTCCTGCTCATTCGCTTCTTTCATGTCTACTGTTTGTTGTTCCTGTGAACCCTCTTTTTGTCTTGCCCCTTTCTTTCTCCGTCAGAGCAACAGAGGCTGCACTCAGGCATTGCTTAGCTCTTAGCCATCTCCTCCCTCCCTTAGCCCCCCACCCCCCGCCAGCCCCACACTACCGCCACAATAATTCAATTCATTTCTGTGTATTCATACAGTACTGGGAAGGCAGGGCAATCCTCATGGTGGGCGTAAAAGCATACATTAAAGACATCAAACACCCACACTAGACACAGCCAAGTGCTGATTCTGGAAGATTGTGACAATAGCATATAGACTGCATACATTTTTTTAGACCTCAGTGATGCCTATCAGCCGAAGAAGAATACAGCAACTTTGGGCTACTTGTTTTTTCAAACAGACATCTAAACATGCCAAAGTTATTCTTAAGATTTACCTGCACTGTTCATAGTTACAGAAGGGTGACAAAGTGAAGGAAAGGCCAACATAAAGTGTCTTACCGTAATAAGGTTTTGGGCCACCATGAGCCTCCAGAAGAGCTTAAGTGCTCTTAGCATAGAGTATACAAGTCTGTGGAATTCAACTTGAGGGATAAACACCATTCTTCTAAAAGACTGGTGTTTAAATGATGACCTCTCTCATTTATGTAATTTACACACGCAGCAGGCAGCTGTTCTTACCAAAAAAAAGCTATGAAATTGCACTGTATGTTGTTGATGTAGCTGGTGAACATAGTAGAGCATTTTACAGCCAAGAGTCAGATAGTTCCCTCAGGAGTTGGTGGAGACCAAAACAAAGCTAAAAGGAGAGTCCATACTGCACTTGCATTTATCATGTGGCCAGAAAAGTTACTCAAGATGAATGATAATGTTGTTTCGAATCTCCCTAATGTGTAAATAAGCAACTATTTGCTAACAAGTTCATCATACCTACATAAAAGGTCAATGCTGTGTTTACAGCTTGTCTTTGCAGTTAATGCAAGATTTAATTTTCAGAACCATACAACTAAAGCTGACATTTATTAGTGAGACACCCTTTCATGAATTACACATTTACTAGATTTCAGTTTATACCAATTTTTCATCTGTGTTTTTTGTCCCCACGTACTCATACTTGTTCTGTTTTCTGCTGCAAGATACAGGTGCTGGTCATATAATTAGAATTTCATCAAAAAGTTTATTTATTTCAGTAATTCCATTCAAAAAGTAAAACTTGGATATTATATTCATTCATTACACACAGACTGATATATTTCAAATGTTTATTTCATTTAATTGTGATGATTAAAACTGATAACTAATGAAAATCCCAAATTCAGTATCTCCGAAAATTAGAATATTAAGACCAATACAAAAAAAGGATTTTTAGAAATGTTGGCCAACTGAAAAGTATGAACATGAAAAGTATGAGCATGTACAGCACTCAATACTTAGCTGGGGCTCCTTTTGCATGAATTACTGCAGCAAAGCGGCGTGGCATGGAGTCCATCAGCCTGTGGCACTGCTCAGGTGTTATGAGAGCCCAGGTTGCTCTGATAGTGGCCTTCAGCTCTTCTGCATTGTTGGGTCTGGCGTATTGCATCTTCCTCTTCACAATACCCCATAGATTTTCTATAGGGTTAAGGTCAGGCGAGTTTGCTGGCCAATAAGAACAGGGATACCATGGTCCTTAAACCAGGTACTGGTAGCTTTGGCACTGTGTGCAGGTGCCAAGTCTTGTTGGAAAATTAAATCTGCATCTCCATAAAGTTGGTCAGCAGCAGGAAGCATGAAGTGCTCTAAAACTTCCTGGTAGATGGGCTGTGTTGACCTTGGACCACAGAAAACACAGTGGACCAACACCAGCAGATGACATGGCACCCCAAACCATCCCTGACTGTGGAAACTTTACACCTTCTTCAAGCAACGTGGATTCTGTGCCTCTCCTCTCTTCCTCCAGACTCTGGAACCTTGGTTTCCAAAGGAAATGCAAAATTTACTTTCATCAGAGAACATAACTTTGGACTACTCAGCAGCAGTCCAGTCCTTTTTGTCTTTAGCCTAGGCGAGACGCTGTGTCTTGTTCAAGAGTGGCTTGACACAAGGAATGCGACAGCTGAAACCCATGTCTTGCATACGTCTGTGCGTGGTGGTTCTTGAAGCACTGACTCCAGCTGCAGTCCACTCTTTGTGAATTTCCCCCACATTTTTGAATGGGTTTTGTTTCACAATCCTCTCCAGGGTGCGGTTATCCCTATTGCTTGTACACTTTTTTCTACCACATCTTTTCCTTCCCTTCGCCTCTCTATTAATGTGCTTGGACACAGAGCTCTGTGAACAGCCAGCCTCTTTAGCAATGACCTTTTGTGTCTTGCCCTCCTTGTGCAAGGTGTCAATGGTCGTCTTTTGGACAGCTGTCAAGTAAGCATGTCTTCCCCATGATTGTGTAGCCTACAAAACTAGACTGAGAGGCCATTTAAAGGCCTTTGCAGGTGTTTTGAGTTAATTAGCTGATTAGAGTGCGGCACCAGGTGTCTTCAATATTGAACCTTTTCATAATATTCTAATTTTTTGAGATACTGATTTTGGGGTTTTCATTAGTTCTCAGTTATAATCATCAAAATTAAAAGGAATGAACATTTGAAATATATCAGTCTGTGTGGAATGAATGTATAAATTATACAAGTTTCACTTTTTGAATGGAATTACTGAAATAAATCAACTTTTTGATGACATTCTAACTATATGACCAGCACCTGTATAAACAAGGGTAGTTTTTTAGTTTATTATAAATTGTGCTCTCTTGCATTGACGGCGAGTTAAAACAAAATTGTGAGAATGTTAATTAGTTGTTGATAATGTAAGGGGGAAATATACTAGTTTTTACCTGTGTTTTACTTTGAGAGCTCTGGGATTTAAAAAAGTATACAAAGGAAGCTTAATTCATAGGGAACCGACATGGCACAAGATATTACTAAAAAAAGATATATACAATAGATCCACCTCTTGGTAACTACATTGCCATGGCAATAATGCTGCTCTGCTATCTGCAATAGACCCAGTAACCCTACTTTCTCTCTCTCTCTCTCTGACAATCCTTGCAACCATTAAGAAGCATTAAATGGTGGCAGGCTGATAGCTTCTTTTAGTCGGTGGCTTCCAGCCTTCCTGCAGCAGTTGGTTGTGCTGGTGACTGAGGACGTGGGGGGGTCAGCTGGTATGAGTTGTTGAGTGCTCTCAGGACTAGCTGCCTTTCTATCTCTCATGGTACTCACTCCATCAACCTCTGCATCTCCCACCGCTGCCACCTTCTTGCCTCTGTCTTGCACCACTGACACTATGGATCTCTTTCAATGAAACTTTTACATCTCACATTCACCTCCCTCCATCACTTTTCCATGCACATACATATCGGCCTTCCCCCACAGTGCTGATAGAAGCGCATAGGCACTTTGTTGCAACATCAGTGCAGAGCAGAGTGGATATATCAAGAGCTGAGAAGGGAAGGGAAAAAGAGGGATTAAAACTTTGTTCTATCCAGCACTTCACTTTCAATAACACTTTCCCCCAGTGATATAGAGGGAGAAAATGGTGGGATATATGAGTGTGTGTGTATGTGTGTGTGTGCGTGTGTTGGGGGTGGAGATGTGGGGGGAGTGGGAAACACAAAGAACAGTGATAGAGATGTCTGTAAAACTATGAGACCAAGAGAATTGTGGGTAGGGATGTGCGCCCGGGGAACGTGAGGGAGAGGTGAGTGTGAAATATAAAAATTTGAAGCAAGATGAACAAATGAAGAAGGAGCAACGATCACAGATGAGAGGATGTGAGAGGACGGGGAGATTGAAAAAGTTGGGATGAGTCACAGAAAATAAAAAATGGAGGGGGGAGGGGGGGTCAAAGCGGGATTGGAGAAAGAGACGGCAGCTGCTGTGGTGATGAAAGACAGAGAGGTAGAAACCAAAGAGGAGAGCATCTGAAAAAAGACAGACAGAGAAAAGAGAGAGTGTAACAAGAGGGAGTGAGAACTAAGCAGAGCAGGACAAGGAAAAGTGAGGAAGAACGGTGATGATCGCCCGCAGCAAAATGTTAAGAAGGTGTGAAAAGGAGGAGTTATGAAGGGCAAGGAGCTGGCACAGAGACAATGAACATATGGATGACAGAGATATGAAGGGGATGACAGAACTAAACCAGGCTGGCTTCATAAACTATTAGCATATAACCCTTAGCGTTTGTTTTAAACTACTTCCTTTACCAGGCGGGTGGAGTTGGCCTCATGGGATGGTGCAGAAACTTTAGACAATCTCAGCAAAGTCCCTAAAAGTAATTTCACATACTTTTCCATGACTGACAGCTTACCAGTCATTATGTGCATTGTCCTAATATGTTCTCATCCCATCCCATCTGCTAGACCCAGTAGGTTTAAACAACTGAGGGAAATTATTTGCAAAGGCCTATTTGATCCGGGTTTGAAACGCTGCTCAAAGATAGGTGGAAATATTTACGAGTCAAGAGAGGCTGGCAGACAGCACATGAATGTTGGTTGACTAAGCGCCTGACAGGGATACAGAGAAAAATAATCGTAAATAAGCAGGTAAACGTGTCCAACCTATTTCTTAGAAGCTGCTTTCAGAAGTTGCTTACAGTTTTGTGACTGTATACATTCCCACGAGGGGTGGTCCCCATGGGAACCGAGAACCTCACACTGATGAATACTCTCCAGTTATACCGTACAGGACTATAAGAAGTCCCAAGTCAGTTTCAAGCTGTGAAAGCAGAATCTCTGGAGACAGCACAATGCTGAGTAGTCACAATCATAATTGAGACAATTTCAAAGACAGAAATCAGACCTCAAAATGGCATATTTGAAACTGTTGGTATCATCTCATCTTCACCATTAATGCCATGTTTCATGGAAAAGTAATCCCTAGGTGGTGTAGTCAGATATTAGGACACTGAGGTGCATTGTATGGAATGTGGAAACCATCCTGTCTGCAATGCAGAAGTGCACTTCCATGAGGATTGTTTAAAGATAAGGATGGCATTATTGTATATTTTTATACACACAGTGTTTCCCACACATAGACTTTACTTGGGTGTGCTCCCCTGGTATATTTGTTGACCCAATTTAGCATTTTGCAAAGAAAACACAGAGAGAGTTGCTATCTATTACGTTAAGATGCAGACACGGTGGATATTTTACAAGCACGGACCAGGTAAACAACAGTGAACACACTGGTGCAGGTGTCACTCCGTACAACGCTGGTTTGTGTTTCGATACTGTAGGCTTTGTCATTAACAACCCTCCTCCACATGCGGCGCACCTGTGGCTAAAAACAGAATTGCGGGTGAAAATCTCGAGTTCTGTGTCATCTCAGCGACTTTATAAAACACAGCATACTGCTGATGGAGAATGTCACCAGGGCAGACACATACAGGGAGAGAGAGAAAGAAAGAAGCAGGGCAAGCTGCTGTGTTTGCAGCAGAGGTGTACTGAAGGTTAAAGTGTGAACTGTACTAAAGGGAAAGGGAGCAGTTTCAAGTAGGCTAGTGAGTAAACACTCAAATAAACTTGGAGAATAAAGCAGAATTAAAATGGTTAAATAATAAATTATAATAATAATAGGGATCCCCTGATTTTTCATCAAACAGGTTGACTTTTGTGGTTTTGAGTGACATGTCTCAACAAGCTATGGGATGGATGGAAGTACTACAATGACAAAATACCTGCAAAACAAATGACGTTCCCATCATCTTCAGCTGTACATCTTGTTAGTGCTAAATAGCAAATAAACTGAGCTAAACTAAGATGGTGAATATGGTAAACATCATACATGCAGAGCATGTTAGTATTGTCATGGTGAGCATGTTATCATGCTGATGTTCGCATGTAGCTCAAAGCACCACTGTGTCTAAGTAGAGCCTCACAGACCTGCTAGCATGGCTGCAGTCTTGTTCTTATTGTCAACAAAGGCCAAAAACAAAAGTGTGTTAGTCTGTCTCTCAATACTTATCGACTTCCCTCCCCTGCCTGTGGCGCACAGCCCCAAGCCTGTTCTTTCCTACTGAAAATATAAATCTTAAAATAAATAAATAAATAAGGCTCAGTAACTTTCTCAAAACAGCTGGGCATTGTAGCTTTTAGCAAACATTATTCAAACAGGAGCAAAAAGTGCATCAGTTAAGGCCATTTTTAGTGGAGGATAAATACTAGACAGTATTTATGACACCAGCAGGGTGTAATGTAGGGTCAACTCAAAATAAACTTTGGTGCTCATGTTCCTTGTAATGAAGGAACACGTCATCCAACAGTGTGGTTCATTTATGTGCTTTTAATAGTCTTTGGGAAACAATGGAGGTCTTTGGCACAGAGGAATTAGCTAAACCAGGCTTTGGCCACATAGACAATAATTGTTAAAAGGATATATTCACTGTTGTTTTTGGTCTTTTCATGGGATTTGTTGACAATCCCTTATCCTTTAATTAACAAAGACAGTTAAAGACAAAGGAAAATCTGCCAGGCTATTCATTTTTAATGCAGTCATTAACTGTGTTATTCGCTTCTCTTCCCTTTTCTTGTTTGGTTTTACTGATTTTAAAATCAGCCAACTATTTATTCCGTATTCAGTTATTTTTAATAGTAGTGGTATTATATGTCTGATTCTGCCTTGTTTTATGCATTATGACATAATGTAAATGTCCCCATCAGGTTTTTTTAAGCCTCTAGTCCAATCCATGTCATTTCATACTGCTGAAACCAAATCCTGATGTTAAAGTAGTTCAACAGAGTGATGAGTACAGAGTAATGACATTTCTTTAAACAAGTGAATTTGCATGAATATGAGCTGTACGAGTGTAAAGCAGTGAAGTAATGAAAAAGCAAAAGCCTTCCAAGCATTAATAAAGGTAGAAAATTAACCAAACAAAACACTACCATCAAATTAAGTTACTTTTAATACTATTGTATTAACCTCGTATTAACCTCACCCAAAGCAGTGTTTGTATTCCACCACAGCCCTTTCGGCTATGTCTTTGTTTTCTTTTTCCTATGCCTTCTGTTTGCTTTGATTGCGAAGCACTTTGTAAATGTAATTGTAGAGATATGCTATAAGAACAAAGTAATTATTATTGAAGTGTTTAGAACCACAAAATAAGGAGATGACAAAGCCACACACACAGTGAGAAATGATAGCTGAGTGTTCTTACCCGATGATGGGGTGTTTGAAGCCCAACTTGGCGGTGGTCTGTTGGATCTCTTTCTCCAGCCACGCCTGTGGCCGCACCAGGTACTTGACAAACTGGGACACCCACCAGACAGAGGGGTCACCGTGCAGACGATGCAGGCGTGGGGCCAGGTCCTCAGGGATTGCCAGGGGCAGGTAGGGCGGCCGAGGGTGAAGACTGTCCACTATAGGCAACTCCACAACCTGAACGTCCTTATCATGGGCTTCTCCTGGATGGGTAGAAGAGGAGCACGTTGACATTATACACTTATTTAACATTTTTGACAGCACAGTTCAAGTTTAGGGCTGTAACAAATGATTAAGTTTATTATCGTTAATACAAACATTATTTTTGTCTATTATCAATTATTTAGTCTACAAGATGTCAGAAACGAGTTAAAAATGCTCATCACAGTGAGTTCGTCTCACCCAGAGACCAAAGTAATGACTTCAAATTGCTTGAGAAAAGCAGCAAATGGTCACATTTCTATGCTTAGCTAGCTATACCTGCACAGGTACTGGTGAGACATGAAATATGATCCAGGAAGCCCTGTTTGAGTAACATTTCTTTAACCTTGAATGCTCATCAGACACCAAAACACTGCACAGTGGTTTATAATACTTTGAGACAGGATTTTACAACTGTGGAGAGTTACTGCAGCGAGGTAAACAGTAGAAATACATTGTTTACAAAGCCCCTTGCCAGATGATGCATGCCACTGTGGTCCAGCAAAAGTTTAGCCAGGTTTACTTTTTTGCTGGGGCCCTTTGTGTTGGCACCCTTACTGCGTTGCCGGTCTGGCCTCATTCAAATATGCTGGTATGCTTTTGTTATTGTCAGCTATGAAAATTTAATTGACTTGACTGAACCAAGCCCAAACCCTGTGTGAGTAACAGATTGTCTGTAGGATTACAATTCATTTTTAGTTCTGATGGAAAGACAACTTGCACCTTTTATTCTAGTTTGAAGACACCACTTTCTGACAAAACTGACTAACATCTGTAGGTTTACTGAGCCTTTTTTCCCCTGAAAAACAAAACTATACATTATATTAGTAAAATGTAAAAAAATATTATGTTGCGGTGCAGTGAGACATTTAAGCATTATTCCTCAGCCTTATTACATTCATTCCTGTTCTGTTTCCCACATGAATCCAAATCTCTGATACCCTGTGAGTCCAGCTTTTGTGATTGACAGCTGCTCTTTGCCTGTCCTAACTTAAATGCCAAGGTAAGCTCCTTTCTATCAAGGCTGTGTATGGCCAGGGGCTGATGCAAGGACCTGTATTAGAGGGGGTGGGGAGCGGGGTGTCTGGCATTGGCCCCTACAGGCTGGGTCTTGCTTGGCAGGAGCCCTGGGCAGAGGGTTGAGGAGTGCTGATTACGAAGGTCACCTCTCTGGGCCGCATAAAGCCCCTGTGAACTGTCAGACCTCCACACACATCAAGGCCAACTGTCCATACACTAAGACACATAGGGCTCGATTTACTAACATCCTGAATAAAGAGTGCTAAATTGCGTATGCATTCTAAAATATTGCATGTGCAATTTTACTACCTGTTATGGGTGATTTACTAAGAATTATTGCGTAGATGACAATAGGAGCAAACACAATGGAGGTGGGGGTATTTAAATGAGGGTTTTGCGTGTTTTAATGGTTTCCGCCATGGAGAGTCAAGGGAGGGAAAGCAGCCACAGTGTAAAAACCTTGGTTTGTTTCGTTCAGTGCGTCCCGAGTATGTGGAAATCATATATACCTGCCTGAGATTGCACTAAGTACTTAGGACAGAACATGGAAAAACTGCTTTGGGAAATCCCAGTAGAAACAGCTACAGTATGCTGGAATGACCCAGACGCGAGGAAATGCCAGCAGATCGTGCTTCATCCAGCCAGAGGGAACAATCACCGATCGTGCCCGGTCGCTCCGAGATCTCCTGTCCTTGGCCCTGTACGCCCAATTCCCTCTCGGATACCTACAATTGGTTGTATTGCTATATTATGACCGGCGCACTGTGAACAGTTGGTGATTGTTCCCTCTGGCTGGATGCATTTTACGCGTGATCGGTGCTCTACTGCAGCTGGGGGCTCTCCGCAGCGCCACACAACTTTCTAAACTATTCCATCTCACGGAGAAAATAAATCAGGTCGAAACAAAATTTGCTTTATTGGCATGAATGTTAAAACAACAGTACTGCCAAAGCTAAAGGAAAATACAAAAAAATCTATTCATATAGTTCATTGAATAAATAAAATTACTGTATTTCTATATATTACATATAGAATAATATTATCTAATATTGTTACGCCCCAAATTGCATATTCATTAAGGCAAAAGCACTAAAGGAACAACAGGTGCTATCTTGCGCTTTTGAAAGACGTCACTCTGCGTGCACACCGTTAGTAGATCAGCTTACTGTACGTGCTAATTTGTTGGTGATATCAAGTTTGCACACATTTTTACTCACGCAAACCTTCAATCAGGCCCATACTGTACATATGCACATGTGATACACATGCAAACATGCATGGACACACCCACCTAAATGTACGTGGAAATACATACACGCAATAGGCACCTGTATGGTGTCTTGTCGACAGTAGGAAAAAAGGTCATCCAACAGTGACGACTAAGAGGGATCCAAATAAAACAACCATAAAAACAAATGCGCGCGCACACACACACACACACACACACACACACACACACACACACACACACACACACCCAGCTAATCATCTCACCAGAAGGGATATGCCTGGCAAACAAAAACCTTCACTCTCTTTCAGTCTTAAAACAACGTTTTTTCTTGTCCGTGTGTGTCTAAACCCCCGATTTACGTAAAAACAAGTTTGAGGCCTGTGTTCTGTCAGACTAAAGTGGCTTCTCTAACCGACACAGACAGGCCTTAATATAGCTGCAAACACATCCACAACACACTTCCAAATAAATGGCATAATGACTCATTAAAAATGGCCTTTCAGAGAAAGGGTACCTAAAAAACATGTTAAAAACAAGGACAGAAACAGAGGCTTTAATTTGCGTGTGTGCATGCCCGAGCATGAACTGAATATAAATTGGTAAAAGCATTAAATATTGAACAGAAAAATATTCCCAGGCCTGTCTTTGCTTATATAACAGCATTGGCATGATTCACATAAGGGGGAATGGGCATATTTTGAGGCCTGCTCTTCTTGGCACAAATGTACAGATATGCAGTATGTCTTCCTCCCACAGCTACTTAATTAGATCACAAAGCTCTTCTAAATTTCATCTCAACTCCAAAGCTTCTGCATAAATTTCCTGTATGCATCATGACTCTAAGCATATAGGTCTGCACTGACAAAGAAATCCTACACTGTATTTTAAGCCCACGATGTATACAGAGCCTAATCAATATTTCATAAGATTAACATAGCTATGAAACTGGAGAACCGAGAGTGACATCCAGACACAAAATACGGAGCCTCCCCATTCATAATACATTTGAGGGTTTATGAACTTGGAGAACTCTTGTTCTAGTCTTTACATGGTAGGGAACATTATGTTTCTCCTGCTGCTCACAGACTCACTCACAAGGCAGTAATATCTCTACTGAGAACCTCAAAGGAATACACTCTCTTTGGCAAATTAGCTCTTTGATCAACGAACCATTGTTCAACAAGAAGACTGGTTTCCCTATGTGTGTTCAGAATTTAGTCTGTTATACCCGGCCTGTGAGATGGTGTTAAATTCTCTCATGCTGTCCAGTGAACATAAAAGTGTTAGGTAAAACAGCAACATGCACTAGTGTGCGAAATGGACCGCAGGGCTAGGTATTGAAACTCATTATTTTCTTTTGGTATTGTCAGAAATATGTCTGTAGTACCAAAAACTAGCATTGAATGTCAGTTCAGATTTAAAGTCTTAGTTGCTACCTTGTGGGTACCGTATCAGCCTAGAATCCTGTCCAAAGAAAGGTACAAGGCAGGTCAACCTTCAATATTCCCATTTCATTCTGATGATCTAATAAAACAGATTCAGATTAACTGCACTTCCTAATTCAAAGTTCATTTTTGCCGGTAGTATTTTTATCTAGGTTAAGTTCTTGTAAGGTTGTTTGTGTTTAGAGAATGTTTAATGTTTGAGACTTCTGGCTGCTTTTGTTAAATAAGAATAAAGATTTGTCAGAAAGAAAAAAAAAAAGAGTCCTGTTTTGCTGTTAGACCCATAATTTTGGTATTTTCTCTGCACCAGAATCAAAAACTTCAAACAATATCCAGCCCCTAGAGAAGGACAGGCCAATGGGTGAGACCAGCTTTTATCAATATTCTTATTATGCTGATCATTTATAATTCATGCATATGTTTTATATGTGTATGTGTATGTCTTTCTTGTAACATCAACACACAACCTGTTTTCTGCTTTCAGTCATTTTATGTAGCAAATCATAGAGGGGCACACTGTGCATACTTAAGATTTCTTTAATGTGGATTTTCTTGTAATGTTTTGTTTTTCCCATTTCCAAAACGAAAATGAGCAAGTTCCATAATGACTTTATCGCTATGTTTGATGCCACCCCCACAAGCTATATGTTTTCCTGACAGATGCATATACCATGCATCCTTTCTCTGTCTGTACATGTCTCACATCCTATGGTTGACACTTAACAGAAAGTGGGCCAACCATGTAAAGATAAACGAGGAAAGTTGGAATCTGGTAGGGCTGCTAACTAAAATACCAACATAATATAGCAGAGACAGGATGATAAGGGTTCAAGAGTAACATAATGATTATGAAGGTACAAAGTTCCCTGCCATCCGGGCACTACGCAAAACCCGTTTTCATTTGCCTTGTATGTAAAAAAAACACAAAACAAAAACTGGTTAACCACAAACTAAAAAGTCATCATAACATAATGCATGCAAATTTTGGGGCTTGTATTGATATTTTGAAAACGTGCAGTGCAGCACCTTTTCAAAATATCAGTATTCACTACATTCAAAGACTGTAATTGTAATGGCAAGGATTCCACTTCCACTTAATTAATGAGATATTCAATGTATATCTACTTATTAATCCAAGGATTTAGCATCCCTTTGTGGTCCAGTACCCCAAGGAATGTTCTTGCATGCACTCTTTACAAAATAGGCATGACCACAGGCGTAGCAAAGTACCCAACAGGCTTACATTAGCTATGCCTAGCTAGTTAGCCAGCTTGGTCAACAGAACATACAGCCTCTGCAGATTGCAAAACTTTATAAAGGACAAGAATTCATAACACTAAAAGGCCTGGGTTTGGAAGTGGCGTAGCTGGATGTTAGCTGTGAGCGGCCGGATGGCATATATGGATCTATAGGAGGGTGTTTATAAGACAGACACCAGAGACAGACATTAGATAGTGGAAAAGGACACATGAAAGGCAGGAGAATAAGAGAAGGAAGGCGCTGGGAGAGCAGGAGATAAGGAGGGAGAGCCCAGGAGAGCACAAGTCAAATGAAGCGATAGGAGAAAAATAAAGAGCTGATACGATGCAGCAATGAGAACAAGAAAGCAATGAGAAAGAAAAGGATAGAGAGGGTGAGTCGCAGTCTCATATTAAAACCTCCAAATCACTCATCTTCATTTACAAATGCTTTGGTTTTGTCAACTTAGCGGAGGCAAACACACTCATACTGTAAGAGTCCCCATTTATCATATTAAAATCACAATTATAATTCATGCCTCTACGCAATCTCCTTTATAAATGGATGTGCTACCTCTATATTAGTAGGAAGATCCATTTACCCCAAACAAGCACATTGATCTTTGGTTTAAGGTATTCTGGCACAAGGTACACATCTGAACTACCTTATTCTTTAACATGGTGTTCATTATGGACAGTCTATGACTGGTGCAGAATTCTAATAACATACCTAAATAATAAGAAAAATAGTCTACAGCCATGGCCAGGTACCTTGGGTGTAGTAATCTAGCTAACGTTACTCTCCAGGCAGTCAATGGACATAAAGTTGTTACTGTGATGTAGAGACAGAGCTCAGTTAAAACTTTATGGATGAAAGATACTTTTGTTACAGATTAATAACTCACAACTCTGAAACTCTTGCTCCAGTCCATGTTGCCAAGCTGGTCAGCAACATGTAGCCTACAGCTGAATCAAAGCCCTGTTTACGGGCTTCTCACTGACCTGCCCTTCTCTACTTCTGATTAGCTAGTAGTCCTTAACTAGGAACTGTGCATGTGCAACTCCCAACAAAGATCATTTAGAGACAAGATGTATCACTCCATAGCTAAAATGAAGCGTTCAACACAGGGTGAAAAGAGGAGCTGCAGCAATGTGCAGTATGACAAAAAATATGGTGTTTTTTGAAAATTAAACCATGTAAACCTGTTCTGGTACAACTCCTAAATAGGATTTTGAACCTGAAAATGAGCATAATACTACCTCGATTTACATTTGTTAAGAAAAGCCCAATTTTCACATTCAACACTAGATTAAATACTGATGTCAGTGGATTTTTGACAGGGAAATATTTACATTGCACATGACAAGCTTTCAATGTGAATATATAGGACCGTTTAGTCAGTCTGTGCCACAATCTGGGGCTGCAACTGTGAAACACATGCACTCTTATCAGTATCCACAGCTGATGTCAGAAGACTCCTTCTGAGAGTGAATAGCCATGTTTTCATCTAATTGTTATGCGAATTTTAAGCAGACTTTTGAAATAAAGGTACTTTATTTTTCATTTACATGTAGTGAAATTCATCATCTGCATTTAACCCATCCCTAAGGGAGCAGTGGGCAGCCACTTTACAGAGCCTGGGGACCAGCTCCAGATTGAAATGTAGTGTCTGGTCAAACGAAACTGACTGGAGACTACCTAACATGTTTTTTTTGTGATGGTGGAGAAAACGGGAGCACCTGAAGGAAACGCAGACACGGGGAGAACATGCAAACTTCACACTGAAAAGCCAGGGTTTGAACCCAGGACCTTCTTGCTGTGAGGCCACAGTGCTATCCACTATGTCACCGTGCTGCCCATATGTTGAAAAAAAAGTAAATGCAAAATATGTGAGTTTCCATCAGCTGGTTTGGAGCGAATAAACCAGGCTACAGCAAGCGTAGTTACGTTGGTAATTGACGTTACACATGGCTGTAATAATCAAGACGTATGGGTTCCAAACCAGAAACAGAACCTGTCGCATGGTCCTGAGGGCCATTGATCTCAGAAAAATGGAGAGAGGTCCTCAGGAATGTGTTTCAAGCGGGCAAACTGCTACCAGCCACGTCTCCTCGAGTTTCAAGTGCGCTCTGTCAGGACTTATTTGGCAAAAGTATTTCCATCTCCTATTTTGCACATTAACAGTTTTTCAACAAAGGCAAAAACCACCTCAAGCGAGCGTAAAAACTTTTTTGCGAAATTAAGTTTTTTTTCCTAATTTTGCTGTTTCCATCAATCTTTTCTAATGCGATACATTAAAATGCGCATAAAACATGTTGATGGAAACACAGCTACTATGTGTAAATCCCTAGCTGTGTACTACAAACTAGAGATCAATCTGGATTGGAGAAAGAGAGGAAGAGAAAAAGAGAGTGTGCCGGAGCAGGCGACCAGACAAGAGCAGCCGTGTTTCCATCAACATTTTTTAATGCGCATTTTGAAGTATCGCATTAGAAAAGGTTGATGGAAACATCAAAATTTGAAAAAAATTCTTAATTTTGCTAAAAAGTTTTTACGCTTGCTTGAGGTGGTTTTTGCCTTTGTCGAAAAAGATTAAATGCGCTAAATGGGAGATGGAAACACTTTTTCCGAATAAGTTCTGATGTAGTGAACTTGTAACTCAGGACTGATCAGCTGTCTCTGCTGTCGGCATCTTGCACCGTTGTGCAGAGTTGTGCATGCCTGCCGAGAATTTCATGCACCTTGCGGCTGGTAACGCTCATTTGTGCTGAGAAAAGAGGTGGATGCAAATCTCGGCAGGTAGCCTTCATCAGCTGTTCTGCCGAATTACGCGTTCACCTCTTAAAGCTCCTTCTCAGATACTTTATCCTGCACACTGACGGGGGTTATCACTGCATATTTTTGCTGAATCTCAATGAATGCCACTTCTACTGAGTGTAATAAAATATTAACGACTCTAAACGTTCATTCATTTATCACCATTGATGAACCCCATAAAGGATATTATAGCGTTTAAAAGCATTATTTTGAGGTGCATACAATTCTCGGCAGGCATGCAAAACTTGGCATAACACCGGATATTCCCATATCGTGCTGAGACATGGCTGGCAACTTGCCTGATTTGAAACACATTCCTGAGGACCTCTCTCCATTTTTCTAAGATCAGTGGCCATCAGATTCATGCAAGGTTTTGTTTCTGGTTTGGAATCAATACGTCTTGTTTATTACAGCCATGTGTAACGTCAGCTACTGACGTTATTACGCTTGCCATAGCCTGTTTTTTTCGCGCCAAACCAGCAGATGGAAACGCACTTATTTTGCAATTTCTTTTTGCGACATTTCAAAAGTACGCTTAAAATTCACATGACAATTGGATGGAAACAAGGCTAATATCAGGCTGGCTTTTACTCGTTGGCATGAGCGAAAAGCTAAAAGGATGCAGGACAGATGCCGAGCTGGTCTTCTTTGTGTTGGACTGGTAAGTAATGACTTATTAGCTGGTTGGCTGGCTTGTGTTGTGTTTGCTTGATGTTTGTGTGTGTTGGCCAGCGGTTTCACAGACAGAGGTTCAGCCCCTAGCTATAAATTTTGAGTTGATGTCAGCAAACTTACTAGATAACACACTCGGACATCGGTAAATTAACTGTAAGCACTCTTGCATTGGTTGGGGCCTAGCTTTGTTGGCTAGCTTGCCACCCAAGTTTAAGCAACATTATGCTGCTGGAGAGAGCGATGGGGGTGTCGAGCCGGACCCGGGAAAGTGGGAAACATAACCGGGCTCAGCAGCTTCTATGTACATAATATTAGCTAATGGCAGAGGCTAAAATACAGAAGAGGACGGTGACAGAGTCAGCTAAGAAGAAAGCGACCAAGCGAGGTTCATGACATAAATGGCTGCGAGAAATACGCCGGGCTGGCAGTCTGTCTGTGTACAAAGTTGGACTAACATTAACTAGTAATATTGCTGATAACATTATGATGTCCTGTGTTGTTGCACTTGATGTTTGGCTGTGTTGACAAAGCTGGAGACTTGCTATTTTCATGGTAATGTAACAACAACAAATGCATATATACAGCATGCAAGAATCAGAATCATGCAGAACCTGATATGATCACATTTCCACACTGTTAAAGAAAGCTCAGAAACAGCTGTATTTCGTAAGGAAACTTAAGAAGGCAAAATCCCGGTGCCAAGTTCTTATTAGCTTTTACAGAGAAGCAATTGAAAGTATCCTGACTGGAAACATCACAAACTGGTATGGGAGGTGCACAGCCTAGGATTGGAGGGCTCTGCAGCGGGTGATTAAAACCACTCAGAAGATCCTTGGTACCCATCTACCAAGATTCAGTGATTTCAGTGTGGTGAGGTACCTATGCAGAGCTCAGAGGATCCTAAAAGACAGCACCCACCCAGTCACAGCTTTCTGACCCTGCTGCCGTCTGGCAAGAGATACAGAAGTATCTGCTGTCGCACCACCAGACTCCAGAGCAGCTTCTTCCCCCAGGCTGTGAGACTTCCTAATTCATCCTCGGCACTGTACCAGGTAAAATAGTTTTATTTCTGTGACGTGTTATTCATCCACCCATCTAGTGTGTGTCTTTTTTGCATAGATCGTTTGCCTTTTGTGTGTAGCATAAAGGGGAACTACAACTTAATTTAAAATTAAATAAATCTACCTTGTCTTCCTCAGTTAACACCATAAATTTGCTATAAATGCTGAAATTAATTTCTGAAAGATATTCTCAGCGTACAAGAAATTATGCATCAAAACGGTGCATGGACCCTGAGTTAAAGAACAATGATCATGAACACTTCTGCAAAAATGATCCCCTACAATCTCTGTCTCTATTAACTTACTGCAGGTCAGAGAAGCAGGTTGTTTACTAGATCAAGTCACAGGAATTCTTGGCAATGAAACCTTTGAACAATAACCTGCTGCTGCTACATTGGCTGCCAAAGTGCTTTAGTCCTGCTTAGCCAGGGAATTCACACTTTGTTTTCGCTGTGGCAGCACAAAAGAAGGGGTCTGGCAGACCCTATTTTTTAGCTGGGATTGTCAAAATAAAAGGCGAGAGTTATTGGATTTTTAAGCAAACCAATCACAATTGTTGCAGTTGCATTGGCTTAGATGTGTGTGTAGCTCACAGTGGTGCTGTATGTGTGTACCTACCAGACCAGTGTCCGGTGGTGGCCCCAGAGCGGTCGGTGCAGGTGTTACTAACAGGCAGGAAGACGGTCTCCCAGCCACCGGGGGCGTAGCGCCAGTTGTGGGACTCCAGGATGAGCGTGCGCTGGGTGCCATAAGCGATCATGAAGCAGTAGACAACATGGTGGAGCTGGCAGCCATAACCACAGCCCTTATTGATGTTACACACCAGCTTTCTCGCCTTGCTGCAGTCTGGGGGGTTCTGTGAGGAGGAGAAGAAGGAATGTTTCAACATTTTTTTATTGCTTGACCTTCGTCTTGTATCTCTCAAAGCCGTGATCTCTGACTTGTAATAACATGTGGCTGATATTATTTTCATTGTTCCCTTTTTGCCTGTCTATCTCATTCTCCACTTGGCTCTAATTTACAATTTTTCTCTTCTTCTATCTCCATGATAACCTAACTAACTTTTTCCATCTGTTTTTTCTTCCTTGTTCCTTCTTATTGTTAAGGGATAAAACTGGTAATATTTTATATTTTAGCATTGTCTGTGTAGTCAACAACAGGGGATGGTGGGAAATATTGACATATGTACTCATATGTGTAACTCATTGGGTCTTTCCTGGGGATTTGTTGACAATAAGAACAATATAGAATCCCACCAGCCTTATCCCTTCATATCTCTTCCTCCTTCGTTTCTCTTTTGTTGCTCTTGTGTTCTCTCATTCCTTTACTTTTCACTGCCCATTTTTTGCTCCATGTCCTTTTCATTATTTTTCCCTTTCCGCTCACTCTCTCTCTTCCCCTTATTTTCTTACCAGTCTCTTTCCTCATACCCCTTTTTCTTTGATACTCCCCCCTACTCCTTTTTCCTACCCTACCGTCTCATAAATTAGCTTCAATTGCATACAAAGTCTGAGGGGAAGAATACTGAATGAGAGGCGCTGGGGAAAAAAACAAGGATTTCTTTTTTCTGCGTTAAAAAAAGAGGAAAAAAAAGGAAACCAACAGAGTGACACATGCTGTGTTGTCGATGAGTCGCCGGCAGCCGGTCTGAGCGACTCCGCAATGCTCGTGCCAACCAGCTTCCTAAACAGCAATTACCGGCTGATGGGAGTGTTTTCCTCATTAGGCTGCTGCAGCTGTGGATGGTTCACAGTAATCAGGCCGCACGGCACCCAACGGCTAACGCTGCCTATCACACACTAGCAGGAGGAGGAGGAGGAAGAGAGGGAGGGGGAGGAAAGGAGAAGGAAGCGAGGAGGTAAAAGAGATGAGAGGATAAAAAACAAGTGGAGAAGAAATGAGAAAGAGGACAGGAGGCAATAGAAAAAGAGGGGCAAGGAGAGGAAATAAGAAAAAAAAGGAGAGAGGAGAGGAGGGGCTCCTTTAGGTGCTGAAAACTGATTACCACCACTGCTGTTCAATAACATAACAGAGTACAGCAGCCATCGAGCTGACAGAACAAGCCACACAGGTATTTCCTCTGAGTTACAGGCTGCTGGTTCACTACTAGCCCCACAGGTGTAAGCTAACTCACCTTCCTAATAATTTAGAGTAGTGTCTTGACAAAAAACTTGCCTAACACTATTCTGCAGAGATCTAAGCCACAATATCTGCATGAAAGCAATGTGTGACATGTGGTGTGCAGGCCACCATTAGATCCTGGGTTGATGATGATGAGGCTAGAAAGCCTCCGAATCGCTGAGAGACTCAGGTTCAAGAATAATGATGGCAGATGTATGCACAAAGCCAGGCTCTGAGTGCCGCTCTTTACTGTAGGTTAAGTGCCTGTTTAAATGGTGTGGGGGTTTTTTTGCAAAACACAGAGGCAGTTGCACAATGATTCAGTTCAAGGAGACCACAGTGACATGTGTTTATGTAGGGAACAAGGCTGAGAACAACTGGATATGAGAAATAGTATGTGGTGCCCACATTAAAAAACCGTGGTGGATGATGAAAGTAAGTTGCGCACACTTTAAGTCTGAAGTAAGACTTCACTACATTTTGTATAGGTAAATGTCTATTTTGCTTCTCTGTCACCAGCAGATTATATACAACTCATTGAGATTTTTGCACACGTTAAAGTTTTTATCATTTCATCAAGTTTTTTATTATATCAAACTCCATTTTGTGTACTATTTAATGCTGCCTCTTGGTAAAGCAGATTTCATTGTTTGCCTTTCCCGCCGCTGGATTCAAATTATGTAACTACAAACAAGGTATTCACAGAAAAGGATGCATGTACGCACTGGACGAGATGCTGAAAAAACAAAGCCAGTGCAGTCATATAATGCAGAAACAACATTTTAACAAAGGTTCATATACATGTAGCTGTGTGCTCTATTGTTACAGGGATCCTACGCCTTAAGGCAAGTTAGATTTAAGACTTTTTTAATGATGCTCGGAATGAAATTTAAGACCAATTTCACAATAACCAAAATAGAAGACAAAAAAAACATGAACTGATCAATTTTGCCCACATGATTATTGTAACATAAAACATGACTTTTTTGGAACATTGCGCGAGTATGTCTCCTACTCCCTTATTTGACTTGTATGATTGTTTTATTGTCACAGTGTTCAGACTCCGCAGTACGTCCACTTTCTGTGTCTGCGATAGGGTTGGTCCGATTGGCAATTGGATCGCTTAGCGACGATCGAAGGGATGGTTGGTTTTTCATGCACCGATATTAAGGCGATTTTAACTAACTCACTTTCAGAACTAAGCACCCCACTGCAGTGTTTCCTAGTCATTGATTTATTTGTGGTGACAGGACACTCCACAATATCAACGCTGACCACCACATACTATTTAATATGAGTAAAATAATAATTCATCGTGGAGCTGCGCATAGCTTCACTCACCACCTCCGCTTGCTGGCTCCCTCTCTCTCTCACAAACACATTGAAACAGTGTGTTTATAGAAAAACTAATGCATTGAAGTTAACTCTGAGAAGATAGTTAATCCCTTTTCTTAACACAACGCTGTCAATGTCGGAGACGGTATGTTAACGTTGAATACAGCTGGGTTGTCAAGGTTGACACACTATGCAAAGCTGCTATTGATTGCACTCTCCTTCGACGCCGCGTGGTAATTATGTGGGACACTGCACTGTGCCTTTACAGATGTTTCTGGTGGTTTCTCTTAAAGCTAAGAAGCCTGTTTCTCCCATGCTGGCAGTTCAATGATTTGCTGCCCTGCTCCCTGGCGATCAGATTGCCAATTGGTGATCTCAAGAAGCCATGATCAGACGATAAGGAAATAGATCGTCCAACCCTAGTCTGCGAACACACAAAACAAGTGTTCGTTGGTTCTGCTATCCTGATCTGTGTGACATTAATGCAAGGGCATTCAGAAAATTACTTAAAAAATTATTTTCTAATTAATTAATTCAATGTCTTTTAAGACTTTTTAAGGATCTGCAGGAACCCTGTGTTCATATAAAAATACTGATTATAACTGCTTTAAGGATAATGAATTTTAAAAGATACTGGACACGCTTGTTGACTGACAAGTGATCTCTGGGAAACGCAGTGCAGAAATGGCAAAGATCAAAAACATGATCTTGCTCATTACCAATTAATATTTCAAGGTTCGTAGTGTAAAAATAGATGAGAATGTCCAGCAGAAATCCATCTGAAGAAGCCAGCCATGTTCACTGAATGTTATGAGTGGACAGATGGAGCAGATGCAGAGATGGAGTTAGTTAAACCAGGAATGAAGGGAGAGTCTGGTGCGGGTGGCAGAGAGAGTGGGATTTGGGGGAGGAGTCTGTCTGTGTGTGTACATATAGATGTGTGAGCGTGTGTGAGAGAGATAGCAAGAGACACACACAGGGCATCTCTTTGCGAACGAGTGCATCAATCTTGTGGCTGAGCGTGTGTGTGTGTGTGTGTGTGTGTGTGCGTGCGGCAATTGCTTGCATAGGTGTAGGTGAATCCATCTGTACTGTGTGTGTGTGTGTGTGATGAATTAGTGATGGCAGCTGGTGGAGCGGTGTGATCCCTCAGCGGTGGTGACAGCAGCTGTTAGTGGTGCTGTCTCCGCCCAGCCAGACTGACTGGGTCCTCTTCATCAAACACACCGGCTCATTAATGCTGCAGGGCCTGGTGCCACGGCACACCGCCCCACCCGAGAACCAGGCAGCACCAGAGCTGGGTAAGGGGAGCGGGGTGGCTGGGGCTGAGTGGATGTGTCATGGGTCTCAGGCTGTGCATGGGTATGTGGATCTGTAAGCATATGCGCATTTACATTAGTCTAAGTAAATATGTGTGTTTGTGTCTGCCTTTGTACCGCTTAGACTTTTTTGTATTTCTGCATATGCGTGTCTGCCGATTTGTCATTTTGCAAATCTGCATGTGTTTTGCATGTGTGTGCGACGTGCATGTGTGTGTGTCACTAAACCGCTGACAAACAACAGGGATCCTGCTTGTCAGATCTGACTGCTGAAACAGTCTGCTATCATACTCCTTACCTACTCCTCATGGAAACTGATGTTGACAGTTATAGATGGTGCAAATGAGACGAGCAAGTGTGAAAGATGTCCTCAAAAACGCATATGTGAGGAATATGTGTGAAGGAAACATTCGCATAAATGCTTACCACGTATTTGTGTCTACATGTGGGTGAGTACATGACTGTGTGTGTGTGTGTGTGTGTGTGTGTGTGTGTGTGTGTGTGTGTGTGTGTGAGAGAGTGAGGGAGAGTACAAGGCCAGGTGACTAAGCAGCAGGTGTGTCTATAGATACCTGTAGGTAGGTGATTCTGTTCTGGACCAGATCCGACAGGTCTTTAGCTTCTTTCATTCTCCACTCGCCTACTCCGTCCGCCTGGCTGAGGTAGTACAAGTCTGTCATGATGGACCTGCATCAACATACACATTTCAAAACTGTAATTATTTAAAAATTGAGCTGACTGATTGCTACAAACTATTTTTTTTGGAATAAAATGCACATGTAGCAGCATATTCTCAGATGTGTCAGAGCAGTATGTCATTAGTACTTTGTCTTTGACATCAGTGTTTAATGCAGACCACTTCTCATCAAATTTATGAATGTTGCCCAGACTGCCTCATTTAAGGACAAATAGCCTTTGTTCACATTCAAACAGCAAATCAGCATCTCAGAGAGGTTGGTACTTAATAACCGTTGCTAAGAACCTTTCTTACACACTGTAATTAAACATAACATCCCATTTCTGGACAGACACTTCTCTTTTTCCCCTCATTAGCAATGACAATATCTGGCTAAATAGTTAAACGTAGAATGAGTAGCATTTGTCGGTTGCGGTTTGTTTTTTCCGGCTTTAGCACTGAAACACTTGCTACCTTTGACAGAAATACAGTCACTGGAAAAGGAAGCCAGGGTTTTGGATTACAGAGCAGTGGACCTTAGCTTGTCCACCGGCCAGATCAACCGGACCAGGCACCACAACAGGTGGGGTGATCGCTCAGAGGAGAGGAAAGAGAGTGATAGCCATGGTGGTCGAGCTTGGACTTAAGGCTCCAACTAAAGGCCCAGTCTGAACAAAATGGGACTCAGGTCGGCCAAGCAACCAAAATCAGAGACTTCTGCATCCACATCTTTACAGAGACCTGCTCATCAACATCCCGGATTAAGCACTCTCTGGGTGGGCCATGTTCTGAGCTGACAGAGAGAGAGCAAGACTCCGGCAAAATGAGAGGAGGTGTTTTATATCGATGATGCTTGGAGCTCAAACACAGTCAAGATGGACACCGTTTCCCAAATGTCAGACTTTTTAATGTGAAAATGAAACCTTATTAATTCAAAAAACACAGAGCAGAGCGATCTGGGTTTAAACGTATATAAATAACTATATATTGTTTTATTTTATTCTACTTACTTTATATGTTACCATATTTTAATTAATTATCTGTTAAGTACTTTGTGTGTTCCATGATGATGACACTACAAACTTTCTTTTTGTTATACAACCTTGTGTTGTACACCTTGTACCTTGAATGACGAGAGGGAGCAGCATTAGCGTGGACAAAGCAGTGAAAAAGTGAAATAAAACGTTGTTTCCTGATTGTTTCACAGCAATTATGTTCTAAAGCACAAATAAACATGCCCACACCTCTGCACACCCAAGGATTATGTGTGAATGCAGCCAGAGTGCAACGTCATCCTGTCTGCTTTGGCCTTTCTGCCCTGCCTGTTTGTGTGTGTATAGCTCAGCCCATAGACTGTATATGAAGAGCTCAGCCGCGCCCTCGGTCAAACAGACACACAGACCAGGCAGAGAGCAGAGAAAAGAGACGGATACAGCGATGTAGCCCGCTCGCTGCCTTTTTATAGAGTCCTGACCTCACACCCAGCATGCTGTTATTGGCTAGGGGCTGCTCACTGCCCAAAGGTTGACGCCCAGAAACGTCCAGAGTATAGCAAAATAAGAAGAAACTAAGAAAATACAGGCAGAGGACAGGGTGTCTGTAGACACATACACCTCCACACACATTATTTTGTATGTTTGTGAGTCTATACATTGTTTTTTTTTTTTTTTAGGAAAATCCTACTCTACTTCTACCTTTAAGCTGTTAGGGTATCACATCAACATTGTACCACTCAGTATAAACATATTAGGGACTACTTTGGCTTGATGATGAAACATGTGACCTTATGTCCTTATCTAACATCAACAACTCTATCACGCCTTGCTTTGTAAAGCGCTCTATACCCATAGCAGCCATTCAGAAAGTGTGTCAAGGATTCAGAAACAAGTTCATGCTCATGATGCAATTAAAATGGTTGGGAAACTAGAGAGAAACTACTAAACACAGTATGTGTACTGAAAGCAATGATGAATAACTATCCAGAGGTTTTCAGCCATACGCTCACACACACACACGCAATCACAAATAAGACTGTATCCATAAGCGAATGCTGCATTTGGATTAAAAAAGTCATAGATTGAATAGAAAAATGTTTCTGAGAGTGTACTCCGCTCTGATCATGTGGTCAGTACATAAGAGAAAAAGTACATATGTCGCTAGACTTTTTGACCACGGCTGCTTGTTAACATATGAAGCATGTTACTGCTGCCAGTGTTCTCTATTTGGTGTCAACTGCATTTTGGACCGAGCCTGATTATCATCAGGTCTACTGAGATTGAACCGCACTGTCCTCTGCTCGCATATATATACACATATATACATACACACACATGTTAGGTTCAGTAGGTTTTGCAGGGGTCCATTTCAGATTGGCTCCAAAATTCCTGCACTTGCACACATACTTGTATATCTTTTCTGCAACCTTATTTGTTGACCAAATAGGATGCCAGTCTTACTCATCTTCATTTCAGATCAGGGTGCTTGGAAAAGAACATCCACCAGAGAGCATAATGTTAACAGATTACTGTGTGTTAAACATTACAAAGGCTCAACATGCTTTCAGGATATTTATAGAAAAACCTTCGTTCCTTGTCACACTGGCTAACGACAACAGCGTCTTTCTGGATGTTTAGCGCTTTTTTGGATTAAGTCTTCCATCTGCATGCCTCTGACAGCGAATTTATGTCCATGTCACACACTGCCAAATATTATGACCATCCACTTCAACATGAACAAGAGCGCTGATATATGCAGCTAAGGGCAGATGCAAACACATCACACACTTATGCAAGCTTAATTTATTACTCATGTCTTTGACCCAAATCAGTCACATCCTGTGTGACTGAGAGGCCTTATGCACATATTCTGTAGTGCATATAAAGACACACGCACAAATCAGATAAACATACCATGTCCCATATCAACAGTGTGGCAGGGTGAACAGCGCCTTTCTCTACAACTAAGACAGACTCATTACTCATTGTACCATATTGAAGCTGGAACCATATTGTGTGAGTGGATGTCAAATTGTCTTCCAGAAGCGCACAGGGGAGCCATCACCGACCCTCTGTGGGAAGGAAAAGCAAACCTGGCTGCCCGCAAAACTTAACAAGAATGAATCAACAGACGAGCCCTGAGGGATTTGACAGCAAGACAGGGGAACACTGCACAGCCACAAAGCCCTGCAGTCGTGACATCCCTATGTATTTTTTTTGGGGGGGGCAGGTACGCCCTTGTGTGTATATAAAAGTGTGCGGTCTTGTTGCATATGTGAAGCTTGTGGGCTTCCCCGGCGCTTCTGATCGGCTCAGACGGTATATATTGAGGCTGCAGCCACTGGGCTTGGCAGCAGAGCAAAGTTATTCTGAGTACTGATGCAGCACCAACGACAGAGCAATTACAAGGTTTCAAACATACATTATAGCCTGGAAATCACCAGGTAAGACAGCATTGGTAAAAGGGAAGAAAGACAAAAATACCTACAAAGTGCTGTTCTTTGCCATGATGTGAGCTATTTGGTGGGAACTTAACGCTAACAGTAATTTTAAACAGCTTGAATCTGAATCCCTAACTTTCAGTTTCCTTCATTTCGTTGCTCTACTTACAACATGATAGCTTCAGCCATACTGTCCTACCCATCTTGTGGTTTAAGTGCGCAGTGTTACACACAAGCGGGAGGCTTCCGGTCAGAGAACTGATGCTAACGCTTAGTCCCTTAAACCTGCATTCTATTGAACAGCCTGCAGGGGGCGACTCTTCTGGTTGCAAAAAGAAGTCCGGTTCCAATAGAAATAATGGTAAAATGATCTTACTTCCTAGCTTAATAATTACCTCAGTAAACACTTTGCAAATGAGTTTATGGACTCAATCACTAGTTTCCTGTCTTCTTCAATACAACATGATGTTCATTTAGTAAATTATGGTCCCATTTAGAGGAAAATAGACCATAGAGTAGACTATGCTTCAGGGTGGGATTATCTATGATTCACAAGTCGTTACCATGTCGACGTGTAAATCCGGCTAGAGTGACTATGCTATGCTGCGCTGCGCTATGTAAATTTAACCAGCACTGTTGAAAAAGCTTATTAGGAGTTGGCTGTTCACTTTCTCTGGTGAGTACATTTAGTTTTAAGCCTTTTGTTTTCTAGACAAAATTGTCAGCCCTGCTAAAATGACAGTTAACGTGAATTACAGATGCACCTAGCTAAGCAAGCTAGCTAGCTCCACACACGGCCGTTAGCTCCACTGTCTCTACCAAATATGGTCATATCCGGTGCCGCTGGCTGCAAAAACTCAACATGACGGCGCCCTATCGGCCAAACTCGAGGCTTCAAAACGGCCATTCACAAATGGGTGACATCACGATGACTATGTCCACTTCTTATATACAGTCTGTGACTACACAGTAACCTTTAGATGTTAATATTGCACAGTTTTTGAAAATGGGATTTTGGGATTCTTAATATTAGTACTATTAGCATTCCTACAAATATTTGGTTGTTTATCTCAGTTTCAGTTGTAATGAGGCTGTTATTTTCTAAAGACATTAACTACATGATATGAGTTCTGGCCGCACATTTCAAATGTTTGCAGCTTGAACTGTGTGATACAATTTACACATGCCTAAATATCTCATGTAGTAATATGTAGTAATTATCTCAACAGCAGTCATTAAAACAACAGTAACTGTTCTCTGGCCAAATTCAATATCTGTATACTTTACTAACTTTCCTTTGTTGTATAAGTGGATTAGATCTGCAATGATTAGTCGATTGATTGATAGGACACAACACTAATTTGTAACAATTTTTATTTATTAAACTAATTCTATAAGCAAAAAAGTCAAAATTCACTGATTTTCAGCTTCTCAGATGTGACCATTTCTGGTTTTCTATCTCTTATATGACAGCACACTGAATATAGATATTTAAAAACATCACCATGAGATCCGGGAACTTGTGATGGGCATTGTAGATTTAAATGATTAATTGAAAAAATGATTTGTAGACTAATCGATAATGAAACTAATCGATAGTTGCAGGTCTTAAGATCAGTAGATAAAGATTATATGATTATTTTTGTTTTTAAAAATCCCACCTCATGGTCCAGTATAAATTATCATTTTTCCAGAACTCTTAAAGTACCTTCTAACTTTTAGTTTAGTTTAATATACCTCATATCAAGATACCCTGTAATATGGGGTTTTCCCACAGTATATGTTATTGATTCACTGGCACCAGTATTGTGAGCATTTCCTGTTACAGATATTTGAACTTTGAACGGTTGTACTTCCTGGCAGAACATTCACACCGTTTCATCGTGTGTCTATAAACTTCTTCATAATGTGGTGATCCTTTTCATTGGGAGAGCTAGTAAGTTAATTGCATGCTTTTTGTTTTATGTGCTACATTTTTATTTTACTTGGGACATGTTTAAGACAAGGACGTTACTACCCCCCCCCCCCCCCATGCATTTATTCCAGTCATACATTTCATTGCTCTTTCCACCTTTGCCCCTATCTGCGCAGGGCTCTGCCAGCCTTTGGCTGGTGCACATACAAAGAAAGCTGGGGGGCTTAGACGGCAAGTGATGTGTGTATGTATATGTGTGTCTGTGTGGACGGGTTGAGGAATCAGTCTTTGGAAAGCTGCTTAGGCAGCAATGACTAAGACAATGGGCCCTGTAAGCCACTTCAGTTGGATTACAATGAACCACTTGGCTAAGTGACACAAGGACTTTCCTCTTTCAACTGTGTGGAAGCTGGCCATCCGACAGAGAGGGTGTGTTTATGACCTTTGCCCTTTGTTTCTCAGCAACCACTGTAAGTGCTGCTCCAAAGTTCTCCTACAAATATCCAAGTAAAACAGCATGTGAGTCTCTAATCTGAATGCATCTACAAAAGAATAAACAGTGAGAGAACACTTAGCCATTGCACAAGACCATTAACACTACTAACATCTACCCACCTAGTGCTTCTGCTAATGATTATTTTCATTAGCAATTAATGTTGATTATTTTGTTTAAGTAACGTTGTTTAGTCTTTAAGATGGCAAAACATCTGATTTTGAGAAGGTGGCACTTTTTGCTTCAAAAATTACTTAAATGATAAATCAATGATAAAATTGTTTATTTATTTGTTATCACTTTTAGAAATATCAACACTTTTGTCATATAACGAAAGAGGCTCCTAAATGTTACATTTTGTCTAAACAAGAATTTTGCCAACACAAAATTACCAATCAAACAAAGCAAGTACTTTTGGTACTTGATGGTTTGATAATCTGTGCTACGAATATATCTGTTGCTCAGTAATATCAGTAAATGCCAATGGAGTCAAAGACCTATATATGAGTTATAAATATTGTATTAAATATTGGATAGAGATACTGAATTAAAGAGCAGGGGGCCTTAGATGATCCACCCATCAATATCCACCGGATCAGGCAGCACAGCGGGAGCGGTGATTGCCCAGAGGAGCGGAAAGAGAGCCGGGATAGGAGCCATGCTGGCCTAGCTAGGACTTAAGGCTTCTAAAGGTCCGGTCTGCATAAAATAGGACTCAGGTTGGCAAGTATTGGGAAACCAGAGACTGTTGTGCTCACATCTTTACAGATTCCTCGACCAAGCATACGTAGGGCGGACTGTGCTCTGTGTTTTACGTCGATGATGCTTGGTGCTCAAACACAATCAAGATGGACACGGTTTCCAAAATATCAGACTTTATATGTGAAGATGAGAACCATATTATCATCTTGCTGCTGCTGTTTACATTCTCCCCAGACGCAAATTCAAAAAATGCACTGCTGCATGTTCTGGGTGTATATGTGTATGTATATATGTAGGGATGGGAATCGAGAACCGGTTCTTCTTCGGAACCGGTGCCCAGTGAATCAATTCCTTGGAACCGTTAGCACGCCTGCTTATCGATTCTACTTATCGGTTCCGCTCGTGGCAAATGCGTCATGACGTCACACACGCGCTGCGTTGTTTTGGTTCAGAACGCAGCAAACATGGCATCGAGGCAGAAGCGCTCTAAAGTTTGGTTATATTTCACGCGAAAAGACGACAATACGGTCATTTGCAACACTTGTAAAGTTTCCATTTCGTCAAAGGGGGGAACTACCGCCAATATGCAGAAACATTTGGCCACACAGCATGCAATTCATTTGCAGGACTGTCGCGTGTTTGATACACTACTACTTAGCGACGCAAGTGAGTCAAGCGGCAGCGGAGCTAACGGGACGCCATCTGTTACTAATGCCGAAGGTAACTTTAAACTCTCCAGGCAGGACAGGCCCTGTCTACTTAGTTAATGTGAGCGCCATTTCATTGTGTAAACCTTTACTATACGAATAATTTCATCATTGTCATTGTCCATCAAATTTAGATGATGATGAAGACGGCCAGAGTCTAGCTGGCTCAGAGGCTGCAGCAGGTAGCTCTGGTGCACCTCTAGCTACTCCGTTCACAGAGGCAGGGAAGAACAAAATGACCGAGGCTAGGATCAACGAATGTCACCGAGCAGTGACTAAGTTTGTGGTAAAGGGTTTGCACCCGTTTGCCACAGTAGATGCCTCTGCATTTCGGTAGGTTAATTTGCTGTATTTTGTCCAGCATGTCTTTTCAAATGAAAATAACAAATGCATGACCAACGTTTCATGTTTTTATGTCAGTATAGTTGTTTTATTTATTCCTAGTCCTACCTTATATTTTCTGTAGGGAGATGATAAAGACTCTCAACCCAAAATACAATGCCCCAAACAGAGACAGTTTAACAAATCATCTGATTCCTGCTTGGTATGGGGTTGAAAAGAGAAACATGTCACACATGCAGCCATCACAGCAGATGGTTGGACTAGTTTCAGTCAAGACCACTACTACTATTTTGTTTCAAGTTGAGTCCAAATGAGCACAGTTAATATTCCAAAAGGCACAAGCTCTTCCTTGACTGTTTTCAGTCTGTGTTTTTAGTTTTTATGGCACAAAATGGCAGTTGGGCATAAAAAGCCAAACATTATTTTTTTTGTCTGGACCAATTAATGTGAAAATTAACAATTTCCTAATCCTAAGGCACTCTTGATAATCTTACAAGACACACACTAGCGTGCCATGGCATACTGGTTGAGAAACACTGCCCTAGGCTAAGGGTCCCTGGACTTTACTTTGAGAAGTAGCTCACCTACTTTTAGGCTTGTTCTAAGGTTGTTACACATAATTTGTGTATACTCTGTGCTGTGTCTTCTGATCAGAAATTAAAGCGAGTTAATACAAACAAACAAACTTGTACTTATTTCCTCACCCAATGAGAATCGATAAGGAATCGGATCGATAAGCAATATCGATAATGGAATCGGAATCATTAAAATCTTATCAATTCCCATCCCTATATATATGTACATAAAGAACTGTAGTATTTATTGTTTTATTTCATTTTATTTACTATTATATGTCACCATATTTTAATATACATTTTTTATATGTTAAGTTATGTGTGTGTAGCATGAAGGGACAACCTTGTGTTGTATATTGATAAATAAACTACCATAATCCTTGATCCTTATTTGTGAGACTGAACATCACCGTCAACACTCACAGCATTACAGAAATATAACGACTTGTTCAGAAGTTTTCAGGCCACTATACTGGGAGGGTTTATATTCAAAACATGCATGACTTTGGACTCTGAGAGGAAACCTTGGCAGACATAAGAATAAGATGCAAACTCCACACAGGAAGGCCCGCCAGCTAGGTCTGTTAGACCTTCACCAGTGTTAGCTTTGCCATGGTTTTCATAGTTTCCTTCAAATCCCTGTGGAACACTTTGACATTTCCTCTTGTGACTATTTCCCACTAGTCCAATCAACTATTTGCCCACCTCTCCTGGTGTCCCAGGTCCAACAGGAGCGTGTCTGCGTACTTCTGCCTCTCGCTGGGCTCAACGTTGGCCAATTTCTTCACCTCACTGCGAACAAAGTACCAGAACTCCTTAACGCCGTTCTCCACTCTCCTCCGCATCTCCTCCTGAGTGGGCCCAGGGCCTGCAGCAGGGGGGGTAAGAAGAACAGCTCACAACAAAATATAACAAAGAGACTCAGCTGGCATGACATTTGAGGCACACGTTTGATCTAAAACAATGAATTGATAACGTTAACTTCAAAGCACCTCTGAGGGTATACAGCTGGAAGGAACAAGGTAGGAAAGGACGCCCAGAGGTATTTAGGAAGGTTTGAGCATTAGATTATGTGAGCCTAAAAAGGCTAATGGCATAAAGCAAGGTTTTGGATTAAAGCCATTAAAATATTCCGCTTCCATACTTGCTTGCATGCTTTGACCTCATTAAGGAGCACTTGGTCACTGTTTTTGTGCCTCGTGGCTCTCTCTCTCTCTCCCTCTCTCATGGGTTTTCTCACACAGTTCTAACTACAGGAAGGAACTCTATACACCATCTGAGCGAAACAATATGGTGTAACTCACATGGATAACACAGCTGCCTGCTCTGGTTTCTACGGAAAAGAAACAAAAAAAAATAAAAAATCAAGCAAAGGGAAGGACAGCCTCAAGCAGGAGGAGAAGGAGTTGGTGGCGGAGAGGGAAATGTTTTTTTTTTCCCCCTTTCTATCTCGCACTCTCTCTTCTTTTTTACTCCCTCCTGTGGTGGAAAAAAGCTGGAGGGTATTTTTAGCTTTTTCTTCCCCTGCGGCAAGATGGAAAGGCTGACCCCATGCTGCCCTCCACGCTCACATGTCCTTCTTTATTTTCTCTCTGTCTGTCTCTTTTCTCTCCTCTCTCTCGCTCTGCCATTGGGGCATTCACACTGTTTCCACTTCATTCACAAGTTTCCCCACTCAACTGACAGCTTTCCTGCCCCTCTGACCACTGCTTAGCGTGGCAAATACACACATAACCCTGCCCATCCGACAGCGTGGCTCTGCCATCATCGCTGCTAAGCTACAGCAGGTTTAACACTGGACTAGACTGAGACTCTCGCTGCAGGCGAAATCCCACAAGAGCCTTTGACTAGTTTTATACCATATATAGTCAACCCTCGCACCTTCAAAATCAATCCTTTCATATTTCCAAGCTCTGTGCCAAATCCTTCCCTGCAACCTTTCAGACAGTCCTGTCCCACTTACCGTCTCCAGTGAGTTTCTGGAAGCTGTGGATCTTCTGTTTGGCTCTGGTTAGCTGGTCCTCCAGGGAGCGCAGCCTCCCTGCAGCCAAGGACCCGGCTTCTGCCTGACCCTCTGGTATCCTGGGGGTGAAAGACACAAGGAGAGGATGTGATGGGCGAGCGAGGGAGCATGTGCACATCGATAGAAGGAAGGGAGAGCAAATATTCCCTACTCTGCAGAAATACTCTGCAGTAATTGTAAAACTTCCAGTAAACAAACAAAAATCTAATGTTAAAAAATATTCAGTAAAATTGCATTGTGTAGTATAGTGTTGCAAGCAATAATTATTTTCATTAAATAAAACAAATCTGACAAATCATGCTTATAAGTTTCCACAACCCAAGTTGCTTATTACTAATATCAAATTTACAGTGTCCTATAACAGAGTGAAACAGCAAATCCTCAGATTTGAGCAGCTGTTTGGCATTTTTCCTTAAAATGATGAAACAGAGCCAATCTTTAAAATTGATGTCCATCGCTGACTAGACAACTGCTTCAGCACTAACTTGATGTAAAATTACTGGATCACTTGTAAAAAAAATGTTACACATGATTTCCAATACAAACCAAGACAAGAGGACAGAGTTCAGACGCAAGCAAACACTGTTTCTCTTCTCAAAATTTCTGTTTCACTCATTTTGGACTCCCATGAATAAATAAAATTAAGACAGACACCACATTAGATCATTGACAGTTTTCTCCTTCACTTAGACTTCAACCATTCCTACACCTGCCTGGATATACACACTGCTTGCTTTGCTGTTATTATTCTTTGCTCATGATTTTTAATCTGTAAAAACATGGTGGCTTTTGCAAATATTGTGAAAAACCAAAATCTGCTTCCTAGTAAATATGTCAAGAATTAATGGAGGCCACACATTTGCAGAATTCTGCTTCATTTTATATCCACAACACTTGGTTTTAATAGTCATTAACGAGGTGCAGGAGAGAAGCAGTGAGAATGTTTTATTACCCAACAACTGCTTAGTCTGTACTGCATCTTACTTGGGTGACTCGATCCTCATTTGGATGTCTCAAGACTTGAAAGCTGCGGTGAAAACTAAGCTGTGATGGCTGACATCTTTTAGTGCTCACCAATGAAAATTCTATTTCATTTACTGAGACACCACAGTGGAGCCTCCTGGAGCCATATCTCGGTTTATTTATTTTATTTTTCTCAAGATTATTTCTTAAGAAAGTACTGAATAATTTTCCAGGTTTGATTGGTCCAGCCTAACGACTACTGAACAACAAATGCAAGCATTATATTCAATATCCTGTGACTAGTTAAGACTGAAAATCAAATTATGGAGACAAGTGGCAATTAAATGCAATTTCTTTGTGACTTTGATTTAAAAACTACTTAAAAATTAAGAAAATACTATTACTCTTCTCCCTTGACTTTGGTTGATGGCTCTAAGAATGACCGCCTGCTGTAATGTAATGGGCCAACATTTTAACTCAATAGTACAGATTTAATTTAGTGGAGGGAAATACACACAAGTCAAAACTTAAATAAAACTAACTTAACAACTACATCAAAGCTATTCGAGTGCTGTAAATAGATTAACCATAAATGTCTAACTGTGCAGCACTGGAAATCCCCTATGCTGATTGGTGCAGGAGTGGTCATGGTGGCCTGTTCTTATTGTATGATGGAAAACTAAAAAGATCCATTGTCAAACTAAATATGTACATACGTCACAAACAACTAATCATTCCGTTACACAGTTTTAGCCATTGAAATCACAACTAAGCTACATGGTTTCTGTAGCGGTGTCTTGTGACTTTTCTGGATAAAATGAGAGGATGCATGACTGAGATCTGTGCTCTAAAGCATCAAACTTAAAAGGCGTAGAAAATTTATGGATAATCTTGCAAAGCCTAATTGCTCATTATAGTTGAAATTATGTTTGGACATCCATTCAGTCCATTTAATGTATTCCTTATCAATGTAATAAACTATTTCAAGAGCATCTGTGTGTCAAATTTTACATTTTCGGCGTTTCGGTCAATTGTGGCATCCTGATACAGATATCAATTGGATATAAATACGTATGTTCACCGCTCTGTGTCGATGAACTATGAGTAACTAGGCTAATGCATGCATGTAATGAAGATACAAATGAGCACTCCGACATGCTCAGAACACAGTTCAAATCAGCCAAGGAGACTAAAAAGAACAGCCACTGACATTATACATTATCAATTCCTCTACATAAAACTATTAAAAAATGGAATATATTTGAATGCACAGGGGCATTGGTGAAGTGCTGCAAAGGCCATGTTAATGAGTCATCAAGGCATGCAAACTCAATTTGCTCCCTGAATGAGGAACATCAGTCGCTGGCAGGCATAAAGATGAGACGTTTAAAGTTGCAACAGCCCTTCTTGCTGCACAACTCCCCCTTCACTGTTCAAGCCTCGGCCCCTGAGAAAGCCCAGGCCTCCCACTTCACTGAGCACTAACTGAGCATTGTGCTTCAAAGCCATGGAAATAAGCAAAGACAAAAGGGAGGATATTTTTACTCCTACACTATGTAACCGTGTGATGGACAAGGATAAACCTTTCCATACCTTTGTGGCATCACAGGTATTTAGATGTTTGTCTTAAATCCACACTTCTTTTTCCTGCGAAACCTGTGGTGTGCCCATTTCAGCCTGACACGGATCTTTTGAAACAAGACCCTGGTATATTTCCTTTCCAATATCAACTCTACTGTCTGTCCTCACTGTATTCACATACGGTATTCAACAGGATCTCCCAAAGGCCACACCCTAACCTACTGGTTACACTTCATTGTACAGGAAGTAGGACTATTTCCTAAGTGACATAATTTCCCAGGGGGTTTAAGAGCTGCTAAAGCTGTAACATAGAGAAACATTATATCTCCTTGAACAAGGTGGAAGAAATAGGCCAGACCAGCACAAGGCAAATGAGTAGAGACGTGGTACAGAGGTTAGCTAACATGCTCCAAAGAGACATAAACTGCTGAGACACAATGCTGGTGCAGGCAAAACACAAGCATCCCCAACCAAAATACGTAGATATAAAGTAAATCCAAACACTCAGCGGTATCAAAACCCATAGACAGATACACACAGGAAGGAGGCAAACACCGTACACAAATACACAAATGATCCCTGACAGTATCTCTAGAAGACCTGAAGCGGAGACTAGACGAGGCAGCTGGATTCAACAGCGTCTTAATCAAACGATACAGCAGAGGTAATAGATGAGAAAAACCTGACTCGAGGGAGGCGGGGCGGAAAAGGGGGGGGGAGTTGGGAGGGGTACTGCGGAGTGAAAGACAAGCTATGAAAGCAGGGGGTGATGAGCCCCACCGGCACTAAGCACTGAGCCGGAAAGCTGGTGAGGTTCAGCATGCAACCCAGTTTCCTCTCAAATGCTGCCCCAGCTGTCGCTCCACTGGCTCCTGCCCCTTCACCCGGTAACCATGCAGTTCACAGGGTGATCAGAGCTGGGGCGAAGCAGTTTAAACGGTGGGGGCCTGGGTGGCACTGAAGGCGCACACATATTTCTGTAGTAAGGTTTAATATACTCTGGTTGACATCAAAAGAAAACATATGTGCTGACCTGGGAAGCCATACATATGGATGGAGATGTAAAGTGTTCTGGGAGGTGTAGATGAAAGCAGGCTACATGACAGCGATTTTTCTTTACATAAAAAATTAACTTTGATCCAATCTTCCTATGCTCTGGATGTGTATATACATGTGCAAACGTGTGCATCGCTACACTGTAATGTGTCAAAGACTGGACTGACATGTCACAGCCTTTCCGGGAACACACACTGTGTTACACAAAACCACTTGACTCCAATAAGTCAAGCTAGTAAACCACAGGAATGTGCCAGTGGGAAAAAAGAAAACTACATCTGAGTGGAAAAGTCTGGTATTACCATGAAAACCTGCTACCACTGGTAGCTGAGCTAGCAGCTCAGTGAGGATAAGAGGCTCTCAGGTGTGTGTGTGTGTGTGTGTGTCTGTGGGGGAGTGTCAGTACGTAGCTGTAGCCCTGCTGTTTATCCTGTTGATGTTACAGGCTACAGTCTTCTGATATTTATACTTTGCGACAGCTGATATTCATATATATGATTCTAAATTATTTTCCGGTGACCCCGATTTATTTTTCCGCCAAACCTAAAATTTAACCACATTTGGCACTTAATTTAAGCCTGTATGTACTACAGCAGATGTGTGTATCTGCTGTTTTGTGCGAATACTGCATTGTGTCGAATCAGTTGATCTTGTCTCTAAGTATCCTTTCTTTGCTGTATCTGTGTTAAGTTCAACGGCTTAAACAGTATAATTCCAAGTAAAGTGATTCTGAATGGTGCATTCTTGCTTCGCATTCTTCAACGCCTCGGTACATCTAGAGCAAGCCAGCATTCGCTCTGAGCTCTACTTGACAGAGACGTCCTGATCACAGACAGCTCCAACAATAGGGCTAGTGTGTGCAGTAGCAGACCATCGCTTGCCGGGCCTGAGCGATGGACAGGTCATAACAAGATAAATTAATCCCCTCACTGTCTGTTTACATAGGTGGAAGTGGGACCCATATGCAAAACGTATGTAAAAAGTATGCGTAGAAAAGGTTTTAGTGACTCTGCAACTGTTCCCCCTCAGTCCTCATTTTCCATTTCCTCTTTGCTGCTCTTTACTTAGTGCAGTCCTCACACCATCCATCACGCTCCACTCCTGTTCGCCTCCTCTGCATCGCCCCCTCCTGCCTCCATGCCTCTGTTGGCATGCCTAGAGGATCGATCAGGTCCTCATCGCTCAGCCCAGCTGTCACTCTCACCCCTCGCTCCCTTCCGATGTCACACCATCAGGCTGCCGCATGTCATTGTCTCTGCAGGGGCCGTGGCTTCGCGCCCGAGGTGACTGACAGCTGCAGAGAGGGCGGAGCCAGACAGACTGAGCAACTCGACCTCGTGCTCACCTCTCATTAATGCTGCTGGGTGATTGGTAGGTTGGCAAGCTGCCTGTCACTCAAATCACTCAAGAATGACCTGAATCACTGGACTGAATCTGTAGGCCAGCCAGGTGATACTAATTTGAATATGAGTGTTGATAGATAGATTGATTAATTTCACAAGACAATTGACCATTCTAAAAAATAATGGAGAGGTCAAAAAAATGTGTGAGTGTACAAAGTCCCTTGAGCAGGCTGAATAACTAAGTATCTTCAGCTTCCCAGTGATGCTGCACAAACTTGCAATTTGTGATCAAGAAAATCAATATTCCTTGCAAACTGCTCCAGCATGACTATCACTCTCTATTACAATGCGAATGAACAATGTAAACAAGATCCCTTCAGGTAGGTAATAAATGCACTCACTCACAACACTGCCCAATAATGCATTACACATCCATCTAGTGCTGCTGTGGTGTGATGGCACTAACCAAGTTAAATCCAACTCTAACTATAAATCAGTCTCAACGCAGTGGGTTTCTGCTGCACAACACCTCAACACAAAGGTGTGATAATGTCAGTTTTGTGGGTTTAATCTCTCTGAGGCCACTCATAAAAAATTAATGAACTAATGTGAAGGTTAGGTGCTTTGTATGAAACTTTCTTTATTATCCAATGTCAGTGGGATGCTTGCAAATAACTGGTTCCGGTCCTTGTACAACATTCAGAGATTTCATATTCTCAGTTCAAATCTGCAAAACGAGTAAGTCAGTGGATTGGGTTAGGCATGCGTTGAGCTAGTGAGTTGTTACATAGTCAGTCAGTCTGTGACAACCTGCCGGCTGGAGTCTGGCTCGGCGCCATGCCTCTGTCAGCAGTTTGGTAGTGGAATGAGGAGGAGGAGGAGGAGGAGGAGGAGGAGGGGGGGGGGGGGGGGGGGGGGTGAGGAAGGAGTGAAGCAAGGAATGGGATGAGGTGATGGACAAAGAAGGGAGGGGCTGTAGCAGCAATGATGGGCAGCTCACTAACAGCCTCTTTGCGTCTATTAGGGCTCTAATACAAGGATAAGAGACACTACAGGATGAGGCGGTGCTGGAGTTCTCTCATGGGCCTGTATCTGACCACTGCGTACACACACACACACACACACACACACACACACACACGCAGAAAGACACAGAATTGAACAGGACAAACCAACCCGTCTCTGTCGATAGCTCATATAGCTTAACCCCAGCAAGCCAGTTGCCTGCTTTTGGCGTGCTACTTAGCCGAAGCTTAGAGGGACTTGAGAAGGCACTGTAGCGCTGCCCCAGTAAACAACTGTGGAGGCCTCGGTCCCAGATCAACAACCGAACTCAATAACAAGCAACAAGCGTGCAGTGTGTCGGGGACCCATCTGGACACTAGTCGACTGAAAGCTGCACTTGTTTTTTATGCCATGAATTCCACCTTTGTTTTCGAGCCAATTTTGAATAATTACAAAAGCAAGGGATTTAATCAGGGACCAGCTGTCTGAAGCAACGTGTGCGCGTGTGTTTTTTTATGTTTGTGTGCACTGATGAGGGCCCTGCATCAAAGTGAATCAGAGTATCACAAGAGGAGTAGCAATGGCAACATCTGAAGCTCGAGTTCCCTGTTAATATGGCGCTCACCAGGACACGCTACTGCATTCCCTTCACATGCATGCACACTCAGACTCACACAACCATATTCAGACTCAGTGTTTATGTGGAAAGACAGACACTGACGGCGTGCGGAGATAAGAGCAGAACCATCTGTCTCTGTATTACACATTGCTTGAATGTGTGAATGATGCTGTGTGGTTAATGGGCTCGTACAATGTGCTATTGTCAACCAAAAGAACATAATGAAATCTGGTGAGGTGTGTGACAGTCTAACCATTTGTCTATCACACACAGCATCTTAGACACCACTGATCAGCTTTTGATGAAACTTTGTTTGGTTGTATGCGGCACAAGATGCTGATTTAATTAGATGCTGATTAAACTGTCACAAAACTAAAGCAACATCTTATTGCCACATTCTGGCATTTGTAAAATTACTCTGATTGGACTAGCAGGGAGCTAGAGCCTGTACTTAATTGCAGGACTTTGAAGAAACTTATGAGAACGATGCATTGCACCATAGTTGTTTTTTCTTTTAATTTTAAAAACAAAAGTATACTGACCAGGCAAGCAAAAGGGGTGCATTACATTTGATTGCTCAACTAAGCACAAGTTCAGATCCACAGATGCAGTAAAGACAAAACTCTGGGAAAGGATTTCACCAAAGAACTTCGGTGTAACATCAACTGGCCTTAGGAAGATCTGCAAATACAGATCAAAACTGCAAAAACTATTTTACTTCACTCATGCAGATGTTCAGAAAAGCTAATGCTTTCTTACCAAAGCCAAAGATAAGCACATGTTGAGCTGTACACTATAAAAGGAAAAGGAACATGGCGATGAGGTTCATTTCTAAAACACCCTGCTTACCTAAGTATGTTTCCTTAAACACTAATATCCCAATTTTTTGTCTTATCTTAGTTTTGATCATATTTGGGAGATGATGTTTAAAAGAGGAAGGAGAAACCTGGTCATTTATATCCTTGTATATGTATAGTATCCAGGTGTCTGATTTTCTGCATGCAGGTACTGTTTGTCTTTTCACTCCTTGACATCTATAGGCCAGACTCTATTATTTCTGTACTGACTGAGTTACCTCAGTGGTTGATGATTAAGCCACTTTGGTTTCTGGCTGCCTGTACTCTGTTGCATTTACCACTCTGCTCAATTTGGCTTCTCTGTTTAATCACCAGTAATGGAAACCGAGAGCACTTATACAGTTTATCCTCTGCATTACCGGTGTTGTGTCACACTTTCATTATTATCTCCGCCAAAAAGGTTATGTTTTCGGTGCCCTATGTTTGTTTGTTTGTTTGTTTGTTTGTTTGTCTGTTTGTCTGTCTGTCAGCGGGATTACAGAAAAAGTACTGGCCCGATAATCATGAAACTTGTTGGAAGCGTGTAGCATGAGCCATGGAAGAACCCATTACATTTTGGAGCAGAAACATAAGTTGTTTTTTTTTACTTTCGTTTACATTGCAAGATAGGTAAATTGTGAACTGAGATGGTAAGGTTTATGCTAGGCATAACCATATTTTGACATTCTGTAATTCTTATAGTTAACACTTGAAGTTGAAGAAACAATGTTGTTAACAATCAAGCAGATCATTTCTAAAAACATCTAGCGTGTTGTTACCTGAGCGATTCGGCCATGCGCCGCAGGTCTTCATTCTGCTGCTTGAGCCGCTCTAGCTTGGCCAGGATCTTGGAGAGCTCCCGGCTGGACCGCTCCGGGTGATCGCTGTCCCTCACCAAGTGACCGCCGATGTAGAAGAGGAGCGTGCCCCAGGCCAACAGCACCAGGGTAATCCAACGCCATGAACCCGCCCAGGGCCGCATGTTTCAACCCCACCCACCCAAAAATGCCTCTTGGTGTGCCTTTACACCCACCGACCCACCGGCTTGCCTGCCGGATGTGCCCACACGCTCTGTGCCCTCGTCACCACAAGTGCCACAGCGCCAATCTTGGCATTGGCATCTTTGCAGGGATGGTGTACAGTGAATTACAGATGACAGGGAGATGCGTGCACTTGTGGCTCAGGAATGTTTAAGAAAAGGCAGCGAGTGTTTCTCCAGCAATCAACCAGCCTTTCCTGTGTGTGCTAAAGCATGGCTAGCATGCTCAGAAGTCTGCGTTTTGTCAGCCCGATTGGTGTCTTCTCCCCTCCACCCAGCTCCGTGTTGACCACCTTGTCCCACACAGTCTTGCTGTTTCCTTCCTGTCCCACAGGATTCTTTTATTAGAGTTGTGTCCTGTGAACAAAGAAAGACACAGTAGTTAGTTATGCTAAGCCCAAAGTTTTGTTTTGTAAATTAAAACCATTTGAGAGCTGGGCCAGCAGGCCAGCTTGACAGACAAACACTTCTGAATAGGAGAGCAAAGCATGAGACATGCCACATATAGCGTGGCATGTCTCATATAGCCATACGGAAACAGAGACAAACCGACAGATACAGCCCTGCTGCAGACTGGTCCCGACATAACCCTGTCTCAGCAGCCCACAGGATTGATCAGCATGACACTGCAATTTGCATTTACATAGTGGTGTGCAGTCCCTGAGCTATACTGCATTGCTGTCGAAGCAGGACAGGGATGTTCTACTGTCCACGTTCTGTGTGCTTGCACATTACACACATTACACACACACACACACACACACACACACACACACATACACACACTCACACAACCAAGAACAAACCTTTTGTTTCATCATACCTCATCCTCAACCACAGCCTACCAAAACCCACTTCCACCACATTCTCCCTCGCTCAACATTTAATGGATTTAGCTTAGAGACGGATAAATCCCACTAAGTTCTCCCCAAGCATTTTCCTCCATCTCGAGTGCCCGCTGCATCCCCGTAGCCTCTGTGATAGAATGTAACATTGTCAAGGTGATACAGTGCTGCTCAATGGAGCAAAGGGAAAGAAAAATCCCTAGATCATCACTTCCCTTCATCCCAAAGCAGCAGGGGGAGACGCAGATGGACACGTGCCGGGTTTATGAAGCAACCTTCACTGTCAACTCCCCAGCAAAGCCCTGCCACGCAACTGAGACTAGTCGTGTGATGGGATAAAGACTGGCAGGTGTGTGTGTGTGTGTACAACATTTAAGTGTGTGTGTGTGTGTGTGTGTTGGGGTTCGCCTGGCAGCACAGAAGTAGGTTAACAGTAGCTCATCATGTTTACCATGGCATCATAGTTGATATGTAGGATATAAATGGTGCCATGCTGTAATACCATAGAGACTGCTCATGCTTCGTTGGTGCAAACGGCCCAGAATGCAGCAGCTGAGACACTGACAACTGAAACAACGAGGTGCAAATTTTCATCCCTGATTCCTTGCCAGTGCTCCTGTTGTAACTAACCTAGGCTGACACAAGGGTGGCTCCTCTTTTTTGCATGCACCACAAGGATGTGCTGAGCTGTGTTTTATTATGGAAAATAAGAGCAGCGAGAGGGTAGCACTACACCAGCTAATGCACGACTGGGACTTTACTAAAAGGCAGGCTGAAAAAAAACCCTTGTCACTATGTTTGAGGAGCCATAATGAGGTTTGTGTTCAGTAGACTAAAACTGATAAATATAAAACTGCAGGCAACTGCTGCCAAATAGGATATGGAAAAATGTTGAGATAACAGTTCCAGTTAGTCGTTCTGCTTATATATATGAAAGTCAAGCTAAGCTAGTTATATAGTATCTTAAGAAAACTTTGGGGAAATGAACATGAATTCCCTGCAGTTAATGACCTACCGTTTATACTAGCTAGTCAGCGATATCAGTCCAGATAACACAGAAGCAATCATTTCTTCTGTGGTCTTAGAGGAATCTTTCTCAAGTCTGACAAAATAATCCTGGTGATTGTGAAGAAATTTAGGGCTACTATAACACAGGCTACGATAAGGTCAATTGCTTAGTTAAAAGTATGCCAAAGGTAACAGCCAGGGACTCTTCAAAACAGTAGGTCAGACTCTGTCTCTCCTCTCTGCATGCTTGGTTGACTGACTGACACAGCTGCCTTGATAATGATGCACAGTTATCCATTTGTTAGGTAACCCAAGATTGAGATTATTTTGTTTCATTACAGACAGACTGACTAGTTCTATGCTGAAAGTATGGAACGTGTCTGGACTTGAACCAATATCCAATAGAATATTCATACATGTTTAGAGGGGTGAACAATAACCTTTTTGGATACTTAAATCATGAATCCCTGTAGATATAGGAAGGATAACAATCCCCAGCCAGGAAGTATTCTTCAGGTTTGGAGTTGGTATTGCATGTGTTCACATGATGCTGTATGCTGGTACTGCTGTCACCAGTCTCTGAAACTCGTTCATCACACCTGAACCTGGCTCACTTTATTCTCAAAACAGTGATGTCATGGCACTGGAAGATGAGGGCATTTAATAGACAGGGAAGGTCTACTGAAAAACTCTATGGAGTTGCATTGTGGGAACTGTAGGATCCAGTTTTTGTGAATCTGCACTCACACTAGAGACTTAAAGTCACCACCCCCTGCTGCTTTGATTTTGACTATACTTTTTTTTCCAGATTTGTCTCATGGAAGTCCTCCAACTTTTGAGTGCCCCTTCAGTAGCCTTAAAATCCAAAGCTAACATCATTTTACAAATCAAAAGAAAGACAATCAGCATAATCAGATAAAAATCTGTCACTAAAGTTCATAAATGTGGGTACTTTATTGTTGGAAATGGCAGTGGAGTCTGCTGACCTCACAATTTTGGTGAAGTTGTTACACTTCTTATTAATAGTTAATGGTAAATGCAAATGTTTGCTTCTAGGTTATAAAACAGTGTGAGCTAATCTGGTCACGTTACTGGGAGCACCCAGTGAATAGAGGTTAGATCAAAAGCCAAAATTCCATACTGGAAGCACCCTATAATCAATAAAGAGATATCCTACACTTCCGAGGGTGAAAAACCTGAAAGATTATTGGTAATTCCGTTCTAAAATCAAAGCCATCTTTACTAACTGCACATTTTGACAATTATCAAATCCAGTCAATGGCTTCAGAAAATGAGTGAAGAAGGTTTTTTGGTATCTTTTCAACATGCCTTTCAGCTTAGCCTTGGTTGTGATGAAATGGCAAAACAGAGGACAAACACATTCACAGGCCCTCTTTTGATAGATGGTGTTGTGCTTTGTTTTAGAAGTAAAAGAATGAGGAGACATTTATTGAGTCCTGTGTCAGCAGAATGTGGCCTGATTAAATAGAAAATGATACCCTTCTACAATTTATTCCACTGATGAAGATCTGGCAGTGTAATATTCCAGAGATATAGCAGAGTGCTAAGATTTTTTGCATTTTCTCAAACCTCTCACATCTGCCCTCGAGTTGCCATGAACAGGCGGCTACATAAATAATGGAAATTATAATAATGTCAGTTAAATAAATAAAGAAAAGTCCCCTGCTGTGGCACAATCATTTCGAAGCTGGACTGTGTGACAGATATGCTGACAGTGGGATTTTTAAGAAGTTTGTCATATAGTGCCTCTTTTTTATTCCGCTTTCTTCCACCAAGCCCATCCTCCCTCATCCTCCAAGTAAAGCGGAAACTACTCTAGACAAAATGAAATATGTCGCTGCTCCTTTTTGAAGCCCTCTTACTTTATAAGTGGAAGGAGCAAGTGGGCCGATGCTGTTCATAAACTGTCTGAGCTTCTTTTCTGCTCCACCTACACATTCGCTCCCAAATCTTCCTTTTGACCTTATGTTTCAAACACCATCATTCTCCCGCAATGCCCTTCACCTTGTTGTCATGGCAACCAGTGTGTTGTGGGGTGGGGGGAGGGCGCTCGGCCGGTAAAGGCTGGCGCGGTACATGTGCACTGTGGGGCGGATTGTCACCACTGTCACAAAACGCCCCCGTGATCCGGCAACATGCAAGAGCCTGAGGGGTCAGCAGACATGACCTGTTTTCAGTCCTGCTGGTGAATCTTCAAAATAACTCAGGCCACAGCAGAGGTCATCAATCAGCACACTCCGGTCTCCAGGCAATAAGCACCGCGATGAGGGCCACTGCTGAATTATGCATGGAGCTCGGCATAGGGCGGCTTCTATTACATCAACATAACTACTGCAGCTCGGGGACAACTGCAAGGAAGCGTCATCTATACCATATATATGTCGCTTCTCATCTATGTTGGAGCAGGAGAGTGTATTGGTGTGTGTTGCTAGGGGCAACCCTAAGGGGTATATGCAGCAAGATGTGGGACATGTTATGGCGTGCAGCGTGGTGGCAGAGATATGAAGCCTATGTCTAGAAAACAGACAGGTAGCAGGAGGAGATCAGGGAAAAATGCAATGCAGCATTAAAAGATTCCAATGGCAAAAAAATGAAACATCTATAGCTGTGATGCAGAAATATCTATTTGACAGATGACAAATTTTAGATTGTCCAACCCAGCATATGACAAGTTTGATTCTCAGTATCCGCTTATGAGCACAACAGAGGGGGCAGCTTGCAGGTGTTTGGAGTACAGAAATGCAGCAAGAGAAATATCAACTCCAACTCTGGCAACTATTTTTTATCCAGGGACGGTTTGCTGAACAAGCTGTTCTTCAGGAAAAAGCCTTCTTTATAGCCAAAGTTTCCTATCAAAGTTTCCTACTGAGCATCTTGTCCGGCTATTTTCTCAGTTGGTCAGGAGGTTTAATCCGGTGACCTTTCAGCCTTTACTCCAGTTCCCAAGGGATGGATCATACTAGTGTCGGGAACACAGGGTTGACACATTTCAAAATGTAAGAAAGAGAACCTTCATAGTACTGGATCCAACAAAGACAGAAAAAGACCCCAAAAGAATCAGGGGATCATAATGTATTCATTCCAAAAAGCAGCAGCAAAAAGGGGAAAACAACACTAATGATTCAGGAAGAGTGATTGTAACCTGAAATGTTTGCTCCCCTGTTTCCTGCCATTTGCAACAAAAACATTACGATTAAATTTTGAGAGTTACACTGTGATTTCCCCCCCCCCTCATCAATATGAATATCAGCAAGCGTCTGACTCATCCAGCAGCAGAGTGCTCCCACTCCCAGTGCTCCATTTCGCTTCTCTGTTGACTCAGAGCCAAGATGCGTAGACACCCTTGGCTTTTTTGGGGCGCCCTGGCATTTTATATGCACGTGTGTGCCCACGAGTGGGTGTGCGGGAGTCACCCGGCCTAGTCAGGTATGCCTGATTGCACACGCATACACAGACATACACCCTCACACACATACAGGAGAGTACTGAATATTTCATGAGCTGCTGTTTACTTCACAGCATTTCTCAGCTGAGTGTAGAAGAGTCCATTAACTAGGCTAAATGGCAGAGAGAAAGCCTGGCGTGGGGACAGGACTTTTCTAGAAAAGAAAACAAATAGATGGCGACCTGGGAGAGTAAAGGGCATAAAGCCCCAAGGAAATTGAAGTGGGTTTTAATGCATACGCACAGAAAGGCTCGTAACAAACGCAGATTACACCAGGGTCATGTGCTGAATTGTTTATGGGAATTTGGGGGTTTTAATGCTCTGTGAAGTAGGCGAGATATTTTTTAGAGTCAATGTTCTTAAATATTTTTAGGCAAAACAATTATCTTAACTGAAATAAATGGAGGGATTTAGTGTTTCTCCACCAGAATTATACGTCTGGCAGAGTGAAGAATTCAGACCATCATGTAGGAAGCTAATACTTACAGGAAACAACACAAGAAAGATATATCAGGCATGTGATTGGCAAAGGACAAAAAAGCAGGACATTATACGGAGAACCCCCCCCACACCACAATCAAACTGGTGGTGGCTCTAGTATAGCATATGGATGGTAAAGCAGGACCTATGACAATAACTTAATAACATGTGTGTCTAATCCATTGCCACCTCTCCACAATAAAAAGTATTAATAATTAATAGTTGATGTTATTATAATTAATAATTATAATATGTCCATGACAATAACTAATTTAAATATATTTATATCTTCCTCAAACTTCAACAGCTAAATGGGCAACATGCAACATAATAATAATAACTAAATAATATAACAACTAACTTTCAAATTAGTTCAGTTAAAGTTAATAGATTATTTTTAAATGTAAATGCTCCGTATTTGTATAGCGCCTTTCTAGTCTTTTCGACCACTCAAAGCTCTTTTACACTACATCACATTCACACACATTCATACACTGAGCCTAAGTGCTCAAACAGAAACTAACATTCACACTCCGATCAAACAGCCAGATCAGTCTCTTGTCTATTGATAAACTGCAGGAAAAAGTTCAAGACACTTCAACTCTGATATTTGAACGACCTGAGAAATGACTCCGAGAACAACCGCGGCAGCTTCACGGGATCGAGCCCAGTAGTACGCAGAAGCCGTTGCTATGGTTACCACCCATGGAGCGCCTGGCGTTGACTCCCGGAGCTCTTGTCTGCCTGTGTTGAATTATGAGGGGCGCAGAGCGACCTGCGGATCCAAGCAGTCTGAAAAAGCCGAAAAACGGGGGAAATGAATTTATAACGTGAACTAGGCTACTGTTTTTCTGCACATGTAGGCTATTTAGGCTGTAAGAGCAATATTCAGTGATTTTATAAAACGTTGCTTAGCCTAACACCACTCTCCCCATGAGTCCAAGCATCACTGGCAGTAGCGGCCGGAGTTTATTTCTGTAAGTTTCAGTTGCTGTGCTGCTTTAGCAGATGCTTCAATAAATTCAATGTAGAATTGTTCGCGGTTGAAAGCTTTTTGCTGGTCCCATAAAGTTTACAACGGACAATGTTCTTTGCATCTTAGATTGTGACACAATAATGTCAGTAGCTACTTACAACTGTGGAAAGAACGCCTCTCTTCCTCATTCTCCATTCTTCATTTAGCTTTTTGGCTAACAGCTGACTCAAACAACATAAGGTCCGGTGCCATGACCTGCAGCACGTCATTCACGTTAGAAAGGTGCGTTCAGTAGCGCAGCGTTACTTGGAATAGTAAGTGTAATAATATAACTGTTTTGGAAATCCGTTACACTACTCTTTACTGTGAAAAGTAATGTTTTTACTGCCCAACACGTTACGTAACACTGATGAAGTGCGGAATTGGGTAGCTGAACGCAAACAAACATCCTTTTTGATACTTGGAAAGGAAAAAAAAAAGTCTTTACACACGTCAGCCTGTAGATGCCCGCAAATCCTCTCCATTTCACTAGGGCAGCTCCTGTACCCTCCGTGTTTTTTAAATCCTGGCTACGACCGACAGAAAAAGAAGACTGTACATCTATAACTTAGCACTACTTGAGAAATAGAGACTAGAGACCGACTGATAAAGGATTGCTGAGGCAATTATAGATAATAGATACATAAACACAAAAAAAAAGATATTTTGTGATATAAATATATGTCCAAGATATTTTACAGTTGAAGTAAATAGTACGAGTAAATATTGGTATATTTGGAACAACACAATTTACAAAGTAAATATGAATAAATACATATAATACCAATTTATATCAAATCAGAATTCTAGCATATGACCAGTTTGATTTAAGAAGTTTGATTTCAATATGCAATAGCTTATGAGCACAATGGGGATTGTGGATGCTTGGACAAAACAAATGTACCAGTAGCAACATCATCTCATAAACTACATTAAACTTGAATTGGGAAATGTCAAACATACATAAAAAAACGTTTATTGCTGCTGTTCACTGTTCTGCAATTTTTTATTGTGGCAAAAGAAGCAACTGCCCCCTGGCCCCATTCCTTGAAGGGTCCCAAAAGCCTCAGATTCACTGCATGTTAGTTGGTTTTGTTAAAACTGATTAATTGCAAATTTCCGCAGGGGCATGGTAGGGAGGAGGTCAGCAAGGGTGCAACAGCAACTGTTTGGCTCCAGAGAATCTTAACAGGTTAATTCAGCCGTGCAGATGAAGTGTATCAAATTTGGCCAATAAAATCGGCCTGCCAATGTCAGACTCTAATGGAGACATATAATTTGGACGTATAATTTGGACAGTTACCAAGAGAGAGAGTATAAAAATCCAATATTTGTCAGCTCTTTTCAAAGAAGGCTGTGTATTCAAAGAGGCACACACTTTCATCAACAAGCATCAACTATCTGAGGAGGGCGGCCACTTGAGCAGTGAAGGCAGCCCACCTTGTCGCAACTTTGGGATTAAGTCGTGCAGAAGTGCCTAAAGGTCTCAGAAAAGTTCTAGCCATGCAACTGCTGAGCCTGCTGCAGCTTGGCATTCAGTATCAGAGCTAAGCACACAGCCTCTCCTTCAAGGTTATCTCTGTGGAGAATTCGCTGACAGCAGGATATACATGCACACGCATTCACACATGCACGTGCGCTCACGCAGTGACACAAAGATAGGTACCCACACACACACACAAATGCAGCGACACACACACGCACACACACACACCTCAGTGGCCCCGGTGGGTGCAGCATGTTTGTGCTGGCGGTTTATGCAAACAAGTTTTTAATTGGGACAGAGGGACATGATTAGCAGTAAAAAGCACCAATCATCCCTCTCTTTTATTACTTTTTATGTCCAAATAAAAACGTGGACCTGGGCGGGGGCCCCACCTGCCAACCCAATCTGTCTCCTGACGAGTGAAGGTGGATCTGGGGGCTCAGACGTGGTCAAGGACAGCATTGTAAATTCACCGTGTCAGTGAGGGTGATGAACTGGCTCTGCAACGGTGCGTGTGTGTGTGTCTTTGAGAGAGGGAAAAAGGGCAAGAGTCAATGCCACTCAAGCAGCTGCATGTATCATGGCTGGAGCAGAGGGGACATTAAAGCTACATCCATACCACTCCGTTTTTGTACAAAAACAATCCCCATCCACACAAATGTTTTATCTGCGTTTCAGAATTGATCTACGTCTATATTAAACTGAAAATGCACATCAGATGGCCATTCACATAAAAAGCAACTGTGGGGGTGGAAACATCGGCGCAAAGCAAATACGGCGACATGACCAGTACAACTGTAATTTACACAGAACAAAATATTTAATAAAAATACCAAAACAAACACTGTCAGTAGATGTGTGCTTTGCATGACTGATAAGACCCAATCAGGAAACCAAACGTGAGTGTTTTCAAAGTCCTCCGTTTTCAGCTGTCCGCACTAAAGCCTAGTTCACACTACACGATTTTTAGCCCGATTTGCCACTCGGCGACCGCCAGGCTGTGATCGGGAGTAAATCAGCGGTTGATCGGCGGTCGCCAGTCGTTATGTGTGAACTACTCAACGACGGATCAAAACGGCTCCCCGACACATTTCTGACACAGCGGCGACGCCTGCCAGATATCTAGCATGCCAAATATCTGTAGGAGTCGGCCGACTCGACATCCACATCCAGCTAATGAGAGCAGGCCGCTGGCAGAACAGGCAGCTACTTTTTCACCACAAAACACTCTTTACTCACCTCCAGCTCGCTCTGTAGCTCAGACAATCCCTGCTACCTACATGTGCTAATCCATTCTTTCACCCATATTCTTTGTCTTTATAATTTCTATCTTTATAATAACAAACAACAGCTGTTTCATGTGTAGGTTTACTTCATTTCCCGATTCACATTTCACGTGTGTTTTCTTGACAAAACGTGGTTTGGAGACCAGCGTCACCAATCAGTCACGTAGTGTGAACGCCAAAATGACTTCAAGACTCCCGTCACAAGACGGCCTAAGTATCAAAGTATGTGTGAGAGAGTCTGTTTTATGTGTTTATTTGGGGATGGGAGGTTTGAAGAGAAATTGTGGAGCTAAACATCATTACAAATTGATCATTGATCAACTTACATAGCAGTGCTGAGAAATACAATCCTCTGTGAACGTCAGAAAGCGCGCTAAAAAGAACCTTGCCCATCGCTATTTGCAATAAACAGAAGGTCTATCTACCTTGAGCTACAGTATATTGCTGCTTGGGTCCACACACACACACACACACACACACACACACACACACACACACACTCTCTCTTCCTGTCTGTTCTAGTTTCTGTTCCTCGTAATGAGTCCCAACGACAGCTGACCTTTCACGGCCTGGGGTGCCAGGGAAGAGCAAGGGAGGTGGGGTGCAGTGACGGAGGGTGGAGGGGCCTTTGGTGACCCCATACAGAGGGTGCCAACCTTCCTTCAGTCATTTTAAAGAGGCCTAATGACTGACTTAATACACAAGAGAGAAGAGAGAGCGAACAGAAGCGACAATAGAAGAGAATCACTGGCCAGAGAGGGAGGGAGGGAGGGAGGGGAGGAGGAGAAAGAAAGAGGACAGGGAGAGAGAACAGCTACTGTTACACTGTGCTAAATTGTGTGATTTTTATCATCTGAATATGCGGTGACGCATAATGTGATACGCCTGGATCCACTGAATATGGATTTTGCTCAGATTACAATCAGACCTTTGAAACAAGTCTTGGAAGTGGTCAGGCTTACATTATGATTAAAATTCTATGTCATTTGGCTGCAATCCACAATGAGAGCTGCATTAAAATACGGAAAGGAGGTGCTCTAAACAGAGTATTTCATAGGAGATATTATAGGCATTTTCAGGTTAAGTGTGGATGTCCAGCTGCCTGAAACAGTGAGACGCTCTTTGTGATCAGGTATCAAAAATCACACGGCATTGGACTAAAGCGTAACCACAGTCAGAGTGACAGGGCTGGCAGGAAACTAAAGGCAGAAAATCAGAAATGGCACCGCAGTGAGAACAGAGGGAATGTGTCTGAGGTTGAAACCAGCAGTTAGGGGACACAAGCAAGAGAGGAAGACATTGAGAAAAATTGTCCTCCTGATCTATCGCAATCTCCCAATAAAAGCCAAGATTGACGAGAACAGGGGACACAGCGGTCTCTTGTGCAATAAGTTACGTTTCCAACACAATAAGCAGTGCAACCCCCCCCCCCTCAACACTCCCTCCCTCACTCATCTCCTGCCACTGAATTTACAGTCAGCAGTTAACTCCCATTATACCCTGGCTCAGGGCAAAAGTAGCCCCTGCCACAAGTCACAGTGTCCTCTCCGAGGCTGCTGAGGCTTGAAAGATAAAGCAACAACTGGGGAAAGAAAAAAATGGAGAGGAGAGCTGTAGCAGAACAGGCCGAGGCAGCAGCAGTAGAGGAGGAAGAGAAGGAAACTAAGAACAAGGAAGAGGGGACATAGATTGCCTGGACAGCAAGAAAAAAAAAAAAACAGTCACAGAGAGACACCGGGGGGTGGGGGAGTAATCAGAAGAAAGATGGCAGCTGTAGACACAGACAGAGGGGGAGATGAAGAGTGTTCCCCGAGGGTGCTGAGTCCTGACTAACACAGAGAAGGAGTTCTATAAACAGCAGTAACACACAACGATTCATCGCTCTCTGCTACATTACCTCCACTCTCCTGTCTCCAACCCTTAGCTCCTTTGCTCTGTGACCTTAAATCCCCACACTGCAAAAAACACGTCAGCTGTAAGTGAAATACAACAGAGAAAAAAAAAATTCTGGCAAGTGAAGGAGACAACTGGATACGAGATAACATCATAGACATTTGCTCAAGCCAAAGCCTTCCTCTTGAAATAAAGTATAAGACACATTAAAGCACTTTAAAATGACTCTTATAAGACAATTCTGCAGATATTGAAAACGGCCTTGTGTGTCAGTGATAGTCACTGATGTCACATCCAAGCAAGACAACCCTCACTCTCAGCTCAGTCTTTTCACCCTCCATTTATGCTCTTCCCTTCGAGTTTCCTCCAGGTGCTCCTATGTTCTCCCACATTCCAAAGAAGTGCACGTGAGATGATATAAAAACGCAAAATTGCCCACAGCTGTATGCATTCGTCCATCTGTATTGGCCCTGTGATGGACTGGCAACTAGTACAAAATTAATAATTGACAAGTTGAGATGGGTGTTTTTGTGCCGTGCTCCAGCCGGAACGATGTCCTCCTCTCTGCTCTACTCTCTATTGCTTTATTCTGGTCGCTGGCTTCCTCTTAACTCCATTTCCTCTTCCTCATCTTTACAGATGTTTGTTAGAGCTTGACATTAAAACCCAACCCCCTTGCGACCTGCCTAGAACAAACTTTGGGCAAGCTTGCACCGAATTTTCCATGTAACTGCTTTGCTTTGGGTCAGGATTGTTTGAAAATGTTAAAACACTCTTACCCTCACTTAATGATGAGAAATTACTTACTAGCGATGTTGGGATTCAGGGGGCTTGGATATAACCGAGTTTGGATGTAGATTAGACACAAATGACTAGAGACACAGAGATCTTGTACACATTTTCCAAGTTCAGATCCAATTTTTGCACCTCATACCCTATGATTACGACTCCCATCTGTCCTTTTTCTTCCATCTTTCTTTAAGAGCCTTCTCTGTCCATCCACCATGGCAGCCTGCATGCGTCACAACACAAGCCATATTGACAGAACTCCTCGTCCCCGTCAGGTTGTGTTTTCTGCTTCGGGTCTGCACTCGTTTGTTTGCCTGACTTCTCTTCCATCTCTTCCACTCCGACTCTGCGTCTGGCACTGTGTGTGTCTGCTCAGCCTATCAGCTTCCGCTTGGATGCTCCTTCCACTTGATGTGACCTGTTTGTAAATCTTTTGTAGTTAATATATAGATTGTGTAACAGTTCCATGTGTGGACCCTCATGTGGAAGGAGTTTTTATTTTTTCATACAGCACTGCAGAAATGGCTGGCATGATTTCGTTTGACCGGTTCAACAAGAGTTTATTCAAGTGTTGTAGGAAAACAATCCTGTCATTGGGCTGAAGGGTTTCTGCTTTGTTGGAGATACTAATCACATTCACTACATCCAGCCTTGACTTGCTTGACTTGGATATATAGCATTGGTTGTTAGTGTAATGAAACTGACAATTACAGGCTACAGTGCAAACATTCCCTCTGTGGCTTTTCAAAACCAGAGGCCTTTTTAGTGTAGTCATTCGGGCTTGGCCCTAAATGGTTCAACTCTGTATTCCTCCAGAGGACAATAAAAAGACACAAGACTCATTGAAAAAAAACAACAACAACCTGCCTTAGCTCTAGGGGAGGAAGTTTCCTAAATGCGATTAAAGAGAAATACTGGCACACTGTCTTCCCTGACCCCTATTAACGGAGCCTGAGGAAACATCTACCTCATCTCTCCTCTCCAAACACCCCACCACTAAGCGGGACCTGTTGCTCAAATCACATTAACTAACAGCAGATGAAAAAACTCAATACACAGCGTGCCAGGCTGTGCTAGCGCTGAGCTGATGCAATCACACCTAAAGACACACTGTCTTTTTTCTTTTACTACACAGTCTCTCACAAAGCAAAATATAGAGAAATAAAATCATGTGTTACTGCAAAAAGGAGCAACTCTGTGTAGCCTTTCCTTCTATCCAGTGCAGGCACCGCTGAAGCCTTATTAATACTCAGTAAAGCCAGAGCAAGAGTTTACACAACATGACTTTGCAAAAGCTGAAAGTGAAGGGAGAGACTAAACACTTCAACTGCTGGCGGAACATTGTGATCCAACTGGGAGCAGCTGCATCCTTGTTTCAATAACACACCAACAACAAACTGTCCCGTTTCCAGTTGCGAGGATCAGTCGAGAGACTCTGTCACTCTCCTCCACCTCGCTCTAGGGCACTGCATGTCTGCCATGTTGCACATTAGACACAGTGGAATGTTGCATACATGTAATATTACATGTGCTTCTTGTCAATTAACAACAACTGACAATAGTCTAGACAGCAGAGGGAACTCCATCAATCTTCCTCTGGGGAGGGTACTGCTTTGTTGCTTATATTCACTTCCCTTGTGCTAAGATTGGGCTTTCACTTCCTTCACTTGCTTGCAGCTCCTATTCGCAGAGTGTGTAAGCAGCCACTGCGCACAGCTGTCATGTGTCTGCTGAAAGCGGTGTGACTGACACTCATTGTTCAAGATTGAATATGCATTTCTCCCTCCAGGACTGACGCATGCCAAATGAAGGACATTCCCCTGATTGATGGCATCTATTTATAATAGAGCTCTCTCTTCTCGCTCTAGTACAGACTTTCTCTCTGTTTGTCTCAGTCTGTCCTGCTGACCTTTGACAGGTCCAGAACTAGAATGCACCACTGGGTAAACAGAGGGAGTTGAACTTGAATGCAGAATCCAGAGTTATTGCAAATCTCTCATAGTTCACCCAACTTTCCATCCAGGGGTGATGAAAAAAAATTCACCCTTGCGCTGCAGAAATTATGCATGGACACATGGAAGGTGGGAGGAGGAGGGGTACTCCTGAGCACCAAGGTTAGATCACAGACATAATCAATAATGCACTGCCTATTGTGCTTCGGCACTGCAGTCAGCTTTGCCCAGTTCTTCAAGTGATACCTAGGTGCCGGATCGGCTAAGCCTATGCAACAGTCCACATGAAAGATGGCTCTTCTGGAAGGCAGTGACAGTAGAAACAGCAAGTAAAGTGGAGGAGGAATGATGGCTTGAGCAGATGACAGGGAACGTGGACAGACTTGGCAGGAGAATGGAGGCACAGAGGGAGGGCCTGGTTGCTGCTGCTGCAGATGTTGTTAGTGAGACCACAAGACTATGGCGCTGGGCTGAGGAACTAGATAGTAAAATAATGATAAGAACATAGATAAAAACACTTCCTCTTTTCTTGTGCACTCACAGAGTGATAACTACTTAATTTGATACAATTAATTGTAAATAAAGTTGTTGTGTGTAGCTCACAACAACTTCCCTGCTACAAACTATCGATACTAGCCAAGCTGAGCAACGAAATGCTTCCTCTATGGCTAATCCACCACTCAGGCAGCGTCGATGGTTTCATCTTCATCTCTGCAAACCAAAACACTGGCAGGCATTTGTGTCCTCAGTATTCTGTCCGTCATACTGCTCATCGTTTATGGGCCTATCCATACAACATCCGTATCCACACATTTATTACTACATGACATACACAAGTGTTATTCCAATTGCTTTTCCTGGTGACCACGCAATGGGCATGGTGACAAACAGGCTATTCAGTGTTATTGCTGTTATATTGCCTTGTAATGTAGATGGCCCGTGTGCCTCCCTCTGAATTATTGATCTGCTCATGTGTAACGTAAACACAATAAAACAGACGTGACAGTACCTCCCTGTCACAGCACACAGGATACGAGTGTGTGCATAGATCACTAATCATGGATAAACATATACCATCTGGAAACTACTAAACATATGAGATCATAGAAACAACTGTACTGTGAAATGTATTCACAAACTCATTTTCATGTACTAAAAACAACACAGGCAGGGATCGTTTTTATCTTGAGGGGGAAAAAATTTGTCTTATTTGATTGTGTTGGAAGTTCCTCAGCTAAGATGTTGCCTATTACAAACTTCTCCAATTAAAACAGTAGCTTAGCTTAGAAATTCTAATCACATCCCTGTGAGTACATGATCCTGGAGAACCATATAAACCTACGGGGGACATTTTGTACAAAGTATGCATTGATCTTAGTGCTGCTCAGCTCTGTGAACGGGCAGGTTGCTAGCTGGATCCTGTGTGCGAGTCAGTAATGGTCTAGTTTGGTCTCGGGTCTCTCAGGAGGTAGAAATCCCCTTCCCCCTACGCTCCCTTCCTGACTCCTCAGTCTGTTGGATCTGATCCTCCCAGTGTGTCCTCTGCAGCGTCTGCTTCTGTTCCCCTTCCTGTCGGTAAGCTGAGGGCCAGTAGAGGGGAACAGGCTTCCAGCGCCTTGGACTGGTAGCCTGGCTCCCTCCAGCCTAGTCATTACTGCTGGCTAACAAGCAGAGAGCGAGGGACGTCTGTGGCTGCTCTTCCCCTTAACTAACAAAGAGAAAGACCTCACGGGTAACTGTGGTAGCAGCAGCAGCACACAGGCATAGGCTCCTGCTGGACCCATAATGGTGCTTTCTCATTATATGCTGTCTCTGGGGGAAAGAAAAATGTACATGCTGGGCTACAGGTCCTTTCAACTAGGCATTGTGGGTAGAGAGGAAAGAACATTATGTGCACAACCTGTCACATGCCAGTGCTTTGAATTATATTTATGTAGTGATGCTGTGTCGTCCTCACGTGCACTCAGCTGGATGTTTACACGCTTCCTTAATGTCATTTTATATTTTTGTTTGTGCCAAAGATGTCGGAGGAATTCCTGTGTGTGTGTGTGGGGGGGGGGGCATGAAATGAGTTTGATTTGATTTGATTCCAGTGGCTCCATTAGAGCTGGGGGCGACACAGGGGGAAGGCAGCAGGACTCACACAGTCCATGTGTACTCAAGTATACATGGCTTTAACCAAAGCACGGACGCACATGCTCACAAAAACATACATCATCCCACACACAGATACCCACAGAGGCACATCTTGCTTTCTTTGAAGACCCACAAACTTACTAGTATATGCAGTGTTTCCTAATAGTTGGCAGTCAGTTTCAGTGATGGGGGACTGAGGCGTGGGATATGTTTATTAAAGACTTGTAAAATACTCTTAAATCCTCGGCCCACCACTTGTTTGACAGTTGTTTTCATCCATTTTCAGTGTGTCCATATTGAAGTGGGCTGTATTTTGGCAGCATTGCTGTTGACATTTCATTTAGTCAGCTCAATATCTCATCTTTGCTCAGGCACAAAAGTCTCTCATTCTATTATAAGCTAATGAGACTAGCATTACCCAACTTGCTCATGCAAATTTACTGGAGTATTATACTCCAACTGATCATAGCCAGTTTTGACTATACAGTCAATTATCTCCATAGCAGCTCGTGCAGGTTATGGTTCAAACGATGTCTCTGTATTCAATATATGGTCAAGTTACGGCTGTCTCCATATAGAAGGTGGACAAAATATCATAAGATCTATAAATTCTAATGCAACCCAATGCAATAGCCCTGCAATAGATCTACATTTGTGAAGGTAATAATAGTAATACATCATAGAAGCACCATACACTATAACAACCATGACCTCAAAACTGACTGCAGAGTGGATCAACATCTCTCTGACTCAAAAATACACTATTAGCTTCCAAAATCTTACAGTTGTATTTATTGCAAGACTATTGCATTGGATTGCATTACAGTTTACAAGTGCTAATGTACTTGAGTCGGCCACCTACACTAACCATCACAACATAAGCAGTTGATTAGACGTACTTCACATTGGGTTCATTATAAATACACAGCGTGTAAATAAAGCTTGAAATCTTTGTGTGGAAATACCAGGCATAAATTCCAGTGTGTTGCACCACAGCAGCCGAAATAAAATCAATGTGTGTAGAAATGCAGAATCTGCCAACAGCTGTTGTTACCCTTCTTGTTCCTTCAGTAGCTCACATACCAGTGATACACAACAGACACCAGTTACCTCCTCACAGTTCAGGCATGTCCCCTCTTATGTACTCAGGTCACGCGGCTGATCTTTGACAGGTTGCACGCAGAGGCCTGCGCAGAGCCGCACCAATACCAGAGCTCTGACCCCTGGTAATGGGTCTCTGGGGGGTTGATTTAGGAGAGCCAAGCCTGTTCAGCTCTGTGCAGTTGTAAACTGGCTGGCCCCTCCCCTGGGACTGCCCCCCCCCCCCCCACCCCACGCTGCAACCTCTCATCACCTTCCCTCCCTCCTTCACCCTCCACCGCAGTGACGCTGTTGCCTAGGTAACTTGGGGATGGGAGGGGGCGGGGGTTAGGTGGTACAGATGAGGTGGTTTGTTATCTGTCTACACGGTTGATGTGAGATGAAATATGATTGTGTCCTGGTGGTACAGGTAGCGATGGGTTGATGGAGATATAGGAATTTTGTACTGGTGAGAGAATGTCAATGTTTCTGGGAAAATATATCAGCATATAATAACAATAATAATGTGTGTAACATTACACTATGTGTAATAATAGTGTGTGTGTGTGTGTGTGTGTGTGTGTGTGTGTGTGTGTGTGTGTGTGTGTGTGTGTGTGTCTCTGTGTCTAAGCAGAACAGAGGTTGGTGAAGCTTAGCCGACTCTGTGGAATGTAAACTAGCCACTGCAGCACTCCTGCCTGGCCTCAGTCAGCCCCACCAGGGATCCAGCGTGTCGTGCAATGCCCCCCACCCTTCGCCCTCACACGTGGCCATCACCCAACAACCTGCCTGGCACCCACCTTGCGTTCCAGTTGTCATGGTGATTTACACGGCATGCCTTTATTTTCAAGCATGTGCAGATCAGTAGACTTTGAACAGAGGCATTACCATACCACGCATTATCGTTTCACAGCTATGTGATACCTGTGCCTCGCACAGCCGCAGTTATCTTCCTAGATGATTGCCCAAGGGAAGCTTCAATGCTTTAATCTAATCTGATGACAAATGATTCAATTACCTTGGCCACTGATTAACCTCTTCCTCTTTGTTTTGTGCACCTATAGCTGAGCAGGTCTAATTTCATAACCCCCCACCCACCCTCACTGGATGTGGCTCTGCAAATGTCAGTGTTGGTTGCATGTGTCACTGACTTGATGCATTGTGTTGTGCTTTGTGTGTGTGTGTGTGTGTGTGTGTGTGTGTGTGTGTGTGTGTGTGTGTGTGTGTGTGTGTGTGTGTGTGTGTGTGTATATATAGCGGTGGCTCCACTGCAACCATTGCTCACCAGCCATCTGCAGCCCACTGAGGGACACATGATGATGATGGCTGAGTCACCCATTAGCCCAAATTAGAGCCATCCTTCCACCATTCAAGACAGGGCCGCTGGCAATGCCACGCAGTCAAGGCCATTACAGAAAACACGCGCTAAACTGATTTTGCTCTGCAAATACCATTAGCTGGTGCCCCAAGATTATAAATATCCAAACTCCCAATCTGATGAAGAAAATGGGCTCGGATGGGGAACCGTGTTACGAAAACCCTGCATCAATGTCATGGACTTCTTCACTACTTGCCAGGGGGCAGAGTGTGGAGGGTAATGGCTATGACAAGCCAAAGATGAAGGAACAAAGACAAACAGCTGTGGTGAGAGAGGGTTTACATGGACAGCTACAGTTGCTGCTGGGGGAGTTTTGTGAGGAAACGGTATGTGTGTGTAGATAAAAAATTACAGCACTGTGTTTAGCAGAGACCCCCTACATTTTAGCAATCAATGTAGTTATAAGCACAGCAGCTTAACACACACACACACACACACACACAACACTTTAAAAGCTCACTGTTGTCAGTTAGAAATGTAGGGGGAAAAATTTTTTTATAGCTTCAAACAAGTGCTCTCTAAAATGGCCACAAGCTGTTCAAATGGCCTTGGTTTAGTAAACAACTGTCCTGCATGTGGGCCAATTTGTCAAAACAGCATAGCCACTTCAAGCCTGGGGAAATTGCCATTTGGTCCATACAACCTATTTCGATCCACTCATGTTTCCGTTTTGCCACAAATGCAGCCCAACCCGCCCGCCCCTTTCACCATTTTCTTTACTTGAGGGTTTCTGTCGAATGCCAACAACTGTTGCCTAGCAACTAAATATTCACCCTGCAGAAATCCACTAGATTATTATTTCTTTCCAAGTTTCACATTTCTGAGAGAGAAAAAAGCTGTATTTGTGATTTCAAGTTTACAAATCCCAGTGGTGCACAAGCAGTGGTATGTTCAAATGAAATGCACAACTCTCTACGACATCAACAGTCGCAGAGACACTACAGCTAATTCAGGGCATATGTAGAAATTAGAAGAGCGTTAATAACGACTGAAACCAACCAAATGTACTGGTTGTAAACACCACATTACAGATGGCTTGCTGTGCATAGAATGTATCTATGCATGCTTGGATTTTTAAAGGAGGTATAAAAGGTGTTCATTCCTAAGCAACTGTTGAAACCACACTCACTTAATTTAACTTCTTGTTATCATGTGTCTTTATAGAAATACATACTATCTCAGTTAGGAGATTCTTCACTTCTACTGCGTTTATGATGCTTTCCTATTTCAACTGACTGGTGTCATTCCTGTCCCAATGCTTAAGCAGTGACAATATTTTTCCCTTGAAGATGGAGTGTGTGCCTGTGGCAAGCCGGTAGTGTGGGCCGAACCCTGGACTCCCAGTAATATGTCTTTTTATTCAAGACAACAAAGACCGTGTGTAATAAATACCACTGGATGGGGACTCACAATTCACAGAGTCAACATTTAGGTAGTCAGAAGTTGTGTTTGAACGCTGCAGAATGTGTCTCATGCCACAGACAGCAATGTTATCCCAATTTATTTGTGCAAATACGTTTTTTAAAATTCTGATTCTTTAAGAAAAATAGTGTCACTTTGACGGCTCATTTTTTTCCTCTTCTGAACAACTTGTTTCTTTGCCACTATATTGTGTATGTTTTAATAACAGCTGCAGGGGCATTATTAACTTTAATCATGGGTACAACAGTAACTTCAGACAACTTAGAGACAAACTACGTTATAACAAATAATGAAAATAATTAAGTATAATTATAGTTCTCATGTGAAATCTTGCATGTGTAATGAAAGACTGTTTTCTTTTCAGTAATATACATGTTTATGGTAAAGAGACAAGAGGAACAAATCATACATTCAAAGGACTTAATTACTAGTTAAATTAAATTGTTCACTTGAGGTTTTAAAATTGCTAATTTGGCTGCACAAACTATGAATAATTTTGTGACGATGTATGTTTGTGGACTGAATTGTGGAAGCATTGTTTGAAGGTCCTGATTTTTAGCTATAAACCTGCGGTTAATACTACACATTTTGTTAGAGGGTGCCAGCTGGGATGTACCTGAATCCATCTTTTCAGTCAAACTGAATTCTGTAAGAAGGATTTAATGATGTACAGAAGAGTCGTGACGCTTGCAGTGGATCCATGTGCACCATTGTGACTATGCACTCAGGGAAGCCAGGGAATAAGTGTACCAACACAGAAAACTCTGCTTATCTGATCTAGGCTCTAAACATGGCTGCTTATTAGGATCACACCATATCAATTTATCTATAAATTACCTATGAGAGAGCAGGTTTGGAGCTAGAAAGCAGCCTAACATGAAAAGGAAGGGCGTCACAAGTTCACGTCAGGCCTCTCAGTGATGTTCTCATCATCAGATCCTGAACCTGGAAGCTGTCAGCACATCAGAGACATGCCTACATCCCCCTTTAGCTCCAGGACATAGCCTACATGTGGATATATCAGCAAACATGGCCACACCAATCTCTGGCTGTCACAAAGACGCACCTTGTGCATTTGCACCTGTGCAAATATTTATCTGAATTTACATGTGGATTAATTAGACAAAAGCAACCCAGTCTTGAATGGCTTTGGATGTAAAATGGTAATTACTCCTAAACCAAGCTGGAATAATGAACTTGTTAGCATGCTCAGCCTCCTGGAATTCATTACGCCGCTCAATGCTGCACACCTGATGGAGAACAACCTGATCTGTTTTCATTCCCAACTGCTCCAAGGGACGCTCTGAGGGGAGCCCTGAATAAAACAGACATGTTGATTGTGACGTGTCCAGAGGCCACTCGAAACTACTCACATACATACAGCAGACACACACATCAGCTCATCTAATGAGACTGATCAGTCGTCTTCCTGCTTCCTGCTGTCTCATGTGATTGCATACAGGCTTGCCACAGAAAAGCCTGATATGAGCAAATCAGAGGGAGTCAGAGCTACTGGTACATTTCACTTAACCCTTTAAAAGAATGTGAGTGCATGACCAACAAATAGGACTCAATGAAGGCTGTTAATATCAATGTTGCCAAAATAGACAAGTGGATTTTTTAAAATTAAAATGGAAGGGAAGGCTACAATTTAACTGGTATGAAACTATTTTTGAGATAGTTAAGCGCTCTCTGTTGAATACTACGCATCCCTAAAAAGGACATTCCCAGAATTATTTTCTGAGAATGTGAAATTAAGTTTAAAATCTTTTCCATGCATGCACCCCGATTAAAAGATATTTTCAAACCCCTTTTACCAAATCTCTTCATTGCCATTTAATTCCAAATGTCAAACAAAACAACACTTGAGACTTTGAATTTCAGTAATCCATTTTGTAAAATTGCATCAGGCTATAAAATTGCCCATTTTGAGACGAGCTGCAGCTCCTGTTTCATTTTAATGATTACATTTGAGAACAATGCAGGAGCAGAAATGAGACAAGGGGAAGTTTTTTTTCTTCCTCTTTTTTTTTTTTCTTTTTTTAAAACTGTTTGTGGTTATCTATGGAGCCGCCTCCTGTATAGGCCAACACACAATCCAAAGACATGCTTTCACAGAGTTGTTTGTACATAATTAGAGCCTAGTGGCATTACATTTTGATAATCATTCACAATTAGATTCCACATATTGACAGGGAAAAACAACTAAAACAAGCAAGTAGCTAACAACTCTCAAAGTCACAAAATATAAGAAAATTATTTGTCCATAACAAATTTATCCTGATCTGCTCTCAAAGCACCCCATGCACTCATTCTCTGCTTTGCACAGGCTCGTTTTCCTACTGTCTTCCCTACCAGCTGGGTCAAGGACAGATCAGGGGCGACGTGCCTCCAGTCAGCATTTGCCTTTTTTTCACTAAGGAAAATGCTCTCAGGCACTCTGCCTATTTGTCCGGCATTTGAGTCAATCACACCCCCAAACAGGCTTACAATCAAAGCACACACTGCTGATTACATTTCAGATGGGTATTTGGGAGGTAAACATTTGAATGACAGTACAAATAGACACAGTACTGTGACAGACACTGCCTTATTGCTTTGCCAAGTCTGTCACACAGCAGCAACTGTAGATTCACTATCACATTCAACGCAGCTATGCCTGTTCCTTGTAGAGACTGATATTTATGCAATATTGGTTCCCTCTAATGTTGGCAATTTACGACTATAAACTCCATCGTTGCCCTCCCTGTGACTCACTCTGGATACAAGCACTGGCTAAAGCCTAATATCTATAAAATATAACACCGCTTTTTACCAGTATAATTCAGCACCTGGTAGTGAGGCAGCTTTATTAGGGTTGTAGTGTATCTAGTGACAGCTAAAGACATTTTCAGGACCAAAGCGTTTAATGGAAACAGCTGGGCAGCATGTGGGTTAATGTAATGGCTTTGCATGTTGAGCAGAAGTGGTGCTAAGCTCAAGCTATCAGAGAGTCATCGACAGAGCAGACCCGCCACTCCATCTCTCTCACGCTCAGTCTCGCTGGCCTCGTATCTCCAGCTCTCCTTTTTCACTCCCCTCTAAGCACCCATCAATTGAGGCAGTGAAGCCATCAGTGCCCACGCTTAGCCCGCCTGTCTCATTGCTTGGATAGCCGTGTGTATGTGTGTGCGAGAGAGCTTTAGTGTTTGAGGGTTTTTGTGTGTGGAGCCCCTTGATTGGACTCTACAGCAGAGGCTGAGGCATTAATGAACACTGCCTGTCACAGTCCAAGTCCTCTTTGCAGATCGCTCACCCATCACTCCAGGCGATGGATCAGCGAAGCCGGATCTAAATGGGCTCTCTTTTACTTTTATTTCCCCGCAGCCTGCTCTGCTGGCTGAAGATCATCGAGATCAGTGGGGGCAACGAATTCTGGCCTTTCTGCCCACCTCCCTCGAATGTTTCTTACATCTACTTTGGTAGCGTTCAAGTTATAATCAGGATCAAAGTGAAATGACACTCATTGTTGGATCATTCTGTGATAATTCGGCAAAAACTCCAGGGAAGGATACACCTCAGTGCGGTTTGGTTTTCAGGTCAAGTTTTGGAAATTACATCGGCACATCAAATGCGCCTACGTGTACTCTAATAATCCAAAATATAATTTAAATAAAACAATATAATTTGGAATCTTTTTCCATTTCCTGTACGGGATTTTTAACTAAATGTCAGTGATTGGGCAGGGAACATTTTGTTGTCTGATTAATAGGGCTGCAGCTAACGATTATTTTCATTGTTGATTATTTTCTCGATTAGTTGTTTGGTCTATAAAATGATGAAAAATGTCGATTAGTGTTTCCCATAGCCCATGATGACATCCTCAAATGTATTGTTTTGTCCATAACCCAAAGATATTCAGTGTTCTGTCATAGAGGAGCAACATTTAAGAAGCCAGAATCAAATCGTTGAAACAAATCCAGAAAATTGTAGGCTGTGGATTGTTCCAAATGTAATGTTAGTTAGCTAAATTACTACTGAATGTAACGCTATATATCCCTTCTGCTTTTGCTTTTTAATCATTGTAATATTGAATAGAGACCTACCCAGCTGTACAGTAACAGTGTTAATCCTTAATATCGTTGTCCTCTGTCTCAGTCATCAGGTGATGTGGTGGTTCACTTTTACTCTATGATCGGTAGGCTTTAGCTTCTGTCTTTATTTGTTTCACATCAGTTTGACAGCCTGAATACAACCTTAAAATGTATAATGCAAACCTGTCTGCTTTCTGAGATTGCTTTTTAATTTTTCCAAAAATTAGACATTATTTCTCCAGGGAGTGCAGTAATGGTGCGCCGTAATAAATCTGAAAGGTCCGATGGTTTGTCGGACTTAGCAATAGTAACTAAGGGGGGCGTGGCTTAGGGTCAATTAAACAAATCTGATATGACCAATCCATACGGAGAACAGTTTTTTTGTTAGTGTCATTACTAAATGTCACAGCTATTAGTTACCTTCAATAAGTTAAGCCTACCCAGTTTTAGGGGCCACAATCTCACTTACAACTGTCAAAAACAAAATACTGAAAATATGCACAAGTCTAAAAATATTGCTGATGTATGAACATCTCTACTTACAGCTAAAACGGAATATGTTACTTCCTTGTGTTACTTGCAGATTAGAGGCATTATACAGATTTCAAATTTGTGGAAAACTACTTATTCACATTTTAGGGGTAATATGATTAAAACACAATTATATTTCTGAAGAGAAGGAAATTATTCCTGTCCAGAAGTACCAGGGAAATCCCAGCTGACTGCAACTAAAATGAAGTTGTCAGTTTCCACCAAAACACTGAACGTAGCCGTGAGTGCCCTAATGCATACTGATCTCTACAATAAGTGCATTTAAAAATGGTAATTGAACATATTCACTGCATTTTATTTCTTCATTATAGTGACAGATAAACACTCAGCGGAACCTCCGCTCAGGGTTCTCACAGGGGGTCAAATTAAGTGTGAAAAAAGTCTCCCATCCTCACCTTAGACAACTGAAAAACAGGGCTGCCTCGTATAACAGCCTTGCTCAAAGTCTGCCGAACAACAGCACACACCCAAAGAAGGACCCAGCCACAATTTGTCAACTTGCTTAACATCCTTCCACTCCACATGAGAAAAGAGCGCTCATTATGAATATGCAGGGTTACAGTAGAAGCAGGCTTTTGTCCTCACTGCCATGTTTTATTTAATGAGCCTGAAGTTGCCTTGACTTGATTTGCATGTGCTTGTTATAGACTCACACAGCGCCTCTGCTCATTCCCACTCACACTCCCCCAATATGAGGACATTTTGATTCCATTTTTCGCTTGGCTTGTCTGTCAGTTTACGCAAGCAGAAGGACCATGACTCAATTTTTTCCACCAAGGAGGATGTTGGGGCTTTCATTTGTGTGCACTTTTGCATCAAGGATGGAGGTTCGGCTGTTTCGAAGTGTGTGAGCGCATATGAGCATATGCGAGGGTGTGATCCGGTGTGTCGTTTGAAGCTGATTGCGTGGGGAGGCGGTGGCTCCCCTGTGAGGGAAAGCTCTGAAGAAAATAGTGCTGATGTGGTCCTTCACTCCGACAACAGCTAGATCCTACCAAGTGAGGAGACAGCAGGATACGAACTACATGAAAAGGCTAAAAAATCTGCAGCCAGCTAGAATACGTCTTTGATAAAAAGAAAAAAAGATGTAAAACTCCTTGTCTCCTTTCCCTTCTAATTTGGAAATGGCATTGGTGAAAATGTGGCTTATACCATACTTTCCAATTAATAGACCCTGGGGCAGAAAATATGTCCCACTTTGATGATGTCAATGCTCTGAGGAGTGAGGGACAGGTCAGTGCTAGCGTCATTGACATCAGAGGCCCTTAGCGCTGTGGTGAGATGTCAGCCCAGCTAGCGCCATTGCCGTGTGATGAGGCCTGGACAGACGTGCAGGGGGGGCCAACATGACAAGGCAAGCAGAAACGGGGATGATTCAACCCTGCAGTAAGGATGGAGGCAGGCAGGGAGAGACAGAAATGCAAGGAGAGGGGGAGGAAGGAAACAGAGAGCACTTGGCGAAGAGAAGGAAGAGTGAAAGGGAGACAAACAGAAAGATGAGGGCAGCGGGAGAGATGACCATGATAGGGACAACAAATGGGGAGTTTATATGTACAGTAGAGAGGAATTCACCAGGGGGTGAAAGGAGGAATGTATTAATAGAGAACAGCACTGAGTGAACGAAGCACCTTAATGAAAAGGGGTGCTGCTGAGCACAGAGAGCAAATGGAATGACATCTTTTGAATAGCTGAACCTGGCAGCAATAATGACTGAAAGGCATGATGACGGGAACCAAATTAAAAGACGAACAAGTGGACTGAATCAGTTGAAAAGTTGAAATCAGCGGCAAAAGTCAAAGAGATGATATCGTGACCAGAAGTGACCCCATTCACATGGACCCAAAAGCAAAGCACACACTGTCCAATCTGCTCTGGCGTAGCTGCGCTGTAGCAGAAGAAGAAAACGTGTAACCACACTGCGGAACTCCTCGAGTGAATTTCAGTTGCTTTGTGAATGTGAAACAAGACACTGCAGAACATGAGCGCACATCCTCTGCAAACTTTCATTGAATAATTTAATGATCTGTGTTTTAAGAAATAAAAGTCTGTTTTTCTAGTTTCTGTTGCCGACTGATCCGACGCCATAGCAATTCAATCTAAAAAGGGCAGTTTGCGAAAGCTTTCGTTTTCTCTTATAAAACAAGTAAGTGTCTGGTAGGTCCTTCATAGGGAAGCTCATCCTGCACAGAGAAACTGCTGGTGATCGTTCCTTTTTTTGGTTCACTTAAAATGGTCTAGTGATTATGCAAAAACAAGATTTGTTTGAAACACATACAACCTTATTGCTTTGCTCTAATGTATGCTTGCCTTTTAAATCAAAACCAAAAATGCAGTTGATTAACATAAAAGATAAATGCTTGCATTTTCTAAAAGCACTGTGGTTGAAATTGGTCAGCCACCCTTCTCAGTTAGCCATGCGTATAATTTATTTTGGTTTAGTTCTTTTGCATTTTTGTATAATTTCTCTTTAGAAACTCTTAAAAAAAGCAAGTAAAGAAATACAAATACAGGATCATTAAAATGTCAAAAGGTTAAAGGAGGACACCTTAGACTCTAAAGACTGACACACCTTCCATATTTCTTGCCATTCAAGAAGATTTCTAGAAGGTTTCATCTTGTCACATGTGTGTCTCACAATAAAGTGTACTACATGTGTTACTGGAGTTTTGACCTCTTCAGACAATTCCCCTTCTCCTTGCACCTTTGAAATCCCTAACCTGTAATCATTTCCAGATTAATGCTAATGGGGAATCTCTTACAAGACATCTTTGCTTAATTTGCAATACTTACGTACTTTGTTACAGGGAGCAAGGGATGTGGGCGGGGGTTGGACGGATGTAGGGAGTGTCGTGTGGGCAAAAGGTGTGGTGCTGACACCATGGCCATCTGGAAGGCCAGTGGGAGCTGAGGACCTAACAGTGAGAGCAGACTGTCACCTCATACATGCTCCTGATCTCTGCCAGTGTCTGCGAGTATGTGCACATAGAGAGACAGAGAGGGATTGAGCACAAGGAAAAAATGAAAATAAGGGAGGGGGGGGGGGGGTTGTATGGCCATTCAATACAACTCTGCATATCCATCAGCTGCCTATGTTTATACAGCAGACCAAGTGACAGGAAAATCCATTGAGATATAAAATAAATAAAAAACTCAGAGGAGCAATGACAGATGGAGAGAAAATGAGATATCACAAGTGTGTCAGATCATATTGACAGGGGCATCTCTAAACAGAACTACTGTTCCTTTGATATTAATCACATGACCTGAGCCATTTGTGTTCACAAAGCACAGAAACCCTAGAAAGGAATGACAAATATGATTAGCGAGAATGATACAATAGTGTGTGTCCAACATTGTATTTTTACGTTAGATCAGGGTCTTTCTCTCAGACTAAAGCTAATGGTAAACCTACTGTGAAAATTTGTGAAGATTCTCAGTCATCCAGGTCATAGGTGTCCAAAGAAGGTTAAAATTTTAACATTCTTTGGGTACTGTGAAAATTAATTTCAGCGGTTTCTTGCGGACAGAAGGAGGCATTTGGGTTAGAGTTAGTGAAGAAAAACAAAGCCTCCACAGTGTGGACAGGCAGGCAAGCTGGCTAGACCAATCAAATCCTTCGCAAACAGGTCCCCACTGCATGCCAGAGTGCAGCTGGAAGAAAAACATCAGAGGTGCACCAACAGAATCTACAACATCAGTACTGGTGCTGATAAGGCACATTCATTCTCATGCTCTGCACTGATCCTTTTCTCCCTCAGGTTATTCAGAAAGGAAATGACAGTCTTTATAGTAAATGTCCATCCATCGTCAACCGCTTATCTTGCGTACAGGGTTGCGGGGGGCTGGAGCCAACCCTAGCTGACATCGGGCAAAAGGCAGCGTACACCCTGGACGCAGGGCCACACATAGACAAACACACACTCACACCCAAGTACAATTTACGGTCACCAATTAACCTAGTCCGCATGTCTTTGGACGGTGGGAGGAAGCCGGAGCACCCGGAGAGAACCCACGCAGACACGGGGAGAACATGCAAACTGCACAGAAAGGCCGCGATCTTCTTGCTGTGAGGCGACAGCGCTAACCACTGTACCAACGTGCCACCTATAATAAATGTAAAGAATAATAAAATATAAAATACACAACTTGAGGTTTACATGATGTTGAGTTACTTTATATTAATTCATTTCTTTGATGCGTACTTCCTTGAACTAGTTGACGTATTTAATGAAATCCTTAGACTGTTTGTATGGTTTATATGCACCTCTATTAAATATTTAACAAATGGTGCTTTCCTTTTTCTTTGTTCAGTTCTCTCTTTTCTCTTGTCTTTGCCAACATCCTGTAGTCAGCTTTTTCAAAATTACTCATTCTGAGGCATTATTTACTTAGCTTGTTAAAATGATATCTTCACCTTTATAGCCAACCAACTCTTTAGACTGGTATTCCCTCACCTGAGGCACTCTTAAGGTTTTTGTGTAACTGTGTGGTTGTAAAAGAGACTGAAAGTGGATCTCTTTCCGGTAACGTTGCAACTAAAGATTATCATCATTATCTTATTATTAATGTAATTATTTTCTCTATCAATTAATTGATTGTTTGGTCCATGAAACGTAACTAAACAGTGTAAAATGCCCATTTTCCAGGCCCAAGGAAACATCTTCAAACGGCTTATTCAATTTCACCAATACTTAAACAAAAAGCCGAAAGATTTTAAAGTGAAGGCTGCAACTAACAATTATTTTCATTACTGATTTCAGACAATTATTGTCTCAATTAGTCGTTTGGTCAATAAAATGTCAGAAAATGATAAAACAACAACAACAAAACCACCCAAATACTCAGTTCACCATCACATGCGACAAAGAAAAGCAGCATATCTTCACATTTAAGAAGCTGGAACTATAGATTTTTTGGTCTTTTTGCTTTAAAAAAAAAATGTAAACAACTAAAACAGTTGCTTAATTTTGTGCTGATCGTAATCGATCAACTTATAATTTCAGCTCTATTTTCCTGGTTTCAATGTGTTGTGGTTACTTCTTTATTCCTACACCACCACTGTCAAGGAGTGCACATAAACAAACAATGCAAAGCTGCAGTAAGTGTACACAAATTTGTAGGCCATGCTGCTCGACTGTTTCTGCTGCAAGGAGAGTTTGATGTTATCACAGGACTGCCTTAAGCATGTTCAGAGCAGGTCTTAACACAGTCTGGGTCTATTGCCTCTTGCATTGTTGCCTACACTGTAGGTCAATGTGCACATTAACACAATAATGTACACAAACATACTAGTATGCATACAAACACATACGCAGTGAGACCCCTTGGCTATACAAGCGCTCTCCATGCTTCCACTATAATATATGTTGTTTATTTGCTGGATCTGAGCTAGCCAGCAGCACTACGCTGATGCAGCCAAGCGTAGCCTGCACTGGACACACACTCTGTCAACGGCAGTAAGCAAGCAGAGCACTGCACTGCCAGAGATATGGAGCAACAAATCTATACCCCTCACAGAATGGGATGGTGTGGTGTGCTACAGTATATGATAGAATTTGATAAACAGTGGGGGTCAGGAGGCAGGTCAGCACACCATTAAGTTATTCTGACAATTTTGATCCATTGCAAGCAATATTGGGACAAGGCACTGGGCGTCACCTAAGAAGGGTAAGAAAAAAAACAAAGGAAAAACCGGCAGGAAGCATAAAACAAACACAGACTGTCTTTACTGCAGGAGATGAGAAGAGATAAGACACATCAGAGGGAGAGTGTGCTTTATCAGAATGCAACGAGATACATGGAGGAGAAACTCACTCCCTCCAGGGAGAAGGGAGGAGAAGGAATGGGCAATACACATAGGGACAGCTGATTATAAATCATGCAGAGCTGCATTAAAAGAAAATTAAACAATAATACTTTTTGACTTATTGCAAGATTGTAATACTTGTAATGACTAAAACCTGTGTGGATAATTTTGGACGATCCTAGGGAATGGACATGGAAGGAAAAAGAATGGAGTTTTAATATTCTGCTTTTTACTGTATATTTATGCTCTTGACCATATATAATGGTCTTCAGCTCCGCAAGGGGAGTTTGGGACTCGATAGGGGGAAACTAAGGCCTTTGTTTTAATTAATAGTTAAATTATCAAGTAGCTAATGACTTGGTAAATATAATGGGTTAATAGCTCAGCAAGCAAGATCAATGATCTGATTTTCATTTTGTTAAGCTGGAGAAAGTTCCAATTTAGGCATGCACAAGAACACGCGTGTATATATAGTATGGACTATGTATCTGGGTATGTATTAGGGCTGGAAGATATGCTGAATATATTCGAATATAATTTAAAGTGTGATATTGCAGATGACCATATCGTCGTGTTCGAGTTTTTAGTGCTCACGCTGGTCGCTGATGAGGGGTGTAATACGGAAACGGACAAACAGTGAAACGCAAGCTAGCTTGCTGCTGCGGGTAACTGTGATTTTTTTCACAGGGGCGGAAAGAAATCCCAAGAAAAAACGCAATGAATCATCTGATTGCTCTAATTATTTTACCACCACTTCTGGCTCCGAAACGTATTTGGGATACCTCCATCTCTAGGCTATTTTAATTGACTTTAGCCCGACTTGTAGCTGTTAACTAGCTAGCTCTTCACAGTGTAGACCAACTCTGCTGTAAAGGGCAGAAGACGCCGTTATCTTACGGCGGCAAACAACACACACTCTTTCAGTAACCATTATGCTGCAACCTGTGTAACATTCCTACCCCCCATACACCGGGAAAGACTCGCATTTGCACACAGATTACCCAAAAAGCCACCTTCATTAAAGTGGAAGGCTTGGCCCGTAACACACACGTGCAGTTAGCCTGTGGGTGTGCTAACCAGGGGTGGAAGAAGTATTCAGGTCGGATGAGGGACGAACTGTCTTCTAGTATCTTCAACCAAGTTCAGTTGCCTTTGACCTCAACCTTTGTTGGATATTCAGGTCCATTACTTAACACCAACCTCTCTTTGAAAATATTCCACTACAAGTAAAAGTTCTGAATTCTAAACCTTGCAAAGGTAAAAGCTTGCAAGTACTATAGCAATATTTACAGCATTCAATGTGCAGTAAAATGGTGCCCATCAGCATTTTACTATTATACATGATGTATTTGGTTTCATATTATTGCTGCATTAATGTGTATGTTGCATTTTACTGCTGTGGATGTTTAAGATTGAGCAATTTTTTACTATGCTATATACTTTTGAATAGTTTAATCTACAGCAATGCATCATATTCTATGAGATCACCATATTTGCTATTTGAGAATGTACGGTATGTTATGTTAGGCAAAATGTGTTTATCGATATACCTATGGTGTATCACAATACATCCTATAAATATCGCAATATTATTATAAACCATATTGTCGAGCCCTAGTATGTATGTGTGAGTGTGAGCTGTTTAGTGAAGAGCACAGAGCAGTGGCCATTCCTGAGATGGGTTTTCCATTAGATTTTAGTATGAAGTAGTAAAACTGACCTAATATCACATCTTAGTTGTACATACCGGTAGGTCATTTTCTGTAAGCCGATGATCCTGATGTTTGGCAGTCTGTCATGTTCACAGAGTAGCTGTTAGAGTGTAGGTCAGCAGTCTAAAATGAAAGAAAAAAAGATAAACTCTAATCTCTGTAATAGACAAGAAGGGAAAATGATTTTTGTATCCTTTATATCTTTAAAGGTATGTTGGATCATGGTAGTTTCATTAAAACCATATGGACAGTGAATTCATTAAGAAGAAGTATTTCAAATGTGTGTGTGTTTCAGGCCATGCATGTGGGCATGAGACCAATGAGGCAGAAAGGATGCCAGTAGCCTTTGAGGAAGGAGCATGTGTCCGGCATCCACCACTGCTGTGCTGGGTCACAGATGTCACCTGCTCCAGCAGCCTGCCTCACACCACTCGCCCTCCCCCACCACTTGCCCACTTGTAAGCAGCTCTAACACTGGTGTTGTTTGTTATTTGGATTCTAAATTGTTGTTTTCTTTGAAAATTTTGATTCACACATGTGTCACTGATCACAAGTGTCCACAACAGATGCTCAGATTAAACAAGAGAAGTGTGTCCAGGGCTACTGGCTATATTATGTGGCTGTGGCCTTGCCAAGTGCTGACACTGCAAGTTCAACTGAATTAAACACTGCTGGCTGGTGGGTTGGAGGCATTAAACACAGTAAATTAGCCTGGAAAGAAGCCTGGCAGAGGGAAACATACTTAGATAATGTCAGCCACAAGATAAAGTGTGAAACCACCATCCCACAAAATAAAATCAGCTATGAGACAAAGAACTGTGTGTCTACGCGTGTGTGTGTGTGTCTGTCTGTGGCAAGAGCATATAGACTGCTAATCTTTCAATGGTTTGGTCATCTTTTTGAGGGGGCCTGAAATTCCTTTTGCACGCCTCACCACTTGTTTGCTTGAGACGCAGAGAATGCTTTACCACAGGAATCCTCCATGGAGATTGTTGATGTGTGCATCTTTCTCTCACACACACACACACACACACAAAATGTGCCCACCCACACGTCACTGACATTTCTTTTCGGAGCATCTTTAAATTACCACGCATATTAGTGAAGCACTGCCAGGAACTCTTTTTATTATTCCTCTTAATCTTGTGTGTTTATGGGGTCAGCGGCTGCCCCCACTCCCCCCTACGCCTTTCCCCTCCCCTTCACTCCTCCGCTCTATGCTCTCCAGCTCCCCTCTGCTAGCAGAAACAGACAAGTGGTTACACTCCCATGGAGCTCCTACTGCACTGCACCGACTGATCAGGATAGGACAGCATGGCACACTCCTGCTACACGCCTGCCTCCTCCCCTGCACTTGCCGCCAACCAAACCCACTTGCTACCAACTGTGACTCACTTCTCATAAAAACCAGCCAAGCAGTTCTACATGCCAGTTCAATGTGTCCTGATTTTAATTAATAATCTGGAGTATTTTTCAAGTCTTTTGGGTTACAGTTGGGTGTCTAATAGTTTATGATTTCAAACAAAGATTAAAGCGTCAGTATGCTTTAAGCAGAGTGCTTATCGGATCCTCGAACACCATCTGAAATCCCCTCAACCATTCCAAACTCTGAATTAAGGGGACTGCATTTCCAAACTTTGCAATCCGAACAACGTGCTCACTTCACGCATTAACTACAACTACACCTTTAGTGTATTCAACAAAGTGCAACACCATGAATGGCTTTAAAGAGACACTGTTTAAAACCTCTATTGTAACTATTCATCCATCACGTCCCTCTCTATGACAGAGAGCATTTCGTCCCATTTTTGACTGTGGCCATTCGGAAAAGGTATAAATAAATATAACACGTTAGGATGACACTTTGTATGAATTTGTTTGTTTGAAGCCTACTGGACCCTGCACAATAGGCAAAAACGGTAGCCAGTAGCCTTGGTAGCCAGTCAAGATTGTAGTTAATCACTGAAATCAACGTAGATAACATGTAGTTTTTAAATTCTTGTTGACTTTATAATAATAAACCATTTGCCACTTGCCATTTCAGAGTTGGATCTGTTTGTGTGCGTTTCATTTCGCATATTAATATAACATGTGCGACCGCTCTGCAGCTCAGCGGCACTGGACCTAATGTTGTTCAAGTCAGCTGTTAGCCAAAAAGCTAAAGGAAGAATGGAGAACAAGGGAGAGAAGCGTTCTTTCCACAGCTGTAAGTACTGCAATTAGATCCAGCTGTGTCACACTCAGATATGCAAAGAACTTTGTCTTCCGTTGTAAACTTTGTGCGACCAGTAAAAAGCTTTCAACCGCAAACAATTGAAATTGAAGCACCTACTAAAGCAGCACAGCAACGTGAAACGTAGCCTGTATAAATAAACTCCGGCAGCTAACATTACTGCCAGTGAAGCATCCACTCTGCAGGAGAGTGGCGTTAATCAACGTTCTGCATTTTGTAAAAGCACTGAATACTAAACTTATGCATGCATGTGCAAAACAGTAACGTTAGTTCAAAAGTCGAGACACTTTTTTTAATCTCAGACAGTGGCGTTAAAAAAAACGTTATGTTTCGTAAAATCATACTCGTTGCTGCATTATGAATACGATTAGTTAAAATGTCAGGGGGGACCTGCTTTGTTTTTTATTATTTTTAAATAGCCCATATACATAGCCTGTATGATACAGCACCCTCTGGTCTGAGAGGCTGCCGTGTTTTCAGTTCGGCTGGTTGTTGACTCCTCAGGTTAATTATTGTTCCTTTACAGTGGATTCATTTAAAATGTGCTGCTGAACAGGTTTCACGTCACTTTAAAGGATGGGGTGCGGTGGTTGAAAGTAATTGTAACGTAAAGAATAACATGACTATTTACTTTTAATACCCAGTAATAAGTAAAGTAATATTGTTACTTTTTAAATGAGTAATAAGAATAAAAGTAACTCATTACAACTTCTGAATAATTTGCCCAACACTGCTGCTAGATATGGCGTATAAACTGATATGCTACGAAAACAAAGTGCTACTTTCTGCCCCCTAGTTGCGCACACACCTCGGGGATGACGTTGCACAGAAACCTGTCTATACACAGTTTACTTCAGAAGGGCTGGATGGTTCATGGATGTGTTCCAGGATAAGTAACTTACTGGTAAAAAAAACCACAATGCTGTAAATATTGCTTGGACATTGTGGGCACATGTTATTTGGCTTACCAGAGTTCCTCCCAGAAAAGTTGTTAAGCCTGGTGGCAAGTGTCATTTTTGATGGGGTGCCCACTGCCCTCACAGTTTGGTGGTGTGTGGTCATTTTGAAAATCAGTTTGTAAAGATTACAGATTGCCATGCTGTTGCTCCTGTATTACTCTGTGTACAGTAATGCAGCTAAAACCTAGGGCTGAATCGATTCATCAATTAAAATCGATTAATATGATTACCAAAAAGCTTTGTTTAATCCATACAACTATATAGCACACTGTTTCGCACGGACATTTATTACTGTCGCACTTTGCACTTACGCTATGTGAATACAACATGATTATGATGGCGCGAAAATAGCGAGGGACGAAGAAGAAAGAGTCCCAGTTATGGGATTACTTCAAGCTAAAAGAAAACAACAACTCTGCAATGTTACAGTCTGTCCACCGTAAAACTAAATTTATGTCGCCTACCGCAACAGCACAATGGAATCTGATCAGAAAGCACCAGTTCTAACATCAAGTTCACTGAGCGGATCACAGACAAGGTAACAGAAACAGCAACTTTAGCATTTAACTGAAATCATGATTGATTGATGAGTTTCAGGCTAGCCAAAGTAAACGTACTTCTTAAATAATGCATCGATGAAATAATCTGTAGAAGCTTCAAGTACTAAAATCACCGTTAGCTGTAGCCCTACTAAAACCCAAAAGTGCATTGATGCAAGTGACAAAATCTGAGTTAACTTGAAGTCTTCTCGACAGATGACTCATGACTCTTCAATCATGACTTTTAGAGGGCAGCCCTATAAATGCCACCCAGCAAAGTGGTCAACTTAGGCCCGGCAGGCTTGCAATAAAATCTTCTTGTATTGTCTTTTCAATTTAAGGTTTGGAACAAAGTGCTCAAGTTTAAAGAGGTGGTATTATGCTCATTTTCAGTTTCAAAATCTTAATCAGGGGTTGTACCAGAACAGGTTTACATGGTTTAATTATCAAAAAAACACCATATTTTTCTCATACTGCACATTGCTGCAGCTCCTCTTTTCACCCTATGTGTTGTACGCTCCGCTCTTGAGCTACAGAGTGATGCATCCTACTTGTACAAAATCTTTGTTGGGAGTTGCACATGCGCAGTTCCCAGGTAAGGACTACTAGCCAATCAGAAGCAGAGAAGGGCTGATCGTAAGAAACAAGGTAGTGTGATCCAAATCAAAGCCGCTTCAGACTGCGACTGTAAGCAGATGGTATAAGTTATTACCAGTCCACAACCACACAACATCATTGTTCCACATCTTACCTTCAGGACTGAACGTTGAACTGTTGCCGGTGTTCTGACGATCTATGCTGCCTTGCCGAAAAATGCTACCATAGCGCAAATCGACAGACTCGACTCTACTCGACCCTGCTCTGTTTTCCATTGTAGATAGTACCCAGAGATGGTACGTAACGTTAGCTTGTCATAGCGACGCCACACACAACTGCCGCGACGTAATGTTCAATGCGACTTTTTATATACAGTCTATGAATGCGACACACACACCAGCGATCCACACAGCTTTCTCTTTTTTAAGTTAAAAGACAGATAATCGGTATGAAAACCTTCCAGCTGTGTTTTCCTCTGCCGTTGTTGCTGCAGCGGTTTGTGTGACGGCGGGAGCAGAGGGCTCTATGAGCGGGCGGCTGGCCGGCCTCACACGCTCCTCCTGTGGGTTGGCACAGGGATCCTCGCAGCCACTTGCGGAGCTCCTCAACTCCGAAAATATTCATGTACATTTTTGTTCCGCCATCACTTCTCGTGAAACTGTCAATATTCGAAATCTATACATCTCATTTCTCACCTCAAAACTTCTCAGAAGTGGATTTAGTGATGAAATACCATACGAAAACTGTAAAATATAAAACTTTCTGTTGCTGGCCTCTGTCTGGCGCACGCAATGATGATGCAGTGAATAGTGTATATTCTCTCTGACCAATCAGCAGCCTGTCGTGTTTTCACGTTACATTTTAGTATCCCTCAGCTCACTTGGAACCTCAACCGAGGTGAAGTGATACCAAAAAAAGTACCTGGAAGCAGGTACAGGTGCAACATTTCTACAATGGAAAACCAAACAAAGGCGAGTCGAGCCAAAGGGCCTCCGCAGAGACTAGCTTGGTTTGAGGGCGTGCCTGACCCACTAGCAAATGAGCCAAGCAGCTTTATGACTCATTTGCATTGCACGTCTCAAGTCAAGGAAGTGAAGGGCTGGACTACATACGAGTTGTTTTCAAGTGGTTCTTCACAGCTTTCTGTGGGAGATGGGAACTCCCTTTGGGCTGGACTTTGGGATTTTTCACTTTGCAAACCTGTTACATGCACAAAAAAGATATATAACTCAATAAAGGAGAGGGGAAAAGCCAAAAAGCATAATACCACCACTTTAACATTCATGACACAATGGTGAGGTTAAAATTGAGATTTTCTGGATGTGCCATCCAAGGGCACGAAGAGGGTTCACTCAAGTATGAGTGCAATGTGGGGGCCTAGTGGGTGCAAGCAGCCCATGCTTCTAATCACAGTTAAGACAAGCCCGGCAGGCGAGCCGGCACAAAGGAGCTTGGTCCAGTGTTAGTGGAATTAAAGTAAAGCTTCTCCTCTGTTGTTATGCTAATCCACAAGACAATGATTATCTGAAGAGCAACGTTGCTACGGTGATAAACATGGCTCAAAAGTGCGTCAATTAGGGCGCCGATTGCCAGAGGAGAGCAAAGACCGAGTGAGGCCAATGATGCTGCTATGAAAAGAGAAAAAGAGTGCGGAAGACCTTTCGTTTTTTTCATTTCAACTGAGTGATCAGCTTTTACATAGAAGGGTAAACTTACAGATGAAGTTTGACCCTCCCAGCTTGACCTTCGCCAGGCCTGACCTTCTATACAGACTTCACCACTCACTAGGACAAGTACTTCAATGGCGAACATGTAATTAACTCAGGGTATGTTATTGTGCAACAACTACAGGGTACCATTATGACTCTCAAGAATGTGCTCTCTGCTGTGCGTGTGGAATGACTGAGTATATCATACAGGGTTGCGGCTTGCCTCATTCACCCTCTAATGTGACAGCACAGCAGTTCAGGTGGTTGTACTGTTTTAGCTTTTGTTTAAACATCAAGAGTTGGAGGACAACCATAACACTGGATTTCATCTATAATAATCCTTCATTTACTCCACAAATCAAAGTGAGGAGGCAAAGCCCTCGCTGCCAACTTCAATTCCTTGCTGTTGTCACAAGATCAAAGAAAAGTAAAAACCAGACTAGGGGAGGATGTTTTCTGTTTCTGGAGCGGCTTGTCACACAGCTATTTTATGGATAGATATTTGAAAACCTGATAGTATGGCTGAGATCACACGAGTGTCTCCTCAGTCCTCGTCAAAAAATAGCTCTGGGTTACCAAAAGACAGAGTGTATACATCCCGATGGTTCAGAATACCTCCACCCTGTCCACCTAGTCCTCTTTCCTGCTGTTTCCATGAGGAATGTTTCATAATTATTTGGTATGTGGTCAGTCACTTGCTCTTGCTCTCCTCCTCCTCTCCCCGTCTGTCCCACATCTACAGCATAATAGGCCTTGGGCTGCTGTGTCATCTCATTGAGTCCTATTAGGGGCTCTTATATGTGACTGGCATGTTGTTATTGCTCTCCAAGACCACAGCTAAAACTGAGGAATGGGTCTGCCAAGTGGGCCCTTTAAAGTCCCCTCCGCCTTGATAGCACTGGCAATGTTGCGGTGGAGGGTGGTACGATGCCAACATGAAAACAGAAGAGGGGGAGGGTTGACACCATGTGATGCTACACCCCTGGGGCTACATGACAGGCATGTCAGATGCAAATGGTCTCATGCTGGTTTGCTGTGTGCTTTGCCATAGGTGAATGCCAGTGCTGCCATTCTCACAAATGCTGGAGGAGGACTGGAGGTGGCGTCAACAAGCTTGCACTGGCAGAGGGAAGCTTAATAGAAAAGTGCTGATTAGGGTGGGGTGAAGATACAATACTCTTAAATATCACTCTACGACCGCAAGGGAACTTTGTTTTTGCAGTTCAACTGAGTCTCTCTTCTCTAGAGAAATAACCTGTCAGAGCGTGGCATGTTAAACACAGGGTCCCAACTTTTTATGCATATCAAATCAATATTTTGACCTCATTATATATATTCACCTAAAATCAAAATAACGATTAATTGAACATTTCAATTCGATTACGATTATTTTGTTTTTGAATGTTGTTATTTTGCGCTCATATTTCACTGATAAGGTTTGTACTGTAAATATTCTCAACCATTAAAGCTGGGTTTATTTACTCGCAGATTTCACCAATCCTTTAAATGTTAATTAATAAGGTAATGTTGACGCACACATTATAGAGACATGGTTCCTCTATATTCAGCGCATCCCCGCTGCTGAATAATGGCAGCTGCTAATACAATTTCACTCAATTATTAATTTCAGTGACGCTGAAAGCGAGCCAGTAATAAGTTGTCAGTCTGGAAGTAAATGTCCAGTGTAGGTCACAGTGTGTCCGTTATTAAAATTCTGTCTGTTTCCACAACTGCTGGAAAGTGAAGGCAATTAGAGCTAGCTAACAACTCCCTGTGCTTCAGACTCCGGTCTGAAGGTTGAACAGGACTGGACAGGGCGGAGTCATGTGACTACACACGTGGTAGGATGTTTCAAGGGAAAGTACATAAACACACACAATATTAACAGGATTGAATAACCGGAATAACCGACATGGGGAAATTATGTCGGTTAGAGGCTCTGAATTTTGGTTTCAATCATTTTTCAAATAATTGTCCAGCCCTACCTCATTACCTCACAGTTCTGAAATAAATTTCAATCAAGCAGTTTGGGAAAAATCGGACGTAAATGTCATTGTGTTACTAACGTTCAGAACAATCAAAATCAATTAAAAGCCAACATTTCAAAACGGTTCAACACCTTTTCAAGGTTGTAGCTACAGGTTGAGAAAATGAATTAGGCTAGCTTAATTAATGTAAATGCTTATAATTAATAATAATTATTAACCACTAAAACAGTATTTCTGGATTCCTGCCCGATAACAGGCAATCACAGATTTAAACTAAGTCTTTCAGTTGTAGTCGGTTAGTTGAAGGATGAAAGCTACACTTAATGAGATAAAGGATATGAAAGGATTCACATATGATAAAATGCTATCGAACCCCAATCCTAGCCAAAGCAGACCTAGATGTGAAGAGTTGCAATGTTTTTTTGGAAACAAATCAGAAATGAAGAAACAGAAAGGAGGGATCAGAATAGGTACAAAGACAAACAGGAGGGGACATTAAGTATTACAGGGTGTTTTGATGTGTTCCCCTGTCTGGGATTCATGAAGCCTCAAGAAGCATCAAACAGAAGCAGCAACTGTACTTCCCAAATTCTAAAATGATAAAAGACCACACTATCATCCTGTCCCTCAAACTCACAAATTTTCGAGGCTCAGGCTCACACTGCTAAAATCTCAGTCCTCCCTACATGCAGCCAGCTAAACTATAGATACACTATGCCTGACTGATCCTTCAGAGAGATCAGAGAACACCCTCCACTCAGGGCTCCAGACTGTGACTATTTAGTCACATTTTGAGACCACTTTTGTAGACAGCGCTACTAAATTTCCTAAGAGCACCAGTGCGACTTGCTAATATGCCCCCCGTCTTGATTGTGCTATCTGTTGGCCCTTGGGTAACAACAAAACAAACTATTGATTCATTTTTCATAACAAAAGATCATTCAGACCCCCACCCAAAGTCAGACTGGCCATCGGGAGCACCTGAAGAAATCCTGGTGGGCCAGTCGCTCTGTGAGCCCGTTATACAAAAACAAGAGCAAGAGAGATGCATTGTTGGCCCATATTGATTATGCTCCAGCCCACATCCTCCTCCACAAGATCCTCCATACCAGTTCAACTGTTAGTCAAGGTTTTGCAGCTGAAGACACAAGACAGAAGACAATAGGGAAATGATAAGCACAGTCTGGGTTTGGCTTGCTGGCTATTTAACTATCAGGTGCCTTTTGCTGAAACATGTTTAACTTTTCATAAATTCGATGTGCTCTTCAATGTCACCATACTCTGGACACTACACTCTGGTATTGCAAACTTTCACACTGCACTCAAAAGCAAATAACGCAGGAAGAAGTCTGTTTCTCAGACATTATTTGTGAAGCAGCAGGCGTGACAAGGAAGATGGCAGAGGCCAGGAGAGAAATGTAACAAAGATAATGAGTCAAACTTGCACACAGCTTTCTGGCAATTGTACAGCTCAATTTACCCTCAACATTATGGTTACTGTTAAAACAAGAGTGCACAGCCTTTTTTACCTCTGCAATTATTTATTTAAGAAGTGATGTGGAACTGAAAAATCAATTTGCCCCTTTCCTATGGAAAACCCCTGGCAGCCAATGAGGTCTGTGCTGTCTTGAGAGTAATGCGTTACTTTTCACAAGACATGCACATTACTTATATGAACTGCCCCTGCAACCTACACACACACAGGCATTGTCTGCAGTCGCTGTGTAGTACAGTGCTTCACTATAAATGGGCTGAAAATTCTTATTGATATTGCAGTATAAAAGAATGCAATATCTATAATGCAAGGCCTGCAACATGAGCATTATAAATTTATTTTATAACTCAATCGATAACTGAAACATTGGGAATGAGACTTTTCTGGCACACAGAACTCCTTAATGCCCAGAAATATCATTAAGCAACAACAGATTAGACATCACTGAGAGGTCCAATGGGAGATATTCCCACAATCATCCAATGGGGAAGCTCCTGGAAATGTTTCAAGTCACATTTATTAAGCTAAAATAACATAACATATTCTTCAAATGCACTGCAACTGAAATTTATGTCAAAATAATGCTGATGTGATGTTTTGTCCACATTTTGCAGATCCAGCTCTGTGGTACTCTGTTCTGTCTTAGGGTACGCATATTGCATTACAGGTAAGAACTAATGTTATATCACTGCAGTAATCTACTCTTTAGCATTTTTGTCATCCCTTTGTTTATACAATGAATATGCAGATAGGTCTGCCTATTTTCAGGGGCGTGCACTCAATGAACAAAATGGGAAACACCAGAATCGTCCACATCCGAGTACTGTTGTATAATTTAATGACCAGGCGTAGCCAACACAAAGTCAATGGTAGTATACAAAAACTTATTTACCACATCATGATGAAACTGATTTGAATCATTAGCACAAAGCCTAAAATGTTAGGTTTAGGGATTGAATTCAGTCACGTACGATTACAAATAAACATACCATGCACAGTTTTCCTGTCAAAATTCTAGTTCTTTACTAATTCTTTTTAAAATACCACCCTGATAATTTGCTGACACCCTCAATAAAATCTGCATCAGTCCTAAAGGAGAGCTGCAAGAAAAGAACTAAAAAGAACAATCGACCCTCAAATACTCTTAGATTGTTGAAAACCATCAATATGTGATGAACAATGCATTCCAGGAGTTATTCTGTGATTCTTATAATTACAATTTTGTTGTACCCACTTTCTTTCAGCCTTCCACTTCTAATGTGACTTCAGTTAGTGATTTCCTATATTTCCCAGAGTGCTTTTCAACAACCCCTAGAGAAAAAGCCTGACAAGCTCAATGGAAGAAGCTGTTTTATTCAGCGTTTATAGACCAATATGTACGGGGTAAAAATAATAAGCATATCAGTACCACTACCATTAATTCCTAATCTAAACATTTTTAACTATTTTAAAGTGGACCTTCCCATAAAGGGAATATTATTAACAACTCTTAAAAGAACTGAATCAAAGATTTGGCAAAAGTTCTCTACAACTTGTTGGTACTTCTGAAATCTTAAAATAAAGGTCTAAATGTGCAGGGGCCTCGACACCTGTCTGATCTTCTTAAACCTTATATTCCCTGCTGTGCTCTCCGCTCTCACAATACATGGCTCCTATCTGTTCCCAGAGGGAAAAAGAAGTCAGTAGGCTGCAGGACTTTTCCTATGCATTCCTATTCCTTCTGTTTGTTGTTGTCCCACAAGCAATTGAGCACCCAAGCTTTGTGCCTCTCTCTCTCTACCTAGTCTCTTGTCCTTATCCCATCATTTCACTCAGGCTTCTCTGTGCTGGACCATCCTTGGGCCCCTCTCACTCCGCTGGCTGCCGGTGCCTCATTTCAGATGTTTTGGATCTGGATCTTCATCTTCCAGGAGACGCAGCCTCTCCCCTCCTATCTCTGTCTCTCCCTGTAATATTGTCATTTTCTCTCTCCCTCTGTGTGTCTGTTCCTTTCTCCTGTCTGTGTGAATGTGCTTGAGCTTTGTATGATTGTGTAGTCTGTCCTCTTTCCAGGCCTCAGTGGTGGATAGCAGGTAGTGTGGCTCGGGTCCTATCTGTATGCAGCACCTGGAAGTTGCATAACGTCCTCCTGGGTCCATATTTTTCATACATGTTTTGAAATGTCTTCGTACATATCAAGGGTTTAAGGAAAGACAGTGTCATATTCTGTAAAGCATGTTGTAAGGCACCTTGAGGAAAACTTGCGATTTGTGATATTGGGCTATATAAATATGACTTGACAATCAGGAATCTTTATCTTAATGTTCTGGTGGATGTTTGTGTCTGCAGTGCGTAAGTGCAGATTTTGCAGTATATTCACAGTGCGACTGCAGTCTGATTGCTACCCCTGCTGTCTTCCAGAGCGCCTCTACGATCCTACACAATCCTCTCAGCCACCGCCCTACACTGCCAACCATCTGTAACACACACCGCACATGCCTCACACACTTACAATGAACCCTTCGACACATATGGAGATGGACAGATGTACATTAACTGCAGCACCTCCTGTGAACCCAGCACAGGCACTGGGGGGGGGGGGGGGGGGGGGCTTAGTGCTAAGCGAAACACTGAATCCCTTCCAGCTGCGAGGACTACACAGTGTAGCTGACCCTACATTTTGACCTCTCAATGGAGGTCACAGAGATGCATTTACCCCTTGAGGATCAATAGTGTAACAGCAAAGATCCACAAACACTCTCCCCACCATTGCAAACAAACCCTCCAGGAAGCAGGACTGGTGACATTAACAGACCTCAACTTGTGAGAAAGATAATGCAGGCCTTTCATCATAGTCCAGGTCCCACTTTGCAGGGGCTTAGGGTTGAACCCTTTCTGGACCTGTGTGGAGGTCACACATAGGCCACCCAATACTGTCCAGTACTGGATCAGATACCACTGGCTAAATGGAGCCCATTCAATAGTTCTCGTGTGTGTGGGTAGAGTTGGAGTGGCTGCTGGGAGTTTTAGCTTCCTGTTGAAAAACAGAATAATATCCACAAACCCCCGTGCAGAGGCAGGCCTGTCACACAACCTTTCTATCCAAGTGTGGGAAATGCACCCATTCTGTCAGATGAGCTCATAGTCTTGTTCTTTTCTATTCCTTTGTGGGCTTGTGCATTCTGTGTTCTGGCTGCAGAATGAATTTGGGCCATTGTCACTGTGATCCTAATGGCCAGCATCTGGCTCTCTGGCGCTCTTCTTTATATTTTGGGGTGGGGAGAGTGGGGGGTAGAGGGGTGGGAGTGAGGTGGGTGATCTGACTGCCTCAAGCTGCGCAGCTGTCCCACTTACTACCCCTCACTACTCTCCTAAGTCCCCCTCTGTATCCATCTGCCTCTTCTACACTCCAAATCTCTGTCCCATCCATCCATAGATGCCACTAGTGTGGGATTGTGCTTTCAAGAGGCTCCCATGCTAGAAGGAGCCTTTTAAAGACTGAAGCAGGTTTTGACCCTGTTTTTAGACCCTGTTAAGTTCGACGCAGTGGGGTGCATAAGACCCAGACAGTGCAGTATCTTATCAGGCGGCTGGGAATTTTTATGCAGCCTCCCTGAATCCCTCCAGCCCTCCATGCCTGCTGTGATCCTGGCCTGAGCTGTGGACTCAGAGGAGCTGACAAGGCTGTTTGATGGGCCATAGGCACAGAGCATCAGGGGATTTTGTGGGTAGGTGGGTGGGTGGGTGCTTGGCAGGGAGAGGGGGGCTGGTTGTGTCTCACAGTGAGTCCCTCAGCAACTTCTGATGAGCTAAAAATTCTCTGTGTGTCATACTCATGCGAATTCAGTTCCTCATGCAGAGGAGGCGCCACAAACTTTAATGTATTCCTCTTGTCCTGGTGCTAAGCATTCACCGTATCTTGGTGAAATGCTAAAGAAATAGAATAAATACACAGACTTCTAGATACTGTATATATATACACATAGACACAAATGAATGCAAAGACAAGCCGGAGGCTGTACAACAAGGGGCTGTAAAGAGCTTCCTAATGAAAAGGAGGGGAAAAAAGGGGAAGTAGAGAATTTAAGTAGATGGGTACATGCCCATTTCTGGACGGCTCCAATGAGCTGAGAAGAAATGTCTTAAGACCCACTTCCCAGCTCAGGCTGCAGCAGCAATAACTCCCCGAGATATAGCAAAAGCAAGCACACATAAGTGAATCCGCACACACACACACACATACACACACACACACACACACACACACACAAATACACATCCTTTCTGATGTGAGTGCACTGCAGGCTGGCAGCCTCCCTGCAGGACCAAACAGAGCTGGGGCAGAACACTCTTTGAGGGAGAGCCCAGGTCAGGATCTCTGACTAGTTTAGCCCTCAAACCAGATCCAACACATATCCACACATCCTCCAAACACACCCAAGACAGTTGTGGCTAAGGCATTATGTGATCTAGATCCAGTCCCTACACAAATCCAATCTGATTGCACATGGCTATCGGGCCAAGCTCCTATTGTGCCTTTCTGACTGAATTCCTATTCAGAACTCCCCTTCTTCTACCCTGTCTTTAGACATTCAGCTGAGTAAGACAGGTAGACAAGCACCGAGACATTTCGACAAGCAGACGGCAGGGCAGGCCTGCTGGGGCCTTTTCTTTTTCTGCTGCCGGAAAATGCTATCAGCTTGGATCAGGCTAGGCTGCTCAACCTGAGCATCAGCAGCCTCACGGTCCGGCCCGCTTTTCTCCATGGAAACCTGCCCCCCACTCGCCCTGTGATTGGCTCATACGATCACTAGACAGACACTCTGTCTTACAATACAGATAATAATGGCCCTCTGGTAGGATGAGAGCAGGAGAAGAGTGATGGCCTAAAGGCTTTTTTCTTACAGATTTTGTCCTTTAGAAAGGCTGCATTCAACAAGCTTACAAGAAACTAGAGACTACAGGTATGTTCCTGTACATGGCATGGTTAGCTCTACAGCTCCACACTCTAATGCACACGACACTAAGATTCTCCAAAAAACCATCATCATCTGTATTTTCTCATGTCTTTACTGGTGACTTCAAAATCCTAGAGGGTAGAGGAGAAAGAAAACAGACATTAAACACCAGTCCCACATGAAAAATGCCAATACTGGACATGCAGTGATTGCTAACTGAACCGGTATGCATGAATGAGCTATTCTTTATCTTTCTTGTCATGACAGACCAAGTCTCTGATAATATAACTTAGAATTGGGTGTGCGTCCATGTATCCATATATAATAATATAAGTCTTTCCCTTCCACAAAGTAGGAACAACAAAGGCAAAAGCTTCTTTTTATTCTCTTGCTCTATTTACAGTACATTGTCAAGAACTGGAGAGCAAAAATACCCTGCACAGAGATTAACAATACCAACAAAACAATGCTTCCAGATGAGCCTTCCACTTTTGGTAGCATTATTACAGCAGCTCGCTACAAACATTGCCGTGTCTTGCATTGCCTCTTCACTTCAATATTCTTTGTGTTTGTAGCATGAGGCCCCCAAACTGGGAACATGTCTTCAAAATGTGTTGTTTCTTTCCTCCATAGCACTATTCAGGCTTCTCTTCTCATCTATCTGACATTTCCAGGGAAAAAAAGGGATATATCTGGGACAACAGTGTGCAAAGGGGATGTATGAACAACACACTGAAGCCAATATCAAGCATTATACACACACTATACAGTGCGCCAAAAACACTGTGATGCTTGAAATTAGAATGGCTTTTCATGCAAACAGAGGCACTTGCTGTGCAGGTGACTGGCTGGTATTGCAGACAGAATTGCAAGGAAAAACAAATTCAACTGCTGTTTTAAATAAAACTCCACTTGGCAGTGGCTTGCTGCACTAAACCAAACAGAGAAATGGAGCTTGCCACGTGACAAATGTGCAGTGTTAAATACAGATAAAACGATGAAATGAGTCACCACCCATTTTTGCTCACTGCACTGCATCTAACCTCTCTGGCAGAGCAACACTAATATGTTTAATGAACTCATTAGTCAAAAATGAAGACAGACAGTGGCATGAGACATGGAAGGTGGAAGCACAAAGGGCAGAGACAGAGGGAGGGAAAGGAAGGAATGAGAAAGAGATATAATAGACCAGCTAAAGTGAGGAGAGGGATACTACTCTAGAAAGCAAATTCTCCTGTATTATAGATGCAGTATCATGTGTTGTAGCAGCTACATGGTAGCAAATGCAACATCTGTCCAATGCAATCAACTCAACAAGCAGAAAAAACACAATCTGGGAGGCATTCTGCAAAAAAATGTCAAACCTGCCAAGTAAATTTCAAGGGTTAGCTTGAGTGTTATCACTACTATTTCATTTAAGTGCTTCATCAAAAATTACACAGCCTGGAATGAACTACTCTAATGTAATTATTTGCACTTGGCTGATATAAATGGGTCCACCCATGGCTATGCCTATTCATTTAAAAATAAAAAAAATGACAATGCCCAGATCACAGCAATTTGTTGCCAAAGCGTGAGTCACTTTGCTTTATGTAAAATAATTGGCCCCTGACAAACCTGAAGCAGCACATTCCTGAGATGAGAATGAACACCAGTCTTCTTGTCTTTTTACAAAATGCAATTCACAACTCTGCCTATGCAGCTTTTTGAGAAGTTGACTATTTATATACTATAATAAATTACATAATTCGGGTGCAAAGCTCATCCATTTCTGTTTGTAAATAGAATATCTGAGTGAACAGGGCTTCTGAACAAGTCATTAGTTTCTAAGCTATAAACCACTGCTGTAAAGGCTGGACATAAACTCAGCAGTCTTCCTGTGGAGACCTGCTTATTCAGTGATTCAGAGTCATGGTTCATGGTTAATTATTTGCACTTGGCTGATATAAATGGGTCCACCCATGGCTATGCCTATTCATTTAAAAATAAAAAAAATGACAATGCCCAGATCACAGCAATTTGTTGCCAAAGCGTGAGTCACTTTGCTTTATGTAAAATAATTGGCCCCTGACAAACCTGAAGCAGCACATTCCTCGCCACTGGAATCCAAGACAGGGTTCCCCTGCCATGGCATAGACTGCTGTCACTGCAATATATATGGCTGTTTACTTATTCATGGATGGGTTAGGGCTACTAACTCAATCAATCTGCTTCCAGTTCCCAAGGCTGACTTTATTAGATAACATTAATGATGCATTAGTTGTCCATAGGTGTTGAGTTTCTCCCTCGTCAGCAACTACAATTCAAATGAGAACACAAAAGGATATTGGCTGCAAATGGATTGAAGTTTGGGGATAATTGTGGCACTATAAAACACTGAGGTAATAATTTATTGTCAGACAATATGCTGTCAATGGAAGAAAAATCACAGTGTGCTTCCCAGAGTTGAAATATGCCTTGTAATATCCACTGCAGACATTAAGTAAAATGAAATACTACAGCTAAGGTGAAAAAAAGCCACACATCATACATATCGCAAATCGATTTAATGCAAAAGCAATAAAATATTAGTTATTTTCCATTTAATCTGTCATTTACAGTACTATTAAAAAGAACAGTATACTGTTCCTTGACATGCTTTGACTTCAGCTGCAGTTCTGAGATCATGACAACATTACACACATTCATATAGCGAGACATTTATCACAAGCCATTTGATGGCACTTTTACTTCACTATGAAAGCATACATCATCCAATGGGTGCCTCAGCTGGGAATTGAACCTCTATCCTCACCAGCACTTAAGCCAGATTCGATCAGTCGAGCTACAGTGAACACAGAACCACAAACAGTGTCTGTGCATGTAGGTGCTGCCAACTATATTATCGTCATCTTTGTAAAGTGTTTGCGTGCGAGGAGGGGACAGAAAGCAGAAATCACCCTGCTGGCTGCCGTTTCTGACTGTCCTGTTGGGATGAAGCACGGGCTGAGCTGAGCGTGTTCATTTCATAATCACATATCAGAGAGCCTTATTACACATTAACCACACCTCCAAATACTGAAAACAAACGCACGCCCGGGTGATTTATACAAAGCAATTCCTGAAACTAACAGCAGTGCATTGAGGCTGAAACACAGGCAGCAGCTGCTTTGTCTGCTCGCCACACATAAAACCACAATGACGATATAAAAATACTGAAGGATACACACTTCGAAGTGTCAAACACCCACACCATGTCATGTGTCTGTATTTCCATGATGTGTGCGCGAGGGTGGAGGTCAAATGCATTTCACTCTCATTTAACGGTGGGAACGCGTCTATGCCCCCGACAAACCGTAAACAAATCTACAAAAACGCACACAGACACACAGCTAGCTTATATAGGCCACATGCTTCTAGCTGTGTTGATGCCTTTAGCCGTTAATAAGGCTGCCAAATTAAACCACGTTAATACCCGTTCATTCACACTGCTCAGCCCAGGTAATGTTGCGGTCTTAAAAGAGGTTTCAGGCTAACTACCGCCAGTCGCTACGTGATCTCAGCAGCGACGAAGTCAACAGGCCGGGATGTAGCGAGGGGAAAGAATCTATGGGCTGCCTCCGTAGCCCCTAACATATCCGCCATGCAGCGGGGTTATCATTCACATACCTTGACATGATACAAGGGCTTCCAGCGGCATCCGACCGGGGCTGCGGAGGCTGGGTCTGACGCTGCGGCAGCCGAGATTTGCTGCTCCAGAAATATATATATATATTTTTTTGTAGAAAAGGCTGCGGCGGAAACAGGAACTAGGAGAGAGCGGGGATCTCTGAATACAGCAGTCGAGGCTGCTCTGTGTTGGGTGGCCGGTGTCAACGCAGACTAGAGAGGGGGGAAATTTAATATCCGGTCACAACTTTTCAAATTAATAGGCTGTAGGATTCTTTGTTGGGCTTTGTTTAGTTGTGTTTAGGGAGGTATATTTGACTACTTCATCCTAATGGAAAATAACTTGAATTCCCCGTTTTGTGTTTGGTGTCAAGTCAACAAGTTGTTTCATGTAAGCTATGCCTTCAAAATAGTCACCTACAGCACACCCTCTCTCTACCTATTTTATTCCCTGCGTAAAACTTTGGGCTACTTTTACTGCACTGAAATTGTATCAGAATTTACTTTTTTTGGTCAATGATTTTTGCCTATTTTCTACTTCAATTAATTATATATTTTTTTATTTTCCTCTAATGCATGTCTTGAGTACATCCTTACGTATGATTTAGACATTTTAATGGGGGACACGTTTTAAATAGACACATAATTACCTACTTTCTGTTTAGCGGTTAATCATTTGGTAATTTATTTTGAAGGCAAAGTGTTGTGATTTCCTGTTTGTGTCTGTGTTTCTCTGGCTGATGCAGACCCTGAGCAGCGTGGAGTGAAAGCTGCAGTCCGCACACCAGCGTCTTGTTGTTGTACTGCAGTCGGGTTCATAGACTGACAGACCTGGTGCCACCGGGTCGATGGAGGGTACGACTGCCCCTGAAGGCTGACACTCTGCTTAACCTTCACACTAGTTGTGAAATGATGATGTAAACATTTTATATTTATCAGTCTGGACATCTAAGTGACAAAAAGAGGTGTCTAAGGTAAAACGGAGAGACTGAAAGAGTGTTTTCATAATGACTATTTCTTGTTCAGAAGAGAGCAGGTTATTTTTAAAATGTCAAATCTCAGAACCACAGTACCTAGGGTAAGTAAAACCAAATATCTTTATTAGATAGTTGCTGTGAGAACAATCACATAATGACAACATACAGATATATATATATATATATATATATATATATATATATATATATATATATATATATATATATATATATATATATATATATATATATAAGATATAGCAGAACAATAATGGATATCAATTAGCATACATTTGGTTTCACTGGCAATTTGTAGGAGTAAATGGAAAGGTGATATAGGCTAAAGTTGACGTTCCCAGCATAAGTAATGTATAATTTGGGATGAGATGAGAATGAACACCAGTCTTCTTGTCTTTTTACAAAATGCAATTCACAACTCTATGCAGCTTTTTGAGAAGTTGACTATTTATATACTATAATAAATTACATAATTCGGGTGCAAAGCTCATCCATTTCTGTTTGTAAATAGAATATCTGAGTGAACAGGGCTTCTGAACAAGTCATTAGTTTCTAAGCTATAAACCACTGCTGTAAAGGCTGGACATAATCACACTCAGCAGTCTTCCTGTGGAGACCTGCTTATTCAGTGATTCAGAGTCATGGTTCAGATTGCATGATATCAGCTTGTCAACTTTATAAAGGAGAAACGTTCATTAATTTCAAACTGACTCACCAAAGACATATTTTCAGTCAGTATTCTTTTGCCACAATATGAGAAGAATATTAGTGCAGAAGCTCCCATTTAGTATAGATAACATCCATTTAATCCACATGAATTGACCACTGTCTGGGTCAATATTTTTCCAGGCAAAAGGAAAGGAAAGATAAGCTGTGTGTCTGTGCGGATGGGTGCTGTAAAACAGTAAACAGGCTTTCAGGTTTCCTAGGAACATGTAATATACTGTACCACTCTCTGTGGACTGCTGTATAGGCTCTGGATGCTTCTATATCCCATTTTCAGTCTTACTTAAGCCACTAAATCAAATTCATAATACCCAAAGGATTTTCACTTGTTGTTGCTTCTCCACCCATCTTTGAAACATATCCAGCGTGCCTCTGAGAGGTCTCTCTCCGGTGGTGAGGAGCTGAATCACAATAACAACCCCCACCTACACTTCACACACACACACTTCACACACACACACACACACACACACACACACACACACACACACACACACACACACACACACACACACACACACATATTTTCCATCTTATGTAGTGGTCTTGACTCTCATAGCTGATGCACTTGCGCCATCATGTGGCAAAAAGGCCACAGTGCACTGTCTCTGAGAGGGAAGGGGACAAACCCTTGACAGTGTAGATGCTAGCTGAAAGAGGAAATGTGACTCAGAAGACAGGTTTGTGTAATCAACCAGGCTAATCTCATATCCAGGAAAATGAGTCATGTTTCAAAGGGTCCTCTGTAACTGTCACTGGCACACGTGCATGCAAAACACCAGCTGTATATGTGCTGATGCAGAGAAACACCTGCCCCCACATTCCATCCCCACCCTCCCAGCCACAAAGAAATTTTGTCAGTCAGCTGTGATATCATCATCAGTGTTGTTCTCAGTGGGGTGGAGGCAGGTCCATCTCCCCTGACCTTTTTGTCTTTGCTGACCTTTTCAGATTGAGACACTGAGGAAGAGTTTCCAAAGGAGAACGTGTGAACTCTATTCACCAGAAACAAAAGTTGTAGTCCAGTGCATATTGCAGCAGGTGTCACTTTACATGCCACAATACACATCTCATGCTTTGAACGGAAACAAAATGAAACAGAATAATTAAAATACCATTAGAGTGTCATTAGAATATAATTACCCCCTTAATTTGTAATACTTAGGAAGGAATGCATCATCTTGGCACTTGTAAAAATGTATTCTGTGCGACAAGACATTTCATGAAATTTCACTTACTCTAATGAAGAAATATATTAAATGCAGTCTGAGATCTTAGATTCATAACATGCAACTGCTACTACTACTTAAATTCTGTCCCTGGGAGCTTTGTGGTTGAAGAGCAATTTGAGGATAGAAACATCTGCATTCAAGAGACATGGTTAGCAAAGCAAGATCTTATAAGCTCAAACTCTTTACACAAAAACAATTCCTGTAGTTGGGGAATTAGTCCAAGGTTAATACCTGGAAAAGTGAAAATAGACTGGAATTTTGAGTGTTATATTATAAGATTGGTTGTTGAGTGGGGCTACATTAGAAAATGTGGTATTTTTAATATCATCATGGCATTTGTAGTTTATCAAAATGAGGAAGAAATACTGGCTTCAATAAATAAAAATTCATTGAGGACAAGACACAATATATGTTTACGTCACAGGGAACTCATGACAATGATTTGTGGTCAATTTCGTAAACAGTTTTACATATAATACTGAAAAAACAGATTCATGGTTTGAATACTACAGAGATTTACAGTATACAGAAAGGCTACTACAGACCATATGTGAATTGCTATTAAGGTTTGACTGGTCTGGCCTTAGTAAAAAAAAAAGTAAACTAAGTATGCCAGACATGCTGGTAAGTGAGTTGTGATAAATGCAAAAACTAAAAATGTTGTACTGTGTCTGCTGGAGTCAAAATGAAAAGAAATTAGAATACAAAAGGGCATATTGCCAATGTTTGCAAGGCAATTGCCAATTAAAAGTTATAATGAATTTTGGAATGAGGTCAGAACCAATAAAACCCCTTGAACCTCTAATACTGACGGAGTGAGTGGCACAGATAAAATTGTTAATCACGGCAGAAGCATTATTATCACCTGTTTAATTGTGTGCCTGGCGAAAGGTCAAGCATGCTTTTAATAATGGGGACTTCACTCAGGGTATGAGAGTGAGGTATCTGAAGCATGGCCATCAATGGGCTACGTTGCTACCTATCCCCCCTGTCACCTTTTAAAGAGTTAGTATGTATAGGTGTGCAGTACTTAAACAGTGTATATGAAACAAGTCAGATAATCATAATAGACATATATAAGAAGCTGAAGTTGACAAAGTACAGCATACTCAGTTGTGGAAGAAGTATTCCAGTCAGCTACTGTGAAAATACTCCACACCAAGTAAAGGTTCTGCATTCAAAACCTCACTTAATCTCACTGTAAAAGAATGGAAGTATTATCAGCAAATGTCTTGTTCTGGTAATCCAAGAGGGCTTCTTAATAGTTAATTAAAGTAGAAACATGTTATCACCCCCATAAAGAACCAGCTAGTCCTTCAGTTTATCGAGAAAAAAACCAAAACAAATTCACCCCAGGATGGGTATAAAAAACTGTAATCTGAAAGTAACTAGTAACTGAAGCTCAGACAAATGTAGTGGAGTAGAAAGTACAATATTAAGTATAAAGTTGCACAGAATGAAAATATTCAAGCAAAGTACAAGTACCTAGACTTTGCACTTGGTACAATATTTGGGTAAATGTACTTAGTTACATTCCACCGCTCTATGTCCATCATTATCAACTCCACATTTACTCTTGCCCAGCACAGAGTAATGAGCATAGAGCTTCTTTCATTTGTATGACAAATTTTAGATGGCAGGTTAACCAAGCCACAGAATTACCTAATATGAACCAAACTGAGGGTTGTGGAAACTGAACTGACACATTAATTGAAACAACAGACAATTTCACTTAGGAAGATGGTGAAAATACAGATTTTGAGCACAGTTCAGGAGGTTAAAACCTGGAGTCTCGGGGAGAAAGTTATCACCTAACCTTTGCAACCACCTAGCTTAACTAGTGCACACCTGTGAGAGCTTTATGTTTTCAAGTTGGGACATTTGGCTTGAAGAGTAAACAAATACAAAGAAAAATCTGCTCAGTGCCTCATAATGTTATGCCTGCTTCTCTACACAGGAAGGCAGAGAACAAACACCTGCTTCAGGGTGAGACAGCTCGCTCTGTTATAGCCTCTTTAATGTTTATTGCTGGTTTAATGAGCAGTGCAGCAGTTTGTGATTCTGCATCATCAATGCTTTGCTAATCAGTTAGCAAGTGGGGGTCTCTGTTTAGTTTCAGTGTGTGAATTGCAGCTGCCATGTAGTGTAATTTAGGTTTTATATAGGTGTGAAATTGATGGAAAATAGACCATTTGTTATGATTTATCAGAAACAGATGCATGGTGATTGATTCACTGGTGTGCAATGAGTTAGACTGTCTCTACTTTCCCTGCAGCTGATTGAATCCTGTATTGGCATTCAGGTGCTTATGAGTGAAGCTTTGCCTGCATACAGTCAGCCATCTAGGGCAGAGAAATGACTCAGTGTTATTGTATATTAACTTGTGGTGGAATTATAATAATGCGATTATATTGTGTTGGCTTGCAGTCACGCCACTAGGTTCTGTGTGTGAGGCAAGATTTTATATTGTTTATATTGAGTTATATTTTGGTCAACATGAAGCACCCATATGTCAGGCAATAATAAGAAATTCCATTTCTAGTTCACACATGTGGAGTGGAGATGGAATAAGGGTAGACAATACCATGATACCTTGCTGAGCTGCACTCCATATACCACAGATATGTGGAGTCTATTTGTACTTACTGAAGATTGTGATGTTGATGCTATATATGTCAGAGGTCACATGCCTCTGGAGCAACTAGGGGTTAAGTGTCTTGCTCAGGGACACATTGGGGAATGTGTCACAGTGGGAATTAAAAAAAAACAGGTCTTTCACACCAAAGGCATGCGTCTTATCCACTGCCCCATCACCACCTGTGTGTTTGTGTTGAGAATTTAATGTCACTAAACTGCAATTTGCGTGAGACTTGGGTGATATGATGATATATCAAGAGAAAATATCCATTTGCCAAACCATGCTGTTTACACTGGGTGTGTTGAGCAATGTATTGTATTCTGTACATGTATTCTGTATTTTGTGTTGTCTTTGTAAAGCTGCAGAACGGACAGAGTCCAAAACAAATTTCCCTTTGGGGACAATAAAGTATATCTTATCTTAATGATACAAATCAATGAGCAAACGCTTTATGGCAATTTTACATGATTGTATGGATTTTTATATCATTTTAGCATCAATGTGATTATGATGTATTAAATGTGGTGGATAAGACAAGTACATCTGGTTATCTGGTTATTTAATCCATAAAGTTTCAAAATGAATTCATAGACATCCATCCATCCGTCCATCACAGGACCACACATAGACAAACAACCACTCACACCTAAGGATAATTTAGGGTCACCAATTAACCTAGTCCACATGTCTTTGGAGAGTGGCAGGAAGCCAGAGCACCCAGAGAGAACCCACACAGACAGAACATGCGAACTCCACACAGAAAGGCCAGGGCAACCAGGGTTTGAACCCACAACCTTCTGGCTGTGAGAGCATTTGCCATCAAATTTTAAACATACTAAACTCTGCAGTGTCTCTGAAACATGCATTTTCCTGCAACTGCAAAATTACTCTGGTGTATACCAATTACGTTGTATTATTTCCTTACATTTAATTTACTTTGGGCATTCAATTTATTTGGACCCTGAGGTGCAAGTCAAGATTTTCACGGCACATTTCATGGTATAAATTATTTTAAACGCAGCATATGATCTATGGGGGACTGCAGGTTAGTGGGTCAAATTTGCTGAAACATAACACTAGTTTTCAATGAAAAAACAAAGATGATTATTTGTAAACTATTACCATATACTATTACCAGTTTGCTTAAATTATGTCCTGCCAACTGTTTGAAATAAGTTTTGCAGCACCAATACAACCAAATTCTGCGTTTAATTAGAAAAAAAAGAAGAAAGGCCAACTGTAAATGACCCAATGTAACAGTGTGAGTGTTTGTACAGAGTTTAACATAATTGAAAGTAATTCAATTTGACAAAATTATCCAACAATGTATAGGTAGGTAGGTAGATTTATTTTGTCTCAGTATAACAGGTTATAGAATCAAAGTAAACAGGGAGAAATACAGGACAAAGCAGAGGTTAAGGATACATTGAAAGATAATGTATATAATGAAAATTTTATTTAAGTGCTGGGTAAAAAGGTAGTTTTTTAGAAGCCTTTTTTTGTTCAAACTGGTTGTTCCAGGCACTTTGTAATCTTCGCATGTCACATGAGAGTCATTATGTGGCAGTCACTTGAGATTCATTGGAGTCACTTGATGCATTCCTTGTTACAATGCATGGTGTAACTTTGGAAAAAGGTTTTTAAGATGAAAGAAAACAGATTTTGTTACCGTGTTGTAGAGCTGCAATGATTAATCGAATAATATATTAGTTGTTGACTTTTAAATTAATGCCCAGTTATTTGGATAATCAATTAATTGGTTTGAGTAATTTTTTTTAAAGAAAAATTATTTTATTTCAGCTTCTTAAATGTGAATATGTTCTGGTGTCTTTATTCCTCTGAGACAGTAAACTAGAATATATTTGGGTTGTGGACAAAACAAGAAATTTTAGGATGTCATCTGGATGGTCTGATGCAATAAAACACGTCAACTTCTGGCATAATAAATATCTGCAGTTCCTGTTATACTGTCCAGTCCTGGGACCAGTTAATCATTTAGGATGTAATGTAGCCATGAAATGGTGCCACAGATACCTTGCATACCCAAGTAAATTACATTAGGTCACAGTCCCCGTTTATTCTAACATAACATACAATATCATAAAATATCAGGATCTGCACCAAATGCACTTTATGTACAACTAACTGCTTTTGAATGTGGAAGCAGCCTCTAGGAAAGTCAATATTTGGTGACATTTACCTCTGATTTATATATTTTAAACAGTAGATGGCGGTGTTACATCATGTCTGTGCATTGTCAGGCTACTCACAGTCCTGTATGCCACTGTATATCCAGTAGGCCACAGCAGCATTTATACATGCTGGTGCCATGGATTATATCCCTTTGTTTTATTATGTGCACTCAGTAATCCCTGTTTACCTTGCTGTTTCACAAGATGTACACTAGTTCATCAAGAGGAAATGTAAATGTCCCTAGTGGTCAAACTGACAGAGGAAAGAAAGTGACACCTTACTACTGGCCAAATTCAGATACACGTTGCAGTTACAGGGGTTACTTGTCACGCTTCCAGCAGGTGTCACTGAAACCTCAACATAGCTCTCACTGCAGTCTCTATTGTACCCCTCTGTGACCATGCCTTTATCCTTGTCCACTCTCACTGCTCCCATCACCACTATTGTCATCATAATCATCAGCATTATCCTTCTTCAAATCATGTGGGAATGTTTCATGATGCCATACTTACACATATATGGTACGAAGATGGTAGGATTACTGAGGTGCAAAGACATGGATAGAGTGGTAATTAGAGAATGTCACTATAAACATTTACAATGATCACACAGCACCATATACAATGCTGGGGTACTGTTGCTGTCTCAAGTTATTTTGTTTTGAACTGCAAATAGCCAGATTATTTCAAAATCAATTTATCTGCAGATTTATGTCCATAAAATGTCGGAAAATACTGAAAAGTGCACTTTTTTCCATAGTCAAAGATTACATCTTCATACTGCTTGCTTTGTCCAAACCAAAAGATATAGCAGCAAAACCTCTTATTTGAGGATGAAGCTAGATGGAAAATGTTTGGAATATTGTCTTGAAAAATGCTTGAAAGTATTCATTGATTATCAATACAGTTGTGGATTAATTTTCTGTGTATTAATGAACACTAAATTTGACTGAAAACATGAAACTGCAGTGGATATAGGGCTGACATGACAAGTCCATTACTTTGTTAGTAGATGGGCATATACAGTAAATAAATGGCAATAATTTTCAGAAATAACTAATCCCTAAAAGTCCAAGACCAACATTTGCTGGTCCCAGCTTCTCAAACATGAGCATTTGCAGCTATTCTCTATTTTATATAATTGTCTTTTGTTGGTTTAAGACGCCATGCAATTGCTGTGACCCACCTTTGGCTCAGGGTGACATTCATGGCCATTTTAACGATTTACTGATTAAACAATAAAAATAATGAATAGAATATATTCATTAATAATGTTAGCTGCAACGAAACCCCTCTGTATTAAGTAAGTGATAAGCTGTAAACATTTGCTGTCAGACATTTCACCACTTAATTATACGGATTCATTAATTCTAATGACTTGTGGCGAGCACCCAGCATTTGTTCATTTTCAATGCACACTTCCCAGCATTTCCATTTTCATCTCTGTTTTGTGATTCACATCTTTTATTTCTCATAAAAGCTGCTGAGTCACATGACACTGAGGTAGTGAATGACTGTGTTGCAAACTGCTCACAATACCTTAAGGTCAATGACTTGCAGTATTTTGAACTAAGCTGAGATTTCAAAGTTTATGACGTGGTTGTAAGAGCTCTCCACTGGCAGTGAAGCTGACATCTGCTCCCAAATTGTTCTACCTGTACCACTTCATGGTTGATGGCAGTACCTGTGTTTACTGTCACAAGCTAGGTTAATGACTCTAGCTCTTCCATCTGTGGCAGTGCCTGACATTTAGACTTAATGAGGAAGTAAAGCTGTGCAACTATGAAACTCATCAGTAGCTACACTCAGTTTGAAAATGCCACCAATTTGACTGCATTGTAAAACAAGCATGCAAGGTCAAGCTCTGTACATAAAAGCATTTTCAAATCAGAAACTGTACTCAGCACCAAGACTTGCCTTGGTGGAAAATCTTGTCACCTCTGCAAGAAAGATTGTGCTAAAGCACCATCTCATACTCAGCATGTCAAGTGGAGATTTAAATTGAATCCTGGTTGTTGAGACTGTCACAAATCTGCAGCCGTTAAAGAATTTGCTGAAGAGGAGCTGGCTGAGTGACTATTCTAATTTGTGAGATAGTGGGTTATCTGGGAGATCTCTTGCTGTAAATGGGAGGTGCAGCTGCAAGTGAATGGTTAGAGAGATATCGCTTATATTGTGTGCACTGAGTGTGTGGCAGGTATCAGCGTTTACTGCATGCCTGTGCAGGTTGTAGACTGTATGAGCAAGTTCTAAACCACATGGAAAGTAGCGAGTATGTGTTTATTTTCAAGAACTTCAAAATGTTCTGTATTTGGTAAAGCAGGTGTGGAAGAATTAAGGAGAGTGACTTTAACTTTTAACTTAAGTCTTCACAGTATTTGAAACATTGTGTACTAACATGGACAGGAGCAAACGTCCAAAATGAAGGGAAAAAAATCCTTCTACCCCAAACATGGTGGCAGAGGGAGTTCAACATACTGCAACATACAAAAACGCACGCACAAAAAATAGACAAAACACTTGCTAATAAATGTTGCATTTCAGAAAAATGCTGTAACAAAACACAAGCTAATAGCACTTTTTGACCAAATAGATCCAGGATCTATGGAGCCACAGGAACTAAACTAAGAATCTAAAAAAGGAACAAACCCTGATGCATTTGTCCAGTTAGTACAATTCGTTTGAAAGCTGAATCGAAATTCTAGTGCGGACCAAACAACCTGACCGAGATCAGTTGAAAAGGAAGGTCTCAGTGTGCTTCCAAGAGGACTCTGTTTGTGGTGTTAAAGCAAACAGAACAAACACTTGATGTTTGGATTTTTTAGCATGATTTCAAAAGCTAGACTACTAATCAATTTGTCTGCTGGTCTTGAACTGTAGACAAAGTTATCTTATAATCGATATTTGTAAGTGATGTATACGGTATATTCACGGATATCATCATCTGCACATCAGCACGAATTTTCATTGATAAATCAGACATAAGTAGTTAAAACTTTGGTCTGTTGTGATTGTGTCATATTTTGTAAATGCCCCCAGAAATATTGCTGTACATTACTTATCTTTTTCATCTTTTATCTAGCTGTTAGTTATTACTCATAATGTGCGGTTGATTTGCAGTCTCATAATTCTTGATACTGATGTTGCAGGATGACATCACCTCCAAGTGTCCAGTGACAGTCTGTATAACTTCATGTTTGTTTGAAAAAAATTCAGTTGTGAAAACATCCTAAAAGTCTGTTTCACACTTGCTTACTGCGTCAGTGAGGCTGTACACCAGGAACTTTGGCAGGCTCCGATTAAAAACACAGGTCAGGCCCCTGGAAGAGTCCCTGTGGTGGAAAGGGGATGTTATACAAAACATTAAAAGCGGATGAACTTGCTAGTAATTAGAAAAAGACTGGTGGTAGGTGTATAGCCAATATCTCTAACTCAATGTCACTATCGTGTCAGAATGTTAACACTAAAATAAACAGATGTTTCATGATTGCCTGCATTGGTTTCACACTATTCCATTGATTGGCAGCTGGTGGCGGTAATGCGCCAAATAAGGTAGCAATGTATCACCAACATATTGAAACGAATACTTCTGATGTAGACATGGATATACACAGTGCAGGTTTCATATTTAAAAAAAAAAAATCAGCTCTGAAAATGTGTTACGATGAATAAAAAAAAACTGCATTCACCACGATCCTTGTTCGGCGACACGCATCCACGCAAATCATTTTGATGACAAACACTGAATGCATGTGTGTTTACAAGAAATTATTACAAAAGACTATGAAGAAGTATTAAAACCCCATGCTTTTACCTACTTACTTTTACATAATGGCCAGCTGAGCCTGGACAAACAGAAAACTAACTAAAACTGCATTTGATTTTCTTCTGGCAGAGTACAAAGACCCAGGGATAAACCCAATCACAAATAAATCCTCCCCCAGCTTATCACACAGACCATTCGGCAACCTTAAAGCACACTGAGCTCTACGACACTGAAGAACAACACACCTAACCGTTTCAGACAGAGAGAGAGGAGGAAAGAGACAGCTGCTAAATCGACGGCGGAGTTGCCTGGTGTTTCAGTTCTCCCTGCTATCTGCCTTCCGTTAATGATAACACACCCAGTGTGACAAGCATGGATGCAACAGTGGCCATGCTGGCTTTAGTCTGCTAACCAGCAGGATTGGAGACAGGGCTCCTTTATCACTGATAACTATGTTAAAGAGAATGCAAAGCAGAATAATGACAAGCCACCCACAGAAATCCACCAACACAGAGGCAGGTTTGTGCGTCTGGACTTTGATTTTGATGCATTTGCAGGGAAAGCAAACAACAGTCAAAACGATCAAAGTAACTCAGTCGACTGTTATTTTATTGTGATTTCGGTGCCAAAAACAAAGGAACCAAAGTATGACTTCACATAGGTGGACATACTTTGAGCAAACACACACATTTACACAAACTTTCTCCCCCATAACAAAACCAATCCTTGGTACCAAATCACCGTTACTCAGCACAATGTGAGAGCGTGTGGCGTAAGCGTATGCAAAGTCAGTGGAGGATGAAGCTGTAAAGATGTCGATGGCGGCCGTCATTGCGCCGGCCTCGTTTGGCAAGGGCGACTCCTCCCTCTGACTGAGGAGAGAGACCACTCAATAAAGCTGGATAGCAATCTGGAGCCTAAATTGAGCCACGTCCTGGCTTCTGACAAGATGAATTCACTTAATAATGAGAGCATTTGGGATTTATGGGTAACAGCGAGGTGAGCCCCATCTCTCAACGGGCACGGGCTCTCAATTCCGGCCAAATCCACTGACTCACAGCCCCTCTCTGTGGATGTCACGCATACAGCGCCTTTTCAATCTGTCTGCACTGCTCAGCACCAGCGATGGCAGTTCCTCAGATGAAACCAGTCCTGCTCTATATTTGCAGATCACAGTGAGGAGGCCTTGTTGCCAAGAAGATGAAGAAGAAATATTGGGACGGCTCTGGCGAAGAAAGAACTCTCTCCTGTTTTCACTTGCGAACTTTTCAACACTTCACAGGTTTTAGAAAAGTGGGAAAGGTAGAATACACATTTGCTAAATATATTCAAACATTGATTATACCCTTAGGACACGCTTTCGGCCTGGATGATGCTGTGCTCATGGCCCAAATATACAGTTTTTCCTCCTGGGAGTGGTTTATTGTCATGGCAAAACAATTTAAGAGCAAACAGCTCACACATTTATGGCATGTTTCCGAATCAGGTGGTTGGAACACCAACAAAGAATCGCAAGATAAACTTGAGAGGTAGCAAGATGATTAATAGGATAGGATTTATGCTGCACAAAATGTGATTTATTTTTGAGGCATCAATCAAATCTTTGCTTTTTTCTTGTCTAGTTTTAGATAATTTTTAACAAAACTGAAACAAACCCTCTGCTTGACCTGGTTATAACCCATAGACAGTAGACATTACTTTATATTAAAGGAATAGTTCAAGAGTTCAACAATTCTGCTATCTTTGATGTATTCTCTTTAAGTGCATCATAGTCCACCACCACTCTGTATTACAAAGTAAATAAAAGACGTGAACATATTCACAGTGGGGAATATTATTAAAGCTTGGTGATACAGCCTAATCACATACATTATGGTACCTCAGACGCAATGGGTGAGAATAGGTTTTAATTTCAGTTTCTTTACAGGCATGGTGGTACCAAATCATGTCTGTCACTGAATGTACACAGTCATTGCACCAAAAAATTATTTAGCAATTCTGTTTGTGTATAGATTAAACAAACAAGATAGAACATGATAATCAGTGTGCTTTAGAGGTGTTTTTAGGTGGATTTAAACCCTTTAGCAGACCCAAGCTAGCTAGTTTTCCCCCTTATCTACAGTCTTAATGCTAAGCTAAGCTATTTTCACTCTCCCTAAATGCTTATGTTTTGGGATAATGCCAAAAGGGTTTGGAACCACTGGCGTAGAGGAAACATGTTCATCTAGGTTGAACAAAACAAACTCACAGCCAGAAGTAGTTCAAGCTTTTGCCTGACTTTGAAAAAATATGTTAATATTGAAGGTGGAGTGGAGCTGGCAGGGAGGCCACAGCAGGATTCTTCAGTCATTACTGCAACCCAGCCAGGACTGGTGTTGACTGTGAGCAGAGCATCTTCTTAGTCATATCATTGCCCAGCAGGCTCATTTTCTCCACAACTTCACCACATGCTGCTTTAAGGCAAAGCTTTGTGCTGGATATAAGTCATGCACAGAGCTGGTGAAATGGAAAGGCACACCAGAAAGCATGCCTTTATTCACGTTGCAGGTTTATAGTGAATAATTGTGTACAGTGAACACCCAGTGTTTCATTACAAACTCATGATGGATTGGAGTCCTCTTGAAGACTGTATGAAAGCTGCAGTAATGTTTTGGCCCAGCTAAGTGCGGCTCACCCTGCCTTAACCATTGTAAATGAGTTCTCGCTCACAAAGGAAGGCTGCCCTGCTGCTCGGCCTCACTGGGCCCCGCCTCGCTCCACTGGCCCCTGGACTAGCCACTCAAAGCCTCCTTTTTCCATTTTCCAATGCGGCCAGGAGCCAGCTGGCTTTATTGGAGTTTTTAAAAGCAATAGCCTCAAACATTCATCCTCTGTCTCAACACATTCTAGACAGTTTCCCCTTTTCTATCTGCCTCACTTCATCTTCATTTATCGCTTCTCTGTGCACTGTAGACTATCTCTCTCATTCAAAACTTTCCCATTCCCCTGTTCTCCCTTTTTCCCTTAATCCTCCCTTTTATCCCCAGAGCTCACTCCAGTGGTTCAGTTTGGCCTAGCGTCTTCTAAACCATTCTCATACAGACAATCAGCGCAGCCAACACAAACGCTAGTTTCAGCCATATTAAATTCTCCTCCTTCCTTCTTTCCACTGAAACAATGTCCTTGGAGTACCGTGGGGCCTGCTCTCATCTACTTAAATTTAATTTAGGTTTTGCAAAATGATACAAACACGATGTGCTGTTTGACTTGTGTCAAATGAAAGACCTGAGACTGGAGAGACTGGCCTCAATTTTCTTCCTGTGCTTTATTATTATTCTGCTGGCAGCATGTCCCAGGGCAAGGTTGTGGTCAGCGCCTCTCTGCGATGCTCCAACAAAATAATTACAACGGACAATTGGAGAAACCACAATCAGTGGCAGATGAAGTGTATTACGCACAGTTATTCTTTAATTTGATTCAGTTTTATGAGCATGTGTGCTCACATTTTGCACATTCATTAATGCTGTTGACACTTGATCCTATGGACACATCATGGGGTGTTTTTCCTCTGATTCCAAACTAATTACCACTGGAACTTGAAAGTTACATAAGGACACAGTTTGAGTCACATCATATACATATAAACAAAATCTTTGCCAAATGAGGCAGGATCTGTCCCCAGCAGAAATGCTTAGCAGAGTATTTCTATATCATTAGTGGAGAATATGTCCAAATTCTGCACAGAGGCATGTCATTTCCCCTTGCCTAGGGAAATGAGCACATCTGTGGGGGGTTAGAGGCTCTCGTCGAGGCAAACAACGCAGCATCTGTGTTCTTGTGGATGCATATCCGCAATGAATAGGGCCTGCTTCAAAACCCTAATGAATCCCTAAAAAGAGAGACAAATTGGGATGCCATTTGTAGGATAAATTGGGATGATAATTCTGTGGGAAATTAGTTAAATGCAGTATGAATTAAAGCTTTGTAACTAATGTGGACCCTTACACCAAGAGTGAACTGAGATAAATGGTTGCTATGGTTGCTTTTCAGCTTGTCATACTGTTTGTATCATCATGAGGGAGCAGTCTTCTAGTCTGTTGTCTTGACATGGAAATGCACTACTGCTGACTTGCAAGGATTTTTCAGACACAAAATGGCCTCCATTAGTTTTAGCCTGCCACTCGCTTCTATTCCCACTGATTTAGATGACACTAGTGTTGATTGTTTCACACATCATGTCATTCATCATGTTCCCCTTTCCCAAATTTACATCCACTCACTAACATGTTCCTGTTCTTGAGGAAAAAACAATTTGTCATCATTATCATACAGAAAATGTATGGATGGGTAGTAATGGCACAGGCGAGTGTCACAATATGTAGGTCCAAATACCCCAATGAATTATGTAATGTTGTTTTGGATTCTATTCAGAAGACATTTGTTGAGAGGCAGTAAGTAATTTGGTTTTATAGACTAATCCGGGTTGTAGTCCTAGAAAAACAAGCCACCATTACTGTGGTTGCATCTCACTTGGAAACCTGCACAGTAAAGTATTTCCCTTTTTTAAGTGCTTCAGCAATATGGCAAGCCGTTTTACATTTATTCCTTAAAACTTTACTAATCACTATTTGAAAGCTACTAGTACTTATTTATGAGTTACTAGTAACTATTCCAGTTTTACTAGTAATGATTGATTAGATACTTGTACTTAGTTTTTAGTTACTAGTAAATATTTCCTTAGTTACTAGTAACTATTGTTATGACTTGGCTCAAAAGACCACAACAAAAGGGAGACACATCATGGTAAAAGTTTAACGAAATATGTTTATTCAAACCACAGTTAACTAAATTTAAGAAGTATTTCAAACTAACATTAAAGTATGAGGTATGTAGTCTGTGGTTTCAGTAGTGTCTGTGCAGGATGATGGTTGCATGAAAGTATGTGTGAAGGTGTTGTAGTATGCAAAACAAGATAAATACCACAACGCAATAGTCCAAAAAAAGAAAACCAAACTAAATGGGAAACCAGGGAGCCGGCCCGCAGGGAGGTCTGACCTGGCCTCCACAGCAGCCTCTTTGCAGAATGAGAAGACAGTCCCAAATACTCAACAGGGCAATTGGCCCAGGTGCCCAGAGTTACTGCAATCAGCTCTTCCTCTATGAGAGAGAGAAAGGGAGAAAGAGAGAGACAGGCCACACCCACTCATGACCCCACAGGGCGTCACACTATGACATTAGTTAATAGTAACTATTTTTTTAGTTATTAGTCACTAATTGCGCATTTGTGCCATTGAAATCAATGGGGCTTGATTTCAATGGAAAAAATGTGCAATTAGTGACTAATAACTAAAAAAATAGTTACTATTAACTAATGGAATAGTCACTGTTAAGAAAACATCAAGTATTAGTATTTAATCAATTATTACTAGTAAAACAAGATTAGTTACTAGTAGCTAATGGAATAGTTACAAGTAAAGGGGTGGTGATGGAGCATAGATAAGATGCTTGCCTTTGGTGTGGGAGACCTGGATTCGATTCCCACTGTGAGACATCCACCATTGTGTCCTTGAGCAAGACACTTAACCCCTTGTTTCTCCAGAGGTGTGTGACCTCTGACCTATATAGCAATTGTAAGTCGCTTTGGATAAAAGCGTCAGCTAAATGAATAAGTGTAATGTAATAAAGAAGTACTAGTAGCTTTTAAATAGCAACTAGTAAGTTTTAAGGAATAAATGTTAAAACGGCAAGAGATAAGTGTTGAGATGTAGTTGCAACAAAGGATATAATAAAGACCTCTAACTTTTAAACAAAAATGTACCCAGTTTAAATACCTAAAAAAACACTAAAAATCTTTTCACCTACAAGTTACAAAAAACATCTTAGTGGGTCATGCTGGTATCAACTGATGACCAATAAACTTAAAACTGAACTCAACCTCCATTCAGTCATTTTCATTGAAAATTATCTCCATGAAATCCTTTTGCTGCAACTACAGTGTTACCATACACTAAGCAAACATATCATGTTTGCTGGCCTTAGTAAAAAGAATTATACTCCACAATTTCAATTTCATATGTTGTTTTTTATTAAATTACTTTTTATTTTTATTTTATTTAATGTGTTTTGTCTGATTACATTGCATAAAGTCATTGATTGCAGGTTTGTTGATTTGTAAACAGCCAGCAAGTTCTATGTATTGCTGGCTAGGTCTTAATTACTGCACAGCAATTTAACACCCTCCTGTAGCAGACAGACAAAAGTGGTACTTTAAAATTGGTATTTTAATGCCGTGTCACAAAATCCACATTCACACAGGTTACCTTGATCTAGCCAAACAGGCAGCTATAGTTACTGTTTAATTAACTTAGATATAACAGTCTAATAAGGTTTGAAAACTGTGTCATTTGTGTAATGTGTCATGAAGCCAGAAAAACAACAACATTTAAGCTATTCCAGGATATTATAATCGTCCAGGACATTACCTAGTCTCTTTTGGCAATCTGATATTACAGCTCTGACTAAAAGCCTTAAAAATAGCACAGAAGAAAACACACCTTCTCCTCACCCTTCAGTGCAGTCATGCTCTTGTCTAATCCCCAAAACACCAAACCAATACAGGTGAGAAATAAACCAGTATGAGCCAGACAAACATTGGACTTCTCAAAATAACTCCTACATGGGCTCATTATTAAAAACATTATTACCTTCTTCCTCTGCCTTCTTCAACTTATTTGTCATCATTATTACAGACAGCCTATCATCATCTTCATCAACCTCACAATGATCATGGCCATTATCATTATCATCATCATCATAAATGTCATTACTCCAGCTAACATGAGTATTATTAGGTTGTCGTCATCTTCTTGCTCATCTTCAAAATGAGTTCCCAAGGAATCTGAGTACAAGGATTTAGTTGAGAGCAAAATCCCCTGTTAGACAGGTAATGCACACATACATGAAAAGTAAATCTTCAACAATACCGAAAAACACACACACACACACACACACACACAAGGAGGCATGCAAACAACATTGGTATTAGCATGTCTGCAGAATAGTACACTGTGTTTCATTTTGAATATGGTGTGTCAAACACGGCACTAACCGGAAATGACGATTGCAACATTTGAACTCTTCTTCTTCTTCTTCTTCTAGGCTCACTTGACTTCAACTGAATTTTATGGATTATGTAAATACTTTTCCTTGCTTGTGTGGGAAACCGCTGCAGCTTCCTTGGACACCATTGTCACAGGTTTGAAAATAGGTTGGTGATCCCTCCCCTTACACTATGTAGCCAACATGGCGACCATTGAGAAGAAGTGTCCAGAAGCGGTCCATACTCAGCTTTTTGACCATTATAACTACACTATCCGGGTACTCATAGTGCACTGCATTTTGCCTTTCTTGTCATTGTGAAATGCACTTATGCACTCTATGTAGCAAGTGTATGGATGTATGGAAGGGCGTGAATTGAGACACAGCAACAGAGTCAGGTAAAACATGCACATCTGCATGACTATGATTAGTCATATGCTAACAACACAAGTACAGGAAAAAAAGTTCACCCAAATGACAAAACCTTAAAAAAATATTTTCACATCTTGTGGTATCTATGGCAGTGCAGATAGTTTTGGTTTCTTTTGTCCAGGTTTCTTTCTGTTGAATGTTACTGAATTTTATTAAGTCATTTTTCAATGCAGCAAGTACCACAACAAAATTGTATTCACATCCATTTTGGGAGGCAGAAATCTTAGACACAATATGTCAATATCTGGAAGAGGTAATATGTTAAAATGTTAATTTGGGTGAACTGACCCTTTAGCATTTAAAAGAACAAGGTATTAAATGCCCCTGCATTAACATTGCCAGCGTCCACGTTACTTTTTCTATTAGCTGCATCATGATCATCACTATGTACTTAACAAAAGCTTTTCATCCCTGGTATTTCATTGTCCTCAGGCTCTAAATCATCCTACCTTTTTTTCCTGTTTTATTTTCCTGTAAAGCACTTTGGAGTGCTTTTTGTGTGAGATGATGCTACACAAATAAAAATTTGAATTGAAGTGAACTGAATCTTCATCATCACAGGTATTGCCTCTGATAGTCTGCAGAGGTGCAGAAAAATGAAATGATTTTCCTGCACCATGTAACAAGGATAGTGGTGGAAATGTCAGAGTAAATAGCCGCAGGAGAATGAGAACAAAACAAACAGGGGCGATAGCGAGTTTTATCTGCTATTTATGAGAAAGCGGAAAAACAAAGCAGGACTATGAAATCGATAGCTTCCTAAATCACCTAAGAGAGGGTTAGGAGAGGCTCCTGGGTAGCCCTCCGCTCAAGGAATGGCAGTTTATGGATCCTCTGTCGCATGCGTGCACACACACACACACAATTCTGAAAACACACATATCTTCATGTGTCTCTCAAGTAAACACACACCCACTTGCAAAACTAGAGTGCACACCTTTCTTTTTCTGTAACAATCTCACGCCAACAGAAATATGTGCATGCACCCACCTACACATGTACAGTAATCCCCTTTCTGTCACTATACACACACTAAGACATCCACAGTGACAATCCCTAAAGAAAGTCTTGAAAGCACATCTCTCGCACGCACACATACGACTGCAAATATGCACACAGAGCCGCACGTTGACACCCACACAACCTTTCTCTCTTTCGCTTTCCCCTCTGCCACACACCCACAGACACGCACCGCACACGATCACAGGTGCAGTTCTGCTCACTTTTACGCACACACAGGCTCATACTCACCCACACAAAATCATGAATGCACACCATGTCTCCTTTCACACATACACACACACACACAATCATAAACACCACACAAACACCTCTCAAAGCACAAAACCTGATTGAGATTGAGTCAATGCAGCAAAAAAAATGGAAACTATATTACGCTCATATTTTTAGGTAACAGCTATGTGTTGAAATATGACACGGGGGAGGGGTTGTAAATACACACAGTAAAATGCAGCATGGAGATATACTGAGCAAATAAAGATGATGTATTCAGGTTTTGATTGTAACTTGCACTTGTGTACTGTTTACTCACATCATGGCTATAAATAGCAAAGCTGCAAATGTTTTCCTCCTAAATTACCTTTACTGCCTTGCTTTGACACTGTTTCAGTGTTTGAGGATGTGAGTTTCAGGGCAGAATGAGCACAAAGTCAATTAGTTGTTTTTCATTAGAGAGAATTGCACTTATGTCGAGATGATCCTTTGTTGTCTGTGTTTGAAGTCTTTGCTATTTTGTGCATTTGTATATGTTAGTACAGCTACTCTCGGACTCCACTGAGGGTTGCCTGTTTGTTTGTTTGTTTACGCCGCCGGGTTCACCGCCTCTGCTCGCTCAGCACTTTGCAACTGGTGTCACGGAGTGGTTACGGTGAAAGCCTGGTCAGCTAAGTTTAAGCCTTCCACCAAGGGGTAACATTTCATTCATATTTGCAGGCTCATCTGCATACATGATCAGGGGTGACCAGGGCATGCTTTCACACACCCTCCGCGGGCGGTAATTACAGCCACAGTGCTCGTTACATCCCAGAGAGACCGGACGAGAGTGACAGGTTAGAGAAGGAGAGAGGGATGAAATCAGGCAGAGAGACAGAAAAAATGACAGCCGAGAGGAAGTGAAAGGGTCGCAGTGTCGGAGAGAGGAAGAGAGAGAGAAGGGAGGAAAGTCATACTGCCAGATAAACAAAGGCGGAGGCGAGATGTTTGTTGTGCTGAGAGAAAAGTGAGAAGCTGTGTCTGTCCTGCATAATGCACTGTATGCTGTCATATCTGTGTGAGGGCCCGCTGGTAGAAATGCAACTATGAATAAGGAGAGGGGGATGATGAGTGAGAGAGAGACTGGAGGCCAGAGCTGTTTTCTGGTGGGCAGGAGGCAGGATGTGAATATCTAATCAATAGCCATCAGGACTCGGGAGGATTTACTGTCTTGTGCTGCAGGACCCAGACACCCCAAGGCATGCTGAGTGCTCAGACCAGAGCAATGGAGCATGAACGCAACGAGAGCCGCTGTGATACAAACAGGGAGGAGCGACTACAGAGGTCGGAAAAGATAATGGACTTTGTTTTGTTTTTTATTCCAATTCTGTCCCCGAACAACATAAGTTGTGTCAGCATACAGCTGACAATATTGGTTTGCACCCACTGTTCTGTTCCTCTTTTCGAATATGAATCCTTCTAAATACAAACCATCTTGTCACCCAGCCAGCCTACTAAAAACCTTACCACTCCACCTCACTGCAAAATAGTACTTTTGAAAGAAAACAAATGCAGGCTAAATGCAAGTTAAATGGTCCCTGTTTTGCTAGTGTCTAATGCTGAATGAAAACAAAACTTTACAAGAAAACACGACAGGACACCTTTAACCCCAAGCTGTTATTGGCTAATTTGAGCTTGTCAAAGATATATCGTATCAGTATATGTTGACTGATAAGTAACAAGAAATAACTGTACAGAAATGCCTACGATATGTTTGAGGTTATTATTTAACCATTAATGTCCCGCTCAGTATTAGTGACATATACCACATATTAGATTTTTTTCAACATAGCTCGCCTATGCAAAGGAGGGATTGGCAGTTCTTTCTTTGCTTGTGGCTGGTACTCAGCCACTGTGTTTGCAAAACTTCTGAATTCAACTTAATGGATATGGAGCTTTATTTTTAACCCACAATATTTTTAACCTTTGAACAACCAACTTTACAATCGTTCACCTGTTTTGAGTTGTCCGGTCAAGTGAAGTTGGAGAGTTTCATTTTAAAAATCCATCTGTGTGAAGGAATGTGCTGTTCCCCAATATGTCAAGGCAGGTCCTAAAGTGGACCCAGATGCTGACCAAGAGGCAGAAGTAGATGGGCAAAAATCACAGGGGTTTATTGACAAAAGTTTTCAGAAAGGTGCAAAGGGGAAGTTCAGGGAATAGTCTTCAGTATGGGCAAGCAGGTGTGGTGAGCAGGCAGATGGCTGGGACTGAGTGCCCGTGAGGCTAAACAGGCATACTTGGGTAACTCTTCTCTAAGCTAAAACCTGGGACACAGGCAAAAAAAGACAGGAGTCAGGTACAGGGCAAAACCAATCAAGCAGCAAAAATTAGTACTTTTCAAAACCCACAGTAGGCCGTGATATATATATATATATATAGTACCGCTGATGCAAACAGACAATCTGGCAAGGGATGGAGAGTTGAACCGATGTTAAATACTGCATGTCTTGATTACTGGATGGCCAACAGGTGCTGACAACCTGAGAATGCCACACCCACAGTTACACACCAACAGAGGGAGAAACAAAAGTTGACAGAAAACAAAACACTAGGAAGGGGAAAACAAAGGAAACACTAGGCTTTAAGGGCAGATTATGACACAAAATCCCATGCTGAGGATGATGTCATTGCCCAGAAAACACAGGTCTGCTTGGAGAAGAGAGTGATTTACAGATTCATAATGTTTAAGACAGAGGGTTTTTCAGTGTGACTCCAGATTTCATCATCAAGCAGGAAAATACTTTTTTCAGTCTTCAAGTCAGTGCTTTGTGTGTTAAGAGAAGCTGCTGTCAGTGATGAACATCGGGGTAGCACGGGAATTGTAATCAATAAGTTGTATTATGAATGCAAATGTTTTTAAACAAAAACAAGAATTACTTTAAATGTTATGCAATAACTGCCTAACTATAGATACAGACATGTAACTGCAGGTATCATGTTACAAATCCTCCAGTAAATTGTTGATAATGGTAGGCTACTGGTAAAAACTGGCAGTTATTTAATTTTTAAAGCAAAGATAAAAAAATTGGTAACATGTACATTCGTTCAGCAAGAGGCTAATGTTGAAGGTTTCATGTTTAACTAGTAATCTGTTTAAACTAAAATCCACTCACCATTGAGCAATGATGACTCAAGCTCAAGGGAAACACTGGAATGCAGAACATGAAGAATGATATTGACTGTCTGGCACCAGCTCTTGGATGAACTCCATTATGAATGTGCAAACGTGTTATTGTGGGTGGCACAGCATCGCTACCACATGGGTGATAATTACGAATAATTACAGACGATACTGTTTGTTTTTGGGTTGTTCTGCCTAATGTTGAGAACTGAAACTGCTGCTGTTAATTACTTACTATCTTGAATTTTCAGTTAATCTGAGCCGCTCATGGGGGTGTGTATGTGCAGTATGTGTATTGTGAAAGCAAATCAAACCAGGTAGGTAAATGGATTGAGTTAATTAAGATTTCAAGCTTGATTTATGTTAAGAGTTTACACTTACAACCACACATTGATAGATCTGTATCACGCTGCAAACACACACACACATACTGACACCCTGAGCACACACAGACACCCACCTACAGGCATGCACACACACATATAGCTCTCCCCAGAAGACCCCTCAGGCCACGCCAGAGTGGCCTTGACGTTTATGCTGATCTAGCATGGCAACAGCAGATATTGCTCTGCACTCCCTCTTCATATTGTCTGTGCTCGGCCCGGCACGGTTCACTTACTCACCGCTCCAGAGCCTGCCGGCAAATAGACTGTGAATATCCAGACTGTCCATCATAGAGGGGAGTTTGACAGTCCTCTGACAGGCACGCTGAATTGATTCTTCAGACCCGCTGTTTATTTTCACCTGCCTCACCAGCCTGTTTCTCTGGCTGGGTCCAGTCAATTGCTTGCTTGAATTCAAGGTCCAACCACCCGCCTCCTCCTCAACCCACTCAAACTATCCTTGTCACTGCGCTGAAACACTGACACTGACAAAATAACAGGGGCGCGTGTTTCCCTCCTCTGTTTTCTAAAGCTATTTGCAACATGACAAGGAGTTATGAATGGCAGCAGCCGGTTAAAGTGAATGTAGCACAAACTGGGGACCCTCGTTCAAACACACACATATTATCCAATTTGCACATTTCAGCCCAATGCACATGCACATGACTACAAGAATGATGCCCCTGGACAAACCTTATAGACCCTTATAGATACCCACAAACCTCCAGAACAACTCTGTCTCCTGAACATTATGTTTATTACAGCTAATTTGCAGTTGCAAATATGTTAAATAGGAATCACAATGACACCTGTGTTATGTTTTTTGACACAGTGTATATATAATGAGGACATGCTTATAGTAAACGCATCTGCAAACCGTTCAAGCACCCATTTGTTCTGCTTTTGTCAACACTCACACTGCTCCTCAATGTTCCTGCTGTACCTGCCGCTTGCAATTGAACTCCTTCCAGCTCCCCACCCTCCTCCCGGTTTCTCTGTGCGTTCATGTTCATCAGTGTTGAGGTTTGTGAGCTCAGGGTCGATGTGTGTCAAGCTCACTTCGATTTGTTCCAGAGCATCGCATGAGCAGAGTCACACCGTTTTTGTCCTGTCTGAACTGCAAAATGTTCAGTGATGAGGTTGCAACTACTGATTACTGTCATTGTCGGTAAATGTATGGATCATGTGTGGATTGTTTGATTGGGTTTTTTGATTAATTGATTGTTTTGTTCAGAAAACATCAGAAAATAGTGACAAATGCCCATCAAAAGTTCCCAGAACCCAAGATGAGGTCTTCATATTTCTTGTTTTGTCTGTCCAACGGACCAAAAACCTTAATTTATTCAGTTCCCCTTCGAGGGAACTCGAACTGCGTCGGTGACGACACTATGGGAACGCCTCTGGGCGTGGCAGGGCTGAAACATGAATGAAACTACTCCAATCCTATTGGCGTTGCTAGAACGGTAGCGTGTGACGGCGTAACTGGAGGCGTATATAAGCACGCCGGCACACTGGACACTTTAGCTCTTTTCTATTCAGCAGGCACTCTGGCATGTTTAGAAAGACTACTAGTATCCAAAAGAAGAGTTCTTACCTGGAAGGATGGCAGACAGAGAGATGGCTGGTGATCAATTCAGGCGATGTGTTTTCCCGTGCCCATGTTACATCACGGCGGGCGACACTCATGCCCTGTGTATTTCCTGTTTGGGGATGCCGCATGTCCAGGCAGCTCTCGAGGGGGCTGCTTGCGGCCATTGCGAGGCCCTGCCCCTGAGGGTGCTGAGGACTTGTGCGGCTCTTTTCTCCCAAGACGGCAGGTTGCGCTCTCCCCCGTGGATCAGGCCCGGCGGTCGCTGAGGCGGCGCGGCGGCTTCGATCATGGGGCTCCCAGCGCGACATCTCTGACAGCATCGGGATTGCCGAGGCTTCCCATGTCTCGTCTGCTGACTCAGACTCCCCTCGGTCTTGTTCGGGAGCCCGCTTCATGGATTCTCCCGCTCGAGGTATGAGCCAGGAGAGGCTGCAGCTATCCGGCTCTGAGGAGCTGGACATGCTTAGCGTCATGGAGGAGGAAGACTTCCGGGAGAGAAAAGCGGAGCGTCATCAGTCAGCGCCCAGCTATGACGAACTCCTAGAGGTGGTGACGCGGGCAGTGAGCAAGCTCCAGCTCGATTGGTCGCAGGATGTACCAGAGACACATGCTACGAGCAAACTGGATGAGAGCTTTCTGCAACACCGTGCGCCACCTCCGTGCCGTTCTCTGCCGTTTTTTCAGACTTGCATGATGAGTTGTGCAAGTCCTGGGATAAGCCCTTCTCAGCTCGTCTGACTACTCCCCCGCTCCGGGTCTACAGCGACGTAGCAGGAGTCAAGGGGTTTGGCTATGGGATGATGACCCAGGTTGAGGATGCTCTGGCTAGCTATCTTTCGCCCGGTCATGCATCATCCCTCAAAGAGCTGGCGCTACCTACCAAGCCATGTCGTATGACATCTGCTTTGGTGGGCAAAGCTTAAATGGCGGCAGGCCGGGCTGGTGCAAGCCTGCACACAATGGCGGTTTTGCAGGCATACCAGGCCAATCTGCTGAAGGACATAGACTCGGGAGCAGGCCCCTCTGAGGAGGATATTGCTGAGCTCCGCCGAGCTACAGACTTGTCACTAAGAGTCACAAAGGAGACGGCCCGCGCTATTGGTCGCTCCATGTCAGCACTGGTAGCCACGGAACGGCACCTATGGCTCAACTTGTCGGGCATCCAGGAGAAAGAGAAGACCTCCTGAGGGTTCTACCCGGGGGTCCCAGCCCTCAGGGCAGCTCAGGAAGCAGGCGCTGTTATCCCGCTGCATCGACACCAGGGGCACACTGGCCTCCAGCAGACACGTGCCAATCTGCCGGCCCTGAGGGGCCGCAGGTGGCAGGAGTTTCCGCTCACATACCGTGGGTTGTCGCCGGAGTTTCCCGGGCGGAGCTCCACTTCAGGGTGCTGCCGAGGGCAGATGCAGAACACCGGCCACCAGCCCCGAGGGGAGTGGCCGGCATAGTAGATGGCTACAGGCTGCAGTTCCGGGCCCGGCCACCCGTTTTCAGCGGGGTGGTCTGGACTGCAGTGCACTCAAGGCGGAGCCAGGTGTTGGAACTAGAAGTTTTCTTTCTACTAAACAAAGGGGCCATAGAACGCATGCCCCAGCCAGTCAGGGAGTCCGGGTTCTACAGCCGGTACTTCATAGTGCCCAAGAAGGACGGAGGATCGCGTCCTATTTTAGATCTACGGCTCCTGAACAAATCTCTGAGGAGATTCAGATTCAAGATGCTCACCATCCCCGCCATCGTCAGTCAGATCCAATCCGAGTATTGGTTTGTCACGATAGATCTACAAGACGCATATTTCCACATCTCCATCCGTCCATCTCACAGGAAGTTCCTGAGGTTCGCCAACAGGGGAGTGGCATACCAGTATCGGGTTCTCCCGTTCAGCCTAGCACTCTCTCCTCGCACGTTCACCAAATGTATGGATGCAGCTCTGGCCCCGATGAGGCTCCAGGGCATCCGCATACTGAACTATATCGACGACTGGCTCATCTTGGCCTAGTCTCGGGAGTTAGCGGTTCAGCATCAAGATGTCGTCCTCGCCCACCTTCAGCGTTTGGGGCTGCGGCTCAACACGAAGAAGAGCGTAATGACACCCGCCCAACAGACTACGTTCCTAGGGGTGGTGTGGAACTCGATGACGATGCGGGCCCACCTGTCGCCTGCACGCGTCGGGTCCATTGTGTCTTCAGTAACCAGGATAAAGCTAGGCCGCTCCATCACTGTGAAAGACTTTCAGAGAGTGTTGGGTCTCCTGGCAGCAGCGTCCAGCGTAATCCCGTCTGGCCTGCTGCACATGAGAGCCCTGCAGTGGTGGTTAAAATCCAAGGGATTCTCCCCGAGGGGAAATCCGTTCTGTCTGATACGGATTACGAGCAGGTGCCTTCGTTCCCTGTCAGCATGGAGGAAACCTTGGTTCCTGTCCCAAGGGCCCGTGTTGGGAGCATCATGTCGCCGGACAATTATTTCGTCAGACGCCTCACTCACGGGATGGGGCGCGGTCATGGACGGCCGCTTCGCGAGAGGCTCCTGGGAGGAGCATCATTTCTCTTGGCACATAAATTGCCTAGAAATGTTGGCGGTTTTCAGAGCTCTGAGGAGTTTTCTGCCCGCTCTCCGCGGTCGCCACGTCCTTGTCAGGACTGACAACACGGCGGTGGTGGCCTATTTGAATCACCAGGGGGGTCTCCGCAATGCCTGGAGTTTGCCCCGGGGAGAGTCAGAGCCATCCTGCACCCCTGTCCGGGCTATGTCCCTAAGGTCCCATCCAGGTTGGCAGGGTCCACGGTGCTGCAGGCGTTTCATCCCCCACCTCATGTGACGGCGGAGGACGGGAGACTTCATCTGCTCTGCCCTGTCAGAGCACTGAGTATTTACACTCTGAGGTCCTCCTGGTGGAGGAAAGCAGACCAGTTGCTGGTGTGTTTCGGGTCCCCCAAGGCTGGGCTCCCCGCTTCCAAACACACCATCAGCAACTGGATCGTTAGATCGACTATTTCCCTGGCCTATCAGGTGCGCGGGTTACCTTCACCTATAGCCGTAAGGGCGCACTCTACTCGAGGAATGGCGGCTTCCAGGGCCCTCCTCGCAGGGGTGTCGCTCCAGGATTTGTGTGATGCGGCTGGCTGGGCCACCCCTCACACTTTCATCCGGTTCTACAGTCTGGACCTTCCTTCTGCACCCGGCACCCGTGCGCTCTCCTCCTAGTCGTGCCGTCAGGTACTGCACGCTGAAGGCAGGCGGGGTTTCGGCGCAGCCTAAGTGGATATTCTCGTTCCCATAGTGTCGTCACCGACGCAGTTCGAGTTCCCTCGAAGGGGAACGAGACACTGCGTTGGTCCGCCACACCTCAACCCGCCTGGAGTGCCTTGCTTCATAGAAAAGGGCTAATGTGTCCGGCGTGCTTATATATGCCTCCAGTTACGCTGTCACACGCTACCGTTCTAGCAATGCCAATAGGATTGGAGTAGTTTCATTCATGTTTCAGCCCTGCCATGCCCAGAGGCATTCCCATAGTGTCATCACCGACGCAGTGTCTCATTCCCCTTCTCGGGGAACAAGGGTTACATACGTAACTCGAGACGTTTTCAATGGTGAAAAGTAAATCCTCTCATTCAAGAAGCTGGAATGTTGACATTTCTCATTAAACATTTCTTTTTTCTTAGTTTTTTATTTGCCTTTCAATCATGTGCAATACGTCCTTGAATAATCTATATGTCTTGTGAATGGCTATTATTATTATTACTATTCGTATTGTTATGTTTTCTCTCCTTCTTCCTCTTCTCTCTTCTTGTTCTTTGTTTCTTTTCTTTTTAATCTTCATGTAAAGCACATTGTGTTTCCCCCGGGTATGAAATGTCCTCTACAAACAAAGCTTTTTCTAATCATTACTAAAATGATTAATAATTCATCAAAATGGTAGCAGATATAATATTCCATTGATTGACTTATCGACTCATTGTTTCAGCTCTTGTTCACTGCTCTTCCTGCTCCAGTAACAAGCATGAGTAATAGTTTTAAGGTAAAGTTTGGGCAACTCAAAGTACTATGTTAAGGCTGAGGAAAGATTATGGTCTTGGGAAAAAAAGGAAAAAGTCTATGTTGACCTGAAGCATAAGGACGCAGAATGTGAGCCCTTGTTTCTACTGTCAAAACCTTGTACTTTGTACACCGCAACATCCTCCCTCCCACTTAAAAATATCTCACTTTCTGGGGTGGAAAAAAAGATTACCAGTGAGTTTAGTGTAGAGTATGATTTGCAATGCAGTTGAGTAGCATATAACATATTTGTAGTAGATAGGGTTTCCAAAACTCACATGTACACACAAGCTAACTAAACACAACCCCTGACCCTTCCTTTGCCCATACAGATAAATCACCCATATATACTGTATCATTCTTGCCTGTACACACAGAAATGTAATTTTCACTGAGCAATCTCAATCTGTCTCTGGCCTTTCCCACAGCATCAGGAATGCATGAGCGAAGGGGTGGTCATAAATATCTAAGAGAGCCCATTCACATTCTCAGTCAATACACTCTCCAGTCAGTCAGGCTGCTGGTATCCAAACTAAGAAGTCAGTGCTATGACAATATCCCGACCTGAGATCTGTCTCGAGCAGCCACTGGCACAAGATCATACTTCTTCGTTCCCCGCACCATTGTGTACAGGCTTGACATCTTGACTATCTCTCCACGAAAAGAAAAAAATAAATATATATATACCAGACAGGTTCTTTTATGTTTTACATCACTGACGTCAGGTTATAAGAACAATCTTGTTAGTTTTCATTCAACCACTGTAACCTTTATTTATTCAGGTGGGTCCCCTGGAGGTCAAATACTTCCATTACTACTAAGGTCTGGCTTGAGACTTTGTAGCATTTTTAATTACAGACAGAGAATTCATTAAAAACATTACCTCATTAACAAGCTTTGTACAGTCTTTTTTTCTGAACATTTAGGCATGAGGTACTTATTATGTGGATGATGGTTGTCATTTGTATACAGTTTAGACATTGACATTTTATCATCAAAGTTTATTACTGTTTCCTTCTTGGTGTAGAGTTTTAGCATGATAAGATTTGCAAATTACTGCAAAGCATAATTTAAAAGCATACATTAAAACTGGGATGGGAATGCTATTATTTTTTAAGCTTTCTGGTTATAAACCAAAACATTGGACAAATAAACATTTTGAACAAACATTTAATAAAAGTACTGACTAAACAAATTGAACAACCTTCCCACTTTGATTGTGAGGCGAGTGTGCTGTAGTGTGACCCAGGGGACGTGAGACAGTGTTGGCAGCTATGCCAGTTTGGTTTTCCGTTTCCCTCCGTAGGACTACAAGGTGATATTGGCAGCGTGGATCGGTCTCTGTTTCACAGTCATTACTATTTTTACCATTCATCCGTTAAAGCTTCTTCTCTCTCCGGTGGCTTCTGGGGATATGGGCTTCTATCCCTGTGATGCAGCTGGTAGCATCAGCATGGAAACCGCTGTAGTTACATCCCACCTGTTCCCCTGCCAAAATACACACACATACACGCTATAACTATTAGCAATAGAGTGTATTTTTACAATCCCCCCCCCCCACCATGACGTGATTTAATGGTTCTTCTGCTGAATAAGTCATTTAAACTTGTTTCCCCAGTGTTAAGATTCCGAAAATCTTTCTCACTGTCTGTCTTTGTCTCAGTGGTCTGATTCTTTGTGTTGCCTAGAACAATATTCTTTGATCCACCATAATCCTTACTGTCTTTCACTGTTCAAACTCTACCTCCTCCATTGATCTTCCCCAACCCCTCAATTCACCTTCTTTTCTTTCCATCCCAACTATCTCTATTCATTTTCTGCTTCTGCTCTCTTTCTCTTACTGTTGTAGAAGTAAAAATAAAGTTGGGTTAACACTGAACTAAACTTGGTAAGCATGATATAGAGGAACACTAAAAAAATGACTTCTACAATATATAGCTATAAATCTTTAAATAGCATACATCTTAAATGTTAGCACTCCAACTTTTACACCATGTATCAAGTTTAATCCATACATTTCATCTTAGTAGAGGTGCACTGTAGCGCTCACTTCCTAAGGAAAGTTTGTCCCCTAGAAAAGTGTCTAGAATTTATTTTAGGCCGATGGTGGAGATTTGTCAAGACAATTTGATGTCATCTGATTTGCCCCATGTCCTCCAAGCTCATCTCAGTGTACAGCAAGGTGTCTCCACATCCCATAAGACTCTCATTGACTGTGACGTTCTTCTTGTCAGCACCATGGTGTAGCCTGCAGCCTAGCCTGCTACAGCTTACAGTCTCCATGATCACACCTGCTATAGAAGGAGCATTCTCACACATTCGCCAGGCTACAGGGCAGCAGAAAGCCACTAATGATGAATAATGTGTTTCCAAAACATGTCAGCACATCAGATTTTACCAGTATAGCCGGGGTCACTTTTTATAAGCCTAAGGATCTAAGGCTGCAAAATGGCTCATATGGGGCCTGACCAAGACATGCTTTAAAAGTGATCACCAAATAATGGTGTAACAGTCACAGGGGCAATATTCCTGCATTGGGTATATTTTGGCAATTTCAGTACATTATCCTGTTTTTTTTATATACTTTTATTTAAACCTGCAGCACGGGAACCTTTGTCTCCCCCTTCTGACAGTGAGAGCAATTACACAAACACTGTCGATGCATGCACATGACCTATGCCTCTTTACCCAACTCTGTGGCTAGGTCGCTAAGACTGCTCCCCACTTCAGCTCAGGAAAATCACCAATCATTGCTGGTTGGCATAAAAAGCATAATTACTGGTGTCCCAGTGCCAAAAACTGAGGAATACTGCGAATACAGAGAGCTGCGGCTTGTGGTGATAGGCTTAATCAGCATCGTGTGAATTGTTTGGCAAGGGCTTGAACGTAACAGATGTTCATGATTCTGAATGCAGGGTATTGACTTATAATGGAGTATTTACAGAGTAGCAAATACTTTATTTTTACTTTTGGAAGTTATGCTGCAACTTCTGATGCTATAATAACTTCCTATTTACATAATATAGTTGAATGATTATTTTATACATTTTTGAAATTGATAGATGAAATGAATAGATTTTCTTTTTGATAAAGAGGTTTCTTCATGTACTATCTTGTCGTTTTACCCTCAAGTATTTATTTATTTATTTTTTTTATCTACCTTGTGTATTTTCTTTCTGTACCTTCTGTATTTTATATTGTAAAGTGTATTGGGACCATGTTCCTAGGGATTTAGCACTTTAAATAAACTTGAACTTAATTGGACAGTGCTACTTTTAACAGTGTAAGCTGATTTAGTAAATCACTAGTTGAAACTAGAAGTTACTAGGAACTTCAAAGAAAGGACTTATTACTATTACTTAACTTTACTTACTGGCTGGTGCAACCAAATCCCAGGTAAGCCCTGATACAAAATGCAATGAGAATCTTTGGAGGCATCACTTATAATTGAGCTTTAAAAAACAGTATCACAAATGAGAGTGTCCTCCAGCCCACTTGATGTAATACCTACAAAGTTTTTACTGAAAGTAATGGATTCTTTTGGGCCCCATTTGATCTCTGTTTTAAACAGCTCCCTATCTACTGGTTGTGTCCCTGATTATTTTAAAACGGCTTGCGTGAACCCACTTTTAAAGAAACCTGGTTTAGATCCTTCCCTCCCACAAAATTTTAGACCAAATTCAAAACTGCCTTTTATTGCAAAGATTTTAGAAAGAATTGTGTCCAAACAGCTGCTCACTGTACTGGAAAATAACAAATTATTTGAAAGGTTTCAGTCTGGTTTCAGGAAGTACCACAGCACTGAGACTGCCCTGCTTAAAGTCACCAATGACCTTTTAATGTCTGCTGATGAAGGTATGTGCTCAGTCCTCCTGGACCTTAGTGTTGCTTTTGACACCATTGATCACAACATCATGTTAGACAGACTGAGGCACTGGGTGGGGATCTCTGGTACTGCCCTAGACTGGTTTTCATCCTACCTGTCAAATAGGAAGTTTTGCGTGTCTGTAAACAACTATGTCTCTTCGTTCTGTCCAGTTAAATATGGTGTGCCTCAGGGGTCGGTCTTAGGACCCATTCTGTTTTCCCTGTATCTGCTTCCCCTTGGACATATTAAAAAATGGATGTCAAATAATTTCCTCCAGCTGAACTCAGACAAAACAGAAATCCTGGTCATTGGGTCCCAGCAGATGGCAGTATTTGTATAATACTGCCATCTGCTGGTTCCCTAGTAAATCACATTAAGCCTGTTGCAAAGAACCTTGGTGTCTGGTTTGATAGTAATTTAAATTTCGAGCAGCACACCACAAAGCTTGTTCAATCATGTTTTTATCAACTTAGAAATATAGCAAAAATTCGATCTTTGTTAACTTTTAAGGACACCGAGACCATTATACATGCCTTCATCTCATCACGCCTGGATTACTGCAACAGCCTTTTCACTTGTTTAACCCAACAATCTACTGATCAACTCCAGACTGTCCAGAACTCAGCTGCCAGGCTTTTAACCAGAACAAAGAAATATGACCACATTACCCCTATTTTAGCTTCATTACACTGGCTCCCAGTATGTTTTAGAATTGACTTTAAAATTTTATTGATCACTTTTAAAGCTCTTCATGGCCTCTCGCCTTGTTATATTTCTGACCCTTTAGTCCCATACGCACCAGCACATACCTTGAGATCCTCGGGCAGAGGTCTGCTGTCTGTTCCAGAGTCTTGACTGAAAACTAAAGGGGACAGAGTGTTTGCTGTCAGGGCCCCGAGGCTCTGGAACAGCCTGCCCGAGGAAATCAGGTCAGCTGAGTCAGTGAACTCTTTTAAGTCCCTTCTTAAAACATACTTTTATAGGAGAGCCTTTCCCGATCTTATTTGACTTTATTTTATCCCTTTTATTTTATTCTATTTTACTTATTTTATATTTATCTTAAATGTGTATTTTAGTCTTTTTAATGTTTTCTTGCTTTTATCTTGTATTGTTTTTGTATTATTGTCTTTTGGGTATTATTGTCTTTACACTTGTTAAAGCACTTTGTAACTTGTTTTTGAAAAGTGCTCTACAAATAAAGATTATTATTATTATTATTATTATAATAATTGTGATTGCGAGTTGTTGTCTTTCAGAAGCTTCCTTTCTGTGGGTGTTCTGGTATCCCTGCAGTCACACGCCCTGTGTGCGCTGTAGCACACACTGGATATGCCGTATAGACAGAAGATGTATATAAGCCTGTCAGGGCCAAATCGAGGGAGAGAATGCAATAAAATGGCAAATAGGAAAATGGTGTTTCTATATGAGCACCTTGACACTGCTGGTGTGTGGACTAAAAATACACAAAAAGAAAACACACCATAACATTTCCATTATGTTTTGCCTTTAGGATACAAACCATTTAACTTGCAAAGTCCCCTATCAAGTACGTCAAAGAACCTTTATTGCATGTCTTTATCCTTTTGCTCCATTCCTTTTCCCTCACTACTGTTAAATGTCAAACAAAGGCAGAACGGCATAAAAATAATGTCGTCTTGTGCTACTTTAAACATCTGCTACTTATATCGTACACCAGCATGATATTGATACCTCTGTCCTTACTTACCGTTTTTTTTCCTGGACAGGAGTTGATGTAAGCCTGGGGAGTATTACAAGCCACAACATCCAACACTGCCACAAGAACAGACAAACACATTATCACTCACCCACACGTTTACTTGTTACATCTGTGACCTCTAACCTCTGGGCTCTGAATTACTGGCTGATCCATACGTCACCTGTCATCACAGCGACAACCTCTTCATCTATCTTTGGTCTCTCCTGTCACACGCCCTAGGGGAAGAAATACAAACACACACTTTAACAACCTTCCACTTGACCATCTGAAACAGTAGCACCCACCCTCCAGTTTCTTGAACTGTAGTGCTGTACTGAGGATAATGGCCAAACAGAGCTGAATTACAACGAGTGCTGAAGGAACCCTCTGTCAGAGCTTCAGTGGTACCGACATACAAAAAATACACTGGAGGGAGCAGAGCATAGGCAATCATTATTTTTGTAATAGTAATAGTAATGCACTTATCCACTATTAATTGACTAGTGGATAAGTGTTAACTTACTCAATGTGTTTTTCCAGTTTCTTTTGGTGGAAAATATGAAACTTGCTGTATATGTGCGGAGGTACATTGTCTAAGTAATGAGGCAAATAAGAATATCTTATAATTATTGACGATTACAAGTTCCTTCACAGATTGAATACTCCCACAGGCACATCTGGATCTGTTTTTTTTTGCTGTTGTTGCAACTGTTGTTGCTAGCAGCCTGTCTCTGTGCTTCTTAGCATTGCAAAGTTATCACTTCTCAAGACTGTTGACATCAAAGGAAGGCAAAATCTGTAAAAGTCAACTGTGCTTTGACAGGCAGAGAATAAAAGGACCAAACAACAAAGGATGCATTTTGATTTGTTTCACCAGTTATCTGGAAATAACGTGGGTTCAGTCAGTGGGAGCCTGCAGTAAAAGCAGGGACTACGCAGCAGCCTTCTTTTTTCCCCTTCTTTTTATAAACTTCTTTCCCCACTTTGCCCCGACTCTACTTGCGTATCTACATCCCCTGGGCGGATTGGTCTATGAGTTCAGCACTGGCTGGTGATGACTGCTGGTGTTTATTTCTCGTCTTTTTCCTTCCTGCAGCACCAGTACAAAGGTCTCTCTCTTTATCCTCTCTGCATCCGTCTCTCTGGCTTGTGGTTTTTTAAGTCTTGTTGTCAAAATTACCTGCAGATATGCTACAAGTCCTGGCAGCCAAATGCTAGTACAGACAACTTGTCTAATTCTTGTATGCAGAATTATCAGTAGGTGTTGCAGCAGCCAAAAAGGGCCCCGAAGACACTTTTGCTTAAAACAACAGCATACAGTATATACCTCAATGGATCCTTAAACGGCAGCACTTATACCAATTACACTGTAGCAGAATGTCAGTGCAAACGATGGCAGTTTCTGTGCAATACTCCCACCTAGAAACATTACCTCATGTCACTAATGGGTCTAATTGCAGGTCCATTCTGAGATTTTCTTTTCTGAGTTTGTGGGAAATCTATAAACTGTGCGTCATGCCGTGAAAATCTTCTTTTATGAAATATTATTCACTCTTTCTGTTCATCTGCACCAGAAAAAAATGGACCCACAGCTCGTCTTTTCAGTGCTTAGCAACCACATCCTTTTGGGTTTGGTTCTCCACCTCCCCTGCACTCTTTACTCCCTTTGTCATCTCTCTTTGCTTTTTTTCCCTCTTTTGCTCAGACTCCCATCGCCTCCCCAATCTCGCCATAAATTGGATGGCAGGCAATTAAGTGAGTTGTCGGAGGGCTCGCTGACAGCAATTACAAGGTGTGTAGGAATTCATGTGGAGATGCAACGCCCTGCACTTTTGATTTCTCTCTCTCTCGCTCTCAATGGGAGACAAAGAAGGAAGCAAAAAAGTCCAGGAAGGGTGGATGGAGATAAAACAGGGATGCGAGAGAGTGAAAGGAGGCAGGATGTAGATGGAGACAGAGAAAGAAATGTGGGTAAAGGAGAAAGACAGAGGGAAAACAAAAGAACAAGATGATGGCAGAGAGTAGGATGAGGTTAGGAGAGAGAGAAATGTGATCAAAGCCCAGTCAGGGTTTTGTCTAAGAGTGTAGGGCAAACTCAAAAGAAGCTGGGGATAACCTCCACACACACTCTATACTCACTTGTATAAAAACACAAACCAAGGTCCTTATAGAAAAATGTGGGCATACATTTTTTTCATCACTCTTGTGGGCTCAGGATGTTTGGGAATAGTTACTGTAAGTAACCCAACACATTGCACAGGTATTTTCGAGGCTAATGGGATTTTCTAGGGCCACCCCCTAATAGTCGACTTAACCGTTAACAGATGATGGAGACTTAACCAAATTTTCATTAGTCAGTTAATCGCGGAAGAAAAACAACCTCAAATCAGAATCATTAGTGTTTTTGTTGATTCTCCCCTCGAGGTTCTATTACTTCATTATCCTGACTCGGACACGCTAACGAGGAGGCTAAAACCCATGGGCACTAGCGCCAGTCACAAGTGCGTCTCTTTAAGCATCGGGGAGTGAGGTACACTGACTGCACAGCCATCTGGCTTCCGTTACACAGGCAACTCGCTTTGTGCGCCGTGTAATTTTTTTTAATATAGATATAATCCTAAATATATATATTTTTAAATAATTAAATTACCATCATAAATGTGCGAAGACTTGACTAGTGGCTCGACCTAACAACTACTAGTCAACAAGCAAAATCTTTAGTCGGGGGCAGCCCAAGGATTTTCGGATTCTCTGCTTCTTAAGAGTCTCCTATTCACTGTGAAAACCTCCTCCTTTTACTGTGATGACCTGATTCTGATTCAGCTGCTATCTTGGTAAAAAAACACATCTATCTCAGTCAGTGTATTTACATGCACTCAAGTAACTGGGTTACAGCTTTCGCCAGTAAGCAGATTTCTTAAACATCATGTAAACAAAATCCTGGTTTTTAAACAGTAACTGGGATAGGGGATTAGAGAAATCTGATTTCCCCTGCTAGTTTTTTACTCTGGAAAACGCTGGTTTCTTGGCTTTGTACGCGGCTAAAGAAGTGATTGAGCAGCAGATTGGGTGGATGAAAGAGGAGATCTTTTGTCCATTGCATGTCACTGACAATATTTAATTGAAGGGTTCCTTTATAAAATGTGTCTGTGAACACCTGCCCCTTTGTTTTTAGTTTTTAATAAACTGGACCCGGTCTGAATCAAGCAACCAATCAAGGTCAGCTAGAACGCAAGTATTGACTCACAGCAATTCTGGACAAACAAGGGTCATCCGGCTTCTGTGTGTCTTGGTTTTTCAGTACCTCCTTTGTCTACAAAGGTGTATGGCACACAAAAAAAGAAAAAAAAAAGAAGAAAGAAAAAACGAGAGAGTGCTAAATAATAGGAATTTTCAACTGATCGGGATTAAAATCATGTAGTGTAAACTACATGTAACAGTAACAGTAGCGCAAGTGTCGACGTTCCGCTTCTAGCCAGAAAAATGCGCGCGCATGTATGGTGCATCATTTGGGTTAGCGGGGTGATGTAAGGCAGCAGAGAGGTGGGAGGTTTTGCATTGTGCAAGCTCAAATTGCCCACTGCAGCTTTAAAGGTGAATTTTACAAATCAAAGTTTGTTTACAGGTCTTGGGGAGTACCACTGCATATGTGAAGAAAGTTGTTTAAAGGCTTTGTGTCTGCAGAGGGAGTCTCATAAAATGACACCACTTGAGTCAACGACTTGAGTCGATGCCTGTTGGGGAAGACTACAAGTTTGAAAATGAAAACAATCTGGGGGTTGGACTTGAAGAAGGAGTAGTTTTGACAAGAAAGAAGAATGCATAGGGGGGGAAATGAAATATATCTGGTTATGCTGCATTGATCTACTCAATGCAGCATTTGCAATTTTATAGGAGTGAAATGCCAAATTGGCAGAGTACTTTTAACTACATGTTAACACACAAAACAAAAACTGTCGTCACTAGACAGGAAATGCACTAATTTATCTATTAGTGCTTCATTATTATTGTCAACAAAAGGTTTGTCAGGCTGAAGTGCACAAACCTCCTTCCCCCCATCCCATCTGCTTTGGAATATGAAACACATCAAAGGATTAAAAGAGTTAATTGACATTTGTTTTCTGTCCATTTGGAGCTGTGTCAAAGACCAGCAAACACTTTCATTAGCATGTAAATCATGCTGCGTTTTTAATTTCAGTAATAGCAGCAAAGTTCCTGGTTCATTAACGGTGCCCTTGTGGCCACGGTCCACACTTGATGAACTCAAGGCTGACTTTTGGGTTGTATGTAATAGCAAAACACTCACACACAAATGTTCATGCAGGGAGAGACATGCATGTGTGTGCAGTTTTTGAAATACTTTATTTGAATTCACTGTTGGATTATAGATCCACAAACACACATACATACCTCTTCATACACCCACACTGATTTGAAATGCTTTATTTGGATTCATTGTTGAATAATACATCAAAACCATGGTTTAAGGACATAAAGAGGCACAAAGCAACTTCACAACCTCGATGCCTGAAATAAATTAAGATCTATAAAGCCTTATTTCTCTGTATGTTGGGCCCTATAACAATGGAAAAAGTAAAGGGAGAAGGATGAAGAAACACACGCAGCTCTTGCCTTCACTCGTCTGTATTGAATTACATTTTGAACAATTTATACAAAAACCATACATCTATTCATAGATTCAGGACCAAAGTCACCACGAGTATGTTTTTAACATGCTCTAAATTATTAAAAATAATTTGTTTTTACTAAACTAAAATACCGTGAAACGTGACATGTAGCTTATGTGTTTACATTTATGTAAATATTTACATTTATGTAAATATAATATAATATAATATAATCTCCCAATTTAAGTGTTTATATTTCTAGAAATCCAGTTACAGCTACTTTTACAGCTGTGTCGATCTCATCCCAGCTTCTTGCCATTTTTGTAGCAATGTTTCTGTTGCTTTTGTCATGTACATTGTTTTTCTGGCTGTAACTGCCAGATAATGTCCACATTTTAATCCTGCCTAACCAGCTCTGATTGATCAATTGGTTCTCCAATTGAGCGACTGGCCCGCTGTGGACGGTCAGGTGATAGTTCCCTCTGGCTGGATGAACTCTCATGCTCCGCATGATCCATGATGATAGAGAAATATAGAAATTAATGTCAATAAAGCGTGCTGTCAATATTTTAGAGACCCCCCAAAATATCAGCTCCCCCTGGCTCCCCCATAGTTCGCCCCCGACAGTTTGACAATGAGGGGTTGTTCTAGTTAACGTTAATGCTCTGTTCAGTTTGTCATTACATATTTACCATGCCATATAAATTAATGCTACAGGGACACAGTGCCAATTAGTTCCCAGTGATAAGGTCGAGATTTCGGTGGGGGTCCCGATGCTGATTTTTCCCCTGGGAATGTTTATTTTGTTGCTGTTGGCACAAAAGGTGCAAGAACTGCTAGCTAGCTATTTAACTGGATGTGCTCTTGTTCATGCTGTAAACACTAGCTAGCTATAGCCAAAGCTAAATGATATTACGTTAGTTGGACAAGTTTTGGGACTTAGCTAACTAGCTAATGCCAAGCTGTTGGTGAGTCAGTTTCTGCAGAAATTTTAATGGTAGTGCGTAACGTTAACGGTACTGGGCTGCGATATCGTTATTTTTTATTAAATGTCACATAATTAACAAAATAGCTACTTAGTCGAGCGACCGCTTACCTGACAACCCAATTTACGATCGTCGGTCTGTCCATCCCCAGCGCTGCCGAGGCTCTGTCTGCAGAGGGTCTGCCTGCCTGTCAGCGCTCTGACGCCGTCAGAGAACAGAAAACAGGCAGTGAGCCCACCCATCCGAGAGGTGTCAGCTCTTATTTTGAAAAGGGCTTATTGAGGGGACGTGACATCACATTGAAGCAATACCCCCGATTAGCTGACTACATGTGTGGATTGCAGTCACACACTCTGCAGAAAGATAGGGCCAAAACGATCTGTAGACATGTGCAGAGGGATCTGTAAATGCCCTGTGATATGCAAACACAGATTCAACACTTGCATGCTGTGAATTGCACATAATGTGTAAATATGTCCTTTTACAGTGGTTTCAAAATACAAGTTAGACTTTGTTTGTTTGCAAATTGTGAGGAGGGCATTTGTAGAAATTTTAATGGGAAAAACAATGAAACAGTAGTGCCAAAATTCTGAAAACAAATTCAACACAATCTACAAACATATAATAACCCTGATGCGCAGACAAATCACTTCGCATTCATTCAAATTCTAGTTGTCAAGTACAAGTCACTGATTTCTATTTGTGAATCATTAAGAGTTTGTTTGCAGATTTTTAATCTTTTTGTAGATCGTGTTTTATATTAGTGGATCATGAAGAGTCTGTTTTTTTTTTGTTTTTTTTTTGAAGAGAAGAGTCTGTTTGCAGATTTTTAATCTATTTGTAGATCTTGTTTTACATTTGCAGATCATGAGGACTTTGCTTGTGGATTTTGGATCTATTTGTAGAATATGTTTTGTGTTTACAAGTTGTAATATCTATTTGTGACTTTTAGTCTGTTCATTTTCAATGATTATGGCATCATTTTACCCATAGAACTACTGCATCTGTGAAAAAGTTGTGTAAAGCATTTTGTGGCTCCAGAGGGTGCTGCACAAAGTCTAATGCGGCATTCAGACCAAACGCGAATTTTCTCCTCGCGACGCTTTCCTCGCGTGAGTACATTCGCTGCAAGTGTTCACACACAATGCGAGAAGGCGATTTTAACGTGATAACATGAATAAACACACCTTGCCATTACTACAGCTGTATGAACCCAAAGTAAACATTTTGCTGTGATTAAATAGCAATAAACGGATTAAACTGATGCTGAAATAACTACAACATGATGCAGATTTGTTAAACATATGAATTTGTGCTTTGTCAGGTCTGTCAGCAAGACTGCAGGACAACAACTTCAAAAATGTTTGTTTTGTGAATGGAGTTTGGATCGATCAGTGCTATTCTATGCTAACTTGGTCACAGTAAAGTACAATGATAACTGGAATAAAGTTACAGACATGTTTTCTGAACTCACCAGGTAGTTCAACCTTCTCGCTTTCTTTTCTCCAAGTAATATCCAGTTTTGTCCGGTTTTTACATAAATATGAAGTCGTAGTCCGACAGAGCTAACAATGCTAACAACAACACTGGAAACAGATGTGCACGGAAGCTAGCTGCTGAGAAGCGCCAGTGAAGATAAATCAATGTTGTAATCCCAAAAACTATAGTAAAAAGCTAATTTAATAAAAGCAGTTTACTCCGAGCTCCTCCCGCGAGTAAACGGCGTAGTTGTCAGAGCATAATCCAGTCCGACTACAGGTGTTTATTTGTCCAAAAGTTGCAGCGCTGCTCCATGCTCCTCTCCCCCAAGTTTAGCAGCTCTCTGCCAGCCAGCAAATTTTCAATCCCCCGCTCTGCCCGGCCCTCTTCACACATCGTTCTGAAGCCATTGGTGACGTACGGACAATCTCAACACTGATAGGCTATCGCAGACCCGGCGCCAGACACAAATTCAAAGACAGGCATTACATTTTTTCGGAGGGGGCATTGAGATCAACCTCATTGCAACCTTAACTATTAATTAAATCTACAAAAAAATGAAGAATAATTAGTATAGGCTACCACTCTATTGACACAATAGAGGAGCTGACAGTTAAAGTATCCGTTCTATTGCCTACTTAAGCAGTCTAAACACACGTTTTATTTATTGTTTGTTATTATGTCCTATAGATTTGGATTTATCTTTTCTTATATTTTGTTTTTTAAATGGCAGGAACTTTAGAATAGTACACAATATAACCAAAAGGTAGTCAAATTCACCTCCAACAACTTTAAACAGAAAAATAAAATAAAACTAGGTTTAATCAAAGTGCTATTTGCCGTTGTAGGCCTAGACTAACTATGTTTTCACCATGCTCGGACAAGGACTAAAGCCTGCATAAAATAAAATAGGTTTAGGCCTACTCACCATTAGTAGAGCGGTAGGCAACGTTCTGAAATCTCCTTAAAACGCTGTCCTTCCACTCATCCCTGAACTTTTTGGTTAAGTCCTTTTCAAATGCCAACTTAATTAAATTGGCCTTGCGTCGATGAAGCATGCTAAGGCGATGCTCGGTGAGGATTTTTCTCTAATGTGGAAAAAGTGTTCTCACAGAGTGCCGTGCTTGCGCCAAAGGTCAAAGCATGTTTAAGCGCCGTCATCACACTTGGCATTGCTACGAGAGGTTTTTGAAAGTGTTGTAGAAGTTTTTTCATTGTCCATTTACAACCGCTGGCTGGAGATGAGTCCTTCATTTGCATGCTTAGGAACTGGTGAGCCACTGTGTATTCAGACTCCACAATTGGTGTATTAGTAAGGTCCAACAAAGGTTTCACTTTTGACACATCTAAGAAAGCAGAATCCTCTGGGTCCAGAGACCTGAGCACATCCATCAGCATACAGTTGCGCTCCCCAAAGCGCTCCTTCATTTCCCCGCAAACTGCATCGTTACAACTGAAATACATCCTGCGTAGCTTGGTTTCATCACTGGGATCTTCGTGTACATTACACTCCTCGACTACATACATAGTCAAGGATGTGTTTAGTGTGCCTCGTCTCTTATTTGGCACAGGCTCTGCTGTTTCATCCTTGCAGATCCATGTCTTCTCGCTGTTAGGGGGGTCGAGATATGATAAGATTTTGTGCACCACCTCGGCAATGAACCTAAAGCTGGGTTCAGACATGGCCCGTAGTAAACCAGCTGCTTCAACTCGCACATCTGCTCCATAGGCTGTGGTGCTGTTGATTTCTCGAATCATCAAATGATCTCAGAATAACAGAGACCATGCCCAAATGACCAGTCCAACGTTGCTCTAGGAGGCGTTTCAACGTCTCTCCTTTGTAGAGAATGGCAACGGTAGGTTTTCTGCAGAATTTGTAGAGCATGTTGCACATAGTAAAAAAGTCTACCAAAGCTTGCTTTGCTGCCAAAGCATGGGTGACTACCAAATGCAATTGGTGGTTGAAACAATGGACATATGGTATGTCTCGGTGCAGCTTTTGTTGGAGACGTTTTTGCACCCCTCCAAGTTTACCCGACATCAGAGAGGCGCCATCATATACCTGACTGATGATTTTCCCAGAACTCAGTCCTGCTTTTCTTCAATGATCGTGTCAGTCAGTGTTTCTGCGTCACCCTGGTCAGCGGTGGCGATTGTCAGAAGACGTTCAGTTGGCTCACACAGTTCATTCACAAAACGCACAACTATTGAAATATTCACTCTTCCTGTCGGGTTCCATCTACTTTTATTGTATAAAACAACTCCCCAACCTCTTTCACAATGTGCTCCATGACCAAAGTACTCATAATGTCTATCAAACAGTTTTGAATGTCATGGCTAGTATACCTAGCATTGTGTGGGATAGTCTGCGCTATCTTGGCCAACACGGCATTTTTCCGCAAAGTATACTCAAATAAGGACAAAAATAATCCGCATCCATCTTCAGTCATACTACCAAAAGCATCATGGTCACCTCTAAAAGGTAGCTGGTTCACTTCAAGGAACTCAACCACATCAATTATTGATGACAAGTAGTATCTATTGCGTTCCAAATGTTCTGCATTGATTAAAGTTGTGATTTCTTTACCGGTCTGAATCCATTTCTCCTTGTCCCGCCACATAGCTTCACAACTCAGGTGTTCTTTTGACGCTGAATGTTTATTAAGTCCTTTCCCAGTTTCCACTGCATGCTTCCAGTCACAAAATCCACTAATCGTAAATGTGTTGTCTGTGTGACAGGTGGGAGCTCCAAACATTCTGCAAGGGTAGCAGAATGCAGCATCTGCATGAATAGAATATTCCAGCCAGTCTCTGCTTCCATACCAGGAGCTGCTGAACGATCTTCTCTTGCTTGAGAAAAAATGTGCAGGAAAGTTTTTCAGGATTACTTGGTTGGGTTTCTCAACACCGAGATCCCCTGGTGTTGTCGCCAGCAACGACCCTTGCTTGAAGAGGTTATGGCCTTGGCAAGTAACGTTGGACCTACTAGCATCGCTGAAATGGCGAGCATCGCTGTAATGGCGTGCATTGCTGCAATGGCGAGCCTCTGCACTGTCGGCAGTTGGATCAACCTCTTGCGAACTGCTACATCCTTGGCTGTCGCTTGACGTTACCTCACAGCTCTCTCCTGCCAGCCTTGGTGGTCTTTGATTAAAGAAACGCCCTATATCCATATTCACATCATGGCTCACTCAGCACAGTTGTTTATAAATCACTAAAAGTTAACTCAACTGTAACGTTACTGTAACGTTAACTTAGCGCTACTATGCTTAGCAAATAACCCGGAATTGATCGGTGTGTCGCGCTTGCCTTCGACAAACCAATCAAATCTTTATATTATTTTAAAACTCAGACAAAATACTTTTTTTCAACAGTTATGAATATACAAAATGATAACTTTGATAGCAGTAGCCTATTGATTAAAAAAGGTATATATATATATATATATCATGCAAACACCTGTGGTCAGGTGGTTGGTGGGATGTGCAGTTGGTGGTGACAGAGACAGGCTCGTCCAGCGCGGTCGGGCACTAGTGACTCCTAGGGTGGGCCAGGCCCTCTAATGCCCGCCCATGGCGCCGGGACTGGGCTATCGCAACTCAGCGTCATGCGACTTTCTTGCTTGAGTTGAAGATATTAAGAGTAAATAGTCACTCACGCATTTGAAACATTTTGTTACAGAGAAAGTTTAATTGTCATTATTATTTACTATAAGACAGTTTCGCCACAGTTAAGAAAAAGCATATAAAATCCATACTGACTCTCATCACCCCCCTCCTTTCTCTACATCCGAAAATTACTCTTTCATCATAAGCTGACAGATGACTGCTTTTGACAGGCTGAGGGGGTCACACGCGGATCTTCAACCATAATAACGTGTCAAGCTGACAGATGCCTATTTGATGCCAGGATCACTTCCTATTCTCTCACTCATCAAAAAAGTTCATTGCATCATACAGTTAAAAAACGGATCTACCCCGTAATAACATATTCATATCGAGGATCACCACCTCTCTTTGATCGCCATCTGTTTTGTTTTTCACAAATAGTCCGTCCCGATTCACTAACTCTGGCGTTTGTTCTTAGCAACATCTAAGACCTTCATACCTGATAACATTATTGCATAGTATAGACTAAAGTATAGGAAGGGGTAAAACAACACTTTCACATCCAGCGAATAAGAGCAGGCAGCTACTTTTTCTTTGTAAAACACTCTTTACTCTCCTCCAGCTCTCTCAGTAGCTCAGATGATCCCTGCTACCTGCATGTGCTAATCCATTCTTTCACCAAGATTCTCTGTCTTTATAATAACAAACAACAGCTTCATTTGTGTTTTCTTGACAAAACGTGGTTTGGAGACCAGCGTCGGGTGACAGAGTCGTTGTCAGCTCTTGTAGTGTGTGACCCCCTGTCACCAATCAGTCACTTAGTGTGAAAGCCACAACGACTTCAAGACTCCCGTCACAAGACGGCAAGTTGTGCAGTGTGAACGGCATGGCCATCGGCCGATGCTGAAAATCGTGTAGTCTGCACGAGCCTTAACTAACGTTGATCTTTCATCTCTGAAACTGCCTCATAACACAAAAGACATAGGCCTAGCCTACCGGGTTTTCTCCAGAAATAATCACTCATGCATTTGAAACATTTTGTTACTGAGAAAGTTTAAAACAAGAACGAATAAAATAAATAATCTGTTCATGCATTTGAAACAGCTTTTTCATTATTATTTACTATGAGACAGTTTAACAGTTAAGAAAAAGCATACATAAAATCCACACTGGCTCTCATCACCCCCTCCTTCCTCTATGGGACGGACCACGAACTCCTCTTTTCACAACTAGGTGTTACTGCATGTCAGAGTCAGAGACTCACACACTCACATCCCATATTACGCAGTCATGCCAACACAAGAGGTAGCAAGATTCTCTGCATTATATGCTTTAAAATCTGTCTTGATATTTCTCCCAGCATCATGATGATACAGAAGGATTATAGTACACTATATCTAGCATAATTTAGCTGCATATAGAGGGATAATAACTGTAGGTAATATCATGAATTTCTTAGGGTACTTAAATGGCTTTATTGCACAACCGCTCCTACCCCCTGATGTATGCATGTTCACGAGAGCGCTCAAAGCTGCCCTTAATATACTACTAGCCTTTAAAAATTTTAGTGTACAATTTATTTGCACCACCATAAACAAAAATATATTTTTACAAATGTCCAAATCCATGGTCACACTGGAGGACTCTAACACATACCTTTGGTGTGAGAGACATAGCTTCAAATCCCCACAAATCACCAATGTGTCCCTGAGCAAGACACTTAACCCCTAGTTGTTCCAGAGGTATGCGACAGATAAATGTAATCTATGTAATATCCTTTAAAACCCATTGTATATTTTTTAAATTCATGAGTGCTAGCCTGAAATGTTGACATTTTGGACATAGACTGTTACACAACTCACCTGATGGAGCAACATGGCTGTGTTTGGTTTTGTGCACTGGAATACATAGACACAGCTCGGGTGATGGATTTACTGAGCCACAGTTAATGTAAGCTGACAGTGACCTTAACCAGGAAACAAAGCTCTGGGCTATGAGCTAGAACAGAGAGAGAGATAGACAGAGAGAAAGAGAGAGGGAGAGAGAGAGAGAAAGGGAGAGAGACAGCACGTTAAATATAACAAGATGTCAGCCTCAGTCTTGCACTCTATTTTTTTGTGTTTTCTTATTCTGATTCTGAGGCGATAATGGAGAGAAAAAGAGAAGGAGACAGGAAGGGGAACAGATACAGAGAAAGAGCGGGAGGAGAGAGGAAAAGTAAGAGATGGAGTGATGGAGATAACAGAAGCAAGGAACAAGAAATGGAGGGAAGGAAGAGTTGCAAGTGGGGATAGGAAAAAAGACTGATAATAGGAAGGAGAGAGAGAGAGAAGTAGAGACATGGAGAAAGGCAAGAAGGCAATAAATATGGCCATAAGTATATGCACACCTATGTTCACATACTTTATGTTTGGTTTGGGGGCTTTTTTTTCATGGTTTGTGCTCAGCCCCTTAGTTCCCCATGAAGGGAAATCTTAGAGACGCAGAGTCATTTTCCAAGTCCTAAGTTTTTGTGTCCTTGTGTTAATTGTTTAGTTGTTTATTGGTATAGGCCATATTTATCTTTTGTTTGTCTTGCTTTTGTTTAATACAACGTATGTTTTTTTCCCCATATATATTAACTGGGAGCAAGAAGGGATTCTTTGTCTTGCTCAAGGATCAAAGCACCAATCCTTCAATTGATGGCCCAGCTGTTCTACTAACTGAGCTACAGCCTCCCTTTCACTAACCTGCACAGAGCCTGATCTCAACCCAATTTGATGCCTTTGGAATTAATTGGAATGGATTCTGTGAGCCAGGCCTTATCGCCTAATATCAGGGTACAGCCTCACTAATGCTCTTGAGGATGAATGGGAACAAATCTCTGCAGATAGGTGGCAGAATATTGTGGAAAACTTTCACAGAAGGGGGTTAAAGCAGAATATTAATGCCCGTTGTTTTTGGATGAGATGTTCAGCAATCACAAATGGCTGTAATGCTATAATGTGTTTTAAAAAAGTTAATGGGTGGAAGACAGGAAAGCAGGAACTGAGAGATGGCATGATAAAGGAAGGAATGGTTAAAGACAAAGATAGATGGATGAAGAGGAGTGATGTATCATGGGGGGCAGGCATCTAGGATGATTTGTACGGAGGAAAGAAAGAGAAGCTAGGGAGTAAAAAGAGGGAGGCAGAGATCGATGAATGGAAGCAGGAAGGAGCTACAATAGGACAGGTGAGGTGGATGGATACAAGGAGGGGGTAAGTAAAGGGGATTGATGCTGTGTGGGTGTGTGGCCCTGGCTGTGTCACTGCAGGTTGTATTGCTGGGCAGCCGGCCAGCTGCAGGGGGAGAACCAATCTAATCAGCTGTAATGGAGTCAAAGGTCATTGTTCACTCCTGCAAAATTGCTGTGTCCAACTGCCTGAGCAAGAGACATTGAGCTAAAAAGCACACATACACACAAACAAACACAGAGATCAGTCACCCTCCCAGCAACTGTACTATGTGGTGTCAGACAATTCAGCCAACTAAACCACAGTACCTTCATACATAGCGCGTGTGGGGTGGTGATAGTTTAGTGGATAAGACACATGCCTTTGGTGTGAGAGACCTGTGTTCAATTCCACACTGTGACGCATCCACCAATGTGTCCCTGAGCAAAACACTTAACCTCCTCTGACATATATAGCAATTGTAAGTCACTTTGGATAAAAGCATCAGCTAAATGAATAAATGTATACGTGGGCTTTGGTGAAATGTAGCTAATGCACTACATACCAGTTGAAAAGATATATAAGCATGCATTCTAAGTGGAGCACATGCTTTGTGTCTTTGTTTTTTCCCCCCTGTAAGATTATCTGCTCCGTCCTCATGAGTTTTTCTTGGATATATATATATATATATAGACACAGTGCAAATTTTACAGTTGGTCCTGCTCATGGTATTCAGTGACATTCACTGACATATTTAAATTATAAATTTGAAGATCACTTTATTTCTAATGTACTGTACTAATTGAGTTCATGAAATGTTAATTCTTCCCAGTAGCTTGAACCCTCGATAGCCACTTTTCCCTTAGAAACATTATCTTTGAATAGATCTAAAAAAAAACGGGGCTGCTCCTTGGTTAATGGTTAAGTAAAGGCAATTTAAAACTTTTTAGGTGTACATTAAAACATCACATTATATTTCTAGGTAAGGTTTCCTGCCAAAGCACACATATAGCCCCCAATTTGTGCAACCTTGGATTGCAGTGAATTGTGGGATACATTTTATGCTGGAATCAACCATTCATTAACCCCCCCACATCCAGGTTATAGGGATTTCCTCCTTGATTCGAGAGAAAACAACGACCAGAAGCAAACATTTTACATGAAACCAAATGTGTGGGTATTCTCTGCTATAAGAATGCTATGAGAATTTTACTTTAATGTTTTTAACCTTATTAGTTTTATTTATTGACTGTGGATCTAATTATATATTACAGTTACATTACATACTGGGCCCTCTGCTCTCTTACATGTAGTTTGTATAACAACAACAATAACAAAATTCCACTTAGTTTTGTGAAGGAACAATTGTAACAGTAAAGAAGATTGTATTTGATTCAGTTTTGTACGTAAGAAAACTTATAGTTATATTTAGGTCTAAAATTGAACTAATTGGATAGTGTAGTGCAAATGTTTTTTGAGTGACTGAGGACATTGGACAGCCCTACAACAATCTCCGATCCGCTGTGCGTGCAGGGCAGGGGGCAACAAGAAAACCCTTTTAGAATAATACATACGTTATAATGATTATCCTTTCCCTCAAGCCAAACTGCACTGTAAAAATAACCCTTGTCAATAGTCCCCGACCAGGCTACAGTATCTGTTCCCATTCTGAGTAATGATTACTGAGCTGTAGCGCACCAGAAAAATCATACTGTTCAAACACAGAGCCTAGAGGCACCATGCAGCGGGGTGACTGCGCTCGTGCTGCTCTTATCCACTTTGCCTCTCAGTGTCCAAGAGTCAGAGATTGTCAAGTAATTAGATACTACACACTGGGGCGATGTGTGTCATCTCTGATTATTATCTGGACACCCCTCGACAGCCTGATTAATATCTGGGCATACTTCTGTCTTTGTTTTCATGCTTTCTCTGTGACTTTGTTGACTTGCCCACTCTCGATTGCATCTTGGGTTAATGTCACAGTGCATTTCTGGCTTGAAATATGGCTGCGTTATTGTTTTTAATTAAAAACACATTTTGCTCAATTTCCCCTCATTACCACATGCAGTGAGGAAAGGAGGAGAGGCATCGTTTTCTAAAGAGCAACTAGGACCTTTCTGCTCAAGGGTGTCAATTTGTGGTGATTTAAAACTACTTTTGGATTAATGGGGAGAAAACAACATTAGAGGCTTTTTATGAGGTGCTTAAGGGACAAATGGTCTGTTATTTCCAAACTGTCCCATCATTTAGTGGGGAGCTAGTCCTTGAAGTACCTCAGTAGGGGTGCTAATATGAGACCTCACAACATAACCTTGAAAACCCCCTTGGTTCGATGCTGCTGAAGAGCTTCAATGTCAGCTGCACCTCATGAATTAAAATTTTGGAAATTAAAATCCAATGGGCAGTGTAATTGATTTTCTTTCACTGACCTGAAAAAGCCTTTTGTGCTGCTCACAGTATAAGTGAAAGAGACACCCAGATGCACAGTAAGAAGTAGCCGGGATAAAAATCAATAGGTTTCAGCATCTATTGCCTGCAAAGGAGTGAGGTGCGAGAAAGACAGGCGAGACGGACACAGACAGCTCAACAAGGCAGAGATAGCCGGGGCAGTGAGGCTGACAAGAGCGCAGGAAGAAAGAAGGGAGGTGGGGCACATAATGAACATATGTACTGTGTTGTGCAGGGATGTAGTGAAGCCACTACAAAATGGGCTTCCATTTATTCATCTCGCGAGTTTTAGTTGTGAAGCCTTGAGCAGAGGTGAAGCTCATCAGGGGATATTATTGATTTTACAAGCTCTCTTACAACTTCACAAAATACAGTAGTAACAACTTTGAGCTGAAATCATGATTAGAATCATTTTCACTTACCAAAAGTTGTGAATGTGAGAATTGTTACCCTTTGTGACAGACATTTAGCATTTTGCAATTAACAGATTTGGTTAGTGTGAATTTGTGGACTGACTGTGATTTCCCTGGAGAGGTAGCCAAGCTGAAATTGGGGCTAAAATAAAGAAAAAAGGTGCAAAAAAACACTAAACCATAATTGTTATGGGTTTTTCTACTGGAAAACTGACTCTTGTCTAGCTACCATATGAGTTTATGAGTTGACTAATGAAGGTTGTAAAAGTAGAGATAAAGTGGGTTTAGCCCACAAAAACAATCCTATCTCACTAATTAGAAAATATTAGTGTACTTGACTTATCACCTTTCTTGACTGGCATACAAAATAGCCACTTTTGGGAGATTAAATTATGAATATCTTTTAACAGCCTGACATTCACTTTTCTATATTTATTTTCGCCATGAGCAAACATTTGAAATTATTATTATTATTATTCCAGAGTTGCATTTTATACTTTATTTTACTGAGTGGAGTATCCAAACCCAAGACTTTGAAGAATACAGTATTTATGGCTGTGCCTTCCATCTGTAACTCTTTACTTTAACATCATTTTATTATCAATTCTCTAAAATTCAGTCTGACATATTTATAGCAGGGTGTGTATGTCTTCCTCTCAGATGATTTGCTGCGTCTACTAGATGCACAGTCTGCGATCTGATAAAACAACCCAACATAAATAACTCGTAGTTAACTAGTAATTATACGACGAAAAGTGTGAATACATAATCAAGTTTTATTTTTTATTTCAAATACTGAATCTGTCTGCAAATTTTGTCATCAACAACAGTAAACATGGGCAGCAATTAACTGGTTAACTTTTTAGCCAGTCCCCATGGAGGATGAATCTTTCACTAAAATTCCACTGATTGTGTGATGTTTACCTGAGTTCCTGCGTCAGTGTATGGCAGCATATCCCTGTAAATGAACAACACTTGGCTTCTATATCTGGGAGGCGTTAGGCCCCGATCAGACAGAAAGTGCTTTGCAGGTTTGAAATGCGAGGCGCACAGCAATGCCTTTTTTGGCTGAATTTGGAAAAGAGCAGTGCGCTGCTTTTTTTTCTGTTGCTAAGCAACCACCAAATCAGCTGTCCTGTCAGTCTAATCAAAGATTATAGCGCCAGCGATCTGTAATCTTTTGTTTGCTGCTAAGTGATAACTGTCATGTTAGAAGAAACTTGATCACAACTCACAGTTCTGCGTCTTTTGTTGTTAAAAACATCTGCTTTAAAAAAAATAGACGGTGGGCGCTTGCTCTGGCATTGTTTGAGGGTGAGAGGTGTAGAAACATGCAGCAGACAGGGAAACCGTGTGGGTACATGAGACCCTCAGAAAGAGGAGACACCGCTGGCAGTACCACCAGCTGGTCCAGTAGCTTTGTCTTAAGGATGGTCGGTTCAAGGCTTATTTTAGGATGACTCGGGAACAGTTTGCTGCAGTCTCTGGACAATCCAAACAACTGTAAACTTCCGTCACCACAACGGAGGGCCCCCCTCTTCATTCATTTGATTGGACAAGGAAAAAAACGCTAATGATGCGCTTTTCTGCTTAGAGTTGAATTTTCAAAAAATTCTTGCGCTCAGAGTGCTCCTTTGAAATCGCAAAACGCGAGGCGCCCAGGGCGCATAAACAGCATGCAGGACGTTTACTGCCAATAGAAAACAATTTTAAAAAGTCGCCTCTCACTGAAAAAACGCATTCTGTCTGATCGGGTCTTTAGTTCTAGCTAACTGCTAGAGGTAGCTGCTAACGCTAGCTTTGCACACCTTATGTTGACTGCTCCCCTCAGTAAGTTTGCTGCCGATTATGTGTCCATGCTAAATGAGCAGCGACATTTGAAACATTTTTACACTTTGTACACAGTAGTAAGGGCAGGAATGTTGTAGATAGCTTGACACGGCATGTGTTTGTAGCAAGCTAGCAGGAGAGGGGCACATGCTAGAGGCCGAGACAGAGAGTCCCTTGAAAATACTTTTTTTCCACAGCTGCGTCAAACATTTTCCTGAACTTCATGCAGAATTTTGGACGGATCTGTGGTTGTGTCTTACTGTAGCTGAATTTTTGACTTGTGTAGGTTATTCATTACACGCCCACACTTTGGAAACTTTATGATCTTGACTTGAATTTTAAAGGAAAAGTTCTGTGAGTTTGAACAATGTTTGGCCCCAGAGCATGACTTTGTAATGACTGACCCACTGGCAGGTTTTAACACGTTAAAATATTCAGTCTGACGTATCCCTTGAGGTGTAATCCAGTTTGAGTTGGTGCTAGTGTATCTTGGAGCTTCTTTATTGTTATTTATCTATTACTTTTTTCAGTTTCTTTCAGATTATTTATCTATTCTTCATAAGCCACACAGCCTATCCACTGCATCAGCAATGCAGTTTGTTCATTGAGTGAGCAAATGGGACTGTGAACAGCTTGAGAGAGCAAACATTCCCTGTGGATGTAGCTGAGCTGAACAGGTTATCCACAAAAGGTCAGAGGTGCAGCAAAAAAGGTCAGCTCCCTCAGAAGGTCTGTCTGCTCCTGCTGCTCTCTACAACAGCTCAGTGACAGCCGGTTCTCAGCTATCAGAGCCGCAGAGGTCAGACTAAGGCTACTGTATGCATTTGTGCATGTATATATGTGAGTCTGTGTATTTTATCTCCTTTGAGTCTGCACTGTGACTACTTATGTCCGAGCATGTCGGTGAATTTCGCCGTCTGTTTACACATATGCCTCTGGGGGCGTGTAGCATGTGCTGTGAGCAAAGGCTTTGCTCCTTCCAGCTTTCTCATCAGCATTCTGTCCTCCCTCCTGCCACCTCCGCTGGTGACCACCGGTTTGTGTTGCTGACATTTCTGGCAGCCTGAGGACCAAAACCACACATCTCGCTGCTCTGTCACCCCACTGGTAGGGAAAAGGTGAGTAGCTATTGTTATTGTTATTCCCTCCTTTTTTCACTCTTACACAAACACCGTGTACTCCTTCATTTTACCAAAAGCCCTGCTGAGGATACCTATTAGGAGGGGACAAATACAGTAACAGTAACACTCAAATATAGCCTCTGTGGCCTATTTCGGTCTGCTCGAGACAATCAACCAGACATCACATCAACAAAGTCTGACTGAAATGTTTCCATGGCAACGAAAACCTGCCTCAATGACATTTAAATCAAGGCCACTCTTTATTAGCCTCCTTTATGTTTTCATTCCAGGAGACAATAGAAAAATTGAAAAGAGCCTATAGGCCTTCAGTCTCCATAGGGTTTCTTACCATTGCAGTCTATCAGAACTCTATATTAAGTCTTCCAGTAATTTGTCAGCAGCATAAAGCTCATCAGAAAAGCGGGATCCACTCATTACTTTCCTCTAGACTATTTCGTTTCCGATTTGAACCTCATTTGTCTCTCAAATTCCGGATGCTCCCTTGGGGTTTGTCTTTTAAAACAGGGAAGCAGACTGATTGCTTTTTAAACAAGATGATATAGAAGGAGTGGAGTATTTAACCAGTCCATTTGTCATGACACAACATTATGTTCACCTCGTCGCAAATATTGAAAGGCTGCTCCCTCGTATTTTTAACCAAGAGGCGGCAATAAGATTCTGTTCTAATACTCTAACCCAAGAAAGTTAATATGCCACAGAGCCAAACACAGTAGTTATTTTTCTCTCTGCGCGTCTCCCCATTTCCTGTCTTCTCGTCTTAACTTGCTCCCTTCTCTTTATTCCTCTCTCTACTTGCTCTTTCTTCTTTTCTCAAGTTGTTCCCTCTAAATCTATGATTCAGCCACTGAAATCATCTTCTTTCATTTCTATTTCTGGGTGCTTCCCTCTTTTCACTGAAGGTGTACGTGGGGAGCGATGAATGGGAAGGTTATCGGGATTGAGCTGAAATGGAACCGTCTCTTCAGATTAAGATATGTGGTACCATGCAACGTGCAGTGAATGAGAAAAATATTGTATGGCTGAGTCTGCAGGGGAGAGAGGGGTGGGGTGTGTGTGTGGGGTGGGAGGTGTCATCTATGTAAGGTGTGGCAGATGCTGAATCCAGGGCAATGCTGTGAAACATCAACTACATGCTACTTTATCCATTTGAGCCTTAAACCATTTGTTTAGTCTGACTTTCATGGCTCTGTTGAGTTTAGAACTAGATTTGAAAAGCAGCTTTTCACACTCTTCAAAACACATAAAGGTGGCCTATTTGGTGGTGAGTGTAACATTATCAAGATGGGACCATGAGGTGGGATTTTATGAAAGACAAAGCAAACAAGCAAACAAAACACTTGAAGATTAAGCCCCAAGGTCAGGCACAGCTGAGGAAGCTAAGAAAGTTTTGCTCATATTAAAATTCATCGGCTTATTCACAGCTTGGATCCAACTTTGTGAACTCCTTTATACTAATGTTGACTTTTTAATGATAGCAGAGGAATTTCATGAACCCTGGGACAAGTACAGCTGTTCTGAGCTCTGAATCCTTGAATTAATCACTCCTTTGACCAATGGCATTTCCCTTCTCATTATAAGGTGCTCCTTACCACTCACACCCATAAACACTGGCTTTACTCATGGGCACACAAGTTAACAGACTCCAGTATGAATGCTCATAGCCCATATGCTCAGGTTGTTTCCCTTCTGCCTCCTCAGGGGAAAACCAGGCGAGTCCTGTGAAAAGACTAATTCAAACCACCACCTGGTTAATGAGCGAATACTAGAGGAATGATTCATGGCAGCTGTATACAGGCTATCACTCCTTGACGTTCTATGCCACTCCAGGGCTCAGGGGCTGACTGACTGATGGATACGGAGGCACCACAGAACAAAAAATAACAACAAAATTCTCACCTCTGCAATAAATTGTTTGTTAATGGATATGGACAACGTGCCACAGGAATTTATGGCATTTGGGCCCTCATTTGTTGGAGCTGGGTGATATTGCAGATGACATTAAATGCGTCCAGCTGCAGCTGCAGCTCACATTAATCATACTCTCGGAGTCAGGCCCTGTCAGACCAGATTAGGAAGGGAGCAGAGCTAGCTTCATTATGCCTCGCCCTCACTCCTGGGTCATACAAATTCACTATAAGTGTGGGAGTTTGGTGTTTGTGTGTTTTGGCTCAGACTTCATAAAGTGCTAGGATGCCATCCCATAGCAGCACAGGAACGCCTGCACTTCAACGGATTATTTTGTGCGTTCATGTGCTTGTTTCTGTTTGTGTGTCTTTGGTAATAAACCATGATAGGTGTTGGGTTGTTGTGACACGAGTGGCTGGGCGGGTTAAGGCCTCGATTGGTTGCGCCTGGCGAGACAACGGAGAGGCGATCGACTCCGGCAGCAGTTAGCCACAGCCCATCAGCAGGGTGACCTTCCCGCCGCTCTGTAAATTTTACAGCTGTTTTTCGGGTGTCATAAAGATTATACTTAATCACCAGATAGCAGCTGATAAACAGTGATGCCTCATAAACTTCTGAGCATCTGATAAACCCCTTGCTGCAAGCAGGACATATTTGATACCAAAAAAGAAAAAAATAACTTATCCCTTATCATCAGGCTTTGCTGTTTTTTAATAAATAGAGTTGAACTTCATCGTGATTGACTGCAGGGGAAACAGAGCGTCGGAGCCTGTAGCTGTATTCTACTCTGATACTAGGAGTAGGGCCTCAGCCTCAAAATGATCTTCTGAGATAAGAATTTCTATTGCAGTTATGACAGATGTCGTGCTGTAGACAGTGTTAAACTCAACAGGCTGTCCTGAGGCACTGGGACACATATGGATAGGAGAAATTATAGAACAAGCAAGGGACAGAGAGAAAGAGAATTAGGAAACAGAACAAATGTGGGAAAAGACAAAGTGCAACACATAAGAAAAATTCGAATCATATGACTCATGAGTAGACATCCAAGGCATGAAGCTTGAACACACTTCAAATCTTTTCTCATGCATATCAATGTGTATTGTTCACGTTCTCTTGCAATCAATGAACCATTCATATCCTCAAACATCAAAAATAACTGTACGGGACTGGGGGGCTTGGCCGCGCCTCCTTCTGTGTCACCACGATGATTCAGGAGTAGGAGCTGACAGATTGGTGGAATAATGAACAGCGGCATGCTGGGTGAATGCCGGTGTAAGCACATGCCTTCTTTTGCTCTTCAAACTTCTGTATGCCAGCTACAGCAGTGGCAGTCCATCTTCCTTCCTCCTCTGCTCCTGCTGTTCCTGGAATGGTAGACACTCATGCACAGAAACTCTTTCGGCAAGTACAGCAAAACAAACACGTCTGAAAACTTCTTCTCCTCTGGAGGCCCCAGGTGACTTTACCGCCTTTGTGCGATCTGGGCGCCTTTCTTGTTCTGTTGCACTTTTCTTTACTTATTAATCCATCTCTGTCTTGCTGCGGCTTTGATCCTGCTGATGGTGGAGCTGTCCCGATTCTGTCACCAAAGAAGCTCTAAAGGTGGGGTTTAGTCATTGTGATGGGGACTACAAGGGCTTTGGAGAACCCCAGTGGTGCAATGAGAGGATGCAAAACAGCTGAGAGTCCACACAGACAAATTTTGGAGCATCATCTGACGGTATCCCTGCAACAAAGAAGAGGTACATTAACTGACAAATTGTCAGTTGATGTACAGTACAGCTCTGCTGGGATACAATGAGCAGATTTCAGAGACGTCACGGAAACACACACAAACTTGCACACACACAGGCTTCAGTCACAATACCAGAGCAAGGTACATTAGTGCATTAGACATTTCTCCTCTGCACGAAACCCTTTGTAATCCTCCCCTGTGGATAGAACAGACACAGTGTTTGTGATTCCTCTGGAAGAAAGCAAGATTGAAGGCTAGCAGGATGAAGAACAAGTAAATGGTTCAGCAGGATTATAGCTAGAGGAAATATGTTTCAGAAAGGGACATAATGCAGCCTCTGGATGGATTAACTAAAACTGATACTCACAGTTACAGGGGTGGCCTGTCAAAGCTCCCAGGAATATTCAACTGGAATGAGTCCATTGTTGCACAGCACCTTCATGTTCCTGTGTATGTTATTTGACAGAAAATAGAAATAATTGATGAGAATAAGTTGTAAATGATTAATAGAGATTATTTTGCTCACTGTTGACAGACAAGTTGCCTCTGGCTGCAGCTATGTATGTCGTTTCTCTTCCAAACAAACCGAGAGCCCATTTCAGAGATGGCGGCCATCCCAGTTGTAAATTACATTGGAGTGGAACCAAGGGTGAATGTGTATTTGTGTGTGTTTGTACATGTGTGGGAAAATAGACTAGGGGCAATGTTGATCCATCATTTCAGCATTCAAACGGGGTTAAAATCATTTTAAAGGTGTTGAAATTACAAATGAGGACACTGGAAGACAGAACTTCAAAGAGCGTGGGTGAATTAATCGGCTACATGAACAGCTGTTTGTCTCAATTTACAATGTCACAAACGAGTAATCTAATATGATAAGTGAAATCTGCTGCATTTGATTTCCCTTTCAGCGACTCTGCTGGTCTGTTCTAAACTACTATCATTATAAACCTCATACATCGTAGTGGTATGTATTTGATAGGACTCCTATGGGGACTATCTTTTAGCATCAAATACCGTAAACACAAGCTGTTCAAGTCTGTGAATTGATGACACTTTAAGGCAGGAAATCACTTTTGATGAATAAGCTAAGGGAAATACCATGAAAGTAGGAACTACATGGATTGTCAAGTGATTTAATAATGATGCAGGGATGTACATGTTATCCAGATATGGAAAGATAACTCAACTAATTACAGATCACACCTATACCAAAGGACAGCACATGCAAAGTTGCATTAATTCAGATCAATGGAAGATGCACCTTTGAGGATGTCTGGCGTCAGAGGTGTAATTGTCTTGTACTTACATGACAATGCACATTAAAGGCTCGTGCAGACTACACGACTTTCAGTGTCGGCCAATGGCTGTGCTGTTCACACTACACAACTTGCCATCTTGTGAGGGGAGTCTTGAAGTCGTTCACACTACGTGACTGATCGGTGACAGGGGGTCACACACTACACGAGCTGACAGCGGCTGTGTCACCCGACGCTGGTATCCAAACCATGTTTTGTCAAGGAAACACATGTGAAATATGAAATGGGAAATGACGCGAACATACATGCAAAACTACTGTTGTTTGTTATTCTAAATATAGCAATTATAAGGACAAAGAATATCAGTGAAAGAATGGATTAGCACACGCAGGTAGCAGGGATTGACTGAGCTACAGAGAGAGCTGGAGGTGAGTAAAAAGTGTTTTGCGGTGAAAAGTAGCTGCCTGCTCTCATTGGCTGGATGTGGATGTCGAGTTGGCCAACTCTTCCATATATTTGGCATGCTAGATATCTGGCAGATGTCGGTGATGTGTCAGAAATGTGTTGGGGAGCCATGCTTGAGTAGTTCACACATAACGACTGCCGACCTCCGATCACTCACCGATTTACCCTGATCACAGCCCGACAGTCACAGAGCTCGCCAACCGGCAAATCGGTACTGTGAACTAGGCTTAACAAGAGTTTAGTCACTTAACTGCCCTCTCCCTTACTTAACCCAGAGCAGCCAACTCTCACGCATTGAGCGTGAGACTCTCGCTATTGACACTTTTCACACGCCATACATCAATTTTCTCTGAAGGACAGCCTTGCTCTGTTTGGAATGTGAGCTGCACAGAGCTGCTGAAGTTAACATGTTTGGATTTGTGGTGAAATGTTTTCAGTTAGTTTTGTTTTGCACAGGTCTCATCTATACAGTCCCAAACGGGGACTGTCTGGGATTCTATCATATTAGCAGAGCAAGTACAGCAGATTATAGGGCGGGGAGATTTTGAAAAATATTGTGAATTGTGATTAAATGATGATGTTTTAAGAAATCTTTCTGGACATGTCAGATTACACAATTCTGTGGGATAGATGCAAAAAGTTTTGAACATTCAGTCCAGGAGTTTCTAACTGAATTAAAATGAATTAATTTATCCAGTCCAGCCTTTTCTTCTGCTTTCTTGTGACGTCACAAGAAAACACACGTCATAATGCTCGCCTAGCGGCTAGTCTGACACACCAGTGGAAAACTTCTGAGCTGCAGCACACACCTCACCTCTCCCTTCCAAACGCTAGCTACCCTCCAGGCATTCAATGGACATAAAGTTGTTAATGTGATGTAGAGACAGAGCTCAGTTAAAACTTTATGGATGAAAGATATTTTTGTTACACATTAATAACTCACCACTCTGAGACTCTTGCTCCAGTCCATGTTGCTAAGCTGGTAAGGGGAACATATACAGCTGAACCGAAGGCTAGTAGTCCTTAACTAGGAACTGTGCATATGCAAAAGAGGAAAGCTGCAACGATGTGCAGTATGACAAACATATGGTGTTTGAAAATGAAACCATGTGAACCTGTTCTGGTACAACCCCTAAATAGAATGATGAACCTGAAAATGAGCATTACCACCTCTTTAAATGGTGCAATGTATGAAGCCAAAACAATGGTGTTTTAAAACAGTATTTTGGCGTTAAACAAAAGGGCACTGACACTGAAATCATAACTTGAAGAGGAAAAAAGACACTGACTTTAAGAAACTTGTATTGGCAAAACTTGCACTGGCACTGATTAAGGTTAAAATGAAAAAAACAGTGGCATTAAAACATCACAGCCATGGACTAAAAATCCATCCACTGGGGATAAGAAGCAGGGTACTTTCTGGATGGGTCACCATTCTTTGTGTTTCAGCACTGAATATAGTTAGCACTATAGCACCAAACAGAAGCAACAAATATGTAATCAAATCAACATGCAGAGTGTGAATACATTCACATAAGAGTGGCAAACAAAACCAATTGCAAATTAGGCAGGTGACAAAAGAAGTGTGGTTTCGTGCAAACAACTACTAACAAAATTAATTAGCAGGGTTTTAACAAAAAACTCCAAATCAAAAACAAAAGGCTAAAATAACAAAGGAAAACCATAAAACCTGCAAAGCTCTCATATCAGAAACATAAAAACATGCAAATAAGAAGAATGTTGAGATTTTCTTCTGTTTATATTCACTAATAAAGAAAAGTCACCATTGTAGATAAAAATATGAGCATTTGTGCTGTGATTATTTAAAAGAGCAGTGTAGTCATGTTTGATAAACAAGTGTGCAGACTACATTTCTTCACAAAAAATTACAGTTTTATATCTTTATGTTTGAAGCCTGCAATGTGGCAAAAGGTCGAAATGTTCAAGGGGGCCGAATACTTTCGCAAGGCACTGTATGTGCTATCGTACAATAATAACTGTAATATTTCAGTAGGTCAGTTTATGGGTATAATGTGTAAGGCTCACACAGGCACTTTGGGCAGCGTGTGGGGTCCTTCGGGTTAGACAGGAGGGCACACACGTCAGTCAGTAGACATAAACAGCCTGCTGTACGTAGAGACAACGTTCTGCTGATGTGCTTGTGTTTCTGTATTCACAGAATACAAAAGTAAAGGAGTTATTGTAAACTTATGCATGCCTGGAAGTCCCCTTTGTGTCCAAGTGTGCAACAGGGCAACATCTCATAAGATAAAAAGTGGCTTGCAAGAACACTAAAACTGACTGCAGGACATCTATAGTGTACATGCACTGTGGTTCATCTGTAACACAGCTTTATAAATCTCATGAAAAGAATGTGTGTCTGCCTTTGTATGTACACAGAGTTTTAGTTGTGAATCTATACAGAGCTTTATGCATCTGGCCTAAGCTGTATTAAAAGCTCTTCAAAAGCTACATCAGGCAATCTCAATGTGTTCAGGGACACACTGTCATTGATGTGAAGCACCCTACAGATGACAATCCCTCCTCATGAGTCACAAACATAAGTTGGAATAATATACTGACTGCTATCAAACCGGTGTGGGCTAAGGGACTGGCCTGGACTGAGGCAGCTGTGACAAGATGACAGCTCTGGAAGTTCCTGCAGATTCTGTCTTTCTTGGACCCTTTTTTTATTTTACAACCTGAGAGACACCAACTGTAATTTACTTTTAGCTGCTGAGGCCTCCCTGCCTGCCAACACCATCATGGCCTTGTCTCCTGCTGCCAACATCAATGAGTTCATGCCTGCTGTGAACATTTTTAGCTCCATGGTTCTTACTGATCCAGCCCCCATGACTCCAGCGCCATCGACCCTTTGCCTGTCTACACTGCCTGGGGTCCAATGACTCTCTCTAACATTTCTGCCCATTGCAGTCCTTTTTCCTCTCTCCATCATTAAAGACATGGAGCCCCTCTCTAGCACCATGGCTTCGGTGATACCATCCATACCTCTCTGCACTGCCACAGCCCCCATGCCTTACCCTCCTGTGCCCACTGTTTCTCTTGCTAGTGCCCCAGTCCACTGTTCACCCTCTGTCTCAGCTGTAGCTGAATGTTCTTGGAGCAACCCAGGAATCAGGTGCCATGGATGCAACCAGCCTGCCCCTTTTAATTTCTTGGCTAGTGATGCCAAACAGGCACAAGATGAGCCATATTATGAAGACACATTGTGTGCCAGAAGCCTTGTGCCAATTCTTAAATGGCTCCCACTACAAAAGAAGGAGACCGTGAAGCTGAAAAGTACCAACTTCTCTATAACACAGATTGTGGCATAGGTGACATAGCCGGTAAAGGGCTAGGGCGCAAAATGTCAGGGGGCACCGCAAGAAAAAGTTTGACTCCGCGTGAATCAGCTGATGCAAGGGCAATTTTAATCATGTGCACCTTGTGCTGTGAGTCCAGACAGGCGCAGCCTTGCTCTGTTTTGGACTGTGAGCTGCTGAAGTTAATGTGTGTGGATTTCTGGTGAGATTTCTGTTTGATCAGCAGTTTTTATTGGTTGGTTTCGGTTTCACATGCAGCATGGAGTCCTATCCTGTTGGTCTAGTGGTCTAAAGGGGATAGGCTGTATACCAGTGGAGGCCAGGTAGATTTAAAAATATTATGAATTCTCATTAAATGATGACGTTAGTCTCGTAATATTGCGATTTTTGTTTTGGACATGTCAGAGAACACTATAGGAGATATTCTGAATGTGCAGAAAGAGGATTTTGAAGATGAACAGAAAACCTGCTGAAACACTGAGTTTATAACATTACATTTTTCATTGAGGTGAAAAGGTCCCATGTAGGCCTATTAAAAGAGGTTATTTCCCCAAACGGAGACTCAAAAGAGAAAGGAAGGCTAAGCATGTGTACTGACTCAGCAGGGATTTCATTAAATTAGAAAAGTTGATCTACAGGAGAAAACATATTTAAAAGCAATAGCTGCAGAATGCCTGAAAGCCTTACTGCGTTATATTCTATACTCCGGGCCAGCCCTGCTTGTATGTGTAGGTGAAATGGTAAAAATGTAGGAAATATCCAGTGCAGTCAAGTATATGCCATTTTTGCTTAGAGATGAAGTTGCTCACTGCTACTTACAGTGAAACTAGCTGTCAGTTAACAAGCTCTTTAGCTTAGCCAAGCTCAGATGCTAACGGAACAGTAACACAGATTATATAGTATAAGAGACGTATTAGACGTATCCTATCTTACAACTATCTGCAAACCATTCCTTTTTTGTAAAGCACTAGAGTCAGCTACAATAGTTTCCTCCATTTTGGATTCTTCAGATCTCTGTTCTCACCAAGATAAGCATTAATTGGTCCATGGCACAAATTTTAATGTCAAAGTTCACATTCAAGTTGAACTCAATGCAAATATTTTTCATGGATTTACTACTGAATAAATTGATTTTGCCACGAAATGTGGTGTGTGTTAAATCAGTTGTTTGTTCATACAAAGAAGCAGTATTTTGGAAGTTTCACGGGCCGCTCATTCAGGACCTCTTTAAAATAAAATTCTAAAATTGACAATAAGTATTTTATTTCTTTTTACTTGTGTTGAAGTTTAGTTAATGAAAAATCCCACAATTATTGGCTGCCAATAGATCTAGTTTGCTTGTTATTGTTGTTGTTTTTATATAACACTTTTTTTTTGTTCTTGACAAAACTCTCCTGGAATGACAAGAATTGCCAATTCAGTCATTTTATTATCATACTGAGGAATATTAAAGTACTTGAGTCAATGGTGCTCTCAAAATCTGTGTGGCTTTATATTTGAAAGAAATTTATTTATGCAGCTCTTGTTGAAGTACCTTTAACAGAAAATGATTCCTAAATTTTGCAACAAAATTTTAAAACTGCTGAAACCATATTCATCCATTATATATGACACCACACTACCATGAGGAATAACAGAGCTTTGACAGTTAACAGGAAAATGTAAATCAGTGGATTGCGCATGAAACACATCATCTTTGGCTGTGCATCACCTTTTGTTTTTCTCTCTTGATGCAGTATTCATCTGTCAGCAGGCCTGTTCAGTTTGAACAGAACGATTTGTATGAATGTTCCAGCTCAGTACTGAGAAGAGACGGTAGTTTTACGGAACTCATTAGAGTCCACTTATCTTCTTTTTTTTTAACCAGTAAAATTTTTTATTTAGTTGATTTACCATTTCGCATTTCAAAGGCGCATATGAAGTTCTGTTATATCAGCAGCAACATTTATATAATTACATTACAAATGAGCCAATACCATAGACAACAATAGTTGTCTGTGGACTACTGACAGTGTGACAGGCCACACCAGCTCAGGATCAGGTTAATCTCTATGTTAGGATATGATAAGGTGTACACATTGTAGATATATAATGGAGAATGATAGGTAAGAATAAGTGTGTGTTACCTTTGAGATATAGTGGGTGAAAAGCAGTTATGGATTGTTATCTAATAACATCTTCATTGGTTCATAGCGTTGTGAGCACTCCTACTTTCGGACCTGGAGAGCACTAAACTCAGAGAAGCAATGTTAGGATTTGGTTTTGTGCTGTTGTTTTTCCTGTGTTTATTTGATATTGTCATGGTTTGGAGATTTGTAGTCTAGTTTATTATTTAGGCTCATTCGCTTTAAGTTTTCTTTGTAACTGTCTTATCGCTCATCTTAGTTCTTGGTCCTGTGCTTTAGTTCATGTTTAGTGTTTTCCTTATCGGTGTACTTCTGTATTTTCTCATTATGGTCTGTCTTAGTCCTTAGTCTTATCTTCATGTTTTAGGGTAGTCTTGTCTCCTGTTTGGTCCCGTCTCTGTCTGTGTCCTGATTTTGCTGTCTTTCCATGTTTTTGCATTTTACTTTGGTACATCTGTCCTTGTGTGTTCCTGTGAACTTTACTTCCTGTTTATTTTGGTAACCTTCTGTACCTGGTGTCCTTGTCTAGCTTTGTCTGATTACCTGATGTATCTCAGCTGTGCTTCCCTCCCTGCTCGTTTACCTGTGTATATATTGTCCCCAGTTTTCTTCAGTCTTGGCCACGTCCTTGTATTGTCCGCATTATCTGTGTCGTCTGTGTTGAGTGTTCTGTGCCTTCCCTGCCCTTTTGGATTACTTCCCTTGAGTGTCTGCTGGTGACAATGGACAGGTTATCACCTGCCATGGCCAACTCATACTTGGTGGCTTCAGGGCAGTCCCCCAGTGCTAGCTGTGGTGGGCACATGTGGCTTTTTCATGTTTGATAAATCCTCCAGTGAAATGCCAAAAGTCAACCACCAGTCATGATCTTTACTGTCTTTAATCATTAAAAAAAAATTATTGGGTCTTTGGGTCTCTGGCATCCAGACTGTGCCTCAGCTCCTGGAGGTCTAGGTGTTGGAATTACCAGGGTGCTGTCCTAGTCTCTGTCTAAAGGCTGATTCACAGAGTGAACCAGAATTAGTCTTCTTGCCAGAGGCACCAACATCACTGACTTGGAAGGGGTAGCTTTCAACAACAGCCAAGACCATGATGGAAAGGCTCTCTTTACAGTTATAGTACTGGCTCCTGGAGTCCTGTGCTTACAGTGAATATAGCCAGCCCAATTTGCAATATGTCATCCCTCCAACAACTCAGCAGCATTGGCCCTCTGGTCTTCTACCATGGGATACATTACATTACGAAGCCAGATATGATAAGAGATTTAGATGAAGACAGTGCAGTGGGGTAAAAGACATCTGCTATCACAGAATCAGATAAGTCAGAGGACGTTATATTCCATCACCAAAACTTGGCAAGCCCAAATCCCAAAATATACTATACCAAGGCAGATGATAGCTGTAAGCTATGAGCTTTGATGCTCCTGCTTTAGTTTAGCTTCACGTAGCTGGACATTTAGCCTTAGCTTCTCAAGTTCAAAAGTCTACTCTTTGGCACATTGCTCATGCTCCAATGCCTGCTAATGCTGTAACATTTACAGTTCTTTCTGCTGCTCAAATGTTAAAGCAGCTCTAAAGCCATGTAAAGGAGGTTAGCTGGTCTCTGCAGTGAGCATTTTCAATTCAGTTCAGCTTTATTGGCATGAATGTAAAACAACAATATTGCCAAAGTTACAAATAAATCACAAAAGAACAATTCATTTCATGCAGTTCATTAAGATTAAGTAAATAAAACGTGTGTGTGTGTGTTTGTGTGTGTAAAAATAAATAAATAAATCAGTAAGCCTGTGTGTGTGCTGTGAATTCAATTCCAATGGTTCATCAAATAAATAAAATAAAATAAATAAAACAGTAAAAATGTGTGTGTTTTAAAAATAAAATAAAATATTAAAAGTAATAGACAAAAAAACACACACATAAAATGTATTTATCTCCCCACAGAGCAAAGTAACTACTTAACAATGAAGAGAAACATTTAAGGTTTTAGAAGCCGAATTATTATAATATATAATAAAAGAAGAAAATAAGATGGGTTTGGAAATATGGAAGAAGTCTGTGGTGTAAGTAATGTACAGATGAATGTAAGTATGTGTGTTGTAACATAATGTAAAGCTAAATTAAACTACTAATACTTTGAAGCTGCCCAGCAAGAGAGAGCATTGCCTGGGAGAGCAGCCATTTTGTCACTCCCACCTCTCCGGTACAGCTAGTTGCTCTGATGAGCCACCCACACAGATGGAGAGATAATATAATAGAGAGGATATGGCCCCACAGAAATGAAAAATGAAGAAAAAAAACACCTTGAGGCACCAAACTAGAAAAATGATGCCTGGACAAATGAGAAAAACCCAGAGCCCTCGACCAAACCCCCTGGGAAAATGTCCCAAATCAAATTACCACCATCAAAGAAATCTCATTAATCAGTAATAGGTCAGCAGGTTTTTTTGGAGGGGAGAAACAACTACAAAAACATTTTGATTTTTTTTGATGATGTTATCCCTTCCTTTGATTAATTTCCTGTGAGATAATTAATTGCAGAGAGACTGTAGAGACACCTCTACTCAAATATACACCAAATAAATATCTACCACCTTTGATTAGTTCTGATTTAAAAGCTTTATGTTTTTCTTTGCAAGTCTATTTGTTGTAAAATTTTCAAGCATATTTGGCACATTTGTGTATAAACCATATTGGTAATTATCACCCAGCTCTGTGCAGCAGTTGCTACAGTAGTTCACAGTAGGTGTGAGGTAATAAAATTGGCCATGGTCTGTTACATTAAAGCAATAACAAGCACTGAATTCAAAATATTCATAGGTTTATCAATAGTACAAAAAGTCACCCATTTTACTCTACTTTATACCCCAATCAAAGAAGCAACCTTGAGTTTATGGTAACATGGGAAAAAACTGAAAACATGGGTCCGACAGCATGCCATGTAACCGACCTGATTCACCATATATGGGGAGGAAGAGAGGGGCAGCCAGCAGTCCATCTGAAATATATAGACAGGGAAAATGTGGATCTAATCAAAATTGATCTTTCATTTCCCAAAAGAGCAGTTAGGTTTCAGATGATTTGTATCTTTATGCATTTATAAGATGGGTCATGACATTATATGCATCTGGAAAGGCACCAACAACAATAAAGCAGTACCTACTGTCATTGAAGACTTTTGTCAAGTTTCTGGTGCAAGAGCTATCACAGGTTCGATACAGATGGCCATGAATCCTCACAAAAGTCAAAACTCATTGACATGAGGTGCAGTCAGAAACATACACAATATGACCTCCGAACTAGGATTCTTCTAATTATGAGCATCACTTTAAAGAACAGCTCTCCGGCAACAACTTCATCTAAATGAACCTGTTGCTCTAGGTATGAAAACACTATCAATTAGAAATTTAATTTAAGCACAAATTTGTTATTTCGACTGTCAAATTCACAGCTTAATTCATTTTAATAGGGACTGTATTTTTATACAAAGCTGATCATTGTCATATCTTTAAATAGTTCATCACTCATCATGATGTAATCTCTTGTAATATCCTAAATAATCAAATATTAATTTACCTGTCATCAGCTGTTCTACAAAATTGTATCAAGTAATTATATCTGTCAATTAGAAATGAAGTAAGTAAAAATTCCCACCAATACAAATCTGTGTAATACCATTTTTTAAATGTATATTTTCAGATTGGACTATACTAGATATATAATCTTTATGTCAATGTACTGTTTATATGTGTGTGGTAGCATACTGTTGATGGGAGGCATGTAGTCAGGTTATAAATTAATAAAAAGAACAGGGAAATATATTCATCCTACAAATTTGTGTTAAAGCAATAATTAAGTCGGCAAGTATTTGTTCTTGTGAAGTTGGAATTTATTTATTTCCGTGTTTTGAACAAAAAGACTTATAAGCTGTTATACTGTGTTGAAATAAAAACAACATGTTCAGTTTCCGACGTCATCAAATCATTATCACTTTTGTCATTACCATTTTACAGTTGGCTCTCTTCATGTGTCTTGTAAGATATATATTTAAGCTTATTATTACGGTTTTGTTTTTCTCTGCGCAGTGTTAACAGTGTTACTTATAACATTCTTTCTCAGCTCCGGAACTCAAACCATGTTCTGCTGCCCCCAAAGTCCTGTATAGATTTCAATAATTAAATTAATATCATACACATCAATGGCTTGAACCAACAACTACTAGTCAACTAGCAAAATCTTTAGATTGTGCCAAGGGCATCACTTTGTGTTGAAAAAGCGGTGGGGACATAGGGGCTGAGATTAGGGGTGTGAAGAGACACTATGCTCACGAGACATCACAATACACGATATTAGGTTCACGAGTAGGAGATGAAAAGATCCTTAAACAGTGTTTTAAAAATGTCCTCAATGCCAAGTGGGGGGTCTGGGGGGACCTCCCCCAGGGAATTTTGATCTTTAAACATTTCAATTCCTGCATTCTAGTGAAAGTTTCTGCACAAATTTATGGTGGGAATGTTTATATTTATGAAAAAGGAAACACAAAATTATGGTGGCAGGTGAACTTTCAAAATATGTATAATAGAATATAATGCAGTGCAGCTCTCAGGCATTCTGTGTTGCTTTCAGATCTAGTTTTCCTGTAGATCAACTTTTCAATATATCAACCCTGCTGAGGCAACACATGTGTAGGCATGATTTAGGCTTCCCTCCTCCTTTGTCATGTTCAAAGGGGCAGAACAGAAAACTTGGCCACACAGAAACTCTGTCAAGAAATTGTTGAAATTGTTGTTTTTGGGTCATTTTATAATGAGGAGCTTATTTTTTTTGGACAATTGTTTCTTCTGTATTTTAATTGCATTTCATGTTTTCTTAATGTGCAAATAAACCTTTCTAAAGGCATTTACATTTGTTATTTAACCTCAAGCTATATTTCAGAACATTTAAAATACAATTATGCTTTAAAAATATTTACAAATCAGACATTTCAAAAAGTGGTGAGGACATGTCCCCAGCGTCCCCAGTGTAAATGACACCTATGGATGGTGCAGTACTAACTTAAAATGTACACCGACAGCACATTCTCTGAGCTAGCTCAAGTATACACCCTGAAGAACAGGACACAGGAAGTCATTCCATCCCTCGCTTCTGCCATACCGAAGATGAGACCAGTCTGCAGGTCACTCCAAGAAGTCTCACTAAAAACCTTCCATAGTGGTCATCTCATAAAACAGATTTATTTTTCAACAGTGATTTGAAGTTTTACTTTTAGATGTTTACTCACATGGGAGCCACAGTTTCTACCAGCTACATACACCTTTCTCCACAAATGTTTTAAGGACAAATGTTTTCCTGTTAGATTGGCTTATATTGTTCTATTATTTCAAATGATTTTTTTAGTGTCAAATAAGTCACTGTAAGTGTTGTGTTAATAGTGATGCTGGTCAAGACCTCATGAGATGGTCTAAGAGACAGGGCAATTGGTACGGTTCAGGTCTTTTACAAGGAGAGGGCAGCCGTAGGCAATGTTGCATTAGAGCCACAATTAACTGTGTTAATATGTACTGGATCCTCCCTGCTTTCAGCTTTCTGACAGCCAGCAGTGACTCTGACCCTCATTAACCCGGCCACTGTACCTGCTCCTCAGCTCATATCAATAACCAGCTGGCCCTCACATTGCACAGTAATAATGTTGGACAAAGTCATATTTGTAGAAAAGTGCGTTATTCAGGAGTGAAGGGGAAAATGTTAATTTCTCATTCATACTATTTTCAAAATTAGAAAATGGGCCCCTGAAACCCTGCAGGCAATGACACACCAATGACTGCATGAGCTTTTAATTTTGTTAGGGAAAGGCAAAACTCTGAAAATGATCAGTGTTTTACCCATTGGCAGGGACATATGGAAAGTAGCAACTAAGGACTAGGGATTTACTTAAGATAAATAATGGTGGTAAAATGTTTGTAAAGTAATTAAGAACAGTATGTGATGCACTACCTTTCAGAATTAAAAAACAGTTGTTGCTGCTATATTTGTTTGCTTTTGTGACTTGATTTGGATTCTTACCTAAAATCTACACTTAAATACCCTTTACCCAATCCTTGATTACTTAAAAATAAATATTAAAGTAGTGACAATGAAATTATATACATCTTACATGGCTGAAAATCTGTTTGGCTGAAAATGTATTCTATCGCACAGAAAAAGGATTGAAAATGTGTGTTCACACTGACCCATAAATACACACTCGGACTGCTTTTGAAGCTGATTCACATGTTTTACAGAATCCGTAAGCAAACAGCTGAACTCTTACACAGAATAAACCCATTAGCTGCAGGCATGACTGAGTGTGAAAGGGGCAGATGCAGAACAAGAAGCAGGTTGGCAGGCTGGACTCATATTCTGGGTATGGTTGCCCAGAATATGAGCCAGTGGATGGCAGATCATAGGAGAAGAGATGCCAGTGAAGTGGGCAGTCACTCTCTTGTAACCACAAAACTCTATTTCCCCTCCTGGTGGTGCTTCCTTCTTTCCTCCCCTTTCTCTTTGGGGATTAGATGCAGCTGCCTGTCTGTATACAGCTTGTATCGGCCTATCTGGTACCTTTACATAGTCTCTGTTTCTTTCCTTCCTCATCTCTCTCTCCTCCTCTGCACACCCCTTTCTTTGACCCTCTGGTTACAAAATCGACAGTCAGAAAAGCAACATCTGGCTTTTTAAAAGGATCCACTTATGCATCTAAACACCCTACAGAGTCATCTTAAATAATGACTGAAGCGTTTCCCCTGATAAAGATGGCTGCCACATCATATTTGTCTCCTCATTCACTGCCCCCAGCTGGCCACACAAAATGTCTCAAAATGTAAAAAAAACCCAAAAGGATTTTGTGCCCTTTCTCTGAACCAGGTGACAGTGATCAGATAACACGCAGGACTGGCGGGCAGAACTGATTGTTTATGCATAACAGCCTCTTTCAAACTGGCACAATGGAGTGGAGATGTGGTCCTTGACCCAGTTAATTAAAATACTGGTGGAGATGTAACACAATAATGTCTTTGAAGTTAAACACAACAGTCCTATTCATCTTCCCAGATTAGCATTCCTTTTTCACCAGTTTGATTTAATTGACCAAGGACTATGGAATTACACTGCATCTGGAACCAATTGGCACTACACTGCATTAAACTGACAGAATAGCAGTAATTAAAGAAAAACTTAACTGAAATGACAATTACATTTTGGAGAGAAATCAGTAGGTATATTGTCAGTGTGTCGATGTAACAGGCCCTTTTCCCAGAATCACAGCATGAAAAGCACAGGTGTAAACAATAGGCTACATTTAATGATGGCATGCCGGCTCAGTGTCACAAAACAGAGCCACTGTGAATGTTAATGTTATAAGAAGCTAAATGTCTGCTGTGAAAAAGGCATATTTCCAAGAAAGAAAGAAGTTTTATTAATTTGTTTTTCATTAGTTTTCTCCAGGGGGTGTTTTGGGTTTGATTTACATGGTGGCTTTCAGGGAGACCCTATTTTTCTGGGGTCAGGGTGGGAGAGTACTGTACAAATCAATAACGGAAAAATCTAAAGGCCGTCTGTCATTTTGACAGAGGCTAAAGGCGATCTACCGTTTTGTTAGTTACATGTAACACTGCCAATAACCGCATGTAGAACCCCTGTCCAGTTGGTGCGAGTGTGCATATTGATCAGCTGTTGTCTAGAAGTCTTGTCTTTGACCTGACGTCCATGACCTCATTATCTAGCTGGCTTTAGCCATTGCATTGGTAGTGAATATTGCTACATAGCCTAGCTATCAAAATGTCCCGGAAGCTGAGTGTCAGAAGTTTCTTTAGAAAGACCAGTCATTTTATTGTGGTTGTCAAACAAGGTAAAAAAACAGGCATTGATGCGGTGAAGGAGGGTGAAGGACAAGCAAGTAATACTGGTAACGTGATTTATCAGCCAGAGGCAGCATAGAGTGCAACGCATGCTGTGGCCGATGGCCACAGCAGTAATAGACAGCATTGTGTTTATTAGACACAACCTATCCTGAAATTGTTATGTGTGACTAAACATGCACGTTGACAAGTACTACTATTAGCCTATTATTTATTTTAGGAATCTACAGGGATATAAACTATGAAATTGACATTGTTAGCTTAATCCCATCTATCATTTGTGAACTTGATTTGATTATGTTTCTATGTGAGTCATCATGTTACTCTGTGCTATGATTCAAATCACAGAGTAATGGAGTACGGACTGCTTATGTGACAAAACTACCTGTTGTTTTACTGTCTTGTTGCCAACACTACAACTGGACCCATGAAAGAAATGCTAACGCTAGCTGGACATCATTGTATACTGTGGGTCAAACACAGCTCCAGAATACCCATATTATATACACACACACACGTTTTGATGACGAAGGTGTAGGAAATGTAACATCTAGTGTGAATCAATGCTAATGCGACTTTGCTAGCTTCCACTTCCACACGTGGTATGTAATCTTAAAACAAGTGGTAATCCCAAATACTGAATGTTGTACAGGGACAGATCACTTGAATCGCAGTTTCAAATAGTACATAAAAAAATGCTATGTCCGCTTGTTGACGTTTGTATGAACGTCCAAAGGATATACAATATGATACAAGTTGACTGTGAGTGTCTACTAGCAATGCCGGACCTCAAATGTCATTCAACTGATACCATGAGAAATGTCCATGCAGAGGCTTTAAGGTTAGACACTGGTTTCCACAAATAGTTTTATACAGTTTTGAAGAATGTAATATGCACAACAACTGTAGAAAAATTATAGGTTATGTTTTCCAGAACAAAAAGTGAGGAGAATTCACATTTAAGGCAGACAGTTTGGCATGATTGAATGTGAAACTTCTGCCATACTAAAACACCCACATAGTAAAGCAACATCAACTACAAGCTTTTGTATATTAAATTTTTGGGTGTGGAAAAGTTTTGTATGACAGTGGGAATCATAGTGTCCTTAGTGTGGGGAAATGAGAGAGGGAGTGGAAGTTGTAGGTTACAGGACTGGGTTTTCGTGCAGATGGATTGTCTTCTGACAGATAGAGACTGGCCCTCCACCTCTCTTCTTCACAGAAAAATTATAGGGAGGGAGCAATGAGCAAAGACAGCCAGGAGGGATTGAGTCTCTGAGAGCCGCTACTCAAAGTGCAACACCATTTATCAGTGTCAAATCAGACAATCCATGTTAACCAAACACACAGCAAACACACCACGTTTACACATGCACATAAGGACTGAAGGCAACAGGCAAAACATTCCATGTAAGATTCTTTATATAAGCAATCTTCACCAAGAAATAGGAAGGATCAGAATGGTTTGAACTGATTTTTATGTCCCCATGCAATTCATATTTTTCAAATTTCATGCTACAATAAAAACTTTGACTATCAAAGTTTAAAGAAACTAAACTGTCTTCTTGCAAAAAACTTCTGGTAATAGAAAGTTTCAGTTCAACTACAGAGTGGTATTTTTATTCAGATATTTGAATCATTATTTTCTTGAACCAGATTTTTTCCCACATATGCATTTCATTCACACAACTACACCTACATATTAAGCAATGACCTCACAATTCTAACAAACAAAAAAACAAATAGCTGGCTTAGCCATATGGGATTGTTTGTATATAGGTCGTTTGGCAAGGCCTCCCAAAACAACATATTTTCCCGTACCAGTCCAGCCACAGGTGTACCGGACCTTAATTACGTTACATAAGTCCGGTGAAATGGTTAACATTGCAAAATGGTTGCAGAATGATTAGGTTTAGGCAACAGAACTACTTGGTTACATTTAGGAAGACATGGGTTAAAGTAAGTAGTTAAGTAAGTCATGTGACGGAAGTCAAACTCTAAACAACTCAACATTTACTTGGTTTCACGTAGGACTCAAACGTCGGTCTACTGTGTGAAAGTCCTGGGTTTCACCGATCCAGCCACCTCCACTGACTTTCTAGCTCTTTATCATACATCACCTGACTTCCTCCTTTGCTACCATCATACGGCTCTAGAGGTCGCAGCCACAATAAAGGTAAATGCGGGTCATAATAACCTGCTTGAACAAACAACCTATATGGTCGTTTTTCTGGTGAGGACAGGCTGAATGAAATACTAAGCATTCTGAGCATTCAGATTTCATTTTAACTCTCAGTCCTGCTCTGTGACCTCTTGTGTAGCAGACAGAGCTTGATGACGGAAGGCTTTCCTCAAAATGTGTGACAGCTCAATCCTGTGTGACACACTCCTGTCTCGTTGTCTTTGTACGTCTACCTCCCTAGGGGACCGGTTGACAGCTATGCAGCAGCTACAAAAAAGCTCAGCAACCCCCCTCTGTCACACCAGTACAGCAGCCACTCCTTTCTCTTTGCCTGACACCCAAAATAGAGAGGAGGATTAAGAGACAGTGAGTGGAAACGGTAGGGAAGGAATTTCCAGACATATTGTGCAGAAAGAGGGGAAAAAAAGAGATTTTAAAGTACAGTCGCCATTGGTCTTCAGAACAGCTTTTTTTGGATTTCTTTCACATGCCTCCTTAGCTGTGTGTAGTGGATGCTGGCTCTCTCGCTCTTACAGGGGTCAAGAATGTAGAAATCTAACTTCTAAAGTCAAAGGTTTAGTGATAAGATGAGTGGCTGTAGATATAGTTCTAGAAAACAGCATCATGGCAATTTGGATGAAATTTGCAATTTGGTTAAAAATCACGAGGCAACAGAGTTTGAACTTTAGGGGTGCATGCATCAATTTCTTGGCCACAAACATCAGACCTGGGGCCAGTATCGCGTAGTGAGATCTGTGGTTAGCTGGCTTCCCTCACAGTATCACAAAGCTGGCTGGTAGATCACAATGGTAACCTGTGCTGCGCAACTAGCCAGTTTTACAAAAGCTCTGCTGCTTACATGCAGATCACACAGACAGCACAGATAGCATTACGTTTTACAAATGAGTGCTGCTCTCTCAAATTGCAGATACATTTGCAGGTCCTACAGGGCTCTTGGTTGCTCATGCAGCGGTTGCAAGTAGGGTGCTTGTCTTGATCATTGAAACATAAAAGATTTTCATTTTGCAGATGTAGTGAAAATGAGTCCCTGCTATGGTGTAAAGTTCAGTGCATCACCATGTCTGCCTGCTGATCAATCCGGTCAAGGAGTGAGCATTCCTGCAAGATCTTAACTTCAAAGTACTGCGTTTTCAAAAATACAGTGACATATGTAGTATCCAATACTTATGCATTTGACTCATAACAGTTCAAAATAGCACTGTAGCAGCAACACAGAGGGTCAGTGACCTTTGGGGAGGTGTTCTACGGTGAGAGCAGTGATTGGTGGTTATGTTGGGACTGAAACCTTCTATAGAATTTGACCTCTAACCCCTTGTTTTGTTACCTCAAGATAGTACTGTACCCTTCTATGGGTTTGACCTTTTACTTTGCACACTCAAACCCTTCTATGGTACCTAACAGATACCTAAACACATCCTTATTTAGTTTAAACTTGTTCCGTTTCAAAATCAATGGATACAAGGTTATGTGACCCGTAAGGTGACGCTTATGATGAAAGATTTAGAGCCTGCTGAAGTGTCAACAGTCACCAAAGGAGTTCGGGAACAATATACTATAGTAGTCACTCCAAGAGTGAATAATACACAGAGGACATTTGTCATTTTGCCCTTGGAAATAACTAAAAGAGTTAATACCTCAACTTATGCAATTATTTTAGCAGTAACCTCGGAAGAAATGAATGTTACAACGGTGAAAACAACCATTGTACATATGACAGACACCGACTACAACTTTTCTGGAAGTAAAGGGTATGGTAGACGTACCTCAGAAGTCTACGTTACAGATGGAGTTTGGGGAAAAGGGTAGCAAGGTTTTAATTTTCATGTGTTATTTTGCAACAGATACTGGTTGGAGTATATGGGGATGTACAGATGGGGATTCAGATACTCAAACAAGGACAATATGAAAGGACTCTGGATGCTGCAGTGGAATACCTTCCTGTGTCTGCTTTGATATAGATATGAATACATATTTGAATGAATAATACTTACTTAACTATCATATTATTTTTGTGTTAATTGTGTAAAGACTTATACTTTCAGTTATGGGGTTAATATATGGGGACCTCAGGTTTTTTCTTTTTTCTTGATGCTTAGGGATATAGGGTCTAGGCAGGGAAAGGTTCGTTAGAGGGTCCGATGGGTTGACTAGCCTGAATTCGGCCATTGTTTTGATTTTATTAAAATGGTACCTATGGTTCTATGGTACCTAACAGATACCTAAACATATCCTATATAAGCTATGTTTGATGTACAGAGAGACAGAGTGGCCATCGGGCTGGGTCACTCTCCAAGCTACTGCACTTTTATGATCAAGAACAGTGTCAAGCGGGGTTTCTTCTCAACATTATAGTTCGGACACCACACATATTTATGAGTCAGTAGAAACACCTTGCTTTCCATGATAATTATACCAGCAATAGAAGAAATGTTTGTAGCACAACCATGTGTCCAATCTATAATTTTATTAAACTGAGAGACTGTAGCTGATTTGTGCTAGTGGTCTTGATTTGCCTACAGCTGCAAATTAATTAGATTCCCTGACAGTCACTGCTTTAGTGTAGAGATATTTTAGACTCAATGAGATAATGATTCTAAATAAGAAGCATTTCCACTGTAGCCGCATGCTGTTAATTAGCTCTGAGTCAATTACAAATGCAATATTTTGGTCAGATAGATCTAATCAGACCTTATCATTTTGTTCTTTTGTTCAAGGCTTTTTTAGAATATCTATTGTTTTCCTCTCTAGCTTTGACATCAGAAAGTATATTATTTTTAAATGTTTTGAAGCATTTTGCTTATTCAGAATAGACTATTCATCATGTTATCAAAGAGCACAAATATCTGTCATCATTTTCTTTTCTAATACTGGGATACAGAAGATGTTGAAAATTTTTTTATAGCCACAGCCTTGCTTTTAGTATTTACGTGTTTAGATTCCTTCCATTTTAGTGTAATTAAATAGCATTTCAACCCGTTCTCATTCCAGGGCATCTCATATGGATGCTTTGTCAAGACCCGTAGGCGCTGCTTTTTTAACCCCCTGGGTACACTTTAGCGTCCTTTTGTACGTGTAGTGCTCCGCAATCCAAGTATAGCTATGCAACATCCAGTCAAGTTAACAAGAAAAAATATGCGACGTCCAGTTAGACCATCAAAATAAAACTAGCGGTCAACGGTGTGAAACATCGCAGTTTGGTTAGGTTAAGGCAACAAAACTACTTTGTTAGGTTTAGGAAAAGATCATGGTTTGGGTTAAAATAACTTTGTTACTTACGTGACTTAAATTACATAAGTTCAGTAACTTTCGCAGCATTACTAAAAGGAATCAACATTGATTTTTTGTTTCACATGGGAAACGAACACCGGCCTCCTCGGTGAAAGTTTGGTTTTCGTCCCACCCGTCCAACCGTTCCATCCATCCACCTGTCCACCCCACCCATCTCCTTATCTGGACTTTTCTGGTTATATATAGTAGTACTTTTAGCGTTGAACAATGTGCTGTAGGGCTTCCACTCAGTGTGTTGAATAATGATGCAAAACGGTGCCTCGTTACCACACACGCTCCAGTACCATACACACCCATGATAACGGGCTAGTATTTATGTAATAATGTAATGAGTACTCATGACTAGATTATTACATGAATATTACGTAATCATGGGTTGAACCACGTCCATCTTCAAACTCAACCTTTATTTGACTTCAGCTTCAAATATGTAAAGTTTCGTGACTGTCGTGTGTCAACGTGAGGCTATCACGTTGACATAATAAATGAAATAAACGGCTCTTGATGTGATGATGTTGTTGCCAGTGATTGGCTAGTGATTAAGAATTTCACCAGGTAACCCAGGTAAAAGAGCCAGACTAAGTTGAACTTGCTTTGTGATACAGGTTCCAGTCCTGAAGATGTCAATGTTGGAGAACTCCCCGCTAATCAGCACCCAACAATTTGTGTTGCTCACAACAGAATATTGTTTCATTGTTTAGGCTTTGGATAGAAATAGTTCCTGACTTAGGGATAAACACCAGCAATCTGAAGTGCACAACATGTATTGAGACTGCATTGCTGAGTTGCTGACTCAGTTCCGAGGCAATTACAGTGAGGCATACAGGTTTTAAACTGTTTAGCAGCTGTTGTGTTACGTGTCTATTCATGTTTTTTTGTGAGTTTTACTTTTTAACTTCTATTACTTTTTGCCAATTCAATTTGTCTGTGTTTATCGTCCTGGGTTTTGAGAGTGTTCCACTCACTTCAAAATACATTTTTCAGTAGTTGTCTATCAGACCTTGAAACTGTTTAACTATTTAAACAATCTCCTACTTTAGAACACAATATAACAGTGATAACTGTTGGATATATTTTAAAGCTGACACACTACCACTGACATCCAGCATAATGACTTGGCTGTGAAGCTGATTTTATCATTTTAATGTTCGTACAAGGAAATAACATTTTACAACACAGGATGGTATAACGAGATGAAGTTGAAGTTCCGTTTATGCTACTCACAAAAAGCAAACATTACATACAAAATAATAAACACTAGGTGGCCACATCACGGAAACAAAACTATTTTACATGGTGCAGTGCTGAGTATGAATTTAGGAGTCTCACACCCTGAGGAATGAAGCTGCTCTGAAGTCCATTTTCACTACAGCAGATACTATCTCTTGCCAGACAGCAGCAGGGTGAACAGGATACTAAAGGACACTAAAAGAAATCACGCACCCCAGCTACAGCTAGCGGGAGTGTGTGCTGTCTTTTAGTATCCTTTGGACTCCGCATAGGCACCTCACCACAGTGATATCACTGGTGCTCGGTAGACAATGATCTTCTGAGTAGTTTTAATCACCTGCTGCAGATGGGCCTGCAGATCTTACGCCAGTTTGTAATGTTTCCAGTCAGAATGCTTTCTATTGCTCTTCTGTTAAAGTTAATAAGATATTGGCACAGTATAGAAGAGAATATAACTTTTTGGTCTAAGCGAAAACACGGATGTATAGGAGGTATTCCACACTGATTGAAGAGGCTGAAAAGGACATCATAAGCACTAAGACATGAAGAATGTCCACATCCACAACAAAATGCTTCAGATGTTTTTCTGTGCTTTTATTGGAAGTGTTTTGGCCTTCTGCAATGCTACTGAAAAAGTCTGTTAGGAAAACAGTAACAACGGCCAGTAAACTATTAGGGATTAAGTTATCAAGTATGGAATGTATCCCCCCCTCCTGCACTATCCTCAACCACAAGATGAAACTAGTAAATATTATAACATTAACAACTTTGCGCATTAACCACTTAATTTCCTGCATTCTGAACACATTTTCTGCACCAATTTATTTATTTATATGAAGGAAAACAAAATTAAGGTGACAGGTGAAAATTCAAAATATAAAAATATAATGGAGTAATCAGCTTTTGGACAATGCACATTTGTTTCTTCTATATTTCAGTTGCACTGCATGTTTTTCTTATCGTTTCATTTGTTATTCAACATTTCTTGTTGCAAGCTGTTTTTCAGAACATTTTTAACAAAAGCTTTCAAAATGTGATGGAGAGATTCTGATACTGACTTGTCGCCAGCATCAACAGTGTAAATGACACCTATCTTTCAATACTGTCCTGCCCCATCCAGGCTGTGATTGGTCGGTCCACAATAAGTGACACTGACGAGCTATATTCAGCACATGGCTGCTTGAGAGGCACACAAGCTTCAAGTCTCTCTCCGCCGACAGAGTTCAACAGGCAGGCGAGAACGGGAACAGGTGAGCGTCACGTAGCGCCCAGAGAACCTGATATGGAGAGGGCAGAGGAGAGTACCGGCAGCTTGGCGTTGTCCCCGTACACAAGAAAATGTCCCGGTACACCATAGAGAAAAATGTCGAGGTGCCGGTACTGTGCACCGGTGCGTTCCGGCCCACTTCAAGCACTGTCTGTTGGTTATCTCTGTGCTATATGATGAAATGCCGAGGTGGTTGTGGTGCAAACCTTGATTGATTGATTGATGTCAGGTTCTCTGTGACTCAGGAACCTAAAACTGTTCATCTGTTCCACCTCAGTTCCACTGATGTAGACAGGGTGCATGTCTCTCCCTTCTTTTTACCTAAAATCAACAATCAGTTCCTTGCTTTTGCTGATGTCGAGCAGTAGGTTGTTCTCTGTGCAGCGCTCTGCAAGATTGTTGATTTCCTCCCAATATGAAGTCTCATCGTGGTTTGAAATCCAGCCGATGATGGTGATGTTGTCAGCAAACTTCACAGCAGGGGTTGCAGGCATGTGTGTACAGCGTGAACAGGAGGAATGTGAGCACACAACCCTAGGGGGCTCTGGGGCTGAGCACCAGAGTGGAGGATGTGTGACTGCCAATCTGAACTGTCTGTTTATGAGAGTACACAATATCCAGTTGCAGTGTGTGGTACTCAATCTGTAGGTTCTGAAAGCAAACTGGTGACGTTCCAGGCTGCCTGGGAAATTGTTCTTTATGCGCAGGTTTATGCGCAGAACAGGTTTCTCAAAGCACTTGATCAGAATCGGGGTGAGTGCCACACAGTCATTCAGACAAGTCTCAGACTTTTTTGAGACATGGATTAAAACTGGTGGGAACACTCTCCTGTGACAGTGATATATTAAAGATGTCAGTAATAACATCAAGTACACAGCCAGGAATGTTACCAGGCCCAGCTCATTTATTCATGCTCACTCTTAGCAGGATTCTTCTCGCATCTGCTGTGAACACTGACAGAAACGGTCCTCATAACGCACAGGTGATTTTAATTGTTTTGGTTGATTAGTCCTCTCATCAAGATTGTGTGTATTGATTGTGCTTGATTTACCTCTCCTGTTAACTTTGTTGCACATCTTAAGCAAAATACACATCATTTGTACACAGTGTGAGGTGCAGTTCCAATGATGGTCTGCTTTCAACCTGAGTGGGAGTACGTGGCCTTTAAAGGGGAATTAAAATTTCAGTCAGTATCCTCTGTGTCGCCGGTGTTTGTTTTTTATACTTACTTGGACAACATTGTGAAATTACCAAAAATAATTTTTTTCTTCTAAAAACTGTAATATCACTTCATATCAGCCACACATGGACTTAACCAGCTGGAGGTGGCAACATTGTTAGCTGTTTGCACCATATGTGATTTGAGCACCCTCTAACTCCCAACCCTCTCCATTTACTCTGATTAAAGCCCCCCTCCAGTGCATTTTGACATTGCTATGATATTTCATATTTTTCTGAGTCATTTCCTTACAATGTTGATAACCCCACATAGTTCGCCAAATATTTTTTGACAAATGGTTTAATTTTGTGCTCAAAAGTTGAAAAGGTTGCATAGTTGTTAAAACGGGGTTGTGATGTCATGTCATTCTCCAAGCTTGTGCAGGCGCACAGTCATGCCTCATTAAAAAACTGTCACGCAGTCACGCCTCGTTAAGTCAGAGCATCAAACTGAAACATCGTTGTGAGCTAGCTAACCAATTTAGTAGGTATGTCTCTGTGTCTGATTGTTGGTTTGTCTTTCTAGTTTAGTTAGCCAGGTGTAGTTATTGCAGAAAGTTAGCCAACAGAGGGTCTTCAATTAATTTTTTTAGTTTCGTCCTCTTGGTTCAGTGTGCTGTTCATTTTCATTATGACATTTGTGCGTGCGTTGTTTGACAGAAAACGTATCTTACGTTACAGTCTGCAACATGCATTTTTACTGACAGTCGTTTTACCAATGCATAAAGTAAACGCACCATAAAACGTAGTGGGACTTATCGTGTGCAGTGTGTGACAGGACCATCGACTGTATGATTGATAACAGCTGATACGAGCACATTAGTTTCTATCATGGCTAATAGCTACTGCTGCCAGACAGTAAAGTGTACTAAACTTTACAGTGTAGTGATATTAACACAGCATATCGTTAGTGAACACTCTAGCCGGTCAGTTTTTGGTTGTCATGGTAATTACGTCCGACTATTAATCGCACCCCCATTCTCTGTTTGAGACGTTAACCAAAAACAGCAGTTTAAACTGGCTGGAGGGGGCTTTAAGTATTTACCTTGTGTTGTGATTAAAATTGCAGGGTAAGGCACAAAGTGCTGTTTCAGGACTACCCACTGCTGCAAGTTTTAATCATTTGGTGATTTGCCACCACAACTGGTCCCATGAAAGAAATGCTATTGCTGGCTAGACCCCTCTTTTTAGTCAGTCATTGGCAGTTTAGTGGGAATTCGTGCTATTGAAGCATTTTTTGTAGGGGAAGTTAGCCCATTTTGGCTTTCAGTTTGAGGGGAATACAATCTTGAATGAATGTTGTAAGGGGACTGACTTAAATCAAGCTAAATGGTGTATAATCATTGATATGTTGGCTAAATAGGGAGGAAAATCCCTGTAACAACAGTGGACTAATATACAGGATGAAATGCTGCAGTCAATAACACACCATGTAGGTGTGTTTCCTAGCAACACCAGCCCTCAGATGCCTGTCAATCACAGACATGGTAAATGCCAATTGAGAGGCCTTAACCTCAGCCACTGTTCCCACTTATAAATTGTTTTTCTCTCCTTTAAAAAAAAAAATATGCATAGTAGCATCATTAAAGTATATTTTCTGACACAAAGAGTGAGGAGACTTCAAATTTCTGACAAATTCAGAAGACTTTAATGGGTGCACACTGATTTCCTGTTGCAGAACTTGCTGTTGACAAGATGTTAAATGAGACCCATGCTGTGTCTGAGCCACAATTCAAATGTAATTGTGTAAACTTACATTTACAAAACCTACAATATATTAAGAAGAAATACCACTCTAATTATATATTAGACTTATAAGGACTTGTGGTCCAGGCAGCCATTGTAGACAACGTCCCCTCTTCAAACACTAAATGGGTTTTATTGGCAGGTTGCTGTCATTCAGCAGGAAGGAGAGCTGTTTAAGCACACTGCTGGAGGGATACTGCAGTGTCAAAGTCATTCACGATTTGATTTCTGGGTCCCGGTTCAGAAAAGCGTCCAATTGTGAATCACTTATGAAGTGTCTGATGATAACAAGTGAGGCCGAGGCTTCTATCAGGAGCAGACAGATTCGCGCTTGAAGCTTGAGTCCAAATGCAAACCCTTTTCTGCTCAGAGGGAGACTGAATCCAAGCCACTGGCATTATAGACCGTTGGCTTGAGGGTTCATCACTTGTGGATGGCATGAAACAAAGGGAAATACAGAGGTAATTGATCGAGAGGACAGAAGAATGCAAGACACTGAAAAAAAGAGACCTGAACAAGGAGAAAATCTGTACGAGCCCATGGCACATTCTGGTACAAACAAAGGATAATTAGGTTATATGAAGAAAAACAAAAAAACAGTAATGTCTTAGTCCAAGAAAAACTGTTCACTGCAATCATGTATACACACTAGTTCCTTGCTTTGAAACCACGCTGATTTGTTCCTTCGATCTGCATTAAAATCCCACAGCAAAAAAAATAAGTTGTTGGATTTCTCCTCAAGACAGCAACAGATTCTAACCATGTTTCTTCCTATAATAAACTTTAACATAGGAGTTCTCACAGAGTTTTATAATCCTTTATCCAAATGTGATATTGGTGAATTGTCATGGTGATGATCTAATCGGTCTAACGTGCGAGCTCATTAGTAGTTATTCTAATCATAGCACTTCTGGAACTTCTTTCCCATGCGGTCTTAAAAGTGAAGCATGAAAATGTATTCTTTAATGCTTAAGTGATCAAATCATAACAGCTATTGATCTCACTTTGTACTGGATTAAGTGACTCTTAAGTGACATGCTGTATTTTTTTCCCTTTCCTGTCTACAGCATCTGTCGATCTTGGTGTATTTCAAAGTTGATCAAAAAGCATTTCAGTTGAAAGGTCATTTATTCATTTTCACCAATCAAATCAGTCTTCCAGAGATGAGTTGCTGTCTTACAGGACTTGTACTTCAAAGTGATCACTTCCTGCTTCTCTAGTTTGACATGTGAAAGTAAAGTGTGTAATATTTAGTGGCATCTAGTGGTGAGGTTGCTAATTGCAACCAACTGTCTAGTCTACCGCTCCAACCAGTATGGCTGACACAGGACAAAACTCTGAGACAGCAAAGAGTAGCAAGTCAAGAAATTACATTTCTTTTAGATATAATAAATTATATTTAATTATTTAGTAAAACCATTTGTTATTTCGACTTGGCCACTGACAGATAACATAGAAAATGAAAGCCAAGAGTGAGCAACATTGTCACCGTTTTTGCAACATAGTCCATTATAAACCACATAGTAGATTGTGGAATGGAAGTTTATTAAAAAGCATTTCACAACATTGTTTCTCTGATTATGTATCCTCACCAAAACTGCCCGCCAGCAATAATATCACTTCCTCTTTAGTGGTTTTGCCAATAAAATAAAAGTGCAAGACATGTACCCACCGTGGGATCAAACACAACATTCCAGGTGAGTGTATTGCACATTACTGACTGAGCTAACCAATCAAATTATCTGAGGGAGTACATATGTCTTATATTCTCATCCACCATCTAATGACTAAAAAGACTGCTGCGATTCAAAGCTTATTTGCCTTCTTCGAAACGTATGTATTCAACGTAGTGATGAGCATCTACCAGAGATGCTCACAAGTCTTTGAGCTAGAGTCCAAGTCAATTCTCAAGTCTCTCGTGGTTATTACGAATGTTGTATCATCTGCTGTGTTCAATCCAGGTTGTTAATAAAACTGCATAGCTATAAGGAATTCTGTAACCTGCTTTTCATTCACAGAGCACAACCATGTAATGTACAATGCAATTATTGGTTTATTAAATACTGCAAGTCACTCTGACTCTTAAACCCAGTGTAACGTTAACTAAATAAAACTGATGTTGCATAATCAACAAATTTGTATTTTTAACTTAACAGCACAACAATGCAGCCTAATGTACAATGCATCTACAATTAATGACAACTTATAAACTACTCTAAGTAAACAAACCCTGTTGATTTTCAAACCCAGTCTAAAGTTAACTGAATAAAACCGTAAAGTCAAATGGTCAACAATAAAGCTGTAACCTGTTTTTAACTTACAGAGCACAACCATGTTATTTGCAATGCAGTTAATGACAGCTTAAACTACTGTGAGTCAGCACACCCTGCAGACTCTCAAACCAGTGTAATGTTATAAATAAAACTGTAAGGCTACATGAACAACAATAAACCTGTAACCTCTTTCCAGCCAACGGCAATAATTAAGGTGATGGCATAGACTATGGGTGACGGCAGCCAGCGGGACGGTCATAACGACAGTCGGAGTAAACCTCTTGTAGGTCGTAGCTAAAGCAAGAAGCAAGCTAACGTTAGATGGCCAATGCTGAGCTAAACATGTTTACTCACTACAGGTTACTAACCTATTTGCGTTCAGCACTTCTTTCTTTGGGTCTTGTATGAAGTTTTAAAGCCAAAGTTTATGATGAATGGCTCAGCAGCTGCCACTGTTTGTTGTCCTCTCACGTGCAGCCGTACGCAGCAGATGTTACGTAGGCAGGTTATAGGTAACGGAGTGAGGGAACAGCAAGCTCATCAGAAGTTTCCTAAAAAATAAACATTGTTCACGAGTCCCGCACCTCAAGTCCGAATCAAGTCTGAAGTCACTTTGTGCGACTTAAGCACTCGAGTCTGAGTCTCTGACTCGAGTCCCCATCTCTGGCATCTACACTGCCAGAATTCAACAAGAACGTAGTGATGAAATGCAAAACAGCAGCTGACAAATTACAATTAAAAACCACATACATATTAGCAACAGTTTTATAAAAGTAATAGATGTGCAATGTCACCTCAGGTAGTTATCCCCTACTTGTTGCTCATTAAGCTTCTCATACCTTAACACACAGTGCTCTGTACAGGACAACACATCACGCCACTCCAGACAGGGAACCTTGGAATCAGCCAAACCACATGAAACACTTGGGCAGCAGACTGCCGCAAAACATACAACCTCAGTCATTGGGAAACCACAATGCAAACATAAGACAGGTTCGTTTTAACTGAATCACCTACCTAAACATCACAGAGGGTTACATGTGGCAACCTACAGGCAGGTAAAAGGCAAAAAGGCAGATGTGATAACACAGCTGCCTTAAATAAGATCTGCTAATGAGGGGGTTTGCTCTGGGTGGAGCTAATTTGATGCTCTAGAGGTGCGTTCAAGAGCAGCTAAACACCTGTGGGTCTGCATAGAGGTACACACCACTACAGCAGCAACAGCTCAACAACAGACTTGCAGGGGTTTGTTGCCAAAAATTTTTTTTAAAGACAAAGGTTTCAAAGAGGATTAGGACGGTGTGATGGTTGTAGAGGTAAGCTGGCAGGTTAAGAACAGGTATAGCAATAGTGGTCCTGTTGCCGTGTGGTGTAGCTGAAGGCGTGGGAAACACTGGAATGATGAGGAGATTGTCAGCTGTCCTAGGAAAGCCACACCCAGTCACACACACACATACACACACTCACACATACTCATTCACAAAAGGCCACAAAGAGAAAGAGACACAAAATACACAAGAAAAACAAAGAAAAACCCTTGGAGTCACGGATGGATCCATCATCCATTGGAGGCCAATCCCCACCTGGAACGAGCCCAACTTACTGCCAAGAATCCGTGCATAGCTCTCGCTTTGGACGCACAGGGCCTTTAAAACGAATGGACTATGACAGCCATTTCACATACATGGTAAATGAACAGTACTTGTATAGCATTTTTCTTGTCTTCTGACTACTCAAAGTGTTTTTCATCACACTCATACACTGATGGCAGTGGCTCCCATGCGAACTGCTCATCAGATGGATTCAAACACGCATATATCTAGCCCAAGGACACTGGCTACGTTCACACTGCAGGCCTTAATACTCAATTCCGATTTATCGTCCAGATCCAGTGTTTCTGATTGATAGTTTGCCACATTATTTTTTTAATGTGGCCCATATCAGACTTTAGTGTGAACTGGCCACGGCCTGAAAGTGACCCGCAAGCGCAAAAGATAATATAATAATACGACATCACACGCAGCACGCAATCCTAAGGACATAAACATGGAGGCCACAAAGGTTAGCTCATTCTTGCTAAACGTCCCATTTTTCATTGCCCTCTCTTGTTTCCTCCCGGGGTCACAATTCTCCTGATTTATGACAAATGTTCACAACTTTGTGTACTTTCCATTGCATTGATTACAGTTTCTGGCACTGTACTGTATGTATAAGCCCTACAACTCTCTCTCTACTGTTTCTGCCCAGACGCAGAACTGAGACGACGGTTGCTTTAGAGTGATGTCAGAGTTGCATAAATTCCGATCTGACTGAAAATATAAATCAGAATCAAAACTATCCAATCCAGTCCAACTTTATTTATAAAGCACATTTAAAAACAGCAAGGTTGACCAAAGTGCTGTACATTGACATGAATCAATAAATAAACAAATACAACCCTAAAAACAGTAACATACAACTCTCGGCAGTTCAGCAGTAACATGCTAATGTGTTCAGTTGTCAGACTCCGCAGTGTAGCAGACTTGACAAAAGACCTGCCCTACTCAGACTCTGATTGGCTGACGGGTTTAGCCATTAGGTGTGACGATTGGTTAGGCATATGCAACCGAGTGGACTCGATAGATATAACCGACTGACGGCAAAAAGGTGAGGAGTTTGCGTGCATGTTGATTGCTACAATTAGGAATAAATAGTAAGTACTAAATATTCAGGTAGATGTTAGAGTCACAGGGTTATTGCCCAGAGATTATTCCTGACACTGTGTGTGTGGAGTCAACTGTTCATCAGAGTGATAAAGGAGGTTGCATTTCAAAAAATCTGACCTGTATCTGATTTGGACCACATATGAACAGGAAAAGATCCGATGTGTTCCTTGGGCTGTTCACACTGTAGAAAGTCTGATCTGAGTCACATATGAGCAAAAAAAAAAAATCAGATTTAGATCACTGGAGTCTGAACATAGCTTATGAAATGAAGACTGGAGGAGCCAAGGATCGACTCACCAACCATCTGATTAGTGGATAGCCCACTCTACCTCCTGAGCCACAGCTGCCCCAAGCTCCTTTCATTCATTCATTCATGAAAGCTGTATTTGATGGCCGCCTGGCTGTCTGACCTGAATTTGCCATTTGGTGCCTCCGACTGAGAAACAAGACAAAGAATCTAGAATAAACTGATGGACGAGAGACAGATAGCCAGGGATAGATGTGACTGAATTGTTGATTTAAGCACATCACATGGAGGAGTTCGGATAGATAGAGAGATGTAAAGGAGGCAGAGGGGCGATGCAAAGAGACATGGCAGTCTTGGAAATGCTTGCATCACAGCTGGAAGTCCATCAGAGCTAAAGAGATGAGGCACTTTTGAAACGAACCCAAGGGAGACAGGCTGGGGAGAGGGAGTCAAAGAAACAAGATGTGTTGCAAGATGATGCGAGGTCAAACGGATGAGCACGACTGGAATATGTAACTAAGAAAAGTTGTGTTTGGCATCTTCAAAAGTTGTTTAGTCAGCTTTTATATGAACATGTCATTCCAGAGAAGAAGTGTGCTCAGAGAAAACTCTGCAAAGACCAGCAGCACTCCTTTCCAAAGTGAAAATCTAGTGTAAAGCCTTTCAGTTTCTCCTCCTTGCTTGAGGACGTTGCTTAAAATGAGTGTTCAGGCCATACAGAAACAGCACTGACCATTTTTGAAAAAAAAATAAAATTCCAAGCAGCACTGCGGCCTTGTCACTACTGAACACCACTTATCCTGACTTAACGCCATGTTGAGCCTTGTCAAGCACCTCTAGTCCTCGTCTGAGTGTCTCTGGGGCTGTGATTGGAGTGTCAGGCCGAAGCACAGCTAAGCACTGCGTAAGTGGCTATCTGGTGCTCCATTTGGGAACACTTAAGACTCTCCCTCCGCTAATTACGTAACACTAATTAGCTTGTGGGTAGAATCCAGTAAATGCCTAATTGTCTATTGACATTATGCAATGAGCTGCAACAAAACCCTCTATCTCAGTTACCGTATCGCCTCAACAGCAAAATATATAGGCTGCTGAAAGTGTCCGTCTTTGGGGTTTGAGCAGTCACAAACACAAGCACACAATGGAAAGAGAATGCGAATATTCATATTAAGTATTCCATTCATGACTTTCAAAGTCAGTGGAGATGTGAAAGACTCTAGTCTGTCAGAGTTAGGCAGAAATATTGTCACTGTCTCTTTTTTTCTGTCTCTCTCTGTCTCTGTTTGTCTTTGTTCCTTTTTCAAATCCAACTTAAATGAGCTTTACTGAAGTGAAATATTCGCTTTTGAGCAACAAAAATAACAATATGAAGTTAATGAACGATACTGAATTGCCACAAGACAAAGGCACAACAAGACATAAAAATGATGAACAATAACAAACACTCACTCCACTATTCTGCAGCAGATCCCATGAGCATTTCCAGGATCCTCAAAAGCTTGCGCTGTCGGGAACAAACGGAACATATATTGTATAGATTGTGCTCTTCTAGCTTTGGTACAAAGCACACATTCAGTACGTCAGTGTGTGTATTGTAGCAACAACTGGCCCTTCTGCAAGGAAACCTCGCTCTCTCGGGTCACCAAACTCCGGCGCCCTTAGTGCAATATGACTTCAGTTACCACTTAGGAAACTAGCTTGTTATCAGGGGTGATAACACGCTAGTTTCAATACTGGCCTGACTGTATTAAATTTCTAACTCCAGGTTGAAAAGTTTCCTAGGCAACCATTTCAATCCTCTCTCACTTTAGATTCCAGAGAGTAGGACACTGGACTCATAATATGGAATGAGTTCCTCAAAAGGCCAGTTCTCTGGGTATCTGTAATGAGGTGTGTTGGTTTAGGCAGTGTGGATGTTAAAGTAAGTAAATACTAACTTACCAGTCCAGAAGAGGGGAAGAAAATGAAGACAAATTGGAAAAGCCTTTTAGTTTCCTTTTGGGGCGTTCACCCAAAGAGAAACGTATTTATTTAAAAAACTAATGCTAAAAAGCGTTTACAAAGTTCTCACAAAAATTCTCTGTAACATCCTAGGCTCCACCTGGGACCTTCAGGCAGTAGGCTCCTCCCCTTTTAAAAAAGGAGTGCCTCTTCTTCCTCACCAGTGACCTTTTAAACTAAGTGCACAAAAAGAAAAATAATTAACAGCAGAGCAAATCTTCTATATACAACCAAAGTCAAATCATATCAACTACCAGTCAGCTACTTAATTAAAGAAAAACACAGGGAGGACCCCACCTCTTTCTCAAACAATGGCTGTAAACCGCCTACTATACTAGCAGTATGTACTGTTTTGGCCTAAATGTAGTATGTAGTATGCAGTATGCAAACAAAAGCAAAATCTCCAGTATGCCAAAAATACCCGGATGGCGTACTGATCTGGGAAAAATCTCCAGTATGCATCAGACCAGTCTATCTCACGTACTGTTTCCCATAATGCAACACGCTACAACTGTAACAACAGCTGGTCTTCTCTTTAGAAGACAACAACAGAACTTGTTTTACAATTTCCACACGCTATTTCATCACTAAATCCACTTCTAAGGTCACTAAAGAGGAGGTCAGGTACAAGAGATGAAGAGATGTAGGGCTTATTGAAGAAATAAAGAGTATCTCAAATTAAACATCTTTCTTACTTAACATTTGAGCTTAAGCAGTTAACGATTATCACTCTTAAAGCAAAGGCAAATCATTTTACTATATGGCTTCTATATGTGTCAGGCAGTCAAACAGTTTCTATGAAGGCCCCCCATGAACCAGAACCAGTTGCTTCCAGTGTCCTTTTCTTCACATTTATCTCATTCTCACAACAGTAATATGTAGGTTACTAATATTCTCAAGGTTTTGGTTATAATAAGAATTAACGCACCAGCAGTGCGTTACAGCAGTAATTGATGCATGTTATTTATGCTTTTAATCCAGTCCCTCTGCTTTGCAGGTGGAACATTTGAAGGATCAGCAGCAGTTCAGTGAATGGTCAGTTTTTCAAGGTAGAATTCACTAAAAGTAGTCATTTTGGGCCTCTTTTGATGTTGCAAGCAAACTGAGGACATAGCAGATGCATCACGGTGGTTTGATGTGGCACTTGAAGCTTTTAGTGTGCTTATGAAAACAACAACTGCCACCTTTGAGAGCTTTTCCCTGTTTTATTTTGGTACTGTATAGGATGGGAAATTGCTGTTAATTCAAAGTTTAATCAGACTCATTCAGGGAATACATCCTGTTCAGACAGACTCCCTCAATGTTATATTATCAGAGGAATAACCGAGAGCTTCAAGTACTGTGTCTAATCTAATAAATTCTAGTCTGAAATCAAGACATTTGTTTCTGTCTTTATAAAATGACAGACACATGAATATTACAAACGTTTATATCTGCCTTACAGTGTACAGGTAGAAAAAAACTAAATTCTGTAATGAGAAAACATAAGCCTCCTGTAAGCTAAAAGCCTCTAAGGGTGATGAAATGTTACTGAAATATTTAAACACATCTACCAATGACATGCTAACTAGCTGATGACTATTTCTGATACAGGCCACTGTGGGAATATATGTTTTATGTTGCTGTTGCGGTCATATCAGTTGTTTTCTAAGAAAATCCTTCCTGCTGTCAAGTTGTTGTTTTTTTCATCACAATAACACAAAGATGCTGTGAATCAAATTCAGCGAGAGCCGCAAAGGAACAGATTCAGGCGATAATGTGCTGAGTCGACTGTTAGCTGACAGGATTTAACGTTATATAAACAGTGCCTTCTGTCAGACAAACTATTTTTTGGCACCAACACTTAACATGTTGACTTTTCTGTTTACACCAACTTCACACAAATAAACTATGCAATACAGCAGCGGACATCTATTTACACGAACATAATGAACGCTGCCATTATAGGTTGCTAAAGACCTTTATTCTGACACCATCCTCCATTTATTACATTAACTTCACCATGACTGCGAAAGATTAAAAAACAACTCTACTTTTATCCAGCTAACAGTTTTTTCTTTACAATGAACATTAAAGCTACAGCCTCACAGAGCAGCTAGGGTGGCCATTATCTAAAATAATGAATTTTAATTGAGTTTGATATATTGAAACAATGTAAACACCTAACCAACACTAATTACTTACCGGAAACCAAACCTTTTCAAGTTGTGGGGAAACAATAAGGCCTGAGATGGATTCTTATGAAAACACAATTGTAATTCAAATTAAAAATACTTCGCATTGTTGGCAAACAATGACATTTTGCGCAGCTTTGCACAATAATTTGACTTACTTTTATGAATTAAATCAAGTGCAAATTATGTATGACACGCCCACCAGACTCAAAGGAGGTGTCAGCTCACATAGTAGATACTGTTAAAATGAGTCCTGATTAGGAACCCATAGAAAGGATCCCTTAAAATTTTTGTAAAATTATTTTGAAGAATTTTGTTTCTCTGGACTTGAACTACCCTGATAAGTCTGTCATGTTCTTTTGACAGGAAATTATAGGTTAGCATTGAAGTGTAAAAGTATAAACATGGATGTGTAGAATTTTACCAGTTTGAGCACAACCTACACAGCCAAAAAGTATTTAGTCAGCCACTGATTGTGCAAGTTCTCCTACTTATAAAGATGAGGTCTGTAATTTTCATCATAGGTACACTTCAACTATGAGAGACAATGAGAAAAAAAAAAAAAAAAAAAAAAAAAAAAAACACAAATCCAGGAAATCACATTGTAGGATTTTTAAAGAATTTATTTGTAAGTTATGGTGGAAAATAAGTATTTGGTCAATAACAAAAGTTCAACTCAATACTTTGTAACATAACCTTTGTTGGCAATGACAGAGGTCAAACGTTTCCTGTAAGTCTTCAGCAGGTTTGCACACACTGTAGCTGGTATTTTGGCCCATTCCTCCATGCAGATCTCTAGAGCAGTGATGTTTTGGGGCTGTTGCTGGGCAACATGGACTTTCAACTCCCTCCAAAAATTTTCTATGGGGTTGAGGTCTGGAGACTGGCTAGGCCACTCCAGGACCTTGAAATGCTTTTTACGGAGCCACTCCTTCGTTGCCCAAGCGGTGTGTTTGGGATCATGGTCATGCTGGAAGACCCAGCCACGTTCAGCCACGATCTTCAAGGCTCTCACTGTTGGGAGGTTTTGGCTTAAAATCTCACGATACATGGCCTGTTCATTCTTCCCTTAACACAGATCAGTTTTTCTGTCCCCTTTGCAGAAAAACAGCCCCAAAGCATGAGGTTTCCTCCCCCATGCTTCACAGTAGGTATGGTGTTCTTGGGATGCAACTCTGCATTCTTCTTCCTCCAAACACGACGAGTTGAGTTTTTACCAAAGATTTCTATTTTGGTTTCACCTGTCCACATGATATTCTCCCAATCCTATTCTGGATCATCCATATGCTTTCTGGCAAACTTCAGACGGGCCTGGACATGTACTGGCACTGCAGGATTTGAGTCCCTCTCAGCGTAGTGTGTTACTGATGGTAGCCTTTGTTACTTTGGTCCCAGCTCTCTGCAGGTCATTCATCAGGTCCCTCCGTGTAGTTCTGGGATTTTTGCTCACCGTTCTCATGATCATTGACCCCACGGGGTGAGATCTTGCGTGGAGCCCCAGATCGAGGGAGATTATCAATGGTCTTGTACGTCTTCCATTTTCTTACAATTGCTCCCACAGTTGATTTATTCACACCAATTGTAGATTCACTCTTCCCCACCTGGTGCAGGTCTACAATTTTCTTCCTGGTGTCCTTTGACAGCTCTTTGGTCTTGGCCATGGTTGACTTTGGACTGTTTGAGGCTGTGGACAGGTGTCTTTTATACAGATAACGAGTTCAAACAGGTGCCATTAATACAGGTAACGAGTGGAGGACAGAAGAGCTTCTTATTAAAGAAGTTACAGGTCGGTGAGAGCCAGAAATCTTGCTTGTTTGTGGGTGACCAATTACTTATTTTCCACCATGATTTTACAAATAAATTCTTTAAAAATCCTACAATGTGATTTCCTGGATTTTTTTTTCTCATTTTGTCTCTCATAGTTGAAGTGTACCTATGATGAAAATTACAGACCTCTCTCATCTTTCTAAGTAGGAGAACTAGCATCAGTGGCTGACTAAATACTTTTTGGCCCCACTCTAACTGCAGTATGTTCAAGTTTTAAAACATGTTTGCAAGAAAAGACATTTTCACCAAATTCCTTAGCTTGGGAGGGTCTATTAAATCTTACATTACTTTAATTAATTTAAGTGGAAAACTTTTGGTGCCTTTGAGAGTGAAAATGAAATCTTATTTATTAATAAATGTGTCTCCACACACCCCTAAAATGCTTTCCCCCATTCCTCATCTAAAATACATCGACAGGAAAGTTGGTTGTAGGCACATTGAGATAATATTGTTTACATGTTGAAAAATGCCATTGAATTAACATTGTATAAGGGTCATGTCCATCTGCTGTAAAATTTTTGACTTTGGATCAACAATTTTATTATATAATTTCCACCCTTAACCATCAAGCAACCTTTCTGACCACAACTCAACTTTTGTTACCATTAGGTTGTGAAAGCCAGCATTTCACGATAAAAGCAGTTGTCTGTTACACACTTAGTTTTCACTAAGTAAAACCACTGATGTTGTCTATTTTATCCACCCTTCCATCTGTTTTTTTCTGTGTGCATGTTTCATCAAAGATTATTTAAATGAGAAGATGTCAATCTGGGAGTTCTGAAGCTCTTATGCGGAAGCACTAATTAGAACGTTTGGACTATATAGAAAGAAAAAGGATCGTAGTAAACACATAGCTACTCTCCAGCACTAGATTACATTTTACTCCTTTTCCTGTTACCTTGCCGGCTAGCCTCTAAGGAGAATCAAGCGTTTTCATGCTGTACACATGCAGAGTACAAAAGAAAATGTGTTTTTCATTTCACCTCAAACCTAATTCTAATTCATTGTGTGCTTTCAGATACTTCCCAGGACTCCTATCATTCACTATGGCACAAACGTATATAACACTGTTGTCTAAGGAATGATATTCTAGGGAATTATTGACATTTCAATTGAAGCCGTCTGGTTTGCCTAAGGGTGTTGAAAGATAAAGGAAAGTGCAACTTTGCTTCTTGCTTTGCATGACCACCTGTGTCCCGATCCCTGTGTGAAGAGTGACAAAGAGGTGACATGTGAGGAGAGTTTTGCCCAGATACAGCAGCATGAGTGGAGAGCTGATTTTGACAGCACCATTATTAATTCATTGGCGTGTTCATGAATCTTATCTATTGCAGTTTTTTTTCAAAGCTCAAAAGCCTCCTTCTTGGTTGGCATGTGTGTGAGCAGGTGCATATGTGTGTGTGTGTGTGTGTGCGTGTGTGTGTGTGTGTGTTTATGAATGTCCATGTGTATTTACTTCTAAAATACAAACACAGCAGCTCTGCAGAACCCGCAGGAAATTTACATCTATGCAGGTATTTTCAAGATGTTGAGGGCCCAGTGAGAGTACTCCTTTGTGCGTTTATGTGTGTGTATGCTCATGCAGATGTGTGTCCAGTGTGTGTATATACTCCATAGACATAATACATCTATATCACAGTAGTCTTAGTAGGGATCTTCTTTTTGCATGCAGTGCGTGTGTGTGTCTGACACACCTGAGGTTGTGAAGCCGCAGGTGTTTTGTCACAGTTTGTCAGGTTTGTCACCCACCCTCAGGCAGTACCTACTGGTCATTCTGCACAACTCAGAACTGACAGTCCTCCTTCCTTTGATATCAAGTACCAACTCCTCAGCACAGAGCACCACCACACAGAGGGGATTTCTGGTAAGATGAGTGGTGTATTCAGTTTAGAAATCTACCCTGAAGCCTTACCATTTCACTGCAGAATGCACACCGCTAAACACTCACATAAACACACATATGCGTACACCGGGGCCCCTCACTTTAAACTATGGTAATAATTCAAAGTAATTACCAGTGAGAGGTGTCTGAAAACTCCCTTTAAAGCAGCTTTTTTCTGCCAAACACCAGCTCACAGACATAATTACTGCAAGCACTCAAGGTACATTAATACTGGAAGGCTGAAAAGATTCACACACAGTATGCATACGGTGTATATGCATTCAATTAACATATTTTGTTTTTATATATGATAGTCTGGTGTGTCTTTTATGCAAAGACACAAAGTAAATGGTTGAGTAAAGCTCCGATATTGGCAGCAGGTATGGCAGCTGCATGTCAAAGGGGTTGCCATGGTGACTGGGCACAGTCAGCTCAGCCATCCCCTCCCTCCCTCTCTGTGTCTCTCCCTGACTTCATCTCTTTCGCTCACTTTTTGTGTTCCTGCTTATTTAGTCCTTTTGCAGTGGAAGGCGTTGTTTTACTGTTGTGGCCTTGTGGTCATAGCCAGTGAAAGCTTCAGGGCAGAACATTCGTAGACCTTTAAGGAGCAACATGATGCTGATCATTAATGTACAGGAACACGCCATCTCCATCCCATTCCTACTGAGATGACAACTCTGTGGGAAAGTGTCACTGGCTGTGGCATTATGCCTTCATGTCATGATGCCTTTTTCCCTCAGAGCACCATAATTTGGGGAAAAAAGACCAGCGCAAGCTCAGAGCAGATAATCACATCCTGACAAGAGAAATTATCATGTTCAGCAGCAGGGCAGGGCACTTGTTTGTCTGTGACACAAATGTCACAGTGCTTTCTGCTGCCCAGCCGACATGCTGGGGTCATCAGGTGCCTCTGTGTTAATTGCTTTGCCATGGACTTTGCGATTCCCACACGGTGCAGCACTCCTTTAAAACCTCCTGATATCGTGGTCAGCACAGCTCTATATCCTCAGGGAGTTTACAAAGCCCCTGGTTGCCTGGCTAAAACTCACTGCCTGATTCCGAGCTGGCCTTCACCCACATCATGTACGCAAAGGCTTCCTTTCCTCCACTGTATACACTGGCCTGTCATTAATTCTATTCACCATGGTCTTTAACCTGCTCGTTAACACAGTCGATTAGTGCAGAAGAGCTAGGACAGGCTAGGATGTGGCAGAGTATAATGGCTAAATGTCAGCCATATTCTCTCTGCAGTGTGAGCCCGTAATGAGAGCGAGGGAGCTCTGAAAATAGGAGCTATTGCTTGTAATGGGAGTCTCACGCAATGACTCAATGGGTTCTTTGTCTTGCTGAGCTCGCATACAGGAGCACGGTGACACACATGGGCACGCACACTCACACTGACGTTTAGATAGATAGCCCCACACACACATGCACTTGCATAGATTTTCATTTCCACTCTCGCAATGAGTGCTGGAGTGCACACACAGTGACTCAGAAAGTCACACACAGAAATGAAACGACACACATTCATTTAGTGAGCACACACACTCAAATATACCACGCAATACACATACTTTGAGTACATGAACCCTATTATGCACAGCTCCCTCACAACATCATATTAACGCAGCTCTCATAATCTCTCCAATTTTTTTCCTTTCGTAAAGAAGGGCGCAGCGTGCTAAGAGAGGTCTTTCTTCTTTTACAAATGAGGCTGTGGCTTACAGAGGACAGTGGGGAAGAACAGAAAGGTACAGAGAACTACCACAGAGAGTCTTCTGGAGCAGAATGCGTGGTACAGCTAGTCAGCCAGCCAGCGCATGCCGTCACTCCAATGTTGCTAGTGTCTACAGACAGCACAGTGTGTACCAAAACAGTCCTCTGTGCCTCTGAGACATAATTTGCACCTTGTGGACCCACTACATAAAAATGTGGTACAATGTTTTAGAGCACCAACAAAATCAGTCCTTTGAAAAGCTGCCCAGAGGATTAACGTCAGATCTACTGTCAGAATATGGCCTTGTATTGGGAGACTTTATGAAAAAACACCCTTATTTTTAGCAATGGTGGCCTCACAGAGAATCAGACGCTCCTATCCCAACTGGATTACTGATATATCATATTTGGCACAAGTTATAGTTTTTTCACACCACCACTTTTAAAGGATTTCTTGTGCTAAGAACATTTTCTCACCTTCAGACTGATTGAGAGAGGTGCTTATGCAAGGATAACGGTATTGAATAATATAGTCAATAGTTCCTCTGGTTGTCTACAAATCAACTTGCATTTGTTAAAAAAGATTTTCCATTAGTAAGTTTGAATATACCTACGGTTGATGTCATGGTCCAAGGATGACTTCATTATCCTGTTAGAGAACTCAAGTAGAGGAACACCTCCTGCAATAACATCCACACCTCAGAAACAAAGCTTGGAAAATGTTGCTTCAGTCAACAGTGTCTTGCTAACCACTCTACCAAGTAGATTGATGCTATGGTAAGCTAGATGCTAGGTTGTTGTTATTTTCTGCAATTTTTTTCTGCGGCTCAGAGGAAGAGGGGGTTATGGCAAACAGGCACAATCAGGATTTGTTTGTTTGTTTTGTTTGTCTCTCAAGAGTATTCATAGATGCCAGTCTGTTTCTGTGTTCAGTGCACCATGTTCAAAATATTGCTCCATTCCTTCCAATGAAAGTTGTTCACTGACTGCATACTGTATGCCAAGAAAGGTTTCAGCCTTCTGTGTTTTGGGGCCCATAGCAAATCCACATGCGTATCCTTCTCTGGCTGAAACTTTCCCACACACAAATCATACAAGAATAATATTCTGACAGGGCTTGTAGTTGTTTCTTGGACCTAATGGCTTAAATCTTGACAACTGTTATTCCTGAGTGTTTGTGATTATACATTTTCTGCATTCTAGAGCTGTTATAGCTGTAATGCTTTTGTATGTGTGTCTTGATGTAACTGAGAGCAGCCGGACACCACAGAAACTGGCTAGTTAAACAACCCCTTGAGTCTACACTGTGTTGTGTTAGGTGGAGGAATGATGGATTGGAGCCCTGCATCTATTTATGTGCTGCCAGTTATTGTCTGGATAGGAAAGGAATATATGTACTGGTCAGTCATACAGTTGGCTCACTACAGTCGCCTCCTAACAAACACATAAAATGTTTTTAGTGCTTGTTAGCTTCTTTTTTATGTTATGCGACCATTTTAGCTCTGTGAAATGCACTACATCCACTTGTTACAGTTAGTATTTCATACGTTCATACAGAGGACATTCATTCTACCATACTGTTAGTGTGCTCGTGATCTAACAAACCTATACCACTGGACACATGGTGGAATCACACACTATACAGACAATGTTAGATATCAGTGCCCAAGCACATCACATGCAATTTTGACTGTGGTCACTTGTGCTGTACCAGGGGGCTTGGCTGAGACTACTAGTTTGTGGTAAAGAAAGGTACAGTGTTCTAAGAGAAGTCTTTTGTCTTTTGCAAATTAGTTTGTTGCTTACAGAGGACAGTGGGGTAGAACAGGAAGGTACAGAGAACTGCCACAGTCTTTTGGAAAAGAATTTGTGGCACAGCTAGTCAGTATTCACCCTCACTCCCATGTTGCTAGTGTCTACAGACAGCACAGTGTGTACCAAAACAGTCCTCTGTGCCTCTGAGACATAATTTGCGCCTTGAGGACCCACTACATAAAAATGTTTGGAAATGCAGTACAATGTTTTAGAGCACTAACAAAATCAGTCCATTGAAAAGCTGCCCAGAGGATTAACATCAGATCTACCTTCAGACTATGGCCTCATGGTAGGAGACTTTATGACCCCAGTGAGAATCAGATCCCCCTATCCCAACTGGATTAATGATATATCATATTTGGCACAAGTTTTAAGTTTCTTCAAATCACTGCTTTTAAAGGATTTTTAGGTTCTTGGGCTAAGAACATTTTATACCCTCAGACTGATTGAGAGAGGTGCTTATGCAAGGATAATGGTACTGAATATAATCGTCAAATATTCCTCTGGTTGGTTGTCTACAAATGAACTCGCTGATGCCAAGGTTTGAGGAGGACTTCATTATCCTGTTAGAGAACTCAGGTAGAGGAAGACCTCCTGCAATAACGTCAACACCTCAGAAACAAAGCTTGGAACATGTTGCTTCAGGCAACAGTGTCACTGTTTTATTTAATGTTGAGATATTTTCTTGATTGATTCATTTTATTGATTGATATTTTATTTTTCAATCAAACAATAATTTCACCTTTGTGAAGACTGTTCTTGTCTGTAAAGCTTGCTAACCATTCTACCAATTAGATTGATGTTAGGGTAACCTAGGTGCTAGCTTGTTCTTCCTGCGGCTGTAGTCTGTGGCTGGAGAGGAAAAGGGGGTTACGGTCAACAGGCAAAATCATGATTTGTTTGTTTTGTTGTGGGACAAGAGAATTCGGAGAAGCCAATCTTTTTCTGTCACTGCGCCGTGTTCCAAATAGTCCTTCCAATAAAAGATGTTCACTGACTGCATACTGGACGAAAGGTTTCAACCTTTGGTGCTTGCCTGTTAGGTCACAAGCACATGACATGCAGTTCCAACTGTGGAGACTAGTGCTGTACCTGGGGCCTTGGCTGAGACTGCTTGCCTGTGGAAAGAGAACAACATCCTACTTCCCTTCCACCATCTGGAACATCTCCAGCCCAGCAAGCTTGTCTGAGTGAGGCATCCACATAAATTTGCCAAATTCATTGTTCAGCTGTAGGCAGTGATGACAGGTAAGGAGGACAATGAGGAAGACAAAAAAGAAGGAGTTGCAGCAGGTCCAGTATCAAAGGACCAACCTTGCAAGATATTTATGGAGGTGATTTCCAGAGAGGTAAGCTGATTTCTTGGCCACAATCCCCTGCTCATCCCCCTTTATGCTCAGCAGGACATATTTTCAAGGCCAGCCCACCTACTTGGACGGCTGCCATGCTGGGAGAACATGAGGCAGCAAGTTTGTCTTTCCTGGGGGCCTCCACACCAGTCGAGGTCCCATAATGACAACTCCATGGGCTGTTTTCCATCATCTCGAGGCTATTTGGCCATGATACACTCAACTCTGGATCTATCAAGTTGCTCATTTTATCCACAGCGTATGAAAGCAGGATGTGTTATTTGTCAGCCTTTTTGGGTAAAAAGGGTTAAAAAACCATCTATTGAACTTCAGTACATCTTTCCTCCCGACTTCTGGGCCTATTTCCTGCACGAGGCTGTATGCTGCTACTTTCAGCAGGCTTTGATTGTCAGATGGGCTGATAACCCTTCTGCCTCTGTTCCCAGCATCTGTCAATCACCATGGAGCCTGTGAGCCGCAAGAAGCATAAGAAGCTACACAGCCAGAAGGGAAGTGACACACAGAGAAATAATCAGAGACAGAAACACAGAAGTAGAAATCAACTTTGGACTCATTAGAGGTCCAGCAGGCAATGCATTGGCTAAACTCAATCGAACCCTGTTTCAGCATTTCTGATCATTAAACTAATGCCCAGAGTTAGGGATGGAACTCAGGCCCCTGTTGTCTCCATTAATCTATTAGTGTTTATTGATTGGTCTAGTTTCTTGCTTGGAGATAATCATGTTTCCCCACCGCACCCTATTTACTCTTCCTTCCTTTGCTGATTTGACAGAGTTGCTCGTTGCTGAGAAAGACTAACATGCACAAACTGTCACATACTGTTGTGTCCATACTCTGCTGGGGCTGGGGCTGCATCCACTACACATCATAGTCCTAATACTGTTGATGAGAGTACTGAGGCCTGTTTGAGCTACTAAGCAAAATTTATTTAACCAGTACAATGGTTTATAATGGAGAGTGATCAATAGGTTTTCAAGATGAAGTTAAACAAAGCAAAATTGGTTCTTTTGTATTTCTGTTTATGTGACTTACTTTCAAACAAACAGTAGGCCTAATTAATCATGTAGATTTGAATAACAGTAAGGTAAATTGATTCATTTAATTTATAGTACTTATATTTTTGCCTGAAAGTGACTGAATAGTTTTAAAATGTTTACTCTCTAATGGCCCAGTCACAACAGCATTTATAAAATTTCAGACAGAAATCTGTTAAAGCTGCATTAGTCAATATCTATATATAAACAAAGGTTTAAATGGCTATGTCTAGCGTCAAGGGAGTTGCTGATAGTGACAAATCCACAGAATAATATCCTCTGAAGCTGCAGTTCTCCTCAGCTCTACTTGTTTTGGTTTTATGGCCTGCCAATTTACTGTTTTGATTCACTGTCACCACTCTCATGTTTCTGGATTCAGAAGGCAGCTTTTTTCAGCTTTAATTAAATCTAAAAAAACACTTTATGCTACCTATCCAGAGCCAAACAGGCAGATAGACAAAGTTCTCAACTAGCTGGGGAACATAGTTGAACATTTAAAAACTCCTGAGGAATTTGTGGAGAGCAATACAGAGATGAAAGGAGAGATACTGGACTTACATTCTTCAGGCTTAGCTCCGTATTTGCTGGTTGTGTATATAGGAGAGTTTTGCTTTATTAAAACTTTATAAGGTGATAACACGTTAATGTTGTGTTTACAGTTTGTTCAGATGCCCCCAAGTGACCAAAGAAGTCTAGTAATCCAGTTGCAATTTCAATAGAATAACCACAATCTGTGGATTTACTTGCAGAGGCCAAGTTTGCAAGGTGCCTTAGCTTGAAATTCAATTTTGGTGAACTTTGACACAGATTTGCACTTTTGACCAAATGGTGTTTTTGTTTTACAGACTGGAGGGAACTGCACAGTCCCAAACCATGGACGATCATATTAACTCCCACCATCCAATTTTTGTATAACCCTCCTCTGCAGAATAAGAAGCAATGCCAATAGAGCTTTCCTGTGGCTTACACAGTAAATCTGTACCCATTTAAAACCATTGTTTATCTAAGATTCAACAAATGAAGAGAATATTGTCCTTTAAAGATACTATATTAATGTTCATAGAGAGCTGAAATGTTTTTTTACAGTATGAATAGATAATGAAAACCTTTTACATGCAACCCTACCTGCCAACACCTACTTCGAACAGGATTTTTTTCCTCCCAGCAGCAGCAGAGGGTGATTTCAGCAAATCAATGGTTGCACGCTGCCTTCATGATGCCTGCCCCTTTCATCAAATTCCAATGACAGGATTGTGAAAAACCCAGACAGGATTATACATACAAAGAGTGGAGGTGTAATGAGGTGTCAGAGGAAAAAGAAATAATTGTCAACATGTGTCAGACGCCCACCAGTAATTACGCAACAATATATGCATGTGTGCGTGTATATAAATGCATGTAAATTAAATTCATCCATATGTCTAATTATGCATGCATTTGTGTTTTATTGATGTGTTTGTCTTTTCTGGAGCATCTGAGGGCATCCGTGCATGTAGGGGAATGTGCACGCCTCTAAGCCTGTGTGTGTGTGTCAGTAATAAATGTGGCAAGAGGGAGGTGGCAGCGGAGAGTGATGGATCGTCTGTGTTCTGCGGGCTGAGTCTCCAGGGAAGGACACTGCTACATCCTACCAGGGAGGGACAACTTAGAGTAATTAGGTCACTGGTACTGGGAGGAGAGATTCCACCCAGCCACACTTTTAAGTGAGAGAGTGGCACAGAAGGTAAGGAGAAAGGAGAAGAGAGCGAATGATAAGCAGCGCGGTACGAAGAGTGATAAATAATGAGAATGTGGTCTATGTGAAAAGAGACACGCAGAGGAAAGCAGAAAAATAGAAGCAGAAAAAAATGGGAACAATAACAAAACAGGGAGCCGAAGCACAGTTGGCAAGAAATAAGCTGCTGTTTGGTTTCTTGATGCCTCCTAGAAAAGTGATTACAGGAAGCCATGGATTCGAGGTTTTTTCGTTTTGTGTGTGGATGGATTTCAGCCTGCATGGCCTCCTATCAGGAAGTATACAATATTCAGAAAAAAACAGCTGAGCTAACTCATGTGCATCCTCTTCTTCTGTTCTTCTTCCAGTGGAGCTCAACGGTTAAATCAGATCAAACTCTCCTTTAATGAACACAAAGAGGTGCAAAAGACCAGTTGGGGAAAACAATGGAGAGTCTTTAGGCAGCTTATGGCTTCTGAAAGGGAGACTCAAGAGGACAAGAAGAGAGAGGTAAAGATAGAGGGAAGAGACAGCAAGAGAAATGTGAGCGTTCTCTGCTGCTTTGGCAAGACTGAAAGGTCAGAGATTGAGTATTGTGTAAATCTATCACTACAACGCCGGAAGGCTAATACACCAGAGCTGGCTGCCACCCTGCTGCTTCTGGCCTTGCCTCCTACTCCAGTCTGTACAGGTCAACTGTCTCTTTTTTATGTTTATGAAGATATGCTGTATACGTAACTCTCTCATTTTGTTGAATTTGCATCTTTTGTCCAGGTATGCATGTTTTATCTACAGCTGCATCAGCCTCTTATCACAGTCTAAAAACAGGTAAATTCTAAATTGCTAATAGCCGGGGAATGTGTTTGCCTGCACCTGAAGCTCATTGCAGGCTGGGACAGGCTGCAGTTTAGTATGTCCCAATATTAGAATTATTAAACTCAATGATTAGATTTGATGTTTGGTGGAATGTGTAGTATGTAAGAAATACAGCCCTTAACAGCTGAAACATAAACTTCTAAAGGCTGTTTCTAAATTATCAAATATATTTTGGCATTTCTGTCATGCAATTTCTTGTTAAATTCAGTAGTGAATCTAAAGTTATTGTCTGGCATTTTTGTTTGAAAAACGACTTTAACAATGAATTGATCATTTAAATAGTTGCTAATTACAAAAGAGTTAAATATTTATTTATTAAGTTTGTTTGTTTTTTCCCACACTAAAAATTGCACAAGCTTTTAATGAGTATTTTATCGAGTCAGTAGAGGAGCTTGACAATAACTTTGGACAGCCTGGCTGGCCCATGGATAACACTATAACTGAAGAGAAAGACGGAGTATTTAAACTACAACAAATCACCAAAAATCAAGTTGTTATCAGTAAATTCAAAAATGATCTTTACAATCTGAATAATTCCTTTTTGAAGAGGCATTGTCATGTATTTTCTGAACCACTAACTCACTTGCTCAACATTTCTTTGTCTAGTGGACAGTTTCCAGAAATGTGGAAAAAAGCATGAGTGCTACCTATTTTTAAATCTGGTGCAGCTGAGCAGGTGGGTAATTACAAGTATCCTACCTGTCTTTTCAAAGGTTTTGGAAAAGATTGTGACAATGCAATTAATCAATCATTTAGAAATAAATAATTATCTCCACCCATTGCAATTTGGGTTGATTTTTACTTGTTGGAAAAAATAATATCATACATAGATATAGGAAATTTGGTGGGGGCAGTTTTTCTGGACTTTAAAAAAGCTTTCGATGCAGTTAATCATAATGCTCTCATTTCCAAATTTTTCTGGAAAAAACTTTGGCTTGGTTTAAATCATATCTTATTATCAATTACAAAACATCATCTTTTTAAATTGTAAAACAGGAATCCCACAGGGGTCAGTGTTAGGACCAATTTTCTTGCATGGCGGCTGGTCTCCAAATGTAGGAGGATGACGCATGTTTAGACGCATATGGTAAATCAGTTAACGCAGTGACAGATCAATTATCACTGGAGGCTATAGCCCGATGGCTACAAAATTCATGTCTGACTCTTAATGTAAAAAAAAACTGTGTCTATTTGTTTTTCCTCAGGTAGACAGTCAGTTTTGCAAAAGTCAAGATACATAATCAACATATAGAGCAAGTCTCAGAAGTTAAATATCTAAACTTAATGTTGGACCCTCACTTGAAATTTGATAAACATGTTAAAAATAATTGGGAAAACGATAAAAGCCAATTTATATATATTCAAATTAATTAGATATTGCTTAACACTTGATGCAGCTAAAACATTTGTTCATACAATGATTTTTTTCAGACATTGGTTACTGTGTTACCTCTTGGTCACAGGCTGGTATAGGTGTGATTACATCGTTGAAAGGTTTATATAATTGTGCCTTAAAAATATTAAACAAAAAGCCCATTAGATGACATCATTGTCACGTCCTAAGAGACCTGAACATGTTTTTTGATAATTATATCAAACGCAAACCTCATCATGAAGTGTTTGCATGGACAGACCTCTCAGGCCCCCTTTGAGATGGTATAGAAATACAACTGCAGAGAGTTGCAATATAACTTACAGGAAAACATCCTTTGGCCAGACTTCCTAAGGCAGCTGTGGCTCAGGAGGAAGAGTGGGTTGCCTGTTAATCGGAAGGTCGGTTTGGCTGTTTCACCAGTGTGTGAATGTTAGTTTCTGTTTGAGCATTTAGGCTCAGTGTGTGAATATTGAACGCGATGTAGTGGAATAAAGCGCTATGAGTGCTCGAAAAGACTAGAAAGGCGCTATACTAATATTAACTTTTCAGTCAAGGGAGCTAATATCTGGAACGAGCTGCATGGTGAGCTAAAATCATCAACAATTTAAAACTAAACTGAAGAAATTTTTAAAAGATAATCAGTTGTGTAGTCATGTGTAGCAATGGGGGTGAAGGGTAGAGGGAGGGATGGTTGGGTGGTATACATGTATGTGCTCAGTTGTTTTACTGTTACTATGTTTAATGTTTGTTGTATATGTAATGTTAAAATCCCTTCTAGGGACGGGCATTGGAAATTGGCAGAAACTAAAAATGCTGTGATGCTGTGCATTGGAAAATTGTTGTACAATTCTCTGTGTTTATAGCATCTGTCCCTATCAAATAAACTGAAAAAAAATGTTTCCAGCAGCACATTATTTAGCAGTAATAGCCATTTTGGACAAGCAGACAAAGAACACAGCAGTGTTTACAGAAACTCCAACATCATCAATAGCTAAATTAGAATTCATTCCTCCTCCAACTGGTCAAGTTGCAGTTTACAACCTGAAATTATTTACTGTGTAAAAGTAGCTATATAGAGCATAGCTACACAAATTGTGGTGCTTTTGTCTTCTTCTGGTATTTTTAGATGCAAAGCTTCTCTATATAGGGATATATAGAGTAGAGTACTGTATACGGAAACTCACTCACAGGATCACTGTTACCAACGGCACGCTCCAATGCGTTATTTGCAGTCACATGATTCCTGATGATGCTCAAAATTATATCATAAATAGGCAAGATGTGAAAGGCAGAATTGATGAGATGTAGGAAAGCCCCTACATTGATAAATATTGTTTACTCATTGTGTCCCAGTGTGTAGAATCTGGAATCACCCAAGTCATACTTAAATTATGGCTAAAAATCTATTTTGAGGTCACAATGACCTTTGACCTTTAAGTCAAAAGTGTTGAATAATGGCTTATGATTTCACAATGAAGTTGACTTTGACCTTTTTAGTAGAAAATGTAATCGCTTCACTGTTGTATTACATTAAACATCTGTGTGAATGTTGTTATAATTACTGCCTCAGTCATGTGTTATGCCAAAAATGTGTTTGTCAAGGTAATTTGGAGGTCACAGTGACCGTGACCTTTGAAAATCAAATTCTTATCAGTTCATCCTTGAGTTCAAGTGGATGTATGTGCCAAATTTAAAGTTCCCTCAAGGCGGTCCTGAGATATCGCTTTCATGATAATTGTACACAATGGACAGACGGACAACCCAAAAACATAATGCCCCTGGCCAGTGCTGTCGCAGGTGCAGAGCGCAAACATAAAAAAGTCATCTTCACAGTGACACACTGACAAGGAGAAATACCTCTGCAGCAAAGATGGGACCAAATAAAAAAGAATAATGATACATTTTCTGCAATACCACTTTAAAACACGTCACAAATGGTGGATATTTGAAAAAAAATTGAGTTTTGAATTTTAGGCATAATTGCTATTTTAATATTTTATTTTATAATTGTTACCCAGAGTGACCCACTGTGAAAAATGGGAAGGATACATGACATAAAGTTCCAAACCTTGATTCAAGCAAACAAACTCTTCCCTCTTTTACTTCTACAGCAATGTTCTGTAGCTCCCATTTGCTGATCTCTGTATCTTATCTTGCTCTTGTGTCCTTCACCTCTTCTTCTTCCATTATCTACCCCTCACATCTTTCCTCCCGTTCTTACCGTCTTCTAATTATTTCACCTGCACTTCTCGTCCTCCTGCAACTCTATCCATCATCTGTTCAACCAGCCCTGGGACCTTTTGCACTTTTTAACTGTATCACTGCCTTTACAGGAAGAATAAATTAAATAAATTTTAAATAAATTAAAACATAAATTTACAAAAACATAGTTTATCCAGCAGAACTTTGTTATTCTTAACATGTATTTGTCATTGCTTGTTATTGAGTTTCTTTTTTTCTTAATCTAATCCACTCATTGAATTTGCATAATGAGTAAAAAATGTTGAGAAGCAAAAACGCTCTGATTAGCTGCCGTGGTTTAAACATGCAATTAAATGAATTTTTAAACCACAAACTATACTGAGTATAGCAATTCATAAAGCATGCATGTTTTGTACTTTAATTGGGCTGAAAACCAGAATTTCTAAACAGGCCTTTTTACAACAAATGTCTTAAAAACAAGGTTCTACTGCAAGAACAGGATTTTATTTACTGGGTGTTAGCAAGTTTTACAGGCCAATAATGTAAGAAACACGAGGGTTCTTGCTGCTATCAAACTGTATGATTTAGGATCACCCAAATGTGAGCTGCATAGTCAATAAAATTCATTAACTCATGACTTCTGGACATGAATTGACTTTGTGTCTAAAATCAAAACCGGCTGTCAAACTTAAGATCTTAAAATTCACAAATGAAGAGAGGAATCCAATGAAATATACATTTATTAGGTTGTAATGCAGTTGATTTGCCTTTCTAATTTATGGGTCTTCGCATCGTAACTGGACGACATTTCAAGTATAATTCCCCACAGTAAGTATTTCTTATTAAAATAACATACTGCAATGCTTGTCTTAGTGATACAGTTTTTAATTTTAGACACGATTAATTAATAATAAACTCTCACTGCACTCTTAGACTTAAAAGCTTGGGGGGAGCAATGCTGTGACACAAATGAGGGCTGACCTGTCAAAAAAGCAATAGTTCAAATCCATTTTCTGCGTATGTGCGAGTCTGGAGAGTCACCTGTTGTGCATGTTAAATAACTTGATGTTCAACGCAGTGCTCGTGAGCCCCTCAGCAGTCATAGCAGGGACCACAGTAATCACATCCAGACCCAAGTTATTAATCATGCCTGTCTACCTCCAGGCAAACTTGCAATTTGAGAGTGTCAATCTAAAGAAACATCATCAATCAAAGTGGGACGAAAGCCTGGTGGAAAAGCTAATTAGTATTAGTAATGGTGAGGGAACTGTGTTTTTTAGCTGTCTTACGCAAGATTTCGTCAATGCACAGATCTCATGGTCTGTTCAAAAGGAGACAATCATATCAGGCCTTTGCCCGCCTTCTGCTCGGTCTGGTCTTAGCTGGCTGCACCTTCATGCCACTAGAGGCTGATCAAACAGTTGGTCTGGGACTATGTGTGAAGCTCCAGAGAATGAGAACTAAAGGAATCCTATTAAAAAGAGTGAGATCTAAACCTCTAGACAGTTCTCAGTATGTAGCTTGCTTTAATATGTTGTTTTGTTTCGGCTGTAACATCAGTCTATTTCTAACCAAAGACAACATTGAAGCACACTGACATTTACTGGTATGAATAATGTAAAATATGTGTCTTATCAGGTGTCTTAATTTGAAGTGACATGCAGAGTCACCAGTCTAGACCATGTCGTGAATGCAAGGGCGTCACTTTGTGTTGAAAAGTGATGGGGGCATAAGGGACTTGAAGATGTTCAAAAACTAGATGAAAAGATTTTTCACACTATTTTGAATAAATGTGAAATACTGAAATATATGAGTTGGGGTTCTGGTGGTTGAGCATGAAACACTTGATTTCCTGCATTCTGGAGACATTTTCTGCTCCAATTTAGGGTGGAAATGACTTCATTTATAAAAAGAGAAACAAAAAATTCAGCAGGCAGGTGGCAATTCATAAATAGAAAAATACATCAGAATATAATGCAGTAATCAGCAGCCTGTTACTTTTTTGGAGAAGCTATTTTTCAGAATATTTTTAATAAAGGCTTTCACAATTTCAAAATGTGGTGGGGACATGTGTAAATGACACCTATGATCTAGTGAAGATGCTTCATTCAGGTTTCGTAATATAATGTGTATTTATGTAGGCTACACTATGAAAATAATAACATTTTGTCCATCTGTTTTTACATATACACATACATGAACGAGACAAAATGACGTAAAACAAAAGCTAAAATCAAAGGTGGATCATATTAGCTTGAATCCCAGTTCACTGCAGCGTTTGTCAATTAAAAAAGAATTAAGCGATATCAAGGCTTATCAAAGACAAACAGTAGAAGTGGTCACAGGCTCAAACTATCCTACAGGGATAAGATAAAAATAAACCATGTGCATTGACACTGCTAATAGACATGCAGCATAACATTACCTACCTTTGTAGCTGTGTTTGCAATAGTGATGAAGTTCCTATTCCAAAGCTTCAAGGATAAGGGTGGTGATATTTAATTTTTTGTTACTGTCTTCAAATCGAAAAAAAAGACTAAAACCAATGATGATTTTCTGCTAACAAGTGCTGTCTGTGTAGCCAAACACTGAGATAGCTTATTCCTCTGAGCCATAGCTCCATTGTTGTCCAAAAAATATTAAAAACACATCAGTGAGCTGCAGCGACATGACATGTTGAGTAGTTTATTTTAAGTCAAACCCACGTACAACGTCCGGTGACAGCAACCCATTTTTAAAATCCTCCTCCACTCAAAAATGTATTTTTCTTATTGATACTTCACTTAGATGTTTGAGCTTCACTGAGTAGTATGATATATTTGCTGAGTTTGAGTAGAGGGTTGTTTTCACATTCATCTGCTGAAGGAGGACATTTTTTCTACACTCACCTTAGATCTGAGTTTACTGTAAGTACGTGTAGAGAAGAACCATACCAGATACACAGTATTATTCCAAGTGAGTATTTTTATATGTCTCAAAACATGTATGGAGGGATTTACTTGTTCAGCAGGAACAAGTGGGACTTGGGCTGAGTGTCACAGACAGGGCAGGGAAGTCAAAGTATCAAGAGATGGATAAACACATTGGTGGTTTTACTCTTTTAACGCGATTTGTTTACAATAAGAAAAATACAGAATATTTCCTTATCATTTAAGTCCCTTTTTAGGAATGTTTTGTCCTGTATGTTATTCTTATATATATTCTTATGTTATATAAAATATAACATTCTTTGTGATTTTTTCTGTGCAGACAGAAAACAAAAAGAAATCGCTTCTCAAACAATTCTGTTTTTAACACAGAGCTGGTCAGTGCTCCTTTCAGCTTAAAAAGGTCTCGTAACCTCACAATTTCTGACCGGAATTACTCCAGTCCCCCATCTTTTGTGCTGCTATGCCTACACAAAATTAGACTGCAAACCCTCCATTTTCATCGACCCCCCTTTTAACCGCCGACTCCCCCCTCCTCATTCTGTTCCATCAACAACTATCAACATCCCTTCAATGAGCTGCTTCCCTCTCTCCTCAGCAACTTGTTTCAGAACATGCTGATCCAAGGATGGGTAATGAGGCACAAACGGACGATGGGTCACTATGGCGATCGAGCTGCGGGAGGTAAAAAAAGCCTCCCGGGTTTCTAACAGCTTGTCACTCTGATTGACCTGTGGCCCATTATAATCTCTGAATGCTTTGGCTCACCTCACGGCTCACCTGGCAGAGCAATACTCTTTCTCTTTCACTCTGCCCTCTACTAATCCCTCTCTCTTTCCCCCGCCCCTCTAATCTCACCCCCCCAACCCCTTCCTTTTCTCACTCTCACACTCATCCTACTCATCCATTCAATTCACCCCAGCAATTCAATTTCATTTCCTATATTAGCGCAGGACAAGAAATGCTTATCTTGCCAAAACATGTATATACGAAATAAATGGGAAAACATAAAACAACAGGCCGTAAATATGAGCAAGGATTAAAGTTGGTAAGCCATCATATTTACTCACAGCCAAAATAAGTTTTGCAACAAAGGAATTCATATTCATGAAGCCATATGTGCCACAAGAGCTGGACGTCAGTCCCTTGGCTGTAATAAACATGTTACCTTTTACATTTAGCTTCATCAGATACACAATCAATATGCAAATGATTTTTTAGGGATGTAATTCTGCCAAAAACTCAAGATGCTGATCTAAGTCTAGTTTCATCTTGGAACAGGGCCCCTGTCTCTCCACAGAGAGTGCCAGGCAGGCTTTTAATGCACTTCACCTCCACTCACGTATCAGCGTGCACACAAACACATAGACGGATGCACACAATATGCTACAAAGCCCCCTAGCTGGCTTCCAAATGCCAAATGTCTGCCTAATAAATACAAAAAACCAATGCATTAACACACACATAATGACATGCAGCCACTTCCTTGTGTATTTCACTGACATCCTTCCACATTTACACATTCGTTGACTAAACACAAACCAAGGATACATGTGTCAGACTGTGGTCTTGCTCAAATCTACCTTATTGTTTACCTGCTCTGCTGTATGGGTTTCTAATCCTTTATACTCCACATATAATTTTTTGTAATAATTTGACTGTCTGTGTGCTTCTAGTCTGGCTCTTTATCATTCCTCATACACTCTTAAGCCCTGGCAAAATCCCACCACTTGCGCGATCAGGTCCTGTCCCACTGTACTTGCGGTGTGTTGCCGGCCTTGGCCCTACACCATTGCAGATGGGATGCAAGAGAGAGGAGCCATTACAGGTATGTATGAGCTTTGAAATGGTAAGAAGCTCTGTTTATATTGCAGTGCAGATGAAAGTGAGCCATGAGGAGATGCACAAGGCCGAGGGGGAGGTGGGGGTGGCAGGGGGACGTGTATGTAGAAGGGGAAGGGAGGATAAGAGGGGGCTTTTTCAGCAGCCAACACCTTACCTACACCACTGCCACTGTTCCCTGGGAGGATTTATTCCCGATATCTGTTTGCATCCTTCTTCTTATCTCTCTTTCTCTATTGCTCCTTTGATAAAGGATAAAGAACATGAAACAGGTTCACGTAGAGGTTTTTTGAGAGGTACAAAATGCATGGACATCCAAAAAGGGGTCTGTAAATGGCTATGTTCAGCACAAATCTATGTTCTCCACATTTTAAAACCTACATAATTATGTATGTGTGTACTTATGCGCAAGTGTATCTGTGAGAAGCAAGAAGGAGAGCGCTGTAGCCCCCTTCTCTTTATTTACACTGCATTGCTATGTTTTGTTACACCGCACTGCCCATTCTCCCCATGGGGATCATTAAAGTTTCATCTTTCTGTACCTTATTAGATATCCTCAATCACAAGAGCATTGTAGAAAAATAATTCCATAGTGATGTTTGGCGAACATATTGATTTTAATGAGCCAGAAAGTATCAGTATACTGTAAATGGTTTAAACGAGAATTTCAAAGCTTCTTTTCATTGATTTTGGTTGATTTGTTGTTATTTTTTCAGACTCATTCTGATTTTGTGAAAATGTTCCAATGCACAACACACAGAATTTAAGTTGTATGAGTATTGGCCATGAAAAGTATTTTAGTTCAAGTGAATTTAAAGTTATTTAAACTGTTATTAATTAACTCAGAATAAATCCCAACTCACCTGGTCAGACAGCTGGGCTGGGCCAGCAACATGACATCAAAGCACTGCTCAGAGCAAATACAGAAGCGAAGCTGGGGGAAAATAAAAGCTTAACATGGGAAAAAGCCTAAAAGCGAAATAACGCAAGTTGTGTGTGTGGACAAAACATGAATAATGGATAGCAAGTAGAAATCATGCAGATGAGAACAAATAACAGACTCCCAAATAAGAGCTGCATTTAAATAGACAATATGAGACACATAACTGAAGAAGATTTTTAGGATGCGGTGGCACATACTCATGCATTCATGTGTACCAAACGGAGGAACCATCTCCTGATGTCTTTGACAGTAATGAGGCAGAGGCAGAGTGTTGGATTTGAGGAGCAGAGCCTGCGAGCAACAGACAGGCAAGCAGAGCATGTCAAATCACCCTTATGTGGGACACAATCATTATGTCACCACAGACTAATCTGGAAGCCACAAATCGCAATTGGTCTTTTGGCAAAACAAGGGTCAGTGGCAGATGGGTAGAGGCTGGAACTGTGAAAGTAGCTGCTAGCCACACAAACACAGTGACTGAAACGCTAACCTCATTTAAACCAGTTTCTTTTTGGCTCCCGAGGGCTCAACCTAAGTTCTAAGCCTATGTAAATTTAGGCCAGGCCAGGGGAGACCATGGCTTCAACGCCTTTGGTCACTGGAGGGTCGCTTGCAGCTGTCACAGTGTGTGCATCAAGCGTTAAAAATGCATATTTGCTGCAGAACTCAAGAACATTGAGAGAATGTAAGTGCACCAGAAGTAGTGACTACGGATTCTGTACAGTGTTTTGGTGCAGAGACAGAAAAAAAACACAACCTGAAGGGTAGGAAGAGAAGACATAATATTTTCAGCATTTTTTAACATGTCTTCAAGCACTAAAATACTTTCCTCACTTCTTTCTGAATAAGTGACGGTGACAGAAGAAACATTTACAGTCAAGCTGTGATGTAACAACAAATGTTACATTTTCAGAATAATATGTTCTGTAAAAATAGATATTTAAGAAGAAACTAGGCTTCCCAAGTTTTGTAAATTGATCAAGTTTGACTAAACTGACTTTGGTTTAATTAAAAATGCACATTTGCTGCCAAAAATCTTGAGAACACTTCAGTGATTATTTCAAAAAGGCACACAGTAAACATAATGTTGGTGTTGAGCAGGTAGTGTACAGTGGATTTTTAAAACTTTAGCGTTAAAAACAGCTGTCTGCTGCAGCTTAAAACCACTTGCTTAAAGAGATCATATAATGCTCATTTTCATAATTTTATTTAGTGGTTGTACCAGAAAAAGGTTTACATGGCTTCATTTTCAAAAAACACCATCTTTTTGTCAAACTGCACATTGCTGCAGCTCCTCTTATCACTCTGTGTGCTAAAGGCTCCATATTAGCTACCCAGTGAGGCATTTCACTTCTATTAGATCTTTGTTGAGAGTTGCAGATGTGCAGCACCTAGGTAAGGACTACTAGCCAATCAGAAGCAGAGGGTAGGTCCTGACAAGCAAGGTAGTGTGATCCAAAACAAATCTGCTGCAGACGGCAACCATGACTTCGGTTCAGCCATTCATGATCCCGAAACACAGGCAGAACAACCTAAAACAGCTTGGCAAGCTAGACTGGAGCAAGACGTTTACTTTATGTCCACTGACTCTGGCTCTGGAACAGCCTGCCTGAGTCAGTGAACTCTTTTAAGTCCCTTCTTAAAACATACTTTTATAGGAGAGCCTTTCCCGATCTTATTTGACTTTATTTTATCCCTTTTATTTTATTGTATTTTACTAATTTTGTATTAATTTTTCATGCTCTTATCTTGTTTTTTTTGTATTATTCTTTACACTTGTTAAAGCACTTTGTAACTTGTTTTTGAAAAGTGCTCTACAAATAAGGATTATTATTATATTATTACTGACTGCCTGAAGGGTTTCTAACGTTCTGTAGGGAGGGTGGGGTTGAGGGGAGGCAGCGGGTAGACATCTTTTCACTGCATGCTGCAGCTCAGTGTGTTTCTCCACCAGTTTTTTTGGAGGCTTGCTACACTAGCAGCTATGCGAGTATTGTGACATTTGTTAAATACACAGATAGGCACAGATAGGTTAAGGAAGTAAAGGCTGGACTACAATGGAGCTGTTTTCAGGCAGTTCAGGAGCAGTGTTTTCTGTGGGAGATGGGGACTCCCTTTGGGGTGGAATTTGGGCTTTCTCAATTTGCAAATCTATTACATGCCCAGAAAAGACACATAACACAATAAAGGAAAGGGAAAAAGTCAAAAAACATAATAGAAATAATTCTTAGCAACAGTTCCTTTGTAACCTTCAGCTGATCAACAGTCAATAAACAACATAGATGTAATCTCAGTATGAGATCCACTGCTATGTGAACAGAGCCCCCCAAAATAAGCTGCTTTTCCATTATAAAGTAAAGGCAACATGGGCTAAAATTACCAACAGCTTTGGGCTTCGTCTTTGCACCTGCTGATCCACTTGTATTTCTGCCACACAAAATGTGGCCCTAAAATAAGGCAACATGTGGCACAGATGTTGTAATCTTAATCCTGTTGCAATGATTGTAAAAGTGATGTTTTACAAAGTCCACTTTATATGTTACTTTACTGGTTACTTGCTTACAAAACATTCCAGATAATGTTTTCTAATGATAAAATGTATTTTGTGTACCGTACAGTATATGGCCATAATAACTCTGCATCAGTCCACATACTCCCTGTGGAATCTAGAGATAGGTTCTCTGATAGGATATAATACCATGTGATACAGTAAATTGATTTGCATACGAGGTGTTATGGTGTGAATATAAAGGTTGATTTGTCACATTTGTACTGAAATACAACTGCTGCTTTACTGAACGCTCAGTAAAGAAAAACATTATTTAGCAAATGGTTTTCTCAGGCACTTCAAATTCAGCTGGAGTCACACAGGTAGCTACAGTGGACTGTGGTGCCTCACCCCTGTATGATGAAAGCATGCATCACACAGTCAACTTCCCCTCCTTGGCAGCTAGAGGACAATCTTTCCCACACCCCCAAAAAAGACATGAGAAAAACGTTACATAACAGTGAAGCTAACAGGGGAGGAGGGGGAATCCTCAATATTTAACACCTCTCATTCCACATTCACTTTGACTCAGACCGAGGACTAACCTTCTGATCTCCCCCATCAAAGCTCACTCACAGTCACCTCACATCTCCCTCTATCCAAGTCTAATCGGCCCTGATTGGCTTATGAAAACCCTAATCATTGAAAATTACTTATTATGTGATGCCGGTATGTGTGGGTTCTGAATAACTTTGAAATGGTGATCAACTGAAGGAGGGTTTTTCTGTGTGCCTACTTGATTTGAAGTAGCTGTGTGCAGTCACTCTATATAGATGTGGTTTTGAAAGCTAATGAGACAGAGAAGACTCGTCTCCTCAACGGGGAAGGGGGCAGCCAAATCTCTGACAGAAAAACGCTACAATTTTCCTATTCTAACCTACAGGGACATAGCAAGCTTATGGACTGTATGGTACTTCATCCGTGACTTTACAGAGAGCTTGAATGTTGAATGATTTTCAGTGGTATCTAATATGTTACATTGACTTATACTATGTCTGTGTTGACAGTGAGTTAGTGACCTTATCACCTTTTAGTTTCATCGTCTATTCCTATAATTTGCTAAAGGCAGCCACTTAGAATGTGTCCATGCACTCAACTGTCAACTTGTGACTTTATCTTACGTGATTCCATTTTACTGTCTTATGGTAGCATGTACTATAGATAATTTTTTACCTTTCTTGTGTTTTGTTTCTGCTATTTAATAGTGGGATTACATTATTCATTATGCTTAATATTTTCGGCCACCCTAGCGGCGTGACTCCATGGATGGCAAAGTCAGTCGGACCCTCTGCATTGCTCCAGCCCCAAATCCCAAGCCCTGCCATCCTCAAGCTGTCCCCCAGATGCCATTGGACTTTTTTCCACATCACTTGACCTTTCACACCTAACTACACACCTGTTCTCGTCTCCCTCATCTGCTCTGCAGTTACCTGGCCTACTCCACCCACTCTCTCACTTGTTTCCACATTCCCTCAGCAGCCCTGCAGATACTTAACTGGACCTTTCCTACTCATTCCTTGCCAGATTGTCAAAGTTGCCACTGAGTATCTGATCTGTTCTGTTTTTTTTTGTTGTTGTTGTTTTTTTTTTACCTGTGCTGGATCTACATGGACTTTGACCTGCTGCAAAGTCCTGCCTGCCCCTCTAAATTTGTTTGCCTGTTTGGACTGTTTTGCTGGTGTTGACCCTTGTCTGCCTCATGATTTTGTAAGCCTATTTATTGTCTCTGCCTCAGTAATTGCTTGTACTCTACCAGTCAGCCTGCACTGTCTGCATTTGGGTCCTATGTCTATTACCCCCATGAAATCCTTAACTTCTTGATGGATTGCCATGAAATTTGGTATCGATATCCATGGTTCCCAAAGGAAGGATCTTAATGACTTTGATGATACTTCGGACTTTTCATTTAGCGCCACTAGAAGGTCAAAGTTTTCACTTATCCAGTGAAATACCTCAACAACTATTGGATGGATTGGTACATTTTATATACAGAAATCAATGGTCCCCTGAAGATGAATGCTAATGACTTTGGTTATCCTCTGACTTTACATTTAGCGCCATCATCTGGGCAGAATTTAAATCTGTGCAATTCTTTGGGTTTTATTTTGCATGTACTGCTCACTAATGGTAACAGTTTACTTTAGTTCCCCCTATTTTGCATTTCCCAGCAATATACTAACATGTAATAAATAGTTTATACACAAACTACCATGTAGTTGTAAATATGGGCATTTTAAGTGTTATATAAAGTAAAAACAGTATTGTCAACTATTGAGTTCTCCTGTGAAGACACAATTTGCATTCTTTCAACTGTATTGTCCTATATTGCCATTCATTATCTTATTATACACTTATGGATGTCTGTAGCCCTTATTAGCTAATGTTAACATGCTAATGTGAACGTGTAAACTAAGATGGTGAACATTACACCTCCTAGACATCAGCCTACTTGTCATTTTTGTCATCAGCATCGTTAGCATGCTGATGTTAGCTCAAACACAGCCGTGCCGAAATACAACCTCACAGTGGCTGTAGATACTTTGTCTTGTTTACAGTTTCATCTTCTCTGTCTGTAATATTGCTCTAGGACAGCAGCTGTTTGATCTACTGGCCTTGTCTTGCATGGTGGCATTTCAACATCTTATGGTGTCACATAATATACTCTTCATGTCTTAAGTAAATAGTAAGCATAGGCCTAATTATATTTTTATTTTTATTTTATCTCCTACAGAGCCACCTTAGTGTTGCTGGTTCCAATACTGGCCGAGTTTACAATGACCTGACCCTTCATTATGGTATTTTGATCTTCTATGACATTCTTATAATACTGCAGTCTGAGTACTGCTGGGATACTTACAAATGGCACCCTTCCCAAATTAATTATCACATTAGCTGTTTTCTGTCACGAATAATACTTCCACCAGTGCTGTTGCCTGTCATTTACCACAGAATATTCTGTGGAAAACTGTTGCTCAGTTAAAAACAAAAGACAAACACACACAAAACAACAGGGGCAAGAGGTGCCCGAAACAGATGGCTGTTTTCTCTACATAAGTAAATTGACTATAAATTAAATTCAGTTCCCCAGTGTGTGTGTGAGTGTATGTGAGAGAGACAGAAAAAGGGAGAAAATGTACATCTGTGTTCATCTTATATATTATATGGAGCTGGGAGTCACACTGAATTAAGTTAAATTGAATGTTTCTGTATCACATCACTGCCAATAAAGCTAATGCTAAATGATTTCTCTTTAACTATTGGCAGCAATTTGCTCATGTGTATTAGCTTGTAGGATACTAGAGGCTATTGGTTTCCCTCTTGTCACTCCAACGTATTTGAATTGAATAGTGATTGACAGAGCGAGGAGACTAGGAAACGGGAGAGAGAGAGAGAGAGAGAGAGAGAGAGAGAGAGGGGGTGGGTGGGGGTGGGGGGTGAGCCTATCCGGAGGAAGAAGCAACTAGGGAAGAAGCCTCAGCAGTTGCATTTGCCAAAGCGGCTCCACATAGCCAGCAGCCTGCACTCCTAAGATTCACCTTTTAAATTTGACATGACAATTTTTGAAACCATTTTGAGCCACATTCGTTCTGTCTCTCGCGCTGTCTTTGTTGTGATGGACACGCGGCTGGAAATAGGATTTCGTTCAACGTAACTTGAAGGCAGCAGCAGTTGTTGGACCGGCGTTTTTAGTGCCTCCTCGCAGCGGATTTACAAAGCCTCTCCGGAGCCTGCGATGATATTCAGCACCCTGGACAGAGACTAGAAGCATTTCAGCACGCTGGACAGTCATTAAGCGTTTCATCAACCCGGACAGAGACTAAAAGGTGCGCTGAAGGTAAGCCGGCAGAGTTGAACTGCAGCTTTTCGCCTGTATCTTCTTGTTAGTCGGGAAGAAAAAAAATCACTCAATACCACCACAATATGTTGAACGTGCTACGACTTATCGCAAGACTGCTTTCGGAGAGAGACAGGGTAGATACATGAGCAGCTACAAATGGGAATAGCCTAGGCTGGGTTAATTTATTTCAGTGTTTTAAGCAGTTCAGCCGAGTTTGTTAGCCTATGAGTTTAAAGGGAAAATGTCATCAGTGCTGCCACTTTCTACCGGGCTAGTTTGTGATTCATGAGGTGTGCTGTGGCAAAGGAGGCTGCAGTAATCTCTAAACATTATTATTATTATTATTATTATTATTATTATTAGCCCTGTGTTTCTGTATAAGGCGAGCTTTCGTTCGCTCTCCGTCAGTTTTATTTAAGGCAGCTCTTTATTTTGAAGAGTCAGCGCGTGCCCAGGCAGAAGTGGCTCGTGCCTCCAGTCTGCGCGGAAAATCAGCCCATCCATGTTTTGAGGCCCCCACGACCACCACCCGACACACACACATATGCTCACACCACCCCCAGGGCACGCGGCCAGCAGCCACTAAGAAAATATATAACCCCCGCGAAGCCCAGTGCTTTCTCACCACACCGATATTTCAGAATGACTATCGGATAATGATCACGAGAGAGGTGCTGCTGCCTTTTAACCTATGCATTGACATTGTATAACGTTTTTTTTTGCGATTAATTGCGTGATTTAATATGTGTGGGCAGCCTGTGGGTTTAGCTTTATTGGCACTTCATCAGGAAACATGGTTGCTGCATGGACCTTTGAGGGGCCTGTTTAACCAAGTGAGTCCAAAAGTTGATCTTACAGGTCTGTCCATTATAATGCTTAAAATGTTTGACAAATATAGGTATGTGTCAAGATGTTTTGCTCAAATGATTAGGGAATCTAAGTTTATGAACATTTTCTGCTTTTCTTCGTTGGACATTAAATAGTTGGAACTTTAGTAGACATTTTTCACTTTCACTTATTTCTAGAGGTTTGTTTTTTTTTTCATTTCAAAATGTGAAAAAAAATGTTAACCCCTTCTGGGTGGTGCCCTATGTGGCCATCGATGTTGTTTATTGGAAGTGCCGCCATCTGACCAAATGCTTAATCGACTGATCAAAAAAATTATAAACATAATAATCGATAATGAAAATACTCATTGGTTGGATCCATAGTTATAACCCTAATGCCTCATGTGTTGGTCACACTGTCACACTGAAGGACTTACATCCTTGTAATCCAAGCTGCACATTAACTGGTGCTGGGATTAGACATTATTTTGACCTTTTGGTTACCACACCGATGCTTGAAATTGATGTGGCCACACAGCTTCCGTTTTCTCGCTTGCTCCATGCAGCACTCGAACTGTATGCTGCTTTTGCACAAAGAAATTAATTCTGAAAATGTAAAGGGAGAAAAATGCCCATGTCAGGCCTGTTTGAATAAGAGGTGACCCCCATGCATTTTGCCCGCGGCATTCTAACAGGCTCTGATAGCCACACACACATACACACACACACACACACACACACACACACACGCACGCACACACAGACTGTAAGCATACACACACCCTGACTGTGTAAACCCAGTGATGTTAAGTCTTGGTTTTGAAAGCCTTGATTTTAATGATGTTCATTAGGATTTTGATTACACTGAATGTGTGATAACTCTCGGCTCGGCGTTAAGTGTGTGTGATATGTTGACTGAGACTGTGAGTGACAAGAATTTGGTGGGAGGAAGCAAGGCGTGTGAATCATAGCAGGGATGTTGCCACAGGGTTCCACTCCAGTGTCCTTGTAAGAAAGAAAGCACATTTTGATATGCCAGTTTTGTCTCTGGGTTATTAAGCTCTGGGCACTAGTGTATAGAAACTGCTGCTCTATATCATGGAGATGATGAACTAAATGCAAATTAATCTTTCATGCTCAATTTATTATCCAATAAACAGACTATGAATTTGAATTAGAATAGTGGCCCTACAGAGGGCAGGCCACACAATTGCCCGTTACCTCTCTCTAAACTGCCTTTGCCTAGTCAGAACTCCAAGGGTTGGATAGCAAGTCAGACACTGAATTCAGGGCATTTATGTGGAGGTGTATCTCGTACCATAAAAGCAAGGCCACTTTAACAGTCATTTGCCACCCAGAGGGTTACCTCTTCACTTGTGCACTGTCTCAAATTGTGACTCACTGAAAAACATGACACAACACACAACCTTGGCGTCATCAGTTACGAGCCCCCATTGCCATCCAGGAGAAAGCAGGATGATGGGCTCTGCTTTAGATTTTCACATTACATAGATTGAGTTGCTTTTCATGAGTGTGCACTTTACATGTTCACTGCACAGTGGATCATGTTACTGCATGCCTGGAATTCCATTTATGGGCCTCTTAAAATCCAGGCCCCTGCTAGTAACGCAATTAAATTCAACACTGCTACAACTACATGGTGGGCCAGTGTGAAAGCCAGAGAGCAGGCCGAGGCAGTGAATGCCCACTCACCCTCCTCACTCCACAACCCCTCCCCCTCATCCCGTCGCATAGTGAATTGTGGTCAATTTGAATGATCAACCGAAGACAATCTGGGAGGCAATGTCTGTCGCAGAGAATATTAGGCTGCAATGAGCCGCACCAATAAAAAGTCTGTGTGTCCGGAATAGTCAATGTGATTTTTCACTCCCCTGTGTGTTGTAGCTCCCTTTAGCACACATAGAAAGTAGAAAAATTAAAGTGCTCTGTCCGTGCTGTGCTAGACTCTACTCTGGGCTACGCTAAGCTGTATGGTGCTGTGCTGTGCTGCGCTGTGCTGTGCTGTGCTGTGCTGTGCTGTGCTGTGCTGTGCTGCGTTGTGCTGTGCTGTGCTGTGCTACGCTCTATGTCATTAGCTGAAACACAGCTGCTGTTCCATCTGATGCAGTAAGCACTCAGCTCATCTCATCGGTTCTCAGCCACTGGTTTTCCACTTCAGAATCACTGTGCTTCGGAGAGCTATAATCTTACTGACATAATGGCGTCCACTCCAATCAATAGCCAAATGGCAGGGTGAATCAATAGCTACCATACTCTACAATAACGTGGCCTGGGAGTGGCATAGGGGAAAGCAGCCTGCAACCATCACATGTTTAACTCTGGAAACTCTTTGAAAATATACTCCTTAATTATGGATCAAAAATACCAACCTTGTTAACGAGCCATGTATTATGAATTGCTGCATGATCTATGCTAATGTAAGCACAGTTGAAAAAAAAACTGGCACCTCTTTGCTTGCTTGCTTGCCTCTCTCTCTAATCACTACACATGCAAATGCACACACACACACACACACACACACACACACACAGTATATGCAACCAGAAGCACAAAAGTAAAACCAAAACTGAGATATAAAACTTTACGTACTTACAACAATAAGTATCTATGATTGGTCAAATAAAATATTCACTCTTTTTTAACATTTTGGATCCTTCTCATTGGCACACTTCTGCACAAACCAGGGAATTTCAACATTAGGCAAGAAGGCAGTGTTCACACATCCAACTTATTCAGTTAACGGGTTGTTGGTGTTCCCTGAGGAGCCAGAAAATTCACTGGCTTTTTAAGTGTTAATCAAGTGTTTATCCAAGCCTAACTTAAAAGAACTCTAAGATAAAACATTTTATATGTAACAAGGCAGCAGTGAAAACATTTCTGCAGTTTTATCTAAGAGAAAACAGCTAGTGTTTTACATCCTAGAATAAAGGTCCCTTAAACTATCCTGCTGTTTGAATTTTTTTGTCTGCAGCATCCTCAGAGATAATATTATGCACAGCAAAAACAGGCATAATGGTTTTGGCAACAAATGGAAAAGGTAACCAGGTAAAGAGCTCAGTTACTGCTGTTATTCCAACAGAGATGCAAATTGCCTTGAATGGAAGATAAGAAGTTTATCTTTCTGTCGGTACCGCACTTTAACACGGCAAGAACCAATGTGTGATTAGATCCAGCTTTTTTTTTTTTAAATCAATCCAACCCCAAATGGCAGTTTCTCTGGTGGAGGGCAATTTGGCAATCTACTCAGCATCTCATCAAGCAGAGTTTCAATAGCCACACTGGACGCTTATGAATCAAAGACTTTAAATCTTTAAAGAGTGTGAAGCTGGAGGAGAAAACAAATATGCCAATGTGGATTTTGACTTGTCACTGCCAGTGTTGAGTAAGACAGGTAGGTGTTGGTGGTATCATGAAATTCTGCACCATCTGTGTGGTGGTTGGATGACATTCCCACAAATGTCGCCATATAGGTAGCTGCTTGTGCTGTTCCACACACACAAGCACAGACTCACTGCCCACATACACCTACTTAGTTACAGCCTGCTATATACCCACCCATACCTCTTACAAGCACACACACACACACACACACACTTGCTTCCACACATTAAAAACCATGCTTTAAACAGAGTGTGGCTGTACAGGTATATAGCGGTGAAATATTGGAGCCACTGCAGCCCTCAAGGCAGGCAGTTATCAGGGATACAGAACTGATGGGAAATCAATCAGCTCAAGTGGAGTGGCCGGGCCCGTGGTGAAGAGAGGAGTCTTGTCTTTTCCAGATGCATGCCTGATGTCTGCAGCTCACTGTTCTAATCACTGAAGCAAAACAGCATGCATTTATATAGTAAATGCATGCACGTTTCCACCGTATGTATATATGCATGTGCTCTATCTATCTATCTATCTATCTATCTATCTATCTATCTATCTATCTATCTATCTATCTATCTATCTATCTGTCTATCTATCTATCTATCTATCTATCTATCTATCTATTCCCAATTTCTACAATATATGTACATGGTAACTATGACGGTGGAACATAAAGGTGGACATTAATTGAAGGTCACATGTCTATACACTTGCTTTCCCCTATGCACACTACTTCCTGCATTAGCTCTGAACTTTGGCGCTGATGGTACTAAGGTCATAACTAAAAGTCTCTGCAAGTCTCTGAGAATTTACCACTACCATATCTACTTTATGTTTGTTCAGCTCAATGTAAAGTGGGTGATCCAGTGTCAAACAGATCTGTTACATCCCTATGTCAACCTCAGATCTAATTCATGCTCTGTGGCTGCGCATATGTGTTATGATCACGTGATGATGTGTTATGAGGTACAATGGTAGCAGCTTTTGCCGAAGCCAAATCATATACAAAAATGAACAGGGCAAAGTAATGTACTGTAGCTGGAGGCTGTAGGGGATTTAAGTGTCCATAAACATTACAGTTTTTCTCAGTTGCTTTGGTACATTTCTCAGATCAGAACTGAAATTCTCAAAATTACTTGTTCTACCTCCACATCATCTCGTCACTTGTGTACATCATAAAAGCAATTTCTCATTGTTTTGAACAAATTGTAAATCCTTTGACACACTGATGCAAATGATTATGTACAATTGTCTGCTGTTTCCTACGTTATCAGTTTCTTATGGTTCTCTGTTGAATAGTCTTACCCCCCAAAACATCTAGGCACAAGTTCATTGCAGAAGTCACTACATGCAAAATGGATGAACACGTTGTCAAAATCGTAGTTAAAAAAAGTCAAACTTTATTCTCATTCTTCGCATTCAAGTAGACAGCTGAACAAAATGTTGTTTCGTACTACGGTAGCAACACAGCCCTCAATCATTCACCCGATATACACAATACCACACACAGTGAACAGTAACAATACACAGTGAGCAGTGAATAGTGCAATATATATAATATACGCCAGAAGATGTATGTACTTCTATCAATCATATTTTCTATACATTATTATACTTTTTTTTTGTAAATGTCTCCTTACTGTAATTGATAAAGATATCCATTGTGATGTGGACAAGAATCTGTGACCTGACAGACGGGAACATCAGCATAAGGAGTGTTTCACATACTTACATTTCTAATTTTGTAATGTCTTCTGTTATGCTATGCAGTGCTGTAAAACAGTCCTTTCTTTTTCTTTTCTGCATCACAATGACATGGTCTGTCAACAAAGTACAGTTTTTCTCAGTCGCTTTGGTGCATTTCTCAGATCAGAATTGAAATTCTCAAAATTACTTGTTCTACCTCCACATCATCTCGTCACTTGTGCACATCATAAAAGCAATTTCTCATTGTTTTGAACAAATTGCAAATGCTTTGACACACTGATGCAAATGATTATGTACAATTGTCTGCTGTTTCCTACATTATCAATTGCTTATGTCATGCTGATGCCACTGACTTTGGTACAGGTGATTGTGGGTTCGATTCCCGGTCAGGGCGGGGGTTATCCAGGTGATCCCTTAGGCAAGGTCCTTAATGCTACCAGACTACCTCAGACATGAGTGACACCGCAAATACAAGAGCCATACCGGCTCGGACGTCGCCCGGGTTAACAAGGTCCGTGTCAGGTGCTAGGGAACCAGGGCAACCTGATGACAAATGGGCTACTGGAATAAGACATTCATGGACTAGAGCAGAAAACATGGATCTGATGCAATGCTACTATATATATATAGTAGCATTGCATCAGAATGTTGTTTTCCCCTGACAACGGGATAATTAATTTTCTCGTGATCACAAGATAATACAGGGGCTGGCTGGTGCATTTCTTTAGGATAATTTCAAAGCAATTACTAGTGTCACTGGTTAGCTCAGTTGGTAGAGCAGAGGGCTCAGTTTTATTAGTTTGACTCCGGTTCTTGTTGACTTTCTTTTTCTTCTTTTGTGTGTTATTTATTATCCAATTCAGCAAAATTGTTATGAAGAGATTGAGGGGAATCCAATCACACATTTCCCGACGGCTATTTCAAAGATTCGTCCGTCAGGAAATGTGTAACGTTACATGGATTCCCCTGAATGAGAAGGAATTTCCTCTGCCTGGGAATGATGAGGAAATGAAAAGTCCATAGGTTGGTGGATGTGGACCAAACGCCAGAATGCATCCAGCATGTGCTTTACAGTAATGTGAGTGTCTTTTCAGAAGAACTTTGTTTAAGAGTATTATGAAAAATATAAAAAAGAAAAAGTTAGTCTTCAGTGAGGGTTGAACACACAACTTTAAATACACGAGTCCTGTGCTCTACTAAGTGAGCTAACCAATGATACTATAAGCCACACTATAATTACCATTATCGTTAACTTGAAATCATGAGAAAATTATTCCGTTATCATAAGAAAGCAGAGTAAAAAAATGTTTGATTGTTTGATTAGGGCTTCCGTAACTTAGGGCTTCCATATATATATATATGAATGTATATATAGATAGACATTCTATACATGTCTATTAGAATTTTTTTGTAAATGTGTCCTGAATTGATGAAGATATCTGTCGTGATGTGGAAGAGAATCTGTGATCCAACAGACTGGAATGCCAGCCAAAGGGGTGTATCCCATGCAACAGTCCTGTCTCTTTCTTTTCTGTATTATAATGACATGCTCTGTCAACAAATTACAGTACGAACAGTAAAAGCATAGCTGTGATTCCTGTCCTCTCTCCTTGCTTGTTCATAAACGAGACTCAAGGACTTGTCGTTCTGATGGCACTGACAAGTTCAATGACATAAAGACTTGCTTTTGAGAGATAGACTAAGGATTTTGAGCAAGTTATGGGCTTTTGTAGGTAATCCACTGTGTTGTGCTGTTTGTACTACCTGTTTCAAGAAATGCACTTAGTGTTTTACAAATGTTAAGGATGATTCCAAAAATGCACCAAAGCTAGAAAAACTGTACAGTACGAACAGTAAAAACTTAACTGTGAATCCTGTCCAATCTCTTGCAATCTATAACTTTATACTGTTGAAATTGATATGTCATATTGAAAAAGTGCAGCCTTGTGCATTTTCAATCATTCTCATCAAAACGTTAGCCATAGTTTACATCAGAAAACACTTTATAACACTGTTATATTGATAACATGACTCAACATTTTGATCTTGTTCATAAACAATGACACAAGGACTAGTCATTCTGATGGCATTGACATGTTCAATGACACACAGATTTGCTTTTGCGAAGTATTTTGAGCAAGTTACGGGCTTTTGCAGGTAACCCACTTTGTTGTGCTGTTTGTTTGATATGTTTCGAGAAATGCACTTACTGTTTTGCAAATGTTAGGGATGATACGAGAAATGTACCAAAGCGAGTGACAAAAACTGTAATATGTAATATTTCCCACAGAGACTGTTTCCTTTTTAATGATTTTAAGTAGGAATGTAAACCCATTTTCATGCAGAGTTCTCAATGGATTCATCTTGACAAGAGGCAGGGACAGAAAGTGTGTATGTCCGTCTATGCCCCATTTCAATTTTCACATTTTACTGAAACTCTCATGTGTGTTTGGCTGTGAATTCACATATGCACATACATCATTTCATGCAGAACAAGAGTGTAACATCAGTGCTCCTGTTTCTGGTATCTAATAATATTAGACAGGAAATAAACCGTATAGTATGTTTTGCTTCTGTTTACATGTGTCAGCTTCTCAATTCCATCCTCCTGTGTCAGTACTGCAAGCATGTGCACCTGTCCAGATGGGGTGTGTGTGTGTATCCACATTTGTGTGCTCCCTTTATGAGTGCATTTCTTCCTATTTGTGAGTATACAGTATGTGTGCAATGTGTGCGGGAATCTACTTGAGCATGTGTTTAGGAGAGCGTGTGTAAGCTTGTGCTGGTGTATCTACGATTTGTGCTTGTTTGTGCATTTGTGAGTGGGTAGGAAGCACTATCAAATAAATCACTTTGTGCAGTAAATAACTTTTAATTTGACACCAAAGGTCAGGGAAATCAAGTGAACATTTTAGAGTGAAAAGCATTTTGATATTTTCCACTTCTTTGAAGTTCTATTAGGCCGCTAGTGAAAGCTACAGATGGGTGACAAATTAGAGGGAACATAGGAATAAGTGATTGGAGAAAAATAACAAATGTATCCAAATGTCTAAATGTTTCCATACAGGTCAGGAGGGGGGACACTGAATGGCTTAATGATTATGAAAATTATGTAAATCATGTATTTCCAAAACGTCACATTTTCCTTAGCTAAGAAAAACTGACTTGTATTCAGCTTTGTGACGACGCATTTTTCAGATAATCGAATGAGCTGTGAAATGTTTTATTTAAATAAGGATGCCCAAAATTAACCTTTAGTTCGTCTGAAAATTTAAAAGAAAATTGGAGATATATGAAGCAAAACCTGTGAGCTATTTAAGGCAGTCAAGACTGTCGCTACATGCTCCTCTCCCTGCAACATATATCCAAAGCAACCTTTCAACCATGGCAGTGTACTTAAGCTGTCAGTGCTCTGCTCACTCTTTGCTGCCATGCCTGCTGCCACACCGCTCACCTGAAAGCTATGCTGTCACTTGCTGCTACTACTTCTGTTCATATAGCATTTCAAAAGCCCCTTCGTGACAGAGCGTCCACCTGTAACGAGAGTACATTCTCTCCACTCCCTGCTGTGACTGCATTAAAGGTGTACTGGAGGCTCACGGCATACCAAAATTTTTAAATCACATCACAAAAAAAAATCCCATCCAAATTTCAAAGTACGTTTTTTTAGAGAGTTATGACATTTACCACTTTTTTTTCTTTTGTCCTGGTGTTCTGTTAGCATGAAAGTGACATCTAGGTTCAGATCTGGGTCCCAGGGTGACAAGAAGGCTTGGCTCTTCTGGTGGCCCCGTCTGTAAGCTGCCATGCTGGTTAAGAAGCAAGACGAAATGATTGCATCTGGAAAACAAGCTGATCTGAAAATCAGCCAGACACAGTTTAATGTAGTATACATCAAGGGCCTGGGTATGTTTATGAGTGTAGATGTCCTCAAAGGGGAATCTGTGCGTGTGTGTGTGTGTGTGTGTGTGTGTGTGCGTGCAACCATGTGTCACCATATGTCTGTCTGTACAGCTGTGTGCTGCTCGAACAGATTACGGCGTGGTCCAGTAAGTTGAATAACAGGATAGATGTGCACGTATGTGACAAATTTCACCCAGCTGGAGGACATAGAAATATTATCATAGTATTATAATAACACAATGGCATATTGTACTGACAGTATCCTGATGTTTATCTATTTACTAATGGACAAAAACAGCCTGAGCGAAGGTTCAGCTAAAGCACTGTCCAAGCTGAATGCATACAGTAGATAATCAGGGAACGTCATTGGATCGTCCTCTAAACATGCTTACTAGAGCAAGTTGCAACTGTTCCTGTTGAAAATAATGTTTGGACAACCTTTGTCAGAGCTGGCACTGCCGTCCAGGTGCGGTTGTGGGTAATTACAGTGTGTTTGCTTGTAATTAAGTCAAGCCCACGGAGTCAGCACCCAATCCAGTCTAGGCTCCATGTGCAGTGCTCCAAAACACAGGCTCTCATGATTTAATTACAGCACAAACATACACACACATGCACACACAGAGAACAGTGAGCCAACAAACCGTGTCTCATACCATCTTGTATTGCTCTCTGTATTCCCCTCTCATTTGTCACCTGCCGGCCTTTGCCAGACCTCCACAAATTCAATGGCTTTCTGGGGTACAGGAGGATGGCCACCATGGCAGGGAATTAACCCTGCTATATGGGGCCACCTGACCTGTCTGTAGGACATTATTGCCTGTGTATTGTACGTTTCAGCCCAGTGAGCGCATTAACTATTGTGTATATCAGCATCGATACTGATCAAGCCTGACGAGGGGAAAAGTCAGACTCCCTCGGCTGGGCTGAAGCCAGGACTGGTGGACTGATTAGTCCACAGCGGTTGCTGGTAGTTGTTGCTGGGGGGATAAATGTTGCTTCTTATGACTGTGACTGTGGCTCTAAAAGGCAGAAGCAGCTGCTGCTGCTGTGTCACTGCCCCTGGGCTGTGGAGGGGGACTCTGGAGATATAGGGCCCCTGTCCACTCCTTCTCCCTCTTCCGTTACTCCCTTCCTCTATCTCATCTCTCCTCACCTCACCTCTCTTTCTACCCTCCCTCTCTCCCATCTTTATTTCTTTCTCAGGAGCACTTAAACACCAGCAACAGATAATGCAAGGACACACACATACCCGGCAGTGATGTACTCTCACATGTACTGCTTCGTTTTCTCTGTGTGGGCTCGAAAACAAAAGGCTTGTCCTTCTTATCTTTGCCCGTTGTCTTTATGCCTCTCAGTGGATGTGGATGCACACAAGCATGTGTATGCCTGTGCACATTTAGGAGAACGTAGAGGAGAATTATTCAACATACAAATGTGGGTAAGTGCTTGTGGGTTTTCATTTTTTCAGTGATGAGCAATGTATTTTTTTTCACTGGCCTGTCTCTCAACTCAGCACGGCACTAATAGGCATTCTGCAAGCCACTCTGCTCTGCAATTAGCTGAAAACCATGGGAAAAACATTGATAAACAAAGATGAAACAATTCATGCCTTGCCCGTCGCAAAGCCCTCAATCGAAGTCAAATGCTATCATCATCCCGGCAATGCATTTCGGCAGGTGCAAGCCCACTCTGCCAAACAAACTACTACGCCCTTGAAACACATCAAACAGAAGCAGATGCAAGTGCCTGTTTGTTCAAACACTTATTAAAAGTCCATATAGGCCATTTATGTGGGTGTTGTTGCTGGAACCGGAGCTTAAGCGGTGGTGGGTGCTTCATCCTTGTCCACACAGTGCTCTGGCAGTGTGGGCCCGGGGCTGCTGCCCATAGTTTCATGTCAGAGCCAGAAACAAGGACTGCAGCCACCACCAGGGCTGAAAAGCTCCATCATCCAGCAAACACGCTCATCCATCCTGAGCTGGCTGCAGAGTAAGAGATGGCTCGAGGAATTAAAAAAAAGAAAAAATAACATCAATTGTTCTCTTTTTTCTCATTGGCTTTCTATCTTTCCCTCATTCTCATTCCATAGATTTCTCTCATTTCAGGCTATTTCTCTCTTGAAAATATTTACACTTAATGAAACCCAACCAGCATACTCCCTGAAGCCTGACGTGTTTGAACATTATTGTTAGCCTCAGCAGATCAGTATCACTGTGTTACCCGTTCGTCTGTTTGCAATAGCTAAAAAAAAATTTAAAAATGAATTTTTTTTAACCTCAAAAACTCTTTGGAGTTGTGTGATGAAACCAGTAGCATCTGGGTCCTCCAACAGGTTTTTCATCTGAATGCTGTCAGGCTAAATAATATCTCTCGTATCTCATATAGCTCTTAATCTCTCGCCAATAATTGAAGTGTAACAATAATGAAATGCTCACACACCCAATCACAGCAGTCACTCACAGTGATGCAAGTTGATGGAAATTCAAAGTGTAGGCTGGAAACTGGACGATGGGCAGAGTTGTATCACAGCAGCAGACAGACAGCATATTGTATTGGTCAAACAAGTGCTCTGCTGGCACTCTGTTTACATCAGAGCCGGTCATCGGGAGTCAGGGAGGTGAATCGGAGGTTGACTGGTGCCTTGCTTCACTGGTCTCAGTGAGTTTTACATGGTATCTGTCAATAGCAGTGACATGCTACAAGGGACATTTCTGCACTCTTTACTGCATTGGAGAAACTGTGTGTCTGTATAGTGAAGCACAATGGGCAGCGCATAACACTAACAGTTCCCACAGGGCCAACACAGGAGTTTACTGTATGTATTTGTACAGTGACAAAATACAGAGGTAAAGAAGAAACAGGAATAAAGCGCAGGTGGAAGAGAAAATGGTGGTGATGGAACAGCGGATAAGACACATGCCTGTGGTGTGAGAGACCCAGGTTCAATCACCCACTGTGACACATTCACCAATGTGAACCAATTAGGATGGATAAGAAGAGTTAAGAAAAATGTAAAGAGCTTCAAACACTATAAACAAGTTAGGAACTTGTAGAAATACTAAAAAATATTTTAAAAAGCATGCATCAAATAGGATTATACTAATATCAAATGTAGCACCCACAACACCATTCATTATTGCTACATACAGGACAAACAGCAGCATTCATTAAAAATGTGCCTGACCCTGTTGTTTGTGCTTTGTGAGTCAAGACTGATTGAATGCTGTATTTAAAAAATAACTAATACATGCACTTATAGAGCTGAAAGAATTTGGTGATTAGTCAGTCAGCAGAATAAAAATTGGCAACTATTTCAATTAGAAATTAATGGTTCAGTAATTTCACAAGCACAAATGTCAAACATTCCCTGGTTACAGCTTCTCATTTGTAAGATCTGTGGCTTTTCTGTGTCTTATTTGATAGTAAACGGAAATATTTTATCTTACGGGCTCTTAATTGGACAAGTCAAGCAATATGAAAATGTCAGCTTAAGCTTTAAGTATTCATTAGTTGTAGCCATAATGTACTGTATGTACTACATTAAACTACATTTGTATTTAAGAATGTGTAGTTAAACTGGGCAAATGTTTGAGGAATTACTTAAAATGCTGTTAAAGTATTGTTGAAATTGTATATTGAGGCTGACAATATGAGCTCATTGAGTAATATTTATGTTGAGAGGACTGCCATTGATCAGACGAAAGAAAGATGTTGAGGCAGAAAATGAGGTGGCCTAAACATTAGAAAAAACAATTTAAAGCAGTCCAGTTCAACACAATGCAGACTACACCATTAAAACATTGTGTTGAACATTATTATCTTTGTAAAGTTCAAATTTATATCTGAGCTACTGCATTGGCTTGCATTAGAATTTACAGGTGTACTTAATAAAGTGGTCACTGTGTTTATGTTTTGTATGCTATTTTGTGTTTGAAGTTTATACTGAACATGAACATGAATAAATTGACTGAAATGGAATTATGTTGTGTAGAATGCAAGCTAAAAATTAGTTTGCAGAGGTAGCCCCCCGCTCTTTATCCCAGAGCAGAGTTACATGATTCATGATTATTGTCTGACAACAGCCTTGCATTATGTTCGCCTCCCTCCTTCCAGCCCACAGTTGGGGGCTTTGCCTGATCAGTGTGTGTTCTTAGCAACTCCATCTCTTTCTAATTAAAATATTTCACTGTGTTCTCCACTAGGATTTCACAGAAAGGTCAAGCTGACTGTTCTCCCATTTAGGTTTCGGCACATTCACAAAGGTCTTGTTTGTCACGACGATCCAGGCCCAGTACATCCACGTGACAAAAATATCAGTGACTGATAACATTAGGGGTTTTTGGAAGTGTGAGATTTTGGCCTGCGCCTCGCTCAACACGCTCCAATTCCATCACACTCACTTACTGGCGTAATCACCTCATGTTTCATCAGGGCTTTCCGATGGGACAAATGATCGCTATAAAACACAAGGAAACAAATTAACCACCGGTGTCAAGATTTTAATGGTTCCAATTAGTCAACACTTTGGGGAATGTGCATTATCAAGAACGATGGCATGCCCCTTCCAATCTGTAAATTCCACCTAGTTTGCACCAGTCAGAACAAATATGTCCAACAGTGTTTACACTTGTCCTACAGGCCTAACTTTACCGTAACTGGTGTTGATTAAGTACACTGTACATGATATGAGAACAGTGTATTCAGTCAGACTGACATCACCACCCTAAACACACACACACACACACACACACATATATCTCCACATGCCATCATCAATGAGGCTTATCATGTTTTCATGCCGAAAAGGATGGCAGCTAAATGTCCAGACAAATATGTATTTAAGGCAACAGTTTCTCATCTTTGTGTTCTTTCTTCTTAAGTGTTGCCCATCAGTAAAACAACTCAAAGAAACCTAGGCAACTGGATAGCAAATATTTCAAACTTTATATTACTTATGGTTTCCTCTAACTTGCTTACAGAACTTAGAGTTGTGATTTGTATGTACATCTTCCAGCTGATCCTGACTGATCCAGATTACATCCTTTGGAGCATTATTCTTTTGGCACCATCTCCCTTCTGTGCAATGGTCTGATTCCAGACAGTGACAGTAATCAATCAGTTACCTTTAGTAGGCTTTCCAATGGTTGTGTAGCCAGCAAGAGCTACTTCTATCATTGTACAGATAAAAGTTAGATAGACAGATAAAATGTATTATTTCCTTTAAAAACACTGAGTAATTTCAAGTGTAACAACATTTTGCATTTTTACACTAGCAGTTTTTTGAGGCTGTGGTGCTTATTGTAAGGACTGTTAGATATATAAACCAAAGAAACGGACACATTGAAATGTCTGCACCAAGTATCATGCGGTCGACACATTTCTTTCTGAACTACAAATCCGTTATTATAAACCGTATAATCCCCTATAACAATAGTAGAAGTCCGGTTAGGGAATCATCAAAGTCAATAGAATCTATCAACTGGATGTCATGAATTTCTGTGCAAAAATTGTGCCAATTCTTGTGGCAGATGTAGAGATACAGTATTTCACTGGAAGTGGAAGTGAAATATTGCGCTGCTGATGGAGTAAAACAAAAAATCAGGGGCTCACCAAAGTCAGAGAGAATTATCCTCTAGGGGCCATGAATATTGATGCAGAATTTTGCTGCAATCCATCCAATAATGAATGAAATATTTCAATAAAGTCCACATATGTCAACCTTATGGCGGAGCTAGAAAAAAGTTCAGGGACTCACCAAAGTCAGTAGGATTCGTCCTCTTGGGAGTTTGAATGTCAGCACAGACCAAACAACCAACATGGGCGTGTAGCTGCTGGCACGGCTAAGACTACAAAAAAGAGCGCTATAAAACGAGGTTTGTGACAGTGTGTTTAAAGAAAACACAAATATCATTGCCCAATTTTAAAACAAGAAAGACAGAAACAAATTAAAATGATAACCTAAAGACATTAACAAAATGAGCAGCAGAGATTCAAACAACAACAAGCTTACCACAGGGAGAAAGACAATAATATACATAAAATTAATGAGAGTAAGGCAAATAAAATAAATGTATTCACTTTGCAGAACTAAATCTATTAAAAGTACCTCTCAGGCCCTGACCGCGTGCCATTGCATTCTACCGATTTAGGCGTACTGTATTATTTGGCAAACCATTAGCACAGATTTCTGAGAAATACTGGACCTGTGTTAGCAGAATATATGGAATAATAGATTCCTTTTTGCTGCAGATATTACACACCCCAGGCCCATTAGCCAAATGGCACTGGAATAAATGCCTTTGCTCCACAAAGAGTCAGCTGGATGGAGAGGTCTGTAAATGGCTGGACTGCACAGGATCTGACTAAGACTTCCTATTTATTGAAATAGAAATAGAAATATGTTCACCCACATTTGGTTTTAAGGCTATGCTCCGGCTGAGACCCACACCTTGTGTATCTCTAACCAGTTTCCACCTCCAATGGCTCACCCATGCTTTTCTCATCCACCTCACCATGGCTTGTGGAGCGCTACACTGCAGGCAAGAGAGAGCAGATGAGGGCTCTGCCTTCCCCGCCTTAGCACGTTTCCCTCCACTCGTATCAACGAAGAGGCTTGCCAACTTCCTGTGTCACATAGGGGTCTTAGAGGGTGAGATGCTGCTCTTATATCCTCACCCTACCCATGCCTCCAGCCCCATCCCAAAACCCTCCTGCCGCACCTACCTCTGCTTCCTCAGCTAAAATGCCTTAAGGGAATAGAGGAAGGGCAGAGGAGACAGACAGTAAGCAAGTGTGTGCGCAGATGATAAGGCTGACGTGAGTGTGTGTGGGTGTGTTTGTGCATGTGCGAGACATATTGGCGCGTGTGAGAATTTGTGTATGTGTCTCAGAGCTCTGGCATGTTAGCATGCGAGTGAGAGAAACGGTATGTCAGATTTAAGTAAAACCGTAGAGAGATAGAAGCAGAGGAAGAGACTTAAAAGCACGCTGTAGGTGTGCGGCTGTGTGTGAATGATAGAACGCTTGTGACGCTCATCGTCTTTCTGCTCACGGCCGCGGTTAATTATTCACCGGGGTTGTGCTGCAGAGATGAACTGAGGGGCTCTGGGATAAAGGCACTGGAGGAGGAAGATGAAATTATAAAATCCTAATGACGGAACTCTGGCTGAATGGTAATTTCTTAAATTGATTTTGAAGAGGTGCCCAGACAGAACCAGCATGGAGAGACATTGAGATGAGGTGAGGGAGAGGATTCCTCCCTCTCTCTCGTCTCTCTTTCAATCTCTCTCTCTGGACATGTTCCAGCCCTCTTCACCTCTGGCCTAATCTTCCTTTTTATCCCTCACTTAAGCTTCACCGCCACACGTCTGTCCTTTTGTTTCAATCCCCTCTACTTAACCTCAACTTTTCACCTCCCTCTACCCACTTTTTCTGTTCACATATCTCTACGATGTGATTATTTTATTAACTATTATCTCACTTTTATGCACAGGACCTTAAGTCTCAATCCTCTTTGAGGTGAGCTGCAATGTGGTTTATTTGGAGTGAGAATGTAATCTGAACCAACAATAGAAAATGAGCATGAATGCATTTAAGTTATGCTGAAATGGAAGTCACCATCTGAAGGCCAACGGCCTTAAAACCAAGCACAAAACTATGGTGATGCGTATATTGAGATATTTCTTTAATGAATACATATTCCAACACATTTCGTGTTCATCATACACACAATATTGAGAAAGTGATGAAGGCACCCCAAAATGTTATCACGTTAGACAAAAATTTTAACTGACACAAGCAATCATTCTACACATTCTAACTAATAGTTAAAGTAAGTAGTAAGTAGTTCATTATTGTGGCAGTAAGATGACAAAATTGACATCAATCAAATTACCTGTTCATCTAAAAAGTAGCTCCATCACAAAACTACCCTTAAAGTCACACATTGTCGTGGTTACCTTTCATTTGTTTCTGACTTAACAAATGAGTCACATGTTAATTTGTGGAATTGGATGTGTTGGTGGGCTCATTTTTTAACTTTGGAGCGAGCCAAGCTAGCTGTTTCCCCTGTGCCTGCAGTCTTTATGCTAAGCTAAGCACATCCAAGCTCCAGCTCATATCAACATGTCTTGGTTCAAAATTTTAATAAATCTGTGCTCAAGTTATCTGATCAGTCAGCACTGTTTGATTTAATAACGAGGTAAAATGACGCAACGCGTGATACACTAGATGCTGCACCACTTTTGCTGCAGTTCCAGGGACATATGGGATTTTACATATACTGAAACACTCTTTTCCACAAATGCCTTTTCAGTAGCCTTAGATTGAGCTCATAGACAGCTTTGCTCTTAAAATCCATACAGATGGAGTCAGAATCTAAGAGTCACGAACTGTAAGATGTGATAGCCAAGGACAGTAACATCCTTACCGTCTGAAATGCTTGTGTGCAGCATGAATACCACTCTATCTCTTTACAACCATATATATACCAGTATTTTAGCATTTTATTTTTATCCTCAGGGTTAAATAACTGGTCTTGTGACTGAAAACCATCATTAGAAGCAGCTAGAAAAATGTGAGAGAGGAAGTTTAATGCATACTATTCCCCTCACACTCAATAGCTACTGTGAAGTTGCCACAGAGCCAAGTGCTTAACCTCCACCTGCTCTGGTGGAGTAGTTCAGTAGATCTGTAAACACGGATCAGAGGAAGCTGAGTTTACTTGAATTAAACACATTCTTCCTCTTTTACTCTACTTTTACACAGTTTTACACCACCTGTACAATCACAGCGCATGAATCCACACACAAGCAGAGATATACAAACACATGCCGCTTTGATCCTCCCTCTTCAAATCTCCCTCTCCTTCTGTCAGTTCCCTTTAGCATGTGTCCCTCTCCTCCCTGTCTGTCTTCTTTCTAGTCGTCTGTGACCACCACGCCATCCTGGCCAGGCCTGTTACCCTGTTATCCGTGCAGCGGGTCGCGGAGGAGAGCGAAAGCACAGTGATTGACAGAGATAAGGCCTCTAATTAGAAGCAGTGATTGGGCGCTCTGGAGGGGGCTTAGCTTCCTGGCAGGCAGAGACAGAGGAGACAGAGACGTACGTATCCAGGGCGCCCAACCCCTCCGCAATTAGCCACACATCTGCTATCAGCGATCAGCTCAGTGTCCCTGGAACGGGGAGACATTCGGCAGCACGTTGCCTGTCAATGTCATTCATTGTCCCTTTTCCTTCCCTTGTGCAACCCGCTGCCACCCCACCCGATGGATTGGGTAGATACTGATAGTGCCACGTAGACACAAACACACACACACACACACACACACACAAACACACACAGAGCATGATGAATATTCATACGGAGTTGTAAGCACGTCTGCAGGAGGACAGAGAGAGGCAGAGAAGCAAATACACAGTCATGCATATACTGCATATAGTGCGCCCACATGTTCAGTCACGGCTGAATACATTAATTCCATTGATTCCTTAATGTATCTCATGATATGTCTTATAAATGGTGCATGTAAAAATTCATACATACATGCAGACACCACCAGAGGATGGGTTTAAACAAATGGAATACATGCACAAGCAAACAAGAACAGACACACCCACTCTTACTGTATATGCACACATTTAACATACCATTAGCGTGTACACTCCTGACTCAGTACTCTTACCGAAGGCTTTGAATTTACAGTGTTAAAGGACAATCAGCCAGAGGAGATTTTACAGCCCGAGCAAAATGTCACATCATCTCAGCACCAAGTTTTATGACTCTGATCTGGGTGGCTGACACTGAAGCGGCACTCACAAGCATGTTCAAAATGGAATAATAGTACGTTATGACACACAAGAGCATACATCACAGGAGTTCTTTGCAGCAGGAATGTGCTGTCGGATAGAGCCAATTTATGAGCCTATATGTCTACAGCCTAATTCCAAATATGAGGGAGCCGTCATTTGAATAATCTACACCGAGGGAGCATAAGGCTAAGGGATATTTAACATGATGAATAAGCCAGAGCCGTACAACTTGTGCTATCTACTAAGGTCTTAAATCTAGAGTCCTGGCCAGGGCTAGAGGGGTGAGAGTGTGGATGGAATGAGTCCATGTTGGTCCAAGGCTTTCAGAGAGAGAGAGAAGAGAGAAGGCCAGACAGTTGACCTGGAGGATGAGTTCAGGAGTGAGACACAGGGGGCCAGCTACGCATGGACTTAAACTAAAGAGATTTCTCAACAGAGACATCCACTGAAAAGGCAAATTAGTATAGAAACAGGCGTAATCCATGTCTGTGAAACAGACCACAAGTGTTTTCTCTCCAGGGAGCAAGGTCTTCATTGAAGCTCTGTTCTTCAATATCACACTGTAGACTCTGCCAGGAGACTGGTCACCTCAGCAACCAAGGAATTTGGCTTCAACATGCTTTGTCAAACACGCCACGTCGTGTTGACTATTCGGCCTCCTCTGTATTTTAAGTCATTAAATAAAAAACGGTACATGTTGTTGAGGTTCACTTCTGATTCCAAGCACTTGTTCTTCCTCTCTTGCTATGTAAATATAAACAGCATGAACCTTGAACAAATGACCTTGAGCAAGGTCTGAGCAGTGAACGCTCAGCATAATAGGGAGTAGGAGAAGATTGTTAGCTGTGTGTGGGGTGATGAGGGCAGAGTCGTATCCCCTTAGCGCAGGTCAAACAGGCTCTGTGAAATAAGAAAAGGGATGCAAAGAGGTGGAGGCAGAGAGGGAGACAGCGGCAGAGAGGGAAGGGGGGGGGGGGGATCTGTGAGCTCACTCAAGGAGAGAAATGGGAGAATTGGAGCATTTCCCCCTCGTGGATACTCAACATTTATGACCAGACAGAGAGACAGAAAGAAGAAAGAAGAAAAAAGACAAATTATGTGTATTCTTTATACCTGTGTGTCTGTCTGTCTGTCAATCACATCTGTTAGGCTCCTCTCTTTAGCATTTTAGGCAAAATCCTTCCTGACACATGAGTCATCTTAGCCTAGAAAAGGTAGAACTGAGGTACAGTAAATAATAACACCAACACAGATCCAGACCGACCATCTGGGAACATACAACTAGCTCGCAATCATTGCCACCAAACTTTGTTATGCCTGCTTGAATTATCGCAGAGAGCCAAAAAATTGCTAATCTCTATGCAGTTTGCTTCAACTGGACAATATAATGTAATCAAAGTCTTTTTGAAAAAGGTGAAACATCATACTGGGGTTATTTTTCCTCATGATAAATGTTTCCAACAATACTGCCAAAGAAGAACAGTGATAATGAACAATAGTGTTGTAGTACTCGAGACTTGGTCTCATCTCGGACTCGACCGCATTTGCACTCGGTCTTGTCTCGGTCTTTCTCATTGAGGACTCAGGATTTTATTTCAAGACCAGAACTTAGGGAATATTAATAAATTGCTTTTGCATTGTCTAATTTATTTGTTAACATCCTAACTTTGATTGGATGTAAAACATATTGCTTCAAATGCAACCAATAACCCTATTTAAAAAATGGGTAACAGCTGTCACCCCTCTTCACAATGGTAAGCATGAAAAAGGAGTGTTGAATAAAGATGGTTAAGTTGATATCAGCTCTTAGTGTTTGTATGTGGGTGTTTTAATGGGACTGTGGATCTTTCAGATCAATTTAAGAAGTACCTGTAATGTCGTTCCACATTTATTGTGTCATGTAATGTGGGGAACTGGTCTCAGCCCCTAAAAGTCTTGGTCTTGTCTCGGTCTCAACAAACTCTGGTCTTGGTCTTGACTTGGTCTCGGTTTGGGCAGTCTTGACTTTAACACTACTGAACAACTCCCTGGATTACATTCAGTGACAACATTTTTACAATATCTTCACATGGCAACTAATGTGAGTTAAGGGCAAGATTGTGGAATGCATGACAAACAAACTATGGTTAAGGTATAGTTGGGGTCATGCAGCTAAAACACTGGGTCAAGGTTAGGGGGGAAATGTGGTAACAGTTACTGAAACAGTGAATGCTTAATGCAGGTCTGTGACAGGACACAAACTTTGATCTCCTGCATGAAAATTTGACATGCAACAAACTACCACCTCGAACCCTGTGACTTTAAATTTCTCCTCCTTACATTAAGCACACAATATGTCCTGCTTTGGCACATAATCATGAGGCGCAGAAAATATGTTTTTCATATTCATTTAGCCTCTCTGTGTCTTTGCCTTTCTGTTTTGATCTTATTAACTCCATGGCGTAGTGACACATTTGCATAGTATCTCAAGAGCACAGTAGAAAGACATTTTAATAGAAGTTTCAACACTTGCAGCATTAGAATTTAAAAGTACCTTTCTGCTGTATGCAAACTGAATATAGCAGCACTGTGACTGTCTCATTATTATAATTGGGGAGCTCTAGCATGTTCTGCTGTTACCAGGCTAATTTTGTGCGCCTTTTTCTAGCTCCTACTATTCTTCTCTTGTCAAGATGCATGTTATATTTCCAACTTTGGTGTTATGATATTTCAAGCATTGCTTGTGATGTGCCGAGGCGCTGGAGTCTCATAGAATCTGTGACTGTGAGGCGGAGTGAAGGCTGAGTATTTATGAATGGCCTTTAACAGCAGGGGAGAGATGAACTGTTGGATTTTCCCTGCTCTCGTTTCTTCTCCTGCACTCTCTTCTCTCTGCCTCTCAGCCCCCATCCCGAGTCAGTGTGCGACATCTCATTGTACGTGACATTCAGCCTCAGTGTGAAAATCAGCAGATGGGTAATTTTGTTTGTATGGTAAGTGTGTGTGTGTTTCTGTCTGTGTATGGAGAAAGAGAGTGGGTGAGGGAGAGCTAAGGAGCAGGGAATAATTTATGACCGCTGTACCCTATAATTAGCAAAAACTAAATTGCGTGTCAATGTAGGAGGCAGTTAAATAGGGCTCCACGTCTGTCAAAGGACATTAGAAACCTCAAAAAGAAATACAGTAGCAGGCGACTCACTCCCTCTCTGAGCTGAAAAAAAAAGGATTTCTAAAATAGGAGCCCATGGCCTGAATGATTTTAGACCCAGTTTGGCGAGACCAAACCGCCAATAACTTGCTGATGAATTGCTAATTCTCAATTACTTTTTGGCTTTTAATCTGTTAATAAAGGCGACAGCACAGCCCACAGGCAGAATCACATTTGGAAACACAGAGAACACTCTAAAGAAAAGAAAGCAAATTGCTGTTTTTTAATTCTTTCTCTATACACTTGGCTGCCTACAAAGGTGCAGGCTAGCCTGAGGTTTGTGTATATGTGTGTGTGTGTGTGTGTGTGTGTGTGTGTGGTATACATCAGCGTTGCACTTCCACAGATGGAGGTTGTTCTCATTTGAAAAGGCTGACAGCGGTTGGCTGATTGATCAGATTTACTTTTTAGCTCACAACAACCCCCTAAGCTTCATCTGAGACTTTGAGTAAGGACGGGCCAATATTTTTTCTCACTGTTTAAATCAATTCATGTCGCAGTGTTCACAGTATGACTCAAGCTTTAGATACAGAATTTAGATAAGAATAAGACTTTATTGACAACAAAGAACAGCTGTTAAAATTATTTATTAACAGCTATTCTTATTATTCTTACTATTATTATTATTTGATTCTCATCTTTAGATTTTTAGCTAATTGTAGGCCTGAACATTGAAGAACAATCTAACTAGGTTTTTCTTTTAACAGTGTAATAAACACATCTCTCATGGAATATAGGCTACATCATGTAAAATGTATGAATGTTTCAATGGTCAAGTTTCAATGGTCTTGAAATAAATTTGTGAAATCCCAATCATGCAAATTTGACTCAATATATCACAGAATTGTATCATAGTTGATTCATTATACCAACTTCTTAATATTTACCTTTATACTTACCTTTATACTAGACAAGATAGAATAACTCATTCATTCAAATCTCACAGGAATCCCAAAGCGGTTTAAGCATCTTCGAAAACCTTCAAAAATGACTAGTCCACACAAAAGTAAGCACAACTTCCTGCACATCAATAAACAGCAGTGGCAGACCAATTAAGTTTTTGATATTGGAGGAGTTTGTCAGCTGGCTAGCAGTGTAGAAGGCACCGCTGACAGTCTAAATAGTTGAAGTGTCTTCTCTGAAACTAGACCTCTGTGCTTTAGCCATCTGACAGTAAACTGGGAGGTGGATGCATTCTTAGGTAGATGGATATCTAGGAAGCCTGTGGATTTCTCCCTATGCAGCAAAACCTGTGTCAAGGGTTGTGGAGGTGTAGGAAAACACTTTAAAGTGCAATAAGCTACATATTAAGTACTGCAGTGTTTTTTTTCAGCCCCTTGATGCACAAAATCACATTCGTACATCACAATATATTGTGACATACAGCCAGATCAATACTTTTGAGCCAGAGAACAGCCATAGAGCACTTTGCACTCATTGAACATCCTCAAGCCTCAAGACAAAAGGTGGCTGGGCCTTTGCCAGGTGGACCCTTGTTTCCTTCCTGATTTATAGAGGCTGGTGAATTCAGCAACACATTCCTATAATTGCTTTATGCATAAACTGGCATTTACCATGCATTGTACAAACACGCTTGTTTGAAAATAGTTTTTCACAAGTTTCCATATTTCACAGTTTAATTGTATGCAGTCACATAATTAATAGCTCAGATTTTAATTGCTTATCTTAATGGCTCCTCTGCATTGTTGATTGTTTGTAAATTACTGCGTAGCATTGTTTGAAGAGCATGACATAACAGAAGATTATTAGTGTGCCCCATCTGCTTCAGGGTCTCTGTAGGGTTGTTTACATCAGACAACCTGATGTTCATGTCATTCTTTGATGCATGGCTTCAGATCTTCCTAACTGACAAGAAGATGCCTGCTTTAAGAATAGAACATGCTAGAATGTGCTGTTATCATTAAACGAATGCCAGTGATCCTTGATGTACTTGACTAAGCCCATTGTTAAGAAAGGACCTACTACTTCTTGCACGCATTGCATTTTAGGATTGATGGCATAGTCCATGCCAGGAATTTTCATTCTGTTGTGGGGAGTGTTGAGTTCACTATATGAAGCATACTTTTCACCCTTACAATCAAATAAAGTACAGTAGCAGATGGCATATATAGTGCACTGCATAGTCAAAAGGGTGTGATTTATGACACCGCCTAGTGCATCCTAAAAGTGTAAGTTGTCACTCCAAGTCGCTACAAAAAAATAGGTTATATGTGCCCACACAGTCAGACTATGTAGGTTCAGTGCAAAAATAGGTTGTAGGAGCTAAAGAGGGATGGAGGCAGCTAGTGTCCATTAAAAAGAGGAGGAATATGTATTTCTGTAACTGCAAGGTTGGACTATTTACATGCTGTGTCTTCTTAGCTGTTTTGCTTGCCACTAGTAACCCTAGATTCAGAAAACACCTGCATTTGGTTGGAGTTGGAGGGTGTGTGAAACAGCCACTGCTTCACTGGGAAGAGTGGAATCACTAGCTAGCTAGCTGTTGAGGTGTCTGTATGTACCTCCACACCGTATACTATCTGCGTCTTAACCAGACTACCTTGTCCTCTGTTTCTACACATGTTCACTACTATGCATCATGATGGATTTGTTTAAAAGGCACCGGTCTGAGAAACTAGTTACTTACTTTTGTAAAGTAATTATTCAATGAGTAAGGAGCTAGCCTTAAACAGAAGAGGAGTACTATGCATTCCTGTAACACCAAAGTAGTAGTCTTGTTAGCTGCCAGTTAGCCACCGGTAAGCTTACATTCAGGAATCGCCTGGGTTTTGTTCAGATTCGGTGGGTGTGTGAACCCTGCACTTTCACTGTAAGCGTAGAACTTTTGGAGTGCTCTCTGCAGTCACTAGGGAGTATCAGTATTTGATTAAAGTTTTCAAGTTGCTGTAACTGTTATGTGTGATAGCTGAACAGCTACTGCCTCACAATTGCAACACACAGCCAAATGATCCCATTGACATCAATTACGCAGCAAAAAACTCACACTGCTGAGAACATTCACAACAACATACCAAAAGCCACCACAGTATGTTCACAATGACACAGCCCATAATTTACTTTTAAATCCTTAGTAGACAACACTCATAATAAGGCCTGCAAGGTCTTATGGAGGATCAAGTCGACAAAAACAACCAGTTGTACAATTTTTTGTTTTTGGTAAACTTGTGAGTAAATATAAATAGAATCCCTTAGAATAGAGATGCACTTCTAAAGTTTAGAGTCACACCCAACCACAACTCTGCAGAAGCAGTTGCCAAGAAATGGGACACTCCCCAGAAAGTCGCACGGCAAACAATTGTCTAATCCTGAGTGAAATATTGTTTTCCATTTCATTATCATACTAAGCAGGTGTCGCCTTCAGCACACACCTTGTCCCTGAGACACATTCAAAAGTTTTGCAACGCTTTGTCAAATGCTGGTTTCACTTCACAGACGTAATAGAAAGCACATGAACAGAATCTGACAAAGATCCTCATTCACTGCCAAACATCTCCATTACAGTAAATGATCTTGTACTCAGTTTTAAAAACCTACCATCCTTAAAATGGGGAGCATTTCTCACACCATCAATAGATTTTCTTCACTTGCTTCATGGAAAATAAGTTTTTAAGACTGAATGTGAGATGAAATGACTTGTTGAAAGAGACAGTTTTTTTGCTTCTTTCACACTCTCATCATAAATCCCTTGCTGGTAATATTAAAATCTGTTTCCTCTGCAAAGCTATCCGTTTTAACTCCCAGCTCATTAGCAACACTTCAAATCCTCACTGTATCCCATCTCTTTTGCCTTTTATTCAATCACGTGGAACAGCAACCCTTGCTCTCTCGCAGCAATCTCTCACTCCCTCTCCAGCTTGCTCATCTCCTTTCTCGTTTTCTCTAGTTACTTTTCCCTTTGAGGACAATGAAGGTGTCCTGGTCTTGCCCTTTTACCTGCCAGTGCACATCTGTGTTATTCAGACTAGTGGGAACAGCAGGGTGAGTGGGTGTTTAATTGAGATAGAAAACAAAGTGAGCTTTAGCGGTTATAGCTGACAGAACTCAGAGGATTCTTGCTACATTTTCAGTCACAATGTGCAGCATTATCACATTGCCAAAAGGATAAATCCTGAATATGACCTGTGAGGTTTTGATGTCTTTGGGAAGTCATTTTACCCTCAAGTTGGCTGGAAAGCAAACAGAAAGGAAGCGTGACTGGAATGAGGTATGGATGCCACCTCCCTTAGGGTGGCCAGATTAGAAATGGCGACAGTGAATGCAGGAGGAGGAATTGCAAGGCATGGCAAAAGAGCAAGCTTAGGAGAGGAGTGGGTTATTGACACAAAGATTAAACGAATCTCCCAGTAACACCTCTGGATTAAAAATAACTATAATAATTTGGGTGTGTGTCCCTGGGTGATCCCACACTCAAATTATTATTAGAGAAATTAATACGAGAGCTGGTATCGCATGTGCAAATCAATATGCTTGTTAAACTCTTGCATCATTGCATGAGAGGATTAAAAGAGAAGTGCGTAATAATGTGTTACCATGGTACAGCTTCAATACCATGCCAATGATGTCTGTCTGAGTGTGTGTGTGTGTGTGTGGGTGTGGGTGTGTGTAAAGATGAGGGGTAATGGTAATCACTGCGGCACTTTATGCTCTTTTGTAGCCCTCAATTTAAAAAATTAAAGGGGGCGTCCAACAATCACTTGAGGAGACAATCCAATTATCAGTGTGAGGGGTAGTTACAGTGTGTGCTTGAAGCGTGTGTTGTTTTTTTTCACAGAAGGGATTAAAAGGAAGCTAGACTTAATTATTCAGGAATTCGTAATTGTTACTCAAGTTTAAGTTGCAAAACCAAAAGCAAGGGACACGGTAGCTGGGGTTTATGTGTGGTGTCGCTTCACTGACTGCAATGTGGGAATTTTGATAAAAATTAAACAAAATGAGGGGTTATTTCCAGGGGGTGAGGTTATGTCTACTTGATCAGAGCTCAGAGCAGCATTAGAGGCCAAAGCACATATGGGTATTAAAGTGTCTTTTATAGGTCAACTGAAATGTCCGAGACCACCTGCAATAATTCTTAAATTGAGTGTGGTTTCTCTTTATAAGATCGGGTTGAGACAGACGGCAGAAGTGGCAGTGTTTCCACATTTCTCACTGGGTTTATTTCCTCTTAAATAATGACAAAAGCGGTCTTCATAGGCTATAGAAAAAGCATCAATCAACTCAAGTATTGGCAGAACATCACGTTTTTTTATCTTTAAAGCTGCACTAATCAATAATTTTATATGAACAATGGCTCAAATGACTACATGCAGTTTGAAAAGGGTTGCTCATATGAATCTACAGTGAAATATCAGCAACTCTGCAGTTCCCAGCGGCTCTATACATAGTGTCTTCTAGCTTATTCTTTTGGTTTTATGGCCTGCAACTTCGTTTCCACTCTCACCACTCACTTCAACATGGTTTCCAGCTCAGCAGGAAGCTGTTTTTAGCAAAAAAAAGAGCTCTAATGAACTCACTGTACGATTACTTGTCCAACACCAAACAGCAGACAGACACAGTTAGTGACTAGCTGGTGAACATACTGTAGTGAAGCAGTAAGCAGCTAAAAAGCGAGATATTTCCCTCAGGAGTTGGTGGAAACCAAAAAAAAGAGGTAAATTCCATATTAATGCTGTTGCTCAGTGTCTGTTGGATGTGGAAAAGGGCCACACTTTTGTCATATAAACTTTGTTATACAGGTGAAACTCGAAAAATTTGCATATCATGCAAAAGTTCATTTATTTCAGTAATTCAACTTGAAAGGTGAAACTAATATATTATATAGACTCATTACATGCAAAGTGAGATATTTCAAGCCTTTATTTGATATAATTTCGATGATTATGGCTTACAGCTTATGAAAACCCCAAATTCAAAATCTCAGAAAATGAGAATATTGTGAAAAGGTTCAGTATTGCAGGCTCAAAGTGTCACTCTAATCAGCTAATTAATCCAAAACACCTGCAAAGGGTTCCTGAGCCTTTAAATGGTCTCCCAGTCTGGTTCAGTGGAATTCACAATCATGGGGAAGACTGCTGACCTGACAGTTGTGCAGAAAACCATCATTGACAACCTCCACAAGGAGGGAAAGCCTCAAAAGGTAATTGCAAAAGAAGCTGGATGTTCTCAAAGTGCTGTATCAAGGCACATTAATAGAAAGTTAAGTGGAAGGGAAAAGTGTGGAAGAAAAAGGTGCACAAGCAGCAGGGATCACCGTAGCCTGGAGAGGATTGTCAGGAAAAGGCCATTCAAATGTGTGGGGGAGCTTCACAAGGAGTGGACTGAGGCTGGAGTTACTGCATCAAGAACCACCACACACAGACGGGCCCTGGACATGGGCTTCAAATGTCATATTCCTCTTGTCAAGCCGCTCCTGAACAACAACGTCAGAAGCGTCTTACCCGGGCTAAAGAAAAAAAGTTTCTCAGTGGTCCAAAGTCCTCTTTTCTGATGAGAGCAAATTTTGCATCTCATTTGGAAACCAAGGTCCCAGAGTCTGGAGGAAGAATGGAGAGGCACACAATCCAAGATGCTTGAAGTCCAGTGTGACGTTTCCACAGTCTGTGTTGGTTTGGGGAGCCATGTCATCTGCTGGTGTTGGTCCACTGTGCTTTATTAAGTCCAGAGTCAGCGCAGCCGTCTACCAGGACATTTTAGAGCACTTTATGCTTCCTTCAGCAGACGAGCTTTATGGAGATGCTGTCTTCATTTTCCAGTAGGACTTGGCACCTGCCCACACTGCCAAAAGTACCAAAACCTGGTTCAATGACCATGGGATTACTGTGCTTGATTAGCCAGCAAACTTGCCTGACCTGAACCCCATAGAGAATCTATGGGGCATTGCCAAGAGAAAGATGAAAGACATGAGACCGAACAATGCAGAAGAGCTGAAGGCTGCTATTGAAGCATCCTGGTCTTCCATAACACCTCAGCAGTGCCACAGGCTGATAGCATCTATGCCACACCGCATTGAGGCAGTAATTCATGCAAAAGGGGCCCAAACCAAGTACTGAGTACATATGCATGATTATACTTCTCAGAGGGCTGACATTTCTGTATTTAAAATGCTTTTTTTTTTATTGATTTCATGTAATATTCTAATTTTCTGAGATTTTGAATTTGGGGTTTTCATAAGCTGTATGCAATTATCATCGAAATTATATCAAACAAAGGCTTGAAATATCTCACTTTGAAATAAATGAACTTTTGCACGATATGCTAATTTTTTGAGTTTCACCTGTAATAGGTCAGTGTTGTTTTTGTTCTTTTCAGGTATGTTTCTTGGCCCCATACATTTGTAATAACACTATGTTTTGTGCAATGCTTTCGAGTAAGCATTTATGTTTACAGACACAGGGCAGAAGGGAGTAGCCTGTGCTATGTGGGGAGCTGAATTGAAACCAGAATCCTCATTCAAAATCACACTGACATTTAAATACAAATGACCCAAAATCCAGCCTTGGAACTTATCCTTGTTCAAGAGTATGCCACGCAATTCACTCCAAGATGCCCATGATGGTCTCCAAGGAATATGGAGAGCATCATGGGTTAAATGTCACCAGTTTGACAGACTGAGGCCAGATGAGTGGCTATAGGGGTAAGATGCCAACAAAGGGAGAACAGACAGGAACGGCTGAACATGGTTAACATTTCTTAGACAGGTCACATCTAAAACTTTATAAAGAAGGGAGAAGAGAGTGTGGGTGGAATTCAAAAACCAAACATATCATTTTATGAATGCTGGAATCATGGTTACACTTCGATAAAAATCATAAAGGGTTCAAAATCGATTAGCAAGTGCTGTAGTAGGTACTCATTGATCGTAAAATATGGATGGTAAACCCCAGGATTTACTTTTTCAGAGAGGCAGATGAAAGAAACCCTCAATGAGAACACTGAGTTACAGAGGTTAATAAAAACCATGGCAAGGGGCTCTGGGGTCTGTGTAGTGCAGTAACTCAATGTACTAAGTTCATACGTTTGATGTCAGCCTTTTCCAAACTGCGTGTTAGGAGAAAGAAATACTTAAAGAAAAGGTTAAACTTCACATAGTCGATGCCACTTAAACAGCATCATTTTTGGACAGTACTTCATGAGTGTCTCATCTCATGTGTATACATCGGGAAACTAGTCATCTTCGCCCCCTGTGTCAGTGACTAACTGCCAGGCGGGATGTCAGAGGGCTGCTCTTCACTTTGATGATGACTCGCTGTGGCATGGTGCCTTTGATCCTCTCCCCAGCTTTGTGAATAAAGAATACACTTTGATTGACGCTGCGCACATTATGGCCGTTTGAGAGTTGGCAGGAGAGAAAAAGACATGTCTGTCATGTTGAAAAGGCCCCTGTCTCTGCTGCTCAGGGCCAAGTTGGAGGAAAGCACTTTTGAACTCATTTCAGCATCTAACCCCATACAATGCCTACTATGGGAGCTTACCCTGCACAGCAGCTATCTCTTCGTTGTCATGTGCAGCGTGCTTGATTTCAACCACGTTTGATCAACACCCACAGTTCTTTAAAAGCACAGACAGCCCGAATACAGATTTAGTTAGTTACAGTTATGTGGTGAAAAGAACCCTCACTGCTTATCACACACACAATGTGACATGGCAAAGTAGAGTGAGGATCAGCCTTAATCAACCATAATGGGTGATAAAATGAAACAAAGCAGAACACGGGCTGCTTCTTAGTTTGAGACCCTTCTCAGTATTCTAACCCAGTGCAACCTCATAAGCGATTACAAGCATATTATGCAGGGATGACAAGAAAACAAGAGAATGGGAATCTAAGAGCAGCGAGGAACATACAAATACGGTGGATTGTGTTTTGCCTAATTGAGGTGTGTGCCTTTGAATTGCACAAAATAGGTGGAAAGGACTGAACCTGTCAAAAATAATAACAACAAAATGCAAAACAGACATGTTCAGAATTTCGACACACCGCCACACTAATTCCATTAGATACAGTAGACATACACTGTGAATAATGCATCGCAGACGAGGCTAAGCCCCATGAGGGCAGCTGAGTTTGGTGGTTTAAATACGTTAAAGAAATGTGCTGAGCGCCTAAGAGATGTCACACACATTCATCAGTGCGACTGGGGGAATCAAGCTGACATCTTTGAATACAACCAGGTTGGTTATTGGAGACACTTCTTAACAAGTATTCAGGGATTTGGGGATATAATTCTATGCTATAGTCAGTACAGATGTATGTGATCAGTGCGTGGTTACAGAACATTGTCTGAAAGATGGGATTAAGACATGACCTGCAGATTGCCATCCTGTCAGCAACCTTTCAGGGGAGGAAAACGTATGTGTGAGAGCTTTCCTACATGCATTGCATATATGTGTGTTACGCTTCTGTGTGTGTAAAGAGCATTTGTTCAGCTGAGTGGTGCTCTGTGTACTGGGCGAATTCAAAGCAATCTGCCACCTCTCCCAAAACTAGCCAAGCACTGACTGTAACACAAAGGACGGTGCAGAACACCTGCTGAGATGATGGAGATGGCTGGCAGCCAAGACAACATATGGGTCTCATTCTGGCCCTAATAAAGACAACCTGACACAAATATCGGACAAAACGGACCACTCTGGAGACACGCACCGTCCCATTGCAGTGTTTCTGACATTGACATAAACATTTGATCATCCCTGGGGTGATGAGGGAGGAGAAAGGAGAGCAGAAGCGTGGAGAGAAAGCAGAGTTTGGGGTGTAATGCGATACATTTAATGCATAACAATGCAGCATCCCACAAGCATAAACATCGCAGTCTTGTTTGAAGCCTACAGGTAACAGAGCATACCATCCACAGTTGCAGGATGAAATGATTTTTCTGCTGTAAACAAGTGCTAGCTCACAGCCTCACAAGGTGTACAAAGTGTCAGAACACCTCAGTGTTAAAAGAAAAGCTTCTTGAAGCTTGGAAGACTTGACTATCCTTAAGCACTGAGCCTGTGTCAAAAAAGACTAACATCAAGAACACAGGTAATTACGTTAAGTTGGTGTTTGAAAGGAAACTGTTTTCGTGCATGTTCAAAAGCAGCACCTAGAAACAGCACCAGTTAAAAATCCTATACGCTTGGATTAGATTTTTTTTCTACATTGTAAGATAGTGGAAGAAATCTGAGCCAAAATACTGTTCTTCCAGTTGTGCTGACTGTCCTGTTCTTTGGCCCAAACAGATCCTTTTTTACTGTGTTTTTATAACAATTGGCAAAACAAACTAAAGCAGTAATGTCACTTGCTGCCCTAACCTTTGTCCTTGTTGTGATCCATGTTGAAGCCAGCAGCCAGTCAGGGAGGCCAACAGTTATATATATATAAACTATAAATATAATATAACTGCCTGACAAGAAAACGCTGGCTGTTTAGAGATAATGGCCTGGACCACTGTCACAATAATAGCCTCCCTCTGCGAAGGAATGTTGCACCGCCAGTTCACAGTCCTCCCTGTTGCCTATTTATAGTACACCATAATTAATACGTTGTAATTGAAGCATATAAGCAGAGCTGGAACATACAGCGAGCAGCACATAGAAGCCTCATGCTCTCACGAGGGGGAAAAAAAGTAAAGATGTGAAATGATAGTCGTCACAGCTGTCAAATCACATATCAATAGACATTTCTTTCCTTCTCTTTTCTGTTTCCCAGGGCTAATCTTCAGCCTCGAGTCATTATAAATAGGGAACAGAATACGCAAAATAGAGCAGTGCAATTCTGTCATCATTTCACACAGACAAAGGAACTTTTCCACAGTATATGACAGAAAGGATTAATAATCATCTATTACTGCCAAAGTTCATCAGCTTCCTGATTCGTGGGGTGCCCACGTAGCCTCAAATCACGCCGATGACATCTTGGGATCCATGTTTCGCTGCTGAAGTGATAATTCCTGGGAGGTTCAAACCATCCAATTTAGCACTCTCATATTATCACGCCGGCTGTAATCCGTTCATTAGGGAAACAATCTCAAAGTCCTTTTTGATAATTAATGGCATTTAAATGATGATGTGATGTACTGTATATGTGGGAGCAGCCTTCCTTATAGCATGTTAATGATACACAGCATTCTGCTAATCAGTCAATTAATCACCATCTTATGAATTTAATCTCTTACTTAGGCCCTGTTCTACATAATGGGTTTTAAACATTCAAATCCATGCTTGGATTACAAATGAGGCTCATTCATTGTGCCATGCTCTTCTTCAACAGGTCTTCCACTGACAACCTTTTTTTTGAAATGGATATGTCGCAGTAACACAGCACAAGCACAATGCATCTATTGAAATTTTTTGCAAGGATCTCTTAATCTATGGTTTTTTTCTTGTTTTTTTTTTCTGCCCTTTATGGGCGGATAGTTCATGTTCTTCAACGGTGGTATTGTCTGATTGAAAAAAAAAACTTCCCCACAATATTTGGATCTCTTTCAAAAAGCTCAAAAGCCCATTCTGCTTTGGTGATTTCACACAGCACGACAGAAAACAAACTCATGTTTATTTAACACGTACTTAAATCTCATATCAAGAGCTCAGTTTGTCAAAATGGCAGTGAAATAGAAGTCTTTAATTTAGAAAAGTAAACATGGTGGTGGAACAATTTGTAATGCATTGCTGGATTGGCTTTTAAAATGAATCCAATCAACATACAAATTTTAACTTTGGCCTTCAGCTTTTGTTAAAAACATTTTACTTGATGTTCCTTCCAACCTTGGTACCTTTTACAAAAGGATTTTAACTAATGACTAATGACTAATGACTTCATTAATGGCTAATGGCTAAAAGCCAAAAAGAATAACTTTTGGCTTACCAGGTTGTGAAAAAAAATGCTCTGGCACATAACCTCTCATAAAACAGCAAAGTGTTGTTTTTACACTTGATTGTAGCATGATTTTGTTACCTTTGGACAGAGTCAGGCTAGCTGTTTCCCCTTGTTTCAAGTATTTATGCTAAGCTAAGCCTGCGGGCTTCAGCTATGTATTAATTGGACAGCGTTAAACTCTTTATTTTACACCCAGCAGAAAAGGCAAATTAGCATATTTCCCAAAATGTTGAAGAAAATTCTTAATTAGTGACATTTATAACCACAGACTTGATGGCTTATTATAAAGTGTGTAACCCATGAGCGCCAATGTATTACTAACATTTATAACTGCAAAATTACCAAACAGAGACCCCAGCCACTCTCACTGCAACTGGTCTCCCCACCACCGTTTGCGGCCCAGGGCACAGTGCCCCAGGCTTCAGAGGCAGGTGCGACAACATCTTACAGCAGGGTGAGAGCCCCCCCCCCTCAAAAGTTATTCCCCTATTTGTCATCCAGCCTCTTTGCCACTCGTCGTTAGAGCACCATGGCATCGAACATAATGTGCTTGAAGCTCCGAGTGGAGCCATGATGTATTCAAACACGTGTTTTGTACTATCTTGGCAAAGGAGGGATGGACAGTTCTTTCATTATTGGTGGTTGTTTCTGAGCCACAGTTATTGCAAAATTTCTGAAGCCACACGCTGGAAATATTAAGCTTGACTGACTGAAAGTTTGTGTGCACAAGCAGTAATTGACAATGCATTAGAGACTCCTATTGGCTCTGATTGGATGTTTTGTTCAGGGAGCAGTGTATTCTTACAATTGGTATTAGGAGCACTAGGATTTGAAGATCTGTGGATTTATTTTTACAGATTATCTTATTATGTACCACTGTCATAGTATGTCATAGTGACAGTTTTAGCAAATATAACAAAAAGTTTTTTTAACAGAATTCCCTACTGCAGCTTTAACCACCAAGCTGGGTCGCCTCCTGTTGCTTTGATTTTGACCTTCTTTAAATCTGTCTCATGTAGGTCCCTCATTTTTATGGAAAAGCAATACTAACTCACTAGAGTGCCCCTTTAAGATCGATATTTAATGCTTATATGCACTCAAGGGTTTTTAACTTGTCGTTTTTTATCACATTGAGATATATTCTGAAAAACTGAAATAAGCTGGAACAATCCAACAGGTCAGGTATAACCTGTTCTTTACTGCACTGAGACACACTGTAGAGGCAGAAGTTTCATGGTCACTTTGCTTTAGCCAAACAAGTTTGGTTATTGGAGCGCTGCCAGTGCTCTCTGAATGATACAGTCGTATCTTGATTTGAAACGTACCTCAGCTGACAGAAACACTAATGTGATTTATTTGTGTTCTGCCTGAAGGATCCAGTGACAGGAGGAGTAGACAGAAATGAACAGAGAGAGCGACAGATAAATTGTAGTTTCTGCTGAAGCTCACCAAACTCAAACCAAAGCAGACGTTTCTACTCAATTAACACGTTTCACTTTCTTCTCCCCCAGCCTAGTTTCCTCTCTATGCTAATATTTAGACATGCTGTGTTTCTGACGGATGAGGCCAGTGCATAAGTTGGGCTCCTGCTGGCGAGTTAAGCGCTCGGCATCTGTACAGTTATTTTTTTTTTTTTCAGAAAGTGCTGTAAACATCCGAGTGGACTGTTGATAAGAGGCCTCCGTTGACCCAACCTGTCACACGCCTCGACACACACATCAATTGGAATATTAAACAGGTCAAAACAGAAACACCTTGAAACATCATTCAACAAAAATAGACTGTAAATGGAGCTTGAAGCGAAGGTAAAATAAAACAAGAGGAATGTTATTTATTATCAATATACAGTTTGGCACACTGTAGATATTGAGCATGCATGAAGGAGACATATTACAGTTGAAATGTGGTTTTGTTTTCTGTGCGATTCATTTTTATACAAAAGGATTTTGTAATTGGCATTTGATAAGGTTGCTGAAAATAGTTTCATATTTGTACCAAAATACTTTAGTATACTTTAATATATCAGTGTTTTGTATTTTGTAAATCATAAATACTTTGTGAGAAGTCTATGTGATGACATTATAAAAACACTGCCTCTGATTGGTGCCTACTCAGTAATTTTCCCAGACTTGTTGAGATCAGAACAGAAAATTAATATAGACCCGAGGAAGAAGGTCAAGGTGAGAAACATATAGGTTTCCATCGCTTCTCATCTATCTTTAGCATAAATTGCTACAATTCTTTTGGTGTTCATTTTAGTAGCCTGGGCTAAATCATTTACCAATTTCAAAAGTTCAAGTCAACCTGAGTTGCAGACCTCACAGTTAATGTTAGATCTGTTAACTGGTTGCATATTTCAGATTTATCGCATGAGAAAAGTTGTTGCTCTCAAACATTGTCCAACTGAGTGAGGGTACTGGTAAAGGGAAAGATCAAATAGTACGATAAAAGTTTTGCAAAGTGATTTGAGAAAGTATTTTTATCATTTTTGGAATACAAAAATACAGTAGTTTATTTTGATACATGACGTGGCTGCTGTATTTTGTAGTTTATTTTGATACTTAAAATTAGAGTATTAAAAATACATTTTGATGAAATTTTGCCCATTGCTGACTGCAATCACTGCATAATTTTCCTGTTTCATTTTAGAAACTACAGTACCTCAGATTGACTCAAAAAATGTGCAGGTAATAAACTCTTTGCCATAATTTTTCCCATTTACCCTAGGAAATATAGTGCCAAGTAATGCAACAAAAAAAAAAGAAACAGAGTTGCAGAGCAGTTCGCTATTGTATGAGACTTTAAAATTGGTTTCTACAATTTCTTGTAATAAATCCTCTATTAATTTAACTCCCAAAATTAAACTAGTCAGTATTATGGCCCCAAATATGCTGAATATAATAACATTACCATCTGAGAATATTAAGCCATGCATCCAGATGTCTTGTGACACATCAGACAATTGAGAGGTAATGACATCCTGGAGCAGTCTTACTGTAACATGCGCAATATGTTCTGCCCTATCAATAGTGAAACAGGCTATATTTGAGCCAAGCTGACACATTACTTGGCTCCTCATATGTAGAAGGCCGTTGGCAATGAAAACTGTGTTATATGGCCCAGTAGTGCTGACAGGTTTATTTCTCCTCTTCTACCCTCCCCCTCTTCTCCTCTTTATTTCTCCCTATCTAGGCTGGCACGTGGCAAGCGGAGGGGGGAAGGATGGATCTTCAGTCCGGTGTAAGAGCCTCCCCCCAGGGAAGCCAGCGTCGGACGCAAGGCCTCGTGGGCCGTTGACCTTCTGTCTTCGTGATTTATGGCGGCTGGGGGCCTCTGGCCACTGCAGACTCCTCTCCTCTCTCTCTTCCGTTTCCCTTCACACACACTGCAGGATTGCAAGGAGCCACACACACTGCACCACCGTCTACAGGAGTACCCAAAGTGGAATTCCTCGCACATGCTGAGCTGCAGCACTGGCACGCATTCATCCGCTGCCTCCTACACTGTCTCATACAAAAATAAACACCTCCATAAACATTACTACACTGCAGCACCGTGTCCTGCAATCCTATCGCATGCCCATTAGACCAAGCCTGCTCTCTGAGTAGACTCCATTTGACTGTGTGTGGATTACTATCAGTCATGGTGTGTCAGCTGTAGAGCCCTTGGTGTAGCTGCTGCTCACGGGCAGAGTTGGATCAATGGAAGTGCGCTGAGTAACGAGGTGATGTTCCTGTTTTCACATGGTCTGAAAGCAATCAGCAGCCAGCATCTCTCCGCTGACTCTACACACTGCTCTCCTTCTACATTGCAATAACCGTCCTCCTCTACGGACTATCAGTGCAGTGACTTATTGTATTATTTTAATATTAGACACACCAGCTGGACATTTGGTCCTATGCACACCAGAGCTGTCAGAGCACATTAAATATATTTTTTTTCTCCAGACGTAAAGGTGTATAGCGGACACAGTGCCGTATTTACCTTTTGGACTATTTTTACTTTTGAAAGCTGGGGACTGAGAGTGAGAGCCTGCAGGTGCCCTCACCATGGTGTTGCCACCCCCAGACAAACGCCACGTGTGCCTGACCACCATCGTCATCATGACCAGCATGGCCTTCATGGACGCCTACTTGGTGGAGCAGAACCAGGGTCCCAGAAAGATCGGTGTGTGTATTATAGTGCTGGTAGGGGATGTATGCTTCCTCATAGTGCTGCGATATGTGGCAGTGTGGGTTGGTGCCGAGGTGCGCACCGCCAGACGAGGCTACGCTATGATCCTCTGGTTTCTGTACATCTTTGTCCTAGAGATCAAGCTCTATTTTGTCTTCCAGAATTGCAAGGCAGACAGGAAGAGTTTGGAGACAGTGGCCCGGAAGGCCTTGACGTTATTATTATCTGTATGTGTACCAGGTTTATACTTGGTTCTTGTGGCTCTGGACAGTATGGAATATGTGAGAACTTTCCGTAAGAAGGAGGACATGAGGAGTCGTCTATTCTGGGTGGCTCTGGACCTGCTTGACCTGCTGGATATCCAAGCAAACCTGTGGGAGCCCCAGCGGACAGGCCTGCCCATCTGGGCCGAGGGCCTGATGTTCTTCTACTGCTACATCCTGCTGCTCATCCTGCCCTGCGTTTCACTCAGTGAAATCAGCATGCAGGGGGAGCACATGTCACCCCAGAAGATGATGCTCTACCCAGTTCTGAGCCTGGTCACCATAAACGTGGTCACCATCCTCATACGAGGTGTAAACATGGTGCTGTTTCAGGACAGCCGTGTTTCCACCATCTTTGTTGGAAAGAACGTGGTGGCCATCGCCACCAAAGCCTCCACCTTCCTGGAGTACCGCAGACAGGTCAAGGAGTTCCCCCACCCACAGAACGCCATGGCGCTAGAGCTGCAGCAGAACTCTGTCAGCCACACGCAGCCGCTACCCAATGCGACAAGTTTGCCACATGAACCTTCACCAGCGCAGGACGTCATTGACACATGACCGCCAGCGCTGACCTGAGCACCATTAGAAACTGACTGCTTTTTATGAAAGCTCCAGAAGTGGAGTTAGATAGAGAAATCAGCTGCATGACAGGATGATATTCTGTTCTTGTCAAGCCCACATGAACTGCTGCGAAACCATAAAAGAGATTTTCAGCATCACCTGCCTGTCAGAACATACTGTAAACCTACACTTGACTCTGAGTGCAGCGTGCAGACTTTAGAAATCAAGTCAAAGGTTTTTATCGTGCTGTTGTGTTTTTAATTGTTTCAAATGTTTTAAAAGTTCCAACATTTATTAAGAGACAATCTCCACACTGCGCAGCCCAGTGACATTATGTTGTGTAAAATGGATCGGTGAGTATCTTGTATTTTTTAAAGGTCACTTTTTCAACAGTGCATCTATGGCATTTCCTTTGAATTCCAGCACCAAAGGACATACCACTCAGTGTGAAGCACTGATGGAGAGGAGAGAGTGACAAGGGTCAGTCATGGGGTTCTATCTGGGCTGTGCTAAAGCAAGGTTGGTGGCAGACAAATGCTTTTCCTTCTGTGTTTGTTCTGCTGAGAAATGAGGTCTGGAAGCTGCTGCCTCGATCAGTGTGACACTTTACGACCAAAGGTCTGATTAAAGCACTGGAGCTCAGCACTATACCGTCAACTGCAGGCATCCAAGCGTGTGTTTTAGTGTGTGCCCGTGTGTCTATGTGCACGCACACTAGTCTCTAGAGTATGTATGCCTGCAGCCGTACCTGTCCGCCACAGGAGGATTTAGGTTATTTCAGATTGTTCTGGAACAGATGCAGTTGGTTGATGTGTGTGATGAATTGCAAATGAGACAAAATACGTAGAGATGTCAGAAGAATAAAAATATGATCGGGGTAAGATAATTTTTGTTTCCTGTACTGTACATTCCTCTAAAACTAGCTCAAGCCTTGAAGTCAGAGAATACGGAGATCAGAGTCCAGAGAACGCCTAACTGAAGAATTGACAAAAGATAAAACATACATACAAAAACATACAAACAGAATAGTTTTTCTGATGTTATTCAGTTTATTATTATAATTATCCTTATTATTATGTACATTCTTTACTTGTTGGAGGCCAATGACGTTTTAATAAAAGCATAAATAAAAGAATAATGATGACAGCATGGTTTCTTTTTCCAAATTGTTAATTATGTTTTAATAAATATTATTTTTGGGTGTTTGGTGCTTTTGTTGTGCTTGAAAGCAACATGTACACAACAGCAACAGTTACAGCAAAACCATTTGAGTTGTGTTTTGCATGGAAGAATCCACACAGCACATAAATATTTAGGCTGAGCATCATCCTCCTGGACTCTGGCATTCATTTCCTACCCCCAGGCTCCCACGTTTGAGGAAAGGAAGCAATGAATTCATCTTTAAAATGTGATAAAAATGTATGAACCTTTCCTCAAACCATTTCCCCCTTTTTTACACAGTTCTCTTTATCAACTTACCACTTGCCTTTTTGTTCTGTGAACACTAATCTTCTCTGCACCGACCCGGTGTCAGTTATCAAATAGAACTTTTACAGCTGATGAATTGCCTTCGTGTTCCATAGAGAATTTTATTAGCTGACCCAAGTGTTGTGGTGGGAGGTGGAGAAGGCAGCCACATGAGGACAGTCACTTTAGTGTCGTCAGGTTAACGAGGTTAACTGCTGACCTCAGCTCACGGAGACACACTCTCAGACCCTCAACGGCCCCACTCCATTAACGATAACTGTCAGCTGCAGAGTGACAAAGAGACTGGATGATTATCAAAAGAGTTTCGCTTCTTTTTACTTAACACAACCATAATGTAGGACATTTTTATAAAGATTATTCTGATTTCATCCATGCTTCTCTAAATAGTGGAAAGCCATTTCTAATTGAACCATTACAGCTAAATCAGACTGCAAAGACCAGAACAAGCTTCAGTCCTATTATCATTTACAAAAGGTACATGTGACGGCAATTATTCTTTGCCTTAAAGCTATTATTTATTTAAGTTGTCTTCATTTGTAGGGTTAAACCTACAGAAAAAGGACAGATTTAAGTAGGTTTGCTCACTGCATAGCCAAATATCCATAGCAAAGCAAAGACAACCAATGCAACAGCTTAATTATATTTTTATTTATATTCAGGTAAAATTGTGCTTGGCTGGCAAATTGCTACAAGACCAAAGTTATAGTTTATTTGCTTACTCGCAAAGTAAAGTTTTTTAGCAAAATATGCAAAATGCACAGAGAGGAAGACTCACACAACCTTGTTCAGTAAGGTACAGCACCGCAAGAAACTAAATATACACAGTGAAGTGCTGATATCATTTCTCACGCCCACTATATGGTTGCTTCAAGCTCATCAAACATCCAATCGCTTAACTGGGTGAGCAGGATCAGTTTGGAGCTTACGGTGTCTGTACAAACTGCCAGTCTCTTCTCTCAGAATCTCTTCTGTAGAAATATATTGATTGATCTTGCCGGTGGAGTGTTAAATATTTCTGAGGCATATCTCTCCGGGCACATCCAGTTCATTCTGGTTGTCTGTTTTCACTTCAGCTCCTATCTTACAGTAACTCCCCACCATGCGGCCTAATTACAGACTTGAGAGTGTGAACATAGTAAAAGAGACACAGAGAGAAAGAAGGCATTCATTCCAGATATTTCCTAAATTCCAGTTATTCAGGATCGTTCCGGTTCACAGTTTTTGATTCATGATTCCTATCAATACAAATAACATTTAACTCACAAAGTAAATTGCTGAGATCTGGTTACATGGAGACATCACAAAAAAAAGATCGGAGCAAATAAACATGTGATCAGGAGATGATACAGTACAGTAGTACATGCACATTTCTTTTTCCCTGCAGCGAGGGATTATTACTGATATTTTGGTTGCCCTGACTTTCAGTTTTACCTCCAAATAAAGTGGTTCAGATAATGGACTTTTTGGCTTGTTTACAACCGATCTGATCCTCCAATGCACTCTCATACAGTTGTCAGTTCTCCCAAAACAAAACATCTAAGATCCTTTTCCAAAATGACAGGTGGACCAGACCTTAAGTAGGTTACGTAAGTCATCTACAAAACAATTTTTAACATAAACATGTCACCTTTGACTTTACACACAGGACTCAAATCTCCATTTCTTGACAGAAACTTCTGAGTTTACTTGACTCAAGTAAGACTGCTTTAAAAAATAGACATTATAATAGATTATATTTATCAATTAAAGCCTAATGATTTTGCACTGTACTGTGTACGTAATGTTTGAATTGTAACAAAAGTCCTTGGTTAGACTCAAACCTAGGATCCACTGTTGCATAACTACATTGCTGCTGGACACCGGGGTACAATAGATTTTCTGTTAATCTGCTTTTTCACTATGCCTAAATTCGTTCTCCCCCTGCATGCTGATTTCACTGAGTGAAACGCAGGGCAGGATGAGCAGCAGGATGTAGCAGTAGAAGAACATTCTGTTTTCACATTAATGCAAACATTCCATTACACTGTTTACTGTCAGTCATTCGTCACTCACAGGAAGACATATAACTCTCCTGCAATAAGTAATCCCTCAAAATCTTGTCACTTTACACACTTTACTGTCATGCAGGTGTCTATATTTAGAACGTTCTTGTTAGCGGGGACAGCAGTTAATCTAGGTTTGACTCGGTGCAACGTAAACAAGTAGATTAGGGGAAAAAATCTAATTACACACCTCGTGCTCCACAAAATGATTTGTTAAATATAAATAAGCTATAACTCTAAATCTTGAAATGACACCGGTATCGTGTTTTACCGCTAGCAGAACAACAGACGCAGCATTGTGAGGTGACAAAATGTCTTGAGGCTTTGTAGCCTACGCTGATAGCTGATAGCTTGGTTGGCTTTCTGCAACTCACATTATTAAATCTCTCTTATGCTGTCTAAACAGTAGACTCAGCAAAAAAAAAAAATACTCAAAGAATGGGAAAGGAGGTCCAACATTTAATTAAAAACGTCCTCCTGTATGAATAAGAGCCACAAAACCAGTCCTTGGTAATATTTAGAACCTTTATGTCTGTGACTGTGATCAAATCTGTGTTGTCGTCTGGATCACAGCTCATTGTTAGGCTTACAGCATAATGCCACTATTGTTTGAATAATCTCGTCCGAGCAAGTGGTTGAAAGGGGGTGGGGGGGCGGTAAATGGCAAACTTGGGAATAGAATAAATTACCTGTGGCTGCCTCTGCAAGAGATCGCCTTTCCAAGATGCGGGGGATTCATCTATAAATCACCAGGGCTGCAAATCAGGAATGTAATTGTGCTCTCTCCATACGTAATAAGTGGGTACATGTGCTTTTTCTCTCTCTGCCTTTGATTTACTGTGTATCCATGACTTCCTGAAGCACTTAGTCTCTGCAAAATTTAATCAGAAACAATCGGATGAAGGTGGTGTTTCCAGTGTTTCAGACTCTCTCTTTGGACCACCCTCGGATTTGCTGACTTGTGGGAGTTTATCCACTCAGTTGCTGGTTACTCTCTCTGATTCACCCTTTTTAGTAAATGTCTCTCTGTTCTCATACCGTAATCACTTTGTTGGCCACTTCAACTTTACTATGCACGTTGTGCAGTAATCTATATGGAAATCACTTTGACTGTGCCTCTATCATAAAACTGCAACACATTTATTGTCCACAAGAGGCTGGGTCAACCAATAATGACCTTCAGTCCTACCAGAAGTTTCTAAAGGTTAGTGAGACAAAATGTGTTATGGATGATGACATTTCTGCAGCCATGTGTTTGCATATTCACAGCTCTCCATGATAATTGCTCTAGGCCTGGTGTTTGCAAACTCGTTAGACTTTGAGATTTATCCAGTGGCCAGAAACATGACTCCAAATGAATGCTTATGTTGCTTGATGTGTAAATAGGTAAATGTTGTTGTTACCACAATCAGGGGCATAGCACAAAATTCTGGGCTCTGTACATAGGCATTCTCGATGGGCCCCTCCCAGCATCCATGGCTATTAATTTTAGTATATCTGTGTTCTCAGTCCCCCCCCCCGCACCAATTTTACCAATATGTCAGTGTTGAATTTACACATTATTGCGCTGCCAAGTGGGGCACATACAACAGATTTATGTAATCAGGTAATGATGAGATCTTCTGCAAGAGAGACCTGAATGCAGCATATAGTAGGAAATATAGCATCAGAGTATCAGACATCGCATAAATAGATTTGAAGAAGAAACTTTATATTGTATCATTGTATCATTTAATATTAGAGATGGTTGTGGAGAACTTTGTCTTACACATTGGTCCAAAATCTTCCATAGGTGTTGAACTGGATTGAGATCTGGTGACTGTAACGGCCAATTCATTTTATTCACGTCATTTCCATACTCACCAAACCATTCAATGAAGTTTAGTGCACAGAAGCATTTGCATTCTCCTCTTTTATCAAGTTTTCCCTCTGTCTGTATATCTTGGTGCTGAAACAGATTAACAGCACACCCGCACACAAATAAAATAGCACTGATTTAATGATTTAATCATTTTCCTATAACATTACATATAATTCACTAACAAAGGGGGAGCAACCCATTTCAACTATGGATAACAATACATTGAATTATGACCATGGCTTCTACTGAAAACCAAGCAATGTATCTGAGTCAGCTTTACTGTTTTGATTTAAAATTTGATTTAATTCTGAGTGTGAATGTCATTTCAGACTACAATAAATGTAAACCTTGGACTCGTTCCAGTACTAATGTGTTCTTGCGATGATAGAGGTCTGTAGAATAGCCTAACAAAAGTCCATAGCACTCAGTGATCTATGGAACACTACACATGCTAACTTTAACCTTGATTAAAGGGCTCAGTGCATGACTCACCATTATTTTTTCTCAGCTGGTCTTATCAGAACTATCAGTCTCCATTGCACACTGCCAGCTTCACCAGGGCTGACTACACCTCATATTCATACATACATAGATAAGAAGGTATTGTGTTCTTCATGAACTGTACACCGTGTGCCGAATGGATTAATCACTGAGCCACAACGCACAGGGGAACAGACTGTGGGAGCTGTCATAAACAGATGCATAAATGAAAGTTGAGCAAGCATTGCAGTCATGCAGTTGTGAAAACAGCTGGCTGTCCTCTGAGTTTATGGCTTGATTTCTGTGCTGTTTTAAAAGGGGCTTTATTGTTGGCTGGGTTGCTAAAAAAAAGACCCAAAAAAGTCAGTGACCACAGATTACGGCTCTGATAATGTCACTGTCCTCATCATCATTCAGTTTATTTTAATTTGATCTCGTTTTAAAGTTTGCAGATGATTTAAATACCAGGGAAAGGTCACATGGTGGTAATTGAGTATATGATAGCAATGTACCACTTAAGGATTGTGGACTGTTAGCTTAGAGACTCAATGGACTTAATGGACTCGGCCAGTAGATTTTGTGTTTTGACTGCTGAATAAAAAAGGTGAGCCACAGATTCAAAAAGAGTTTCTGGGTGTGGATGCAAAGAAAACCACTAAAAAGAAGCAAGTGTTGAGATAAGTTCCCAAAATTGCCTTTAAAATGTTGCTGATGCGCAGTTATTGTTCATGTGTTAAATTGTTTCTATTTGAATGCTGTACAGTGCTTTGGAAAACATCATGAACTAGAGGGTTAGTTCACTACAATCAAACAGAAAAAAAAAGTTCACTTCTCTTCCAGATGACCTACCTAATTCAGCATCCCATTATAATAATACAAACAACAAAAACACCACATAACCCCACAACATGCTGTCCTGATGCATAAAATTTGTATTGTGAATCACTCGTTGAAATGGTTTTGTCATTTAAAATGGTGTGTTTTTGACGCAGGCTTTTGGAAGGACACCCCCATGGGGGCTGCAAGATAAATCTGAGAGCTCTTGGGTAAACAGAAAGCAGAAAAATATATGTTACTGCTAGATTTAGCACAGCTTAGAATAATGTGTAGTTTTCAGATTTTTTTTCAAATCATTTATTCGGGAATTACTGGATTAATTTTACGTTTACTCATTTGGCAGATGCTTTTATCGAAAGCGACTTACATTTGAGGAACAACATATAAGCATCAACAAAGCATCAATATAGCAAGACATCTACAAGTGACAATAGATACTAGTAAGAGCTGCAGGAAATACTAGTAAGAGCTAATAGCACGTATGGCATCAATGGGTTAAATATGTAGGGAAAGAAGTAAAGGTAAAAGGTAAGGTAAAAAACAATAGTGACATTTTACATCTGAAGGTACCTAAAACAAACAAAACAGTCTGAGGAGGAACTGACCAACACCCAGTGACATTTGCAATCTGTGATAAAGGGTGGTAAGGGCTTTATTTTTAAGAAGGAACAAGACATGAAAGGACTGAGATCCACTGCTTTAACAAACACTACTTCCTGGGAGATAGATTACACCAAAATCCAAATTACTTTCTGTCAACATTTTTTATCAAAACAATTTTTTAGTAAAAAGTAGTTCCAGTGAAAACTATTCATGGTGAAGTCTCTGGATTATCTTGCATAACCAGGATATTGTTTCTGGAAAGAGATGATGCTGTTGAATTTTTTTATGTTTTTTTTTTTCTTTGCTGTGAGCACCACAACGATTTCCCACTGGAGGCAGAGCTCTCAGAGACAATATCTCAAAAGCAAAACTATCTGCATGGACAAATAACAGTGAGTAACAGTGTAATATGGGTGATCTAACACTTCAAACAAAAATGATGCAGAGTTTACTTGCTAATGTCAGTATGCTACAGAGGAAGCCAAACCAGCCCAGTAGTTATGGACACAGGGGCGACACACAACGCTGTGTATTCAGTAGCTCATGAAGCCCTTTTGAGGGACTGCAGCAACCCAGTTTGCTCACCATCCATCACTGCAGCACAACAATTTACCCAAACAGCAGAGCGGAGTCAAAAATACTGGCAAGGCACAAACAAGGAGAGAAAATGTCCCCAAACTGTAACTGTGGAGGCGGTAGGGTGAACAGATAAACAACTTTTCAAAAGCAGGATTACGGTGCTGTATAAGTCGAGACCAGGACGCGTGGGCCTTGTCTCTAAATGTGGCACAACAAATGGTGTAGGGGAGCTAAGCCGCCGTTCACGGGAGACACGCAGTAGCTGCCCAAACAGGCTTGTTAGGGGGAAGAGAGGGAACTCGTCAGTGCACAAGATCACGGCTGACAGAGAAGCTTGTTAACTGCAGCACGGTAGCCAAAAGGGTGGCTCATTAGGGAGGAGCACCAGTAGCCTGCACAGGCCATGCTGGTCTCACCAGATGGCTGCCTGTCTGCTGGTTGATGAAGGCCATAGACATCTTTAACAAATGATGTACAGTAGCCAATGTTTTTTTTGTTCAGGAAATCATATAGAAAGCATTCATTCCAGTCACAGCTTGATATTTGACTGCCCGAGTCTTATTCACTTGGGTAAAGGAGCTCAATTTTCATTTCCTCCTGAGCTATTACAAAGTTGGTCTATGACACTATGACTCCTGTTGCAACATTGCCACCTACTGGTGCCAATAACTAAAAGTCAAGATTGATGGAGGCAAGATGAAATCAAACCATGAATTTTCCCTATCACTCGCCCCTCAATGGACTCTTCACATGTTGTCAGCCGTCACTATAAATAACAAATTGTTTGCAATCACCCTGTCTGGCTGAGTACAGGGCACTTCAGCTTGATTATCGCACAAGACAAGTTTCCAGTAAGGACCAATAAATCATTATTCTTCATTCACATGCAATTGCAGCAATGTCTGAATCGTAAGTGGGAGTCATTTAGATCTTTTCAGGGTTGCTTCAACTGATAGCAGATGATTTATTTGCTACCTAATCTCACACATATCTCAAAAATTAGTGAAGAGTATTGTTGCATGGTATTACTTTGGGTGTTGACTGAATTTATGCACAGCTGACTTGATTGGAAAATGCTGGAACTTTAATTAAATTATCAGTAAATTTTTTAGTGAATAAAAGCATGGCCAGCAGCATTTAAAAAAGGATGAGATGGCCAGAATATATAATTTTTTGAGGGGGCATAAACTACTATTCTTAAAAAGTGCTTTAATCACTGCTGGCGCAACAGAGTAGCCATGAGGAGTACATTAAAATCATTAACTTTACCTTAAGGGTCATTTCACCAAGAAAGATATCTCACATATCTTAAACTGCTCATATCAACTGTGAAAGCTGCACTGTGTCATTTTAGTTTAAGGGAAAAAAAACAAAAAAACTGAGTCAGCAAGTCTGAAATTTTCCTCCAGTTTTGTCAGTTCTTGTTAATTAAATCCTACAGTAATGAAGTAGAATAAACAGAAAAGACCATTTTAGTAGAGATAACAAGTTATGTATACCTTCGGAAAAATAGCATTTTAAGCAATACATTAATTAAATGAGTGGGAAACAATCATTACCAATAGAACTATTTCAAAATACTCCCATTACAAGTAAAAAGATGTGCTTAAAATCCAACTCAAGAGAGCCACTCCATCAATTTTACACATGTTCAATTTATTGGTCATGTGGAGTAGGCTACTACACAGCCTTTCAAGACAGTTGTATGACAATTGTCATACATGGGTGTTTCTGGAAAGACCTAAGGTTTGAAGTTACAAAGTTGCATTATGGGAAGTGGATCCAGTGTTTAAGCTCGACTCATACTAAGGTATCATGGCCCCCGCTGCTTCTATTTTGACCATTCCTTTCATAATCTCTCATAAGCCCCACCTACCCCCAAATGTATGGAACTGTACTATTAAATTGCTGGAGAACCCATTTAAGTATGTAAGTATTACTAGCAGAATGTACTTTAAATATCAAAACTACTCCTTTGGCAAAAAATATAGCTTTTTCTAATGTAAGATCTTAATCTCAGTAATTGAGTATACAGTACTCCCACCCTTGGGAACCTACCCAAACTATGGAGTAAAAGAGCCCATCTAATCTTTTTAAAACATCGGTACATGCTGTGAAAAACAAAACAGCACAAGCAACAGATACATGTACAAATGGCTTCATTTAATTTATGCATTTCACAAACAATCCAAGAACTTGAGACAAATGTACAGGAATTACTTTGCCATTTTATTTTTTTCTTCACATTATTGCTTTACAGTAAAATGCATTGATTGGATATGTCCAGTATAGCAAGACAATACATTCATATAAGTTATACATATGTCCTCAGTAATGTTATAGTAACTAACTTTACATTAAATATATTTTTTGATCATTTATTATTCTTGACAAACAACTCCCACGTCACATTGAGCTCACAGTGCATCAGGTCGCATTCAATCAGGAAATACATACCAGTCTTCTCGTGATCAATTGCCATTTCTATGTGTTTTCTCTAAATGTGTGCGCTTAGTTTGTACACAGGATTTCCATTCAATCTGGATTTATGCAGAGCTACGACAAGCATGTATCTGAATACTTATTTTTTCTCCCCCTCATTCAAAAAGTGACTTGGTAACAAAGATGCGAGTCAGACAACCGGTAAGAACACATACTGTGTCAAGATGAGGACAGAAATGGGATCACCATTTCTCTCCCCCCCTGCCGTGATGTTACCACTCAAACCTGGAAACCGGGACATGACCACACAGAGCAACAACAAAAAGTACCACTGCACATTCGGAATCAACTCAAGTGCAGTACAGACGTGCCTTCCTCACAAAAAGCATCAAAAAATTCTGTCCTGTATGTACAGAAGACCCACTAAAAAGGTTGAAGGGGTTGTGTACAAGGATGTCAGTGGGTGTATGGAGGAGTCTGTAGGCCCTGTGTGGTCACCTCCATCCAGTTAAAGCAGCCAATCGAACCGTGATAGAGTAGCAGCTTAAGGGGGTCCAATTTTTTTTTTTTTTTTAGTTCCTTAAAGTCTGCCCTCATCCAGTTCCTTTGAAAATGTCCCGAGGGCGGTGGAGTAAAGCCATCCATTCATCTATGCATTTCCTGCTGCCCCTCTGCTCCTTCAGCTGGGGTTGGTGGAGAGGTAATGCCCATGTGCAAGAGTAGACAACAGTGGAGAAAGAGGGAAAAGGAGGAGAGAGTGGAGGAGGAGAAATCAGACTTCCCTCAAAAGTCACAGTTCCAGAAACATCCATCCTTTGGGCTGCGTTCCTGTCACAAACGCACAACTGTGAGCTCACACATCAAGCACTAGTAGACAAACCAACGTCACATCTCCATGGGATCCCCCGTCTTTATATGGCAACCTTGCAGGGGCCTTCTGTCACATAGAATTCTTTAAACTGAGATTGCATATACAAGTGCCTGCTGCCAACAGTGCGGCAGAGGAATATTTTAAACACTTAAACACTCCCCACACACATTTCCGTTTTTAGTCTCTGCACCTCACTTGTGGACTCCTCCATAGGCATTTTTGCATGATGTCAAATGTCTGGATTGCAGTGTAGCTCGTAGCTGCCGATTTTTGTAAAGTGGGTCGGGCAGTTTCCATGGAGACGCCCATAAGCCCTCAGCCTTTTGCTGTGCTGGAGCTGCGTTTAGTGTCCCAGCATGCACTGCAGACAGAGGTGGGTGTGCTCATGGTGTTAGAGGTTCCAGTCTGTTCCAGAGTCTAGAGCCCGGTGTGAGAAACGTAGAGTGCGCCCATAAGGAGCGCACACACACACTGTTCTGTCACTCACACACATTCAGTCACATATAAACTGAAAAGACTCACGCACAGGAGGAAGCACTAGTTGATTCAGAATGAGAGGACAGCTGTTAAAGTGCAATATCTACACCAAATCAAGAAACCATCACTATTGCCACCTCCTGGAGTTGTCCGTCTTCTAGTTTCCCTGATAACCGATGGCTGTGGTTTGCACCCCTGCCCTGGGTAGAGGGGCTGCAGTACCCCCTACTGGTCAGAGGGTGTTATAGCAGACAGTGTTGAGAACAGTCTGGTTTCTTTGCATTTCCTAAACAACTACCTCCATTCTGCTGCTGTTTTAAGATGAGAACAGGTCACCAGATGATGGCAAAAAAACAAAAAAAAACAAACAACTTCCCACAGATCTGGAGCCACTTTTGGTTTCCAAAGTTGTGCAGAGGGAAAACGTGGGCAGACCCATCACTGAATGAAAATAACGCTGATGGGGAGTCGCCACCATCAGCTAGATCCCCCCTCTAAGTGGTCAAATCTCCTCACAGCACAAAGCAGGAAAAGCATTTCCATGTGCAATTTGTTTCAGTGAAAAACAGGCAATGTCCTATATTTGCAACAAGCTCTCCTCTGTATTTCTCTTCCGTTTTATATTTAAAACCTTGTTTTGAAAAAATAAATACAAAAAAAAGTGTTTACAAGTTTACATTGTGCCGTGCTGCATATGCATAACACCCTCACAGTCATCTGATCTGACTGTGACACATCTTGACAAAGTGTCCTGACAAAATGTCTTCTTTTTTTAAGAAAACAAAGCAGATTTGATCAAGCAGTTGAGGGTTGAGAAGAACTGCGGAGGATGAGTGAAGAGAAGCGCTAACAGTATCTGCTCCCTGATGCCAAAGGCCATGCCAGGGGATTTGGGTCCATGCTGGAGGAGGGGAGCTGCCAAGGACAAAGCCCTCCTCCAGGGGGTAGAGAGGGAAAAAGGAGTGTACTATTCTCTTTGGGTGCTGGGGTAACTATAGTTCTTTTGGGAATCACTTCAAGGAGAGTTCTCTCTACGTGGAGGGTTTTGGTTGGAGTCATTGATTTTTTTTTTTGCTCTTCAGACTCTGGTTTGGTTTGTGAAAAGGCTTTGTAAATGGTGTGTGGAAATCTACAATGTGGAAACAGACACCAAGAAACAGGGGCACTTATGATTCTGGAGGTCCCCGACATCTAAAAAGGCATGCTAGATGGGTAGAAAGTTAACAGGCGCTAAGAGAAAATAAGGATTTTACTGCAATAACAGGCAATGCCCGAAATAATGGGCATTAAGGACTGGCACTGTGTGACAAGAGGACAAATTAGACACATAGAATAGAGTTCACTATTACAGCATGTACTGCCTCTTGAGGAAATGAGATTCATGATTTGGGACTAAAGAATTACAGAGAAAGCGCAAGGGAGGAGGAAAAAGGAAATCTGCAGATAGGCCCAGTGTTATTGAAAAGATTTTTGGGTTGGTAGGAATCGTTGAGGTTCTGATATCCGAGGCATGCTGCTGTGCTCTAGTCTTCCATGCACATGGGCAGGTTGACAAAGGTGAAGACGTTGTACTCGATCATGACGGAGAAGCAGAGGAAGATAGCGTACAAGATCAGGGCGTACAAGCCCAGCTTCACGTCCAGCTTCCATTTATTCAAGTGGATTCCCAGCACCTGCACATATACAAATACAGAGTAACACTGAAAGGACTGAATATTGTATATCTTAACAGTACAGCCATTACACATTACATGCAAATCTCATCCTAAAACTGTAACCCACAAGAGGCATTTTGCCTCCTCCTTTGATCACTGATTACACTACAGAAGTGTGTCCATCATTCCTAGTATCTGTAGCTAGCACAAGACTGATCTGAGTGTGTTTGAGACAGCGAGGTCGGAAAACAGACACATGTAGTGTTTGTTTCAAAAGGGTCCGACTGCCGCATCTCAGACTTCCTTCCTCTGACCTCTGACCTCCTATAGCAGAACAAAATGACCACAGACATTAACTTACAAGATATTTAACAGTATATTATTATCAGTGGTGGACAGTAACTAAGTACATTTACTTAAGTACTGTACTTAACTACAAATCAGAGGTATTGGTACTAGAGTGTTTTCTTTTCATGCCACTTACTACCTGCTACTTCTAATCCACTACATCAGAGAGGGAAATATTGTACTTTTTACTTCACTACATTTCTCATCATAAAGCTTCAGTTACTAGTTACATTCTAAAGTAAGATGTTAAGATAAGATGTTAAGATGTTGTAAACTACTCCCATTTATAAGTACAGCTAGTATATTGATTGACAGAAACTTAATTGCCAACTATTTTGATGATCGTTTAAGTATTGTACAAACATTTCATGGGTCCATGGAAGTTTAAACTGACAAAACAAGCATTGCAAAGGCATCAGTTTGGGCTCTGGGCAATTGTGATAACATTGCTCACTATTTTCAGAATTTTCACAATCAATTAATGGGAGGAAATTATCAGCAGATGAATCCATAATGAAAATAATTAATTGCAGTTTGATACAATAGTTCAACCTCAACCAACTACAACAGTAAAATGCATAATTTACATTAATGCATGAGTAATAATATTCTAATGTTGTAATAGAAAAGATCACAGGACATTTTTCTTTCTGCTTTGAGTACTTCTAATACCTCAAGTAAATTTTTATGATTATACTTTTAATTAGCATTCAATGCAGTACTTTTACTTGTAAAAGTATTTTTACAGTGAGGTAACTGTACTTTTACTAAGGATCTGAATACTTCATCCACCACTGATTAGAAATTGTATGGCATTTAAGTTATGTAGTTAGTTCCTGTTTACACGTCATAAGTTTATTAGAACAGCATTTGTTGGAAAGCCAGGCAACTAATGTGCCACCACAGGCTGTATGCAGTAAACTGCAAACTAACTTGCTAACCTCTATGGGAAATTACAGTAGTCAGCTAATATGCCAGAAAAGCAGTGGCAACCAGTAGTGCAGTAGTGCCCTTGCCATACTGAAGTCGAAACATACGTTTAAATTAGGCCTTGTACATCTAATATGGGTGAAGGTTTAGCAGCTTGATTGCCAATTCCTCCCCTCAAATTTGTTCGTAAACAGATTTTGGCAGACTGCTAAGGTGAAATAAATGAAAGTTTACATAGCACGTTATCTTTCTGGAAGTGGTAAACATGTGTAGTGTAAACATAAACTGTTGCCCACCGTGAGGGCTACCGAGCCCAGCAGAAGCACCACTGAGTACACCAGGCCCCGACTGTTAATCATCACCTGCAACACACAAGACAGAGAGAACAATTTATCTGCATTGGTCAATACCAGAGATAAGGAGGAGGATTTAAGTTGTTTCTTACACACAAAAATACAGAAATGATAAGATCTGAGTTTATTTGTAAAGAAAAACTAGCTCCTTACCTCCGATCCATAGCTGACACACATAGTCTGGATCGCCCAGGGAACACCAAGTCCCACTAGAATATCAAACACATTACTGCCAATAGTGTTGGACACAGCCATGTCTCCCAAACCTGCAATAAAACAAAATGAAGTTATTAAAAAAGAAACTATAACTTTAAACAAGGGATAGAGTTTTTCCATATAGACCATCGTGTCAAATAAACCACTTTATTTCTGACTAAAGATGAATATTTTGCTGTTCTGTAGTTTCTAATCTTATATAGCTCAGAAGGCAGTGACGCAGGGCTACACTGTAATGTCAACAAACAGCTCTGCACTATTTTATCTTGTTGTATTCTGTACTTGCTAAACTCTTTTCTATGCAGTTAGGAGACAAACATCTGCACACTAGTCTGTTAGTGTGTTAGTAAGTGCACCCATTTGTAGATCTGGATGTCAGTAAGATTTGATCAATTATAGCTAAAGGTATACCACAAATGCATCTATATTTGATGTGTCTCTTTATTCCAATGACTCACCCAACTAACCAATAGGGATTGTCAAAGTTTGATATAATCGAATTATAAAAAAAAAAATTAAAAAAAGGATGTTTCTTTGTACTAGTGGTATCAAATGTGTACCACATAGCTGCAACATCCACGTGTATATAATAAATCCACAAAACTGCTCAATCCAAAAATGTTTCAGAGGGAAATGTGTACCTTGCCGAGCCACAATGAGACTGGCTATGCAGTCTGGGACACTGGTGCCTGCTGCCAGAAAAGTGATGCCCATGATGACATCAGGGATTCCCAGAGTGTACCCAATTATAGTTACCTGAGAGAAATGTACAGTGTCAGAGCTCAAATAAAATTATTTTGTCAGTGATAATCATGATGATTTTCCAGGCTAAACCAGAAACGCTTCAGGGGGAGTTGGAATTTTGGTTATTGATCATTTTACAATAAACGTGATGGATAAAACCCATGGATGGTGTAATAGGAGCACGCTTGGAACACCAGTTACAGTATAGTCTAGTTATTTTTTTCCCCCAGCTATTTATGTCCAGAGGGATCTACAAGAGTAGGGTTGAAGACTATTGATAAATTATATGGCTTATTGATGACATTTCCTCTCGACTGGTAATAGACCAAGCATAAACAGTCATGAGGAAATGAATCGCTCCTTGAATTTCTCAGGGATAAGTGCTGCGTCTTAAATGGCAGATTAAATACAGTTATACATCTATAACGTCAAGAGGAAAAGCGCTTGTGGATTATTTAATAAACCCCCATGGTTGTCTGGACACTTTCATGGACTTGGTGATCACCTCACCTTAGCTTTTACACCACTGCTTGTATTGACCTTATCAGATCAAGATGCAGGTTACAGGATCATTCCGTTAATGCTGACATTTAAAGTTAATGTTACAATGATGGATTCTTCTGAAGTAATACTGTGGTCATTCCAACTAAAAGACAACCTGTAATATTCCTAGACAGCTCCCTTTTTTGATGCGTTTTCTTGCTCTTTTGGAACTTTAGTAAACTAAAATGCTGTATACATTTTTATGTACATTTATGTAAAGAGATGAATACATGCCAACCCACAAAAACTGAGAAATTGCAATAATTTGTCTTCTAATGTAAGCTTTTATTGAGGTTTGAATAGTATCTTGCCAAAAATAAAGTCCATACCAAACAAAAGATAGGCCGCACAGTTGCACAGCTGAGAGCTAGTAATTCAAATATATTCAGGAGGGAAACAGTGTGTGAGCTATGTCATTTGGGCAAGGTGGAAAGTGAGCCCCATTTTCTTTTGTTATGTACAATGATGATGATTTAGGAGAGTTAATATCATGAAACAGTTTGACAAAACCCTGAAATATACTGATGAAAATTGGATGGGCTGTTTCATTTTGAAGCGCTTCAAAAGCCTGAAAAAGAATGCAAGATGGATATTTAATTAGTATTCATCGATTTCTCCGCTACTATACTATATACGTTTTTGTCAATGTCAATGATGAATTTTGTTGTAGACAATGACTGTCTGAAGATTGCGAAGAATCTGTTCCTCAAATGCCCTTTGAGCATTATCTGTACATTCTCTTTATTATATCCCTTTTATGATTTAGTTATTCTGCAATCACTTTACTGCTAACCAGGTTAACCACTGTGTTAGCTGTCTGAGGCTGTGTTGCTAATGCAGCTTATGTATATTACCCTTTACTTTTACTCTTGTGAACCATTTGTTTACTAGATTAATTACTGTTACGTACAACCTATACAGGACTTAAATACTTGTTTTACTGGTGATAGTTTGGTGGCATGAGGGACAACAATGTGACAAATTTGATAGCAAGTCTATATTTTTGTAAATACAGCTTCCATGTTACTGTACCAGTTATTTTACAGTAATTTTTTCAATGTCTAATCACTAGCATTAAATTTATTGTTTTCACAGTTTCACAACTGCTTCAGGTGAAAACTTCAGTAAAGGATGCATACAGGAGTTGGCCTTATTGAAGTTTGTATTTACATTGCAGCAGGGATGTGCACCTACAGTACATGCATAGTGTGGGCAAAAGACACTTAGTGACTTAAGATCCAGTGCCAGAAAATAATGCCCCCACAATTATCTAGAGAGCTTGATGAAGAAAAATTGCTTGTTTTGTGTAACAAACACTTCAAAACTCAAAGATATTCAATTTACAGTTATATAAAAAGCCAAACCACAAATCTTCATTTTTGATAAGCTGGAAACAGACTGATTAATAATTCAAGTAATTTTTCAAGCACAAATGCCAATTATATACATAATTAATTTTATGTTGACTAGACTCAACTAAAAACTTAAAGTTGTCCTGGTAAATGACTCAGAGTTTTTGCACTCCACGTAAACTCTGCACTCACCATCCAAACCATGAAGTAGGAGAAGACAGCAATCCAGACAGTGGACAGGATGAAGGAGAGCATGAAGAATTTCTCCCAGCGAGGCTTGGCACAGTTCGGGATGGTTAAGTACAGCAACAGGAGCAGAGGCCACGAAAGCAGCCACTTCACCTTGCTCCCCCAATTCCCTGCAGCAGAAATACACATTAGTGCAGGAGAATGTTGACCAGAGGTGGCCAACAGACATTGATCAAGACACATTTACAGTTTGCTTATTTTAAGTAAAGTGGAAAAATTGTTGAAGTACTAAATGCAGTTTTCTTAAAATGTGCCACAGGTTTTATTGAATTACTGTCAACAAATGTGATCCAAGATGACCTGTAGCCTCTTTCTCATGTCAGCAGCGCTATGCAGACCACATTTCCCACAAGTCTTTACGTAAAAAAGAAAGTATAATAAAACATGGTTTCCCCTCACCAATGATGTGAATCAATTCTTTCCAGCAACTGGATCACTAATGCCACTCTCAGGCAGACATGTTCTCTGTCTATTAAAAGTGCCAACAACATGTGCACTTCCCGTACATTTTATTTATTTTATATTGAGCCACTGACTTATTTGAGCGAGGACATCAATAACTGAAAGCTATGTGTTGCTTATTTCAAGTCCTTAAGTAATACAGGAGAATGTAGCCAACAATTGATTTATAAATATCTGAAATGTCAAAGACGTGTCACTTTTACTCCTTAAAAAGTATCCATCAATGTATGCCAAATTACACGTTCACCAAGTAAATGCACAAATCACAAACTTGGAAGACGAAACGGTGAGATGGTGTCGTTTTCCTCCGCCTCGGTGGGTTTGTCCTCTGGCACATTTCCATTCTCGATCTCAACCTTCCCGTCGATCACTTGCGTCTCCACTCCATTCGCAGCTTGGACCAACTTCTGGCGCTTTCAGAAAAAAGAAACTAAGTCAAAGAGCAGAGGGGCAGACACGCTGCTACGTTGACTGCTGCACTACCGCCAAGTGTTCTATATATTGTTTCTGCAGTCATGAATGAAAAACACAAATGCATGTATACTGTGTGAGTGAGATATGGAACTTCTTGGAGTTTAGTTATTGTCAGCTTTGTACTTGACATTAGTTTCAGACACTCCACTGAAAATAGTATACACTCAAAGGAAACTCTTAACAGAGCAGCAGCAGCTAAATCCTGTCATTGGAGCAACAACGCCCAGCTGTACCTCTGTAATGATGAGGCGACTGGCCATGCGCAGACGGGTCTTGGGTCCAAAATGGCTGGTGACCATGACACGGAGGCCAGCTTCTGGAAACCTGAACTTTGAAGGGCTGGCGTTAATGATCTCGTCCACCATCACCACCGACCCACGGCTATAAGTCTTGTTGGGTTTGACTGAGGGGTGGAGGGATATCAAATAAATATGGAAAATAAAAATAATTTAAACACATCAACGTACCAGATCAGATAGAACAGTCGCATTTATTTCTATATATTTTATTTGTTTCATTCGAGGTCATGTACTGATCCTGTCCTGACAGCGAGAAAGTTAACTTTTTACATAAATTGCTAATTAATAAACTTAAGACTACACTAAACAGGGTTGATTTTTAAGACGGGCATAGTCATTGAGTTATGCTCTGTTCTATAAACGTCACTTTTTAGTCTATAGCGCTACATTGTCTCAGGCCAAGTTACTAAGGAATATTAATGGACGCTAAACCAGAGCCATTTTGTCACCATGTCAGAGTTAAAGCTGCACCAGGCAAGAATTTATGTCAACATACACCACACCCATTACCCTAAATCACAGCGTGGGCTCAGTGTGGACCGTTCAATGCCTACACAAATCAAAACTTCAGAGCAAAAACTGGCCCTAAACACAAACGTGAATTTTTCGTCTAGACAAGTACAGGCTCTGAAAATCATTCTTCCCTTCACTCCACTCCTTCATATTCTCCTATGTGACCTGGAAATTGATGTTTGTGACGAGGAAACTCACTCAACAAACTAGTGTGTTCAATCAAATTTGCTGCACATGGGCCAACTGAGTTGTCACTGTTCTATAAAAACAATGCATCTCCAAAAACATCAACTTTTCATGAGTGAGTTTGTTGTGACAATGCACTTTTCAGACAATCTAAGGTGTTTTTAAGATGTAAATGTCTCAATCCATAAATCAAAAAATTAGAGATACATGGTTTTTACAGGACAGTGGCTATGTGAAAAAGACTCACCTGTGAACACATGTTAAGACTACACACACACACACACACACACACACACACACTATACCGTGCTTGGCTAGAAGTGTTCTTTTGTGCTTGAGTGAAATTCAGTTATGGTGGGACCACTAAAATAAAAAATCTTATGGTTTTGATTAAGTAGCAGATTAACCGTCTCAAATGATTTCTTATATTACTCCATTTTCATGGCATGAGGAAAAGATGAGGGTTAAACCTTCAGGGAATCACCCCTGGACTCCCTTTGGTATAAAACATCACACACCAGCTGGGTTTACAAGAGTGTGTTGTGTGCCGTTACTGACATCACATGATTTCTGGGCACTGAACTTCAAATATCTCTCCCAAATTGCCTGGCGCAGCTTTGAAGTTTGCCTACCGGTAGTGAATATTTATGGGTCCACCAAGATTGATTTCAAAATCTGCGACATGACAGACATAACCTCTGGCGTCCGACAATCTCAAACTGCTGTGCAGGTGGGCTGACATATTAAACACTTTAGACAATTTGTACTCTGATAATACATATTTTTAAATGTTTTATTGGCATCCAGAACACGTCATTTGCTCTATGCTCAGCTATAAGATGCAGTGTTTGGGGAATAAAAAAGTTCTACAGTACACTTATTAGTTTAGCTCAGCCTTAATTTGACTTATTATGCATGCAAGAATGCACATAAATTAACTGTATAAACAGAGCCGGCATAAACATTTCCTCTTGTGAAATTCATTACCACTTCAGGAGTGAGTGGGTCTCCGCCCCAGAGACCAGCAGAGGGAAAGTAGTATGCAAGCAGAAAGAATTGGCACACAGCAGCACAACACTGTTGACAATAAGCAAGAGTAAGTTTAGTAAGGCTAAACAGACAGGCGGAATGTGGACACTAATGCAGCCAAAGTGGGAAGGGTTAAATCTCTGAGGGGTTAAATGTTACTGATTAGACACTTCTGAAAGGTCAAAGGCAGGAAAGGAAGAAGTGGAGGACTGTGGCTATGATGAACTATCAGCCAAACATTACATTAAAGATATTATTTAGAAATGGATTCCCCCCCGATGTTTTTAAAAAGTTTGGAACCCAAGACAACAAAGTCCCCTGACATTAAATTGCATTACCGAAGGAAGATTCAAGAATATATTCATTATGCTGTTCCCATTTTGAATAAGAACATTTGATTTTGTGCCCCCCCCCCCCACCGTCTGCTCAGATAAATCACCCAGAAAAGGACTTTGCGGGCAGGGAAAATGAATGGAGGAACATTTATAACTTTTAAAATTACAAGCAAAAGAGAAGTCGAGACAGTCTCTTCAGGTAGTGCAATTCACTGAGGTCAAAGGACTGAAGTTTTCTTGGTCTGCATAATCATATTTGAAGGAATAGTTTAACATTTTTGGTTAATGTGTTCATTTTCTTTCTTGCTGAGAATTTAGAAGAGCCATACCACACTCATGTCCGTACGGTAAATATAAAACGCTACATACAGCAACCGGTAAGCATAGCTTCGAGACAGGAAACGGGGAGAAACAGCCACCCCCGCTCTCTACAAAAGAAAACAAATTTGTCTACCAGTTCACTAATTAATTCACTGGTTAATTCATACAAAAATTGAAGTTTAAAAACAGCAACTTGTTAAAATTGAAAAAAGCCAGGCTAGAAGGAGGCAACAGCTAAATTAGGCTAACCGGCTACTGACCGTAGCCTACATAGTGTGTGGTATCTACCTTCATCTGTGAGCAAGGAAGAAAGTTAACATATCTATAAAGATACATTTCAGCAGAATACAGTAGCAGCTGAAGCTATTCAAGTTAGTTCAGCAGAAATGAGCAAAAGTTAAAAGCCACAGTCTGTCTAAAAGAAGGAAACCACCACGGTCTTCCAGAGAATCAAATTGTCAAATACATTTCCACTTCATAGCCCAGGAGCCCCAATCTTATTCTATCATACACCATCTGATTAATTTCCTGGCAGAGAGTAGTCTTGGGTACCCAGCCTGTCTGATTAACCTTACCTGATGAGAGTAAAGGCGATGATGGGTCATCATCCCAAACATAGAGATAACTAGTATTACCGTCCTCCATCTCACTGCTGGCTGCAGCGTTACCATTGGCCACATTCTTCTTTGATCCCTTCCCCATGAAAAATCTCTGCATGCTGGTGTTGAATCTAGTAAATGGATGTAACATAATCATTAAATTAGAGAATAGTGGTCAACTGATAGTTGTGGCTATGTGATGTGTAATTTTGAGTTGGCAACAAATTTACACTGTTACACAAGCTGTACACTCACAATTTTACATTGTAGAACAGTGTCATTTATCAGTGTTGTCACATGATCAAATATTTACAAATATGCGAGGGTTGTACTTACTTTTGAGAGATACTGTACATGGTTATCTTAGCCAGTAATGTGTCATTTTAGATGGATTTTTATTCATGAAAAAATACATTGTTATGCTGTAGATTTCAGAACATAACTGGTGTTTAAGGGAGAGTGGGGTACAGTTTGTCAGAAGAGACATTCAACTGCATTATTCTCTACACTATAATAGTATATATTTAACACTAGCCAGTAATGGTTTTAGATTAGATTTGCTGTCATTTAGGATGGGAGAACGTGTTAACATTTAGAAGAAACAATGGGGCTCTAAAGTGACTTCCCCCCACCATCTTCCCAAAACTCACAAGGGCAGCACTAAAATTGTTACCACAGCAGCGACACTGACAAGACTGCCTGCATGTGTGCCTGAAGACATTTGTTTAACGGCCTTGTGAATGCAGGCATCGGCTGATGCCGATTAGGCTATGTCAAAATGCCAGATATCGGCTCACAAAAGATACTAAAATAAAATCAACCCTTTCTAGAATGAATTCACAGTTAATATGCCTTACTTTCTGAAAACTAGCATCAACTTACACAATACAAAAAATATGGCCAAAAATATCCTGTTCTAAATTAAAATAGAAAAGGAAAGAAAAAGTCAAAGAAATGTCCCCAGAAGCCAATCATGACTTAAGTCCGACAACAAATGCTCATGATTTGAGATTCAAAAACATTACTGGGGATAATAAGTTATTTTTATTTACGTTCCAAATCGGCAACAGCATGTGTGCTATTTCAGGAGGAGGAAAAAAACTCCCAGCCGAGCCCTAGAAGGGCACCTCAGAGCACCGATAGTGCTATATAAAACCCACTCTACTCAATTTTGAACAGCCCAAAATGTCAGTGGATATTTTGGGAGAGGGGAAACATGACAGCATATCCTACAGTAAGCACTTCTTTCCTCCAAATGAGAAAGGAGAGGAGTGATCCGGTTAAGCCTGTGCTCTTAGCCACTGCAGAGGGACAAAGATTAAACTCTTATGGCAGGGAGAGAGCAAGCTGCTGCTGAGTGTAACACAGATTACCCAGCTGGACAGAGACAGCGGCGCAGGACGTAGTGGTTGGCATTATGCACTTTGGACTATAAAGACAGAAAAATGGCGTAATACAGTAGATGGAGTCTGAATTTTAAGCAAACAACTTCCTCATACAAGCTGAAATTCAACAGATTCAGTAAAAGAGACGAGATTCCTGGGCCAGATTGTAACCCAAAGGTGTTACAATACATACCCCAGACAACTGAGCACTAAAAGACACCCTACTGAACCTTTCCTAATAATCTCAAAAGAAAGGCTAAAATATAATAGATTCAAGTATGTTTCATTTGACAACAGTTCTATTAAGATATACATTGAAATAAGGATTTTTATCTCATCTGTTGAAATTAAATCACTTAATGCCAGAAATGGTCAACTGGACGATTCTACATGTAGCATTTAAAAAATATATAATAATCTACGTATCAATTATTTTAAATTAATTTCAATTTTAATATCTTGTATGATTGTCAAAGATCCACAACTGAGAAGTTTGTCCTAACAGTGTGAAACTGCATCATAATTGTACATAATTCATAAGGGGAGTGATCTTTCCACTAGAAGCCTCCTGAGCTGAATCTGCAGCCAACATCTGGGTAGTCGACATGATTGAGACACCCTTCCCCTCCAACTGGAAACCCACTCATCTCTCATCTGAAACTACTGAGTGCACAGTTGGTCATACTCAGCCCACAGGTATTAATTAGTGTGCAGGAGTTAAGCATTCCCCCCAAATGTGCAGAACTTACTTCATGACAAGGATGTATCCAGCATACATGACCACCAGCACTAAACTCTCCCACCTGAAAGAGGAAAAATACAAGATGAGAGATGAAATGAAGATAAATTCAGGTTATCACATACCATAATACATAGAATATCCAGAAACATTTAGCTTATGAACATTTCCAGGTCTTATCTTCCTGCTGAAACCACTATTGGGTAGTCAGGAGACTGAAATCAGTTAAGTTAGATAAGAAACAATTTCAGGATAATAATTTGTAGCGCAACAGTAGCACAAGTGGTGTAGAGTAGTAAAACCAGCAACTTAAACAGTAATGATAGTTACAGCAATCTCTAATAAAGAAAGGAATCTCAGTGTGTGTCTGTATTTTTATAGGAACCGTTCATCCAATCGACTTCAAACGTGGCTGGTTTGTTGCTGCCGATACAAGGGAATGCAGTGTCGCAGTAAAGCATGTGCTCGAGTATGTGCGTCCCGGCAATTTGTCCACATCCAGCAAACTATGGACGCTTATCCAAAGAAGGTTACGAAGAAGTCAAGGGCAACTGGACTTGGTTGAAGATTCTACAAGACGTTTCGTTCCTCATCCAAAGGACTTCTTCAGTTCTCAACATCCAAAGGACTTCAGTTCAACTGAAGAAGTCCTTTGGATGAGGAACGAAACGTCTTGTAGAATCTTCAACCAAGTCCAGTTGCCCTTGACTTCTTCGTAACCTTCGTTGGATAACTATGACCTGGATGACTGAGAATCTTCACAGACAACTATGGATGCTTATTATTTTCATTTCCCCAGCATCTTCAGGCAAAAGAAATTCCTGCACTTCTCATTCAGGGGAATCCAATCTCATGTAACCTAATGGCGTGTTAAGCAAATCACATACTGTTTTGAATGTCTTTCAGAACTTTTCAGATTAAAAGCTCTCAATTCAACTCAAAATAAAGCATTGCTGCAAAAAAACTCTTGCGCTTTTATTTTGAAGGCACAATCACTTAAAGAGGTGGTATACTTTTTGGCTTTTCCCCTCTCCTTTGAGTTATTTCTCTTTTTTGTGCATGTAACAGGTTTGCAAAGTGAAAAAGCCCAAAGTTCAGCCCAAAGGGAGTTCCCATCTCCCACAGAAAGCTCTGCTCTGACCTGCTTGAAAAACGTTACAAACTCGTTTGTAGTCCTTCACTTCCTTTACTTGTGACATCACAATGAAAACACGTCATAAAGCTTGCCAAGCAGCTAGTGGGTCAGGCACGCCCTCAAACCAAGCTAGTCTCCGCGGAGGCCCTTTGGCTCGACTCGCCTTTGTTTGGTTTTCCACTGTAGAAATGTTGCACCTGTACCTGCTTCCAGGTACTTTTTTTTTGGATCACCTCACCTCGGTTGAGGTTCCAAGTGAGCTGAGGGATACTAAAATGTAACGTGAAAACACGACAGACTGTTGAGACTGCTGATTGGTCAGAGAATCTACACTATTCACTGCATCATCATCGCTATGACAAGCTAACGTTACGTACCATCTCTGGGTACTATCTACAATGGAAAACAGAGCAGGGCCGAGTAGAGTCGAGTCTGTCGATTTGCGCTATGGTAGCATTTTTCGGCAAGGCAGCATAGATCGTCAGAACACCGGCAACAGTTCAACGTTCAGTCCTGAAGGTAAGATGTGGAACAATGATGTTGTGTGGTTGTGGACTGGTAATAACTTATACCATCTGCTTACAGTCGCAGTCTGAAGCGACTTTGATTTGGATCACACTACCTTGTTTCTTACGATCAGCCCTTCTCTGCTTCTGATTGGCTAGTAGTCCTTACCTGGGATCTGCGAATGTGTAACTCCAAACAAAGATTTTGTACAAGTAGGATGCATCACTCTGTAGCTCAAGAGCGGAGCGTACAACACATAGGGCGAAAAGAGGAGCTGCAGCAATGTGCAGTATGAGGAAAATATGGTGTTTTTTGAAAATTAAACCATGTAAACCTGTTCAGGTACAACCCCTGATTAAGCATAATACCACCTCTTTAAGGGAAAGCGATTATGCGAGTGGCTGTTGCTGTCATGACAGATCTATTTCAGCCACCAGCTGCTATCAAAGTATTTATTTGGTTCACGGGCAACTGCTGTAGGTGAAACCTAAAGCGCGGGGAAGTGTCACGTCGGCCACTGTGAATGGGCACTGCACTAGTTTATCTAAAGTTTGCTAAAGTTAGCCACAATAAGCTAATAGTCATACTAAATCAAATAAGGCTGTAAAAGCAAAAGCATTGAGCATTTGTTCAATTGAGCAGTCGTGAGTTTTACTGCTTATAAATTTAGCTTTTCAATCAAATCGGACACAAAAATATAGTCTCACTTCAAAAAATGGACACATTTACAGCTTTAACTGGATGAGTAAGTTAACTTACCAAACAATTTTCTCATCGTAGATGAACTGAAAAATGAAGGGAATACAGTTCTTAGATTAGAATAAACACAATTCAAAGAAGAAAGTCACAGCTGGTGTTCATTAATAAAATGCTTGCGGTGAACTTGTCCAACTTACTGCAATCAAAGCCAAAACAGACAGGGTGTAGTAGAAGGAATCCCTGAAAACTGCCCACCAGGTCAAAATCACCACCTAAGATTTCACAGGGAAAAGTCATCTTTTTTGCATTTATGTGTAGTTCTATGAAAAACTTTTGGTATCAGACGTACTTAATATGCACATTTTACTTAACAGAAAGAGCTTAGAGAAGAAACAGATTTATGATCCATTTATGCCTACAGAGTTTCCCCATTTCCACTAAAACCAGTTCTGAGAACTCTTAACTGAAGCAGATGGTTTTGTTTCCCCCCAGCAAAAAACTTCTGCCACACATGTGCTGCTCTGCAGTCTATAAATAAACAGAATGATGCCGCTGCAGCAGGAAATCACTTCCTCCAACTCACACACAAAACATAAACACACACACACACACACACACACACACACACACACCTGCCCAGCAAAGATCCCGCAGACACCAATGATACAAAGGATGTTGAAGACAGCTGAGCCAACGATGGTCCCAACCCCCACATCACCGTGGGTGATGAAGACACCTGCACACAGGGAGGCATCCATTCATAACCAGCAATGACACCAACCATCTGGGAACGTCTAAGTGTATGCACAGTGTGTGTGTGTGTGTGTGTTTTTGACACTGTCACATTGCGGGAAAATGCAAGTCCTCAATGAAAAACATTAAATTTAGGGTGAAGATTTGACTTAAGGTTAGGGTATGGTTAGGTTTAAACGAATGTGGTCTACAGCCTGAGGGTGTAGGTGCACTGGCACAGGTAAAATTAAAACAAAAACAGATAAAAACACTCCTCTGGGTTAAGTTTAGGTAAGTAATTGTTAGGGTAAGTCTCCAGGAACTGAATGTAAGTCAATATAATAGTCTCTGAAGTGATGGAAACGTGTATGTCACGGTGAGGACTTTAACATGAATGCACAATAACTCATGGGGACTTGTGTCACTGTAGGGACAGAAAAAGAGGCTGCTTTTTGAGGGTTAAGACTTGCTTTTGGGTGTGTGTGTGTGTGTGTGTGTGTGTGTACCAATGATAGATGCAAACAGCTCTGGTGCAGAACTGCCAGCTGCCATGAAGGTGGCTCCTGCAACATCTTCACTTAGATCAAGTTTCTGTAGAAATACAAAAAGAAATGGCTGGTTTACACAGACCAACCAGCATTGTGTGACTGCAATACTGAAAGATGAAGGTGTACAACTCCCAAGTACCTCACAGATCTTCTCCAGCGATGTCACAAAATATTCGTCACATGTTATGGCGAGAGCCAGAAACATGTAGAGTGCCTAGAGACAGAACCAGCAGAGTTAAATTTGTGTGTGAGTGTAAGAGTAAGTGTTTGTGTCAGACATGGGCAAGAGAGTGAGAGTACAAGAGTGTGTGTATCCCTGTATAGATACATGTTTAATCAGAAATTAGCAGAGTTAATAGAGCCTTGGCAGAGCAAGACAGTCTCCTGCTAAAGGAAGGGTGAAGGGGAATCTCAAAGCACAGCACCCAATTTAAATACAAATATCAATTCAGTGACAAGTCATTTTTCCTTACAATTTTGAAAAAAATAAAATAAAATGTGCATACTCCCACCACTGTGAGAGAGGAGGGTGGATATGGGAGGCAACCTATTTCAGTAGCTGAGGAGATCTATAAATTATAGATCAGGTGTGACATCATCATGATCATGGCCTGGCAGTCCCAGCAGCTGTGCTCTGCTCTATGCTATCCACAGGGGGCAGTGCAGGACTGCAGTATGATCAGACACCTCCCCCATTTAATTTTTATCCTTTTCTCAGCAGTGAAGACAGGACACTATAAAGTCATATTTCAGTGTAGAACAAAGCTGGGGAGAGTAGTATACTGGATTGCAGCTCAAATCTCAATTTTGGTCCTATTTGAAAGAATACGCATCAAATCCTGGTCATGAAGATTTCTGGGTGTCACTAAGAAGAACTGTCTGACCTTACAGGTGAAATAAATGTTGGGTAAAGCACAAAACCAAATAGTGATCATAAGGTTGTTCAGTGTTGGTGTTGCAGTTAATGGTGGCTTATTTCAACTTTCATTAGGGTTTCGGAATAAAAAAAAAAATACAGCACGGTATGACGTCCTGATGTCAATGCAGGAAGTATCCTAGACAGGTATCTCTGCTGTAAGAAGTGTTTAACCATGCCGTGAGGGTAAAGTACTACAGTTCTTACACTTCTGCTCATACTGGCTCTCATTCATCATGTCAGCAAACTTGTTGAGTCTTTAAAAGCTAATATGAGGCTCCAGGAGTCTGAGTTAGTGGGTATCTCCCAAAGTTCATATTTTTAGTTTACCATTCCCTGTGTTCCTTTGCTGAGCTGCAGCCATAGTAACAAAAGGAGTCAGTTTTTGACTAAAAGACTAACTTTGAGACAGACTTTGTGAACCTATTCTTGAATCCAACAATACATTATAAGACCTCAGTATTTCGAAAATCCTGGCTGCAGGCATGGGTTGCATATATCAAAAAGAAACGTTTTACAGCCAGTTAAATCCAGCATGAAGCGCAATACATCAAGCTGAACAATACTGAATAACCCCATCCACAGGTGGCTTATGTCTTTATGTCAAGTCAGCGGAGCTTAGCATGACTGAATGTAGGCAATAATGGTTTTTCATGTGGAGAAGCAGCTCATACAATATAAATAATGGACATTTTCCTGTCTTTACCTCCTGACCCGGGCCTGTATTTATCAAGCCTCAGCATTTTTCTAATGCATAAATTTAAACTATGACTAAATATTTTCTAATACCATATTTATAAAGCTTTCACACACACACACACACACACACACACACACGTTGAAGCTCCCCTTTGAGACATCACTTTGACTCTCAGAGCTGTAAAAAGGAAATGACGTGTTTCTCTGCCAATGTGCATTTAAATGCATTCAAAAGGCTGTAAGGCTGATCTATCCGCAATTATATAAAATTACATCATCTTTGATGGCTGATTTTGATCTAGTGGAGCATCTTGTGCTGATTTGCTAGTAGGCCTTTTTTGTTTACTATATCAAAAACCCTATTATTCCCAGGGCTTTCAGCCATATCCCAGGGCCTTCCTCACCACAGATATGCATTACAAGAGATGCTTTTGCACAACCACTGGTTTGTCTCTAGTGCAAACTGATCTACCCATTTTTTTTTCTTTCCCCGATAAGTCTTCCTGAGTAAACATATGTTTACATCTATATTGATTCTTTTTGCACAAAAATGGGTATATGCTGATTTTAATGTGTGTAATCACTTGAGTATTAATAAGCTCCTCTGACAATCTGGCAAAAAAAAAAAAAAAAAAAAAAAAAACACGCTACCATCACCCCACATTGTGTGTTTATAGCTTTTAAAGCATAGAAGATAGTTAGGCTGCCATGTGAAAAGCTTCTAAATCTGCCTGCAACCAGGTGATCTCCACTGAGAGAGTGTAGACATGGGACCTATGTGATGAGTCGCAGGTGCAGCAGGTTAAAAAGAGAGTGAGGAGTTCTCTTACCGCTACGATGTGCAGCAGAACGGCCCCAGACTTTCGTTCTGGGTTGGTAAAAAGGTCATCGGGGAACTCGTGTATTGCTGAGGAGAAAGGAAATGTAACAGTCACTACACATCAGCAGCATAACAGCAAGGTAACATGTCCCCAGCCCACCCTGAAAGGACTGAGACATCATGATGGGCCTCTGTCTCAGTGGAGCCCTACAATGAATTAGTTCGGTTTTGGTACCTCTTTTCACTGGATTATGTAATACAGCAAAAATGTCTTGTATACCTAAAAACAAATCACAGTGAGTCAAACTCAAATTTAAAAGCCTATAATCACCCCCCCCGTAAATAAAGCTGGAACAATATCAAGTACTTTGAATAAAAATTTTTTTTAAAAACACTGAAAAGGCTATAAACACGTTATGAAAATCATCTTCAGTATGTCACACCAATGACTTCATACCTATTCATGGAAGAACAAAAAAACTGATGTAAAAACTTGGGCTATATTAAGAGCCTGAAGTCATACAGAATTAAAGCAACAAGGCAGAAAGAAATCTCCTTCTCATCATCCATAGCTCCAGCTGAAACACAGTGTGATCATGGTCCCGCCATATGGCTCAGATCTCTGGGAGCACAACCGCTCCACGGTATACCTGGCTGGAGACAGAACCAGGCCGTCTTCCCAATGGGACACAGCATCTGTGGCGAACAGCCTCTGTGTGACCTGTTACTGTTGGACCCGAGCCTCAGGCTCACATCTTGTGTCCCCTTGTAACAAACCTGCAACATAACTAGAGATAGCTGTAACTTGTATAAGAAATATGCTAAACTACAGTTATTCTGCCTGCAGTATAATGCTAAGGAAAAAAACACTAAACACAAGACTAAGAGTATACAGTCATATTAGCAGTCCTGTGAGGCTATATTTTAGGCATGGAAGTGCTTTGCATGCATTGCTAATATGCTTACAAAGAAAGATTTTAGCATGAGTTTTTACAGTTATAAGGGTTTTGTAGTTTCAGCTGTATTAGGAGTTTATATGGTCAGAGTAATTTTGAAGCTTCTGTGTTGGAGTTGTAGCATCTTTTGGCCATTTATGTCTAGCTGAAAAAGACTCAACCTTCATGTTGAGTATATCAGCTGTACAATACTGTTCACACAACAAAAAAAAAAACAAACATGAGATTTGAGCCCTTGTCACATATGGACTCATGAAGTGGAACAGTGCTCACCTGAGACTTCTCACTGCATCTGTCCCAACCTCACTAATGCCCGTTTGTGACATTCGATGGTGTGAACACATGACTGAATCAGCGCAGCATTTGGAACACTGCACAGACAAAGCGAATACTGCACAGTATGTAGTCCAAGCCCACTTATCGACTGCATGCCTCCTCAGTTTCACTCAATTACATCGCATATATGGAAATGTAGTGCATTTTGTCTCTCCATATGTCATAACACGTCATCTTTGCAGCTGAGCCACGACACAAAGAAACTACAGTGCCATTTCTGACAGTGGAACACAGATTGATCAGAACATGATTTGTTGGTGTTTTGGTGTCTCAAGTGCAACACTGCAGCGCTCTGTCTGGCGTTCATTCTCCGTATCAAATTCGACAACTCTGCCTCTGATTTGGTAGTACTCATTGCCTCCGTTGGTTTGGGTTGGTGTGACAGACCACCGTCACTATGGTTGAGTATGCACTGTGACTGCCATACCAACGAGCCTGGCTCTTTGGCGTTGCATGTTTGGTTTCCTGTAGGCAGGGGTTCAAATCCGGGTGGGGTGACTGCTCTTGCCTTTCCGTCACAGTTTGTTAAAGGGTAATTTCAGTATTTTTAAACCTCAGCCCCATTTTCACATATTTTGGTGTTGAAATGACTAGTAGGTACAAAAAGTTTTGGAATCCATGCAGTAACTAGAACTGGATAGTAAACCTGATGCAAAGTATTTTTGTGGGGAAATTGTCCATCAAAATTATGTGTTTGTCACGAAAGGCTCAGACCAGGTCTCCGACATCATCATGGAAAGGTAAAACCCAGTAACATGCCTTCAGAAGCTTAAGGACTATTCTTGCTGTGAAATCTCAAGAGGCATATTGTTGCAGGAAGACAACAGTGGAAAAGGGAGTCAGATGTGGAGAGAAGAGTTTATTGTGTTGTAATGTTTGTAAATTAGGTCTTGCTACCACTTCCTCTATGCACACAACAATGTCCTCGCTCCAAAACTCTGACTCACGTTTCTACCAGCGTCTTTCTGCAACAACTGTGTGAGAATTGTCCTTGAGTGAGACTTCTGTTTCTGGTTAACAGGCTCTGAAGGAATCCGTTGCAGCTATTGCAGCTGGTTCGAGACTGCTGGCTGAAGCCAATTACTGCCCAGCTTTAAAAGATTTTTGTACCTACTAGTTATTTTGACACCAAAATGTGAAAATAAGGCCAATAAGGTAGGGGACAGGACTTGACATAAAAGCTGGTGTCTGTCAAATGAGTTGTAGAAAATTTGGCACAATAAGTGCAACTGATTAGAGTATAGAATGGAAAAAAAAAAAATTGAATGCATGAGTAATGTAGATTATGACATTAAAATGAAATAACTGGGAGAATACCTGGATGACATTGGAATCTAATAGCAAGATTGACTGTGGCAGGCCACTTTAGCTCATTTAATTTCTGACAGGTTTATATGTGCTGAATGAAACGCGTCCGAAAGCCAACGGCCACAGAAAGATGCAATCAGTTACAGGATTTGTCAGATGTGCAACTCAGAGGTGACTGAAAACAAATTGATGCCAAGGCTAAACTCCTACTGATACCTCATGGATAAATAGCCCCACACCCATATATTATTCTAGCTGTTAAAGGGTTAGGGTTACCTGTTAACTGAAAACCATGGGTAAAGTATCAGATTTGAATTCCCTGCTGTCTGAGTCTTTTCACCTCCTTCCTCCATGTTCAGCTACCAAACCTGCAGGTCTGCCATTAATCAATAATTAAATGCCTTTGCCATCCGTGTTCTATAGTTAGTCTTGTTCAGCCCCATGCCACTGTATACAATCAGGTCTGGTTGAGTGTGCTAAAAATGGGTCATCACATTAAAAAGGTGTGTAAAGGGCGCCAGCGCTGGGAAAAGCAGAGAAATGACAGGCAGGCAGGGGTCACCTCCCAGTTCCTGTAAACTGTAGACAGCTTCTACAGGGTTCGTCTGTGTCTCCTTACTTTAGAGGTTAAAGCAGACACGAACATGCCTCCACAGCCGTTTCCCCACACAAGGACAGGACTTACACACAGAAGCATGGCGACAGACAGATTGCTTATGTGATGCCTCAAATAGAATCATAAATAACATGTTGCTCGATTGACTTTGTCATTGAAGTGTCATTTTTACAGAAATTGAATAAATTGGAGAAAGCACAGCGTTATGATGCATTGTGATTTATTGCAGAAATTAGTTGACAGAAAAATCTTTACTTTCAAACCATTAATAATTTATCAAGCAAAAATCAAGCTGCAACTAACTATTTTTAGCGATTTCATCTCCTGATTATATTCTGATTAATTGATTGATTGCCCTTCACACTTTTCATAAAGCCTAAGGTGCCATCCATAAATAGCTTGTTTTACTTGCGGCCCACACATATTCAGTTTATTATACAAAGAAAAGCAGCAAATCTTCACAGGTTAGAAGCAGGAACTACTGACTTTGGCATTTTTGCAACAACAAATGACTTCAGCTTTGAACTGATTCAGCGATCAGCGAATGGATTAATCACTTGTTTCAGCTCTTAAGAGTTTGCTTGCTGTTCACCATTTTAAATAAACATCTCTTGAATACTTCAGATGTGTCTCTTGGCACTCTAGAGTCTATGCACTTTAGAGTACATCACTGATTTTCATCATCATCACGTTGAGTTGCAGCACAAATTTATCATGCAATATGGCATTTAGGTCACTAAGATAGCTGCTTTCAGAATAAAAATCTGGCAATGAGGGAGAACGTGAGTGAGGGACGTTTGGTCTGGTGTTGCAGGCAGGAGGCAAAAAAATAAATAAAAAGTCCTCTTCAGAAGCTAAGCAACAAATCTATAAATAAATCTTGGATTCTCTGTTTGGACACCTGATTGTTCCGCTTATGCAAGAAATTACTGGCAACCCTTTTGTTCATCCGTCTCCCCCCTCCTCATCTTTTCAACCCAAGAAGTAATTACAAGTCCGCTCAGAATCTTCCCATAAAGTGTTGGGAAGATTTTAGAGACAGTGCTGCCATCACAGCTTTTTTTTTTTTTTAAAAGTGGTCATGTTATGTCCTGTCATTTTCAGATTCATAATTTTATTTATGAGTTGTACCAGAGTGAAGCATTTCACTTCAATTAGATTTTTGTTTAGAGTTGTGCATGTGCAGTAGCTACTACTACTACTAGCCAATCAGAAGCAAAGTAGGCAGGGTTCTGACAAGCCGGTAAACGCAGCTTTGGTTCAGCTGTACATGTTCTCAAACCAGCTTCACTACCTAGACTGGAGCAAGTTTTAGAGTGGTAAGTTTTTCATATGTAACAAGTTGATCTTACATATCGTTTTAACTCTGCACTGTCATAATGACCTCATTAACCAAAACTAACAGGTTAAACGTGTAAAAAAAAAAAAAAGTCTGCCCCATAATATTACTCAAGTTCAGCCCAGTTCACTCAGATGATTGAAGTAATAACTGGACAATCTGCTTTTATTCCATATATGTACAATAAACAAGTGTATACTTCCTTAGAAACTGAATAAATTCAAAATTCTCAAGTCTCATATTGCCTTTACACATCACTTCCTACAGTATATAACATAAACCTCGGATAACCTTGATTTGTTGACGCATTAAAGCCAGAGCATGCCAGCAATTCTATACATTTGTGTAATTATTCCATAATCTGGTAATATTCCAGATATTATGGTGCCGTTACATAATGGAGCTCAGTATCTGGTGCCGTCTGTTGTCCCAGAGATGGGACTAGCAGGACAGTGCACAGAGCAGGCCAGTCTTCACTCACTGTGGTGACATGGGCAGAAAAAACTATTTCTAGATACACAGAGTGAGATGGAGCCATTCAAATATGGTTTTATAATTCAGTTTCTTCCAAATCTTGAAATAGGTCATTCCATAGAGAAAACATAAATAGCCAAATAGAAATATGATGTTTGCAAGATATTTTGGCAGAGTGCCTGGTGCTACCTTCTGTCACAGCCCGCGCACCGACCCACAGACAAGCCAGGTCATTAACAGAATACAGTGACACTCCAGTACAGTAGTCAAGAGACTCTTCGGAGGAGTGGGATTCCTCTGGGTCATTAGTCCATTAGATAATTAGCTTGCTCCTGCAGACATTAGTGAGCAGCATGACTCAATTGTGACTGACATTAGCTTCTTGTAAACATGACAACGTCACAAGTTGCCTTACTGGGAAAATTTCCAAGTCACACAGAAAAGATAAGTTCTGAAAAGAGCAAGGGGCTTAGATACACACGATTATCCTGTTAGGTCAATACTTTCACATGCTCAAAACCTCACATGTACAGCAACTTCCATCACATGGTCATGGAAGCACTTAAAGACAATTTCATCTGCGTGAACACTCTCGCATACTATTCCTATCACACTGCTACTTTTAGCATGAATTCCCTTCAGCCTTTAGTAATTGTGACTCTGTATGAGAGTGAGTAGAGAGGTTGTTGAAAGAGGCCAAGTTGGTGTTCAAGACTCCTGGTTCAATAACCTAAAAGGGGACACTGCTGTGAAACGTATGCATTCAGCTGTGTAAAGAAGAAATAGGTAAACAACTTCCTCAAAGTGAGGTATGGATCTGGAACGACAGAACAGAGCTACCTTTGATGCTGTGACTATGTGTCTTAAGACCCAGTGAAATGTCCTTTCTACCCTCAGGTTTAATAAAATAAGAAGCTACTCCATGAAAGCCACAAGTAGAACAGAAGGGAAGTTTGAGTAACAGAGAGGCAGCAAATCTGAAGCAGAACAAAATGTGAATGAATACATAAAGAGGTCAGGCGTGTTTGCACTGCACAGTGTGGAGAGTGCTCTGTGCAGGTGCTCGTGCCTGCGCTCCCCTCTCTGCTGCATTGTTCCACCATTGGCATGCGAGGGAGAAGCAAAGCGAGGTCACTTTCCATTATGCACAGCAGCATAATCCCTGCTTGTGTAATTCCCTTTTTAAAAGCCTCCTTCTGGTGTTTCCCTGGAGTTGACAAACCAGCATTCCAAAGTGTGCTGGCCTATACACACTGGCACGCTTTATACCGCCAAATTTCTTGCCTACCCCCCCCACAAAAAGACATCTCACAATGGTCCATCCATGCGTTTGCCTCAAATCCAGCAGAAATCACCCTCTACTCACTAGCATTTACACAATATTCAACACTGCAGCTTTTGCAGAATTAGCCACAGTTCCTCTTCACCCACTCCATTTCTCATGCCTAAGATGTAGCATGTGCAGCCCCTACCCATGAGCAGATTTGTTTGATCTAAAAATCACTATAAGCAAATCTCAGATTAATTCATAGTACAAACAAAGCCATACTAAAACCTTTGTTCACTTCTACTTTTTGTGCTGTCATCTACTTCTACCAGGGCCAGTTATGTTAGGTTTAATATGACATCAGAGGAATCTTTATTTAAAGCAAATTATTCCTCCCACAGAATATCAGGCACGGTGTGCTGTCCCCCCCCTATAAGAGAGTATAATCTAATATTCTGTGTCCCCAAGCAAACCATGTCACTGATAATTTTTTTTTTTTTTTTTTAAGTTACTTTTGTTCCAGATTTATTGGAAATTTTAGGAGAAAAAGAGCACTTTTGTTCCATTTTGTCATTTGCTCCAGGGTAAATGCATGTCAAGGGGTGGTATGACTCAACATCTGAGTGTGATTGTTAAAGTGTATTTAGAGGTTGAATCAGCTCCTTGCAGTGTGATTTTGTCCTTTGTAGATCACAAGCATGCATTGTAATCAACCAGGAGCATGACAAAACTGTTTGGACAGCACCTAGACTTATCCAGGAGTTATTACTGAATGGCCAATAAAAGAGGCACTTATGATGAACGGTTGCCTTAGCAGCACAAGTCTCGGGACAAGCAAAACATTAAGTGCCTTGTGAACCCAGGAAATGGCTCCCTCGCTGATCACAGAAATAATGAGGAAAAGGCAGACTGGCCAAAGCTGACTGAGTGTAATCTATGCAGCCCACAAACAGAAGCTTAATTAAACAGAGCTTCAGAGATTGCACACACTCAGCATAAAACAAAACCTCTAATAATAATTCTCATCCAATTGAGCCTGGGTCCATCCACCGTTAGTGCTTTCCCCTTCGGGGTGCACACCAGTGCCATCACTGGTCCACTGCTGGCTCATCAGCTCTGGACAGACAACTGCACAGGGAATTAGGACACACACACGGCTTTGTGACAAAAACATGTGTCTCGCTTATTGTCAGAGTTGTACAATTCCTGTGGCTGATTCATCTAAAAAGATAAGAGATTCAATTCTTGCTAGAAAGATTTACTTTTTCCACAGACAATAGGCCATCTGATACTTCCTTCTCTCCCTAATTGGATTTTGTTTCATTAGCAATAATTCCCCTTGACAAAACAAGCTTAAGCAACACAACTTTTCTTTATTCACCACAGAAAGTGTGAAGTCATTTTAAGTTTTTCTGTTTGAGAGATACCTGTGTTAGCAACTGGCTGCCTGGCAAGTACATCTCTTTGACGCCAGCAATAAGAGCTACTCCAAGCAGGTAACTTCTGTTTATCATCACTCAGATTCAGAGACAAGAGTTTCAAATAATTTATATAAAAACATTTTTGGAAAACTTTAGAAAGTTTGCGTTGCTTGCCTCATTGATAAAAGTCACGATTCCCAAATCTCTACATACACAGTTTGAGCGCAAAGCAGAGTTGAGTAAATGAGTGCAAGACCCAGAGATTGAAAAGTATGAAAATTTTCCTTTTAATTCTTGTCCAGGAATCATGTCAAAACACAAGCTCAGTGTGATTTTCTCTCACCAAAAAAACCTAAATCAACTTGTTGCCAGACTTTTCTTGAATTAAGTTCCATTTTCTTGATGCTTGTGAAGTGATGGCAGATTTTGTCTTGTCTCAAGATACTAAGCTTCATTGCTGTACATCAGGGGTCGGCAAATAAGTCTGGCTTTGGGACAAATTTTTCTCAAGCCGTTACATGGCGGGCCAGAACACAGTCAAATTATTTCTACCCTTAATTACGCATGAGTAGGTTTAGTTCAGTCGGTAGAGTGCAGGACTCCCTTTGGGAAAATTGTATAATCGACATTTTTTTCCCTCCCTTGTTAAAGAAATTGATATGGACACTTTTGCACATGCTCACAATAAAGCATGTGCTGCAGTGTGTGCATGTCCCTGCGTTTGATCCGCATTCAGTAACCTATGGATGTTTATTTTCATTTCACTGAGGAAATTCAGGGGAATCCAATCACACGTTCACTGACGACTTTTTCCAGGTGTGTCAAGCAAGAGAGAGAGAGGGAGAGTGAGTGAGAGAATGGTCCATGTGGACATCTTTCTTGCTTGATGTATTTTCTGTCTTTGTGACGTTAGATGTCGTTCTTATCACACACGTGTTGGTTTCCCTCGTGGGGGTATAATGATCATAATCGAACTGGAGGAAGATTGGTGTACATTTGCATTCTGTCTATAGGAGCGCTTTGAATTTGTAAAACTGTACACTTGGTTATGTAATAGAAAATAATAAAAATATTGAAATGGAGAAGAAGGTAACCCGTCTATAGATTTTGTATTTCCAAAATCCAGAGAGAGAATTTGACCTTGGAGTCTAAATGACTTTGTTGCATCTTTTGCAGAATAAAGATACAGGCAACATCACAGCCCTCATTCTGCCCATAACGGACCAAACAGAGCAACCCGTCAGCTGAGGGGCCTGAAGTACGTGACTATGACAGGATTATTCACAAGACCAAGAACCAAGAATCATATGATCAGCTCACACAGATGAACAGTGGTGGGATAAGAGGGAGGAGGACTAGAGCTGCTGAGAAATGTGTGGAATGTGAAGCCCAATCTGGTGCCTCCTGTGTGGAAGACATGTGAATGGGGAAAAAAAAAAAAAAAAAAGAATATAATCCTGTAGGATTAGGAGGAAAACTTCAAGCACATAATCTTGTCATTTGGTGCTCATTTCAACAGGACCCCCTCTGTGACTTCACTATTCAGTACTGTGACCATTAAAATGTGAAATTGTTTAAAGTCAGTGGTGTAAAAATGTTTGTTTTGCTTTTATGTGAAATAGCTGGTAACAGTGCCAATGACTCACTAATCCTGAGGGATTCTGCCTTCTGTGGCCAAGAATGAAGTAATAGCCAGTTAGTCCTTACTGGGTCATTTGTGATGCAGCAAAAAAAAAAAAAAAAAACTGTACATTTTCAAATTTCTTCCTAAATTGTCTGTGTGTGCTAGTCAAATACAAATAATACACATCCCAATACTGAGTCGTACCCCATTTAAGCAAATTAAGTATTCAAGACTTAAATCTCTAGCCAAGGCAGCTTTAATGCAAAGCTTTTCCCACTGAGTCATGCAGGATCGCAAAAAGCTCAAGTGAACCAGTGGTCATAAATCAAAGAGACTAAGGCAATTCAAATGACATGGAAATGAAAAACAGACAACAAATGACACACCGCTGCTGCCAGTACTTGTATACCATTTCAAATCAATCATTTCATGAAAAATCTGGCTTTCATGTTTTTAGTAGCCTGATGCAGATGTCAGCAGTGTCAGTGAAACTGTCAATATACAATCCAGTATAATTATAGAGAATGCAGCTTCCTTTAAGTGTACCAAAGATGCTGTAACATAATATCTGACCGTTCATAGCCATTTCAGTGCTTATTACAGCGCGAGTGATCTAAATTGAGTCAGAATAATAGGAGGCCCAACAAGGAGATGAATCAAACTCAATTATCAATAATCAACTCAAAACTCTACAATTTATGGGTGTTTTGAGGAGAAAAATAGGAGTTCACCCATAGATGTCTGTGTATTTAATGATCTTGGGATTGTATACATCACTCCCTGTGCATTAATTGGTCGATTATGTGGTGATGCACATAAATCAGATCTTAAGAATCTAAATTATTGCATTTAAGAATTATTTCCTGGCTTAACTGGTCTTGAGACTTAATTTGTTCTGGTGTTGACACAATAAGGAGATCTTGAATATTTGAAATTAGTAATTTAATTATTCATTTTTTAATCCTCATAATGCTGTGGTAAATGTGTTAGCAAACAGGTGCCTATTTACACATCCAGTAGACATGGAGCAACATTAATATTTATTTGCAGTCATGTTTGTCTAACCTGATGAATGCAAGTCAAATATTCAGTCTCCTTTTAGCTTGTTTTGTTATCCATAAACAGAGCTCCTGAGGGAAATATCTGGCACATCACTTCTAAATGCACCATTACATTCACTAGCTAGTCGCTGAATTTGTTTCTGCTATTCAGTGCTGGGCAGGTAGTTTTTCCAGGGCTTTTTTTGCCGAAACAAAAAAAGACAGCTTCCTGTTGCATCTAGAGATGTGATTGATGAGAACAGTGGGAGTAAAAAAAACAAACAAAAAAAAATTGTTATGTCACAGGGAGTTAAATCAAAACAATGAACTGAAAGTCACTAAATGATCAGTGAGGCTGAGGAATCCTGCGGAGTCTGGTGACTATTGTCTGTGGATCCTCACTGTAAGCAGCCTCTTTACATTACAAAGCCATTTAAACCATTGTTATTTTTTGTACAAATGTTTATCTTACGGAACAACATTTGTTAGATCTTACAGAACATACCTGGCGCTGAACAGTTCTTCTGCTCCGTTTCATTGTCTGGCAGTGAAGCCATTAGCCGTCTTCCCCAATGTTCAACATCAGGATGTCCCTCCACTATCATCCCATGGCCTGAAACAAAAAAAAACAAAAAAAAAGCTTTGCTTATCATACATTCAACACAAATGAAACCTAAGCGTGTTACTTAGTATTTGTTTACAGTGGATGTTAATGTTAAAGATCTCCTGGAACGATTCTAAGTCTTTCCTTTTGCTGCAGAGAAACCTTTTTTCCAATTTTGCATGGTTTTAAAAATAAGCCACCACCAAAACTAACATGGCCACTCTCGCACAGAGTAGGTTTCATGACCCAAAACATCCATGATCACCACCATTAATCCAAATAAGGTTGCTTTGCTTTAATCCCTTAAAAGTTTTTGCTTATGCAGATATGAAATTTTCATCTGGCGGCAGCAATAATATCAAAAATGCAGCTGCTGTGCCATTATCTTTGGGAATGGGAGAGTGGGAGGAGGAGCATACAAGTTACATTTTTAAAACTGCTCTTAAGCCTCTGTAATGAGGACATAAAAAAAACGCAGCCCCAAGTCTATTATGTAAAATCCTACCAATGAGCCAAGCGGCATTTTAAACTTGCAATTTTCATAAAATGTGACCATGCAAATGCAATGTTGAATTGACAAAGCAATAACTTTACTGATGATTGAATGGTAGTGCTGTGTACACAGTTATGAGTAGATCACTAGGGAATGTCCTGTGAATTGATTGTTTAGTTTATTTACATGTCAGTCATCAACAGAATACCTATGTCTGGCAACAAAATAAATACCTTGAAAATGTAAAGACATTTAGGACATTTTACTGCTTAAAACATTCAAATGTTATATAGAGTACAGTAGAGCTAGGCTAATAAATAGGCATTAGCTTATTGCATCAACATCAGTATTGGTGTACAGTGTGTGATGAGTAATTGTAGCACATAAATGCTAAAGCCGACCAGAGACAACAAGAACACCTAAAAAATAAAATAAAATAAACCCACCTTGATTCATTTACCTGGACCTAATGGTGTTTTTGGTGTACTGACACAGAAATTACTTCATTAAATGGCTTTCATTACAGTAGAGTTACTTAGACAGCCTGACAATCAGCAGGCGCTGGACAAACAGATTGTACACAAGGCGACTGCAGCTGCTTCCGACAGCTCTCCAATCCAAAAAGACAAAACCCTCCAGTCAATGCTATAACCTGTTCCTCCTCACTAGCCAGTTCAGTTTACACTCTTCTTTTGCCTCCCCCCTTTCTGGTTTATTTTATCCAAGCAATAAAACACTGTCCAATTTAATACCAGGGGGAAGCACACGGATGCCAGTTTGCAAACACAACAAAACATGTGGACACTGTGCCAAGAGATGATCACTTGTCATACTGATCTTTCACATTTACACAACAAACTGTTTGGAAAATTGTTCATCACAGTCTGTCTAAATTTAATTTCTCCAGGCAGTTATGTGTAAAAATCGGTTGATGACAACAATGAAATTTTGTTGTTAAAGACACAAAACCTATTACATTTCCTGGAAGACTAAAAGAAAGGCAGCACGTGTGTGTGCGCGCCCTCCCCGTCAAGCATCTGAGAGGCAAAAACAATGAACACATGATTCTGTCAGTACTTCTAGCGAGGCTGGGGGTAAAATAAGGGCTGCAGTCTGTTGTGGGCATGACGTTGCTGGCTCATGCTAAGTCTGCTTTCTTCTCCCAGTTGAGTCATTTTGATTCATTGTCGTTTCTTCATGTTCAGTGACCCCCGGTGTTTTGGTGTCGTGAAGAACTCGGGGGATATTTTGATTAGCCCTGATTAACCTTTTATTAGTTTGCCAGCAGGAAATCTTAAAAACCTTAGATTTTCAAAAGGAATTTGGTGACTTTACTTCATTGCCATTTCATAGCTTTATAAATTCAATACCTTGAGCTTTGCTGCTGGAACAAGGAATATCAACAACTGGGGGGGTCACTTTGGGATTTGAGAACTTGTAAAACAAAAGTTATTTTATGGTTTGAAAGGAAAATATCATTAATGAGAATAATGATTTGTTTTAGCCCTTTAGTAAGTTTAAATTTAAATCTAACTTCTTTGTTGGAGTCAAGAAATCGGTGTATCCTTAGGTGCTGGTGTAAAAAAAAAAAAAGGTATTGTTTAGTTCTAGCCTCCCAAATGTGATTTTTTTTACTAGTCTTAGTCTTTAGGTTTAGACTGGAAAACAAAACATCTGGAGATAGACATTTTACGGTTTTCTGATGTTTTATAGACAATATTAAATTTCCCCGCCCCCCCCCCAAAAAAACTTGAAAGATAAATCGATAACTAGTTGAAGCCCTGTGTCAGATTTGAAATTGTTCAGCATTAGTGGAGGTTTACATCATATATGCCTGTTATTATATGCACATCTTATGTGTATACCACAAAAGATCAACCTGATATTCTGAAAACTGCAGTGCAGAAAGATGTTACATTAACGAGACGCTAAATCTACTTGTTCCTTTGGAGCAGAACCAAAAAAAAAAAAAAAAAAAACAAAACGATTCGACTACATCTCTCAGACTATACTGAATAGCAGAGGGAGACAAGAGTGTGCAAGCAACAACAGAGGTAATGTCATCCTCCAGGTCTGTTCAATCAGCTCAGCAGGGAGATGGACCAAGGACAACCATCCATCAGTCTTTCTACGCAGTGAACATGCACTCCTTAAACGAGTAGTTACCTTCCTGTTGCCAAACACCCCCAGAGCAGCCCCCCTCCACCCCCAGGCTATCACAGTCAACCTGCTGCAGCTACCTGTCAGCGCCGAGTCCTGCCCAGCTTCTCAAAAAACACCTGTTCTAGTCCCCCATGCGGACATCCATCACACATACACACACGCAGCCTGATCAGCATGCACGACAGCATGTCTTGCCGCACCCCTCTTTATGGAGATGTAACCCAGGAGTAGTACATCAAATCCCATCCATCTGGACCATTCAGCACATCAACACTCCCCCACACTTCTATCAATCAAATGGGTGGCACAGGCAGAGCACAGGTTTTACTGTGACATGACAAAGGCTTGTTCCTGTTGTGACAGCTGAAAGATGAGAAGGCCACAGCTATTCAATTAGACAGATCTGATTATGGTGCGCTTTGGGTCTCGTGGGTTCAGAGGGGATTTCTGTTTCCCTCGCTCGTCAAACACTTCTCATGCATGTCACCTTGAATTCCCACCATTCCCACTGCTGCTGGTCAAACGGCCTTAACAATTCACGAGTAATGCCTTCTGTCTAATAGCCCCACATGACTATCAATGTGCGGGTCAGGCAGGCTTGATTAAATGAAAAAAGGCAAGCCATTAGCGGCCGGAGGTGGGTGGGGGGAGCCTTACTTTGGCTCTCTGCCTGCCTTTGGAGATAGAGATTTGCACTTGCCTGTATGATATCATTCCACAATAATCTTTTAAGCCTCTTGTTGTTTTAATGTAATTAATAAAACTCCCAATACATCCCTTGGAGATCTACAGTCAGGCAGTAGATGAGTTTGTGTATGTGTTGGGGGGGCACCATTCTAGTGCTGTGTCAGATATCATTATTCACCAGCAAAATGTCAAGGTTGGTCGTTAGATTACATAACGTGTGTGTGAGGCTGTGTGGGATGGTCTGCGTGTCAGCGTTCGCACGGGCCCGAGATGAGAGTTGTGACATGTGTGCATGGGAGGGCATGTTGTTTGGAGTGTGTGCGCGCCTGCATGTGGGCATCGCGCGCATCACGATCAGCCATCTGAGTCGTTTTCACAGCGCACACCACGGGCAATAGTTATGAGTATTGTTGCAACATTCAAGCAAAAACACCCCCCCCCGTAGGCTAAATGATCGTCGGTGGCCTCTGCGTAAAATCAGCATCCCTCCGTGGCCATGCGGAACCTGGAAGCGTGATGATGCTCTGACTGAGGTGATCCAATGTGTGCAATGGTGTGTGAAGCCCCGGGCCAGGCGCAATGATGCCAGCATTAACCACGATCCTGAGCCTCACTTTAGTGTGGCCGACGATGCGCCTGGTGGCAAAAAAACAACGCAATATTTGGGAGAAAATAGCGAAACGCAAACAAACCGGAACCAAATTGTGTTTGTTCTGGGGTCGGTTACTTTATCGTTTCGTGCATGTGCGAGAGCCGTGATTATGAGCCTGCCTCAAATCAAAAACGTACCGCTGCCACGGCGCGCACACTGCGGCATATACGCTACGGACAAACAGACGCGTGTATATAGGCTACTCCAATGAGATTTTTTTTTTTAAACTGCTGTGAACTGACAACATGTGCAGCTGACTTTTCCTACTGGGGGGCGAGGCATAGCGATTTACTGCTATTTAATGCAAACTACAGACTTAATCTAAATTGGCAGACCACCACATCAGAGGCATGGCATATGCATTTCGGACAGGAAGACGGACTGCAAGCGAATGTAACGCTTTGATTCCATGCCCTTGACATTTAAGCGTATGGTCTCCTTATGTGATCGACCAGTGGTAGTTCTACAATTAACGGATATGCGTGTGGGTGCATGATTTCACTGCAGATTTCTGGGCCGTTCTGCTCCCGTCCTCGGCTCCCTGTGCCCCGGTGCATCTCAGCAGACCCCCCCCAACACACACACTCACCTGTCTTGGTCAGCACCGCCGACATGCTCCACGCCACGAACAGTACACTGCAGATAAAGCACACCTGAACGAAAAGCATCTCCCTCCTCTTGCGAACTTTGAATATCTTGGCAATTATTGTCTTTTTGGACGCGCTCACGGTGTCGGTGTCGTCCCGCTCCATGCCTCAGCAGCTCGGCCGGCGGCCACTTTTTTGCGTCCTTGAGAGCCGAAGAAACTGCCGCCCCGCTTGCCTCTTCACACCGATCACAGCCGGGATGTGGTCCTCATTTCAGGCCGTCCAGAGCGCAGATAGAGAGTAGTGAAGCGGACAGTTTTTCGCCCCTTCTCGTCTTCGCCGTTAAGAAGACGCCTCTCAGCTGCTGGGACTGCTGGAATGGGCAATGACACGGCGGTCAAATTCCGATTTAGGCTAGGTCTCCAAATTAATTCAACAATGCTCCTGGATTCGGATTCTGCAAGAGGACGAGTGTCGGACGGGCTCCCATTGCAACGAGTATCCTGTCCCGTGAAAAAAAGAAAATATCAGCTTCAATATCCTCTATCCGTGTAGTTTCTGTGTTTGGCATAAAATGCGTCAATGTCCGGTGATATACATGGAATCGCTCTGCTGCGCCGTATCGCAAACTCCACGCACCTGCGCCTGTTAAGTGGAACCAATCTGTGTTCATCAAGGTTAATTGTTAAATTCGGGCAGCAGTCGTGCCGCTCGCCTTGCTCGGGCGCCTCCCCCTTCACGTGAAATTCCTCCTCCGTGCAGAAACGCCGTGCTGGTGAGAGAGAACCAGCAGCTGCCCTCCTACCATGTGCCCTTCATCCCCTTCAATGAGACCGGGCCCCTTTAACTTTCCCGAGGACTACATGTGCAAAAATACAAATGACGCTTTTCTTCTTCTGTCTCTCGACTGTCCACCTTGAAACCCTCCGGACAGCCGCTCATCAATCACACTGGAAATCTGGCACGTTGTTTGCGCGTCGCCGTGAGATCAAACGTGGTTGGATTTGTGCGATGAGGCAAGCCCTATCATGCTGCTCCAAACGAGCCCAAACACACCTACCACTGCTGTGTTACGAAACCAAATCCAATATCTTTCTGGGTCCCGAGCAGAGCCCTTTTAATAACTGGCCTACAACTCACCTGCCACCCTCATTTTGAGACCATGCTGAATAATTGAGGTAATAGATCTTCAGGCTCATGGGCCCTCAGCTCGACAACCATGAAATAATTTCTCATTGCCTAAAGGTTTTTTTGCCAAGATTATAATGGTTCATACGTTTTGCCCTTCAGAAAATTGCTTCACACAAACAGAGCCGTTGGATCTGTATAGGCTACTAGAAATGAATAATGTAATGGCCACCTTTATGTCAGTGGCAATAATAAATTAAATGTGGGTAAAATATACGATAATTATATGTCAAACAATTACCATTATAAGGAAATACATAAATTCTGATATAGCCTATATTCATTATAAGTGCCTCACTTTACCTTTATGTCTCAAGAATTTTCCACAAATGTATAGTCAGCCTAAAATGTTGAGTTCAACTGGATTTAGCTTCCACTACACCCCTAATTAGTGTTTGTTAGTTGGTGGCCCTGCAAATGTGTCACCCATGCAGGCCACTGAGGACTTTGTAGACTCCATGTGACTGGTGAAGGTCATTGCTCACCTATTATTTGGTGTTACCTGTCACCTTGAGCTGTCACTTTGTTAATGATTATTTGTTATAGGAAATAACTGGATTGTTTGAGACTTTGGTCCATATTGACATGATAACATCACGCAGTTGCTGCAGATTTGTCGGTTGCACCTCCGTGATGAGAATCTCCCGTTCTACCACATCCCAAAGGTGCTCCATTGGATTGAGATCTGGTGACTGTGGAGGCCATTGGAGTACAGTGAACTCATTGTCACAAGAAACTAGTTTGAGATGATTTGAGCTTTGTGACATGGTGCATTATCCAGCCATCAGAAGATGGGTACACTGTGGTCATAAAGGGATGGACATGGTCAGCAACAATACTCAGGTAGACTGTTGCGTTTAAACAATGCTCAATTGGCAAGAAGGGGCCCAAAGTGTGCCAAGAAAATATCCCTCACACCTTTACAGCACTGCCACTAGCATGAACCTTTGATACAAGGCAGGATGGATCCATGCTGTCAAGGTTTGGCATGTTGTGCATTCAGAGATGGTATTCTGCATACCTTGGTTGTAACGAGTGTTTATTTGAGTTACAGTTGCCTTTCTGTCATCTCGAATCAGTCTGTCTCCTCTGACCTCTGACATCAACAAGGCATTTTCATCCACACAACTGCTGCTCATATTTCTATTTTCTCTTTTTTGGACCATTCTCTGTAAACCCTAGAGATGGTTGTGAATGAAAATCCAAGTAGATCAACAGTTTCTGAAATACTCAGACCAGCCTGTCTGGCACAAACAACCATGCCACGTTCAAAGTCACTTAAATCCCCTTTCCTTCCCCATTCTGATGCTCGGTTTGAACTTCAGCAAGTTGTCTTGACCATGCCCAAATGCACTGAGTTGCTGCAATGTGATTGGCCTATTAGCTATTTGTGTCAACAAGCAATTGAACTGGTGTACTTAATAAAGTGGCCTGTGAGTGTAAAGCTTTGCATAAAGACTGGAAACGGGGAAACAGCTAGCCTGGTTCTGTCCAAAGGTAGCAAAATCCACCAGCACTTCAAAAGTTAATTTTTTAATCCATCCAGAAAACCCAAGTGCAAAAAGAATTTGTGGTGTCACTCTAAGACCACACTGTCTACCTCTATCTGTGCGTGACAGCTCTCTCGATGAACTGCTGCGGCTCGCACACGTGTGGTGTAAACACAGACAGCGTTGTTGCTGCCAGGCCTATCTTTTAGGGATCAATTCAGCGAAGCCACTGGACCCCTATTGTTTTTGTTATTAGGGATCCAAGCAGCAAAGCTGCTGGAACCCTATTTCTTTCTTTCTTTTTCTCCGCTAAAAGTGTTTAGGCAGCAAAAACTGCTGGACGAAAACTCACCAAAATTAGCACGTAGGTTGCAAATTCCACCCACTACTCTGGCAAAAAAATGGCCCTCATAGACCTCATGGTGGCGCTATAACAATCAACTTTGCGTTTTTGCAATTATCTCAAAAACTGCTTCATTTAGAGTTGAACTTATTTCATTATTTTAATCTCTGGATTCATCTGCATCTTTGCTCCAATGGTCTTCTGCTGTCAAATTATACAACTTTTTATCACTTTTCTCTAAAACCTATTTTTGCAAACTGGTCCCAGACGGTATCGCCAATCGACCTGAAACTTTGGCAGAATCATCTACGAACGTCACTGATCAAAAGTTATCAAAAGAATTTTGATACGTCAATCTGTTTTTTTTTCATAAATTTCTACTTTTGTATATTTACGTACAATTTTACATAAATGCCCATAAATCAAAATTGGCTTAAGCTATTCTCACCAAAATCGACGCATCTGTTCAGATGCTCGGCCCGAGCTTTGCTGAGCAGTCCTGGGATATTCTTCCACTAGGGGGCGATACACTTGCAAAAAGTTTATACCTCTTAATTCGCTGGATGGATTTGTACGAAATTCAGTTTGTACAATCTCGGGTCACTACTCAGTTGATGTATAAAATTTGGTAATGATTGCTTATTACAAGAAATGTACATTTCTAGGCATTTCTCATTCCTAACATTCCTCAAAAAATCTAAGAAAATCATCCGTACCTCTTAGAGAGCTGACATTTTTTCAGCACATCCACTGATTTATGACGTTGATTTATGATCGTTTGCCTCACTGCAACCTATGGCCAATTCAGAAGTCAGTTGCTCTATATTTTTCAGAATATGCTAATTCAATTAACATCTATATCTCCCCAAGCCTTTCTTCAAACGCTGCCAAACTCGACAGAGTCGTTCTCTAGTTCAGAGGTCACTAATAGGCGGACCAAGGTCCAGGTCCGGACCCAGCCGCCGTACTTTCCGGACCCAGACGTACAGCCGATCTATTATTGAGAATTACTACCTCGTGACAGAGCGTTTCTATTTTAACCCGCACAGCTTTTCTAGCATTTACCGTACTGGTTTAGTGGCCCAGGAAACTCACAGACCAATTGCGTGTGTTCCAATCGTCTCATGTGATGCTGCTCAGCCAATCAAATCTGTGCATTCCGATAAGCATTGCCAAAGCCATTAACATCCCTGAGCATTGCGAGTCGAGTCCGTGAGTGACATAGGCCTACACAGGGAGAGAGGAGACGAAAGAGAAAAGAGATTTCACATGGCTTTTAAAAAAGAATGTACAGATTCTCACATGTACATTTTTCCCACAGAAAGTTCAAAACCAGAATATCTCATATATCTCTAATCCTAGCTAGAGCTCACATTTCTCACTGAACAAGAGAAAGTAGGGAAGTGGGAGTTTTATAAGAGGGAATGAAAGAGAAAGGGGGGCATTAAAGCTATGCATTTGTTAAGATGTGTTGAGTGTTAATTATAAAATTGGTTGCGACTGAACTTCAATCAATCAATGCTACAGGTTTTTTGGGTTTTTTTTTTGTGAAATTGAGCAACAAATAAAATTAATTTATTTTAAGATGCACATTTTCAAAAACGTTTTTTAAATGCAGCCTCTAGATTGGTGTTCAGGCTTACATTTGAGGAACAACATTAACATCATTAACAGAGCATAAAATACAGCACAAGATCTACAACTGACAATAGATATTAATAAAAGCATCAATAAATGCTAGTAAGCTCTAATGGCACATATCGCATCAATGGGGTAAATACCTAGGGAAAGAAGTTAGAGTTAACAAAAAGTACAATCAATACAAGGTAATTGTAGGGGACAGAAGAAGAAGAGCACAGGAAGTGCATGTTAGATGTTTGGAGTTAGAGGTGTTATAAGAGGAAGTGTTCTCAGAAGAGATGAGTTTTCAAGAGCTTAGATGAGTTTTCAAGAGCTTAGATGAGTTTTCAAGAGCTTAGATGAGTTTTCTAGAGCTGACAAAAATTATAATAACCCATTTTTTCTCATCTTTCCATGAGCCCACTATTTTATTGTAAGCTTGTTTAATAGTTTGTTTGATAGTAAGTCACCTTCTACAGCTAGAAATGCACGGATTGATCAGCTGAGGACTGAAATAGACCGGTTTCAGCTTAATCGTCATTGACCAGTGACCGGGCGAGCAGTGTCAAATATCCAATTTTCTGCTAGTCACACTGAACGTTACAACCACACTGCGCCGTGTTTCACGTGTGTTCACAGCAGACAGTAACCTAATGTCACCGCCACACACACGCTAAAACATGTATTACGTGCGTGGAAGTTATTCACTAGAGTGAAAGACGCAACGCCCACTATTTACTGTACATCTGCAGAGAAATACACAGAAAGAGATGCATTCCTGTATCACGTTAGAAGACAACGATGGATAATGCAAAGCAGGGACCAGGTAAAGACACAGTGAACACAGCTGTTGGTGATGACAGATAAAGACAGAGCAGACAGATAGGCAGAGGGAGAGAGAGAGAGACAGGTGTAGGTGTGTGAATGTGTGTCTGAGGGGAAAAGCCAGGTGAGCAGATTACTGTGGTTTATGATTAAAGTCAGGTGGAAAATTAAATAGTATTAAAACGGTGAGATTAGAAATAGGGTATTGTATTCTTTCAAATATTTTCAATTAAAATATATTTTAAAATGGCCTACTTTATAGGCTTTATAGGCACCCCAGTGAGAATAGCCAACATACTGGTGCTGATGGAGATCTTAATAAGAAAAGATTTTTCCAGTAAAAAGTTACAAAGATGTTTGTGTATGCTGTCAATTATAGTTTTTAGAAAGAAAGAAAAATGTAATCTGTCTATCTCTTACTACAATTAAGGCACTATGCTAATACCGTGATCTAGTGTTGGGTTGGGTTTTGCTCACTATGATATTTAAGTGGCAGATTAGTTGGCTTTCTGCAGTTAAATATCTAATTAAGAGTCATCCTTTGTCTCAGAAGAAACAAAAAATTGGACCCAAGATAATTAGGATAATATGACCTGGTGAACCTAAGTTATATTTAAACAAATACTACACAAAATAGTACACGTATGTACAAATTTGGCTGTATTATTTGTGTCCCCTCCAAAAATTTAGATGAAATTTACACCCATGGCTATATTACATTGAGTTTGCCTTTGAAAAATTCAATGCAATAAAATCCTTGATAACAAATGATTGGATTCCATCCACATAAACATAATATGACCTTTAATCTGAAACAGATCCAGGAGATGTGAGTTTAAAATGTTAATATTTATTTCATGTCTAACATATTCTACAGATGGTAATGGTCTGTACTAATATAGTGTTTTCTAGTTTCTAACCACATAAAGCACTTTTACATCTACATCACATTCAGAAACAATCACTACAACACATTCAAACATCGATGGCTATGCCATCAGCAGCAGTTTGTAGTTCAGTATCTTGCACAAGGATACTTGGACATGCAGATTGGGGGAGCCGGGGATCGATCCACCGACCTTCTTATAAGTGGATGACCCCCTAAGCCACAGCATCTACATCGCAACTTTAGTGACAGGTGTAATGTTGCTGGTATTATGTCCATATGATGATATATCAACAGATCATTCTCACTGTCTATTTTTGCTGAGAACCACACGTGATGCAGAAAAGTCACAATGCCAACTCTAGACAAAAGGCGAGATGCCGACTCAACAAAAGGGCGAGATGCCAACTCTAGATGAAACGTCAGACCCAGGCGTTATCGGGGGTTATGTGCTGACTATTTCTTGGCTGGGGTCAGTCACATCTTATCCACAACAAATGTGATATAATGTGTTAATTAGTGAGCTGCTGGTAGGCGGATTTTATTACATTTGGACAGAGCCAGGATAGCTATTTCCCCATTTCCAGTCTTTTAAAGCTAACCAACTCGTGACTGTCATATTTAATAGCCAAACATGAGAGTGGTATCAGTCTTTTCATCTAATTCTCGGCAAGACAGCGAGTAATCAAACAAATGTCTATCCAGCTATTCCTTTTACACTGTGCAATCTTGTCTTGAGATTAAAAACCGCACACATGTGTTGGGGAACTGCCCTTGCTGCTTTCAGGCCTGCTGCGGGTCACCTAAACTAACAAGATAACAGACACGAAAGCTGCCATCATAACCACCTACACATACAGGTTGACAAGGCTGAAACAGTATGTCAGCTTTTACAGCCACTACTGCTGCACACTTAAGCAAAAACCATGCAGCATGTAAGGGTCAAAGGCCTGACACTCCAACCCATTCCCCTGCAGACCAAGGTCATGTAAGATCAGGACTGTCCTTGTCAGTACAGTGGAGGAAGACCACAAAAAACATTCCCCACCATCTCAAAGGAGCATCCAAGACTTTGTGTGAAGGCTTCAAGTTAAGCATGAAAGGCGTTGCAAGTTATTAGTCAGGGTTTTCTGAATCTGTCGCCAGGTCTTGTCTTTATCCTGCAGCTTGGGTCTTCTGCATGAACACATACACATCAACATGTGTGACCCGTGCCCATGCCAAGGGATTAGTCCCCGCCTATGCCCACACAGCAGGCAGTCAATTGGGGAGCATTGCCAGGGCCTGCTTACAGAGATTTAGTGACTGCTTTACACTCCATGGCTTGGTCAAACATACACACATGGCCTCCTTTGCCGTCTGCTGGACACAGTGAATGGTCGCTGATCTGCACCAGAGATAATAATGTGTGCAAACTGTGGTTTTAGCTGCAGTGAGACAGTAATATATTGGCTTTGTTGGATTGTTTTAATGTGGGCAGATGTTAAAAGGAGCAGTCAGTGTAATGCAAATGTGTTGTTTAATATAAATGCCAACCATGTGTCATGTCTTTGCACTGCAGATCAGTAATGACTTAATGTCAACAGTGTTAACAATGAACTGCGTGAGTGTTGCACAACAATTGCCGCTTGACTCAGTGCTGCTCATTTCGGCTACCAATTCCATTATTGCTGTGGTGATTCATGTGGTTTATTTGCCTGTTTAATACACTGATTAAGATCCAGTCTTTAAGGGCAGTACAGCAGAACCCTGGCACGATTTACATAATGTTTTGGAACTGTGGAGATATTTTTTCAATGTGAAATGTACTATCTAGGCTTTTGAATAAGTACTGACACTGTGTTTTAGTTAAACACACTGTTGACGGATTTTCTCAATGCTGTCAGAGGTTTGTATGCAGTGGGTGTTGTGGTGGCAGCCTGGCTGACGGTGAGTGTCCTGTTTATTCCTTTTTGCTAGTGATTCTGTTTTCCTCTGGTGTTTCCTGTACTCTGCCTGCCTCCCTGTGTCTCCTCCCCTGCGTGTGCCCCCGGTGCCTCCTTACTTCCTTGGTCCCCAGTGCCCCCGGCTCCCTTGTCTCAGTCTCCTCAGTTCCCCGGCGTCCGCCTCTCCCTCACCTCCACTCCCTCAACCCCTTTTTCCCTTCAGTCAAACCTGTTCACGCTGAGTGTTGCGTTTGGGTCCACTCTGTCCCCACACCATAACAGTGGGTACATGAAATTGTAGATGTTCAAATATGTTTATTTCTGAGCACTTTAAATAAAGACCATGTAACTTTTTAAAGACAAAATAATACTATTACAATTAGGAAAAAGTGAAAAAGAGTAAGAAGTAAAATGCGCTTTTGCTCATTTCAATACACTGCTGCTTACTTGGTCTGGTTTGACCAGTAGCCTTTTGTCGGTAATGTGAGCTGATGGTTCTGACTCTTCTCTCTGTTTGTTACTGTTACACCATATATTGTCACAGGTAAAACATTTTGGTGGTTTTATTACAAAAGAAGCGGAAGTTGTGGTCTCATACCACTTGTTCTGACTTAGGTCGCCTAATTGATGATGTCATCAAAAGTAACTGACTCATGGGTATCTTAGGAAATGAAGGGACACTTGATGCGCCCTTATACTGTAATTGCCCCTTGTGGTCACAGGGGCTGCTGTTAAAACATCTGGGCAAACACCATCTGCTAGTGAAAATTGAAAATCTCCAGAACAACTATTAAATGAGACTGTCATCCCAAGAAAAGCTACAACATAGGTCGTAGCAGAAAGTTCCTTGAAACTACATACGTTTACGTAAGTGACAAAATTCTCTAGCATCTGTAGTAATTATAACGGGAGCAAAGAAGGAAACTAGGATCCTATTCCCTACTGTGGGTAAACTTTTCTGACAGAAGTTGTTCGATAACTTTAACCTTGTGAGAGCATAACAATGAACGTTCCCTTACCTATGAAGTACTGATTTGGAGGACTTGTCCTGTCTTTGTCTTGTCTCTTATACGTTCAGATCAGAAAAGATAACATAACCTTCAATAACTTAATTACTCATGAACTAATTACAATAACATATTTAAAACTCTGCCATACGTATAGCTTTAACTTGTCTCTGTGTTTATATGATACAGAGGGAGAAAAGGACAGTTGGAATACAGTACGTCCAGTGGCTGCACAGTGCTGGGATATCCCATGTATAAGTGAGCTGATTCTGCTGAGGTGTATTTGTGGTGGATAGCGATGACAAGGTGACACTGAGCCAAAGAAGGAAGTGTGACACCATTTATTAATGTTCTGTTGGCATGGTAATTAATATTTTACTAATAATGTGAAGCAAGTAAACAGATGGTGGGGAAAATATCCTCAGCTCTGAACCCTTTTTTTTCTCTGCCAACTAATTCTGAGCCCACTTTGGCCAACGGCTGCTACTAATAGTACAGTACAGGCTCGGTCCAAATGCACACACACACACAGGACATGTCTCTGCTGATTTTACTCCTTGCATAAGCTCCTCAGTCAGCTGCAGGAAAAATAAAATATTAATCATCAGTGTTGAGCATTCTGTGGCAGCGCTGCAGGTTTATTTGTATGCCCGCTCAGGTGTGAAGAGTAAACAAGGCAGAGAGGAGCAACAGAGAGTCTAATCTGTGTGTATTCTGGAGGCATCTCCTGTACTCCTCTCTTCATCTTCCAGGACATAAAAACTCACCCATACAGCTGTTGACAACATAAGGCAACTGAACCCCGCACATGAAATACAGGTGTATGCGCTCCAACAAACTGATCATTTATGTGTTTCATTCCTGCTGACTGATTCTCTCAGTTGAACTTAGTTTCATAACACATGGTAAGTGCCAGAGTGGTGTACAATAGGTGTCTTCTGACTTAAATGTTTTGTGTACTAATTCAGTAGTTACATAAATTCCATCAGCCCAGCTGTGTGGTAATAAAAGAAGCTTGAACTTGAACTTGAACATGGGGTGGACAAAATGTAATGGGCACTCACACAGTATGCAACTCAATACAGAAGCCATGCAATAGATGCTACCGTTGTTAAGATTATCATGTTTATTTTTCGTTGAGACTGTGTCTGAAATATTATATAAATAAATAATTTCTTTATCTGCTGTGGGAGACCGTGAGGTGTGGTTGAGAGCCAGTGAGTCGAGTCGACCTTGCTTTAAGATTTTGTTTGAAAACAACTGTTTCAAGGGCAAGAACTTTCATGCTCATTTTGAGGCTGTAGTTTGTGGTGTTGCATTAGAGTGATAAATATCGCAGGGCACTCATAATATTTTGTCCACCCCCTTTACATCACAAATGTCAATATGGACCTAATAATAGTAAATATGTTTTTTCTACTGTAGAAGACTTCTGATGAAATTGCAGTAACGTCACTTTTTCATTATTCTGGTGACAAACTCTATTAACAGCTCTACCAAACCTTCTTATTTTTCACTTTTCTTACTTACCTCTTACAAACTGCAGTTCTATCTGGGCCCCAGACATCAATTTAACTTTTATCATTTGAGCATGAGCATTGGGACTGTGTGAAAATGGATTAAGGTTTCCCTGTTTTGGGGCGCTGTGCAACCTAATGACAGACAGTGGCAAGAGGAAAACATATTGGCTATATCTGAGAGAGACTTAGCCTTATGTAAATAACATAAATAACTTCATTATTCTTTTGTCTTCAGAGAAGAAAAGGAATTGTAGGCACGCAAAGAGCAACCTTTTCCCCTTGCAAAGAACTGTGGAAATTCCCATTCAGACTGACCATAAAGGTTATCCCAGCAGAAACATGCAGCCCATTCATTGTGGGAAGATAGCATCAGAGTCGCAGAGACAGACTCCAAAGTTTGTATTAATAAAGCCCGCAGTACCCTGAAACAGAGGGCAAGTGAGTGTGATCTCTTTCATTTTATCCACTTGGAGCTGGGGGTGGAAGGGTGTGCAATAAAGTCAATGAGCCAGTAGATTTCCCTGCTGTGTGATTTCATCACCCTGAACACCTCCATACTGGACACAAAAGTTATGGGCACTCTGTAGTGTAGTAGGAGGATGAGTAGGAGTTGTAAATGTCATAGTGTTATTATTCATAAGCAGGCACGAGGAGTGGAACGTGCTGTTTGATGGAAAAGTAATCAGAAATGTTTTAGTAATAGCACCCCACCAATTCTTCACATGAAGATCAGTTAACTTGTTGTGAAGAGTAGTGCTCAGCCTGCAAAGACTAAGTGCTTCTGCTGCTCTTAAAGGAGTTTTTAAAGTAACCCTGATGTTGTAATTTATGTTGAGGCTTGAGACATGACATGTTTACCAGAAAGCCTGAGTGAAGAACTTTAGGTTAGAGTTTGAACGATATGGGTATTTACCAAGCAGGTTAGGGTTCTTACCAAAGACGCAGCTGAGTCGTAGGATCTAGTGTTTTTGAAGCTTGACCCATACTAGAAACTAAATGTCAGTATATCTCTGTTGCATCAATTTTGAAATTGATCATTTGAAGTTTCCAAAATGAATTAAAGAGCAATGCTGATGAGGTGCCCCTTTTCAAGACTTAGGTCAATCAAGGCAAACACAAATCACTTCTTCAGTAACAAGTCTTAAGTCAAGCCACAAGTCTTCATAAGCTAATTGCAAGTGGAACTCTCTCAGGTCACTGAATAATTACCATTAAAAGCTGTGTTGCTAGCATGTGTGGCAATGTAATCTCAATTTAAAGGTCCATTTACTTGCTTTTTCTTGAGATTTGAATCTCATCTCATGGCCTTTATTAGTTAATGGAGCTGGCTCGGGTCTCAAGTGACCTGAGGGTAGAAAATGTATGATAGAAGAAAGGAAAAGAAAATGTAGCATTCTTTCTTGTAACTGGACAATATCTGAACCTCACTTATGCTGTGCTACAAGTTAAAGCAAGCAGAACAATTTGTACATTCAGTTTGACCGAGATCAGTGGCCCCACCACTCACTAGTGCTGACATCTAACCTGAACGGCACGAAGATAAACAGTTGTAATGCTGCTGACTCACTTCTCTGGATTCACACTCCTCGGTCCAGCCTCTACTCATTTTCACATGAACATCATTCACTGCAGATGATTCAGCCTTATTACACGGCCCTGAGTTTAGGAAAGATGTCTACAGGGGTAAATACAGAGAGCAAATCCTCATCATGTTTTCTGTGCTTGAATTAACCATCGGCAGGGTCTCCTCACAGCTCTCAAGGCGCTGTCAGCCATGTCACATCAGATAGCGCCGGTTACCTCTGATGTGCTGAGCAGAAAGAGCAGGCCAGCCAGATTGCATTCTGCTGACTGGCTGGAACCACATGTCAGCCTGAATGCAGTTTGCTAAGAGGCTGATACTGCTCTCATCCAAGAATGTGTTTTCTGATCCCATTGCCTGCATCGCCTCAAGTTACGGACAACCAATTGGTCAGGTTTGTTTTGCTTGCTGAGAAGAATGCGCTGTTTGTACACAAGCCGAGCAAAACAATCTAATGTGATCTGTCCTAAATATCCAGTCAGATACACATGATCGCTAAGTCATCCACATGTCTCTGCCAGAGAGCCAGCCGGGATCAGTCCCGGCCATGAATGTACCCAAAAAACGCATTGTTTCATCAAAAAGGAAAAATGGCAGCTGCAGTATTGTGGACTGTGGATAATCTGGCAGCAAGAGCCTTTGTGGATTTGTGCTTGTGAGCATACCCGCTTTGTGGACGGGTGTGAAGAGCAGGTTGCATAAGAGGATCACCTCCGTAATGGTTTACAGTAATTCAGAAATTCTGCTCAACATAGCCTTTTAATGTGTATCTTAGAGTGGGTGGGTGAAAGTGGTTATTTTACTGAAGGACCATTACCACCGGAAGATGCTAGCACATAGGGATTACCCACAGAGGCAGGAATTATGGAAGAGATGGAGGAAAAAGCAAGTGATGGCCTAGAGGGGAATTAAGAAGTGTAGAGCAGGAAAACATGAGGAGGGAGAAAATTAAACAACTGAAAACAGGAAGTGGAACGCATATCCAAAAAACCTTTGAAATTACTTTGAGATTCTAAATTTTGTTTCAGAAGGCAACTCCAGACCAAACACATTTTTTGAGAAATAGTTGACAATGACACTTTTGGAAAAACACACTTATTCACTCTCTGGCCGAAATTTAAAAGAGTAGCCTACTAGTCTCATATCGGAGTCAGGAACTTAGCTAGACAGCTCTGTCAAAGTTAAAAAATATACCTATACCAGCTCCTACACTCACTAATTATATCTTGTTTGCTTCCAAAATATCCAAAAGTGGCAAGTTTCATGGGAAGTAATGTAATATAATTATTTCTTGGTCACTACTAGCCAGGTGCAGCAACTTCCTGTTAACCAAAAGTCTTATGGTGTGTTCAGACAGAAAGTGAAGTGAATATTCTCCTTGTGTCACTTGTGCGAATTTCACCACTGGATAATTTGTTTATTCATCCCAAACAGCCAATATACTGACTGTACAGACGTTAACTCTTAGCTAGCTAGCAAAAGACACCCAAACTGTGTGTGTGTGGGAGTGTGGCTATGTGTATTTGTGTGATGGCTTCACTTTGACTCAACTCACCAACTTCTTTCAGTTATTTCCCTCCAGTCTTTCTCTAACATTCCCTAACCCTTTCCCATTAGTTCATATTTTTTGCTAAAGTTGAAACTACTGGAACAAACATGTCTTCGCGTCTGGTCATACCCCTTTGGAGGAATTCACCTCCAAAATTCACCTTGCTTTATGTCTGAACACACAGTTCAGTAATACTAAATCTATTAATGAAACCACCAGCAAAACCACAACTTTTTTACATTTCTGCTTGTATACGGGTGAAACAAATAAGACACAACAGGCATATTTTTTAAACATTGGAAAGAGCCAGGCTAACTATTAACCCCTGCTTACAGTCTTTATGCTAAGCTAAGCTAATCAGCTCATGGCTCTAGCAATACTGCATTCACTCAATGTCAGCCGAAAGGGGAAAAACAGAATAGCTTACCAGTATACCAACTTGGGAGTGTTCACTCCAAGCTGTTTACTTCTACTGTGGCTTTGCAAGCATTTATGGTTTGTTGACATTTATAAGCTCATTAAACCAAGTGGGAAATATCTCAGACTCAAAATTACAATTAAGAGGCTGACAGGAATCAAAGTGGTATCGATCTTCTGTTAGCAGGAAAGTCAATTTTTGCACAATGTCAAACTTATTCCTTGAGCTCACTGTAACATTGGTTTTCTGAATCACTATTTGAGTCTTACATTACTCTTATAATTTCATTATTTTGCATTTAGTCAAAGGATGAGATAAAAGCATAATGGTAAGTATGGAGGCATGACTGTACACATTTTTAAATATCCACCAACAGTCACGTATCATTATGTCAAAGGACCGCTTTGTATTCATCAACAACCTGTGCTTAAGCTTGTAAAACAACAGTAATAAAGCTCCTGAAATTTCAACATGATGTCCATTTGGGCATAATGACAAGACCAAGTTCCATTTATAGAGCTGGATATCATGGGATTTTTGGGCCTTATGCTATGTTTGAATATTGTGAGGTTTCATAGAAATCCATCCCCTTTTCACATTATTACATTGATGTCATTGGCATTAAGTGGTCTGCTTAGTGAGTAGACCGGGAATTCAGAGGAGATTAAATTCATTCATCCTCCAATCCACACAGATGAATGGACACACATGATCAAGATGCTCCTTTCTGAGTACAGCTTTTTGCCAATGAGTATAGCGTGAAAGGCAGAGGGGAAGCTGGTCACCCTGGTGCCAGGTTATGGATTTATGACTTGCTCTGACAGATTGGCTGGGCACCTGTTGAGTTGAGAGCAGATCTCTCACTGGCCTCCAGGGGGCAGAGCGGCCTCATTGCCCCAGGACGACTCTACCCAGTGCTCTGGGCTTAGCTGCTCGTTACATTAAAACAGGGGCTTCTGTGACAGAGTCAGCATTATGAAAGCTAAGAGGATTAGCTGATGGACATTTCTGGCGTTCCCGGTCAATTATCAAAATGAAAAGCAGTGACTGGACAGGGCTGGCATGCACTGTGGCACAGAACAGCTCCTCTCTCTCCTCCTCATCTCCACTCTCACTCAGCTTCTGTCTGTCACCGGTTACTGTGGTTCGGGGGGGGGGAATAAATAAAGGCATCATTTGTGTGTTTCTGAACATGAAAGTTTTTTGTGTGCGTGTGTGTCTGTGTGCGAGCTACGGATTAAAAAAAGAGCATTTAAATTTTAATGTTTGTTAAGTGCAAAACTGTATGTTATGCAACTGTATAAAAAAGGCCTGAACTTCAGGCAGCCATCCGTGCTCACGTATAACTCCTCCAACCATGTGCCTGATTACCCCCCTACATGCACACACTATAACACTGCTTTGTTTCACTGTCCTGCTAGTGTGTGTGTGTGTGTGTGTGTGTGTGTGTACCCCCCCCCCCCCCGTGATTGCTTAAAAGGCTATCAGTGTAGGGGGAGTCTCCACTGCTATGATGCACATGTGATGTTGGAGAGTCGTGGATGATGAAGAGGAGTTTTGGGGATGCTGCGAGGCGGGGGTGGGCTGTTGTTTTTGATATATCCATAAAAGTGGCATTCCGCAGCTGCCTGTGTTAAGGATCTACCCCGGGGATTCACACAACGCTGCAAACGTAATCAACCGAGTCAATGTGCCACCACGGGTGCAGTGGACACATCTCTCCGGCAATGACACCCTGCCTCCCTCCCTCCATCCTCCGCGCCAGCAACATTCCCTCTTATCACGCAACTTTCTAATACACCGGTTGGACCTCACTGGAGCACAGCGGAGGTGAGGCTGTATATCCGTGTGTGCCTAAAAAAGATAAGAATGCAAACCGCTGAACCGTTTCATTATTTTTTTTTTACCCTGTCACAAACAGCCAGGGAGGTAAACAGTTTTTTTTGCTGCGGAAGACAGTTAGCTGAACTGTAAAGTGAAGAATGGTAATCCTAGCTCAATACATAGCAGGCCAAATTATAGTCAATCCCACTTATCACTCCAGGGACAATGTCATCTCACCACTGGATTACAGATGGTACTGCTGCATGGGCAGATTTGATATGGGTGTTCAGGGGCCGGTTAGACACAGCTGAAAAATGTCTCCATCTGGTGATAGTGCAGTACTAGCTCGCTTAATAGGCAGTAAATATTGTGTGGTGATAAGCAGCACATGCAAACCACAATCACATTTGTTTTTGAATAGGGCTGGGGATAGCTAGAAATGTTTTGATACCAAAATAAGACTTTTTAATATCTTAGTTTAAGGAATTAACTTTTTTTAACACAACAAAATATGGCAAACTCAATAGGTCAGCGTTTAAGGTGACTTCACTTGTCATGAGGAGTGCTATTTAGCCTCTTAAACAGCTCAACTGTTAAACAATTCTGGATGAGATGTGTCAAATTGAGAAGAATTACTCTAATGAGGTCATGAGGGTTATCACAATTTGGGTTTGAGACATCAGATTTATTACAGAATGTATCCTGCTTTACAAGCTGGAGTTGAGATCAGATGGCATTTTGGGAAGCGTAGGATTCTGCTTTTTTTGGAACTTCACCTAAACTACGAGCTAAAACTCACGATGCCGTGACCTCTGCTGCTTTGATTTTGACCATTGTTGTCTGTCTCTTGCAAGGTCCCCAACTTTATTAAAGTGCAATAACAAATCGCTCCACTCCTTTAATGTTGTTGTTTAACTTTGCATAAATTGAATGACTGGTGAATTTTTTAAATGCCCAAATAGACCGATTAACCTGAAAATATATGAGCAAAGAATACATAAATAAGACTAAAGCTTTACCGTAGAGTGAAATATATCTGTCCTTAGGGCCGGGCAATATGGCCAAAAAAATTATCACGATAGAAAATGTCATATCAATCGATAATTATCATAACAAATGTCAAATCATTATTTCTTCAAGTTTAAAAGCAGATTTTTGCTCCTGAGTGAAAGTTGAAGAAACCAAATGGTTAATTGTGGTTTTAAAAACTTTTCTTTATGGTCAGAACAAACACTTGTTGCCAAACAGTGATTACTTCACATATCTGAGGCAGAACATTAAAAACTATTATGATAAAATCAGTTTTCAACAGATGTGGAAAATTAAGTTAAATCTTTTTTCAGTCCCTTTTCCTCAACAAAATACACAAACAAAAAATAATTGCTATTGAACATGTGTTATATTGTTATTGAGGAAAAGTATATTGCAATAGTAATTATTGTTTTACTGCCCCGCCCTATCTGTCCTTTGCCATTTTATTTGAGTGTCCCAATTCTGAGTGTGAAGTCTGCAGTATAGTCCATGGCATACACACGACTTTGCAGATTTTGGGGAAATTAACAGTTGTGTGACACTAAGCCTTTCTGTGCAAAATGACAAATGACTCAAAAGTGTCCAATATCTCAATTCAGTGCTCACTATAGAGTAAATTTACTTTTTACTGCCCATTATACAGAGAGTAGTGAACGAGTAAAGAGATTATGGATAGAACTTTAGATTTTGATGCCAGCTTTTGATGCCTGTTACATTTTGTACTCACATACTGAGGTTCAATCCCCCGCCTTAACTGCAGACATTTAAGACAAACGTTCAACAGTGATACATATTTGGAAAAGACACGTTTTTAATGACACAAACGGAGGGGAAAAGCATTCTTTAGTCCATCCAGTGCATTGGGATTTTACTGTACAGTGGGAGGAGTTTTAGGAATATGAAAAACCTCAGTCTGTTCACTCAGAGAGGTCAGTCCAGGGGAAAGCATCTGCCTTTCACTTTGTGGAGGTAAACGAACAATAAAAAAAAAAAAACATTATCTGAAAAAAAACAAACTATAAAAATGGAAAATGTACAACATGGTTTGCAGTGGAACAGCTGGAGCCGCCCATGAGGCAGAGGTAGGACTGTGGTACACTCTTCTCCTCTGGGTAAAGTCCTCGTAAAGGATTGTTTGTGTTGCCGTGGTATGCTCTTCTGCAGCGTGTCCTCCTGCTGCTGCTGCTGCTGCTATACCACGGCGTACTGCTGATACAGCAGCTCCCGGATCTTATAGTAGTCGTCACAAAGGCAGCCTTCCAGGCCAATGCGTCCAGCCTCCGTCTGGACAAAGAGCACAAAGATGCACAGGTCATGAGGGTCCTCAAATAACATTCATTAACACAACACGGTTTCACCTAAAAACATAGATGTACAAGCCCTGTACGGCACACTAAAATAAACAATTCGTTTCCCACAGACGTTGACCGACTTAGGATTGAAATGTATAATGAAGCAGTCCACTTCCCATTTAGGCATCACACAAAGATAAGCACACAGCACACAAGCACACACTCCTTTAACAGTCTCAGTTCTCTTTGATTTCATTTTCTGGGTTGCGTCTATTTTAAGTTCTTGTCAATTATGCATTTTGTTGCTGGTATCTTGACTCACTCCTACTTTTCCTTTAGTTCTTAACTTTTGCCTTTTTCTGTGTTTTTCCTCTGAGGCGGGATGTCTTCATATGCCACTAGGTTTTTTTTTTTAATCCTACTTAGGCAGACTTTATTTGTTTCTTATTGTGTTAATGTTCCATTTTGCATTAAACGCTGGTATTTTAGTTTATAGTGTGTAAGTAAATAAACCTTAACCTTTAAACCATCAATATTTTATATTATGTTTATATTATCTGACTTTGTTGACCAGTCAACAAACCACAGTACATTGTAAACAACACTACTTAACTGCAATGCTAACAATATGATTTTGACTCCCTGCCAATACCACACATAGAGACGTTGATATACAATATCTACAGCCTATTGCCTCTGTCCACGTTTGTCGAGACAAACTAAGCTGCTGTAATTCTTACAGCATCATTAACAACTTGCCCACTACACTAAACACGCTGACTGCTCAGGACGCCCAATCCATCATCAAACAAATGGAGAAGCCAAATGCGTCATACTGCTTAACAACAATATTAGTATGTCGTATGTCTTCTTTTGATGAGTCAGTCAACAGAATCTTTGGCAATAAACACACATCACTGGACATGTATTCATTCTGTGCACATTTGTTGCAGTGATAAATTATTTTCTGCAAGTTCTTTCTAAGGCTTTGAAGGGTACAACAGAAGTTTCTGAAGGCTACAGACAGTAATAAGCCAAAGGCCTTTAAAGTTACATTTGTTGGAGGTACCTTGTCTGGACACTTAGTTATTTTAAGTGTTTTGTACAGGTCCTTTAATTCTACATGTCATTAAAACCTACCTATATATCAGCTATGCAACTGCTTTACACAGAGACCAGTTGTAAATCTAGAATAAAACCAGAACATTTTGATTTTGTGGATTTGGCAAAAAAAAAACAGCCTGTGCCATAGGTCTTCTGTGCTGGCTCCTGTTGAGGAGTAGTGGCAACTAGCGTCGCAGGGATCTGATGGATAGCGTGCTTGCTGAGCCAGTGGCAAGGACACTCACCCTGCGGACGGCCACCATGTTGTTGCAGACGAGCACCCCGCCCACAAACTCAGCCTGGATGCCCTCTCTCAGCAGGACCTGCTTGAAGTCAGACAGGCGAGGCTCGTTGATGAACACCGACTGATGCCCTGGAATCTGGAGGGAGAATGGAAGAGAGCGCAGGTCAGGCTGAGAGCTGTCTAAATTGCTTATACGCCCTTGTGGACACATACAATCTGAATCACATTTCAATCCCTTCTAGCCTCTGTAACTTTGGCAAAGTCTTCCAACCTCTTTAAATGGAGTCTTGGGACATGAAAATCAGAGTTGTTGTCCACTGGCTGCATCGGCAACCCATTTGTTGCTTTTACCATTTCATTAGCCATTAGTATTTTGTGTGACTGCCAAGACTCTTGAAATGGGGTTACCTGCCAAAATGAGAAGCAGGGAGGACAAGGCTTCCACACAGACAAAATCTTTCTAAGATGAATTAAAGGCTTCTTTCCACTTTTTATGACCTAGTCAATCCGAGATGGGACACTTGATATAATGAGAGTATCTGACAACAAAATAACAGAATGTAAAACTTGTTTTTACATGAGTCCCAATTCACTCTGTAGAATGATGTAAGCACAGAGTAAACAGCACATATTCATCTGTTGAAGGGGGAAAGTTTCTCTCTGCTCACCCTAAATCTGAGTTTATGGCATGTTTGTACGAGGATGAAGGAATCCAATATACAACTTACACAAGTGTGATGTGGGACCTTGAAGCTGTTAGATCGCACACACTGAGAATGTGCTTCTCAGTGAAGTGTGACACATCTTGTGACCAGAACTTACACTTCTGAAAATCTTTGCATATTCATAGATTCTAGTTTTTTCAATTAGGCAGACAGTAGATTCTTTTTAAAAGGTCAGACACAAATTCCTATCACATGCAGGGTGGAGAGAATCTTTATACTTTCTAGCAACAAATGTTGATACTTAAATAAATATTTAAATAATGATCATTTCAACAACTTTGCTGAACAGTGTTGCCCCGCCTAACCTCGTGTGGAGGCAGTGGCTCCAGAGTGGGAATGACATCGCTCTCTTCAGACTGCTCCTTCTCGTCCTCCCCGAACAGATTCTTAATGGCGCGCTGCGCCGCCACCGCTGTGGCGTTGTGGTCGATGTCAAGATCGGGGGCGACGTCCATGGCCAGCTCTCCGCTGCCGTCCTCCTCCTCGTCTTTCACACCCTCCTCCAGCATCACGCCCGTGTCCACCTTCACCACGCGCATGTCCAGTACGCCATCAATCCAGGCCAGCTCTGTGTCTTTGGCCTTGCAGAACTGCAGAGAGCTCACCAAGGAGTCTTTCAACCGCACCTTTACCGCGAGAAGATGAGAATAGATGAAGAAACCGGCCTGTCATAGAAGGCTGCTTTTATGCGTTAGCAATGGTCATTGCTAAAGAAATCAACCATGCAGGCTTTTACTGCGGCTTACTTGGTAGATGTGTGTTTCACTGGTGGCGTCTATGGTCTCTTGCAGTTTGGGTGTGTAGACTTTGATGTCCTTGCTGAAAGCTTTGCAGGACTCCGCCAGGTCAAGGCTGGCCTCTGGGGGCCCGTGAACGATCACCAGCTGTCTGGGCTTCATCTGATTAATAATCTTCTTGATGGAGTCGCCGTCAGAACGACCTTCATAATCTATGTAGGTTACCCTCGCTCTGTAGGAGGAGGAAGACAGATCAAGTCTTTTTAATACTGCTGATTTGTCAAAGATTGTTTACTACCAACTCATGTTTCTTGATAGACTTGTGATGTATGCAGGAGGGGTTTGCTGAGTAGACATAACCCTTTTCAGCAACAATTGGCCTTGGTTATACTTATTCACACCTGGAGGCCATCCAACACACCACAGCACTCCACCGTTGGCCACTGATCCAGCTCTAGTGGCCAATGGTAAAGTTTATAAAAGGGAGTTCTTGTTACAGAGGCAGACAGATTTAAAGCATCACTGACCTAATTTCAAGATTTTCTACACTGGAGATGCATTTGGTTGGAACGACAGAGAGATCCTGGTCCATGGGCTCATCACCGTTGGTCAACCCGGATTCCAGTTTGCTTTTCTCCTCCTCCGTGGCTTGTAGTTCAGGAACTAGAAACTCTTCTAGCCTGTGAAAGATCAATAATGGTTCACTGATGATGGCAGGAAACACAGATCAGAGTGTTTTTTCTATATACATATTTCTGTACTCTCGATGTTCACATGTACCAGTATTATAGTACCTGATGATTTCCCCATACTCGTCCCATTTGATTCTCTCTTCATGTGTGGGGAACATTGGATAAGATTTTTTGGCTTGTTTGAAGAAACTGCCTTTGCGGCTCCCCTCGGCCTTCATCATCAGGTCGTGGTGTTTCATTTTCACAGCAACTGGCTGATCCAGATCATCGTCCATATCACTCTCATCACTGGAGTCTACATCCACCCTGCAAATGCATGAAATAAACATTATATGTGTACATAGGAGTTGGGCAAGATACTGAACCCCAAAGTACAGTCCATTTACAATCATGACTCAACTCCTATTTACAGATATCCATTTAAATAGCTGGTTTTAGATTTGCAACCTAATTTCTGTTGGCTTTTTACATAAGCTGTCATTTAAACTGCTAGCAGACTGCAAACTTAGATGAATCAAATGGTTTGTTATATCAGCATCATCAAAGACAGACATCTAACTCCTAAGCACCCAGGTGACTTGTGTCTATTTCTACTGGGACTTACTCTTTTGCTTGTTCAAGCTTTTTAGCTGCTTCTTTCTTCATTTTATCCTTTTCGAGGTATTCTTCCAGGTCCTTGCCTTCAAGCTTCACTCTTTTCCTCACCTGCCATAATGAGAAAGGTGAAAGATGGATATGGTGCAAATGATAAAATGACACATTTTGTTGTTTCCCCAGCTGGGTCTGAATGTGAGAGATGGGAGCTTCCCATGAGGTAAATGAAGAAATAAAACTAAATCCCCTGTCATAGCAAATCAGCATCGTGACTGCTGTTCTGACCTCCAGATCCAGCATCTTCTCTCCGGGGTTGTCGATGAGGTAGCGGGCTAGGGTTCCAGGTGTAGTGCGGTAGGTTAGGATTACGGAGTTTTTGGCATCTTGGCACCACTGAATGAAGAGTTCTCTGGAAAAGCCAGACTCAAGGTCTGGCTGGCTGCAAAGCACCACCTTGGGGCTCGGCACCCGGGCCAGGTCTGCAAGACTGTGGCACAGGGTCAAGTGACGGAACTGGAAGGGGTTGTTTCTTTTGTCTTCAAAACACCTCATGAGCTTGTCACTCATCCACTCCACCTAGAGAAAGACAATAGATTAACAATTACGACTGGTGAAAAGAAATGACCAAACTGTCATGATAAATTAACAACTGAGCATGAGGAATAATACAAACTCAAAGTGTGACAATCCATGATTGATACCTGGGACTTGGAGAACTCCACCACATTATAGCTGACATTGTTAAGCAGTGCAAGCGGGTAAGCTCCAAGCCCAGCATCCTTTGTCCTCCAAATCTGGTCCAGGAGCTGAGCCAGCTCCAACACACGTCCAGCTGTGTCCACAGCAATAAGGACATTACCATCACCACGAAGGGTCTCCATTACATTGGCTGTGAGTAAAAAATATAGGTTAGTGTAAATAAACAACATCTTTCTCAAATTGTATGTTAAGTTTTAAATTTAGCAGCTTAATAGAAATAGAGGAAGGGCTGAGAAGAACAAAAAACACAGCTCATTTGTTTGATCACTGGACCATGTTAAAATATATCAATATTTAATTGAATAAATATGCTATTAAATTTATGTATTACTACTATAGAGGCTTGTGAAGATGACTTACTAAGGAGCATTTCATCTCTTTGTTTGCGCCGTGGCTGTACATATGTAGCATTGAAGGAATCTGTAATAAGTAGTGAAGGACGACTTATGCTCTCCAACGTGCAGCCGTTGAGGTGGCTAGAAGAGAGAAAAGGAGTAACAATGAGGACGAACTAACAGCCAAACTAAAAACAAAACCAACACAACTAAAAGCAAAATTCCATTTCATATGAATGTTTCATCTGTGCTCACATCTCTCTCTTATGGTTGAAGTCCACAGCATAAATAATCTCCTCCTCCCCGTCCTTCACAATTTTCCAAATAGTGCCTCCAATCATGTGACCAGCTGGAAGAGGAGTGATGGAAAGACCATGCCCTTTCCCTGTCAGGTAAACCAGAAATATATAAACCACGTTGGAGCCAGTGATACATAAAGTGGGGGGAGTCCTGACCTATAAGCGTCTAACTACTAACTAGCGTCTAGCAACTAACTCACCTTTCAGATTGACAATCTGAGAGTATTTCAGCTGCTGGATTTTATCAAAAGCACAGTCGACATCATCAAGGGTGAACAGTGTGAAATCTTCACTGTTGTTCCGAGACTAAGTGGAAAGAAGGAAATGATAATGAAGCAATGGTAATCATGCAATCAAGCTCTATTAATAAACAACCTGACATCCCCCCCTTCCTACCTGATACAGATCATACATAAACATCTGACCCATCTTGTAGACAGGAATTGTAGCATAGATAGTGCAGTTTAGACCCAGTTTCCCCACGGCATATGGCAGGGCTCCCAGGTGTATGGGGTCAGGGTGGGAGAGGAGCACAGCATCGACCTGATGAACATATCTGGAGGGGGAAATGAACATCACACAAGGAACCGAGGGAAACTGAAGTGTTTAGCTGATGTATAAAATAATTACCGTTTCATAGCATCAATGATGTCCATTGAGAAGTTCTCATCCCAGCCACAGTCCAAGAGGAAGCGGAACTCATCCACCTGCAGCAGGTAACAGAGGGCCGACTCCTCCTGAACCCCTGACACGGCTGTCAGCTTGATAATGGACGTCATTTTTCCTTCAATTTTTACGCTGAAAGTACAATTAGATTAGCATTGGATTATGCTGACCACAAGCAACCATCCTAACAAACAAAACAAAACCATCTACATTAGTTGATGTGGCTCTTTATCACTTTGATTACAACTACGCACAAAACTCGTTAAATCCAAGGAATACAAACAAAGACATGGTTCGATTGTGAACTGAAATTTTACAATGTTATCGCAATAAAATCGGCCTGTAAAATATGTGGCCTGCAAGTCGAGTAAGTAAATAAATTAAAAGTAAACAGTTTGGTTGCTAGCCACAGCTACTTCACACACAAGCAATCGCGTTAACAAATTACCCGGCAAAGTCTGTGTATTTTAGCATGCTAGCTACATTTTTAGCTAGTGGATGTAAACTAAGTGACTTAGATCGACAAAGACGCGTGCAACATACCATTAAATGTGAGATAATACAAATGTTCTCCCGTTGGAAAAGAAACACAATGACTGGGTTTTCTATAATTCAAAACATTAAGACATTTTGGCTCGGGTTGTTGAACACACACTTGACTAGCAGACCATTAGCGGCTGCGTCATGTGTGAAAGGGCAAAGGAGCGTACCATGTAGGGCGGGTTTAATTAAACTTAATATTATGACAAAACAGCCAATACGCATTTTATCGTACAATATTTTAAGAAATTGCTTTAATATTTTCAATCCATAACGCTAGGTTGTACGTGATGCAATCACCCACCACTAAGGCCATTACGCTAATAGTGGTGTTTTTATTGTTGAAGTACCACTGCCGTGTTTGCACAGTTGGTAGAGTCCAATGTCCTCTGCCTGGTGAATGAAGTGCTGAAGGCCACGGCTTGGTGTAAACAGAAGGTAATATTTTAGATATCCCAACGTCGTGACTCTTAATTGTTTGAGTAATTGTGCTCTAATGGGTTACCTGTGCTAAACACAACTAACACTCTTTTTTCTACAGGGAAGCCATTCTCTACGAAAACCCGACACCTATTGCTAATGCTAACTAGCTGACGTTAAATGATAGCTAGCCAGTAGCTGCTGGCTGTGGTGCTTAGTTGGTGTTGCAAAATATATTTTCAGTGTCTTAGCTTCATTTTGTGGGTAAGCTGGTTATAATGTTATTCCCACTGCAAATGGGGAAATGAGAGCTACACCATATATGGTTTGAAGTAATCTTTGTTACACTCGCTGCTTGTGTGTGTGAATATAACTACATAAAAGTTATAATTAATTATGTTTGGAGATTGCCCTGACCTTCCACCAATCAGCTAATAGCGCTGCCTGTTAGCAACAGTGAAATATCTACAGACCTCCTTGCCCTAAAGTATTTGTCTGTCCACACAAGTATGCTTGTCCAAAGGCTAAGGCTTTTACTTACTTACTAGTTTCAATTGTGTAATCCTATCAATTCCCAATCAGCAGCTTTATTTGTGCAATGACCTTAGTGTCACAATAGTTTTGAGGAGGTCCCATATATAAACATGGCTTGTCCTAAAACAATTGGTAGGTCTTTCTCCTGTATAGGTTCGCAGATGTGATGGGGAGATTGTCATTTTATTTTGGATTATCTTTTCAAGCAGGGCCAGTATGATGCCACCTTCTGCAAAACATTATAGTCTATTTCTACTCATTTCAGTGTCACTTTTCCAATGTCCAAATTGGCTGGCAGAGCAACCTACATGGCTTAGGGTTTTCAGCAACAGGAGCAGTAAAATATATTACACTGGCCCCATGTTATGTGGGTACTTAAATGTAACCAGTATGATTACCAGATCTACACTGCAGAGAAGCTACATCAATGCCATGATCTTTATTAGTAATGTCACAATTTTTTTTAGATTACCTGTAATGATTCTCTGTTTTAAGCATGTGGGAAATTGAACTGATTTATATCAAAGTGGAAAGAAATCAGTGCCACAGAGTTGTTACAGTGTGTCTTCCGCTTGCTTCTGTAGGAACCATGGTGAACTTTGTAGCACTTGCCCGGGAGCATTGGGTGAACATACTGGTGCCCATGGGCTTTGTGATTGGATGGTACCTTGACAAACAACAGGACCAAAAGTTGACAGCATTCAGGAACAAAAGTGTTCTGTTCAGCAGGTAAAAATAAAACACACATTTCCACCTATGTTTAAAAGGTAAAAAGTCATGTGATGATTTTTGCTACTGCATACGCATTTACCCACAGTTTAAACAAATTACTATGCAAATAAGTCAGCAGAATGAATGCTCAGCGACAAAGGGAAAACATGTACCCAAAACACAGTTACAGTACTCCACTATGGTAAACCCCACCAAATATTTATTAGATGGCACACATTTTAGTGTGGTACCAAAAAGAACATTACAGCTCGTAGTTTTGTGCTTTACCTTGTCCATTTTCCTGTGTCTAAGCCACTGTAAACATAAAATCTTATTATAATTTGCTATTTTTGTATTTGATTGTGCTATCAAGCATTTCAATACCAATTTAATGTCATTGTTACTCTGGGTGTAAGCTTATGCAATTTCCTAACTTCTGTTCTCTTTAGGGAGCTAAAGCCTGGTGAGGAGGTGACCTGGAAGTAAACTGCCCCTACATGGAATGTGTCCTGTCATCTGTGGTGTGAATGATCAGAATGAAATCAGAATATTTAAGAAGACGTATCTCTGTTTTTGAGTTGGATCAACCAATAATCTTTACTATTATGTGTTGTATCAGCCATTAATAAAAATGCCCTTTCTCATCAAAATCATTTGGTACATGTTGATGATGTTGGTTTCCAAATATGACAATTTAAATTTTGTTTTTTAAACTGGTTTATTTGATGCGGAACAGAAAGAAAATTCATAAATGGATTGCTTTGAATGACTGCAGTAAAGGTAATGATGACTACATGGGACAAAGAAGTGGTTTGTATTAAAGATCTTATTTAGCACAGTCAAAGTCAATTTGAATCTATTCATGCAGTCAGCGTGACTGAAGGATCTGTGGCCACACTACAGAGGTTCTGCAGTGTGGATAATTCCCCTCTCAAAAAGAAGCTCAGCCAAAGTGATCTGGGGGGGTAAAAGAAAACCATTTGAGTAACAACTAAAATAACACAGGCTCATATTTATCATTTTGAATAAAGATCCATGTAAAATGAGATGGTGAGAGTGACATTGTCTGTTACCAAAAGACTTGCATAAATTGGCAATGCAAGACCCCTCCCACCAAAACACGACTGTACACAGAACAGAAACAATACATGAATGTAGAGTATCACATCACAGCTCCAAGTGTATACATAAAACATACCCTGTCCTCTGCAGAATCACATGGGAAACTTCCCACTGTCACAAATTTGGGATATGAATGGATCAGAAACTCAATGGCATCTGTGTACTGAAAGAAAAAGAAGTATACAGTAACATCAGTAAGAAAAAAAAACTTACGTCAGAACATCAATAAGAAACTATGTACAAGACACGATTTTCACAGATCTTCAAATATACCTCTGCTTTTACTTCAAAACTCTTGAGCTCCTCTTTGTGGTAAACTCTGGAGTTGTCTGTCGTGTAGTAAAGATGAACAGCTTCTCCATCGCTGCATAACCTGGGGAGAGAGTGAGCTTATAAGCCAAATCGCTTGATAAACTTACATTGCCTTTTTACATGTCTGCTTTAATGGATCATTGAAGCAGGTGTTGTTGACAACATACAGTCAAAGACCATATACTCCACATTTTGAATAGTCCATTCCAAACCTGCATGGTGTGAATGTGCTTTGAAATGTAAGAATACCTGGCACATCCAGCACGCAGGACTCTGACGCGGGTCTGGGTAGTGATGTGTGCGCCTACATCCATAACTTGCCCACACTCCCACCTAGCAGGCGCTCCTTTCACACTGGTGGCCAACTCCTCTGTGGGAGATGGCGTGAAATATTCTGAATCAGAAAAGTTCTGCATCTCATGCGGCACAATTTTAAAGCATGGACACTTTCATGGAATAGCACAGTTTTCCTCTGAATTAACTGAATTGAAAGGGAGTTCATTCCCAAAACCCAAGTATCCGTCAGATACCTGGAGTGAGCATGGGAGGAAGACAATCATGGAGGAAGTCTCTGGCTTTCTGATCCACAGCAGCATCGACCGGGGCATAATTGGTTAGCTTCTTCATCAGACTCTCAATCCGCGAGAAGAATTTTGTCCTGCGTGGGTCATCCTACACACACACACACACACACACACCTGATCAATAAGCCAAAGTTGGTGATGGTGATGGGATGTGACAAGTAAATACACAATAACTGATTAATTACCTTGTCAGAGTTCTGCACTCCCATGTATGTGAGGTAGTCAAGAGGTAAGCCCTGTCTGAACTCCACATCCTCCTCCAATGCTATATCCAATGCTGCCGGAACCACCTGAAAAAAGTGGAAAGACCAAAAAAGGTGGATAGAAAAACATAATGGAAAAACTGTCTAAACTTGCTGATGGTAGGCCGAGAGGCTGAGAAAAACAATATCAAACACCAGAAATTATTAGAACCATCTTTCTCTTAAGTCCATATACATGTACTGATTGTTTATACAGTAGTTTTCATTCATGTGGTTTAGTTTGATGAATATCCAACATATTAAACAGCCAGCGGACTACGCTTCGTTAACTTTACTTTTAGTGATAACAGGTTTCTTGTAATTTGGGTTACGTCGTCTTGTTTTTGTCTTAACTGGTGAAGAGTGCTCATTGCTAAGGTGTTTCTGCAGCCTTAGTCAGTTCGTGGGGTGATAATGAAACATTTTTTCCATGGATTATCTCCTGATTTAAAGTTGCTGCAAACGTAAAATGCATAATTTCCCGGGCAAATGCACTTCAACAGAAAATGTAAAAATGTTATTTTACCCATGCCCAATTGCTGTACTTTGTGAAGCACTTAGGTTTCTGATCAGAGCCTTAGCCTTCATCTGTAGGTGTTATTTTTAAACAAAATTTTTTAATGATAATCCCCAGGGCTGTTGTACTTTGGATTTTGTCTTTGCTGCAGAGCACTCATTGCTGTGGTGTTTTATGCATTGCACAATCTGCAGATTAACAGTTTGGGTTAATTTCCCATGGATTTGTTGAACCACATGTCTTACCACAGCATTTCTTCTTCTTTTTAAAAGAAACGCTGATGCTGCAGTAGCAAACAAACAAATGCACAATTTTGCTGCGGGCCCAAGTACTTTTTCTAGGAAGAACTGAATGTGTTTAGATCAGCAAATGTTTTCATAAAGTGGCTACAAGAATAAATGACATTAATTAATTTAATTTTACACAAGCTCTTACACTATACCTGTCAAAATAATCCAATAACTGTTTCATGTAAAAAAAATAATTGGCATCTTCATGCCCCGATGCTACCTTTTTTTTTTTTTGACCATGTAGCTTTCCGATTAGAGCCTTGGTCACAGGGTATTTACCTTCTGTAGCAGATCCCCCCAGCTGTTTTTCTGATAAGAAGAGATGGTGATGTGGAGCGAGTGAGCATCGGGGAGGCAGTCGCCCTGGTGGATGAATCCTCGGGGAAAGTAGAGGAGATCCCCAGCTTCTAGCACGACTTCCAGGATCGGCTTCCCAATGTCTGCCTGATCATAGTTTGCTGGAGAGGAAACGCAAAGCAGTCATGTCTGAGAATGGGTGGCTGTCTGCTTTACGGTTTATCAGCTCTGAAGAGATCATGTTGGGACCCCCTTAAGTATTAGCAATTCCTTCATATTCGTACCTTCCTCTGTGTAAATATGTGTAAAGCCAATACTGTACAGTAAATAGTTCCCTTTAAATCCTGTTCCCAACCAAAGTGAAACAATTTAGCTAATCCTTTATTTCACAAGAAAAAAAGTATGAACAAACTCATTTATTTTACTCACGACTTGAAAACACAGGTAAGACTTCATCTTCCGTCCTAAGAAAAAGTCAGAAAAATAAAAAACTCATCACAGACTGTTTCTTAGTATCAATCCCTGACTTATTTACTGATTTAGATCAAACTACTCAGAAAACATTGTTTAGTGTATCATGAGCCACATATGATAAATGTAGTGCATAAAAAGCACACTGGTGCATCTTGCTAGAAAAACCTACAGATTTATAAAATAAATAAAAGGTTTCATTTTATTTTCTGTATTGCTAATGTGGCAAAAGCAAGCTGGTGTGAATTTAACTGCTCTTTTGAACAGTTGCTCACTGTTTCTCACCTTGGGTTGTACACCCTCCAATGTTTCTTCCCCTCCAGCTGAACCACAAAAGCCTCAATGTCGTCGTAATGTGGAGCAAAGCCTTGTGTTCCAGGTGGTGTCAGGTATCTGGTTAAAAGGAAAACACACATTCAACGGAAATTGATAGCACTCAAAAAATAGTTTGCCGAGATAACTGCTGTCCTAGATACGTACATGTTGGCTCCTGCCATGCTGCCAAACTGCTCTTGAAGGATGGACAACACGCCCCACACTGTGCAGGAGAAAGCCTGGGGATTCAGCATGCGGATGGAGCAGCCATTCTGGGAAACAGAGATCCGATGATGATTATTAATCTACAATGAGAGCGCTGTGCAGATGGTGTACTGATAAAGCTAATACACTTAACACAAAATTACTTGCAGCACAGAAAATATTAAAATTAATATATTACTTCATACATAAACATGCATCTAAAATCTTTTTAATGAATGTGCTCCTAGAAAATGTAATGGCCCCCACAGAGAAAGACAGTGCAGCTTACTCACTGCAAAGGGCCCAATTATAAGGAATGTAATTCAAGACCATTAAAATGCAGAATCACAGTAATGCTACATTAGAAATAAGCACATACTGTAAACAGATCTGCTGCCTGCATCAGTGTTGCCTTACCTCATAGAACTCCCACACAGTGAACGGCAGAGCTCTCCCTGGAGGATTGTGCGTCTCCCTAGTGCCGTTGGTGTAGCTCGTGACATCCAGGTTCACGCCATACTGAACATCCTCCTTAAATTCAACAACGCACACATGTAGTTCAGTGTGACAGATATCCGTCTTCATTCAGGTTTTTATTGTTGTTGTTTTTTTTAAATCAACTATTAAAGAACATAATGCAAAACACGACCAAATCTTGCAGTTAATCATTGAAGAACAGGTAACACAACAAATGTGGGCACACAGCTAATATAAATAATATAAGTACAAAGACCATACAAATAAAATACAACATAATATACAACAAAACATATTTTTACTTCATATTGTTAGATAGATAGATAGATAGATAGATAGATAGATATGCATGAAGACACATGCTTCTTTTTTTAATTCTTTCATCCATGAGTCTTTCAGTGTTTTGACATTTTACTGGTATATGACAATACCCATATATGTTAATAAGATTTGTCTTGATAACATGCCAACAAATTGCAACACAGCTTAGGAAATGATTGATAAATAAAGGATGGATGAGGGTCAAAGTAATATTGATCCTTACCTCTCTTAATATGCGATCAAACTCCGCTGTAGAGAACAGTCCTTTGTAGTAATTGGGATTCTTACGTTGAACAAGAATGGGCTTCTTTTCCCATGTTTCCCTTTGGAAATAGGAAAAATATTAGCTGGTGAAGGCTTCTAGAAATAGATGCCACCTTGTACAGGGGGTATTATTTAAAGTTGTCTGTATTGTTGTAATTTTGGACTAAAAACCTTCTTAATCCATTGTGTGACCCCAGTGTTTGCTGTGCTACAGCCTAATATTTGCATTTATATGACTGCTCAGAGTTAATGCACATTTACAGACAGAAACACTGCCAACACACTCATCTGTACCTGAAGAAGGACTTGGCAGGAATAGGGTTGATGAGCCACTGGAACAGCTTGCTCGCTCTCTCCTTGCTGTTGCTGACTTTCGCCAGGTTGGCCAGCAAAGCCTCTAAATCCTCACCATCTCCGTTTACACACTCCTCCTGCATTTGAAGAATAAAGACTCCATGAACCTTAACGGTATAGTACAATCTTTTCAGGGTCACAAGAAATACTACTACTACTACTAATAATAATAATACTGACATTAACATGCGATGTGGCCCTGAACATAGCACTCCATAGCATCTAACTTTGTATCTTTGCGGCAGGTACACACTTACTTCTGTAACTCCCTTAAGGCTCTCCTCTCTTTGTGCAGACTTTAGGAGTTTCTTTCGCATTTTCTTCCTTTCAGGCTTTAATTGAGCTTTAACTGTGTTGACCTTACTGGCCCCATTCTCCTTTTTCCTTTTCTTCTTATTTGCCACCTAGAACATCATATACACAGTTAACATACGGCTAAACAAAGTTAAGCCAGTCTGGAGAAATGAAGAGCAGGTAACATGGTGTAATATTACACTAGCTATCAGGAAGAATATGTTCCTCCTGCAGATGTGACAGACTCGTCTATCACAGCGCAGAGCACCGGGCACTGAACCAATATCGACCTTGTATTTTACCTGCAGGGGAGGCTTAGCAGCGTCTGCTGAAATCGTTTGATACAAAGCAAAAGCAGACATGTGTTTTCTCTCCATTTTTCAGTTCATACGTCATCACTCTGCGACTGTGTGTCCCTCTTCTTCTAGGGCCGTTTCTGTAATTTGCCTCTCTAGTGGACTCACTACTGCCACACATAGACATGTACTGCAAGTTACAGCCCAGCTTCATAGAACCGTCTGAACTTGTGTTTTTGTTAACACAATGAAGGAAAGGGGGAAACAAAAGAAAACATAATATGACCTCTTTCAACAAATGCATTAATCAGATTTTTTTCAAAATACATGTAAAAGGGAACAAACAGAAAATGAGATGAACACAAGAACACTTACATATAGTCCATGATAGTATAGAAATGGTTAAAAAAACAAAAACAAAAAAACAGCATATACGTACATTAAGAAATTATGTAGATTATATTTTTCCCTTAATTATAAATGAGCAAGACAGTGCAATGGTCCATCAAGCTATAGTTGCGGACTAATAAAAGATTCTGGAAACAACAAAGGCTGGTATGTTTTGCTCAATGTCAATAAACAGAAGAAAGTAAACAATTATTATCAGATTTAGGCCTGTTTATTTTTATATACATTCTCTGCCAGAATTACAAACTTGGCTGCCTTTTAAAATAAATTTTCTTCATATTGCATGTCTCGTGTGTAATGCAAGTTTATAACTGAAGTATTATAATCCATAATCTGTTATGCATTTAAGCAAGCGCTTCTGACATGTCGTCATAATTGTAAAAGTGATTTGTTTCTGTACATTTGTACATTTCCCATTAACGGCATCCTTGTTTATGGGCTTTGCCGTACTGTTGTGCTTTTTGTTTTAAATTTTTCATGAACAATTTGCTTCATACAAACAATCAGGCAAAGAAGTATTTTGCAATACAGTACTGAATACATAACAAAAGCAGAAACACAAAATATCCTGAAGAGGTGCTGAGATCAACAAGTCTGAGGTCCGTGCACATGATTCAAATCAGCAACAAATATGTGACATAAAATAAATAAAACATGAATAAAACAATTACAACTTTTCAACAACTATTTCAATGAACAAATGAACACAAAATAATAATGTCTCACAGAAAGATGATCATGTTTGTAGTTATTAGGTGCGTTCGAGATGACTGCGGCTGTCATTCGCAAACTTGATGGTCACACGTGAGTTGCAGGTGACTGCAAGGGTGTGGAATAAAAACGGTGCTGTCAAGTCGGACACATTCTACCTGGCTGAGCTTACTGTGAGCTGAGATCAATGACTGATCTTGCGGCGTTTTTCTTTCCAAATGCCACAAGATCAGTTATTGATGTCAGCTCACCAGACAAAAGTGTGGTTCTAGCGACGTTTTAATGTCATGTGACATGGTGCCGTTTTGCAGCGCATGCAAAATTCGGACACAATTTCTAACCAGCATGCCCTATTTTAAGTTCTGCATGTTTCACATTAAGTCAGCACTGCACAGCACCGCATGAAGTTAAACGCACTTATTGATTTGGTTTGAAGTTTTAGTGACATCTGGTGGAAAGGGTTGTGAATTGCATCCAACTGCTCACTCACCGCTCACCCCTCCCTTTGCAAGCGGTAGGAGAAGCTATGGTGGCCGACACGGTCTGTTGGCTCTTGTGCTAAACAAATAATACATGTGGTCCTCCATTTGTCCACATTTCATGTCTCTTCTTGCTTCTAACAAACCAGATGACTACAACTACTATTTCTTCTTCTCATATTCTTCGTATGTATTCAACATATTGAAGAAACTCGCTCACCCACGGTGTATGCAGATATAAATGGCTCATTCTGAGATAACAAAAACATGTTCATTAACTGTTCGTTAAGGTCTTTATACACCACGGAAAAAAATATTTTGTATATTATATTGCATTTTTGAAAATAGATATATTACACATTGGACGTTTAAACATATGATCAACTATCATATATTTTATAACTTCGTATTATCTTATATTTATTATACATGTGAAATATATAATCATACATTATTATATATTTTGTTATAAACAAGCTTTGTCCCCTTAAGTGTCACTGCATTAGTACCCACACTGACCACTAGGTGGAGCATTCTCCCAATATTTTAAGCATTTGAATTGGAAGTTTAAGCAACACCGTTTCCCACAATGCTTTGCGGCGGGCTGTCGGTGCTGTTTGTCCAGCCGTAGCTCCAACAATGCAGCTTTTAATGGTGCTGTGAGCGGTGCGAACTGAAAACGCTGCAGCACCGCAGGCTTGTCCGGAGACTGCAGTCGTACAAATCCAGCACAACGACGTTTTTACGGTTTGACAAACCCGCCGGGCGGCTGTGACTCAGTTTTTAAGACATCCTGCACTCTTCGGCTGGGGTGAGTAGCTGCTGAAGCTAACATCGGTCTGCCAGTGTAGTAGAGAGCAAAATTGTTATGACCATTGCTGGCTAGCAGGCTAGCTAATTGGCCAGATGAGACTTATGGACTCTTGTGTCTTTCCGCTACAATCCCCCTGTGTGTTTTTTTTATTGTGTCTTAGATGCAGAATTTATAAGTGGTGTAAATGGAAATGGTTGGTAGTTTTTTCAAAGTCTTTGAGGCTGTTGAGTCGTCCCCTGTGGTCGCTGCAAGTCGTGAGTCTGTTTTGCTTTGATCTCGGCTGAGGCACACGTCAACCAAGCCGGTGTAGTCGGCGCTTTGCTTGTATGTGGCTGCCATGAGCTGGCCAAAAAAATGTTGGTCTTCTACATGCATTTTTAATATTTGGTTGTCAAAACCACCACCCGAAAACGTGCCGCTCGTTTACTATGTGAGAAAATGTCACGCATAACTCCATTGACAAAAAACTGGCAATTTATTGTCGAGTCTGCTTACTGGCAAGCGTACATAACTGGCGTGGTAATTTATGCTGAAAAGCATAATGAACTTATGATTGAGGCAACATGCTTTAATGCACCGACAAACGTTTGTGCGACGTACTGTCCGTCATTTTATATATTATTGCAGGCAAACTGTTATTACTGCTATGATAAGTGACGATCCAATTATAAAACTAAATGATTGGAAATAGAAGTTCTGTTTGCACTGTTAGGATAAAGACTAGGGTTTCTGTCTACTAATAAAATATGTTAGAATAAGTTTCTGCCAAGTGTTTCATGTCTAGTCTTACTAGACTCTCAGTATAACGCAGTGCAATTGAACAGCACCATCAATGACAGTCTTCTAAATCTTCCAGAAAACTGAATCTCTAAAACACCAAAATCTGACCATTACAACCTACATGGCTGTTACATTAGACTGCATTGGTTTACCTATCTGCACCTCAAACTGGAAACTGAGTGCAGATGTTGTGTAATTTGCATTGTGGCAATCAACCAATGACTGATGGGACAGAGGAGCTTAGCACAACCTCTGCAAGCTTTCTCCTCCACACACAGAATATGAGTTGAAAGAGGGGAGCCTGGGAAATGTAGCCCAGTAGCTACTATTAAGGCCAGGCTTAGCCAGCATGTTTGTGGGAACACTGAGGTTACTTCCTGGGGGCACTGCTTTTATAACATGTTTCAGTAACCAGTAAATCGTTTTCACTCAGATTTCTAAGCCCAAAGTTGAGCACTTAACAGCGGCTTTGCCGGAGTTGTTGGCTCGAAACTGTGTGCTCAGTTTAATGTGGCTGTAAGGGATTGTGTGCCTCATCAGAGAATGCCTTTGTACATTTTCACTTGACAGGAGGATGCTTTTGTCAAATCTTAATTCTTTAATACACAATAGGTAATGAGTTAACTGCATGAGTCACGTTTAAGTGTTTCAATATGTTATTAATGAAGTCTCTCAAAGTCTGAAAAATGGTGGGAAAACAAAGTTGCTGAGCCTGAACATATACTGTGCATGCACTGTCCTTGAATATGATGATGTAAAGAAAACTAAAAAGGGACTGCAGGGAATTTGTTGTTCACCTATAGAGGCAGCAGAAGTTCAGATTTCACGTCGCTGTATTTCCTCACTTCCAAACCAAATATTCATCACGCTTTAAATATCAGTTATATTTGTCTTGTGTTATTAGATTTCTAAATGTCTGTGTGAGATGTTGAGGGCTGTAACCTAAGGCCGAGGTGTTGATTGTAGTTTTTGTAGGTCAGTTGCCTCCCATATAGTTAGTGCTACAGCCTGACAATGTGTTACTGCCGATGCTAGTGTTGGTTACAGATTGGTGTTTTTATTTGCAGGCATTCCACTCTCTCTGATATTCTGCTTGGATATATAAACAGCACTATGTTATTTCAATGTTTGGCAATGAAGGCTTATTTTTTTGGTCAAACTCGAACAAATGTCAGTGTAGATCTGTCCAGAACAAGGATGCTCATGTTGATTTATATATATATCATTTTGTTTATATCCATCCATCCATCGTCAACCGCTTATCCTGCGTACAGGGTCACAGGGCATTTTTATATATATATATAAAAATTAACAAAACATCAAGGAGCCAGTTGTATGATTTGAACTCCCCCTTGTTGTGGTCAGATTGGGCCACAGCATGCATTAACACGGACTGTATGGGGGACACTGTGCATCCCACTGTGGTCACGGATATTGATGTTTTTCTCATAGGCATGTGATTGCCACGCTGTCTTTGAATTATGTTTATTCCTGTGTGGTCACATAGTAATGAACAAATGCCACAATGCAGAATAATGGGAAAATCAGCCTTTCATTAAGTGACAAGGTGCTTGTAGACATGCTGCCCTCATTAAACACTTGGGTGCCCACCAGATGCCGCGATTTACAGAATTTGTATGTGTATGGGGCCTTCTAGTGCCATAATTAGTTCTGTTTGATCAATGTGGAATATTTTGGCCTGATACAGATGGTGATAATTGGACAAAAAAAAACTAGTTCCCATTGAGTTGCTAGATGTCATAGCAGCTTTTTGAAAGGCATTTTCTTCTGTGGGTGCTGATGACGAAATACAAACGTTCCCGTTTCAAAATCATTTTACCACATTATTTTAAGCATCTATAATTGGCATTTTTAATAACAATGTATCAAAAGACAATGTGAAAACGTGTGACATTGTGAATGGGGTCGTTTGTAGTGATGAACATAAGAGAATTATCACCTGAATCTGCAGCTCCCCACTGAGCTTCCACTCCTTGTTGAGCTGTCCAGTCCACAACTTTACTGTTTTCAGCAGCACTGAAGCTCTAAAAACCCACTGTACACACTACCTGCTCAGCACCAAATGGCAGGCAGACACAGTTAGCAACTAGTTGGTGAACTTACTGTAGCATTTAGCAGCGATAGAGCCAGATATTTCTCTCAGGAGTTGGTAGAGACCAAAAATGGAGCTATTGGACTTGCACTTGGAAATGCAAACACGACTCAAAATGATAAGGATGTTATTCTGTAACTGCTGGATGTATAAACAAGCAGCTATTTGTTAACAAGTTTGTCACACAAACTTAAAATTTGATATACTGTGTTCCTGATTCTGCTACCCCCCAAATGGCCAAAAAAATCACATTTGTGAGATATAAGGTATCATCTGACAAAAAGACTCATAAAGAGTGTGCTCTTAAATAATTAATTATTAGTCATTTAGCTGATGCTTTTATTCAAAGCAATGTACAATTGCTATATACATATACATGCCTTTTTATACCAGGAAAAGCACAGATGTAACTGGTGACAGTATTGATGCTTTTCTCCATTGAATTGCCCCAGTAACCCATGTCAGTGAACCAGCATGCACAATGCCAATGCCCTGTGACATGTTTTTCCATGATGACATGTCAGAGTGTCTGCTTAGTAAAAAAAAAAAAAAGGTTTGTGTGAATAGCCAACAGAACTTGAGCTAAATATGAAGAAAAATAAACTCCACTTTCATCTGCGGTCAAAGGCAACTGAGAAAAGGTGCCGGTATACATATATTAATATTTAGTTAGATATGATGGGTTGACCTCACTCTCGCTGTATTAATAGGCTGTTTTAACTTTGGTGGAGGCATTTGGCAACCAGGCTGTAGACTAGCTGGCAAGGGACAGTTAGAACACCTTAACTCTCCAATCAGCGCTTTAAAGGACAACTAAAACCTCCCTTCTCATGGAGGTCCCTGCCTCTGAATTAAAGGGTAATTTCAGTTTTTTTCCCTATTTTCACACTTTTTTTCAAAATGACTAGTAGGTACTAAAGCCCCTTTTCCACCGCATGGTACCAGCTCGACTGGCCTCGACTCAACTCGCCTTTTCTTTGGATTTCCATTGTGGAAAAGTTGTAGCTGCTACCAGGTACTTTTTTTCGTATAACCTCCGTTGAGGTTCCAAGTGAGCTGAGGCGATGCTAAAATCTGACGTAAAAAACACAGCAGACAACTGATTGGTCAAAGAGAATCGTCACTGTTCACTGGATCATCATTGCGTGCCCGACAGAGGTCAGCAACAGAAAGTTTTATATTTTACAACTTTCATACGTTATTTCATCACTAAATCCACTTCTGAGAAGTATTGAGTTGAGAAATCAGCTGTGTAGAAGTGATGGCGGAACAAAAATGTGCTTGAATATTTTCGGAGTTGAGGAGCTCCGCAAGTGGCTGCGGGGGAAGCCTGTGCCAACCCGCGGGAGGAGCGTGTGAGGCCGGCCAGCCGCCCGCTCACAGAGCCCTCTGCTCCCGCCGTCACACAGACCGCTGCAGCAACAACGGCAGAGGAAAACACAGCTGGAAGGTTTTCATACCGCTTATCTGTCTTTACATCCTGAGTAATGTTGAAACTCTTTAACTTAAAATAAGAGACAGCTGTGTGTAGGTCGCTGGTGTGTGTGTCGCATTGAACGTTACATCGCGGCAGGTGTGTGTGTGGCATTGCTATGACGACCAGCTACGTCGAGTGGTACTATCTGACATGGAAAAAGGGAGGACAGCAGACCAGAAGCGAGGTGAGGCGAGTTGAGGTTGTACTGGTAATGGAGAAACGGCAGAAAGGTTTTGGAATCCGCGTAGAAGATGGCTTCAGCGTTTCTTGCAATATCTCGCCTCTCGTGAGATTTCAGTAAGAATTGAGTGCTTGAGTGAGACTTCTGTTTCTTGATTTAAAAAAAAAAAAAAAGTGTCACCCATGGGGATTCTTTTTCATATGTTGTTAGACACCTTGTATAACATTCTGAGCCTGTCAGTGGCAAAAGAAGCACTTTTGTTTTGGACGTAATTTTGACAAGCACAATTGTCCCAAATTAATACTTTGCAGCCACTGCAGCAGGTTTGCAGCTGCCGGCTGAAGCCATCTACTGCACGGATCCCAAAACTTTTTGTACCTACTGGTCATTTTTACACCAAAATATGTGAAAGGGCACATGTCGAAAAATACAGAAATTATCCTTTAAAGACAGTTCAAACACCTTTTGGCTGGCATGTGGTTTGGTAGGGATGTTATGTTATGTAATATCAGGGGTGGAGTATACTTCTTTATTGCAGCCCTGATTTGTGATCCTAGTCTGATAAAAATTTCACAGGCCAGAGTAAGTGAATTTGGCTGCGGTGTTGAACTTTGAGCTTTGTGTATTAATTGCTGTGTTTGGAATGGGGGTCTGGCTCAATGACCAACTCTTGACTTCTGTCAAACTGTCCTGCTGTCATCTGAGAAAGTGCAGAAGTGTAGCTCTACTTGAAAAACTGAGTGTTCCCGGTGTGGAGGTGCGAGCTCTTCTACTCCAATGAGCATCTGCTTTAAGAAGCTGGAAAAGTTAGGCTATGTTAACCGAGGACAGCTTGTTCTGTATGTTTATTGAATAATAGCTGCAATTTTTTTGCATTAGGCAAGAGAGAAATTAATGGCATGAATAAGACTTCTGACAAGAACAGATGCAGCAGCTCATAGCTGTGAGAGGAGAAAAACGCTGGAGAGAGAGAGATGGACTAGTTTTATTTTTGGCAGAGTAAGTAAATGGCAGCTCCCTGTGACATGCCTGCTAGTCAAGCAGTATGATTTCTCAGCTCATGTTCCAAGCAACAGTATTTCCTCAAATAAAAGCACCTTTTGCCTACCTTCAGTGGATCTTGGTGTACGTCACTGCCAAGTTCAAGGTACCTGACGTATCGAAGCAAATAAACACTCAGTATTTGAATGTCAGCTAGGGTGGGGCGATGTCTTCTAAATTTTCATCGGACGATGTCTACAATGAAACATCGGGATGGACGATGTCATCGGGTGTGCGGGCGTGTGCACGCGTGCGTTGGGGGAAGCAGTCTTCTTATGTGCATGTGTTCTGACACAGGCTTCACTCGGTAAAAAAAAATTGATAGACTGTTAACTTACATTACAAATGGCGGTGCATGGACCAGATAAAGCAACAGTGAACACACAGAGATGTTGGTTTCAGTTGTTTGATAGGCCGACGTGCGGCTTACCTGCTGCCGTGATAACTGATCGTGGGTAGAAATATACGGGAAAAAGACAAATTCTCAGTGGAGCGAGTTTATAAAACATACTGCTGATGGAGAAAATGGAGCAGACGGGGGAGAGAGACAGAGAGAGGCGGGGCAAGCCGGGATGTTTACCTGAGGTGTAGGTGTGTGTGAGTGTGTCAGTGTGGGGAGAAGAGAATTCCGAGGCAGGTGCAAACCATACTTAAAAACAATAATAAGAATGTTCGTGGTCATTAAAACCTGCTTTCACAGGGTGTCTTAATGTGAAAAATAAAGATTTTTTTTTACAATTTGTGGTTTTACAATCACGATGCTGTCTCAACTTTGTGATGTCTGCCGGCCATCGCTGGACAATGGCATCATCTATGGGCCCAACCCTAGTGTCATCCCTTTCTCGAGATCTTTTTTTCCTGCAATATGAAAAAATACAGAACATTTCACCAGGTGTGTTATTCATGTACAGATACAAATATAACAACCATAGTTTTCATTATTTGGGTTCTTGAAAAGTCTGTCCTCTTCTAACAAAACCAAAAAAACCCTCCTACTTCTACAACATTTGGTTCAGCCCTCTGCCACCTCCTCCAGAAATCAGCTTGGACTCCTACACTTTCTGTTACACATTATGGGACTCTGACACCTGCATGGACAAGTGGAGAGAGAACAGGTGCAGTTGTGTGGTTTACATAAGCTACCATTTCTAGAGATGTCGGATTTGACATGCTTTGAAAAGAGCGCCATCTCTGTCAAAATTAGGGCCATCACTTTCTCTCACTGACTTTATTTTAGTTTTATTTTCTTACTTAAATGCTGAGTGGCGGCACACTCCTGCCATTTGTTGTTTCTGACATGCCGAGTTTAAGCCCACCTCATTTGCTAGGCTGAATGGGCGTTAACAACATGACTTAAAGTAGTGTGAATGCCCGATGTTGACACTCAGGTGCAATCTCTTTTGGGGTGGTACACTGCAATATAATTCTCCCATGTCAGGGGCTAATCACCCTGGCTCCCCTCCCACAATCCATCAGTGTCTGGAGGACGAAGCTTGCAGGGTTCTGGCAGCTGTTGTCAGGCTGAGTCAATCTGTTATGGTCTACGCCACCCTGCACAGGAGGAGGGAGAGGAAGAGCTCTCAGGAGGACACAGCAAGCAAGGCTGCTGCCACTGCTATGGCGAGATAACAAGAGGATTTATTTGTTAGGAGGGCAGGATTTCAGGGCTTGTGTGTTAATTTTGCTCTGTGTTGCCCACTAACTGTTTTCTCTGTAAAGTATTTGCAGGGGGAACCCAGAAGAAGGAGGAAGGAATTTTAAGTACACTTTTGAGATAGTGGTGCTAAAACAATTAGTCAATGGACTAAAATGAATGGCCAACAATTTTGATCATCATTTCAATAAGTCATTTATCAAGTAAAAAATGCCAAACATTATGTGGTTGAAGCTTTTCCAATGTGAGGATTAGCTGCTTTATTGTATTTTTATAAATTGAATATCTGTGTTTTCTGACATTTCATAGAGTAAATGTTGAAACAATAAACCAATAGATGATGAGTAATGAAAATAGCAAATGATGAATAGTATTGGAACAGTACTGGTATAACTGCATCCTTACCTCATAATGTCCATGACTAAACTGCCTTTACAGTCTGAAACCGTCCTCTGTATGTTTTATATTGTGCCCATGATGCCCAGTTTTTAACTCAAAGACATAAAGACAAAGACAAAAGATTTTCACCCTAACAGCATCAAAGTGATATATCTTTAAATTGGTCTTATTTAGGGAACGTGGACAGTACTCTGCGGATTTAAATCACTTTTGAGTGTTAGCCAGCTATTTTTCTGTGTGATTATCACGGCTTACAAACTAGTCCTGTTTATGGATTTAGCCAACATGCTGATATTGCGGGTCTGGCACAGAGTGGTTGTTGATGCTGGGAGAGGGAATTGGCAGAGACCTCACAATTAGATACAGTCGTCAAATATTTGAAGTCATACTTCCATTTGCAGACTGATTGGCGTGCAAAGCTATTCGCAACTTTTTGAGGGCAGACGGAGGTGAAAGGCACAATAACTTATTTTGTGTATTCTACTTCCTATGACATTTGTAGATGTAACACCACACTGAGGGGGAAATAAAGTAGACTGGTCAGTGAGGGAGTTTGAAGCTGCATACAAACCAGTAGGTGAACTGGAGGAGATACTGGGGGCTTCTGTTTTAAATAGCAGGAAACGCACAGGTGTAAGTAACTAGTAACTGTTCCATTTAGGTGTGCCAGTAAGCCCTGTAGATGAGCCTTTATGCCCCATACCATGGCCTTGACACATTTGTGGTATTTTTTACATCTGTTTTTGACAAGTCAGAGCATCTGGTGTTGGGGGGGGGGTGTGAAATGTTTCAATGTCACCACTAATGTTAGTCCCATATGTGGACAGTTGTTTGTGATGCTCTGCTTTAAACCTCTTCCTGTTCATTTGTAAAGGATTGTGTCAGTCAAGAGAGAAGTTCTGGCTGGTACTTTCCCCCTCATTGCTCCTCCTTCCTCTCTGAACATACCCACTCCAAAAAGGTTTTCTAGTGTACAGTGTAGCAACACATGACGTCATTTCATTGGTAGAAACTGTTTTGGCTTTAAGAGAAAATTGCTGTAGTAGTGGTAGTGCTGAACAGATAATGGAAATCGAAATTGCAACATGGCCTACTGCAATTATCAGATCGCAGGATTTGAAAATTGCAGTATTTGTTAAAGCCGAAATGTGTGTAAAAATACAATGTTAAATTAAATATTGTCTAGCTGCATAGATATCCCGGCCTACACATTATAGTCTACAGACTTAAGAAAACTTCTTTGTTTGATATAGATCCTTGCAAAAATCACACCATAATAATTTTTTGTCATTGAAAATAAGAATAAAGATTTAAATATGATCATTCCCCCTAATATCGCATATCGTATCGTATTTTTTCAAAATTTCAGTTTTCCCACAGCTCTAATGTTTTTTGGGTGGGTTTCAGGAAATGTAGAATCATTTAATAATCAGGAGATGAGGAGATTCAGTTGTTACATTTTCCATCTCCCATGTATCTCTTCTTAACGTGCGCCCTGCTTACATGTAGAAAGACGAGATCTCTGGACACTGTGTCTTGGTGCATCTTATTCAACTTTACCTAGATGTTGCTGCAGTGAGAGAAAGAAAGGGGTTTCTTTTGACACACGAGAGCCTCTGTTGCAGCGAACTTGACATGTATTCGATCACCGAATAGCTTCCACTCTGGAATACAAAAAGACTATTTCTTTTTTCCTGCCCTCATTCTTCTTCCTGTCTTGGACAAACTGTTGTAACACGGAGCTGTTGAAGTTCTTGTAGTTGTGATTGATTCACTTTGCTCCAGATAAAGCACGATTATAACCCAGGTGACTCATTAACGCGTCCCTGCCCTTCAAAATTGTGACATTTCAGCTTGTGAAATGTCTCAACCACTTGATTAATGAAAGCAATTTACTTTAATTTAACTCTGCGTTGATGAAGCAAGATATTTAAAATTCACCTGGTTAGAAAAATCTGGACAACCTGTCTTTATTATATGGTATAACTATGAAGGAAAAAATGCTAAGCTGAAATCCATAATGCTTATAGATATCCCTCTGAAGGAGGGAAATACTATTGATCCATTGGGATATAATTGCCTAATTTTTACACATTGAAATTGAAAAGCAACCCAAGAAAGAAAATAAAATGAATTTTTACGGAGTCTGTCAGAATTGATGATGGTGAAGTACTTACTGTACTTAGAAGTTATTTAGTGAGGGCTGAGGTGATATAAAGTAGCCTAACACAGATTTAGAGAGATCTGTGTTAGTCTAAAGAATGAAAATATAAGCATGAAAATATAAATATGAAACTGTTTTTGTTTCCGTTTTAGGTGATGCCTTACTTGTGTCTGCCATGGTGAGCCAGTGTATGACAGGCCTATTTGTAGCCTCCGACTCTTCTGTCCCTTTTCATCTCTGCCTGAAGCAATTATATAGACGCAAATGGTTAAATGAGTACCATGTGGCAGCCTGTAATTAGATTTTTGCTAATGAATGGGTCAAATGCCAGTTGCAGGCATTTGGGCACAGAAATTCCCTCTGAACACGAGGCTTGACAGTATAGTTGGTGCGTCACGACTAGTCACAGGACATGGCTGACAAGCTTGTTAGAACTTTGGTTATTGCCAAAAATTGCTTGTTCATGAGAGCTATTTATGAGATTCCCAGAATATTAGACCTGTTGAATACAGGAAATATTGGCTGGTCAATGCTGCTCAGAGGGAGGTTTACACAGCCACCTTTTTTAAATGTCAGCCTGAAAAAAACCTGTAAATTATGCTTCACCATGTTCAAAGAAGCGCTTAACCCTGAGTGTTATTATAAAGGAAACTAAACCAGGCTCGTTTAGGCAGAGCACAGTTTGGACATTTTGGGGAATAAACAAACATTTATTTTTTACACTATAAGTTGGCACTCAAATATTTATCATGTACGTTTCAAAAGATAATTCCTCCCTACTGAAAGTTAGAAAGTTAAATGTTGAGGAATATATTCTTAACAACTATTACATCGTCTGTAACTACATGTTCATGTAGTTTCTTCCCCTGATCAGTCAACAAAATCAGCTCCAGTGTCGCTGATTAATTCAGGAAGCTCATCAGCACCAGCTCTGTAGACTAATCAAGTAAGCTAGGTCAGTTAATTTATTTGCGGGAAAACAAACTGCACATCAACAACCTGAGAAGCAAATTTTTTTCTCTGCAGATGTGTCTTTTTCTTTCTCCTCTCTCTGTCACCCTGTCAGATTTTCTACACTGTTGGATAAAGTGAAAATTGTTGAAAACCAAGTCAATAGTTGCTACCGACATGTATTTAGGCATACTCTCTTTACAGAACTGGGAGACATGGGAAATTCAGGAAATACTCTCCACACCGACACATTAAAAAGACATTTAACTCTTGAGGCACACATTGATCGAACTCAGAGATGCTGTAGATAACGCCAGTAGCATTCCCGCTCATAAATTAAATTAATTAAGCAAACGACAGCTAAATACATGACCACGCTGTGCAGGCAGAGGAAAAGTCAGTGGAAAAAGCCAAGAAAATGATCAAATGCTGCTTTTCACATTACATCAAGTGCAATTGGTTGTGCATCTTGCCTGGAGTCTGTAACTTAAACACATTCCCTTCTCTTTCTTACCTTCCTCTGAGGACTGGCAAACTCTTATTCTAAGTCTTTTTGGTTTTTTTACATTAATTTAAATACACACTTAACTTTACTTTGGTTAAAAAAAGATTCAGTGAAAAACATCATGTATATTGGACTTCAAAAAGCAATACCAGTAGAACCATAATGAAAGGAACGAAAGGAGCAAAACAGCTGCAAATTGGCAACTTTGTTCTTTTTGTTTTTTGGGAGGAGCAAAGTAACAATGCTAACCAACCATTTTTGGGAAACTGAAAGGATACATAATTAAAATGTTTGCCTACTGTGTTTCTGGCAAAGAAAAGGCAAGTAGAAATTAAAACCACCAATGTTTACCCCTTTAGAAGTATTTAGCAGTTGGAGCTCATCAAATACACGAGCTGTTTAAAAAAAAAAAAAAAAAAGTCCTGTGTTTTTGTGTGTGTGTGTACGTACGTCTGTTCCAACTCTAATTGGCTGTCACATTCTCAATTCTCACCAACACAGTGAGAGTCTCTCCCCGCCTCAACCCTGCGTGGCAGCTCGTGCCACAGCAGTTTTACAGCAGAGGCTTCAGTGACAGATTAGCACTCGGTGCAAAGCCAGTGTGATGCGTTGGTTTATCACTCTCCCAGCCCTTACAAACACACAGCCTCGCCGCTGAAGATTGGTCAACAGATGTGTTCAAGTTGCCAGAGCAAAATTTTGGGATGCTGTGGGAGATCTTTCTTTGCATCCATTTTACATTTGTTTTACCTTGTATTGTGAAAGACGGACATTTGCAATCTCGCAAGGACATGGACACCTTTTTGTTTTTAAATTACTCTCCTGTGTAATCTTTGTCATATTGCGGGAGCTTTGGAGGCTGGAAGGCACCCAGGCCCATCTGTCATTATGAACTCATTCCTTCTCCCCCTCTCTTTCTCTGGTTATCTCTCTCTTTCTGTTTATCTACATCTCTCTCTGTCTCTGCTCGTGCAAAATGGTATTCGGCATAGTTATAAATACACATCGCCAGACACAAGTCGAGTGTGATGTTTGTTTCCATACAGCGGGGCAGTGAAGGGTGGGATTTCTGTCTGTCTACCTCCATTTGTCTCTCAGTCACTATTTAACGCGCACACTGCGAGATAAAGGTCAGCACGCTCATATATTTTGCACCGGGTAGTAGGCGGTCCACACGGAGGCTGATCTTAATTGCTTCTGCGCTGGGTCATCACTGCAGCGATACTCCTGATGATCAGAACGGCCTCATTGTCATAGTCTCTGCATCGTTAGAAAAAAATCAAAGGAACAGCAGGAAGCAGCTCCCAGCAGCATTACTGGAAGGTTTTCAGTGCTGATACAGGATGTGGTACTTAGTTTTTATGCTGTTATTAACACTGTAATGAACAAAACCTCTTTAATTACACTTGTATAAGAATTTAATTCAGCAGTTGAGGATGAACCTAGTGTGGTTTCTGTCTCCCTGGACTTTGTCAAATGTGGCCTCTCCATCTGATCCCCAGTAAAGGAAAATAAGAGCAACCATATAGTTTATTTTCTGTATTATTGTTGATGTTTTGTCCAAAACCCTTGAATGACATCTTGATATGAGTTGTTTTGTACAAATTTTAATAACCCCAGTATTCAGTGTAAACAAACGAAAGGTAAAAAAGGGGTTAAGAAGCAAAATCCTTGCATTTGATATAAGAAAGAGAATGAATTCCCAAAGAAGTCAAAGCATGCTGATTTGTTATGGCACATGTAATTAAACATATCGGTCACACTACTATCTTTAGCATTAATCAACACATGAGATTTTCACGGCCACAGCCCCCCACCACCACCAATAATACAATAAAAAGAGTGAAAGGAAAGTAAAAAAAAATAAAGAAAAACTTGCATTTGATCTATTTTGAAATTTATTAAAATTGTTTGTTCAGCTAATTGCTTGAGCTAAAAAGATCACATAGTTATGTTGCCTAGTACAGTACTCAAGAAGAGGGAAATCTGAAAATGGTTGGATCTAAAAGTCTCTTTTTCTGACTCTTCATCACATTTTTGGAGTACCATTCCACAGCCCTACAGTCACCCCTGTTATTTACGAGTGAAGAAGGTCCTTGAGATGGCTCAGTCAGCCGGCAGCAGATGAGCTGTGATCCATGGCTGCAACAGCTGCTCCCCTCACACAGCCCTATGTCTGTGCCTTCCACTGCAGCTGCCTCCATCCCTCCCCTCCATCACCTCCACACGGAATGCCCTACCTTGTTGCTCTCCATAAAATTACAGTTAATTATGGGAAGGTTTGTCTGCGAGCACAATGAGCCTTAAGGGGAGAAATGCATCAGGGTAACCTGGAAGTCCCAGCAGGCGTGATAATTTTCTGCAGCAGAATCCCCTACAGAGGCCTGTGCTGCTGCAATAAGCTAGAATTGTGTATATTTATATTTAAAACACTTATATGCTTCAGATTTCACTAGTATGTCTGTTTCTTCAAAGTACAGCTTAGGGCTGCATCTAAAGATTATTTTCATTATTGATTAATAAATTAACTGGGCCATAAAATGGCTGGAAATTGTGAAAAATGGCTGTGACAGTTGCATAAAGCCCAAGGTGAAATCTTCGAATGTCTGTTAAACTCAAAGATATTTGGTTTCAAATGAAATAAAACAGAAAAATCAGTAAATTCACAGATTAGAGAAGCTGGAGGAAGGAAGGATTTGGCATTTTGCTTGGAACAAGTTAAGAAAATCTCTGAGAAAAGGTTTAAAAGGCTGTGAGGCTGTGTCCTCAGCACCCGTTCTAATATAATATGTGTAAAGAACATTTATTTATGGAGAAAGGGGGGGAAAGAACTAAGGTATTTTTGTTATTGATTTCACTGCGTTTACAATAAGTGGTCTCAGCACTACAGTACATATAACCTTCCTACTGCTGCAGTGGAAGCTCTAAGTGGCTGACCTCAGAAACACTCAGTTATTAATGCTCCTGAGTCCTTCTTTTTGTCCTTGGACAGGTTTCTTTCAGGCTGCTGTGATTTAGATACATTGTAAGCTGTGGCAAATATGGGCACAGGCGTTTTCTGTCAGCCTCAATATAGACATAGACAGACATTCACTGAAACATCTTCGCAGTCTTTGTTGTCCAAAATATGTACGGTGATCACTGCTTCAGAAAGACTTGCAACACTGTAGATTCTCCCTTTAAACATTATGATACCTCTGTACATGATGAGGAGCCAATTTGGGTTTGAAACAGTCTACTCTTTCTAAATGTAGTAAAACATGTTTAAAGGGAGCATTGTTGCAAGTCTTTGGGAAGCAGAAATTATTCAAATATCTCGACAACCTTGGATGGATGAATTGTCAATTTAGTGCAGACAAGCCTGTTCCCCTCAGGATGACTTGTTTGGCACTAACCTGTTGCTGGTACAACTTGCCTCACCTCGCCTCTACTCGCCTCTACTCAGCCCGCTTTTGCTGCCTGTCCTCCGTTTTCCATTGCAGATATAGTAGCCCCTAAATGTAGCTGGTCCTCATAGTGACGCCAAACGAAACTGCCTTTCTGTAATCTCCAATCCGAACCACTACGTTTCGTCAGCAACCCAACAGAGGAACATCTGCACCTGCTCATTTGATCATGGTGTGGTTTTACAAGTTGCCATAATAATAATAATACATAATAGTACAAAGTGTATCGTTACAGTTACAATCTCGCTATCTCTGGTTAAACTATTTAAAAATGGCGGGTTTGTTCAGGACACCCCATCTGGCGTGGGCAGTGATGATGCAGTGAATAGTGACGATTCTCTCTGACCAGTCAGTAGTCTGCAGTGTTTTCACGTCACCTTTTGGTATTGCCTCAGCTCGCATGGAACTAAGGGACTAAGGGACTTTTGATCTATTGACTTTTCAGTCCGGTCAAAATTTCAGTTTGTCCAATACTTTGGTTTGTGACCAAATCTCTGTAAAACTAATGACATTCCCATCAGCCTCAGCTGTAATTTGTGATAAGTACTAATAAACCAGTGTTTACAGGCTCACACCCAGAAGCCCGGCCAGACTAATTAATTACGAAGGAGCTGTCTGACCAATTACAGACTGCCTTTATAATAGTTTGTCTATGTTGTTATTTATTTTCAGATTGATTTAGCCGTGAGTCATGCATAAAGCAGTGGAAGACAGCATTTCAAGTGGTGAAAAATCTGCCAGTCTTATCATTAAAAGTGAGCTTTTTTTTTTCTTTAAGACATTAAAAGAAAAATCAAAGATCCATCTCCTTAATATTTCAGTCCTTGCAGTAGCTACCTCTTGGAGCCTTGCTACCCGGGGCCTTATTAAAAATACAAGCTGTGTGATCTTTTCTGTCGGCCCTCAAATCCTTCAATTCGTCTCACTGTCTGTCAAAAGCTCAGATGCCTCAGAGAGAGGCGGGAAAAACACCAAACACCCTCGCTCTCAACTTCACTCTCACCCCCACGCCTCAGAAACTTCCCTCATTCACGAGCTGCTACTGCTGCCTTTCCCCATCTTCCCCACATGGGATGCAACTTGTGGTCAAATAGAAACCTGTTACATTTGGTTGTCAGTTCTGTCATAGAGGAATTTCAGGACCATCTCAGAAAGCACAGCCAGTGTGCAGAGAGACTGTTCAAACATTCATACAAATGCTTGCCCTCAAATGTCTGGGAACTTGGAAGCAGCATCCCACTTCTTAATTCAGCAGAGCTCAGCACCTGCTGCTTTTATTCTTTTGACTTTTGTTGCAGATATTATTGCCCAGATCTGCTTACTCACAAATGATGCATGAGTGCTTGCAAACATTACATTCTTTCACCCTCTTTGACTTGGCATGAGCTAAGAACGTTATCTTGATTGATTTTAACGCCTGTGTTAAATGCATATTCAGTCAGTTTTTATATCTCTAAATCAAATGAACAGGCTGCTAGACTAATGCAGTTATTCATAGGCCTGACCAGTAATTTGCTGACTAAGTCATTGCTTGCTCAGTGCTCACCATGTGGAGCAAAAGGTTTTCTATCTGGGTCATTGGTGAGGCGGCTCCGCTTCAGTTTCTCCTTTCCCCTGAGAAGACTACAGACCATTTGATATATGAAAGTGTTGCAGTATTTTGCAGCCTGAAAAGGGGCTTGGACTATTAAATCTGCATTTATTCTCAGTATGAGTAATGGAATATTCATACTGTAGTATACAGAGATTAGTCGTCATCTGTGAGGAAGTAAGTTGACATTGCAAAATCATTATGATATGCCACTTGGTTTCTGCAGCCATGCAGTGACTATAGCACAGTGGCTTTATATAATATAGTAACTGCAAACTGTGTTGTGTAAGGTGAAGGCAAAGACAGGCAGTATCTCTCTGTGAGTGCAAATATTTTTTTAGTGCACCTGTGCTGCCATGTAAGCCTAAAACCTACAAGTGAAAATGGCTACAACGGCAGCCCATTTAGGTGCTTAACACCAAACCGCCTTGCAGCTCAGCGATAGGTAATGATGGCATTATCATTGAATCCCACAAACCAAGTCCAGAGCTTCCCTGTGTGTTTTCCACGCAGAAAGCAGTCAGATTAAGCTGACTGTAGCGGAGAGAAGACATTCTGCAGATTAGAAAGCTACATCTGAAGAGATTGAGATTTAGTCCGTGTGTGTGTGTTGCTCCGCTTCCCAGAAGCAGCCACGGGCAGAGCTTTAAAAGCGCCATTGGTTTTGGCTCCAGATTAAGCTTAGCAACAGCATTTGCCAACATCTGTGTGCCGTTACCCCTGTGATACTGGCAGTCATGCAGCAATTAATCAGGCACTGTTGTGATAGTTGCCTCTCGGCCACTCAGCACCTCAGGCACATCATTAAGCAGCAGGATGAGGGTCAGTGTTCAGAGGGTCACATGTCCTGGGAGTTTTTTGCTGTTTAATGTTCCTTTCACTTACACCAAAAACCACTGGCCTGTATTTACTTTGCTCTGTTTCCTCATTTGACTGTGGCAGCACTTCTTGGCAATTTTTATTATTTTCTGACAAAGCCATTAATCTCTGAATCAGGAAATTAATTGATAATCGGGGGGGGGGGGGGATACTTAGGCTAGTTGCAGTCCTTTTGTAAAATTATTTTTATGTGATGATAAGAAAAATGTGTGGACACAGATAGGGCTGGGCGGCCAAAAATGTTACCACGATAAAATTTCATGTCATTTTGATATCTATAATTATCGCAATAAATGTCAAATCATTATTTCTTTCAAGTTTAAAGGCAGATTTTTGCTGCTGAGTGAAAATTGAGGAAACCAGATTTTAATTTAATTTTAATTGTTAAACTATTCTTTATGGTCAGAACACAAACACTTGCCAAACTTAACAAATCTGAGATAAATCATTCAAAACAATTATCATAAAATCTATTTGGGTTTTTTTTTCAGTTCCTTTTCCACAACAAAATAAATTAATAGAAAAATTAAGTGCAGATTAATTCATGATTGAAATGAATTAAATTGAACATTTATTGAACATTTGTTATATTGTTACTGAGCACAATTATCACAATAATTATAAATTGTTTTATTGCCCAGCCCTAGACACAGGTGTGTTTAAAGTACATTATAATTATAAAGGCATTTATTTGTGAGCAGAAAACAGTTTTCACGGTTAACATCATTCACCCTGATGGTATACAAGGTTTAAGGTGCATTCAGACATGCAGGTACAAGGAGACAAGTAGCAGCAGGTTGTCGGTAATTTCAGGCTAGATGAAATCATGTGCCTTCCATATGATTGGCCAGTACCTTTCCTCATTCCTCTCCTTGACAGACACACACATACACAGCCAGCTATATAGCAAGATGCTGTTTTTCAGGAGAGTCAGGTGAGTCATAATCTCTAAACATCAGAAATGCCCATCACATTGAGGCAGCAGGGAGAATTGATTACTTGATTCAGACAGAATGAAAGATGGCTTTTTCCCTGTGTTTGTTTTTCAAGATGATATCTGTGTTCCTTTTGATCTAACCAGGCAGTAATGAAAGTGTTACAACTGCAGAGGTTTGAATTCACCAGTAGCCCAGGGAATAATATCCTTATCTAGAGGAGCTGTTATGTCAGTATAGGTAAACATCACCTGCATTCTTCCGCCTTTTTATCACCTCTGTGACTGTCACTCTGAAATGCACTGCTTAATCAAGGCTCACTCTGTGTTGTGGGGTTTTTAATGCAAGAAAGAAACAAACTGTGCTGAAATTTAGATTATGCTTATAATGTAAGAAGCAGGGATGTGATTTTTCCGGATTAATCTGGAATTCCGGGTTTTCCGACCTGAAAATGTGATGCACATGAATCATGCACATCTGTAATAAAAAAAAATTAAAAAAGAATGGGGGGGTACAGGACCTGGCCGAGTGAAATGGAAAGGATCTAGGGTGACGTGTGTAAAGTTTTCTTCCTTTCTAAAGTGCAATTTATACTTCTGCGTCAAATCGACTGTGTAGGTGACGGCATGGGCTACACAGAGGCTACGCCGTCACCTGACGTGCACCTCCTTCAAAATGTAACTATGCATCGTGTCAACGCGGACCGTAAGTTCTGTGATTGGTCGGCTGGGCAAGTATATCCAGCTGCAGCCCGCAGACTAAAAGTCTGTTGTCTGTTGATCACTCATGTAGCCTATACACTTTGCTGTGTGAACTGTTGCCTTTTAAGTCGTCCTTATGTTAAAGGTTTTGGCACATTATTAATTACTTTCTTGTGAATGGTTGTGACAGGGTTTAGGCTATATGAGGCCTTTTCACACAGGTCGCTCTGCGCTCCTCATCAACAGGCATGCAAACAAGCGCTCCATGAGGTAACCATGGCAACGGCATCTGTGTGACTGGCGCAATCCCGTTAAACTGTCGTGGTCATTCTCGTCTCACGCACACGCCCGCCTGCTGCCAGAGTTGAAATGTCAAACTTGTTCCTACAGTTTGTGTAAGCCTTAGGTATACGTAGTTGGTTGGGGAGATAATGTTACGTTTTCCAATTAAAAAAAAAAAAAAAAATGTAATTTCACATCATTTTGGATTATTATTGTCACCATATCGGTGAACAAAAACCTGGAAAAGCTAGAGCATATATTTAACAGCAGCCAAAAGCTTAAAGACTAAACTGCTAAAGGAACTGCAACCTTCTGGGAAAATTCATTCGTTAATTTTGATTCTCTCCATAATGATTTTACATTCATGGCACAGCAAGCAGCAGCTGTTTTGGGCCTCACCACCTAAGCCTTATAACAGCAGGGAAAACCCTGTTAATATGACCTCAGAATCATTATAGATTGGATTATTCATGTTTGCCTTTGTGTCTTAATTTACTCAATTTACAGCTTTTGACATTTATATGTAGAAATTAATATTAAAAATAGGTGCTTAAGAACCAGCATATTTATTCACTCCTATAATCAAGCATTTAATTTGTACATTAAAATCCATAGAAAATTTGTGACTAGTTTGCATCCCTAATTTGCTTTACTAACCTCAGCTCCTCCATTGTCACCACTGTCCTTTTTTTTTTTCCTAACCAACCAGTTTTTCAGACTCATCTGACAGTTGAAATATAATTTAACTATCAACGGTGTGCAGCTCCTGAATGAATGTAACGCTGAGATAAAACACAAGCCGCAACGTCCTGAAACCACACCTCCAGTGGCATCAGAAACAGGAAAAAACTTTGAAATACTGGCAAGAGTACAGCAGTCTGAATTAGAAAGTTCAGCTGGTTTCCTTTGTGAAAGCTGGGGCCTTTTTCTCTTCTGAGCTAGTGAAGATAATTCCACATCACTTTCTGAGACGGGCTGTTATCAGGGATGCTCAGTAATTTGAGTCAGTGATGAGGTCAGGATGCAGGAGGAGGTCTTTAATGAGATTTACTGGAGGTGCTGTTGGTGTTGGCTCTCTTACTGTGTAGTTTACTAGTGATGGCTCTCCCCTGTTTTGTGCTCTTTTCTGTGTGATGTGCAGAGAGAGAAAATTGAAAGGAACAGATACCCCCTGGTATTCTGCAGCACACTGTTTTTTTTTTTTTTTTTTCCTGGACTAGGCAATCATGCACACAGAATGCAGTGAAAAACAGGACGAGCTGCAGAGCCTTGCTTTATAAAGAAACATTTACAATGGCGGACAATGGGAAGCCTGACTAAATATATATTACTGTGGACTTGTCCATATGTCTTTGCAGCCTTTCACCTTTTGTGTCTCTGTAATGGCAAACAAGACTGTCCATATTAAAGTTGGAGTAAGCAAGTCCACCAGAGGACACAACCTTGACAAATACCATGATATAGAACGAACAACACAGCAAGTAATGTAACTAACATTAGCCAAGTTGTGGCTTAGCAAACTGTCGCTACAGTCTCCTATAGCAAACATTACAGCAACAGCATGTCTTGACAGACTAGAAAGTAAGCTGAATGTCTGTGGGCAAGTCATTTAACCTGACACACAAATTATGGCTGGAACAGCTACAGTAGTGTTTTGTGGCGGGGTGCGGGCCACTTTGTTTCCCATGTCATACGTTTTGAGAGGTGCATGGAAAAAAACTTAATTTTTACTATTTTACTACATAAAACTAAAACAATTTTGTGTGCTCCGCCTCAAATAGTCCATTAAATGCAGCTCATTTTTTCTTAAACAATAGTCATGTTGCTTCTCTTGGTACAGCTTAATTATTCTGTACGCTCAATCGGTCATTGTCACTGAATGTTTTTTGTTCTGTTGTTCTCTCTTCCAGGTTCCTGTTTTGAAAAGGAAGAGGACTTCAGAAGCCCCATTTCTATAGGAATTCCTGACAAGGGGACAGAAAATGAGCACGTCCCAGGTAGAAGCCACAGGCCCATCCATCTATCCAGCTGACCTGTGAGCAGCCATGCCCTCCCTGCATCACCCGTCGCGGGGAACCCCTCTCCAGATGCGGGACTGTTTTCTGACATAGATTTGGAAGAATAGCTGAACCTCACAACAGAAATGGCTTTAGTTTGTGTGGGTTATAACACATCAGAGTACATATTAGAATACAGGTGAGGCTGAACCTCTAGCCGATATCCACAGGACTCTTACAGAGGAGAGGAGCTAAACAGCCTCATATGACCTTTACAGAAGGACAGAGCTGCAGCCCACCTTTGATGATTTAGTATCCATCCCACTGCCTTGCTGACAAGGTCGTACCATGGCTGCTGCTGATCCCCATAGCAACGGTTCCTTGGTGCGGCGAGGAGCAGACTGAGAGCGTCAACAATGCAGCGTAACGGTGGAGGGGTGGGTGTCGGTGGTCAGCCATGGGTGTTGCGGCGCGTGCGTCTCACCTGGCTCAGTTTCATGCTCTTCTTCATCCTGGTCTTCTTCCCACTCATTGCCCACTACTACCTCACTACCATTGACGAAGCTGGGGGTCCTGATAAGCGCATTTTCGGGCCACGGCCCGGTGGTGAGCTGTGCGAGGCCAAGCATGTGCAGGATCTGTGCCGAATCCGTGAGTCGGTCAGCGAGGAGCTGCTGCAGCTGGAGGCCAAGAGGCAGGAGCTCAACGGGGAGATTGCCCGACTCAACCTGCGCATTGAGGCCTGCAAGCGCAGCATTGACAGCGCCAAGCAGGATCTGCTGCAGCTGAAGAATGTCATCAGCCAGACAGAGCATTCGTATAAAGAACTAATGGCCCAGAACCAGCCCAAGTTATCGTTGCCAGTCAGGCTGCTGCCAGACAAGGAGGACCCAGGACTGCCACCACCGAAGTCTGCACGCTCCTGCCGCCTACGCTCCTGCTTCGACTATGCGCGCTGCCCGCTTACATCTGGGTTTCCTGTGTATGTCTACGACACAGGCTCCTATCCATGGGCGGACTATCTTGACCCACTAGTGAAGCAGGCTTTTGCAGCGTCAGTTAAGAGCAACATTTATGTAACTGATAACCCTAGCATTGCCTGTCTTTATTTGGTGCTGGTAGGGGAGCTACAGGAGTCATCCTCCTCCCCGCTGCCATCTCCTTCAGAGCTGGAGAAGCAACTAAAAGCTCTTCCTTACTGGAGATCTGATGGACATAACCATGTGCTGGTGCATCTCTCTAGAAAGTCCATGACACAGAACTTCCTGTATAATGTAAGCACAGGACGAGCGGCAGTCGCTCAGTCCACATTCTTGGAGCAGCAGTACCGTGAGGGCTTTGACTTGGTTGTGTCCCCACTGGTTCATGCCCTCTCAGAACCAAACTTTTTGGAAGTGCCCCCTCAAGTTCCTGTAAAGAGGAAATACCTCTTCACCTTCCAGGGGGAGAGGGTGGAATCACTGAGGAGCAGCTTACAGGAGGCACCCCCTCACTCTTTTGAAGAGGAAATGGAAGGAGACCCACCGGCTGACTATGACGATCGTATTATAGGCACTTTAAAGGCGGTGCAGGACAGCCACTTGGATCAGGTGCTGGTTGAGTTCACCTGCAAGAACCCGCGACCAAGTTTGCCAACTGAGTGGGCTCTTTGTGGAGAGAGGGAGGACAGGCTAGAGGTACTCAAGGCTTCAACTTTTGCCTTGGTGATTGCTCCAGGTGATGGACAGCTGGTGGCTTCAGCAGGCTGTGGGATGAGGCTCTTTGAGGCACTAGAGGTAGGGACTATTCCGGTCGTGTTGGGGGACCACTCCAGACTACCATATCACCAGTTTATTCGATGGAGTGAAGCTGCCATCATAGTCCCCAAGCCTCGTGTCACAGAGCTACACTTCCTGCTGCGCAGCCTATCAGACAATGACATGTTAGCTATGAGGCGGCAGGGCCGCTTCCTGTGGGAGGCCTATTTCTCCACCTCGGAGAATGTTCTTAACACCCTCCTGGCCAGCATCAGAACCAGTATCCAGGTTCCTGCTGCGCCCATCAAAGAAGAGCCCGCCCACGAGATTCCTCACAAAGCAGGGAAGCTGGCAGGAACTGACGCTAACCTGGCTGACAATGGGGATCTGGATTTGGGTCCTGTCGAGACAGAGCCCCCGTACGCCTCTCCACGCTTTCTGCGCAACTTCACATACACAGCTGCAGACACCTATAGAGCATGGAACCGGGCCCCGGGGCCTTTCCATCTGTTCCCTCACACTCCTCTGGACCCTGTGCTTCCCTCTGAAGCCAAATTCCTCGGTTCAGGTACTGGTTTCAGGCCTATTGGTGGAGGTACAGGAGGCTCTGGGAAGGAGTTTCAGGCAGCTCTAGGAGGGAATGTGCCCCGAGAACAGTTCACCGTGGTCATGTTGACATATGAGAGGGAGGAGGTGCTGATGAACTCTCTGGAGAGGTTGAATGGACTGCCGTACCTCAACAAGGTAGTGGTGGTGTGGAACTCGCCCAAGCCTCCTTCAGATGACCTACTGTGGCCAGACATTGGCCTCCCGATTGTGGTGAGTGCTCTTTCAGAAATATACAGATGAATACATTCATCTAAATAGTGTTCTGTCCAGTAAGGAATACCTCTCTCTCTCTCTCTCTCTCTCTCTCTCTCTCTCTCTCTCTCTCTCTCTCTCTCTCTCTCTCTCTCTCTCTCTCTCTCTCTCTCTCTCTCTCTCTCTCTCTCTCTCTCTCTCTGTCGGTGTCTCTCTCTCTCTCTCTGTCGGTGTCTCTCTTTCACAAAAAAAAAGTAACGTGTAATATTTCTGAAGTGTCAGAGGTCGTGCAAAGTTTGCTTAAGTACATTCTATTGAGCTTTGAGCTGTTTGGATCAGTGCCTCTTTGAAACTTTGCAGGATCCATACAAATTACCAGCAGTTTTACTAAAGGGATGTGAAGAAGCCTGACGTCCATGAATAATAACATTTGTGCTTTTTAGTGTAGCCTGAAAAATAAAATATTCATGTCGTTCATATTCAGACACATTCATTAGTTTGTGACCGAAACTGTGTGGAAATGTGGAAAGCTGTGAGAGAGGAACAAATGAAGAGTAGTAGAGTCTTTGGTGTAACCTGGCACTAAGATTGTAGGGGACAGTAGGGGTGTGCGATATGGCCAGAATCTTTCATCACGGTATGTGTAATTTTATATCAAGGTAACAGTATAAATCATAATTGTTCTTTAAATTCAGTTAAGAAATGGTTTAAAATAACTATACCGTACTTAATAACATTTGATTAGTCTTTTAGTTGAAACTTCCATACAAACAAAACAACTCCTCCTGCTATTTACGTTCAATGTCCTCCATGTTTTCTTGTCATATTCTTCTTCTGCCGTTGTTGGCAAATCAGTTTAAAGGTGCATCACCGCCACCAACGGTCACTCTTACTGTGCTTTCAAACCAAAAGCGAAGCAAGCGTTCGGGTTTACATACAAAGTCAATGCAAAGACGCGTAGAGCCGCAATTTCCTGTTGGGCGGCTCGAAGGGGGCGGTGCCGGTGACGCTAAGGCCTTCGAGTTGCCTTCGCGTGAGTTGAAAATTTCCAACTCGAGCGAATTTTCGTGGGTTCTAATTGCCTTCTCGCGTTGTGTGTGATAGTACTTGCAGCGAAGGAAAGCGCCGCAAGGATTAAATTCGCGTTTTGTCTGAAAGCACCATTACATCACATGAGAACGCAGTCCTGGTGCGTCCTGATCGCTCAACCCTGTTAGATGATTTATGTTTTCTGTTTCAATATGGCACATGTATGACAGCCTTAAAAGTCCTTAAACCCATTTATGGATTGCTTCTGTACTAAGCTGAATTTGACTGATTAGTCAGTTTATATGCAGTCTGATGCCATTAAACAGTCACAAACAATTTTAGGAGTGCAGCTAGGGCTGGGCAATAAAACAATGATGATAATTATCGCAATATCATTTTCCTCAATAACAATATAACAAATGTCAGTAAATGTTTGATTGAATTCATTTGAATCACAAACAAATTAGCACTTCATTTTTCTGTTAAGATATGAAAAGAGACTGTCAAAATATTTACTGATCATATTTGTTGAAAAAAGATTTTATCATAATTGTTTTGAATGTTCTACCTCAGATTTGTGAAGTGATTCACTGTTTGTCCACACAATTAACCATCTGGTTTCTTCAATTTTCACCCAGGAGCAAAAATCAGCTTTTAAACTCCAAATCATTAATGGAAATAATGATTTGACATTTATCGTGATAATTATTGATATCAAAAGGTATGAAATGCTTTTATCATCATTTTTGGCCACATCGCCCCGCCCTAAGTGCAGCTGTTTCTTAAAGCTGCTTTATTTCAGATTTTTAAAATGACAGTGGATCAAACATTATGCTCATTGTTCTGGTTTTCCGGCCCACAACTTTAATGTTTTAATTCACTCACTGTTTTCAGCAGTATAATGCTCTAAAACTCTCTGTATGCTGCTTTCCCAGCACCAAACCAGTAGTTGACGACTAGCTGGTGAACATAGTTGAGCATTTAACACCTAAAGAAGCAGATATTTCCTTCAGGAGTTGGTAGAGAGCAAAACACAACTAGTTCACAACGTCAATATAAAAAGATGATAGGTATATACCTATCGTGTTTACAGTACAATATATATAAGTACAAAATATGTGTAGCATTACTCAGAACGTCCTTTACTAACATTTGCTGTGAGTAGTTACCTTTCTTGAAAATGTTCTTACTGAGCAGAATCTTGTCTTACGCCTGCAGGTCGTCCGAACAGAGAAGAACAGCCTCAACAACCGCTTCCTTCCCTGGGACGCCGTGGAAACCGAGGCCATCCTGTCGATTGATGATGATGCTCATCTCCGCCACGATGAGATCATGTTCGGGTTCAGGTCAGTGATGGTCACAGAATGCATGTGGCTCTAAGAATTTGAGAAACGCTCTTTAGACAAAATTTGACATCACTTTGGGCTCTGGGAAATTGTCATTCCTTTTACTTTTACTATAAAATGCTGGTAGGTTTTATTAAAACAAATCAAAGTGGATTTAATGATTTTTTTTATTTTTTTTATCCCCGATTAACAGGTGAAAACAAATCTCTACTAATTACAAATATAAATTATTGTTTGCACAAATACTCACCTAAGGCACTGTATGGGCTAAATGATTAATAATTCATTTAAAATGTTATAATAAGTTGCAGCCTTCTGTATAATTGTTTTTAACTCAGAAGTGCTGTGAAGAAAGTTGAACACAAAAACGCAGTAAAAAGAGGGGAGCTTCATCTCCTGTGAGAAGAGAAAATGTCCAGAAATTGCAGAAGCATCACATTCCTGAAAACGCTGAATTAGACAGAGAAGCCAAACCGACCACTAGAGACTGAACCAGAGAAAATAAAAGGGAAACATGCAGCCAGTGCATTGTATTTGTGGTTCACTTGCTAAAACTCTACTTAGAGAAGCTGAACGTGATGGCCATGCTTAAACCAATTAGTTATTTTTGTGCACCACCCCTCGCTCTTCCAGACTTGTCTGCAACTTGGTGATGTAGCAGCTTGTCCAGGCAGGCAAAAATTGGCCCTGTGTGTGCGCGCAGGGTCATTAGTCATGAATTATCTCAAACTCCCCCAGAATTACCCAGGAATGTTTCCTCACTTCAACTATCACCAAAGAGGAACAATGACGCAGCAGCTGGCTGTGTTTGAGACATTACACTGCTCTTTTTTTGCATCTTCTGTGACTGTAGAAGAAATTCCAAGTGTCTAATCTGATCAACTGAAACACTTTTTTTGTCCAAGACTTTCCTGCAGCTACTGGGCTACAGTGTAAATATGAGCCAAGAGTGACATTTCGGTTTTAAATATCTTATAAAACTGTCATATACTAATAGAAGACAGCAGAATGGTTACTTAATTTCTCCCAAGAGGCAAATAGTTGTCACGTTGCAGATGGATGTGCGTGGATAAGGAAAAGCGTGACATATGCACAGACAGACATTTGGAAACCAAACTAATGACCATAAAAAAGTAACAAATAACCGTAATAAAAAGTAATTTGTTAAAGATTCACTTATCTTTCCCAGTCCGACTTCACTATTTGATTGAAAATTAGGAATTCTGCTGACTTTGTGTTCGACGGTGTCTCACCAGAGTGTGGCGTGAGGCCAGAGATCGCATTGTAGGATTCCCTGGGAGGTATCATGCATGGGACGTCAACCATCAATCCTGGCTCTACAACTCTAACTACTCCTGTGAGCTCTCCATGGTCCTGACAGGAGCTGCGTTCTTCCATAAGGTCAGATCTTGTACTCCCTATCTTCCAAAAAAAATAAACTCAGCTCAATTCAGCCAAATGTATCTTTTTGCCATCTCATCGCCATATCATTCATGTGTTCTCCCCCCCGTGTGTTCGTGTTTTTGTAGTACTACGCCTATCTGTACTCCTATGTGATGCCCCAGGCCATCAGGGACATGGTGGACGAGTACATAAACTGCGAGGACATAGCCATGAACTTCCTGGTCTCTCACATCACCCGCAAACCACCCATAAAGGTCAGTGACGGAGCGTGCAATCTGGCTGTGCTCAGCTCAGCAAACTTTGTATCGCCCTCTGGCACCAGTGTATTTATATTTTTGCCCACTTAGCCTTGCCATTACTCAAACTGACATATCCAATATTCCACACAAATAATAAATCAAAAACACACGATCGAATTGGTGTGTAACGTCAGATTTTTTTTATTCCTGGAATTTTATTGGAAGGACATTTATTACTAGAGTGCATATTTATGGCTAGACAAATAATTATAGCAATCAAGCCAGGGAAGCTGTTGGAACAGAAATTTCAGTGAAGCCCTTAGTTCGAGTCAGTTTAAGTTCTTTTTGATTTAGTGGGGTGTTAATATTCAGGGTGTTTCAGAGGGGAATTAAGGACGGCTTTGATGGAGTGTGTTGCATGACAGCAATTCACTGCTAGGAATAAGCCTTGTGAATAATGAATTTGGGGCAAGTTTGAATGTGGAGTCCTAAATGATGAGGATATATATTTCTCTTTTAGTTCAAATAAGACAAATCAAAAAGAAAATAAATAGCTTTTGATGTGACAGTGATGCTGAATTAAAATCATTCAAACTCAGTTATAGGGATGTTTTTCCTTTTTTTTTATTTTTTAAACTGACTATTCAGTCAACCCTGTCCTCTTTTACGGCATGCGATCCGTCCATAGCGTCAAAGTCCACTGGAAGCGTTTCAGCCACGGAGTGTGCAGCCTGCCCCACGTTATAGACTTGTTATTAATTTGTCCTTTTTGTGCTTCTACTACCTTCACCACAGTTCTCTGACGAGCTTTTTGTTTTGATATCTGCAGGCTGCATTTCCCACAAGGAGCAGTTCAGAATCAGTGTTTTGCCTGCATGTTTTTGCTGACATGTGACAGATTTAGTTGATTTGGTAATCAGTGCTTGCTTTTTGTGCTTCTATGATTAAGTAGTCTACATAGTTAAATGATTTATTTTTGTGTCTGTTTTAACTTTGATATTGTTTTACGATCTGGAATCTGCACAGGGTATTTTATTTTGAAAGTTGATCATATTGTCTATGCCATTCTGTGTCTGATTGCCTGTCTGTTTGATCTGCTCTGTGCTGCTTGACACATCATCTGTCAAAAATAGACTGGCTACCTTTTCCTTGCGGAGCGGAGAGCCGCTTCTGATGGACTCACAAGCATTGACTAGAATTGCCGCGATAGCTCCGGCAACTGCTGCGCAGCCATAGCGCGACGCAGCTGGAGTCAGTGGACTACAGGCTTTAAATCAGTGACTCTTTGATTTTAGAGAGAAGGCTGGCTTTTCATTTATAGTAAATAAGCATTTATATTTTGCTGTATGAAATGGCAACTGTCACTAGCAGATTTTATCAGCTATAACTAGCTAAAGCTAATTAGCTTTAGGGAGCTAGTTAGCTCCCTGAGTTTGTTTAAAACACCAAGTGCAGCTGACTTTTTAGTTTTTCAAGTTGACTTATGTTTAAACGAGAATCTGGTAAAGAGGATCTTAATTACACACCTGATGGATGAATTAGCGAACAGTCAATTCCTAAAGCACACTTTATTTCAATCCCGCAGCAGCACTGTGCTGCGAAGCACCACATTTACAAATATATTTCAATGTAAATATCACAAATGTACAGACTGACTCACTCTGTATCTATCTCAGGTAACATCTCGTTGGACTTTCCGCTGTCCCGGTTGCCCTCAGGCCCTTTCACATGACGACTCGCATTTCCACGAACGCCACAAGTGCATCAACTTCTTCGTCAAGGTGTACGGCTACATGCCACTGCTGTACACGCAGTTTCGAGTGGACTCCGTGCTGTTTAAGACTCGTTTACCCCACGACAAGACCAAGTGCTTCAAGTTCATCTAGCATCGGGCTGAGTGGCCCAGCAAAGAGCCAAAAGCAGAGTGGATTGAAGGACTGGAAGTATTTTAAAAAGAACAGCAGTTCCCACTGTGAGCAGTGATGAAGATAGATGGATGGACTGCCACATAAATGCACAGAAGGACCGTTTGGGGTTAGGATGTTGCCCAGGGGGATAGACAAGTTAACCTTAAAAGCTGTTGGCTTGTGGTGTACTGAAAATACACTGAAAATTGAGTGGAAGCGGAAAGGGACCACTGCCAACAAAATAAGCCTTTTCAGAGTGGATGTCACTCCTCCTTGTTCATCTTCTTCAATCACGCTCAATCATCAACCACTACAGATGTCATTTGCACCTCTTAACGGCCTGCTGAGGAAAGAGGGCAGTTGTACACAGTGTACAGAAACTCTCCCACAATAAACGCTACCTGAAAATGGAGCTAGCAGTTACTGAATCACTGACAGACATTCTGCCCGGCTGCCTGTTGACGGTTTTAGCTAGAAGAGCAAAAGTGGCAATGGCACATGGCTGCCACTGTTCTGTTGTTTTGTTTTTTCCATTTTACCGTTACAAACTGTACTTCTTGTACATGTATGTGAGAAGCACTGATGGTCAGAAGTATTTTATTGAACACTCTTTCTTTTTTTTAAATAATGTTGTTTAAATATGTAAATCTCTATGTCGACAAACGCATTTTCCAGAACCTCTGCCTGTGGGAGATCAGACACAGACAGTGTTAGTCTGAGAACAAGATAGGACCTCGACTGAAGAGTTTTGACCAGGTTGAGCCCAATCATGTTTAGTAGTGTCACGTGTTCAAGAAAGAACTCACTTCAGCGGTCACCATAATGCCTCAAATTTGTCATGAAAACCAGCCACCATGTTGTGATTTTGTTATGCTTACAGGATCTGCACTCTTTGAGTGTTTAAAATTGCCTGTTTTTTACGCTATAGGGTGTTTACTAATGTTTGTAAAAATCGGTCCGAGGTTGAAGTAGTCATGTTTAAATGTAATAATATTAACCAATCAACGGTTACAGTGTCCCTTACTGAAGTGCAACAAAGTCAAGAATCACAGTTGCCAAAATCAATAAAACAAATAGGTTTGGATGTCTATTTAAGGTTGTAATTATAAAGAAAGTCTCCGGTGAAGTTAATTCTACTTTTAGGATTATGATAAAACATTTCAGGGGACTTTAAGGGAATAATTTTGGGAAATATGTTTGAGATAGATGAGAGGATTGATAGCTTTGTCAAATCTGTCCGTGAAATATGAAGCTGCAGCCGGATAGCTTAGCTTAGCATTAAGACAGCTAGCCTAGCTGTGTACACACGTGACAAAATCTGCCTACCATCACCTCTGAAGCTCACTAATTAACACATGAAATCTTGTTTGTTGATCTTAGAGATTTTCCTTTCCCCGTTTCCAGTCTTTGTGCTAAGCTAACTAGCTGCAGGCTGGTAGACACAGACTACAGATGCAGGAGTGGTAACGATCTTCTCATCTAACTCTCTACCAGAGAGCAAATAAGCATATTTCCCAAACTTTTTGAACTGTTCTGCTCTCTTCTCTACAGTTTTGGCTTTGCAACAGAAGTACTAGATATATCCTGTTTATGTCACCCTCCTGTATAGAACTTTCCCAGCAGTATTGCCATATTGGTTTCACTTTGGATTTTTTTTTTTTTTTTTTTTTTTTTTTTTTTTTTTTTTTTAACCATTGCTTGATGAATGTTTTCTTTGCCAAAAAGGTACGGTGTTTGCTGCTTTACAGTGTAGTATGCAGGGTGCACAGTGTGAATGATTGCTAAAGGGATGCAGTCTGGTACACCCATATCCACTCTGCATGGTACTTTACCAGGAGTCAATCCATTGGCCCTTCCCATCATGTATTATAAATCCAGAGTCCTTTATTTGACCTTGCCAGACTTAATTCCTGTAATCTGAAAAAAGCTCAACCTAAAAAGATCCCTTTAAAAAAAAGATAGAGAAATGTTTAGGACATTTTCCCAAAGTAGGTTCTAACTGTGAGGATGTTTTTAAGAAACAGAAACTCTCATAAGCCCGTGGCTCCTGTATATTTATTGAATATATTATTTTAAAAAAAACATTTTTATTTTATTTTTTTTACACTGATGACACAAGACATTGTAGTTTATTATTCCTAATCGTCCCAACTTGATCAAGCAGTCAGTTTATTTCATTGCCAAGGAAAACCAGCTTGTGCAACTGAATGCTTCAGGGTGAACTTAACTGACCGTAGAGCAGCACTCAGGCAGGAAAATGTGTTTTTATAGACAGCAAGATGACCCGTTCCTTAGAAAGATCGACCTGTAACAGAATCAGAGTCATAAACTGAGCTTCTGCGTCTATCAGTGGACATGCAGAAAAGTGTCTTTGAAGCCATCCCTACCTGCTCCAGGTGGGTGTTGCTGTTGCTCTTTGGACCCCTCAGTGACATTTCAAAATATTTGACTGGGCATGTTTAGCTTAAACGGATTAATGAAGAGCCAGATTCCTAAAAATAAATACTGGTGTAAAATGGCAATACAGCTAAAATAAATCCAAATTTACACTTCTGCTGCACGGGCTGGCTCCTCACCCTCTCACTTTTATTGGTGCTCCAGGGACCTTTATAATTATCTGGGTGGCTCTTAAACTGTCCTCAGGGCATAAATGGAATCAGCTGGTATGTTGGAAGTTAAAAGCTGTCATTCCTCCAGTCCCTGGTTTCTCCCCCACTAAGATCTATGGCACAGCTGGTTTTCCGTGGCCCAGAGCAGGATACGCTTCCCTTGAAGGCCGCAGTCACTCTGCTAGGTGTAAGGAGTTGTGAAACTATGTGCTCCTGGATCTGATCCACACCTGTGGGCAAGGCCTCAGCCACCTGCAATGCTGCTTACACTGTACCAGACTGATGACAGCGACAAACATAACATTGAAGGCGAGATAAATGGAAATAAAAACACTCAACATTGTTAAAACATTATCTGACTTATGGCCTCATTCTTTTCTCCATCTTTACAGAACACATTCCTGCACTTTGACTGTTTGCTACTGCCTTAGAGGAGGAAGAGTGAATTAGAACTTAATGTAAAGAATGTGTTCAACCTTTTGGGAAATGATGGGTGAGTTTGCTTTCTTTTCAAGAAGTAGCTTGTTTGAAAAGCTTGAGACCACTCATACAGTATCTCAAAAAAGTGAGTACACCCCTCACATTTGTGTAAATATTTGACTATATATTTTCATGTGACAACACTGAAGAAATGACACTTTGCTACAATGTAAAGTAGTGAGTGTACAGCTTGTATAACAGTGTAAATTTGCTTTGTCTTCTCAAAATAACACATCACACAGCCATTAATGTCTAAACCGCTGGCAAAAAAGTGAGAACACCCCTAAGTGAAAATGTCCAATTTGGGCCCGATTAGCCATTTTCCCTCCCTGGTGTCATGTGACTTGTTAGTGTTTTAAGGTCTCGTGTGAATGGGAAGCAGGTGGGTTAAATTTGGTATCATCGCTCTCACACAGCTTCAGTCCATTGAGGGAAACCGTGAATGCCAACATGTAATGTGACATACTAAAGCAGAGCATGAGCCCCTCCCTTCGGAGACTGGGTTGTATTCCAACATGTTAACGTCCCCAAACATCTCCAAGACGACCAATGCCTTGCTCAAGAAGCTGAGGATAAAGGTGATGGACTGGCCAAGCATGTCTCCAGACCTAAACCCTATTGAGCATCTGTGGGGCGTCCTCAAATGGAAGGTGGAGGAGCGCAAGGTCTCTAGCATCTGTGATGTCGTCATGGAGGAGTGAAAGAGGACTCCAGTGGCAACCTGTGAAGCTCTGGTGAAGCCCATGCCCAAGAGGGTTAAGGCATTGCTGGAAAATAATGGTGGCCACACTAAATAATGACACTTTGGGCCCAATTTGGACATTTCCACTTTTGTTGCCAGCTTTTTAAACATTAATGGCTGTGTGATGTGTTATTTTGAGGGGACAGCAAATTTACAGTTATTCAAGCTGAACACTCACTACTTTACATTGTAGCATTTCTCCAGTGTTGTCACATGAAAAGATGCAATCAAATATTTACAAAAATGTGAGGGGTGTACTCACTTTTATATGGTAAAAATGAAGCTGCAGCTATATAGTTTAGCATAAAGCCTTGAAATGGTAAAGTGGTCTGGCTCTGTCCAAAGGAAGTGAAATTGCCTACTAGCACCACTTAAAGCTTAAAAAATAATTATATTTCATTTGTTTAATCTATACAAAAATAGCGTAAGTAGTAGTGTAAATACAGCGGTGACTCCAGGAGGTTACTGGTCCCGACCAAGAAATACAAAACGACCGAAATGTAAATGCAACAAACAAGACATCATGTGTTTGTATGGGAGCTTCAGGTGTGCTTGTTGGCAGATTTTGGTAGCTTCTGACTGAGCCAGACTAGTTGTTGACCTCTTGTTTCCAGTCTTCATGCTAAGCTAACCAGCTGCTGTCTGTAATTTAGTATTTATTATACAGACATGAAAGTAGTATCTTTTCATTAAACTCTTGGCAGAAAAAAAAGTGTGTATCCCAAAACTATTCCTTCAATTGGTTGTAAATGCCGGTTATGCAGTGATTGTGCCCAGAGTGAAATGCAAGCCATACTTATGATTTTTTTATTTTTTTAAACCTCCAGTGGCTGTTATTCCCTTTTCTGCAATCAAAAGCCAATTGTTTATCTGGCAGGAATGCTACACATCTGGTTTTCATTCATATTAAGATGACTAAAATTTTACTTTGTAGATATTTGGCCCTGCAGGAGAACTGAAGGGATGAGGTGTGGTTGCAGCATCCCCAAAACCCAGAGGAGGGGTTCAGTCCTGGCATGAGTGAAGGAGAAAGAAAAATGCGACCCCACCCCTCAACTTCAGCCAGCAGAGAGAGGGGTTCACACTTTTGTGTAGCTGTGTAGTCTTCAGCTTTCTGACTTAGCTTTTCTTGTCTCATGAGGGTTAAAGTTTGGCTTTCCAGAGGAGGACAGCGCATGTATAACCAGATTTCTCCCAGCTCTGGACAATGTTTTCATTTATTTTATCCTTTTATTTAATAATACATCTTCCAGTCACTTGTACGGAGAAAATATGATTTACCTTTTTGCCTATAATTTCATTTTGCCACTTCAACTCACTTCACAGAGAACACAGCCGAGGCTGTCATCAGCACGGCCTCACAGAAAGCCGGGTTTATTGGACTGCGCAGACTTTTGCATATTCCTCCTCAGCGGGAAGCACCGTGTTTCTACATGAATGAACATGGCTGACTTGTCAGAAGGCTGAATGGTGAAAGAGGCTCAATATGTATTACACTGGAAAGGAAGCTGCTCTTTGATACCAGTGGCAAGCAGAGCTGTGTCCAATTCTGTAAGAAACTCAGCGAGCATAAGAATTTCAGTCCTCTAGTTTAAAGTAGCGTCAGATGCATAGTGCACTGAGTCATACAAGCCCACAATAATAAAAAAAAAAAAAAGTCTTTGTGTAACACATACCCCTAGAGGGACACCCATAAAACTGGTAAACCATTTGACTGATAATCCAAAAACATGAAGGGGGAAACCGATGAAGGAAACTTGCATAATGTCGTGCATGTAAATATACTGTACAAAGCATAGCTTGTAAGCATAGTTGCAGCATGTTGTAGGCCCTTTTGTAACAGTCTTTTCATTGCCTTCTCTTTTGTCAACGGCAAGGACTGATAGAGAAATGTCTGGTATGCTGGTGGCAGCTGAAGTCCAGAGAAGCCTGGAAGAAACAGGGAGGAGTCAGCTCGTCCTGGACTGAGCTCTTTGGTCCAATATTTAGAGATGCAAAATGTTTGAAAAAGTCTTAACATTGTCCTGTAAACAAGTTAGGGTACATGCAGATCTTGTTGTAGGCAGCATTACTGGAAAACAAACGGTTTCCTTCGGTTCTTGGTAAGTTTTTCAGTTTGTCATTGCCTTTTTTATTGTCAAGAAAAGGCCCCGAGCTGGATCTCCACCAATTATGTCAGCCTGTCTGCAGCAGATTAAAATGGCAGATTAAAGGGTATTCGTGCAGTCTCTGGCAGTAAAGACTGGGAACCCATGCCTGTCCTCACACCTGTATGCGCACACATCATACATCTGACAAGCTGCTTCCTTCTCGCCTAAAACTCTTGACTGTCCAGGGAATGCTGTTAATATAAGTCTTCATAAATCTTCCTCCTATGTGTCAGTGAGTGTGTGCCAGTGGCAGACCTGCTGTCCTTCGGCCTCTTTCATCTCTGCCCAGTGGGCCTGCTGCTCCTCGCCGGAGCTGTTTAGGCCCAGGGAGACCCAGCCCAGCCTCTCCCTGGGCCTCATGCTGCTCCGGCGGCAGAACACAGACAGCACCAGCGACACCTCGGACAGCTGGAAGAGCGCCACTTGGAACACAAACGTCTCCTTGTAGGTGGGGTTGGGCTGGCCGCGGCATACGGCCGTCTTGCACTTGGACATCTCTTTCCCCTTGGAGTCCAGCATGGTGAGCTTCACGTAGGTGTCTGAAAGGAGGTGTGGGAGAGAGGTTAGAGTGCCATCAAGTGGTGGGTAGCAGTACTGCAAGAAACATTACAAAAAGTGTGTAGCAGAGGTTTTGAAATAGGTGTACATTTCTCTTGTTGTGCTTTAATCTATCTAATCTAATTTAAACCTTGGAAGCAGAGTCAATAAATGGAAGTAAACCAGAACTCTTGGTCTAAATAAAGACCAGGAAAGACCAGTGCTGTACATTAGAATGTGTGTTTTTAAAGGGTCAGTTCACTAAAAAAAACAGATTTGCTTATATTTTCATATATTTGTTTAACTCGTACAAAAACATACATATAAAAATCTCAAGATATACAGTAGTTTATGGGAGGACTAACAGATTTTTTCCCCTTTGGACAGAGCCATGCTAAGCTAAGCTAAGAGTCTCCATGCTCTAGCTTCATATTTGCTGCACAGACACACATTTCCCCAAAATTTAGTTTCCTATTCCAAGAGTTGAATGCAGTTTTTCAGATCTGAAAGCACCACAAACAGGAACAGGATTTGGATGAACTGGCCCTGTAATCTAATGTTATGTAAGTGAAAAACAAATTAGAAGGATTGCATGCTAGGAATTTTTTGTTGTTTTTAAACATGCATAATGATAGAACTTCATGCAATAAACAAAATGTAGCATTTTGGGCCTTAAAGACCTTAAATTATTGTGAACACATAATTCAAATATTTCGAACACTGATGACCCAAAGATTACTAGTAATTTACTGCTGACTTACCTCTCATGATATAAAGCTGCCCCCCTACAAAGTGTTTTATACAACAGAACAGACCATCTGTGGAACACACCATAGCACACAAGGTTGGAAAGAAGAAAAAGAGGAAGCAGGAACAGTTTAAAGATTGTGACACACACCAGAAGATCAGCTTTCATGGGAACTTTGATAAGCAGCAATTGCTTCGGCATTATGGCTTTAATCACTAGAAGGTTACTAAAAAGCTGGTGCTGTTGCCAGGAAACATTTAAATGTAATGGTGCACAATTTGTGTTTGTTACATGCTGCTGGGAGGCTTGCCCATCTGTTTTGCCAAAACAATTGTCCTAGAGTATTAGCACACTTTGGGGAAAGTACAAGGGAAAATTTCACTGAAAGGAACATTTACATTGTCACTCAGCACCTCATTCCAAGCTGGCACAAAACCCAGGAATTAAACGATTTGACATGGAAGCTTTTGTACGTACTGACGGGTTTATCAGACGCTGTGGTTTTGAAGTGGCTTCCCTGGATGACCTCAGCAGATAACTGTCCTGTGGCAGAGTTGTAAATGAGACCCAGGAGGATCTCTGGCAAGGAAGAGTCTTCAGTGGAGCGATAGGACGGCGCTCCTGCACTGCGAGACACGCTCACCAGAGAGCCGCAACCCTGGCAAGATGAAACACACAGAGAGTTTGTTAAAGCTGGAGTGTACAAATAAATTAACTTCCATTACATTCAAGCCCTTGCCAAACAAGTTCACACAATGCCGATTAAGCCCGTCACTGCCAGTTAGATCTCTCTGTATTTCACAGAATACGACTGGTGTCTGTGGCAACGTTCCCGAGCTGGCACACCAGTAGTGATGTGTTTTATGTCAACCAGCCGTGATTGGTTTCAGGGGAGCAACCCAGAGTCGTGTAGAGAGCTCCACGATCTGCCATTGCTTTAAAAAAAAAAAAAAAAAACAGTTAAATGGAGAGAATGTTTACTATTGAGAATTTTTTATTGTTTATTTTGTTTATTATGATTATAGAGTTTGTGTTAATATGCTTTGGCAACACTGAACTGTGTGCAGTCATGCAAGTACTAGGAGAAGAGAAGGGACTGAGGGCAGACACAATGTTGCATTACTTATCCTGGACAGGTTGGTATTTGTAAAATATTTCGAGTAGGCTATGTAGCTGTTACATTTACTCTGACTATATAATGGATGATTGTCTTGGAACTGAGCTCACCTGCAAGCAGACACAATAAGCGTGCATCTGCAGTTTTTTGTGTAATTTTTCCTACTGCCAGTAGAGAAGACAAAGTTCTGCACTGCAGGTTTAGGAAAGCATCAGTGGGATTTGTACAGTCTTTCTAAAGGTTTCTATGGTTTAGATTCATAACCAAAAAAGAAGATAGTTTGACCTTTATCTCAGAGCATCACAGCACCAAATTACATGAAAAACCTTTTAGCCATGTTAGCAGCATGAGTCTATCAAGTATAATATGTACTAACAAGAAGTAGAATTTTTTCAGACTGGTAGTAGCCTTCTACGCAGACCCTGGAGACAGTTAGCTTAGCTTAGCATACAGAATTAAAGCAGTTAGCCTGGGTCTGTCTAAAGAGCTAGAAATCTGCCTATTAGCTCTTCTAAGTACATAAATAACCTTTTAGCCACGTTAGTGGCATGGGTCTAGGGATGGAGGTCGGTTGGACAGTCGAACGGTCCACAACTTTCATGTAGGCAGACATAGCTTTGCTACTATTAGTTCAGATGTATGTACATTTTGTACAGTTTTTCATGGTCCACAGAGGATGAACCCTACTGATTTTGGTGATCCTCTTCTTCACAACTATCAGATGGATGGCCACGGAATTTGGACATTTATGCTTCCCTCAGGATGAATTGTTTTAACTTTGGTGATGCCCTGACTCTATATCCAGTGCCCTCACCAGGTAAAAATTTTTAATTCTTCCACTACTTTGGTTTAGGACAAAATACCTGCCAATTTACGAATAACAACCCCCTCCATCTCAGCTGTACTTTGTTTGTATTTTTGTTCAAAAATTAATTTTGGTTTGGATGCTAAACATTTAATCTCAGCATGTTAGCATGCTGACTTTAACATTTACCTCACTGTGCCTCAGCACAGCCTCACAGAGTTTCATGTAATTTGATGTACTACACAGCCTGACTAACTAGCATTACATTATAACATTTGTTTTTAATGCATTTATATATAATGTATTTAAAGTGGATCCTTTAATTGTCATCTTTCATGCAAAAATGACCAATTGTTGGTTCCTGCTTCTCAAAAGTGAGGGATTTTCTGCATTTCCTTGTTTTACATTACAGTAAATTGAATATTATGGGGGTTTGAACTGTTAGTTCATCACCTTCGGCTCTAAGGAATTAAAATGGGTATTTTTCACTATGTTATAGTTTTCTAGAGCAAACAAGGAACTGATTTATTGAGAAAATAAGATCAATCAATAATGAAAAAAGTTGAAACCCTAGACTAATTTGCAATTGAATTAAACAGGTCTACAGGTGAAATGTTCATTGTCAAACCAACGACCCAGATGCCTCAGATAAAACTATGCACAGCGCAAGATGGAAATGCCCAAAGCTGTCTCACTGTAAGTTCAGAGCCCGGTTCCAGGGTGACAGGTAGAGCCATCTTGCCCTGCAGGTTGAGCTTAGTCAGGTAGAAAACCTTCTCTCCCAGGACCTTCTCCTTTTTCATCCGCCTGATGCTGTACAGGCGGAAGCGAACAGCGTAGTCCCCTAGGGTCTCCTGTTCCACCCTGGAAAACTTGAACGTTTCCGTGAAGACAGGACACGGACCCTTCTGCACACCAGTCTTGGCCCGTTGCTTCTTGGTGGGCAGCAGGACCAGGTGGACCTGCCACGCAATGTTACCCGTCTGTTTAAGTGCAGGAATGTCTGTTGCAGCAGTGACCGTGACGGCCAAATACTGCTCGCTGGAGTCATACTCGAAGGCGACATCCAGCGTACCGTATTTGCCGAGTGGCTCTGGCTCGTAGGCTGTAGGGAGCTGAGGACCAGAGCCATCCTGAGTGAAAGAAAAAGAGAACGAGAGGAATCGTGAAGAGAGAGAGTGAGGCTATAAAAGAGGAGGGGATCTTTAGTGTTAGAGGGACTGAAAAGGTTGTTTTAACTTATTAACTTTCATCAACTTCCTCCATTTCCTAAATAGCATTAGTTCATTTACTTTAATTGAACAAGTGAATTTTTGACCACAATGCTTTGTTTGGATCAGCTTTTTGGCACTGATTGTGTGTTTAAAGATTGTAAGTTGTTATTGATGTTCTCCAAAAAACCTAGGAAGAAAAAGAAATATGTGTTTAAAATAATTTTTGCCCACATTTGATGTTCCCACACATTCAAAAGTTGTGTCTCCTGCTGCAAGAATGCAGCAATAGACAGATAAGGGAAAATGGAGAGAAAATGTAAATGGGTGTCTGAATGTGTCACACTGTGGGCATGTTTGCTCTATTTAGTTAGTTCTTAGTCAGTCTGGTTATCTTTACAGGTGCTGGTCATATAATTAGAATATCATCAAAAAGTTGATTTATTTCAGTAATTCCATTCAAAAAGTGAAACTTGTATAATTTATACATTCATTCCACACAGACTGATATATATCAAGTGTTCATTCCTTTTAATTTTGATGATTATAACTGACAACTAATGAAAACCCCAAAATCAGTATCTCAGAAAATTAGAATATTGTGAAAAGGTTCAATATTGAAGACACCTGGTGCCGCACTCTAATCAGCTAATTAACTCAAAACACCTGCAAAGGCCTTTAAATGGTCTCTCAGTCTAGTTCTGTAGGCTACACAATCATGGGGAAGACTGCTGACTTGACAGCTGTCCAAAAGACGACCATTGACACCTTGCACAAGGAGGGCAAGACACAAAAGGTCATTGCTGAAGAGGCTGGCTGTTCACAGAGCTCTGTGTCCAAGCACATTAATAGAGAGGCGAAGGGAAGGAAAAGATGTGGTAGAAAAAAGTGTACAAGCAATAGGGATAACCGCACCCTGGAGAGGATTGTGAAACAAAACCCATTAAAAATGTGGGGGAGATTCACAAAGAGTGGACTGCAGCTGGAGTCAGTGCTTCAAGAACCACCACGCACAGACGTATGCAAGACATGGGTTTCAGCTGTCGCATTCCTTGTGTCAAGCCACTCTTCAACAAGACACAGCGTCAGAAGCATCTTGCCTGGGCTAAAGACAAAAAGGACTGGACTGCTGCTGAGTGGTCCAAAATTATATAGTTCTCTGATGAAAGTAAATTTTGCATTTCCTTTGGAAATCAAGGTCCCAGAGTCTGGAGGAAGAGAGGAGAGGCACAGAATCCACGTTGCTTGAAGTCCAGTGTAAAGTTTCCACAGTCAGGGATGGTTTGGGGTGCCATGTCATCTGCTGGTGTTGGTCCACTGTGTTTTCTGAGGTCCAAGGTCAACGCAGCCATCTACCAGGAAGTTTTAGAGCACTTCATGCTTCCTGCTGCTGACCAACTTTATGGAGATGCAGATTTCATTTTCCAACAGGACTTGGCACCTGTACACAGTGCCAAAGCTACCAGTACCTGGTTTAAGGACCATGGTATCCCTGCTCTTAATTGGCCAGCAAACTCGCCTGAACTTAACCCTATAGAAAATCTATGGGGTATTGTGAAGAGGAAGATGCAATACGCCAGACCCAACAATGCAGAAGAGCTGAAGGCCACTATCAGAGCAACCTGGGCTCTCATAACACCTGAGCAGTGCCACAGACTTATCGACTCCATGCTAAGCCGCATTGCTGCAGTAATTCATGCAAAAGGAGCCCCAACTTAGTATTGAGTGCTGTACATGCTCATAATTTTCATGTTCATACTTTTCAGTTAGCCAACATTTCTAAAAAATGTTTTTTTTTTGTATTGGTCTTAAGTAATATTCAAATTTTTGGAGATACTGAATTTGGGATTTTCATTAGTTGTCGGTTTTAATCATCACAATTAAATGAAATAAACATTTGAAATATATCAGTCTGTGTGTAATGAATGAATATAATATCCAAGTTTCACTTTTTGAATGAAATTACTGAAATAATTCTAATCTCTTCTAATTATATGACCAGCACGTGTAGTCTTTTCTGTATCTGTTATTTTGACTCTGTTTTGGGTTTCAGTCCTGTCTGTTGTCTTGTGTCTAGTTTATACTATGTGTTCATGCTTGTTGGTCTGATGTTATGTGTGTCTTGTTGGGGGGGGTCTGTTTGTGTAGTTCTGGTATGATCTGTTTAGTTTCATTATTTTGATTGTTCTGCTATAGTCTGTTCTCGTTATGTTTATTATTCAGATTGTCTGAACTGTTAAGTTTTGCCCTATTATGTTTAGTTTATTTTCTGCATTCGGATTTGCTTCTGTCGGTTCCTCCAGTAATTCTTCTGCCTGCTTTTCTGCTAGTGCTTTGAGTTCCAGTTAGTGTCTTTTCTTGTGTTTTGCATCTGTTAGTATCTGTCACTTCCCCCCCTACTGTCACTCTACCTATCTGTCTGCTTGTGTCTTATTTTGATATGGCCTCTGTTTTGTGTTTTGTAACCTGTATTATGTCTGTTACCCCAGTAATCCCTCTGCCTGCCAGTCTCTCTGTTTTCCCCTGCTCTCACTGCCTGCCTATGTCTCGTTAGCCTCATGTCCCTCACCTGTGTATCTCCTCCCATCTCGTTTACCTTGTGTATATATCCTTGCTTGTTTCCCCTCAATCTTTGCCTGGTCATTGTAGCTTGTAATGCTCTGTCCTGTGATGTCCTCTGTCTGCCCATTTTTCCCCGCTAATTCTTGGATGACCAGTTGGATCATTTGTTTGTTGGGATTGTTTATTTTACTTTGAATACCCTGGACTCAGCCACTGTGTTTGTAAGTGTGCTCGCCTTTTGTTTAATTAAATCTTTTTTTAACTGCACCTTCTTTGCTCCAGTGTCCTGCGCTTGGGTCCTCCAACCCTTCTCGACCACACAATCCTGACAGAATGTCTCAAGTTAATTGAGATATATATATATATATATATATATATATATATATATATATAAGCTACACAGTGTGTCCACTTAGAATCAGATTTACACTTGTATTTGTGTGTTCAAAACAAACACCAATAGATTCCCAGATTTATTGCTGAATATCATACCAATCCTTATGAGTCAGAATTGATACCAAGATGATTTACAGTGCCAGTGGAAATTGCAACAATGCTGGTAAATTTGTTTCCCTCTTAAACAAGTACAACCACCCTGTCTCCTCATGTTAAGTTGACCTGTAACTGACATTGTAACATAAAATCACATTTTAAAGTGAACAAGTTATTTAATTACTGTAGTGGTCTAATATAAATGTCTAACTAATTGGTAATAATGCTGACTTTTTATACTATGTTTATGGTGAGCTACAGGGCAGATATAAAATACAAACTATAAATAGAATTGTTATGTGCTGCTTAAGGACACAGAAAGGGGGAACATACCTCTGGTCCCAGCACAGCTGTACTGTCACTGGGTATGTCCTCCTCACAGCCTTTGTTGAGGTAGCTCTCGGTGTCCTGGTCCACACTGGCCTCACTGGAGCAGCGCAGTGGGGACGACCCCCTCCTGACCGCCTGCTCTGAGTGGGAATAAGAGGACATGTGGGTCGCCGAGCCCTCGTCCTGGTACGGAGGAGGCTGGGGCTCACTGAGCGAGGAATCTTTCTTTATTCTCTGGATGCTGTTGGCTGCTTATATGACAGTGACAGAGAGGGACACAGAAGGAGTAACGTGATATGATTGGTGTGTTACTGGAGACATACTGTGCCCTGAAGGGATGCTTATTATGTATGCAATAGGCAGTCTACCACAGAGTCAAGTTAGAGGCCATCCTTTTAAACTTTTCCAGTCTTTATGCGAAGCTAAGCTAACCGTCTGCTGGCTATAGCTTCATATTTAATTCATATTTAGTTGTTAGACGTGAGAGAGCTAACAATCCTCTCTGCAAGAAATTGAATGAAGGCAATGTCAACAAGATTCTAACAAACAATGGTACTTTGTACACAGTAGTTAGAAGTTATTATTTTTATTAAATTCATGTTAATTAAGTATTCTTTAATGTTGCATGTATAACTCTACATAACTCCACAATGCCACATATTATGTATTTATATTTAAAATAATTTATCATATTGAAATTTATTAAATCTTTAATATTCCTTGTTGGTATATTAATATTATTTTATCAATATTACAATATATATATATAAAATAAAATGATTGTGAGTATAACACATGAGCATCCTCTCACCCCGTTCACTGGAGGCTTCGCTGCTGTAGCCTCCCTGCTCAGTGGACTGTTTGTGTTTGTTGCCCCACACAGAAGTTGTGTTCTGCTGGGCCACAGCCTCTGGGCCTTTGTCCTCCTCGCTGTCCGATAAAACTCCCTCTGGAGAGAACACACGGAGACTCTAGTTTAAACGTTACATTTATCTCACCAAGCGTAATGTGGACAAGGCACTCTGGAAAGGTTAATTTCAGGGTGTATGAACGTCAGGTTGTGATTTCAAATAGTTGGCAGAGTTTAAAAACAAGAGAAGAGGAGACCCACATGGTGAAATAAAAGCAGCACACCATCTAACCTTGGTTGCCTTTCTTTTTTTTCTTCTTGCTTTTCTTCCCTTTCTCCTTCTTTTCCTCCAAGTCCGAGGCTTCCTCCAATTTCTTTGAATCCCCCTTCACTCCTTTCCCCTTCTTCTTTTCTGACTTCATCTTTTTTGCTTTTGAAGAAGCTTTAGAAAGCTCAGCCTCTTCCTCATCATCTCCCTCCCTCTCAAGGTCCTCCATCTCTTTCTCTTCTTCTCCCTCGTCTTTTGGCTTTTTCTGTTTTGATAGTCTGCTTTCAGTCTCAGGACCAGGCGATTGAGGAGGTTCATCACAGTTGCCGCCTCTTTGCTGAGCACCGGATTTGCCTCCACTCTCACTCGCCTGTCTGTCTTGTCCACCTGTGTTTTCTGTTTTCTCTGAAGCATCAGCTCCCTCCTCTTGCTCTCCATCTTGGGATTCCTCTTTGTTTTTCTGTGACTTGCCTTCTTTCTCCAGCTGCTTCGCTCTCTTTTCTTTTCTCCTCTGTTCTCTCTTCTCCTGCAGCTCCTTCTCCTCTTTCTTCCTCCTCTCTTCCTCTGCTAACTCGGCTTCTGTCTTTTTAACTCGCCAGCATCCGTCCCTCCATTCCCACTCCAGCTGGTTCTGAGTGTGCTCTGCCTCTGTAGTGAAACCTGCCTGGTTGGTCTTTGAGGCTGTGTTGCCTGTTTCTGAGTCTCTATTCATTTGCCACATGCTCTTACTGCTGGCCTTGCCCTCCTGTGATGCGGAAGTCTGACCCGACTCCTGGCCACTGGCGTTTCCCCCATCTTCCTCGTCCTGCACCTTGTTGATGATAGTGGTGACCTGTTCAGTCAGTTGGTCGCTGACAGCATAAGTGGCATCGCTGACAGCGCTGGCCAGGTCGTCCACACGGCTGGTGACCGAGTCCAAGATGGAGGAAATGTTGACAGATGGCAGGTTCTGCTGGAAGCTCTTGAAGAAGGCCATCTCTCAGCCAGGATCCCGTCACCACGCTGACCAGCAGATTAGCTCATCAGAGGCACTGACATGGACATGTGGTTGTTAGCAGGGTGTGCTGCCAGCATCACAGTTTGTGCTGAGACCAACACGTACACACAGCGCAATATGGTGATAGTAAAGATTATAACTCATGTTTTGCAACAAGAGCTCTATAACAGTGTTTTTGTACTCCACTATTTGCACTCTAAAGTCTCTTTTTAGAAAACTATGGCCTCAGTTTTGTCACAGGTTCAGCCTTCACTTAACTCTGTTTTTACACATTTCATTCTCATCCTCCAGGTTTCCCCCCAGTCCCAACACTGTTCTCATTTCAGACCCTGGGTGCTTTCTATTCTGTTAATTATACTTTCTCTTGTTTTAGTCAGAATGTTTATTGATTGGTCGGCTGATCTGATGTGACAGTAGATGGGGTGGCTAGCCTGTTGTTAAGCTAAAAGCTTAAAATTTCAATAATATAGCAATTTGCACTGTAGTGCAAACTGCAGTGGAAACGCCTTTGACATTATTCATGTTTATTCATCTAATAAAACATTTTACATGTGCAGAATCTGAATTACGAATAATGAATCATGAAAACATGATTACGCATGTTCGCTAGACAGTCCTATACAGCTGCACAGTTGAGCTAACAAATATGTACTCTATATATATATATATATATATATACACACATACATTGTAGCATGACATCAGATCCCACTCTGAAACCATGTATAGAATAAATGTATGCAAAGTTATGCTAAAAGAGGCTGTGTAAAACCCTACTCCCTTATGTCTATATCCTTTGTAAGTGTCTATTTTATATTATCATTCATTGTGGTAACCAAAGTTCGTATCTCCCCTACACACCTGGCGATGATTGCTTATTCTCTATGAAAAAAGGCGGGTTACAACCTCTCATGGTGCTCTGATGAAGGCTTGTTTACCAAAACGTGCCAGGATAAGAAAGAAAAAGGTAAACTGAGGCCATATTATGAGATTTCTAACACTATCCCATTTTATGAGCTGTTGTCCTTTTAGCAGAGCACCCATTTCCCTCAGAGGAAGTACACATTTTGCACTGAATATGCACGTTAAAATCAGCCTTAATGCACTGCAACACTGAAGATTTAAAATGAAAACATGGATCATAAAGACCTTAATTTGATGTCATTAGATGTGGATTGTTGCAGAGGGGCACTAAAAGGTTTGTTTAGATATATCCAGTATATATCTCCTGCAGCTGTCTTTTTCTTGTATTTACTTTGGTTACATATGGGAGAGGTGTCTGAGGATGAAAACCAACAGGGTGATCTTCAAGGTCTTAATATAAAACCAGAACAAATCCAGTAATCATCTGAATATTTGTGTTTAAATGCAGCCACTGTGGTAAATCTAGAAGTGTGCTGAGTACCTGGCTGGGTGTTCTTATAGCCACCGAGATGTGACAGTTTGTCAGGACTCTCCACTGACAGCTTGTTGCTGAGATAAAGAAAAAACAGAGCCATCAATGCCATGAAGGCTCCAATAGAAGACAGGACACCCAGAAGCTCAGGGGAGACTGAGGAGAAGAAGAACAGACATACAGAGGGAGGGAAGCAGGGAGACAGGGGAGAAAAAGGAAAGACAGACAGAAAAAGAGAAACAAAAATTAGACATGGACAAACAGGTAATATTGATTATGGAGTTATATCACAGTTACATTTTCAAACCAAAGTTCCGATGGCTATTACTTTAATAAAAAGAAATACAGATGGCTGTAAGCTTTGAACAAAATACTTTTAAGGCTGTTAACAGCCCCACTTTGATACTCAAAATAATTCTTATTGATGAGATTCATCTTATTTTTGAATCAGACTCCTGAAATGTTGCCTTGCCAGGGGAGCATTAGCTATTGTGCTTGCTTTAAACAGTCTGCGGTTTTCCACTTCAAAGGCATACCAGATACAATCTACAGCACTGTATGTAGGCCAACCATACTTCATGTAACCATGCAGCCCTGTGCTGCTGATGTGCTATTTTTATGCAAGCCTCAAAGGGACTGTATCTAACTGAAATGTAGGCTCAGTAAACCAGCACTGGGTCTGCACTTAATAGGCTACGACACAGACACACTGCAGTGTAATAACTGAAGAAAAGGGGAAGTTGGTGGACAATGAAGCATGAATGGTATTTCCAAAGACCAAATGCCTCAGTGGAAAGGGCAGCTTGTAAAATGAAGCACACTGTAAGCGAGGCTCTGTGATATGAGGTGTCTGAATTTCAAGTTGAAGTGCTTGAGGTGCATAATACAGTTTTTGGATCGCACAATTATATGGACATAGTCGACAGTGACTCCCTTAGTGTTTTACTAGAGACACCAGTCTTCAATGCTTTGCACACCCAAACAGGTGATTTCAATTGACCGTTCACGAAACCTCTCCCCTGAACAGCTCAAGCTGTTGAGGTTGTGACTATGGGGCGGTACAGTAATACGCTTTTCATTTTTTTTGCCTAAACACAAGAACAAAACTGTAAACAATGGATTAAACTATGTACTACAGCAAACATAAGTCCTCATCGCAAAAAGCAAAGTGCAACTTATACACATACATAAATATACAAACAATAAAGCAAAAATATAAACTATGTGTGTCATCCAACAAATGTAAGTCCAGTGAGCTCCTTTAAGGTCTTTCGGCCTCCACCAACTTCTAAGTGAAGTATCTGATTCCTCAGCTGCTAACTTTGTCTGTCTGCTGTCTGTGCTGGGTAGGTAGTGTACAGAGGTTTGTCTTTTTGCTGCAATCTGTTTGCTGTGTCTGGAATTGCCACAGATGGCCCTGAAACCAAAAAAATTAGTTGAAAGATGCTAAAACGCTTCGAAGAGCTGAGGCACAGTGAAACTGGCTAATACTTCTCTGTGGGTTCATCACTACCAGCGACATTACATTACTCATTACTCACTTGATTCATTGTTACTATAAAAACAATGATTAGTGCAGCTTTAGGTCCCTTCTGGAATGTGATTCCAAATTATCCTTAGTGGCATTTTGTGTTATCTGTTTCATGTAACACTCTTGATTTTTCATTAAAATGTGGTATTCCTGGTTTATTAATTAAACAAATACACCTGAATTGATTAGTCAGTTAATTAGTTGATTGACAGAAAACGAATCATCAACAAACTAATCGATTAATCGTTTTAGTCACTTTAAGCTAAAACCAAACATTCCCAGCCTCTCTGTGAGGCTTTGCTGTTTTTCTTCGTGATAGTACAAAAATAGTAACAATGGGTTTTAGACTGTTAGTCAGATGAAACAAGCAATTTGAAGACATCACCTTGTTTTTAGGAAAATCATTTTGCATCATTTTATGACTTTCATAGACCAAACTGTTAAATAATCCATTGTGAAAATATTCAGCAAGACTCATCAATATTCAAAATATGTCTTAGCTGTAGCCCACAAAAAAAATGGTGCACAGCCCAAACGTTGTAGCATGTGGTTTTATAGCAGGTTCTAACTTTGGAAACAACCATCACCAGTCACTGCTTCAATCAGTCAACAGTGTGAAAACTGGTAATCTCCCTGAGAGCGCGAACAAGACAGGAAGAGAGACAAATTGAGGCATAGTTTCTCAAACCTCCAAACTACATCCTGAACTTATGGACAGATTTGTTTCACCATGGCAACAGGCAGAGACCAATGCAGCCTGACAACTAGCGCCGCTGCCTGCTGCAGACTGCCAGAATGATGAATGCTAAATTCCCAAGAATGGCAAGAGAAGTAGGAGAGAGATAAGACAGTGATGTGGCTGCAGAGACTTACCTTCTCTATCCTCTTTAATGCCAGCTGTTCCCATAAAGTAATATCAGAACTGCTGTTGCTAAACATAGTAAATGATCCAAGAAGTGGAGAAAAACAGTTGTCCTGCTCTGAAGTAATCCGACATGTAATAAATCCCTAACGCTTAGTCTAGTCGAGCACTTGCCAGGCTCACGTATCAACTCTCACTGCTGACAGTTGTGTTGATTGAACCAGAATGACCTCTGCAGCCATGGGCATGGCAGCCGCCTGTGGAAATGAACAGCTTATGGCCCTGTGCCCCCGCAGTGTGACGATGCTTCATACATGGCCCCGCTGTGTAAATGTCAATGACAGCTGAATAATTTAGACACCTGAGATAACCCGATCCGCCCGTCAATGTACACTGGAAAGTGGGGCGGTAGCAAGTCGGTTCTTGCAACAGCTTCAACACCCATCATTCTGAGTAACATCTGACAGAGCAGAATAAAGTGGATTTTTCCCCTCTTCTCAGCCACCTCCCTTTCTCTTTGTCTGACATTTTGACTCCCCTTATTCACCACATCCATCCTCTCTGAGCATGTGCATGTACAATTTCTGTCTGCACATAAAAAACAAGAAAATAAAACCAAACAAACCTGCTGTTTTTGTTTTGTTTTTTTACAGCATGTGAACTGAGGCCGAACTCAGGACTCTGAACTGAGCCTCAGGATTCAATCTGCTTTTCTTTCTAGATAATGAACCTGACTAACAAACATGAGAACGCAGCCACTGAAGCATTCAATGTGAAAATTAATAATAACCTCAGAGAAACCTGAACTCATCTAGATGGGTTAAGGTTTTCAAATAAAAACAAGGGAAACAAATTATTTTGTCATGTTTCTGCATCTTTGCGACACAGGCAGAAACAAATGCATGTCACATTTCCTCAGTGGGAACATTAACCTTCATTAATTTATTCATGTAATAACTTTTTGAGCTTTCAGTGTAGTGCACACTGAACGTGGCAGTAGTTTTTAGGGCATGCTTGTTTAAAAAGTAGGTAGGCAATCTGGAAATGTTGCTTACACATGGACCTCTGATACGAAACAAAACCTCCACACTGAATAAATCATGAACACACAGCTGCCTTCTTTTGCTGAAGTGAGCTAAAACTCGATATGCCATGCATAATTTACACACAGATATTAAGCTTTCTAAGGTCCATATAGAGACACTTTCTGTACACCAAACTTCACAGGAATATGGCCTTACCTCGTCTGGCACAGATGAGCTCATGAACACCACAGTTCCTTCCCCCTCCTGGTTAGAGAAAGAGATAAGAAGTTGGGAGTCAGAGGTTAAGACATGATTCTGTGTTCTATAGAAACATATGTTCATGCCTCAGGTTAGGAAGGCTATAGAGCTGATTTACTGGAACCGACTGAGAAAACTCTCCCGCAAATGTTTAATTCTGAACTTCAAGTTAACATAATTGTGCCATAAGAAGGAAAACAGTTAGTGTTATGGACAGGACAATTTCTTGGTTTTAGATGTGTTCGTAGGTAGCTTTGTTTTTCCTTTGGACAGAGCCAGACTAGCTGTTTCCTACTATATCCATTCTTTATGTTAAGCTAAGCTAACCATCTCCTGGTTTCACTTTCATACAGTATTCAACGGACAGATATGAGAAAGGTATCAATTTTCTCATCCAACTCTCTGCCAGAAAGTGAATTTTTGAGCTTTTACATTAAAATACTGTGTATATTCAGGGGAAAGTACTCAAAATAACTCAAAATAATTAAAAAGCACACTGTAAGCCATTTGTAACCATCGCTAAAGCAGCAATAACTCCAGCTGAATGGAATAAATTTAAATATTTCTCACTAAATGGGTCAAAACTGAGCTAAAGATCATTCATGCAATTCATTATTCATATTAAACTGCAGCAAATATTACTTCAATGCACCTTTCATAAGATTTAAATAATTAAATTTAATAATAAATACTGATAAGTTGAAAGCAAGACCCCCCCAAAATAAACAGTAACAGTACATTTGGACCAGACCAAAAGTAAACCCTCAATTTTTTTTATTATTTTGATATTATTTATTAACTCTTCTCTTAAAACTGTATTTCCTAACTTGAAGGCCTAAAAGCTCTCACCTAATTATCACCAATAATATGGTCATTTGGATTGTCTAGTGTTACTATACTATTCACTGTTCACAGTGGGACATTTTTACTTCGGGTTGTTGTTACAATACCTGGTTGTGATTACATTTCAGTTCCTTTAATCCCCCTGAGGTTTAATTTAATGAGGGATACTGACACTCGTATCTCCCTCACACACATTCACACACTTGCAGGCTTATGCAAATACACACATAACACACATTATCTCTCATGGCTCTACACATTGCTCAGCGCTTTGCTTACATAGCCAAGCAGATTTTCGAAACAGTATTTTACTCCCCTGAACGACCACTCATAAAATCTGAACAAAAAATGTATTGGACTTATTGTATCACTTCCCTCACATCAAGGTTTGGACGCTGAAAATGGTCTGAGGTGACGACTCGATGCCAGCGCTGTGAGGCAGACTTGTCTTCCGTCACACAGCAGAAAGACCCTCTCCGGACTCTCCTTTTCTATTCTTGCAGAAACAAAAAACTTGCCAAAATGTAGCAATCAGCAAAACACTGGTCACTGCTTTCCTTAAAATCACAGGTTGTCTCTTACAGTAACAGGAGAAGAAAATATTTTGAGTGTCTTCTTCTCTTACAGCAGTGGATTACCCCAAAGAGGGAAAAGATATCCAGATATTTTTTATTTTTTGGGGGACAAACTGTAAGAAGCTTGGAGACCCACTAGCATTTGAGAGTAGAGGACCGAAAACGGACAAAGACATTGTTGCAGTTTCAAGTTTTCTGTTTTACTTTCTAACCATCACTATGCTGATGATTTAACAATGGTTTTAAAAGTAACACAGCAGCTGCAGATTAATGTATTTTTTGTAGTAACTCTACTCTTATATGTTTCAAATATCAGTGATAGCTGCAGATCACTGCGCTACTTGTTTGCGTTGATGGTTCTGAAATAAAGTTTTGAAGTTTGAAGCTGGAGTGACTCTGATCATATAAGAAGCCATCAAACAAATTAAATTGTTTTTGATGAAAATCTACTCTGATTCTTCCAGAAGGATTTCTGACACTTGTACTTACTTAATGATCAGCTTGAAAAAACAAATCAAATTTAGTCCAGCTATGAAGTGCAACATCATTATGGCAGTCCCTTCTGACAACTGATAGGTTGGATTCATACTTAAAGACATATTTTAAAACACATAATACTCTCATTTGAATATTCTGAAAGATATTTTGTCTGATGTTGTATTTCGACCAAAAAGTAAACTACTAGACCTAATAACATTCTTATAATTAGGCTACAGGTACTCCTCCACCACTGACAAATCCCTAAATATCTATAAATCTATAACTATCAAATAATTAAAAAATTTTATGTTTAACTACTAGACACACTGTATCTCCAACATCACTGTATAATCAATTCTCCAATGTGCCCTGGGGGTGTAAGTTGAATATTGGATCACGATTGGCTTCCAGACTAGTTGCAATGGCACAAAATCATGCTTTGTTAAACTCTTGATTTAAGGTGAGCACAAAGAAACTTTACCCCTTCAGTAAATTAATGTGAAAGCAAACCCTCTGGTGTCAAGCTCTGCACATACATCATCCTGTATAGTGAAGGTCAAACATGTAAGGGAGATAACAATATGCAAAACATGTATTTGATTTTAAGATATCTACAAAGCCTGTACAACTAGACAACTTTCTTATTACATTTTGACTAGTCTATATTCAGTAGCCTATATTCTGACTTGTATGGATGAACCATCCATCCATAGTCAACCAGACAATCCCAGCTTACATCGGGCGAAAGGCAGGGTACACCCTGGACATGTCACCAGTCCATCGCAGGGCCACACATAGACAAACAACCACTCACACCTAAGGACAATTTTAGAGACACCAATTAACCTAGCCTGCATGTCTTTGGATGGTGGGAGGAAGCCTGGGAGAGAACCCACGCAGACACGGGGAGAACATGCAAACTCCACATAGAAAGACCTCGAACGACCAAGGTTCAAACCCATGACCTTCTTGCTGTGAGGCGACAGTGCTACCCACTGCACCGCCATGCCGGCCTGTATGGATGAACCATTTATTCTAATTTAAGATAGCCTATATCTGCAAATAAATGTTGAGTAGCCTCTAAAATGTAAATTATAGATATCCTATATTCATGTCCATGCCCTGTTACTACTGGTGCCCATGGTGAGTCACTGCTGATATGTCTTTATGAAACCGCACCCCCCTCTCTCAGGTGTCACGGTGTATCAACAAACACTGCTGCACGCTTGGCTGCACGTGACACAATATGAGCTGTGCCCACAATACAACGGGACAACGGGACAGCGGGCAAGGCACGCGCCCGCTCTTCACTGACTGTATCCTTTAGTCACTGCTCGGCGACGTGTTCCGGTCTCTTTCACTAAAACCTTGAAGAGATACTTATCCAGTGTAATGGCGTCATCATGTCGGCTTTTAAAGGCTACTGGTTATACACATTAGCCTACCCATGGCGTTTAGGGGGCGTATCAACAGCACGTGCATCCACAAAAATAACCGTCTAGCAACAGCAGAGTCGTTTTTAAATTCTAAACCTTCCTTTCTGATCGATATTACACCAAAATTCATCCGCCAAGTGCTGGTTCTTTAACAGTAGCAAAAGAAAGTAGGCTACTTGGCATGTGATGCTAAGCAACAGCCTGTTGTGATAAAATAAATCGACACACTGCCAGGAGCGTCTGTCCAATTAAAGATTTCACAAACGGTAAGTCAAAGCCCCAGGTCCACTTTAAGCATCACTTCACGTGGCTGAGGGAGCACGCGCGCATCCCGTGAAGGGATCACAACATCCCTGCATCAGTGCGGGTGTCCGTCCGCACTTCAGCATCAGCCCCGTGCTGCAAGCTGTCCCAGCTCCGGAGCACTGCGGTACCCACGTCTTGTGATAAAATAATAACAAAGAAACTAGGGATTTTAAAAATAACAGACTCGGTGAAGGTTCAATTTGATTTTATAAACAGCGTTCTCGTTCTGTCTCGAGCAAAGTTTCACACGAGTCCCGCAGTACTGAGACCGAGTAGACTTACCGTCAATCGCCATGATGCTCCGTCCCGGACTGTGTGTGTGTGTGTGTGTGTGTGTGGAGGGGGGGTGATGGAGGCATTCATGTGCCAGTGGACTGTGTGTGTGTTTGTGTGTGTGACAGAGGTTGTGTAAGCTTTGTTCTTTCAATCAAAGGAGAAATATAAGATATCAATGTTAAAACACACGATATTTAAGATAAGATGAATCTTTATTGATTCACCGAGGAGGAATACAACTAGCTGCACATATACAGAAATAAATACAGATAAATAACTTGGAGAAAGTAAAAGGTATTTAACCTGAAATATGAAAAGAGGTAAGAAACAGAAATTGTTGAGAGCAATTAAAGACAAACTGAAAAGACAAAAGGGACAGTGGTGTGATTAGTAGCAGCAAACATTTAATTAAATAGCTATCACAAGTGCACAATGGAGCATGGCAACATGGCCAGATGACCTGAAGATACTCAACAAAATTATAAAGGCAACATTTTTGTTTTTGCCTCCATTCATCATGAGCTGAACTCAAAGATCTCGAGTGGCCTTTGTTGCGTTTATAATTTTGCTCAGTGTAAAACACATCTATATTCATCATGAATCATACATTATTAATTTATAGTTCTTATTTAAATGTCATACCAAATATTTGATCCATACTACATGGGATTACAAGACAATGCTTTATGTCAAAAATCAATCACAGGAAATCATTAGGTTACATATAATGTATATAAAACTAAAAAACAAACATCCATCATAACATTTTACATACATCTAAATAATTTCAGGTAAAGGGTTTATGTAAGAAATTTGAATTAAACTAGGCACTGAATAGAAGAAAAAAAGAAAAGAAATCCTACAAGACTAAAGTTTATCCTGATGAAGGGCTCTTTTACCCTCATCTTGCAAGCTTCCTCATAGTAACTGCTAACTACTATTTCCAACGTGAATAGCAAGATTTATAAATTACTGTTAAGTTTAGTAATTTTCTTATTTGAAGAGAAAGAAATAGACAAATAACTAAGTAACAGCAATAGGGCAGCTCTGCAGTTACAGTGCAATTAAAATATATATATATATATATTATTGATTTAAAATAGCAAGAGATATGTTTCAACTACTTCGCTGCAGAGATTTGCTCCCATTCAGCCACAGGAGCATCGTTTGTCACTGAGGTTGGGCGATAAGTCTAAAATTGTTGGAGTTCAAGTTGTTCCACACCAAACTGGAAAAACAAATTCTTTATGGCTCTCATCTTACTTATCTTATCATGTTGAAACAGGACTTTACCCAAATTGTTGCCACATAGTTGGCTGCACTCTATTGTCAAAAATACGACTGTATGCCAGGTATCCACATTCTTATGGCCACACTCACTCTCTCTAACCCAACAAAGTGCAAGCAAGTGATGCTCAGACGTGTTTGCGTCACAGCTGGATGACGCGCCCACCAGGCTTTCTGTTAGTACGCTTCCGGTGTTGCAGCAAATTCTGTGACCCCTCAGATTCTGAGACTAAAACCAAACCAGGATCTTTTTTCCCTAAACCTAACCGAGTAGTTTTGGTGCATAACCCTAACTAATTAGTTTTAGCGCCTAAACCAAACCAAACTGCGACCATTTCACACCGTTTACCACGTGGTTAAGAAACGCCCTGAGAGCTTAACTTCCTATTTGGGTCACAGAATCTGTCGAGTCGAATATTTTGGTGTAACACCAGTTAGTTTGCTTCTGGCTGCTGCTGCCTTATCTTTCTAAGGGATTTGTCAACTGTATAGGACAGGCGAAAGTTTATAAAAATGAGTGAAATGAAGCCGAACGATTCAGCTGCAACTGAAGACAGCAGAGAGGAAAAAGACTGGGCGGCGGCCAAAGCTGTTTTTGACAACCTTAAAACAAACAAACCGAGACCCGTAAGTTATTTAACTTAGCTGAAATTGTTCATCACCATAAGCTTGTGTGTTAGCTGCACATGCTTTCTTGCACAGTATTTGTAGTGATAAACAACCCCAGTATTGCGTGCACATAATGTTGTTTCCCCCCACCTTTCCATCCACTGACAGCCCAAACCACAGTATGCTGTCACTATCGCCGTCTCCTCTCGCACCCTCTTCGACATGGTGGCAGAGAGGAAGATCTTTGTTGAAAAGGGAGTAGAGAGCTACGTATCTTATCAGGTTGAACATGAAAGCGAGCCTCTGAAACCAGGAGCTGCTTTCCCCTTCGTCAAGGTAGGCATGAGCCTTCTGCACGTCTTTGCAGGGTGTGGTCCCCCGAAAGGTTTTATTCAGCTGAAAGGCACGTTGTCCACGCCAGGAAAAAACTTGGTTTACAAAAACGTACAGTGATAATGGACCGCATGACTCCTAGTTTCAAGTCAACAGTCTATTTTCTGTGCTGAGCAATGTTATATCTCAGGCCACATCTCAGTAAGTCATGCAGACCTAAAGGCAGGTATTTGGCTTTTGGCACTGTCCACTCTAATCATAAAGCTGTTCTTCTTTTAGTAGACACAATAGGATGATGATTATTTTTAATGTTTCTTAACTGTCTATCAGCACACTGTTCATTCATTCTTCAAATGTTAGCTATCAGGAAGTCATGTTGTCCACCTCTGATATAATGTGAGTTCCTCACTGACTTATAACTTCCTCTAACTAACTAACTAATCCAGACCCCGCTGACAGATATGTACAGTGCCAGGCCAAAATAAGTGAAATCCCTATCTAAGGTCAGATGTTAAAGCTCAAGTTCAAAACGGCTTTACTGCTTGGACTTGGTTGAAGATACTGGAAGACGTTTCGTCCCTCATCCAAAGGACTTCTTCAGTTCTGACTGACTGGCAGGGAAACTCAGCTATTTAACCTCAGTGGGGTCGTTGGCCCGGGTCATCGATACCGCTGGTTCGTCCACAGCAACAAGGAACACTAACGAACCAGTGCCAGTCAGTCAGAACTGAAGAAGTCCTTTGGATGAGGGACGAAACGTCTTCCAGTATCTTCAACCAAGTCCAGTTGCCCTTGATTTTAACCTTCGTTGGGTTACTGTAAAGTGGTCTTGTAATCCTTTGGCTGCTATGCAACTGATCAATGTTGAGGGATACAGACCTGCTACCACAGACCTGGAAAAAGACACTGCAGGTTTTACGGCATTGTAAACCTGCCTGGGTGTCGGGTGTAAAGTGCTGAATGACTCACTGGTGCATGTTAAATATTTCCATTGCCCCATCGCTCCTTTTCTCCTCGACAAGCAGTTTCTTAACAGCAGAAATGTCAAGATTTTATCTTTGTGAAGCCCACAAAGAAAAGTGTTTGCTTAATTCGGTATTAGAGGTTTTGAAAATATTAAGTCTGTTCTTAAATGCATATGTGCATTTTCAAAATTTTGTTTTGTCACCTCATGTTGAATGCTCTGACAAAATATCCTGATTTCTGATGTCTTGACACAGGCGCTGATGACTGTCAATTCTCGACTGAGGATGCTGTACCCAGACAGCGAGGAGCTTTTTGACATCGTCTTAATGACCAACAACCATGCCCAAGTTGGGGTGCGCCTCATAAACAGCATTAATCACTACGGTACGGTGCGTCCCAAACCAAAACACTGTTGAGTGTTTAGCACGGTGGCACAATCAAGAACAGAGCTCAGTCTTGTAATTTCACACTAGAAATAAAGAAGAGCTGTGATAGTGTAATTAGAATGGGATTTCTATATTCACACATCTCCAACTTGCTTTTATACTTTCAGATTTGACCATAGAGAGATTCTGTATGACAGGAGGGAAAAGTCCTATAGGCTACCTAAAGGCCTACATGACAAACCTTTACCTCTCCAAGGACTCGAAGAAAGTCACAGAGGCCATCGAGGAAGGTAAGTCGGATTTTTTTGAAAAGTTCTTTGTATAAGAAACACATCAGTTACTTTCCGCATCCCCAAGGCATATTTGACTGATATTTACACACTGTGCTGCGAGAAGGAGCTGACTGACTGTCATCCCAGCACACGCAACAAACACATATGAAGAGCTGATGATAAAACAGGAAGGTCAAGATGCCTGGTATCAAATTTCAGAATGGATAAAACATAGTGGTGGATGCACACTGTCCATCAGAGCATATTTTTAACCAACCCTCCTCTCCCGTTTCTTCAGGCATTGCTGCAGCCACAATGTTTATGCCGCAAACGGACACTCAGCTGAGCGACACTCAGCTGAGAGTGGCGTTTGATGGCGACGCCGTCCTCTTCTCAGACGAGTCAGAGGTCATTGTGAAGCAACACGGCCTGGACACTTTCTTTAAGCACGAGAAGGAGTTTGAGAACAAACCTCTCGCTCAGGTTGGTTGTTTCTATGGATGTATGTGTTTTATATTCTTTATTTTGTGTTATCTATATCATTGATCCAAAAGCAATTGCAATATTTCAGTCATTTTTCAGTTGGTTGAAAGTGCTCCACCAAATGTGGAGATCAATCAGGTGAAAAGAAACAATTAACCCAGATGAGTTAAAGATTTGATTAGGAGACAGATTTCTGCTGGTTCAGTCAATTTGATCTGCTTTGACTTTTTAAATTAACTTTATTCTTTGGCTCTTTTAGGGTCCATTAAAGTGTTTCCTGGAGGCTCTGGGTAAGCTCCAGAGAAAATTCTACGCCAAGAACGAGCGATTGAACTGTCCTATCCGAACCTTCCTGGTCACGGCCCGCAGTGCAGCCAGCTCCGGGGCTCGCGTCCTGAAGACTCTCCGCAGCTGGGGCCTGGAGATCGACGAGGCTCTCTTCTTAGCTGGGGCTCCCAAAGGGCCCCTGCTGCAGAAAATAAAACCGCACATCTTCTTTGACGACCAGATGTTCCACATCGAGGGGGCCAACGAAATGGGAACCATATCTGCACACGTCCCCTATGGGATCGGACAGAAGTACGACAAGGGGAAACTCATTGAGCAGCCGGCAAAAAAGTAATAACCTAAAAATGGTTGAAATATTAAATAAGCACTATTTTGTCAGAGATTTGCTTCAAATAAATATAATAATAATACTGGATTCAGGAAAAATGTATCTATCAAAAAATAACAGCAATCTTTTTAGTGGATTAAAGTAATTAAATGGTAATGCAGTCTAAAAAGATTCCTAGTTTTTGGGGTTTTATAAAATACTGTCTACTATTTTCTTTAGCATGGGGTATTATTGATGAGGAAGGGGATGTATTTTCAAAGCAAGAGTTACAGTAGGTGCCTTACACTATTTAACTATTTAAAATAGAAACACCAGATTCATAACCTATCGGTGCCTTTTAACCATTCGAAGTGTTTACCTGTTTACCTTTCAGTGTAAACTCATTTACATAGGAGTTTATCTAATTTTCTTTTCACTTTTATACAATAAACTTGCGTTTATCTTATCGTGGTTTTTGGCTATTGGTCCTTGGCATTCTGTATAACCAGGGTGGGAGAATGCCTTCCTTTGTTATTGTCTTTGCTGTTGACGCACACAAACTATGAAAAACTCACTGCTTTATATTTTTCCCCAAAACCTTTGTACTCATGTTCTGTGAGTTTAAGCTTTTACATTATATCTGGAGATCAGGCAGCCCACTGTAACTACACTTTTCTATCATGTTATCATGTTTTTATATAGGACTCACTATATATTCTGTATATGTTTGCAGATTGCTCTTGATGTATTTCATATTGCAAACATATGTAAATGTATCCTCTTCAGGCAGGTACAGTTAATGTGCTAACTGTACACTCATGCGTTTGTAAATGTTCATATCATGTCTGGTAATGTTCCTCAGTGCCAGATCAAGACATATTTTGCATTGATTGTACTCCTGTTGTGGTAGCAATAAAATTATTTTTGCACCTTTTCACTTTACTCTGATTAGTATCTAACCTGTGTCTTTAACCCTTTAAGCTTTGGTACTGAGTGTATTGAGTACAGAGGGAGTAGTTGGATGAAGAGTGAAAGAACTCCAGTGGTGGAAATACTCAAGTATCATGGGTCATTCATGCTACTTTTCACTTCTACTCCACTGCATTTGACGGGTAAAACTAAAACAATCTCCCTATCTACATTCACGTTACACTAAAGAACAATATTATGATGAGCTTATAAACATGTTAGTCATGTTAATAACAATTTCCTCCCAAACTCGTGGCCTAATTATTAAAAATTTTTGTCACAGACCTTTGTTTTTTTCTATCTGGTCTATCCCGTTAATCATATCACAACCCCCAGATTTTAGCTTTTGGCCTTTTGAAGCGACCAGACCTCTAGCTTTAGAATAACTAGATTAAATTACCAAACTCAAAATCATTAAAAGGTACATCTATTGTAAAATGCCACATGGAAATTGATGCATCACTATTATAATCTAATAATTTCATGTAATAATATCAGTCACAGGGAGCATTTTTCGTAGACAGTTAATTTTACTTTTTATACATTTTGCTGGTGGTAGTTATGTACTTTTAATAAAGTTGAATACTTGTGTAAGATGTCTGTGAAGATTCTCAGTCAGCCAGGTCTTAGTAACCTTTTATCAGATGCCCTTGATTTTAACCCACCTACTACTTTTAATTAAGTCGTATTTTGTATGAGGGATTTTTATTTGAAGCATTTCTACATAAGAAAATTATTTGAGCATTTTTTCCACCACTTGTCTTTGTACGTCTCAGCAGTAGATGGTGCTGTTAAGCTGTAATTGTCCACCTTGATATTTAACACTGATGCAGCCTCGCGTTTGGCAAGGAGCCTCTTCCTTGTGAAAGTAAAGTAGTTGTGGTCAACCTTCAGCCCTGTATATTTGGGCAGATCTTTCCTGTCATTAAACTCAGTGTCTCAGTGTCTGTCCAACGTCAGCTGATGGAGATCCACTCTCAGTTAACATGTACATGATGAGTGAAGCCACAAGAGGGAGTTCCCGTTTAACTAGACTGGGATTTTACCATGGATGTAGCTATTATTAGAATTTACAGAGAGGAGGAACAACCAAAGAAACCCCTACCTTTATATACCTTTTCTAAAGTATATAGTATACAGAAGAATTTTAAGGGGGAAGGCAAGTCACCAGAAAACATAATATAGACTTAAAAGTGGAATTGAAATAAATAATACAAAAAGCTCAATACAATAAGAAACCCCCCAAAATACATTTTTTATCTTACAATGCTTTGAGGTATATTTCATATTTTTTATTGTTATAATTTTTTTTGTAACTGAGCTCCTAGTCATACCATTTTTTCATATACCTGGTAATATCCCTGCTAAGCACAGCAAGAACAACAAAATGCAAATCTCTCTGCCTTCAGTGAACTAACATTAGGCCTAATTGGAAGTTAATGAGATATCCTGCAGTTCCAGTTATATTAAGAAATATCAGAGATTTCACCTTCCTGGTCTAAAATAACACCTCATAACGTTATTCTTAAGGAAGAAGTTATAACAGACTGTCAGTTGTGGAGTAAGTAGCGTTACTCAGATTCTAAAAGTAAGAATACCACACTCTACTCCATTACATTAAGTCTTCCATTAAAAATGTTACTTAAGAGTTCTTCAACGATTTAATATTGTACTTCTATAACACTGTCAGACTCACGATGGACAGTGGATCAAAATTGATGCTACAGAACCAGAGATATCTTCTTCCGTGTCAAAACCAGGCACCTACCTTACCCAAAATGCAACTCCACCTCCAACGGTTGGCACTGAGATTCAGGTGTGTGCTAGTAGCGGCTGCTGTAGCTTCAACCTGAAGCTGCTAACCTGAAGCAGAGACAGGGAGGCTACAGATGTCTGGCAAGCTTTCACTTGTTTCTAATGCCACACCTCCAGAATTTGTTTCATTTTCAAACTTGTAGTCTTCAGACCAAGCCCATGCTGACTCAAGTGACATCATTTGAGGCAATTTATCATTGTCTCGTGCAGGTTGGTCCCTGAAGCTCCAGAAGGCTTTATCCAACTTTTGTCACAGTGCCTGTTAACATACTTTGATGTATGAAATCGGTAGGTCGAGTAGTTGCTTTAATAAATATTTGCAAAAATGTAGTTACAGCATCAAAAGGAAATACACTCATCAATACAAAAAGGTGTTATAAATATCCTGTTATTGGAATGTTATTATTGTTGCAGTAATTGTAAGTAGCATTTGTAGTTAGTTGAGGTGGAGCTAATTTTAACAATTCTATATAGCTACAGTTTGGTAGTGTAATCAGTGACAATGTATTAGACTATATTTGTCATACATCGTATTAATCTGCAGAGTAACTATAGCTGTCATGAACATAACTGTGTCAAAAGCAGAACATTTCTCGCTGACATTTAGTGGAGTATTAATAATTGAAATATCCAATTGAAAGACCAATTGAAAGTACATCAAATTTGTATTTAATTACAGTATTTAAAAACTCCATTCCACCACTGTATACTGAGTTGAGAATACAGGAGGGGCAGAATATTAGTGATTGTCTTGCTTTCTTGGTTTTATTTCACTTGATGCAGTTTTTGAATTTAGCAACAGGCATTTTTACCAATTTCGTCACTATGTAATGGCAATGAATATTGTTTCCTGTAAGTAGCTTGTGGTGCTAAAAGGCTCAACAGGGGGGCAGGAATTATTTTAATTTTACAGTATTTTTCTACAGTTTGGTTATTCAACTTGTCGGCAGAGCATCTTTGCAGCAAGGCATGGTTTTGTCAAGCAGCAGAGTGTGTGTGTGTGTGTGTGTGTGTGTGTGTGTGTGTGTGTGTGTGTGTGTGTGTGTGTGTGTGTGTGTGTGTGTGTGTGTGTGTGTGTGTGTGTGCGCTCGCATCCCTGAGAGCTGGGACCAACTGGCTGTTGCCATGGATACTCAGTGCTGACACCACAAGAACTGTGTAGGCTTGTTGAAGATATAATTAATAACAAAGGATTAGAGGCAAAGGTAGCATGGGGCTCAGTATGAGAAACCTCATCACACAGTTACTATAATTGGCAACCTTTCTTTGTGTGTGTGTGTGTGTGTGTGTGTGTGTGTGTGTGTGTGTGTGTGTGTGTGTGTGTGTGTGTGTGTGTGTGTGTGTGTATGGAAGCCACAAGAAAAGTTACCAAAATATATTAATAAAATAAACAGTACTCTCATACTCTCCTGCTGCATTTATCTTCTTGACAAGCAATTTGCTCTTAATATGTTTTCTTGGTTAGTGGCCAGAGACTTGTAGGTAGATGTTTTCTGAAAGTAATTTATTTGGACCAACATTACCTTGGTGGGTGTCTTGATGCCTACATACTGGATATCTTGGGGACATTTATTAAACATAATGATATAATTGATATCTATTTAATAAATGGTGGATTTTCACAGGGATGTACAGAAGCTTTGTCTATTGTTTACATGAGTCAGGCTAAAGTCAAGTAGTTTTTAGCCTTGTCTTTATGCTAGTGGCTTTTGGATGGACTGCCACGAAATTTGGTGCAGACATATCCTACATGTCCCCTTCAGGATGAAATTGTAATATGTTTGGTGAACCCATAGCTGAACCCTTAACTTTCCAACTAGCGCCAACACCTGGCCAAAGTTGTAATTTTACCAATACTTTGGTTTACAGCAAAATTCCCACAAACCTAATGACATTCCCACTGTGTTTAGTCCTAATCAGTAAATTTGACTGTATGACTGATATCTCTTGTTAGTATGCTGGTTAAAGCTGTCATTCAACAGCAGGAGGCTACTCTTACCTACTACAGAATATGGTTACATTTAAAAATAGGGAATATGTGTTATTGGTTATTGGACTAGTACAGTGCTTGAAGACAAAAAGGCATGTAGCAACATTTTTGCATTGCCTGAAATAATGGTTATGAATAATAATAATAATAATCTTTATTTATAGAGCACTTCTTAAAATCTATCTTACAAAGTGCTTCACAAGGGCAGAAAAATAAAACACAGTTGTAAAACCATCAGGTTTTAAATGAAAACAGATAAAAACAAGAAAAACAGGAAATTTAAGGAATCAAATATAGGAAATTTAAAATTAAATATAACCTGGAAAGGCTCTCTGATAAAAGTATGTTTTAAGAATGGACTTAAAGGAGTTCACTGACTCAGCCGACATGATTTACTCAGGCAGGCTGTCCCAGAGCCTCGGGGCTCTGACTGCAAACTCTGCTCTGTCCCCTTTAATTTTCAATAGACCTGTGCCCAAGGATCTCAAAGTACCTGTTGGTGCGTACTGTACTAAAAGGTCAGAGATATAGCACAGAAAGAAGCCATTAAGTAAATTTTAAAAATCTGTTCTAATACACACTGGGAGCCAGTTCAAAAAGGCTAAAACAAGAGTGATGTGATCACGTTTCTTTGTTCTGGTTAAAATCCTGGCAGCTGATTTCTCTACAGTCTGGAGTCGAAGAATAGATTTTTGGGTCAAGCAAGTAAAACGGCTGTTGCAGTAATCCAGGCGTGATGAGATGAACTGGTAGAGGTGATAATAATATTTGACATATAGTAGTCCAAAAGTAAACAAAAGCAAACAGAATATTTACACTCAGTTGCCACCAAACATTAGCTAGAACTAATGCAGTCTAATAACGGGCCATAATGTTTTGTGGAGATAGGTTGATTCAACTTTATGATAATTTTGGAAGGTGCATTTTATGCTGGTGCTGTTGAATTATTTTGTCCACCCAATTTAGGCAAAATGACAGAAACACCTCCCAGAAACTGCAGAGAAGCTACAACCAGGATATGTTCTTCTGTTTCTGTCGTTTGAAGTTGGGGCTTCTGCAGGTGGCGCTCATGTGATCATCTCTTCAACCATGAAGTCTGTCAACACTCGTGATAACAACTCGCTGAATCTGCTGCACGATGCTACAGTCACCATTTGCTGTGTGACTGAGTTGGTGGAGTGCACACACAACATGATGGGCTCTGTTGACAGAAAACTGTGGTATGATAATGACATGTATTGAGGTCAGCTGGTCCCCCTCCCCAGTAGCACATCCTTATAGAAATATTATCCAGGGTACAGCCACTCCTAACCCACAAGAATTAAAGCTATAGATTAAGATTCCATACATCTACAATATTCCTATGAAGAGAGTATATTCATAGTCCTAAAGTCTCTATCCAGAACAAAGCTCTTGGTGTACGCTTTGTAAAATATAAACTGGTTTTGTCTGTGCTAACACGCTTCCTGTTTGAAACAGATGCTCATCAGCCTTGTGGTATGCATTTTGTGCTTCTGTAATTGCTGTCTGACTGATGTTATTGCAGACCTTACTGTGTGTTCTGCAGGGAATCCCAGGAAGCCTATCTATACACCTCCAGAATGAGCTGGCTCTTATTCAATTTAGTTCATTCTTATTTGATTGCACCGTGTGGTTCTCTGAAAGCGACCCCCCAGGTCCGGAGGCATTGACAAGTGTCTTGGCATGAGATGGATTACTGATGCCACATGTGATGACATGTTCTTTCCCCATCTTGGCTTTTCACGAGTGCACCTGTTCCTGTTAGCCATTATTGACAGGCTTGGTTAAGATGCAAGACACAGTTAGCAAGCTCCATCCTCCAACATCCAATATGCAGACCTAAACATGGGAACTGGTTAAGTAAGTCTGTGAAAATGCTTCTAACAATCTGAAATCAATCATTGCTTTGCCTGTTGCTTTAAAAGACGAGCAGGAGAGGCAGGCGGTGATCTTGCTCATAGCAAGTTGCTTTAAGGTTTAGTTTGGGCTTTCTGGTGCTCTCATACAAGCTATTAATTCACTGACACATTTTATCAGTTTGTAGGGTAAAAACATTAAGTGGTGCAGAGTGGAAATAGAAAATTACTTTTTCTTTCAGCTTTTTAGATTTATCTGCTCTGTGTGAAAGGGATCAGCCTGCTCTTTGTCACTGCCATCTTTAATACATGTTCCATGCTGTTCCTTGCTGTAATTCAGCCACAAGTTAAACTGGCTTTTGTCATTCTGAGAAACATCAAACTGACCTCCTGTCCAGCCAGTGTTTGGCACAAAGCTGTGGGGACAGGCTGGAGAACAGCGCCCTGACCTGGTCACAGGGCAGGCAGAGCAGAGGCAAAACACACTGCCATAGTGATAGATGAGCAGCACAAGGCCATACTTCTTCATGGCCAGAGATGTTTAGCTGTGGCATTTAGTCTGCTTTGCAGGCTTAGTAAGGGAAGCAGAATGTGGCCCCTGCTCAGCCCAGCCACACAGCGACACAACTTGCCAGCGAGGGAAAGCAGAGTGCAACCACTGAGCAAGCAAGCATCACCAATTATCTCCACCTCTGCGCTTGTAGCGGGAATCCATTTCAGCACCATTACCTCTGGGCAGCCATGGGCTGACAGTCTCTCCCGTCAGGGCGATAGTTCTAAATTGGCTCCCACCCCTCTCCTCCTCCTGAGATTGAAAAGAGATTATTAAAGACATTCATCATAAAAGAAGCCTGAACCTGTCTGGAATGAAAATGGTGAGAAATGGTGGCACAATGGAGAAGGTCTAAAGAAAGAGTGGAGAGAAAATGATATAGATATGTCTGTGTGCTGATGGCTTAGTGCTCCTCCCTGGTACCAGGCAGGGTGGTCCCTGGGGTGCCCTGTGAGCAGGCTGGGCTGTAGCAGCAGCAGGGTGTGGGGCTCAAGTCTGGAGCAACGCATGCGCACAGCAAGCCACCTAGTCATGACTAAAAACCTACATATCGGATGCTGCGCTAATGATACCCCTGGAGACTGAAACAGTCTGGCTCCTGCATGACAAGATGTACTGTACAGTATATTATCCCTCTCTGATCCAAGTGAAAGACTTGGGGAAAGACTGTATAGGTAGGACCATTTGAAGGTATCCTCTGTGGTCTTATGCTCAAGCATGCAACCAGTTCATAATGGCTTGGAATTTTATAGACTTATGGTTAAAACCTTTGCAGCCAAGAATCCAAGTGTATTTTTTGTGGTGCAAAGACAATTACAGACAAGTACATTGTTACACACTGCACACTGAAGAAGACCATGAAGCTGGATGCTGCACTTGGTGGTTTACTGTGTTGATTCTTCAAGAAGACAAGTCATTTTGAACTTATGCTTTAGATTAGGGTCTCACATTAAGGAGACTCCATCTGGCCCAGCTTGGTACTGCTGCCGCTTACTTGCCAATCCCGAACTTTTACAATCCTCCCATGCACAGACTAGCAGAGGTGCTATCGATGCAGTTATGTAACCACCTGAATATTGATGAACATGGCCATATGAATACACGATTCACTATGTGAAAGCTGTCTTCAAGATACCGATTGCATGCATATCAGGAGATGATTCAATTAAGAATTAGGAGCAGATAAAGAAGCATTACAAAATGTGAAACTGTGTATTTAACCGCAGCCATCTCCATTTAGGTTAAGAACATTTTGTAGTCCCTGAATAAAAGTGCGTGCATGTGTGTTAATACACGAATGTATATACTTTGTGTGGATAATTCTAAAGTTGCATATACAGTAGAAAAAGGGAAAACATTGCTATAATACTGGATTAAAACAAATGAACTGAACTTGAGTTTTGGATTTCTTTGCCTCCATATTCAGTGTTAGTATGTAATTTAAAGGAATAGTTAGCAATTTTGCTAAATACACTTCTTTACTTTCCCAATGAGAGTTAGAGCGAGAAGATCAATACGAAGTATAGAGCTGTAGCCAGGAGGCAATTAGCCTAAAGGTCTGTTAAGTAATGGATTACGGTGATCTTATCAATATTTTTCATTTACAAAACAGTACTGCCTGGAACATTTTTTAAATGACAAAACTATAAGATTCGTAAAATTCGTAAAAGAGACTTTAAATTGTGGAATATATTTTTAACACCAAAAATAGTTTCCAAACAAACAATTAGGCTACACTATAATGTGATATATTTCTTTAAATTAACAGTGTGACATTTTGTGAAAAGTGCTTATCTGCTTTTTTCCCCCCATTTGGTATGTAGCTGGAGCCAGGAGGAGGTTAGCTTAGCATAAAGTCTTAAAGCAAGGAACTGTTCAAAGTAAAGTAAAAAACATAATTTGCGGTTTTAGGGGGAGTTTGTACTTAACGCAGAGACATTAAGACTTAAAAATTAATTTAAAGTAAGTTGTATTAATTACAATTTCTGTCTGTTCTTAGCTATTATTCCACAATAGAAAGTCTCTTTCCATTTCTAACACACAGTACATCTGGAGTTCTTTCATAAACACCTCTGTTTTGTTGTTGATCGGATTACCATCATCCATTACTAACAAGCCTGTCCATTAGTCTTTGTGTCTGTGTGTCAGCTGCCATGTGCTCTGTTGGATCAATGCTCTTCCACCACCACTGACCTGGAAAAAGCTGAAAAAGCTTTGCCTGCTCTGCTATCAATAGACGGTCTAATTAAGAACTGCACCCTAGGAGTAAGCTCTGCTCGACTAGCAAAGACACTTTCTGGGATTGTGCTAAAATTCACTCTCATTAAACCCAAACCTGAAGCTTCTGCAGATTAACAACAGAGGAGCTGGCATTTTCACTGCATTTGACTTTTGCCTTAGAACGTCCCAGCATAATGAGATATTATGGTGTTTATGGGCAAAATTTTAAAAAGCTGTGATAGTTTTGTAAGACTGGCCTATTTGAACATCTCCATAATTCTCTGCATAAAATTTTAAGTCATGGATGTCCTTGCTTCACATAGCAGGGGGTTATACTGGCACTAAAGGAGGCCATCTGTTCAGCCTAGAGTGAAATGTATTGGATCTCTTCTAGGTCAGGCTTGCACAATAATGAGACAGGATTGGGGTAGAACTCTTTAAAATCGGAGCTGCCCACTGGACCATGGATCATCTGCCAACAATTAGAGAAAGAACACATCTGTGCAGACAGGACACAAGCCGATGGACGGGACAGGCAGCACAGCCAGCATCTTCTCACAGAGAGGTTGTGCAAAGCAGAGCCAGCCATCACCAAAATCTTGGGCCTCCTTTGGAGTTTTCTCCCCCGTATATAACGGTGATCAGGTCTGGCTGGAGGAGTTGATAGGGCCCTCATTTAACCAGTCCTCACCCAGCAGCAGTCCAGGAGGCAGCAGGAGGAGCAGTGAGGGCACCGGTAGCCTGTACAGCTGGAGCTCAGGAGTGACCTGCCTCCTCCACAGCTCTATCAAGAAGCAAAGCCATGAAGTGTTTCAAGCTCGACAGAGAGAGGAAAGAAGGTGGGGGAAGCTTGAAGGATGTACTTCCAGAGGGCCTCATGGCAGAGTTGATCCACAAGCAGAGCAGGGAGGAGGTGGCAACGACAACAAACTCCACGCATGGCCAGAGACGGGTGGGCTGTGTCAGGGGAGGAGCTCTGCATGGATGCATGCCAGCGCTAAAAGCATAAAACTACAGTGGCTGCTGGAGGACAAGGTCGAAGCCAAAGTGAAGTTTTCACAGTTCCTGGATGAGGTGACATCCAATGTGCTTGACCCAAACAGCCTGCAAGCATATGGGAAACCATTCTCTCCCTCCAGCTTCACCACCTCAACCCCAACCCAGCCTGAAGACAACATTCAAGAGTTGACACAGTGGAGCTCCAGGCTGCCCTGCTCAATGGCCCAAAACAAGCAGAAGAAGACCCAAGAAGAGCAGCCTCCACTTGACCCGGCACAGAAAACCTATCTGGAGACAGACATTGACACTGTGAGGAGGGTTGACGAGCCACAGGACCTGGAGATTAAAGTAGAGACACTGCCACATCTGGAAATAGACGTAATTCCACCTCCTCCACAGTTCTGTCAAGGGTTTGAGATGAAGAGTTCCTTTCCGGAGTTTCATCGCGACTTCCCCAGATACCCCTACAGATCTGCTTCTCTGCCCAGGGGCATCAACATGGTGAGTGATGAAAGTCATCCCAGTCTTTAATCAAAGCCAGGCCTCAGAACATATGTTATGATTGGAGCGGAAATTGTTTCTCACAGAGTTTGAAGTGATATCTGAATGAATCAAGTCTTTGGATGATTTGAGTGAGCTTTTCTTGAGTTTGTGCTTTATTATTCAGAGAGGAGAGTTAAGAGTCTCAAGTCAAAGTTACAAATTCTTTGTCTAATGCAGATGGGGTTTGTTTTAATCAAGATTTTAACAACAGCACACATGAAATAATCCATGCAGCAGCAACGAATACAAATACACAATAAAGAATATGGTAGACATATGGTCACATATACACATACACATTCATGGCCCCTTTCCCCACACATGCATACATGTGTGTGTATACACACACACACACATACATATAGTCCTACACACTGAAAGAAATGAGTGAGCATGAGAGGGTGCATTTTGGGCACCAAAATAAAAGGTGACAAAGTGATAGAAAAGACACTAACAATATGTAAACAACATTTCAAAATGCACCTGCATTGTTTCGCATTATTTGACTTTCAGTGGAATAAAAGACAATTTTTCCAGTCATATTTCGTCATTGGTACTTTCTTAAAAATATTATTAAATATCGTCTAGTTCTCTGGAACCCAATATCGTGTATTGTCTCATCTCCTAAGCTAGTGTACCGTCACACCGCTACTGTGCACACATCCAGCACACACAGAGCAACATTCACGTTCATTTAGAGTTGCATCTGGGAACAAACTAGTGAAGATTTGAAGGCGCTATAATCAAACTTTGCTGTTTGAGTTCACTGTCACTCTTGTCAGTGTTGTTTTCGTTCGCTGCCAGCAGCTGTTTCAAGCGAGGAAAACTTTAAAAATCCATTTATAGAGGTGATGGTGGTGTTTACAGCTTGTTTCCACTGTCCCCTAAATGGCCACAAATATCATTTAGTGCAGCTTTAAACCATTTCAATTGGTGAAAAGTTTAGAGTAGCTTTTTAAAATTGAGATGTTTGTATAAACACTTAACCACACTGTCATTCCAATTATTTAGTCTTTATGAAAAAAATAATAATTTAAACATGGTGTGTAAGTTATTCCGCTGATCCACAAGTTCAGATGGGCGATGATGATAATGATGGTGATCTAGTGTGATGTGAGTGCACACATGAGCGGTGCTTCATGCTGAGCAGTGAGCAGACTCACTTTTATGGGTGTGCATTCTACCCCTCAGCAGCTCCTTCACAACAGCTGAACTGAACAATGCAGTCATTTACTGACTCAGCCCACTCACCAGCATTTATTGTGCGACATCCATCATTTACTCAGCTTGAGACATCACCTTGCTAAAATGGCCGTGGCTGCAGAGAACCTTTTTAAAGAAGTGCTGTCCCCCCCCCACACACACACACTTAGCCTGCATGTCATGGAAAGACAGGCCTGAAGGCTCAATTAACAATTACTGCATCAAAAGAGAGTATTTGTAGTCTCTGCATGACATTCATATCATTGGTAGATGACAATCCATCCAGCTATCCTACTCTTTTTTTCAAAAGTGTTATTTCAATTAATAAAAAAGCATAAAATCGTAGGATTATTAAGCTCCAACATCACTATGATTTGCATTCCCTGGACAGTGCAGAGCATCTCTGAGACTTCTAATTTAAAGTCCGCCAGTGTTTCTCTCCGAACCCAAAACATACTTGACAGATCTCCGAAAAGCGGCACCGCTGTCATTTAATAATGAAGGAGAAGATCACATTGCCTTAATTTATTGTCTGATTAAGATTCAGCCTTTGCCGTCACCTTAGCAACTGCTTGAAAAAAGGTGGGTGGTGTGGGGGCTGAGAGGCAGGCATGTGAGCCGGTTAGTGTTCATCTCAGTGTAGTGTGTGAGTGTCAATGAATGTGTGTGTGTTTGTGTGTGTCGCTGCAAAGTTTCATCTCCTCACACGAGTCCTTGTACTCGTTGTGCAAGCGCGGTAACGAAACATTCTTCACAGGCACACGGCCTTCTGTTGTGCACTCGCTGAAGATGCAAACTCAATTCGTCAAGCATCCCCCGGGCTTTAAAAGTGTGTTGTTGTTGATATTCTGACCGGACTATATGTTTCTCACTGACCCTGGATTAAACAGGTCTCTCTCAGCTTCCTTCGTTAATGAACACAAGTGAACGCGCATGAATCCCTCCCCTAACTACTGACGCTTACTTCCCAGCATTCACCAGATCAGGAAACATGATAACACAGCGGCATGGATGCCACACTCGATCAGGCCTGCACCCTAAAACTGAATGAAGATGCTGGGGGAATAATCTCAAGATGATGCATAATTCATCGCCTTCAGAAAAGGGGCCAGCAGCAGACGCGTATAAAACGTATTCTCCCTAACAGCCTGGGACTTGAGATGTAAGATTCAACAGATTGAACCACCTGTTCCCCCCCACCCTCCTCATTTCTCCATATCTTTCAGCCCCCCCCCCGTCTTTGCTGCCTCTCTCTGATTCAGCACCTCGACAAGGATATTGAGTTGCTGCCAGTATCTCTCATGGGGGGGCTTGCCATGTATCTGCAGTCTGGCTGCAATGGAGGTTTCCGCTCTCCCTCCCTCCCTGCTACTCCTTCCTTCCCCTCTTTCGCTCACTTCCTCACTCTTTCTCACTCTCTCCTCTCACACTCACCACATGATATGATTGTTCCCTTCTCACCTCCAGTAAGCGCAGATGTAGACGGCCATGTGCGGTCTGATGAGCGTTGCATGGGGGGGTGCAGGGAAGACAGAGAGGGGAGACAAAACATAAACAAAAGCAGAGGGAAACCAAGAGCGTGCCTGCTGAATATGTATGTTCTCATTTCTTTTTCAGATGAGTGTGGGTGCTGCAGCGGTGCTCTACTCGGCAGCTCCTGGGCCAGTTTGATGGGTCCCCTCCACTAACATGCTGTCATTTCCTTTAGGTGCCTGATGAAGAGATGAACGGCATAGACACTATCAGGTAAGCGTCTCCCTCTCTCTCTCTCTCTCTCTGCACATATCTTTCAGCGCTCCATCATCACGCCCCCGCGTTCTCCCTGTCTTCTTCCTTTAAGCTCTTTCCCTCCCACTCTTCCTCTCTTGTCTTTCCACTCTTGCACAGTCTCTCTCCCTCACTCCCTCTGTCTTCCCTCCTGGCTCAGCTGATGCTGCTGCTGCTGTTGCTGTTGGAGTGGCGTGGTAGTCTTGGAGGCGTCGGCAGCGGTGGTGGAGTGGGGTGCATGTGGTGGGGTTTCTCTGAGCTTTAAGGGAGAGCTGGGTAAGCCAATCCAGATTGCATATACAGGGGGGGGGGTTCTCTATTCTCCCGGCGAAGCTCAGGCAGCAGGATTTTATCTCTCCATGTCCAGGATGAAGCTCTGTGTGAGCGGAAGGTACTGCTTCACCGTTTGCATCTTTGATTTGGATTACAAAGCTGGCTTGGCTGTGTTTGTGTAAATGTGTTTGTGAATGTGTGTATCTGTGCTCATCTGTATGTGATGTGGCTGCACTCACGCTGTCAGTTTGTGCTCTCTGTGTATTGATGCAGTGCTGTTAGCAATGATCTGCTTTTCTGATAGTTGGTCAAAGATAAAAGGGTGTTTTTTTGATGATGGTTGTATGCAGGGAATCTCTTGGCTAGAAAATTCACTGCAGCGTTTGTGTCGTTACTGTAAAAGCAATTTCTCTATCAATCAAGAGGGTTTTTCTAATTAGTCTTGAATGTGTTAAGGTTTAGTGTAAATGTCCATCCATGACTCTTGACTCCTGCCTCTGCATGATTTCAGACAGTCACCTGTCGGAATGCACCTATAGCACTGATTAATTACTCTGCATGATAGCGCTGCTTTACCAATATGGACAACTGAGCAATAGTAGCTCTAATTAATGATTTGCATGTATTTAAATAAGCCTGACAGTGTCAAATGTTAGGTGATAACTGAACTAATGCCTTCACACGCATGCATAAACTGATTTTGATGAGCTCATTACAAAAGTGCTTACCCACTTTTCTGATTAAAGTTGCTTTACACGGAAATTAAAGCAGCAAAGCAAACATGACGAGATGCAGGAAAGGATTTGCTTCTCCCTTTTTTTGCAGTTTCTCCCTCCTCTCCCTCTCTCTTCTTTTTACCTCACTGTCCTACAGTTGACATGTCGTAATTGATACTGTTTCTAATGAACCGTTATTAATCATGAACACATGGAAATAGATCCCAAGCTTTCCCTTTTGTGTTCGATTACCGATGGTATTATTACGATTTCAAGCAGATTACAGTTTAAAAGCCGTTTAACCAGCCGATGAGGGGTAATTAATCTGGCGGGGTGTTTCTCCAATATCAGATATCAATTGTCCTCACCTCTGTGTCACAGCTTTAATTTAATTATAGCAGCTCTGCAGAGATAAAAGGGGGTAGTCCTGTGCCTTTTCTCCTCGCTCTTTGCTGAATTGGAAACAAGGTCACCTGTGGCCTCTGAAGAATCTGTAATCAGGTTAATCAGGACTCTGGATCTACCTGAGAGTCTGACCCCACCTTTACATCCCACCCAACAACACCTCCACCCCCACACCTCATCTCCGAGATGCGTCCCAGTCTAAGTGATGAAATGTCTTGAAATCTCTTTCCCTCTCTTGCTCTCTCTTTCTCTTTTGCATTTTCTGTCCCTCTTTTGGCCGGGCTTCTGTGTCGGGCCCCTGTGGCAAAGATAGAGATATAAATTTTACATGGAGACACACTGGAGCAGGGAGTATGAGAGCAAAGGAGATTTTAAGTTTTGAAGAGTTCTTAAAGTGTTGTCAGACATCGATCTTCTGCTGAAAACAACTTTAAGTGTTTTATTTAAAAAAAAAATAGATTGACACCGCTGCTCTTCCTGGATGATTGACAGCCCAAAATTGAATGCTGCTTTCTGAAAGGCTGGTGATGAAATAATGTCCTTGGGTTGCAAGAAAACAAAAGTTTTACAGTTACAAGTTTTCATTTATTTCATCGAACATACAGTCGGTGGATGAGAATTTAGGGTAATCGACAATATTCTTCTTTAAGCTACCATCATTATACAGAAAAAAAGGCAATATGTGTGTCTTATACACAGTATCAAATGGTACTTTACACTTTTGACAGTAAATCTTTACAAGAATTTAAATGATTGAATATCACCATCATCACTGAGATAACATTTGGATGAAAAAATAATATTTTACTGAAGAAGGTTTGAAGAAGGTTGTCTGAATTTGACCAAAACAACCTCACCTCCAGATTCAGTAGCTGTTCTGGCACATGACATAATCGGTACTTTAAGGACTTCTTGTCTATGTTGGCTTAAAATTCGATCTTCAAAATTAAATCTTCACTTGGAAACAGAAGTTAGAGTGTTAAATTATTTTTGATGAATGTACAAATAGGTTTTAAAATACACTTGTGTGCATATACAGGTGGGTGACATTAAATCAAAAAACAACATTACGTGTTTTAGAAAGGTATTAGGCCACCGCCAGCCTCCAGAACAGCTTCAGTGTTGCTCGACATATATCTCCAAGTGAGAGGACGAACGCCATTGTTTCAAAAGATATTCCCTCAGTTGGTGTTTTGATGATGGTAGTGGAGCTGTCAATTCATAATCTCCTACAGGTGTTCAGTTGGGTTAAGACTGAACCTGTCCTATGCAGAGACACCTGCACGTGTTATGTTTCTCCACTCATTTAGTCAGGATTTTCCTTCAAAGGAATAGTTTCACCTTTTGGGAATTATGCACTTTCTTGCTAAAAGTTAGATGAGACGATCAATTCCACTCTCAATTTGTTTGTCTATTAATTATGAAGCTACAGCCAGGAGACAGCTTAGCATTAAGAGGGGCAGTTAGCCTGACTCTGTCTGAGGAAAATGAAATCTGCCTACCAGCATGTCTAAAGCTCACTAATTAACACACGATATCTGGTTTGTTTAATCCATATTAAAAATTGTGGTGAATTCTTGAGTTTTGTTGTCATGGTAAGTTTACCAGGCAAGGAAGTCACTGCGAAATAATCCAGTACATAACCCCCAGTGAAACTGCTCCTTGTCATTTTTACACTTTGGGTTTTTAAACAGATCAAACAAACAAAATAGGTGTTAATTAGTGAGCTTTATAGGTGCTGGCAGGCAGATTTCGCTACCTTTAGACAGAGCCAGGCTGCCTGTTTCCTGCTGTTTCCAGTCTTTATGCTTAGCTAACCTAGCCAGCTGCCAGCAATAGCTTCATATTTAATGGACAGATATGAGAGTGTCCTCATCTAACTCTTGGCAAGAAAGCAAATAAGTGCATTTCCCAATATGTCAAACTATTCCTTTAATTTAAACTTAACCTTTTTTCTGTACCTGTTCAGGTGTCAGAGTGCATGCTAACTAAGCAATTAATGGAAATATTTATATAATTCAACACTTCATCCATTGTATCAACCCAGATGAATTAGGTGTCCATTGAATCACCTTTATTATAGATGCACTGATGATACAGAAGAGCAATAGCAGACATTTGGATGAAAGTGGTGTGGGAGAGAGGCTGGTCTGAAGAGGCTAGAGGTTAGTTTTGATCTGTTTAAGTGGACAGTGTTGGTTTAATAGACTAATGCACTCCTCTCTCCTCTGTGGTCTGAACACTCAGCCTCTCTCTCCCACTCTGTGTCTAGGTCTCTCTCTCTGTGGTGAAGCACTGACAGCTCCTCAGGGGGTCATTAAGTGTATCTTATTGTCTCAACCCCATTATTCCTCCTCCCCTTTGCCCTCTTCAGCGCCAGTGGTCAGTTCGTACGGGTCAGATTTATTCTTCATGTCAGTAAACCAGTCAGCCATGTAAATACCTGAATGGCTTCACTGCATTCAACAGCTGCAAAGCAAATATACCTATTTCCCAAAATGTCTAACTATTGTTTTAATCCCTAATTTTAACCAAACATAAACTATTTAAACGTAAAACTGAAGTCACCTTACCTAGGCGTATCAAACTGTGAGGGAATTTTAAAGGAAATTAGGAATAAAGGAAACTTTATTTCAGATTTCTGTTGATTGTTTGCCTGTGATGATCCCAAACTGGAGGTCACAGATTACACACTACACTTTTTATATATGCCACTACATTAATGGCACTGTGCTGGAAAGCTGTTAGTGCTATATTGCTTTCTATATTTTCTCAGAATAGTCTCTTTTTTTTTTTGTAAAAGCTCCATTCATGCGTCCCTGAGTTGAGGCTTTTTAGACTGCCTCTTGAGAGTCATGGATAGACCCGTAAGTACATCGGAGCCGCTGCCCGCTATATGTGTACAAGAGCGTGAGTGCTTATAGTATGGACACACACACACGCACACACACAAACATAGAGCAGCACATTGCAGGCTAGCAGATTTGCAGAGGTGGTTCCTTTGTTGTGTCTAATCACTACCTGTCCATTCGAGCTCCACTTGTAAACAGTATGTTGTGATGGTGGGCAGTGTGTCGTGTATGTTTGTGTGCATGTGTGTGCACATATGTGTGTTTGTGATCTATATTTAATGAGCTGAACCCTTTTGAAAGCTGCTTGTGCTTCTCCCATCCCATCTCCCTTTGGTTGTGGCTGAAAAGATAGTAAACGCTGGCCTTATTTTTGTGAAAATGTTTTTTTAAAAACAACCGAAAAACCCTATTTTAAGAAACCAAAAACTTATGGACAGATCTGAGCTTTTTCAGAACTCTCAACTTGCTAAAGAAATTCAGAATCACTGAATTTGAACACAGTTATCACCAGGAAACTTCAAACTTTTGAGTTTCAAATTGAGTGAGAGGTTTTAGTCGAAGTTTTAGTGTCAAGTGTGTGGATTCTGGGTCGGAAGGTCTCCGTGGCTTTGCTAGGGCAGCTCTCAGAAGGATTCTCTGGCACCTTAACATGCTTTACTTGTCTGGAGGCGGATGCTGTTTTTTGTAGGACATTGTGTGCTTGTGTCCATGTGTTTAATGTGTGTGTGTATGTCAGTGCTCTTATGGCTTGTGGGTTTTCTTTCATCCACTCTACTTTAAACATGTATGTATTACAGCTTGCATGATTTATAAAACACACAAAAGATCAGATTTTGTTACCTTTTTAAGTCTTCATTCTCAGCTAAGCTAAGTGTCTGCTGTACAAAGTTTCATATTTACTGTACAGACTTCAGAGTGGTATCAATCTTCTCATTTAACTCTTGGCAGGAAAGGGAATAAGCATTTTTCCCAATATTATCATTTATATACTTTTAATGCAGTGCCATTTTCAACCCAAATGTCTGCGTACAACTTGTTCATTGTGTGGATTTTTTTCAGTTTCAGCAGAACACAACTGTCTATATTTTTTTGTTTGTATTTGGAGCTCAGCTAACCTCCATCACCTCTTCCACTCATCCTAAAATCCTCTCGGGATGGTTGTCATGATCGCACACTCCCCTGTGCCGAGTGCCATCAGCAGCACATGAAATCCATTCAGCGGGTCATTATCCCCTGCCGCTGCTAATGATGTTGGTAGTTGGTGTGTAACTACTTAGGTGTCTGCTCCCGAGTTAATCAGTGCTGGACGGAGAAGCAGCAGACACACAAACCCACATACACTCACAGGATAGTACCCTAATTTGAGAGTATTTTTTCTCTTAGTTGGTTGAGTTATACTGTACATGTCACTGGGCTGAGCGACTGCTGCAGGTTAGCTACCTTGTTGGTCTGAAGGCATATGGGGCAGAAAGAGTGTCTTCTTCGCCTTCTTTCTCTGCTGCTGCTGAATGAGTCAGCCACTCAGGTTACCCCCGCTCTAATGGTCTATGCCTGTGAAAAGTTTTTGTTTTTCTGAAAGCCAATCTATCTGCAAGGTAGATGCAATCAGGAAGGCAGAAAGAGAGTAACAGGCAAGGAAGAGGAGAGGAGAGAAAGAAGAAAGAGAAATTAGGATTTTCACTGGAGACTTCACACCCACTCTCTTTGTTTTTCCTCTATAATTTGGTGATGGCTTCTCCCTCTTTCCTGTCTTTGGCTAAATTGCAACTACTCTGGCTAGCTTTCCCCTCAAACGCTTCCTGCTTTCCCCTCTTCCCCATTCCCCAACTTTAAAGTCCTCCTCCTCCTCTACCACCCCCCTTTCCTCTTCTTTTCAATGCTCTGAGTTCCTCTCAAATGTCAGCATGGCACGAGTGGGTGGCAGGCAGCGCCATCTGAACGAGCCCTGTCTATGGTTTTGCTGCAGTGTGAGGATCGGCTAAAGAAAGAAGAAGCGAGCGAGTGAATGAGCGAGGGAGTGAGAGTTGTTGTGAGTTGGCGGTTTGACAGCGGACACCTGACTTGACCTGGGATGTGTCGCTAACAGCTGTACTTTTTGACTTTTACGGTAGAGACTGTTGGTTTATTTCATTCCTGAAAGGAGAAGGGGGTTGAATGGGCAGAGCTGATGCCGCAGCACACAAACACACACATACACAAAGATACAGAGAGACATGCAGGTACACACTCATGCACAAGAGCGTAGAAGTATAGATTCATGCACACATGCACACATGCACCCAAGTATAGATGCATGTAGATGCATAAACTCACACACATATGTACACATGCACAAACCGAGAGCCTCATACATGCCCAAAGACATGCTCACACCCACCAAATCTTACACACACATACGCACATATATATCCAGAGCCGGTGTGCTATGACTCAGAGGGTAGCAGCTGGAGTGAAGGCTCCAGTGGCGGTGGTGAGCTGTCACCATCTGGAGGAGTACATGTCTCCCTGCCTCCTCAGCCAGCAGCATAATCACCTCCCAGCAACTGGGTGTCCGAGGATCAACATGTTTCTGTATTTCATCTGTTTTTTTACTCATGTGTATGTACAGTATCTTCGGATACAACACCACAAACGTGATGCTTTGCTTGGCTACACCCTACTGCAGTCACATCCCCGCTCTGTCTCTGTTTCCTGTCCGAGTGGACGGTCCGGCACTCTGATCAGAGGAGCTTTGATCAAGCTTTGACTTTGTCTCATGTAATAACCTGCACCATTTGTCTGTGGGCTGACAGGTGCACCTGTGCTGCGGACACACAGGTTTGAAGGGACGGTAGAAATGTTTGGAACAGAAGCATTAGCGTGACTCTTTTCATTCGGACTATCAGTTCACGTCCTTTGTGTTTGGACATACAGGAGATGAAGATGTTTGGCTGCAAAAAGGGTTAGAGGGATGTTTGTTTTTACTGATAAGTCTGATGTCTGCTTGTCACAAAGGCCTTTCATCAACCACCAGTGATAGGAGGCAGGTTTGTGTCCACCAAGAACACAAACACAGGCAAAAAATCTATAAATACATTTTCTTTTCATCTTTTCTCAATAGGCTTCTGATTGTGAATGTCTACATTAAAGCAAAAAAAATCTGCTAAATTTAGAAGTTTCAGTCATTTCACATGAGAGATTTGTGTTTTTCTGTTTTTTTCTTTGTGCTTTTAACTCGTTTAATGTGGGCGTGGCTCAGATGGAGAAAGCTGATGTCACCAGAAGAAACATTTAAATCTATCTCGAATGACAGTTACTGGGTTATGCTGACAGACCTCTGACCAAACTACACCCACACAGTCCAGAAACTTCAAACTTGTGTGTTGACTGTTAAACTCTTAATAAATAATTGTTGCTTATTTTATGTTATAGAGAAATAAAAGTTTTCAAGGGCTCTAATACATAGTTTCCCCAAATGTTGAATACATGGAGTGGGAAACCTGGATTTAAGGGAAAACATGTTGTTTGGATGTAATATTTCATGTAACCAACACAAAGGAGCAAGTTGTGGAATACATCTTGCCTCTCCCTCGACAGATTTGTCCACATATGATTCTTGAACTTTGCTGCAAAATGAAAGAAGGCCTTGCTCTTTCAGTCTAAAGCACTGAGACCAAAACTTGACATTTACAACCAATGTCGAAAATACTTGAATTTTCACTTCCACTGTATCTTCGCAGGAAACAACACAGTGTGACATCGTGAGGGAAAAGTACACCAAAAAAATTCTGCTAAAATTAGCCAAGGGGGGATTTTAACCTTTTAAGAGCTGCTGACCCTCAAAATGGTCTGTTAACACTGATTTTTGTGCAGAGTTGAATGCTGTTTCAGCTTTTCCTTTCCTGCCAAGGATAAAACTGTAGGGGAAATTTGCCATGACATTTAAATGACTATCATTACGAAATATACAGCAGTTTTGTCCTTCAAATGGTCCTGGTTTAATCATAGTTACTAATAGTTGCCAACCTGTGTGTTTGCTTTGTTTGGCAGGGTCAACACAGGTAGAGCACTAAGTAACTCTGCAGGCCAGACTTAGCTGGTCTCCTTTGGGAAACTAACACACATGACGGCTCCCTGTGGTCAACCCCTATAAACACATGAGAGGGAAGGAACACAGACAAACCATGAAAAAGATATACATTGGCAAAACCGCCTTAAAAGTCCCCCGAAATGGCGGCAAACATCCGAAAAAGAGGTAAGAGTGAAACTCTCAGATGCCATCTTTCCATCCGTCCACATTTTTATCTGTTTCTCCGTTCATCCGCCCACAAGGTGTCTCCTCTCGCTGCCCTGTGGTGCTAAAGCAGCCTCATCCTGGCTCTCCGAGCCCAGAAGTCATGCTGCCTCGTCATCTCATCTCACCGGAATAAAAGCACTCATTATGTCTGACTCAGCTCCTGTTCACAGAGCAGGTCACTAATGGGGGATTTTTTCATCCCTGGAGCTACTTCACGTAAACTCATCCTATATTGAACAACAAACACCTGGATTCCCCTGTGAATTCCTGCCAATCAAAGAGAAGCTGGAGCTGTGGTAATGCAGCACCGAAATGCCAACCAGTCATTTGAGACATTCATTAAGTCACTCTGTAGGCAGGTATTGCTTTACTCACTGACTTGGTTGGAGATGCAGCAGCTTTCAACGTAAATTGTGGCAGTCCAATGAAAAATAAACAATATTCCAGAGCCAGTGTGAAATTATCTCTTCTAATTTGTACCAAGAAAAGTACTTCCTTATTTAGCAATTGGCTTGTTACAGTACTATAGTTGTATTGAGTAGAGACTGTAGTTTTATTTGTAGGCCTACAAACATTTCTTGGTCCAGTATTTCTGCCTCCGTCACGGAGGCAGAAATACTGAATTGACTGAGTCAATAAAACAAGTTAGCTAACTAGCAATCCTATTAAAGAGTCAAAATTAAATAAATATTAAGGACCCTTTATTTTTAATTCATGACCATGTTAAATAGTGCTGGAACTTGACAAGTTTTAAGCTAGTATGACTTGTTTGAGCATGAGTCATCAGGTAGCTAACGTAGAAGTAAGTTTAGCTAGCTAATGCAGGGCTATGGTGATGTTGACAGTGTTCAGTAGTCATACATGTACGAACACATCTTAAACACCTAATCTTCAAACTGATCTGACTATATTAAATCAGTGTCACTGACATAATAGGTTTTTTTCTCAGCACATATTTTCACTTGTCATACCAGTAAGAGCACAGCTGTTAATAATAACAGTAACGATGGCTCTGCTCTGTAGTAAGTCATGTCAGTGTGATGGTGCAGCAGCATGCACAATACCAGGACCCTGAAACTAAACTAAATGGAATTCAGCCTTTGTTATTTTTATTATTTACACTTGTGCTTTTCCGACTTTGATGTCAAAATGAAAAGGTAGCTTGTAATAGTGAGAGCTCCACACTGATGGCTGAAAGCACCACTGTCAACTCAGCCATGATACGAAGTAAGTTACTGCTTGTTTAACACGTTGAAAGACCAAACTAGAAACAATCAGTGTGATAATTTGCAGATAGGTGTCTGCTGAGTTATTATGCTTGAACTGAACTGAAGACAGTCAAACGGTTAGTGGCATTGAACAAAACAGCAATTGCTCAGCTTGGAAAAATAATGAACAAACTACATAATCATTGACTGAACTGAATAAAATTGTTAAAATCAGACAAACATATTCTTCATTTTCACCTTTAGTTGCCACAAAACCTCTTAGGGAGGCATAAGGTCTCCAAAGCATGCTAAAAACAATGGTCCACATCCCTTCTCTTACCAGCAATCAATTTAACTATGAAAACAATCATTTACTAACATTAACCAAGAAAAATTTGTTGCCTAAATCTAGTCATACCTTTATGACAGTATCAGATCACAAAATGCTTATGTGAGTAGTTTTTGGAATGCAAACAACAAAACAAATGGCTTAATTTGTTGTTTAGATAGAAGAACTAGCTAAGATTGTCTTTGGCTCCACTCACTGAAATTTAAATCAACTAGGGAGATTTCTTCCGCTAGAGGAGCTCTGTTTCTGAGAAATTTGTCTTTCAGCAGCACATACTTACTGCCACCATGTACATTACCTTGGCAAGCAAGAGAAAACAAAAGAACAAGCTAATACATGGTCCTGTATACATGTGTGTCAAACCCATTATATACCATTGTGTGTTTGGCATGTCTGTGAATCAATTCATACCAATATTATCTTATTTGTAATATTTGTGTGTAAAACAATAATCCATCTAAACTGATTTGTAAGACAAATATTTTGACTAAAAGTTTGATAAAATGTCAGAAATGGCTAGACTGGTAATGTTTATTCTGGCTTGTAGTTGTTTATAAAATGTGGACAGACCCAGTCTACTCTTCATCCCACTGATTGCAGAAATATCATTATGCATATTAATGAGCTGGAAATTGGATGATACCTTCACGTCGTGACCTGAGAGCATTGAAAGGAACCTGTCCCTGTTTTTTTCCCCCTGTCTTTCTCAGCCCCTACCCTTTGTATCTAAAATCTTGTTAAAAGACAGAAAAAGACACAAAGAGAGGAAGTGAAAAGAGCAACGTGACCACATCTCCATCCACTCTGTGCTATCTGGCTGCAGATAGAGTCATTACCCTCCTTCCTCCATCTGTGTGTCAATACCGGGTCCATTAAGCCCAGCCATGTACACTCAGATCCATCACGGCAACAGACATTTCCTCTTTTCCCACTCACACTTGCCCTTTTATTAGATTGAAGCCCAGGTAATGCACATTCTCTGAAAATAATCATCATTGTGCTGTCTTGCTGAATTACATGTGGGTGGTATTGCTGTTCCGTAAATCTGAGCCTTCACAGTCTCTTCATATGATGTATTGGAGTTCATTGGCTCATATTTCTTCACAGATTACACCCTCTCTTTTTTTTCCGGTGGGACCAATCTCACTGATGATTGGGTTTCTGTCATGTGCTGCAGAGCTCTAATGTTGAAAAAGAGATCTATTGCTCAAAGATGTAATGATTTAAAAAGCTCCCTATCCTGGATTCTTAATTAGAGATCTGGTGTTTTGGTCCCATGTTTTCTTCATACAAAGCACTTCTCACGAAACTTTTCTGCTTTTATCACCCTCTCATGATGTTCTCATCACCACTGCATGACTGTTCAGGGGTGCATTAAAAAGATATGTAGACGCTTATAAGACCATTTAGGTACGCGTATACCCAAGTTACAAGCTTGTTTGCACCACCATATGCCCTGAACACAATCATCTGGTGTGTGTGTGTGTGTGTGTGTGTGTGTGTGTGTGTGTGTGCAGCTCATTGCTGGAGCAGAAGGAGGACTTGCGGAAGAGGCTTTCCTACACGACACACAAACTGGAGCTGCTGCAGAGCGAATTTGACTCCACACGGCAGTACCTGGAGACGGAGCTGCGCCGAGCACAGGAGGAACTGGACAAGTTTACTGATAAACTACGCAGGTAGGTCTACACACTGTACAACACAATGATGGAAGAAGTGCTCAGTATCCTTTAATTAAGTAGAAGTACCAATACCACAATACTCAATTACAAGTCATTTTAAATCCTACCTAGAGTACCAATTTAACATTGCCCTCATTTAACATTTAAAAAAAGTCAAAACCAAAATCGATGCATTCTTCTTCCTTGTCAAAACCTGCTACCTACATTACCCACAATGCAATTTGACCACCAGTTAGCTCAGAGATTCAGGTGTTATGCTGGTAGCGGCTAATATAGCCTTGAGCCGCTTGACTCAAACAGAGATGAGGAGAGGTCTTGTAAACTCACTTCTTTCTAACTCCACACTTTTACTTTTTGTTTTCAAACTTGTAGTCTTCAGCCCCAACAGATGCAGACTCAAGTGACATCACTAGGCAATTTATCAGCCTTCACACAGTTTCCTCTGGAGTCACAAAAGGGTTTATACAACATTTTCCACATATGCAGTAGTACTCATCAAGACCTGTAAAAAGTACAGAGGTATTATGAGCAAAAAATACCATAATAATCAAAAGTAAAAATACTTGGCCACTGTGAGTGTTCATGTATATTTGTCATATTGAGCACACAAGCGCAGACACAAGAACACAAGGGATTTGGACCCAAACACAGATCAACAAGCAGATCATGTTCAGTTTTAAGGTGTTTATTAATAATAAAACAAAATGGTGGACAAGCTTACGGAGAGTGGACGCAGACAAGGGTCAAAACAGGTGAGCAATAAAATACGAATTAATCCACAGAGGTGCAGGCAATAATCTAAATACAAAGGAAGTATAGGAAATCAGGCAGCAGGTAACCTAAAAACATAGGGAAACACAGAGGAAGGGCGGGACCTGAATATGGACGAAATGACAAAAGACAAGGGAAACACACTGGCTATATATACACAAGATAGGGGCGGATAACAAGACACAGGTGAAACTCATTAGGGCAGGACCGACAATCAAACACAAAATATTAAGCAAAAGTTACACAAGACACATGAGGAATGATACTTCAAATTAACTAGGAAATAACAACACTCAAACCCAAAACCATGACAAAATTATCAGTTATTTTTGTTTTGAGATTGTTGCATCTGAAAAGTAACTAGTGACTATACCTGCCAAATGAATAGTCAAGTAATAAGTGCAAGTCCCTCTGAAATGTAGAGAAGTAAAAGTATAAAGTAGCATTAAATGGAAATACTCAAGTAAAGTACAACTACCACAAAATTGTAAATGTACTAATAGTCTACCACTACTCAATATATTAAAGTCGGTGAAAATAAAGGCTCACCTCACATTCAGAGGCTTGAGGAATTGGTTTGCGAGAAGATTTTTGTTTTTAGTTAGGCTAGTAAAACTCATCCATACTGAAATCGCTTGTAGATACAGCAGGGAAAACATGGATAGACAGACAGGCAGGAGACATATAGATACAAATATATAGCATCCAAAACAATCACATCTAAAAATGCCCCATTTAAATTAACCCAGTGTGATGAGACATTCAAGTTATAAAGTTACAAATCATTTGTCACTCCAGTTATATGACAGGAAGTGCTGCACTGAACTTTCAAAGTTCAGTATTAACCCATGGGTATCTAAAGTTAACCAGTCTTACGTTCTGGTCCAATGAACAGCAGCTTTAAGATTGAGGAGACATGTACTGTGGAGGTTTTAGGAGGAGACCCCCATAGCCTAAATAAAAAGGACAGTATGTAATTTTTGCCATGCTGCTCACGAGGACCAGATGACTTTTTCTAATAGCATGAGATTTAATATAATGCAAGGGGGGTCTGCGGATCCTCTCCCAGGAAAGAAAAAGGACATGAATACCATTTTCTGTGTTTCTACATGCTTGTATAATAATCCCAGCTACTTCAAAGCAACGCAATATGATTAAGATGGCTATCGTGCTTATTTTAATCATTCTGCCAGAAAGTGGTAAATGTACATCAAAATATTAAATATATGTGTATTTTAAGAAGCCACACATTGTTAATAGTTTTATCAAGATCACTGTTAATGTGTATCTATTATATACGGGTGTGTCTAGTATATGTTCAGTCCAGTGTCTAGTACTCTTTATGAGGAGTACATTATGATTATACCTTCTCACTGTAACTCAAAATACATGCTGTTTAGACTCCCTTGTTTAAAAATAAAAACATAAAAAGACATTGAATAGATACCATTTCATTGTCTTGAATTTAATGTCTCATATAGAAACACTTGATCATTATCCAAGCGTATGCTTTGTGTCGCATCAGCTGGGCAGTTTGCCATCAAATTAACGAGATACTGCGGGGTAGTAGGCTAATCAAGTGGATCCAACATTAGAATATCAGACGCTAGAGAGCTACCACAGCGTTTTACTGGATTTAAAAATGTGCGGGTCAAAAAAATGGGATTTTGAAAACATGTCCCCCCCTGTCCCTAGCGAATGTTACGCCGAAAGATGTACCGGTACTTGATGTATGTGCAGAGCTTCAGATTAATCTGCTGAAGGAGGAAAGTTTCTCTGTGCCTATTCTGATGAAGTGCTTTGAGAAACTGGTTCACATAAACACATAAAGAACAACATCCCATCCAGCCCGGACCCTCACCAGTTTGCTTTCAGAACCAACAGATCCACAGAGGATGCCATCTCCACTGCCCTCCACTCAGCCCTCACACATCTTGAGAAAATCAACACTTACATCACAATGCTGTTTGTGGATTTCAGCTCAGCATTCAACATGAAACTGATCAGCAAAGTTAACACTCTGGGCTTAAGTACCACACTTTGCAACTGGATATTAGACATCCTCACAAATAAAACAATTTACACGAGTGTAAATTTGAAACCTCCAGTGCACAAACACTGAGAAAGGACTTGTGAGTCAATTTGTGTCCAGTAAAACTTTAGAACTGAAAACAATTTGCATATTCATATTTTTCATTGAGGGGGATGGAAAACATGACCTTTTTATTATTTCTGTTAATTTAAACCGCAGCAGCTAACACCTTAGATCATGAATGCAGACAGCCTGTGTTGTCTCAGACAAACATTCCAGATTAAAATATTTGAATTCATGGAATTTATTAGGTCAAATGCCATAGTGAAGTCAAAAGCCTTATAGAGATCTTGAAATTGTGCAGTGTTATCTCATAAAACTGTATTATTTTAAATGATTTTATTTAACCCCTTAAAATAAATCAATGTCAAATTATGGCCCTCTGTCACAGGTGATGACCCAACTGCGGACATACAGTTAATTGTGAGCTCTGGAACCAAATAGTTGTACTGTTTCATGTGAGGGACTGTAACTGCAGGTATAAAAAAGCAAAAACTTTTCTTCTTTAAATTATTGTGTAACCCCTCAGGTTTATCTTATTACCCCCAGGTTGGGATCCACTGACATAGGGAGTGAGAGAATCACATTATCCTGAATTGTTGCTCATGTGTTGCCTCATACAGTATGTGTCTGCCTTCTGGATCACAAATAATAGAATGAAACATTCACTGTATCATCATATCAGTAGAGCGAGGTCAGTGGGATGACGTACAAGTGCTATATTTTGAAACTGTGGTATGCGATTTAGCCCAGACTTGCATACTGCTGAGCCTGCCGATATGCTTAGTTTACTATATATTGCATGTGTATGTACTATTATCTGCAAGTGAGCAATGTCATTTATTGTGCTGTTTAGAATACAAAGCAGCTACTCAGCACTGCAGAGGATCAACCAAGATCTGGAGGAAAAGATCCACAGAGATGTAAGTGTTTAAGCCTGTGTGTGTGCACCTGTAGACACAGAAGAAAGAGAAGGACGTAAGCAAGTCATGGGGTTTAACATGGTACAGAACACTTAGAGAGCCAATTTGAATATGAATATGCCCTGCCATTGGTGCCACTGACGTTAATTATGGCTTATTACAATTGGCTGTCCTCCTTCCAATGGCAGAGCGATAGCAAACCCATTGTTCCTCAGTGCACCGCACCTCACTTCATTTGTCAGACGTTGCTTTTGCCGGTGGAAAGATACAATTAACTAGCCTGCCTGAGAACACTGTGTGACAATCAGGTGTCTTTGCCGTTGAATAGACAGCTGAAAAACACTCACCAAACGGGTTTGTTACAGTACAAGATAATAATCATCACGGCCGTCGTTGTCGTGATTACGATGCAACAGCAGTGAGATACCAGGTTAATAGAGGGGCTAAAGGTCACTCGGCTTTTTGTGAGAGGAAATATGGTCATTTTGTAAAATAAAGGCCAACATCTTCTTGCGAAGCGTCCACATCAGCTATTATTGATTCATCTCACGTATTCCCTCCTCCTCAAGGGTGAGAGAGGTGCTGAGTAAGTCTCTATGTAATCGTAAAGCTTGTTTACTCCAGAGGTGCCACAAACCCTTCTGACCCCATCGCCCTGCACAACTATATAGAATGTAATTACAAGACAGATAAACACGGTGATATACTTTGAGTGTGCTTCTACTCACACGCCTACAGGAGGAAAACTTTGGGTCACTTAAACTAACACAACAGCAGCAGCCATGTAATGCTAACCTCAAACTAATGTTTTGCTTGATTCTTAGCCCTTTTCTTTGTCCTATTGTTTTTATTCTTATGCTCTATATGTTTTATTTTTAGAACTTTCCTGTTTTTAATCTGTAGCTCTTTAGGATTTGTTTATATATATAGTGCATTCCAAATAAAATTCATTATTACGGCCGCTGACAGGAAATCAGCTTGAAAAGTCAACAAGTGATCAATTAAAACTTTATGCAAAATGAAAAGTTGTCTTCCAAAGTGAAGCAAAAAAGTAACTAACTTGAGTAATGTCTGTCTTCATCAGCCAAGAAAAGGAGAAAATCTACTGACGTCATGGTTTATAGTAACCAAATAAATCCATAGGCACAGCCACTTAAACAACAACAGTGTGTGAAGTTACTTAGTGTGTCTTTAGTGTATCTATCCTGTATTTATATTTAAAGCCAGGATCTCATTCACAATCTTAGATAGATCCTGTTTACGTCACACATTTATCAGGGTACCAGTTATCGAAGAAAAACTTGCTCTTTAAAAGCCTCATATCCACAAGTTTTATTTGACAAAATCCTCAGAACATATATCCAGTGATGGAATATTGATAATAAAGCTGGACAAAGACAAGTCATGCAAAATTTAGCAAATCAGTGTCAAAATCAAAAAATCTTCTTTCCATGCTGGTGATTTTCTAAAACTGCTCTCTTGTCGTCAGTCTCAGCACCATGATGATGAGAAGCGAGCGCTGAGCAGAGAGATCATCGTTCTCAACAACCACCTGATGGAGGCAAAACTCACCATTGAGAAGCTGCGAGAAGACAATGTAAGAGCCCGGTGACCGTCACACTACTCAGACTGTTAATACATGTCTTTATTCTAGAGAATAAAATAATGCATGTTAGCTCCTCATGAATTCCTGCTTTGAGCAAAAACAATCTGCTTAATTTGTCATTACGATTAGAAATATTTTCCTCTCAGGCTCTCAGGCATTCTGTATTGTTTTCAGATATGTCAACTTTTCTTATTTAATATCATCTCTGCTGAGTCAGCACACATGCAAGCATGATTTAGTCTTCCCTCCTCCTTTGTGTCTTTTGTTTGGGGTAGTAACCTCTTTAAATGTACATGTGGCACATTTTTACCTCAATGATAAATTAATCCATTTTAAATTTAGTTATAAACTCCAGGACTCTAACAGCTCCTGTGTTTCAGCAAGTTTTTCTGCTAATGTTCAAAACTTTCTGCACTTTCAAAATTTTCTCCCCACATCTCTATGTTCTTTGAAATTTCAAGAATAAAGTCACAGTATTACAAGAATAAAGCAGAAATACTATGAGAATATAAGTCATATTTTTTTAAATCTACTTGCCCTGTACTCAGCTGTGCATGAGCCTCTGCTGAAGGGGTAGTTTTCCCTTCAGACCACCTGACAGACACAGAACCCCGTTAGGGACTGTACTTTGTAAGACAAAGAGGTGGAAAAACAAAAATAACACTTCTGATCAGGCATAAATCTCACCCCAAATCATCTTGAAGCAGTGAGACAACATAGCAAAGGTGTCTCTAAACGAGGGGAACGCAGAGACAGCAGCAACACAAACTACTGGTCAGAGGAAAGACACAACACTGCAGTCCAAACTTTTTACAAGTCTTAATAACTGAGACTGCCAGGAAATACTCACACATGCACATGCGAACTTGAAGCATTCTGTTCTATTAAGACTTTATTTTCAAAATATGACAACTTTTTTTCTCATAACCTCTCTTAATTTCCAAAATCTCAGATTACTAATATTAACAGTGGCCCTAAAACTCTGTCTACAATTCTGCCTTTTATTTTATGTTATTCTCCTACTAATTTGCTGCTGACTATTAACTGTTTGTGTATGAAATACATTGACTACACACTGTCAGACAACTGTGGATACATTAAAATATTTGGATCAAAATATAGCTAGGGACAATTCAGTAGCCGCTGGATATTGATATGTCTTGTCTTCCAATTGTGGTCATGTTGTGGCTCCATAGGACATGTACAGGAAGGACTGTAACCTGGCTGCTCAGCTTCTCCAGTGCAACAAATCTCTTTACAGGGCCCAGCTCTCTGAGGTGAGCCCAACACTCACTTTTACATGTCACGTGGACCTCTAATCTAATTTTTTGTAGTGCAAATCACCATTTCCAAATAAACACTTCTACCTGTTTCATCAATATCGTTAAGATTTCAATCCCATCAAATCCCTAGATGTTCTGAGAATTGTTCAATATATCGGTAACCACGTAAAAGGGAAACATTTGGTGTAATATATGTGTTTTGTGAGGAAGAGGAGATGTGAGTGGTGTTTTTCTTGAGCAGCACTAAGATGAATTTTCAGCTCGTGACATGAGATGGGGGGAAAAAGTGCTGTCTCGACTGGAACTGAAGGTCACGTTGCCCTTTGTGAGGCAGAAGAGATAAGAGACAAGACATGGTGGAGCGGTGACGGCAGTAGGTCACAGCAGGAAGGGCAGAGATTGGAGAATTAAAGCTGCTTTTTGGCTGAATAACCTTCAGCTGAGAGAAGTGAAAGAGGCAAAAAGTTGGCAGCAAATATAAAACAGATTAACATGCTTCCTAAAAAAAAGAGATAGCCTAGACATAAAATCATTTACTGTAGAAGCAACAGTTATGCTTTGAATGCCGTCGTTGCTGTTGGTCAAAAATCATCTGCATTTTTCCTGTATATTTCATACATATATCATGTTTGCTGTTCAAGTGTGGTTACCATATAAAAAGTGAAAATGTTTTTTTTCTCATTTGTATTGAGCTAAACTACTGAAATATACATTATAAGTTTATTCTTATTGTGATGTGTTTATTACAAAATATACTGTCAGAAAATTACATCAGAGGAAAACAGTCACTCTAACTTAAGATAAAAACCTTTTATTGAATATATTTTTTCCTCCAAACACCTAAGGTGCTGTATCATACATTTGCCCTTTTACTGGATGTCAAACCAGAGAAATATCATTCAGAATTTACAATTTGCCACCACACTCTAACTACCTTCTGCTTTTATTCTCATTAAAATCTTTTGGCAATGAACTGAAATCACACAGATTTTGCGTTGGCACCCATCAGTGGGGCAGGATTCTAAAGTCAACCAGGACTCTCAAGTCTTTTTCCTCCTATCACACAATATGCAGCTAAGTCAGAGTGTAACTAAACTGCACCAGGTTAAGCAATCATGTATTTGTTTGACAATGATGAAGCATGAAGCACCACAGAAACTACATCAAGGCAAATTGAGCACAAATGTGAAGGACAGCGAAAACTCCAGTATGTGGCAAAATGAAAATGGAGCGCACACCGCAGCCTCATCACGCTATCCCATTATTACTTGTGAAAATAGATGCATGTGGTACTGATGAGTGTTTTAACACCAGCCCAGCTTGGCGCCACTTTCCGCTGCATCAGCCCTGGGCCTTGTGCCACGCCCCTGTGACAGGGGTGGATTTTAAAACTGGCAAATGTCCACGGGTTAAAGAATGCCTCTCCACGTTTTGCCCATATGGCTGAATGGAAATATCAATGCAAACTGCAGTTGGTTGCGTAAGGCTCATAAATATCCCCCCACACATATACAGGACACACAAACACATACACACCCTCAATGTGCACAGTATATGATCTGTCAGGGAGTGAAAAACTGTTCTGCAGGCATTTTGCCAAACATAATGGAGGTCAGAGGCTATACATGCACTTACTGTATGTCCACCAGTTTAGTGGTCCTGTGGGTGGGAGCTAATCGAAAGCATATTGATGAATGATGCTGCAGCATTTTGAGAAGTGCAGTGGCTCTCCAGCGCCTACTGAAGTGCTTCAGTCGTTTGTTTTGCTGCAAAACAAGCACAGAGAGGGCATGAAATGATTGGGCTCAGATTTCTGAACGCCACATAAAAGCTAATTGTGATCTCGTTCAAAACAAGTCCAAATGCAAAATGTGTGGACAGTAATTGAGTGGTATTTAGTTTGGTCCAAGTTGTAATAAAACTGTTACGATAAAAATGTCTTTTCATGTCCTCTGTGGTGTTTGTCTTTTCTCTATCTACAAAGTTATAATTAGCTTGCCTCTCAATGCCAATTAGGAACCACTGACTAGATTCCCCGTTGATGATGTGCTGCAGTTGGCTTAATGCTTGTTGCTATGGAGAGGCACAGATAATGGATGGAGGTTTTTTTATTGGGAAATGGTCTGATTAGTGCAATGTTTTTCCAAGGAAGGTGACTCTGATCACCTTTCATTTTTCTATCTATCCATGTATGTATATATATATATATATATATATATATTAGGGCTGGGCAATAAAACAATAATGATATAATTTTCTCAATATAACAAATGTTCAATAGATGTTATTTAATTTGAATCAGAAAACAAATTATCACTTATTATTCTATTTTCTATATATATTTATTTTGTTTAGGAAAATGGGACTAAAAAAAGATTTTACTTATTCATGCAATATTTGTTGAAAAACAATTTTGTCATAATTGTTTTGAATGTTTTACCTCAAATTTGTTAAGAGATCCACTGTTTGGCATCAAGTGTTTGCCAAGCGTTTGCCAAGTTTAAAACCAACATTAATCATCTGGTTTCTTCTTTCATTCAGGAGCAAAAATCAGCCTTTAAACTTGAAATAAATAATGATGTGACATTTTACGTGATAGTAATTGATATCAAATGATCTGAAATGTTTTATCGTGACAACATTTTTGGCCTTATCGCCCAGCCCTAATATATATATATATATATATATATATATATATATATATATATATATATATATATATTTTATTTTTTTTTTTTTCTGTTTATATTTATATAAATAGAGACAACTTAGACAACAAAGTTGACTAAAAATAAATTATAAGAGGGACGTATATGTAAGAGAGATATTTACCCAATTTTATTTAGATTAATACGATCCAGCAAGAGAATTTTCAAAACAACGCAAGCTGATGACTTGTCTCTGCTTTCATATAATATTTACTATTTACACCATAGTGCAATGATTCACCACACATTCATGGCAGAATCTGGCAAACTCAAATCGTCAGTCAGTCTGACACACATTGTGACCAAGATTTTATAAGACCCATCACCCAGTGTGACATGCAATAAATGTACAGAGCTGTATTTAATGTATACGGCCTGGTAGACCTTCTGGTTGTAGTGAGATAGTCCAGGGAGTTTTTTGTAGTACAATGGGGTGTACAGTGTTCAATTAACTATTTACACTAAATAAAATAAGGTACTTAGAATATTATATGACAATTCCAAAGCCTGTAAATGTTGTAGTATGGAAAACCCTCCTCAAAAAATCATCAGCAGAGCAAGTAGTGAGCTCATGCTACAGTACAGATCCATCTTTTGGTAGAGCAACACTTACATCACACGTGTTTCCCTGTCCTTCTCTTTTCTCTGACACTTGTAGCTGCCTGCTGATTTTCAGGAGCGACTGACCATGCACATGGAGGACGCTCCTCTCTGCCACACCTATCCTGACACTGTCCCGGCTTCCCTCATTGGCAACGTGCTGGAGAAGCCAGACGAGGCCTGCAGCAGTAGCCAGGCCTCCCGCTCACCCAGCCCCCAAAACCAGGACCATGCTTTTATCTTGGAGAGACTTGGACCAGGAGAGCGGCTGGGGCTCCGTGCAGCCTACAAATCTGACTTGTACAGTAGCGACACTGCCCTGTACTGCCCTGATGACCGGCACCGCGAGCGGAGGCCCAGCATGGACCTCCACGGTCAAAGGAAGCTGTTATACGGACCCCAAAACTCCACCGACAGCAACCCAGAGGAGGGCTCGGTGGGGTTGAGGGCTGGCTTCTCCCAGGAGCACTTTGCTAAGTTCCCTGCCACACTGGGTGCAGGCTCCAGCTCGTACTCCAGCTTCAGTGGAGGAGGGTCTGAAGACAAAGGCAACGGCCCGCCTAGCAGTGCTGCTTCCTCCCCGCACCACCATTCCCTCTACATGGACTGGAGAGATGCAGGGGACTATGAGAGAAAGAGTGACTCATCCTGGGAGAGGGACAGTCCAAGAGGCTTTGCCAATGCTCATCCCTTCCAGCAGACGGAGCTGAGCCACCACCAGAACGGCAGCTCACCCGTCTACAGCCGCACCATGTCCTCCTGTTTCAGTGAGCCCTATGAGCCGCTGCCTCCCTCTTCATCCCCAAGTGTTGCCTACGGAGACAGTCGTCGAGGCAGCACATTAGCCCCCGAGGAGGAGGAACTGATTGGCAGATGGAGACAGCTTAGTGTGGAGGACTTAAGTGCCCACACCTACCGCAGCCCAGGCCGGGCCTCGCCGTACAGCTTCTCAGAGCAGCACTTCTCTGTCCGGCCCGCCAAGATCCGACTCGGGCCGCTCTACAGCAGCTTCCAGGAAGGGGCTGACTATTACCATCACGGAGGGGGTGCTATGGACCCAGTGTGGGTAGCCACCAGCCCTAGCCCCGAATGCAGCCCAGGGCTGCGGCAGGCTCATAGCCAAGCCCATCTGTACAGAGCCGAGGACAGCCAGGGGTCGGAGCACAGCCTCTACCACTCAGGGAGCTCCAAAGACAGGGAGGGTAATGTGGCAGCTGGCGGCCAGAGCACAGATTATGTAGACCCCAGCCCGAACAGCTCCACCGAGTCTCTGAACCAGAGGTCCCTGGAAATGGCTGCCGAACTGCAGCACTACCAAGTGGAAATGCACAGCCTGCCCGCACAGGCGAGCCAGTCACCACCACCGGCCCCACCCCCTCCTCCTCCGTACAACCAAAAATTTGGCTCCCTGGGACTTTCCAGAAAGGACAGTCTGACCAAGGCCCAGCTTTATGGAACACTTCTGAACTGAAGAACTTTCCAATCAGGTTTATTCTTTGATAGGATGCTAGTTGCAAGGCCCTGGTATGTCCAGCTACACCTTCCGTTAGCACAATCATTTTGATAGAAAATGGTTTGAACTTCAGCCAGGGGTCAAATAATTCAGTAACATGATTAGTTAAAAGCTTTGGTCGTATGGCGGTGGATGGCAACAGTTTACACCACAATTGTCCTGAGGGAGGAAGACATGTTAACAGAGTTAAAAGGACGCGGGGCAATATTTGGAGGACAGGCGCTCAGGCAGCCCGTAACAATTTATAAGGATGTGTATGTATTTAAATTACGAATGTATAAATATATACTTATAACTAAAAATTGAGTGATATATTTTGTATGTAGCTGTTAGCAAGAAATACATCCAAAACAATCAAACAAAACGCAGCTCTTCTTAAAACTGGAACTTGTATATAAATTGAAAACTGCCAATCCTATATTCGAAAAGTCAGAAAAGGTATTTTAATTGAGAACTGATGCCCGTATAAACTGCACATAGATTTGTTTCACTCATTACTTTAGTGGTCTGAAACAGTGTTGGCCTTGCGGGGATTTAAATATGAATCTTGAACATAGAAGGACAACAAAAACAAATGAATCACTTAAATGAACAATGAGAAACATTTTGTTTTTCTTCTGTTGATTGAATGTGACAGTGTCGGTGGGTGTGTTATGTTGTTATTGATGGAACGTTTTGAGATCTGTCTTAGCAGTCAGTATTATTTTATATTTGCTCTTCTATATCCCACTGAGAGGTTTTCCTGTCCCCCGTTCTACCTCAGATTTGGATGCCCACACCCCATCAAGCCACTGTAACCCTGTTTCTTTGACAACGATGCATGTTTCTATATTTTGGTTGTTTTGTTTGCCTAATAAAGCACAAATTATACATTTAACCTCTGAGCCTTCCTTTAATGTTCATACGTAGCTGTGTGGGGATTTGAAATGTGCACGGATAATTAATTTTAAGTACACTAGCAGATGATCGGTTGTTGTTTTAAGATAATTGCATGTCTGTTGATCCACGTGTTAAGTCGAGTGATTGAACTGAGGGGGGAGACTCTTCATCAGTCAAGCTCACATTGCTGCAGCCGTGTGGTGCGTGCCTGCTGAGTCACTATGAAGCCCCGCTTTATCACTGTTGTGAGTTTAAAAATAGGTTTGTAGAGAGATTTTTGCCAAGATCAGCTAACTCAAAACAGACAGGAAGTTTATTTGTGTTCCAAGGAGTCATCATGAAAAATAATACAAGGAAATATCTGTTATGCTGTCAGTTTCGGTGGTATTAAACACACTGAATACTCAACAAAAGGCACCAATTGCTCTTCTGCTGTATGTAAGTGTGACATGTGTCATCCTAAATATACACTTCCAATATAAAGCTACAATCCCTACAATAAATTCCACTTTTGTGAGACCTGCTAATGAAGTGCCTTTCAAGTCAATATATACGGTATTGCATTTAGGTGTGAAGCTAATACAAGTAAGCCGCGTTTCAAAAAACTTTTAATTCTTTTAATTCCCCGGATCTCTTTTCAAGGAACTAAAAGGTTCCTTCAGCCCACTGTTGTGTGCGTTTCCACTGTGGTCTAAAAACCTGCGAAGATTAGGCAAATTAACCATCTGATGTAGGCTTTAGGCCTATACGCCGTACAAAGCGATGCACAGGCATCATTATTTGTAACCACTATCCATGAGCAAAATTTATAAATGAACATCAGATTTGATTGGAATATAATGAAAAACTATAGGCTTTGCTTGACCATTAAAAACAGCTTTTTTGTGTGGGAGTATAATTAAGAGAAGTTCTTAAAATAACTCCAGCACAGAGAAAGAATCAGAAAAATAAAATCCTGACAGTTTGAAAGGTTATTACAGCATTTTCAGCCGACAAGAGCTGCAGAAAGTCGATTAATAGAAACATAATGAATTAGATTTACTATTTGGTATTTTTAAAGCAAAAATGACACAAATTCTCTAGTTCCAGCATCTCAAATGTAATAATATGCTGCTTTCCTAAATTGTCAGTAAGAGGAAACAGAACATATTTGGGTTTAGGACTGTTGGTCGAACAAGACTAGGGATACACTGAAATGAAAATTTTGGCCGAAGCTGAAACCAAATACAATGAAAAAATTTGCAGAATACCGAACACAACTACATTCACATTTTTGCCATTTTTTTTGCCATTGCATAAATTAAATAGTCAAAATGAGCTTTTTACTCAGGATTTGGAGAGACTATGGTGGTGGGCCGAGGCTCGAGAGGGTCTGGTAAAGTAAATTACATGTGTCCATTTACTTTTAATGTACACATGTAATATGTTTTATACTTTCTGTGAATATAATCCAATTAATCTTATTTCCACAATGTAAAGACACCTTATTTTGAAAACTGGACATTTTCACGTGTCTCATCTCGCTAAATTCATCAAGTCCAACCCAATTTGATAAATATTGTTGTATGTGGTTCTCGTATCATTTAACATGAAGACTTCATAGCCTCTGTTCAGGACATCTGTGAAGGTTCTCAGTCATCCAGGTCATAGTTATCCAACAAAGGTTGAGGTAAAGGGCAACTGGACTTGGTTGAACTCAGGAGCCCCACTCAGGCCTATTATCCTAACCTACAACATTGCCAAACACATATCTACCATCTTAGCGCCTTTGTTTGGTAACACGCCCCACCACATCCAAAACTCCACTGACTTTGTAAACAAAGTTTGAGAAGTGCAACTGGACCCAGATGAAGGTGTCCTATGATGTGACTTCTTTGTTCACCTGCATCCCCACCATAGAGGCAGTAGAAACCGTAAGGAAATGGCTACTAAAAGACAACACCTTGGACAACAGAACTAGCCTCAGCCATGACCAGATCTGTAAATTACTCGACCTCTGTCTAAACACCACCTATTTCCAGTACAATGGAGGATTCTACAGACAGTAGCATGGCTGTGCCATGGGCTCACCAGTGTCACCCATAGTGGCCAACATCTACATGGAAGAAGTGAAGGGAAAAGCCCTCAACTCCTTCAGAGGAACAGCACCGAGCCACTGGTACAGGTATGTGGACGACACTTGGGTCATAATTAAAAGCCAGGAAGTGCAAGCCTTCACAGAAACTTCAACTCAGTGGACAGTAACATCAAGTTCACACAAGAAGATGTCCACAACAACAATTTGGCGTTCCTGGACTGTGCTGTACACATTGAAGAGGAGAGGAGCCTGCAAATTGGGGTTTACAGGAAACCCACACACATGGACCAATACTTACTTTTTGATTCCCACCACCCATTGGAGCATAAGCTAGGAGTCATCAGAACCCTGCACCACAGAGCAGACCACATACCAACAAGTGCAGAGGCCAGAGAGAAGGAACAGAACCACCTGAAGGGGGCACTTAAAGCCTGTAGATACCCTAAATGAACCTTTGTGAAAACAGCCACAAAATCCAGGAAAAAGACCAAGACTACAGGGGAGGAGGAGAAGAAGGTCAAACGCAACAACATTGTGATTCCATATGTGTCTGGAGTATCAGAGAACCTCAGAAGGATTTTCAACAAACACCACATCCCTGTGTTTTTTAAACCCAAGAACACACTAAGACAGATGCTGGTACACCCCAAAGACCGCACACCCAAACACAAGAAAAGCAATCTAGTGTATGCGGTCCAATGCAGTGAGGAATGCACAGACCTGTACACTGGGGAAACTAAACAACCACTACACAAACGCATGGCTCAACACAGAAGGGCCAACTCCTCAAGTCAAGCCGACACTCGTTTGAGGATCACCAGGTGCACATTTTAGACAGAGAAGATGGATGGTTTGAAAGAGGTGTTATTTACACCCGGGTTGAGAAGCCGTCGCTGAACAGAGGAGGGGGTCTACGCCACCACTTATCCCCCACCTACAATGCTGTCCTTTCATCACTTCCCAGGAAACTGAACAAGCATTTCCTCTTGGCCTCAGGTGAAGATACCAACGATGGTCGTTCAGACTTCAGAAGTTCTAACAACTATGATGATTAACGATAGCTAACGATCCCACAGAGGTTAAATAGCTGAGTTTCCCTACCAGTCAGTCAGAACTGAAGAAGTCTCTTGGATGAGGGACGAAACGTCTTCTAGTTTTTCTTCAACTAAGTCCAGTTGCCCTTGACCTCAACCTTCATTGGATCTCTTCAGGACAGACTCTCATACTGCAACACTTTTCTTTCAAGTTCAAGTTCAAGTTTATTTATATAGCACATTTAAAAACAACACTAGTTGACCAAAGTGCTTTCCACAATAGACAACAAATATACATGACAACAGTAGAAAAAGTAAAAAATAAAATAAAACTATTCAACTCTGTTTGAAGGCCAATGAATAAAGATAGGCCTTTAGCAAGGGTTTGAAAGTGTCAGGAGTTTGGGCATTTCTTATTGGAACAGGTAAAGTATTCCAAAGATTAGGAGCAGCTACTGAGAAGGCTTGGTCACCTTTAGTTTTTAACCTGGATCTGGGGACATCAAGGAGCATCTGATTGGATGACCTCAGTGCTTTGACCGGAGTGTGTACATGTAAAAGTTCTGATAAATAAGAAGGTACCAACCCATTTAAAATTTTAAAAACAAGCAATAAAATCTTAAAATCAATCCTAAAGCGGACAGGAAGCCAGTGGAGCGAGGCTAAAACAGGGGTAATGTGCTCACGCTTTTTAGTTCCTGTTAGAAGTCTTACTTTCATTCAGACAGAGAAAGTTCTGATCCAACCATATTTTAAGATCTCTCAGGCAGTTGAGCAAGGACTGAGTTGCAGCTTTGTCGTTAGATTTTACAGGTAAATAGATTTGTATGTTATCTGCAAAGCAATGAAAGGAGATGTTGTGTTTTTTGAAAATGGACCCCAATGGCAGCATGTACAGTGAAAAAAGCATGGGGCCCAATATGGACCCTTGGGGGACCCCACAAGAAAGAGGGGCAGCAGATGAAGACAATTCACCGAGGTGAACAGAGAAACTTCTATCTGCCAGATATGACTGAAACCATTTGAGGGCTGTGCCCCTAATGCCTCTAACACTGTTAGAGTCGGAATAAGAGAATGAAAAGAGTTTCCAAAGTCAACAGCTAAAAGGAGATCATTAAAAACTCTTAAAAGGGCAGTTTCAGTACTGTGACGGGGCTTAAATCCAGACTGGAATTTTTCATAAATACTAAAATCATCTAAAAATGATTGAAGTTGATTAAAAACCACTCTCTCTAGGATTTTTGACAAAAAGGGGAGCTTAGAGATAGGTCTAAAATTAGAGAGGTTTGAAGTATCCAGATTGTTCTTTTTTAAACGCGGTTGCACAACTGCATGTTTGAAAGCAGCTGGAACACACCCTGAGCTGAGAGATGTATTAACCAAGGCGACAATGCTTGATCCAACAGTGTTAAAAACATCTTTCAAAAAGCGTGCAGGAATACTGTCAAGGGGGCAGTTTGCAGGACGTGGTTGCTTGACTATGTCAGAAAGAAGGGGGAATGTAACTGGCTCAAACTGCAGGAAGACATCTGGGCTGACAGGGGGGGACAGAGGGGTCACTGTTAAATGTAGTGGGTGAAAAGCTAAGACCGGCAATTTTGTCTATAAAATATTTCAGGAAGTTTTCACATAAAATTGTAGATGGCACAACACAGTCTGATTTGCGAGGGTTAACAAGAGAGTTAAAGACATTGAAAAGAACCTCAGGCCTCTGGCTGTTATTTGCTACTACATGGGATAAAAATTTAGTTTTGCCTCTTTCTCGGACACTTTAACATGCTTCCACACTACCGACATGTCACCTTAATTGTTCTGACTACATTTTTATATTCATTTTTATATTTTTATATTCAGCATTATAGCAAATAGTTAGTCAGTTCAGTTTCATTTTTCCTGTATTTATAGTGTGTATTTTATTTCACATTGTAATTGCAGCCATATCTCCTTTCACTCCTTGCAGAGGTAAGAGTTTACATGAGATTGAATTCATCCACGGGAGGGAGTCACAGTGCAGTCGAGTCTCACTGATCTGCATCGTCAACCTCATTGTTCCGTCTCCCCCAGACACAGCAGAAAGCATTTACACTTCAAACGCATCAACAGAGGGTAAACTAGATTGACAGCTACACCCCGCACCTCTATTATTTTTTATACACTGCAAAATACATGCTAAAGTATGCGTAAATGTAGCATTCAGGTACAACAGCTGAACCAGAAATGGTTACGCTCAGAGGTTTTGCACAGCACAAGCAATACAATGACGTCAAAATGGAGAAAAATGTGACAACTCAACTTGGCTTTGATGAATGCAAAGAGGAGATGAGTTCTTTCCCTTTGATCTTGGGGTGGGTTGGTGGGTGGGGGTGTGTGTGTATGTGTGAATCTTGGTCAGGTCAGTGGTGTAGAGAAAGACGTGGAGCAAGGTGCTATCTAAGTTTTATATTCATAAACACAGACTGATCAAGCTTGTTGGATACAGCAAATTTTGGTAATAATTTTGAAGTTTGTTTGCACTGAAATGTGTTTTCAATTTCCATCACTGCTGAGTTGAAAGTAGTTTTATCATGAAAATCTACGATTGAGCACCATGTCTCCCCATCTTCTTGAATGTCTTTTTAGAAAGCCAAAAAGTTCAAGTAGCCTAGATGTTCTCTTAGTTTAAATACATGTTTGCACATGTTTAGTTGACGAACTTTGAAGGGGCACAATTGACCCTTCGCTAAGCCACCCCCCGAATATACAGCTGGCCAATCACAGCACAGTGTAGGACTCGCTATAACTGAGTTCCGAAACTTTCACGGCTGCGCTCCATTGACTCTTATGCAAAAAGAGTCGTTTTCTAGCTTTTTTTTGGCTGTATTTTTCTAAAATATGGTCAAACGCTGTTCCTGGGGCACTTGTAATAGTTACAGTTGCTACCCAGAGAGGTTGATGGGAGAAGTACGATTTATTCTCTTTCTAAAACCTAAAATAAGTCCAGAAAAATGTCGGTTGTGGATTGTTCCTAATGTGATGTTAGTTAGCTGACGCTAGCTAACATGAACAGTGTTGAGCCTTAATATCGTTGTCTTTTGTCTCAATCGTCGGGGGATGCGGTGGTTCACTTGTACTGTGTGATTGGTAGGCTTTAGTTTCTATCTTTCATTCTTTTCACGTCAATTTGAGTCAGTTCGACAGCCTGAATACAACCTTCAAATGTATAATGCAACTGCAAAACTGTCTTTCTGAGATCGCTTTTTCCAACAAATTAGACAATATTTCGCCAGGGAGTGCAGTAATAGATAGGCAGTGCTGGCAGTTTGTAGGACTTAGCAACAGTAACTTAGGGGGGCGGGGCTTAGCAGAGGGTCAACTGCCCACAAGGATTACATTGCAGCCCTGCCTCACTGCTACCGACTGCAGCGCGCTCGCTGAATACTGGACCAATTAAAAATAATTTTCGTTCCAATTGGGGAAAAGGTCCAGGTTCAAAATACAGAAATGAACCTTTAAGTAACCTGGTTACAGCTTTCTCCAGTAAGCAGATTACCAAAAAACAATTTACGCTGATTTTCCCAGTTACATTTCTCCAGGAGAACACCAATTTCTTGGCAATGTACAAGGGTAACAGGATTTTTAAAATTGCCTTTTTAAATGTAGACACGTGCATCACGCGCACTTTAGTCAGAGAAAGTTACTGCAGAGCATGTAGATGAAAGGAGAGAGAACTTCACATAGGACTGGCCAATAAAACAATAATTATTGCAATATAGTTTTCATCAATAACAATATAACAAATGTTAAATAAATGTTTGATTTAATTAATTTGAATCACGAACAAATTAGCACTTAATTTTTCTATTAATATATTTATTTTGTTGAGAAAAAGGGACTGAAAAATGATTTTACTTATTTTCACTCATGCATATTTGTTGAAAAAACATTTTATCATAATTGTTTTCAGTGTTCTACCTCATAATTCAAGTGCAGGCATGCAAACTGAACAGGGGTGAAAAAGGTGAGGACACACAAACAGAGAAACACACAGAGACAGTATAAGAGCAGTCTGTTTAAGCTTTCATGTTGTATGGATAGAAAGTGCAATTGTCTAATGCAGCCAGAGAAATATAACAACGTGCAAGGGCGTCACATTGGGGTGTGACAATACACTTAGCTCACGAGAAGAGATGATACACGATATTGATGAGAACAATATTTTAACACTACTGTATAGAAATCATTAACGCTGAAATATATGGTCCTCTTGTTGAAAGCTATTGAGAACATTTTTAACAAATGCTTTCAAAAAGTGATGGTGACAAAATCAGCCATTTCAAAAAGGGGATGGGGATATGACCCCAGTGTCCCCAGTGTAAACAACACCAATGAGGACACCTCTATATCCTGTTGACGTTAGCTTATCTTACATGTAAGTTATTATTGGGCAAAGTTATAAAATTGGCAACATTACTGTATGGGCCAGGTAAGTTAATATTGTAAGCTGGCTAACTTCTGTCTTATATCAGACTTACAGTTCGTTCACTAGATCAACAGTAACGTCCTCACGTGTTCAGCTGACTCATCCGCGGTGTAGGGGACTTCAATAATCCCGCCCTACTCTGACTCTGATTGGCTGTCAAGTTTATCCTTTAGGAGTGAAGATTGTTTTAGGCACATGCAGCTGTAAAGTTGCAAAGCTCATGCCAGAGTAGACTCGGTTGCTAACCGACCGACGAAACGACGCCCCCACCCCCCAATATTTTCTCATCGGATCTGCACAAATCATGTAGGTGACCCATTTGGGTTTCATAACAGCAAATTTCGCCTAAAAGGTGAGCTTGCTTACCTGGAAGTGATCCACTGTCACTGTTTGATAGTATTTGTCATTTTCTGATCATTAAAATAGTTTAAAACCACAATTAACCATCTGGTTTCTTCTACTTTCGCTCATGAACAAAAATCTGCTTTAAACTTAGAAATAATGAGTTGACTTTATTGTGATAATTATGGACAGAATGAGATGACATTTTTTATCGTGATGCCATTTTTGGCCATATCGCCCAGCCCTAACTTCACATGATGATGCATCTTCATTTGAACGCTCACTTTTAAGGGGAACATTTGTTTATTCAAAGCTTTATACATTCTCTGATCAACCCACTGCAATGTACACTCCGCTCTCTTGCTCAAGGGCACTTAATTTACACACTTCTTTGGCACAGTATGTCATTTCATTAATTATTACAGGTGGCAAGCAGTCTTTTCATGAGCACTCTCTCGCAAAATGTGAGTGAGAGTCTGTGGGGTGATGTCTAGAGTGTGCTAGAGATTAAGTATTTTGTCCAAGAACACTTAAGCCTCTCCAGTACTGTCCTCAGAACAGGACTCTGCTCAGTCAGCAAGCCCAACCATCTTCCTGCTTATGTCCCACAGTTTCTTGGCTGCCCGGTCGTCTGTAGCGTTGGCCATCAGCTCCTCCTCCTCACAGTTAGCGAAACACTTCCCCGACACTCCCTCCACCTCAGGGGAGCAGGCCAGATAAAGAGGAGTCTGGGCCCCCTCCAATGGGCTCTTGAAAAAGACTAGCGAAGCGAGGGAGAACAGCGGCTTTGCCAGGAGAGGGATTTCAACATGCCTGCCTAGTTTGGTCCTGACGATGCCCGGGGTGAGAGCATTGACTGTGACCCCCGTTCCCTCAAGCTGGTGAGCCAGCTCGAGTGTAAACAGCAGGTTGGCCAACTTGCTCTGACTGTAGCAGAAGGACTTGTCATACTTTTTTTCACTGTTCAGGTCATCAAAGTTGATTTGGCCGTACTTGTATAGCTTAGATGAAACCACAACGATGCGGCTGGGAGCCGAGGTCTTCAGGAGGTCCAGCAGGAGGTGAGTGAGGAGGAAGTGACCCAGGTGATTCACACCAAGCTGCATCTCAAAACCATCCTCTGTCTTTGCGTAGGGACACTGGTAGACGCCTGCGTTGTTAATGAGCACGTCAATCTTGGATTCCTCCTAAAAGGTCAGAAAAATTTTATTATTAAGCTTATTAACACACTCACACGAATGACTAAAATACTTTTAGGAAAGAAAGGGATTTTAGATTTTTCTTTGTTCAATCTAAAGCTACTTTAAGTAAAATACTGTATATGAATATAAGTAAGATATGAGGTTTAAGTAAATTTTAAATTGTTTGTGGTTTTATTTTTTCTTAGTGATCACTGTAATTAGCCACCTATAGCAGACAATATATTCTACATTTGTCTTACAAGTGATTCTAGCGCTGTCAGTGTGTTATGAACATATGCCGCCTTAACTGACAGACATTTACCATGTTTTCAGGACCTTGCCATTTATTAGAAACACAAATCTTATATTGAACACCCTGAGACACCCAGTGGTGATGAGAGGTAAATGTCATGGTGAAGAAAAGACAAGCTGACGTTACCAAGAGAAATATCATATTTTACAGAAATACTGCACTTGTACTCTTTCAGTACTGCGACTTACAATATCATAAGGGATATAGTAATTAGGAAGAAAAGGGTCTTGCAATGTCCTGCTCTACAGTATGTTAAAAAAACAAAGTATGTGATCAAGCATTAACACAGAGATGGCTTCAACAGTGAGGCAAATTAAAAACTCCCATTTATATATTGAACCGCAATAAACAGTCAGTTAAATTATTTCTCATTTCATGTTATTATTTTAACAAGTTAAGTACTACAATCAAGGGTGCATGAATGTGACATAAGAAGGTATATGAAATAATATGCTTAACATATTTCTCATGGAAAGAGCTCTACACTAACAAATTTATCGAGAGTAAAGCTGCAATGATTTGTCTAGTCCATTCATAGATTAGTTGATCGACTGAAAATGAAACTAATCAACTATTTTGATACATTGATTAATTGTTTAGGTAATTTTTCAAGCAAAATGGCAAAATATTTGATAGTTCCAGGCTCTCAAATGTAAGAATTTGCAGCTTTTCTTGGGTTCTTATATTAAGTCAATAAAATATTTCGGGATTTTTTACTTTTTGTTGGCACAAAACAAGACATGTGAACGTGTTACATTGGGCTTTAGGAAAGTGTGGTTAGCATTTGTCACTGTTGTGATTTTTTATACACCAAATTGATCAACGGAGTAAATAATTGGCAGAATAATAATTAATGATAAAAAATAATCTGATTTGTTCGGACTGAAAACTGAAAATTGATTACTTGTTGCAACAACAAAAAAAAAAGGTTCCCATATCAACATTCTGCCAGCAGAAGATTTATAGCTACACATGCTGTCAGATTTTGTAATCCTGGCTATAGACTAAAGAGGTCTGGCAACAGTAGGTTGAAGGACTGCGTTCAGCACCACGGACAGTCCCCTTGCTGCTAAAGGACCTGTAACGCTCTCCTTTTTATTGGACATGACAATAGATGGAATAAACTAGACTGCAGTCATTTAAAAGGATGAAGGACACCGTAGCTAGTAGGCCTAAGTAAACATATCAACTTACCTCATGAATTTCCTCACAGAATTGTCGGACTGATTTGAGAGAAGCGAGGTCCAGGTGTTTGATGACCACCTCCCCCTGCTCTGGTCCCGCTTGGTCCTTGATGTCCTTAGCCGCCTCCTCGGCGCTCCGCTGGTCCCGACAGGCCATGATGACCCGGGCATGGAGCTTCAGCAGCTCCCCGGCCAGGGCCTTCCCTATCCCGCAGTTAGCCCCGGTCACGATGACAGTCTTTCCTCGCATGGTGTCGGCGGGATACTGGAGCAGCTTCATGGGTTTCTGTTGAGGGAACAAACGGCGCACAAGGAGCAGTACCCCACCACCAACAACAGCAGCAATTAGCACCGCAGTGTACATGAAAGCGAGAACCCGTGACAGGTAGAAGACAAGACCTTTGTAGCACGGTTTATTATGTGTCCAAGTTATAAAACTGCCCCGGAAATACTTTCTACGCAAATATATCGAGTTAACAACAATAGATATTGTGGTTATTATATTATAATATTTGTAATATTTATAACAAACATATTTACGTTGATGAAACAAGTGGAGTGAAAGTAAATCACTCAACTAACAAACGATAAACGGTCGCAGCAATGTAGCTAATGCTAGCAGGCTAACTCAGCTAGCAGCGTAGCTACAGGCTCGGGTTTTCATTGAACTACTTCCGGGGTATTTTCGTAACCGAACTAAATGTTTCTGCTAATTGAAGCCATAAAAATACATACTTTTCATTTTTAAAGGGTTGGGCTAGTGGTCATATAAATAGTTGGCTACTTTTTAAAACTACTATAATTATTTTTCTCGCCCGAAATATTGTATTTTCATAGCCAGCCTAGTTTACCCCTTTCCATTAACCACTAGGTGGAGTTATGAACACAAAAGTGGGTCGGATATTTTGCTCACAACAAGAGGCTTGTTTCCAGGTCTGTCTGTCTGCCAGTTGGTGAAGGAGAAGTGAGAGTACAAAACTCACTATTTTGTCTCCTTTGGTTACCCACAAGGCAAGCCAATAAAAGTGGGTATATCACCCATATGGATTATTGATTATTGATAAAGTCAGAAAATGTGCTCATTGACGTTGTATGAAGTTGTTTTTGAGCATTTAGGCTACAGTAAGGCCGGTAGTAGAGAAGCCCTTAAGTAAAACTGCTAACTTGAAGAGGCAGGGCAGGTGGTTTTTTGCAGTGATATGATCAGATGGCTTGTTAGGAGGTCACTTAAATGCATAAGAATTAGTACAGTGACTCACTCAGTTTATATCGACTATACTCTTCTCTGAATGCTCCCTTCGCCCTTCCTTACATTGTTGCATAGGTGATCCCAGATACGTGCCCTGCAGTTTAAGGTTCTGAGTTAATCCACTTTTTGGGGGGATTGGGACAGCAAAACCAGGGTGCAAAATTAGCACCAGCCACCAGCCAATTTTGCACCTTGAGCAGATTTGTCTTCTATTTTAGAATAGGACAGTCATAATGATCCTGTGTTTGCCTTGCCTTTATCATATTCCCATTTAACTGTTGCATATCCTATCCTTATGCAATCCTAGACATGCAGATATGCTCCAGGGAATTAGGATTTATTGTCTGACAGTCGCGTGTGATTCATAACTTCGTCATAGCATTTGTTTACGGAGAGATTTAACGTCTGTCACGTTGCTTCGAGAATAAACAGACAAACGCTATCACTCGTTACAAGCTGTCGACAAATAACTTCACTTCCTCTTAGATCGCGGTGTTTCCAGTTGGGTAATACCTCCCGTTTATTTCAGGGTTTGCTTCAGTTCCTGTTACTTAATAGCTAAACTACAGAGTTAGTGAGGAAAATGCGGCTCATTGTAGCGTAAAGTCTGCCATTTCAGACACAGTTTAGCCGATATTAATTATTTTATCTTGTGCAGCTGAACGGAACACAGCTGTAAATCTATTTTAAGGCAATTTCTGGTAATCAGATAAAAGAAATGTATCCCTTTCCAGCACTACTTATCCTGGTTGTAATCCCTTCCATTTCTGATGGTAAGTACATTTTTTATGTTTGATATTTATTGTAGTAAGTGAGGAATGATGTCGAGCTGCTGACTGGTCAGATACATTTCTGGGAAATGGTTGTTTTGTTTTGGTTTCATAACATAGTCTTCACTATTGTTAATATGGGCTAATAAAAAGGGACCAGTATCATGTCTTGAATGTCACTAATAATAATTGCAATTTGTCAGAAATATAATCTATTATCTATTATTATTTTAAATTTACTGTAAATTTACATCAACTGCATTAAAATTTATTGTATTTTCTATACTGCTTTATCTCACAGGTGATAATTCTTATCAAAGAATATATTATTTAGAACTATGAGTTCTTAGATTTGAAATTTAAATATGGTATTTCTTATTTCATAACAATAACAAGTGTGGCTCTAACAATACAATACAATACAATAACAATGTTAATCGTTTTAGATGTTTAAAAAACTACAACCAGACAATTGTGAGATCCTGTCATAGTGGAATGGCAGTAGATCTGAATCCACTTTATCCATGAGTAAAAATTGTCTACATCTTTTCTGTAGGACCTATTATACAAATTCATTACTGGAAGAAGCCCTTAACAAAAAATTAAATAGAATTTTTTTATGATTGTTGGAATGTTTCACCTGTTCTTGAGTTGGTTGTGGGGAATCAATTACAAATGAATCAAAAAAAATGTGGCATTATGTATTGTAACTTTAGATCTATGATCACACCCGGTGCCCGCAACTGGAAAATACCGGTAGCATTGGTTGCACTTTAATATGAATAATGTTTATTGTTATGAGCTTTTAGTTGCAAATGAAGGACAGAAGCCTTTTCAAAACACCATTAATTTTATATCTACTTATTTGTGCCTGTTGCTGCTTTACAAGATGTTAAACTTAATAAACTACAAGGTAAGTGCAAACGTCCTTGGTCATACAAAGCCTTGTGAATTCTGTGTTCCTGTCACACGCTATCGAAACAATTGCAGACAGTATTGAGACAGTTTGTGAGTTTATTTTTAACAATATCATGACCTCACCAATGATGATGCCCTGTGGTTGGTGGCGTGCTGCTGTCCAGTTTTCTGCTGGAGCTCCCTTCCAGGCAATTGTGGGAATGGGAATTTACTGCACGTTAGCTTGGGTCAGACCTGGGTCAGTTGAATCCATTTTTTATGCTGTAATTTTGTGTTAAGTTGTTATCAGGGCAAATTGATAGTCTCAATGTATGTGTGGTCACGGAGAGCACTGAAGGAATGAACAATTTTTAAAAGGCTCATTATGTTCAACTTTTAGCAGTCGTTTATCTCTAGCCCAGTCTATGCCTCTTATTTGTTATCATTACTCTCAAGTCACAATACTAAGGTTCAGATTTTTTGAAGGGCATATATTCAACAATTTAAAAAAAAAAAAAAAAACGAGATAAGATTTCCAGAATTTTCAAGGATGCTTTCACACCCACCCTGTTTGGTTTGGTTAACATAACCTGGAGCGTTTAGTGCGGTTTGTTTGGGCTAATGTGAAAGCTGTCAGTCGAACTCTTATGTGGTCTAAATCGAACTGAGACATCTTGAAAAGGAGGGTCTCGGTTCGGATCCAAGAGGATTCTGGTGCCGTTCGTTTGCTGTGTGAAAACAAACAGACCAAATACTGTTCATTAAATCGAATAAAAAGTGTGTGACAAAACCCCTGGAATGCTGTCATACAAGACTTCTGTTTTTCTACCTGTTAGTCATGCAGTCGATTTGGCGTCTAATAACACTAATAATGCTTATAATCAGTTATTTCTTCATGAACTCTATGTGACATCAAAGAACATAAATACATATCAGTGTTAAAGTGCAGCAATACCTGCTATCAGTCAGAATTTGATTTTCCCATTTGGGCCCTGGTAATGCGGTCATGATGCAGGACGACAATCACCAAAAGTGTCCAGTCAACGAGTTAACCATGTCAGTCTGTATGACTTCATGTTTACCCCTCTTGGTTAATTTGTAAAAAGTCAGTGTGAACCTGAACAACGTTTTTTCCCTACATGCGACTCTGTTTCATAATCCAAAAAAAAAAAATGGTAGCTGGAAGTGACATATGTCCTTGAGCAGTTTGTACAACAGAAACCAAACTGTTTTCATCCAAATGGTTGTAGTTATAACAGTTTTTAAGAATTCTGGAAAAATCTTAAGAACACCTGAAGTGTCTTTAATAGACCTTCTGAATTTTCCTGGGTATTTATATTCCAGAAAAATGGATGCTAAGCTCTGTGACTGGTAATGATAAAAATCACGAGAAGCACAAACTGGGGCCAGTTTATCTCCTCTGTAGTGTAAGAGTGTGGCGCCTATAGTTCTCTTCTGATGGATGCATAATAGTTTTCTAATGGGTTCCTCTTTGCTGTTGTATGTAATGAAGCCTGTTGCTCTGCTAATGTGTTCATAATGTAAACCGAAGTTTTTCTGTAGCTGCTTCAAGTGGAAAGCTTTCCACCTGCAACCATTTGTGAAACAGAAACAGGAAATGTTGAGTCATCAAGGTTAGTAATAAACCGCTAACTCCTTGTTTGGCCTAGATTTGGACATTCTTTGGCACTTTATTGTTGGTGGATCCATTTCTAATATCTTCTAGAGAGAAGACTGGAAGAAAAGATGCAGTCACAAGTGAACTGATAAGTCTAAAAATTAAAATAAAAGCCGATGCACCGATCAAACGCTCTCAATGCAGAATCAGATACCTCGGCTGTCTCTTCGAGATGTTTTTTTTCTTGTGCTGGATACTGGTGAAGTAAGCAGTGGCTTATTAAATTTTTCCAGCCTAGAGAATTAACACGAGAGTGGACACTGAACAATGCTGTGTGCATGGTTATTTGAATTACAAAACAAACCATCAAAAAGAGCATTGTGCTTCATGCGGTGCTGATTGTCCACGCTGTAGTTCTGTTCTGGTCTATTGAGATACAGTATCTCATCCTCTTGGAAGATAACAAATGAAGGGTTTCTGCCTGTGTGATTGTAAGAGAAGCCCTTGATCAGATTCTCACTTTTTTTAATATCAGACTTCATTGTAGTTATAGTAGAAATATTTAATTTTATTTTATGTTAAAATATTGTCTATGTTACACTGGTTATTTTTAGGAACATAAGTGTTACATTACTAGCAAATATCCTAGAATAATCTAGTTGTGCTGCATTTGAACACATATTTTCTATACAGAGTGAATACAGGTGGTTAATACTAAATTGTTTAACAATTCAGGTACAATCTGTGGAGTTTATCCTGTTTTTGTAATCTCACAAAAATTGTTTTTTCAGGAAAGCAAGATATAATTCCTAAACTCCAAAGCCTCAGAACAAGACTTGTTTTGCTTTGCTGTTTAAACTATGCGTGTGTAACCTTTATATTAAACTTTGAGCAACATGGTTGTGGATTTGACTTGTTAGTTGTAAATCATCACACCATCAGTAAATGTTACTTTTTCTAATGTAATAAATGTGGTTAAGGGGAATAGTTTTTGGAAAACATTTTGAGAAATACTACTAGGTATTTACTAGTTTGGTTGTCTTTTTTTTACCAAGCATTATATTAAAAGACAGATACCACTCTCATGTCTGTACACTAAATATGAAGCTAAAGCCAAAACAGGTTAGATTAGCTTAACATAAAGACTGAAAACAGAGGAAACATCTAGCCTTAAATTGTGAAATCCATATAATGCAGAGGTGTAAAAACAACAAATAACAGTGTGATTATTGATTAACTGAAGTGCTAGTAGGCAGAATTTGGTTTCATTGGACAGAGCCAGGTTAGCTGTCTCCAGTCTTCGGAACAATACAGTTACGAGATTGGGATCGATCTTCTCATCTAACTCTCGTCAAGAAAGCAAATAAGCGCATTTCGCATGTCCAAGTCTCTTAATGTAATGGTCTGACACTGAATAACATGATCATTTCCTGCAGGTCAGCATGAGACCACCTGCAACGTTGTCCCGAAAGATCAGTACATTGAAGTGGGGTCCGATACCGAGATAGTGTGCCAGACTTCATGTGTCCCTGGCAAAGTTTTCTGGACACTGAACAAGATACCCGTAGATGAAAGCCTGTCACACATTACCAACTCCTCACACACAGTCGTGACACTGAGGAACTTCACTCACCACATTGCTACGTTGGAATGCAGCAGTGTAGATACGAAGCAGGTCCTTGGAGGCACCACCATCAGAACGTACTGTAAGAAGTATTTTTGGGGTTATATTCTGAGAATCAATATGGTTGTAGATGCCTGCAGTAACATGAGATGTGACTTTTTTCACAGCAAAACCCGGCAAAATATCATGCATCTTGCACTATGATAAATATTCTAAGAGCGGAGTGCCACAGCTGTTAACATGCAACTGGGAGCATGAGATTGATTCTTCATTGGCTGTAAACTACACTGTACTAATGTGGGTATCACAGTTTCTTCCTTCTGTGTAAGAACTAATGCAGGAACAATAATTTTTGTCTTATTGATTTATGCACTGAATATAAAACATGTATTTCTTTCAGTGAGCCTAATCAGACAATCTGCTACTCAACCATAACAACATGCACAGCCAAAGGTTCAGTACCTCTTTGGCGAAATTCCAGTGTTACTGTTAGAGCTAGAACTACTGCTTGGGAAGCTTCCTCCAACACTTATACATTCAACCCGTATCACATAAGTAAGTACATTTAGCAGGAAAAAATAGACTTCTTATGATCTCATTGTGTTTGAACATTTAACAACATTCCTGCGTTCTTATGTATCGTCATAATAATTTTCCCACAGTGAAAATGAGCCATCCGGAGATTAAGGTGACCACCTTCTATGATCATCTATTGGTTGAGTGGAACCGGTCATCTACCTGTCAAAAAAAGTGTCACTGTCAAGTCCAATACAAAAAGGTATGTCCCTGCTTAAGCTCCTAAATGCAGCAGTTGGCCTTTAAAGTATTTATTGTAAGCAACTGTGAAAACGAATGCAACAATTTCCACGACTATGATCACAAACCAGAAAAAAAGAGAACCATTAACAATAGTTAGACCAAAGGTCAAATTAATCGGTAAAAGAACACTTAAATTGAACTGGATTCACAGAAGTATGGACTAACTCTCAAGTTACATCCTCTCTAACGCCAGGAAGAAATGCAGTATCGCACAATAAAACAGTAATCAATCTAAATAAAATATAGAGTTCGGAAGAGATTCAGACATCTAGGCTACTAGAATGAAAATATACGTTATTAAAAACAAATAATCCTAATGTTATTTTGACTTTCATAAGGGCATTCACACAACCCTGCCTCCTAGAAAATAGGTTTATATACAACATATTTGCAACAGCAACTACGTTTTCTATCTTTCTATCCATTCAGCACAGAATGAGAAAATGTTAATTCTGACATCTGGCAAATGTTGATACTGAACATCTCAGTAAAATGTTCACTGACAATGTACAGTATTTCATGTGTTTTAAACCTAAACATCAGATACAATATCCACTTGTAGTGACAACAGCATTATTTACATTTTTATGGTTATGTTTAGGCACTAGCAACAGTTGGTTGAAGTTAGAGAAAGATCATGGTGCATCGAGGCCCATTTAACCGAAACCACGATCTCTACACAAGCTTAGCCAAAGTGCTTTTGTTGCCTGAACCGAAACACTGACAGGGCTGTGCATGTGAAGCCTGTCCTACACATTGTATACCATATGACGACTTCTGTGTGTTACATAAATGTAGCGCTTCATTAACTAAAAAATACTCCTTTCTGTTCCAGGCAGTAAATGAAAGCACTCCAGAGGTAAGAGACTTGTTTTCTCTGGCACATCTTATTTCAACAAAACCAAAGCTGTGAAGTATTTTGCAAAGCACAAAATGTCTGTTTAAAATCAGCCATGGTAAATAAACATAACTTCGTATTGTGGTGAAAAATCATGTATTCAGCTTTGGACCTTCTGTGGATTTCCTTGAATTTGAATGGATGTTTCTAACTGAAATATGTCTGTTTTTCCTAGTGGGTGATCAATAAGACTCTCACCTCCGACCAGAGAGGGTCCAATGTGACCATTGAAAAATTTGAGTCCTGCAGTAACTACAAATTTGCAGCCCGCTGTGCTTTAGATAAGGCCCCTTGGAGCGAGTGGACCAATAAGACAATTCTTACCAAACTAAATAGTAAGAACAATGTCAAAACTGCTTGCATCAGCATCAGAACTGATAAAAGCAGGCTACTAAATCACCTATGTGTGTTTCGTCTGCTTAATAGCTTACTTTATTATTGTGTTTTTTAAATTGTATTTATAATAATTGTAAAGGCCTGTAGATAACATGTGAATGTGCCTAGGCCACAATAATAACCCTGATTTTCTGCTTTTAAGCACTTAAGCACAGTTTGGACGTTGATTCCTCTTGGTTAACCCTCAGGTCTAATCATCCAGATCATTTCAGTGTAATGTCTGATTAGATAATTTGAATTCTAATCAATGAAGTAAGATATACTGAAATCATTACTTATGAGGGGAGCCACACAACCTTGTGGCTTTTTCTTTGGCTGTACTGGCACAACTGAGATTCTTACTTTTTTATTTACATGTGCAAATAAACTAAATTAAACTAGATACAGATCTTGTCAGGAATAGCTCTAATCTGTTTCTTATGCACACTAACTGCCTACTAGTGAGGAAAACAAAGCATACCAGTATGACTACTCCTAATTGTATTGTATCAACTTTGGTTGATTTCCAGATGGGTTCAAAATTAAAAATAATAAAAAAATATATATCTGTTAATAAATGTCTGTATATAAAGTGCTAACTGTAACTCTTAGTAGGGAATGATGGGGCCATGCCTGCCATTTGTGCTCCTGATAAAATAACTGGTTTACAAAGTGATACTGGATTCAAATGAAAAAACCAAAATATTTATTTGCAATGTTTTGTGGAGAAATTGTGAAAGATTTAAATCAAAAAAACATTCGTGCTAGCTCTGAGAGGAATTACAGACTGGCTTGAGCATTTGAGTTGCAGGTTGGGACTTGAATGTGAATATCTTAAGATACACCTCCTACAAAGTCAAAAGTTGAGTCTGTGTGTGACATACGCTGCATAATAATAAGGCTGATAACAGATCAGATGTAGACCTTGAGACGCTAAACCATGGGTTGAGGTTACCATGAGCTCAAGGCTATTTTGCTTGGTCATGTTCTCTCTTTTTTTGGCCATAGTTTAGACCAAAACTGTTCAGTTAAGTTTCATCATAATGCTGCACCATCATATTTCTACATGTGCATTTGATTGTATTGACATATTTTAACCCTTTACAGAGAGTGACGTCAAGCTGCGCCTGTGGAGAAAAGTAGCTGAACCGGAGAAAAATGGAATTAGAAAAGTTCATGCCATGTGGGTGGTAAGGAAGCCTCTCATTGTTGCCTTTACATTGCATACTTCCTTAATTTCCAAACTCATAATTCAACTTTTAAAATTTACAACCTACATTTCCTAAGAGACATACACATCCTTTTATTGCTTACTGAGCATAAGTTCTTCAAACTGTCTACGCAGGAGATTCCTTCAACATGCCAAGGCACATTTAGCTACACTATCCAACAGACTCCTTACCCGGAAGGCACAACTGGAGTGAATAATAAAGATCATATATGTGGCAATTCAACTTGTGATGTCTATGTGAACCAAGATGCACACAGACTACATCTCACAGTCTTCGATAATGAACATCTGCTTGGGGAGGACTCTGTTTATGTTCCAGCCATTGGAGAGAGTGAGTTTTAATGCTATTGATTTTGATTTTGTAATGAGTAACCACAATTTATGGATCATATTGCTTCATTTTAATGGGGCCATGCTTTTATCTGATGCATATTAGTGATTTGGTATCAAGCAATGAGCTTATTTTCACTTGATCTCACTTGGCAGGCCTCCCTGAAGTTACTGACATCCAGACCTCAACCCTGGAAGGGGTTATTCTGGTAAGATGGAAGGCTCCGGTTCCTGTCGGTGGTTACATGATCGACTACACCCACGATGGAAATCATTACTACTGGAAGGAGAGCAAATATACTAACGCAACACTATTTGGTAGGTTAGAGAACGGACATGAAATGCTTGATGTCAGATAGAAAGATGGGTATGGATGACATTCTTTATCTGTGTTAGATTCACTACATGGAATGAGCCTTGTAGATCTGTGTCATCATCAAACCCATGCTGACTTTTGCATTATGCCTTAACTTCTTTGACCATCACATACATTTGTGGCACTCAGTCATGGATAGACTGGTGGAAATAGACTTTAAAACCTGCTTGGTAAATCATTAGTCAAGAGATCTTTTAATTTTGTAGAGTTTCTGAGAACTGTGACTCATCTCCTATGGGATATGTTACATTCTGCTCTGCTACTTTCTTGCTTCATTGTCTTTTATCAAACAAAGGAACAACTAAAGCTACCAGTATACGCCATCAGAACTGCTTGTCAGTTGGTTGAAGAGCTTCACTCCACACCTTTCTGACATTGGTTTGGGGAGGGTTCTGTCCAGCCATTTCTTTCCCAAACTGACAATCTGACATTCACACCCACTTCATGCCATAATGAAATAAAAATACTTACATCCGCACGCTACCATACTCACAGTGACAATGTTAACATATTGGTATTTAGCAGATATAATGTTTACCAACTTCCCCAACTTAGTTTAGCATGTTAGCATGCTTACATTTGATAATTCAAATTTTGACCTGATAGATGTAAAGTCAAGGATTGTGTGACATTAATGAGACATTTTACTAAAAAACAAAACTGGAGGCGTCCATGTGGCTTAGGACCATGATCCTTAACATTGGTTTAGTCTAGTTGGGGACGTTTATTGCATCTCTCTTTTCCTGATTTCCTGTCATCTCTCTACTGGTACTATCTAATAAAGGCTCCAAAATGTAAACAAACTTTAGGGCATCACCCGAGTTAACAGACTTCGTCCTCTAGGGAACATGAATGTTGGTACAAAATGTCATGACAATCCATTCAATAGTTTTTGAGATATTTCAGTCTGGACCATCAAGCTGACATTGCCATCTCTAAAACTTTAACCAATAGCATGGCTAAAAAGCTAAGCAGGACCAGTAGTAAGAGAATTGAATATATGGCTTTAATGCCTTTTAAAAATCACTTGCCACTTTACTATAAAAGTTTTTTTATTGACGTCTTCCCTTCCCTACAGGCCTCCTGGATAAGAAGCCATACAATATTACAATAACTCCCCTCTTTGGTGACAAGACAGGTCATGGCACACAAGTCTTTCAGATCTGCTCCAGAATCGGAGGTACATTATTCAAATTTTCTTAAGATTCTGAAAAAGTTTTTTCATGTTTTACATGCTAAAAACCTGATCCCTACAGATCCAGGGAATGTCAATATCAGCAATGTTGAGCCTTATGACAAAAGTGCCAGTGTGAGTTGGATTGTGGAGTCACGGGAGGCATGCAGTGGTGCTGTTGTCAACTACACCATCTTCTACTATACACAGAAGGGGCCACTGCTCAGTGAGTACACCACATACTTGTTTGCAAATTAATTAAAGATATTTATTTCCTCTTACGTTTTTATGGCATTTCTGTCATGGTTTTCTTCTAGATGTTACTGTAGATGGCACGAAGCAGGGCATCCTTTTGGAAGACCTGAATCCAGACACCCAATACAACGTTTATGTCAGGGCCACAGCTCTTACCGGAGCTACCAAAAGCACTGACAGGGTCTTTGAAACCAAAACATTTGGTAAGTAGTCTTCTTGTGTACATCAAACACACAGTTTACACACAATTGAATTTATTCCTAGCAACTGCAGCCCTTTAACAGAAGGTATAGGAGTGACAAGATAACAAGGTTAAAAGGCCTGTCCTCATAGAACTAGAACTCATAACTATTTTATTACACACATTTGTCTCCCTCTGATGAGTTTCAATAGGTTTAGAGTTGCACAGGCAAACACTTGCACCTCCTGCTATCGCACCAGTACAAAGTAACAGTGAAAATGTTGAAATCCTGAACTTGTCATGAACAGAACAGAACGATGGCAACACTTACAGTTGCCCCTGCATATCATAACGTGATTGGCCCGGGGAAGAGGTTTAAAAACGGTTCCCCTTCAGGAGTGGATTGTTGTGGCAAGTCAGGGGAAGCCTGTGGTTAGTGTGGTATTTACCTACCTTACTAACAACTGATAGGATTTCTTTATAAGCCTACAGTCAGTCAAGAGCAAACCTTTCTACAATATTTTGGCAGTTGGTACTGGTTGTGTTGCATGCATGCTTTGGCATGTCAGGTGGATGTGCAGCCTGCTGTGATGCACACAACAACTGCCTTACTTTCAAGAGTATGCTATTTGTTAAAGTTAAAGGAACACAGTCTCCCTCTTATTGACAAAAAGTTACTTCATAAGCAAATGCACAAAATGCCTAGTCCCATATACCCTTTTTAACTAAAACAATATTGTGAGTAACCCAGATGCCTTACACTCTGACATTGTTTTATAGCTACCAGTTGCTCAATACATCATTCATTGTCACGCCTCTCCCATCAGTGCGAAAGAAAGAGTATGTTTTATCCAGTAATACACTGCATGTAGAGTTTTCAATAAGTAAGTCATTTTTCATGTTGCAACATATATCATTTTTTCTTTAACAGATCCGAGGCTCATGACACTACTCAGTGTCTGCGGATCCATCACTATATTTCTTGTGTTATCTCTTGGATTATGGTGTGCTATTCAGTAAGTCTCAATCTTTTCTTGTCAGTGATGAAGTGATAAGACAGTGAAACAATTTCCATGTGACATAAAATTTCCCTGTCAACAATAATAAAAGCCATATTGTGCTACATTTCAAAATCTTGAAAATTGTGTCCTAATGGTGCTGATAATCTGCTTTCTAGGTGGAAGAAATTCAAGGAGAAGCCAGTGCCAAACCCTGGCCTCAGTTCTGTGGCGTTGTGGCCATCGGCAAGCAGTCAAAAGGTGAACTCAGCGAGGAAGGAATTAAAAGGAATTTATTCATTCATTTTTAAGTGTCTGAGGCAGTGAGATGATTCACTTCTAGTTTATTTGTGGTCAGGGAGGAAAATATGAAAAAGGCATTGCTTCATTCAGGTGATGAACAAACAGAGGGATAGAGAAAGTGCCATGAACAGATTGGTGGCTTTTAGGGAACAGACTAGGTTAGAAAAACGCAGTCTATATCAAAACCTTTGCAACAAGTAGCCTAACAAGTCTCTTAGTTGAATTCTCGTCGGCAGAATAAACACAGACCATAAGTACTAATGTTAATAGATTCTGAGAGACCCATGGGAAGTAACAGTAGCTAAGTATGGACTTTACCGGTTAAACTTTCAAAATAAAACGTTAACGTTGCGAAACATCACCATTTAGAAACTTAACGTTGTTAAAGTTGTGAAACGTTGCAATTTTGTTAGGTTTAGGCAACAAAAGCACTTGGTTTGGGTTAAAATAACTTCAGTCAGTTAACACATCAGTTGGGTAAATCTACTTGCGTAACTTACTCAATTTACATAACATATTTAACTTAAATAAATACATTTAGTGTTGACTTGTTACATACGGGAAATGAACACTGATCTCCTGGTTGAAAGTCTGGTTTCTGGCCCTTCATTCACCCCAAACACCTCCTGACTCAGGCTTTTCTTGTCATGATTCTGTTTTTATCTCCTGAAAAATCCACTAAATGATCTTACGTTTTCTAAAGGTAACACTTGTTCACCCTGTCTGTCTGTCTGTCTGTCTGTCTGTCTGTCTGTCTGTGTGTGTGTTGATATCTCCATAGGGAGCGTGCCCCTTCCAGCCATTCAGTAATCCATCTGAAAGCCTTTGTGACATGGTTTACACAGAGGAAGCTCAGAGAACATCTACCTCTCCACTAGCTACAGACTGTAACGGGAACACAGCCAGTGAACAGACAGAGGAATACGTTGTAGCACCAGACCCCGTCAAATCTGTTGAGACACAGCATCCACCCTCTCCTGGAGAATCCACAGCACTGATTTTTTCAGAAAACAGCCCGACAAGCCCTTATCGAAGTCAGAGTTCTGTGGAAACTCACACCCTGAGGACCAGCAAACAATGTAAGCGAGTTCCAGTAAAACAGCAAGAAAAGGCTCTGACTGTTTATGTCACTCTGGACATGTTTGAACAAGGCCAGGGAAGGTGAAATGAAAACATTTTCCATTGTAATGTGTGGCAATATGTGTGGAATCAAAGTAAAGAAGAAAGATTGATGATTGTAGACTTCATCACCCAGGTAACAAAATGTAATGTTTTGTGTAAATATATGTACATTTTGCTACTGTTAATCCTTTATTGATACAAGCATATTTATAGCAAAATGTTGTGTGGAAGCTGTTATTATCAAGTCAACTTGATATCTTTCACACATCTACTGTGTTATATGGAGATATCTGTTTATCCCAATAGTTTTGGGTCTCATTTAATGCAAAGACAGAGCCCTTAAATAGAAATGACAATTATTTAATGATATATTGATTTTCTTTCTACAAAGCAATTAAATTGGGAAGTACAGTGCTTTTGTATAAAATAGGGCAAAACTGCACTCAACAAGCTGCCTACAGGTATAATCTAATGCATCATCACAAATCTTATTTCACGTTTATCTATTAAATGGTTAAAAATCTCTTCATTACCAAAGGACACTACAACATTTCATAAATATACGTTAAATTACTTTTTTGAACAAGTAACACCAACAACAAACATGGCCGGGGGTTCTGAAGCAGAAAATCACAATATTAAACAAATGTACTGCTTGTAATCAATTTCAAAGAGAAATGATTATATGGCCTGTGATTAGAGTATACATTTATGGATATACATCTTAACTAACAGTAAAATCAGATTAGTAATGTAGTTAATTCATAAAACCCCAGGTATATGCTGGGGGAAATCTGTCATTGTAGAAAAGATTTTGGAGGATAATGCAGATGAATGTACATAATGTACTGTATGTACAAATATATTTTTACCTGTCTTTGTTCAGCTTTGTTGTCCTTGTTTTAGCTGTATGGCTATTTTGTATTCCTGTATAATGTTCTGCATGTAAGTACATTGAAAGCAACTTAAACCCAGAGTCACATTTCTTGTACATGCACACTAATATGCCAATAAAGCTAGTCTGATTCTGGTCCTATAAGACAGTGGTTCTCAAACTTTTTCACATCAATGACACCTTAACACAAATTAGATTTCATAAGATTATGTCCCAGGTTCCTCGATCTGATAGGATATTTGCTTTGTTTTATTACAGTATGAAACCCATGACCAACATAATCAACAACAGAATAATAGGGCACAAATATAAAGAAAATGGGTATCGTGTTACAAATACCAAAAGACAAAGAAAAAATATATTTAAATTTTTACATATTTTAACTATTTTGAATGGTTTACTATTCTTTAAACCAAATAAAGTTTCAATATAATGTTTGGTTTCTATCTTCAAATGTGGTAACTGTGGTTTCTTTTTAGACCATTTCCACTTGTGAATCTAATATTTTCCATATAAAATAAAGAGGTTTAAAATATACTACTATTAATAGTTGAATCAGTCAGCATATTAAAGAAATGTTCTAAATCTAACCAAAATAATAAAATAAATTACAAATGGTTTCAGCCTCAGCATTGCAAAACACACACTTTTTTCCGATATCATTCCTGAACCTTGCGATCACCTGGTTCACACGATAAATCAAATGTATAATTTTAAATGTTTTGTATCCTTTCCTGGATATACCTGCAGGCGGCAGTGTGACGCAGTACGTCGTCTGAACTACAGACATTAACAACCCGAAGAAGAAGGGAAGCTACAGCTAGCACGTTTGGTGAATGTAATGACGCGGTGCTAGCTAATTGCTAACAATCTGGATTTAAGAAGAACAGACTGAAAAGATAACATCGTTTTTGGGATGCTGATCGGCCGTGAGTCGTAACAACCCATGTTTCGAGTAAATACCTGCCGGCCCGTCAGCATGTTGACCGGGCTTAAAGTTATTGGATGATTCTCCTGAATTAGTAGCTAAAGGGCCTTGAGTCCGCGGTACTTGGGTGAACGGCAGCCGGGGATCAACGTGGTCTGAGAGGGACCATCAAGCCACAGGCTAGCTGGTAATATTCACTGCACCAGAACCTCTCCTGAACATGTCACACACCGGACCCCCTCCTCGATGGCGGAATTGTCCCAGAAGAGGACAACCTGTGGCAGGTGAGGAAACAAAAGACGACATTACGTGAGATAAACCAGCTTAATTTACGGAGCTGTTCGCGCTTTTGCTGCTGCTAGCTACGTAACGTTAATGTAACGATGCTGCAATTTGTGTTCCTGGCAGAGCATGACTGGATAACGTTATATTTTCTAAAACGTTATGATTCGCTTTTTAATTTCCCACACGTCGTGCTACAACAAGAAACGTTGGGGCTTAGCTATTTTTGTCAATTTTCATTCACTCAAAAATTGCAAGGCTAGCATCACAACATAGTGACGTTAGCGAGCAGTGCTGTTCAAAATAACATTATTAAAATTCAAGCGATGGTTGGTATGAACTGGATAAGCCGACCGTACTGGAAGACACACCACAGTATATATGCTCACATGTTGTCGTAAGTGTACGAAGGCCAACTTAGCTTGTCATTTTGAATGGAGTTTGGTTTGACACTACATTCAGGCGCGCAGTGTTTAGCTAACTTGGCACCTGTGGCTGAAGCGCAACTCTTCGCAGACATGCGTGCTGTTTACCAGCTAATACGTTTATTACGTTTTGAACAAAAGATGAGTTTGTGGGCTGTATTTCGTTCATGTATTTCCTGTCGGGGAAAAAAGGACATTAAAAAGTAACTATTGCGTTGGCTAGGATCGCTGTCGAAGCATCACGTGTCAAAACAAACCGGAGCTGTAGCAGTACTTTGGTTGTGCATGTTGCTGTGTGGTGGTCGTTTTCCACTGAAACCATTGTAATGTTTACTTGGATCTCGCAAAGCTAGACCATCTTCAATTCACGTTTTTGCTTTATAGGAGTGCAGTAGTCTAGACCAGTGGTTTTAAACCTTTTCACATCAAGCACCCATAAACTGATGCAAATTATGGACCCCCATTTGATAAGATTTTGTCCCAGGGTCCCCCACCTGATAGGAATTTTGCTTTTAGATGTTTTAGTACAGAAAGTGAATGAAACCCATGACCCAAGTAGTCACACATACTGTCCTTGTGTCACTTAGGGACGGAATTATAACAAAAATAAAGTATTCCCTTTTTTTCCCCCCATTTTTTCTGGGGACCCACTGGCTCCCCGGAGCCCACTTTGAGAACCATGGATTTAGACAGGTATTCAGTTTCAAGGCACAGCTGGTGGCGGAGGCACTTTTAAATCCAAACATATTACTTTAAAGAAATTAGCAATAGTACACTCGGATGGGTCCAGAGTTTAATTGTATTCTAACCAAATTAGATATGCCAACAAATACTCTTTTGTGTGCAATTCCATGTTTACCACAGCACGTACTTCATCCTTGATTTGTACCTGCCCTGCTTTGTGACCACACCAAACCTGAAGTGATTAATCTGAATATTTAGTTTTGATTTGGTGTGATAAAGTGTGGTGATCATTGTAATTGTTGACACAACTTAACAGTGTATTAGACTGGGCTTTACAGAATTCAGTAATTAAAATAAGCATAAAATAATCATGTAAAGAAAAATAAAGCTTTTGGTGAACCAACTAATCATTTAATTGGCTTTCTAGAGTCCCTACCCAAAGTTTTATACTGAAGAACACTGATTCTGGTCATTCACTGATGATGGTCACTTGTATTTTCCCTCATAGGTAAATTCCTGCCAATGAAAACGATGTTGGGTCCCAGGTATGATGACCAAGTTGCAGAAGAGAACAGGTTTCACCCAAGCATGCTGTCCAACTATTTAAAAAGTCTTAAAGTAAGTAACTCCAAGAAGACTGAAATTCTGAAGGAACCTTTTCAAATTGCCCAACCTGTGTCTCACCATTCCTTTTGTGTCTTTCTTCAGGTGAAAATGTGTTTGCTTGTGGATTTGACGAACACTACTCGCTTTTATGACCGCAGCGAAATTGAAAAAGACGGCGTAAAATACATGAAACTTTCGTGTAAAGGGTATGTGTACATTTCACTGTCATGAGCTTAACTAATTGTAAATTGTAGTGATGTACTATGACCAATGTCGTCATGTTTGTTTTAGCCACGGAGAATGCCCTTCAAAAGAGACGACCACAATGTTCATCGGGCTCTGTGAACAATTCATTGAGAAGAATCCCACAGACTTGATAGGTAAGGAAACCACAGCTTAACAATTCAGGTCACATCAGTAACTAATTGTTTAATCATTTGTATTTTCTTAATTTCAGTTCTTACCTTTGTCAGTTTGCACTTGCATAAGAACATCTCCTTTCACAGATTTAATACTGTGTTTCTGAAGTACATGAGAGGAAACACTGCACTTAGCGATATGTTTGAACCTCTTTGATTGCAGGAGTGTTTCACCTTTGCTGATATGTTTATACCCAGTTTTTGAATATTTGAAATGATCAGTTCCTTCTGCTATGAAAACTGGACCAGATAGATTGTTTCGGATATTTTTTCTCACATAAGGGATATGAGCAAGATGTCAGAAATGAAAGCAGCCCTTGAAATATTTTTGAGCTCTACACATATTTAGAAGTAAAGAGTTTGTAAAGTTCAGTTTGTGTGGAGTATTAGAGAATAGTAGATTTCAAACATTTTCCCACTGACTCAAATGGCCACAGTTGTTCATTGAAAGAAAAGGATTGCATTAGCGTTCAATGTAGTTTAATGTCAACAGTTAAACATTTGAGTGGATCACTTTACAAATCTGAGGTAGAACATTCAAAACAATTTTGATAAAATCTTTTTCAACAAATATGCATGAATAAAATTAAGTAAAAGCTTTCAGTCCTTTTTCCTCAACAAAATAACCATCATAATAAAAAATTAAGTCCTAATTTGTGTGATTCAAGTGAACATTTATTGAACATTTCACTTGTCTTGAATGTTATTGAAAAAAATTATATCGCGGTAATTATTGTTACTCTTTTTTTTTTCCAGCCCTAAAAGAAATATGAAAGTAGAATTTCAAGGATGTTCAAACTGTAAATGAGTTTGCACCATGTGTAATTTACTGTTGACTGTTGGAACAGCTTTGCTTCAGCAATATTCATATACTCATTTAGATTTTGTTTTGATATTTTACCACCCCACAGTTTTTACTCCTTAGACCTTCACACTTCCATTTATTCCACTCAGTATGAAACACCTCAAAAACCTTGAATCTTAAGTGCGGGCACCTGGAACACCTCTGCTTTATTTCTAAAAACATTAAAACCGGCTCTCTTATTTTGCGTTAAAGACTAATGTTATAATGTGTCCTGTGAGAGGGTGTTGTTTGTACATTTCAAAGTATCCTTAAGGGTTTACTGTTGAGGAAACATAATATTCCTATAAAAAGTGTGCTTGCATACTCTGTAGTTCACAGTGACATATTATTTTATAATTTGCGGTGGCGTCTATGTAGTATCCTACAATTTCTGGCAGCGATGTGTCTTTTTTTTCAGCCTGTCCCTGACCACAAAAAAGACAATTACATTAACAATTACATTTCTATGATATGTAAGAGGAATATTAACTTAATTTATCTCCCAGGGGATATTGTTAATAAGGAGGGGAATAAAGTGAACTGTTATTGATCAACTGTTACTACTCTGTTACTGATGTGTAATTCAGACTACTTCTATTGAGTGTGAAATCTGGAAATTTAGATGGTTTTGTGAAACTACATTTTCAACTTATTGTAATGTTTGGCCGTAGAGTTCAGGACTGTACTGGCCCATTAGTAGCATTCCCTTATGTGTCCAGCAGAGAGCAGCCTTACTCTAACAATTAAACACTGCAAGTGGGGTTTTTATTTTAAAAGGTTCACACTTTTTTTTTTTCTTTCAGTAACCATGTTTATATTCATACAGTTATATATTATACTGTATTATAGTCTAAACATCAGACAGCTTCCCAGTAGTCAGTCTACTGATGGTCACAGTGCAGCTCCATGTAGCAGCTGGAACTTAAATGCCCCGCTCAAGGTTTGCACACCTGTCTCTGTTAAAAACTGGGAGACATATTCATATTTCCAAATGTGCATCACTTTCAATGCAACAGAAACAAAACAAAAACCGTGTCGTGCAAGTCACTGTTGTTGGTTTTAGAAGTGTGGGAGTCTGACATGAGAACCAGAACTCTTCTCCCACTGAACGCTGTGTAGGTGATTTCTAGGTGAAAGGACATCAGTAGACACCGCACCTAAATCTTGGCTAAATAAATGTGGTTTAAAATTGTGAAGGTGTCTCTATGTGGGCTTGTTTTTGAACTGTTGTTTCAACTGTATTACATTTTTACCTTCATGGAAATACTGTAGTTAGAGGTGCACTTGACATCACTCAGCTTATCGTTAGTCAGTATGTACTTAATAATAGGTAATTTATTTATTTATTCATTTCTGACAAATGAGCCATTCATTATGTTATGCTGACCGCACTGACGGTCTTCAAGAATGTGTAAATGGTTTCCAACACAGCTAGGAGACATATCTACATTGTAAGGCTGAACGATTTTGGGAAAAATATCTAATTGCGATCATTTTGACTGATATTGCAATTGCCATATGATTTAAGATATTGGAGGGAAGGATCATTTTGCATCATTATTCTCATTTTGATTAAGGTGTGATCTTAAGTTTGTACTTGATGTGTAGGCCAGGACGTTTCTGCAGCACGACAATATTTAATTTAAAATCGTATTTTGACATTTTGCGTTTAACAAACGCTGCCCCTCCTACGATTTGAAAATTGCAGTATAGGCCATATTGCGATTTCATGATTTTGATTCATCTTTCAGCCCTACGACAAAGTAAACCTTGCAACGCATTTAAATCTGATACATCAACCGGTATTGGCTTATTGCAGATACATCAGTGTATAACGGAAGTGATCAAACAAATCTAAAGGGTCTGTGTCAAGATTGTTTGTTAGAAAATTATGATTAGCAACTCAAATTTGGATATAAGTATCTGCCTCAGAATTCCTGTATTGTTGGACTGCAATTAAAATTGGTACCTTAAATTGACAAGGTTTATGAAACATTTATTTATTTTTTTTAGATAATTGTGCTAGCGTCAAATACACGTGTTAAAAAGAGGTGTATGTAGATCTCAATTCCCAAATAAACATTCAAGTTCTACCTCATTCAGGGTCTTAGGTTCTAGTTGTTGTTCTAGTGGAACAACAGCACTGTTTTTAAGCAGCTTTTTGTCACTTGCTTCGAATAATATTCTGCTGTGACATTGTGCCTTAAGGCAGCCTGTGGCCTTCTTTCCGAGGACACATGGATTTTGATGTTGCATTTTCACACTGGTGACAGCAGGGTGCTCTCTTATACCTCACTCTAGCAACTTGTCATAATCCTGTTCAGATCTTTTCTTTCCTTACGAACTGCTGCCCTGCTTGTAAATCAGATTGTTCGAACATCAGAGCAGAACGTGCGAACGTCATCTCAGCAACGTCCTGTCTTTAGCCAGCTGGCGATTAGGCTTTGTTGCCTCTGTGGTACACATGTCCAAATTAGACAGTTGGGCTGGTAAATGTGATCCCCATCCTCCATTTCATCTTCATTAGTGTTGGCGTCGCTAGGCAAACTTCCTTTGCTGGGGAAATATGAGAGTTTATTTTGTTTAGTTTGAACCCTGCTGTGCACCTGCTCGTTTGTCACTTTGTTAAAAACATTTTTTTAGCTGAACATGTTTTTGAAAAGGTGAATAAATATGGCTTAAATCGTCAGGGAGTCTTTCTTCCCAGGAAATCTAAAATAAAGACAGGTTTTCTTTATTTTAGAGTTTTCCTTTGCCCTTTTCATCTACTCTTTACCTCCCTGAACGTTTCATCAATCTCTGGGTCTGTGTGTGCAGTGGCTGGTGTTTGTCCAGCAGAGAGGGGGATTTGCTTGAGCTTTTGGAGTTTGTGACCTGATGCCCCCTCTAAAAAACATGGACTGAGCCTCACTACATCTCAAAAGAGGACTGCTATGTTATTGATGGGAGAGGGGAACGCGTGGATAAGATTGTGCTATTGAAATAATGACTCCACACTCACATTATGCTACATTAAATTGATTGCTGACTTTGTATTGAATTCTTCTATTTTTTTTTTTTTGTCCTGAAGGTGTTCACTGCACGCATGGCTTCAACCGGACAGGCTTTCTGATATGTGCATACCTGGTGGAGAAGATGGACTGGAGGTAAAGGCAAACACTCTAACTGCTGGGAGTGCAGTTTCACAGTCGTCACAATTGACAACACACCATACAACACGTAGCTCCCCCCCCCGTCATTACTCTGGTTTCAAAATCTCCGACCCCTGTCATTGTTTTTCATCCCGTCTTCCTGATAGCTTCTGCGTGTGTGACGGCACGGGAAGTTACACTGTCAGTGCAAATCAACTCGGGGTTAACAAAGAAGCAGGCTGGTTGGCAGTGACCGAGCGCATTACCCCCACGACAGAGGTGTTAAATAATTTACCACAGCCGAGCAGAGGGGGATGAGGAAGTGTCTTTAGTCAGGGGTGGAGCAGCAGTCTGAGAAAGAAGAATCCCTGGAAGCTGTAGACATGAAGGCGGGATAAAACCCTCCCGCCGCCTACTACTTCCTGTGTAATGAATATTCTGAGAGCATTTACAGCCCTCGTCCAGTATTATGTGTTGCAAAATAAGTTTACTGTCAAATGAGCAACACTGGTAAATTTTTTATATATATTTTTTTATTTTATTTTATTGGTATGGCTAGTTATTAAGAAGTGCTTGCCCTAAACCATAAAGTGAGTTATGAGTAGGCAACTAAAGATTATTTTTTATCCTCAAACTAGCTGGTTTTGAGTGACCCACAGTCCCTGAAACCCTAAAAAATTCTATTTAGAGCAGAAACAATTAGTTGAGTAATTAGTTGATAACATAATCTGTAGTATTTTGACAGTCAATTAATTGTTGAAGACAATCTTCAAGCAAAAATGCGAAAGCTCTCTGTCTTGTCAGCTTCTCCATTGTGAGGATTTGCCACTTTTCTGTGTTTATGTTAATGGAAATTTAATATCTTGAGTTTTGGACTGTTGGACAAAACAAAACATTTGCTGACTTTCAGAAAATTGTGATGGGGATTTCTCTCAGTTGTCATTATTTTTTAGACTAAACAATAAATCAAGAAAATAACTGTCAAATTATTATATAATGAAAATGATCCTTGATGATTCAGTTTACCGTAATGTTACAAAAGCAGCGAATTCTCACATTTGAGACCCTGAAATCATCAAATGTTGAGAATTGTTGCTTGAAAAATAACTTAAATGATCAATTATCAAAATAGTTGCACAGTAAAGACAAAAATAGTAAAGTTTAAAATAGGAAGTATATAAAAGGTATAAAACGATGCTAACAATAATTTAAAAAAAGCTTTTTAAAAGTTGCCCTTTTGTGTTTCCTGTGTCTTATCAGCGTCGAGGCAGCTGTGGCTGCTTTCAGCCAGGCCAGGGCCCCCGGGATCTACAAGGGAGACTACCTCAAAGAGCTTTTCCGTCGCTATGGTGACGAGGAGGACACACCCCCAGCCCCTGCACTCCCCGAGTGGTGCTTCGATGATGACGACGGGGAAGTGGACGATGACGGCAACGCTGTCGGCCAGGAATCGGGCCCCAGCTCGTCTGGGTCAGCGCCCGGCAAACGAAAGAAAGAGAAGCTAAAACTGGTAAGGCTTCCGGAGAGCTCCAGTAAATGGACTGTTAAGTAGAAAATCCGCTGGTCCCTCTCTGCACGACATAGATCTCATGCAGGGGGGATGTAGGGTCTAAAGGGAGGCTTCTCTTCTAAGCGATGAGAGTCGTGTTTAACTATATAAAATAATCCAGTAAATTAATGTTTAGAATTAGAGAACATGACATGTTCCATCTCCTCTGCTGCTGGCAAAGGCATCATTTTGATTAGATAAAAGCTGTCTCATCTTTATGTAAAGCTCTCATCAGTTCAGGTTGGGGAAATTAGAAGCGTTCATCAGAAGCGATCATCTCCAATTGCATATAATTAGGTTTTCTTCCGTTTACATCGAGCTGATGCTCTCATCCAGACAGATTTTGAGTAGTTAAAAGAAGCTTGAGTTTAAACGGTACCAACGACATTTCAAGCAGGCAGTGTAGATAAAGGCAACGGGAAGACAAAAACATCAGTGTTTAAACAGAAAGTATTTGTACAAATTACAATTACATCGGCCCAAATCTACAGACGGTGAATATTTATTCGTCACTGGTGTTACAGTGAATTTGCAATCAAGGCAAATGTAACAGTTGCTTTGTATGAGTTCAGTAGGCAAGTTTAGGGGAAGGAAGCCATTGAGAGAGCAGCAGACTGTGTGATTTCACTGTCATTAACGAGTACTGTCTCTTCATTGAGTGGCCTACCTCAGAGTCCAACTGGTTTGCGGTAGGGCTGCAGCTAATGACTATTTTCGTAGTCGACTAATCTGGTAATTATTTATTCAATTAGTCGACTAGTCACGATTATTTTTGTCACTTTACTTTAAACCTTTACTCATTACTAATAACTTTTATATTGCCAGTGTTGTGTTGGACAGATTTGTGCTGCGGCAGTGGTCTAAGTAACTGGGACCAGGCTCTATGGGTGTGACTGGCTGGCCGGCTCGCACTGCTAACCTCGCGGGCACTTGTGGAGCTTCTCAACCCCGAAAACGTTTGAACACATTTTCGATTCGCCATCAACTGCCAATATTCGAATCCTACACAGTTGATTTCTCGCCTCAAAACCGCTCAAAAGTGTATTTAGTGACGAAATAGTGTACAAAACTTGTAAAAACAAAAGCCGTTCTGCTGTTTGCATCTTTCTACTTTATTTTCTGCTTCTCACATGAATGCTGCTTCTTCGTGAGAAGTCTAACAGTCATGGCAGACAGTGGAAGCGATACTGCCCCCAGCACTTCCTGTAGTGCATTGCAGTTAGAAATAAACAACCAGAAATGTTCCTAATATGAAGATTGCTATCTCTCCCTTAAACGGCATCTATGCAACGATGCGTCGTCAATGAAATTTCACGTCAATTAATTTTTATAGTCGACGTCGTCGATTAAGTCGACTAATCGTTGCAGCCCTAGTTTGCGGCCAGTTGGCTGTCATGAAAAAAAACCTGTCTTAAAATCTGTTCAAAAGTAGAAGAATGGTGGCACACAGTCAAAAAACCCCGATCCCTCAGAGCTTTACATTTAATTAAAATTATGCTGTCTTTTTTTTACCCCTCCGAGTGATACAATCTGCTTGGATTAAGCACTTACGAGTTTTGATGTGAAATGTAGAAACACTGCTCTGTTATAGTGGATAGTACATGCTTAGATTAATCAATGATGGGCTTCAAGGGAGGGAAGCACATGTGGCTACAGTTTGTGTTGGGAAAGTTTCCTTGTCCTGAAGGGTTCGAGATATTTGAGGTGGGAGTCAAAGGAATCAGATTTCTGGAGGAGTAGCAGCAGCAGCAGTCCCCTGTCTTTGTCTACACAGGATGCATTCAGGCACAGTACTTGGCGTAGGTCACCCCTGTTTTGGCAGTGCTCGGGGCCCAACACACAATCTCTGTAGTCTCGTGAGTAAAACAGACTTGTGTAAAAAAAAAAATTTTTTAAAAATGCTTAAAGTGTAGACAGGTTATTACACATTAAGACTTGGGTCTCATATAAACAGTAGAACACAGTTAATTTCTTTGAAAATCAGTTTGATTATTTTGTGTGGGTTTGGATACATTTGTTCTCATAATATGCACGAATGTTTTTAACGATAGTGTGATAATGATTTCATCCATGTCACCCAGCCCCGTCTTCACCAAGGTGATCCAGATTTTAAAAACACTGTTGTTGTTGATTTCTCTCCTCACTGCAGCCATTCATACACCAATGTATGCGCTAATGGTACTTAGGGTAACACATATTATCATACCACATCAGTTTCTGTTGTAATAGCATATACTAGCATATTATACCAGTTAGCAAGACTTGGCAGCATAAGAGGGAAAAGGTCATGTCAAAAGAGAAATAAGTGAGATGAAGTGAATGAGCAAGAATCATTCTTAGTTGAAAAAGGAGCGAGGCAGATATCATTCACATGGTTAAAAGGGAGTTTTTCCTTGCCATTGTCGCCAAGTGCTCACTCATGGTGGGAATTGTTGGGTCTCTGTATAGACACACACACACAAACACAATAGGCACTGACTACAGTAGGGATGGACCGATATGTTGTTTTCCGGGCTGATCCCGATTATTAGTAACCAGTTAGACCGATTTGTGGAACCGATATGCATTGGCTGTAAAATATTTTATCTTGATGTCAAAATTTGGAATTACACAAACTCCAACACAAAACTTTGTTGAAAATAACAAGATTAAAGTTAATTGTCATGTTTAATCTTTATAAATAGTAAATTAAATGAATTAGAGATCCATCCCAGAGATTGACTTGTTTAACTATGAGTGATAAATTATCATAAACTTTGTCTTTACCTGCTGCCATTTATAAACAGGCTACAGACAGAGGGGTTTAGCTTGTTTATAACTAACTAGTAGCCGAGCTAGCACATGTGCTTGTGTAAAAGCAAAACACAGCTGCGGTGGATGAGACAAAGCAAATTAAAATATTGCTTGGTACAAGTTCCTGCTTGTTGTACTGATGCAGTATCAGCCTTTTACTAGTAGCACTAGTATTTTTTTTAATTAATTAATTATATCGGCTATCTGTTTTTAAAATGACCGATGCAAATTATTGAAAACTGCTGAATATCGGCGCTGATAATCGGCCAGGCTGATTATTGGTTGACCCCTAGAGTACAGGCTAGACCTGCTTTATATTAAAAGTGAAATGAGAATATCTTCTGTTATGAATTGGCGCTATATAAATAAAATTGAATTTAAATTTAATAGATAGGAGATGATGCATAAAGGAGTGTAAGGGTGACTGTAGTGAGGGGGCGAGGAGCGAGGCATCAGTAGAGTTGAAGCAGAGGAGCAGGGTTTATGTGGTGGATTCATAAAATAATTAAAGTGAGAAGGGTTTTCAAAGCGGAGATGTCAAAAGGAAATGTGAATTCATAATATATCTAGCTGTTGTCTATGCACACGGTGATTCACAAAGCAAATAAGGTACGAGGTAGATTTATTTAGCATTTTACAACACCGGGTTGTATAGTGAGATGAAGTTCCCTTTATGCTACTCACAAATAGCAAATGTTACATAAAAATTTTTTTACACTAGAATAAGAAAAAGCAGCTGTTTGGAAAGTATCGCCGGAATTTGAATTCAATCCAAGTTCAACCTTCTGTTTTCTCTCTTGTTTTTCCTCCCAGGGTGCAGTATTCCTTGAAGGCATCACAGTGAAAGGCGTCACACAGGTCACCACACAACCCAAACTAGGAGATATCCAAAGAAAGTGTCAGGAGATGGCTGAGTGGGACAAGTAAGAACCACCTTTCACTCTCCTCATACCCCTCTGGGAAACTGTGTGGGTGTCTACGTACACACGTGTGAGTGCGTACTGTACAGTGATGGGAGTGACTCATTCGTCGTAAATCACCTTTTTTTTAAGATCTTGACACTTTCCGACAGGAGGCAGGAAGTCAGGAATAGATTTTTCCTTTCTGGAGAAATATGCAGCTGCAGCTCGACAGCTGCGTCTTGTCACAGCAGAAGGAACAGTCCACGCTGCTATTTCCAAAGTTGTTGTTTTTCTATTATACCTGCGACTGCTAATGGACGGTTATGCTGACAACATCAAATTAAGGAATTTTGGGATAGTATTCCTAAAAATCTTCAATGAGTTAAAGATGGATATAGTTACTAAGTGATCCTCATCTGTAGAGGAGGTCCTATAAAGTGTTAATATAAAGTGTTATCATTTACACAAAAGTTCATGTATTTTATATGATTTTCAATGTTATGTTCTTATTGTATTTATGCTGAATCTATCATTTCATGAACTTTTTCATGTTGTATTAGGAGTATTGATATTGGGACAGACCATGTATCTTTGTCTTTTTTTGACTTTTGTCGTTGGTTGTAGGTTTTATATTATATATAAAGTACATGTGTTTGTGAGGGTTGGGTGTGAAAATAGATTAATACTAGTGGTCAGAGTGGTGAGAGTCTGGTGATCGAATTAATCAGTTAGAAGCACAAATATAACACGTGTGTGTTCATTCTTGTTGCAGGTCTGGTTTTCCTGGTGCTCAGCCTGTGTCCATGGACAGGCAAAACCTTCGGTTCCTGGAACAGAATCCATACAAAGTCAGCTGGAAAGCCGATGGCACACGGTGGGTCTATTGTTCATGGGATTTCTTTTACAATAAAACATAGACTCCTCGTCCAATACAGGTATAATTCTTTGCGTCTCTGACCAGACCGATTGGCTTCTCCTCCCATTCATTAGGCTCTTTTTGGAGAGTCGAGATGTATACATGAACCACAGTGGTGACTGTATAGCAGATGTGGACTGTGGTATGGTAAAATGGCTTCATTGATGGAGCCACAGACTAAACAGGAGGATTGTGTCCGCTGCGGAATAGGAAATATAATAGCTCTTTTTCTTTCCTGTCACATTTTGGATTGAAAGTGTTGTTTGCTCTTGTTGTATGGCTCTGTTGCCAAAAGCTAATATTAAGGGGCTGGAGGGGGATTTTAGTATTCCAGTAGTCTGCTATGAAGCACTACATCTCTCGCTGGTGCAAATGTGCAGTGTGGTGGTGAATATTTAATGACTGCTGTCAATTTTACATATCGGTGCTTTAATTTCCTGTAAGAGTGAGACTACAGAGTACAGATCTGGCCCACGACCAAGATGTGTGTAATCGACTGCCGTCATCTGCTAGTGCTTGAAAGTGTCTTTACTAAGTTTTGCTCTTAAATTTGTATAGAGAGCGATACTGAGCTTGTCTTCTCCTGCCTCGAGCACTTGTCCTTCACCCCATTTTTCCCTTCAGCTACTTGAAGAGGCTTTCTTTAGACACAAGAAACAGACAGTGACACATCTTATGCTAGATATGAGATCTCGCTCATATCGTAGCAAAATAGGATACTACTACTTTGTCTTTAAATTTTAACATTAACGCAGCAAAATGCACAGATAGCCTTATTACAAAAACATAGAGACTAACCTTATCATGCGATAAAGTAAATCTTTTTTTTAACCTTGTTTTTATTTTCTTTTTTTTACCCTGGAATTCCATTATTTAACAAAGCTGTCAACCTCAAAACAAGAAACACATGAAATGAAATGTTCTAGTTATTTTTGTTAATCTAATAATCAGAATTTCTCCATAAATCTGTTGATACACAGACCGACAGCATAAGCTGCCTGATCCGTTTGTGCCTTTCAAGAATAAGGCTATAAATCCTGATAAGAGTCCCCAAGTGCTGTATTTACTCCTGTTTGCGAAACTTATACTTAAAACTACTCTGCAACTACTCTGGGTTATCACTGCATATTCTTGCTGAATCTCCTTCTGAGTGTAATAAAATATTAATGACTCTGATCGTTCATAAAATATATACTTCGATTATTTTATCACCATTGATGAACCCCACAAAGGATATTATAGCGTTTAAAAGCATTATTTGGAGGCACGCATGCAAAACTCGGCATAACACCGGATATTCCCATAACGGAGACATGGCTGGCAACTTTCCCGCTTGAAACACATTTCTGAGGACCTCTCTCCATTTTTTTTCTAAGATCAGTGGCCATTGGGTTCATGCGACAGGTTTTGTTTATGGTTTGGAATCAACTGGCCGAAGCCTGATTTATTTGCTTCAAACCAGCTGATGGAAAGGTACATATTCAGCTTTTTTCTTTTTGCAACATTTCAAAAGTACGCTTAAAATTCACATGACCATTAGATGGAAACATGGCTGTTGTTGTTTTTGTAGACAAATTTGAATTCTTATCCTAGATGTAGTCCTGACTTGTTTTTCTAAGCTAGTATTGGAGTATACTCAGCCACCATAATAATTTAGAGTTTATTCTCACGGGAACATATTGTGCTTGAGGCTAATTGAAATTTATTAATCCTAGGTGTAATTCAATCAGTCCCGTGTGTGTGTGTGTGTGTGTGTGTGTGTGTCTAACATTGGCGTTGAGAGGGTATTGATACACTCTGTGATTTCATACCTCCTCCTGCCTTGACCCACTTTTTCTTGAGAGCAAATAAAGTCAGATTTGAATTAAACATCAGCGTATTTGTCAATATAAGAAGGTCTGGGCTTTATACCTTGGTCGTCCCAGGCCTTTCTGTGTGTAGTCAGCATGTTCTCCCTGTGTCTGCCTGGGCGCTCTCCGGGTGCTCCAGCTTCCTCCCACCATCCAAAGACATGCAGGTTAATTGGTGACTGTAAATTGCTCTTAGGTGTGGGTGTGAATGTGAATGTTAGTGGTTGTACGTTTCTGTTTGCCCTGTGATGGACTGGCGACCTGTCCAGGCTGTACCTCTCGCCAAATGTCAGCTAGGATTGGCTCCAGCCCCCCCGCGACCCTGCACTGATAAGCAGGTATAGATAATGGATGGATGGACGTATTTGTCATTATCATACATAATGTTAGTGCTGCCCTAATACATGCAACCCTTCCTGCCAGTCGGTATTCTTCTTGACTGCTGAAACTGATTTCCAGACAGTTGGAGGACTTTATAAAAAGAGGAAACTTGGAGATGTGCTGTGCAGTAAAACTTCACTATGTCATATAAACAACAGTAAGCCATAACAACATAGAAAGTGTTGTCGCATCAATGGTTTTTGGATTCATATACACGAATATATTTTTCAGGAGCTGTAAAACAACGCTGCATCCTATCTTACAATATAGATACATTTCCAACTCCTGAGAGAATATGTGCAAGTTCTTTAAGTTTGTTGACTCGATGACAGAAAGTTGGAGTTGCTGTTCATTTCCTCCTATGTGCAAACAACGGAGATCAGAACGTCAACCTCAGCATATTTACATTGCAAAAGGTTTGACTTGGTAGACAATAAACTTGTTTCTGTTTTGTCAGGATTGTGCCAGTTTTTTTAAATTGACACAGCGACTGTGCCGTATGTCAGAGGCTAAAGGAATTTGCAGAAAGGATAGATGCAGGGCTGTTGGGTGATTATTAGTGATAGATCGATTAATCTTTCTGATATCTGGTATTTTGAGATAATAGACATTGGCCAATGCGGATACTCAACAAAGCCAATATACAACAAGTATCTGCAGGCAGCCTTGTCAGCATTTCTCCCATCCTAAATGACAGCAAATCTAAAACCATTACTGGCTAGTGTTAAATAATTATTGTTATACTGTTGAGAATAATGCAGTTGAATGATGTCCCCTCTGACAAACTCCCTTAAACACCAATCACCTTCAGAAATCCACAACAAAATGTTACTGGCTAAGAAAATATATATATATATATATATATATATATAAAGATTGTACTCTGCATGCAATAATGGAATTATACAAAAAATGTGGCTATTCACACAATTGTAGCCTTGCTGTTGCATGCAGGTAATAAGTTTGTGCCAAAGCTTGCATTTGATAGTGAGGAGTCTTTTATTCTGTCTGCGAGGGACAGCCTGTTGCTCCCTGCTGCTTCTCTGATATTACTTTATTCTGCTGAACTGAGAAATGGATCACAGCTTCTTTTTTTTTTTTTTTTTTTTTTTTTAATAAAGTGGGCTACCTTTCTAGTGCCTTGCCTGAACCACTATGCTGTTAAAATTATGCAGAAAATAGCCACATCTTTTATGTAAGTTTGGCTTTTGTGTGAAATTCAATTTCCACAAAAGAAGTGGTGATGATGAGAGACAGTTTGGTTAAGAAATCCATCAGATTTTTTTAATGATTAAAATTCCACAGGTGTGGCTCTGGACAAAAACGGACAACAAACAGCCGCATTAAAGCCAAGACAGAAGGATGTGTGCTCAGTGGATATAAGCAGACACTATAAAAGAAGATTCACACTTTTAATCAGTATTTTTTTTGGCTCTATTAATCCTCAAATCTCTCTGATGATTAAAAAAAAGTATGAATTCTGAAAAAAAAATCTGTTGTAATATGTGGAGGGCTTGCACTGCATCAGATAAGATTAATGAGTTTTGAGGTTCTGTAGATTTTCAGTGAGATTTCTTGATTTCAGTGGTGCAGTGTGATCTTAATTTGTCATTCTCCTCATGCATTGCATGGAGTGTGCAGAGAATTTCTTATTAGGTGTCCTACTTTCTAGGCAGTGGCATGTTTAAGACCTGAAATGGATTTTTAATAGGAAATTTACCATTTCAAGGTGGTCCGGAAAGATTTTTCTCTTTGCATATTGCCAGAGGTTCTCATTTAAGTATTACATATTCTAAATCCTTCCAGCTTATCCTTTGTTACTTGGGTGATGATAAGAGTTTCCCATTCTAATGCAAGTCATTCTTACTTTAAAAATGAGTAATTTCCTTTTTTATTTCATACAAAAAGCAGGAAAGGGTTATTTGAGCAAATGTGTTTTCGACGACATCTAACGCTCTGACAGACTTCCCCTCAGTCCCACATGGGTTATTCTGCAGCCTCTTCTTATGGCCACGGAGCAATGCATCAACAATTCTGACAGCCTAACTGCCTTGCTCAGTTGCACAAATAACAGACAGTATGGTGACAAAGTACTAAACCAACCCCCTCTCACCTAAAATATTATGCTGCAGACCAGTCATACAGTGAAATAACTGCCTGCTTTCTGCCAAGAAGGTGTCTTCTAATGGGCTTTCCAAAGGACAGCACATCAGTGGATTTGCCAAGAGGAGAGGCATAGGATGAGTTGGGTTTTTAATCAACTTGTTGTAGAGCCTTCTGTCAGGGCTAGATTGGTTTGCGCCCCAGAGAGGAAGAGGAGGAGGGAGAGGGGCCAATTACGTCCATGGGACTTTAAACAAACAATGCTGCTCAGCTTGGACTTTATTAGAGAGATTGGACTTGAGAAAGACTTGAACTTTTTTAATTTTCTACTCCAAGTCCTACTGTCTCCCTAACTACCACTTCAGTCACTCTTTTCTTTGATGTGCCAGATTAGATGTTTGAGTCAAAGAGAGTTTAATATGGCTGTTTTCTGTTTATTGGCTGTTTATTACTTGTGTTTTATGGTCTCTGTTAATTTATGTTGTCTAGAACCCTGCTTAGTGGATGACGCGTGCACACCAGACTGCACCAAAACTCTGTCATCCTCTCAGGGTAGTATTGTTACTAAAACATTGGGCTGCTTATTGCGACTTTGTGCATAAGTGGCTCCAAACAGTAACAGGTATGAACACGGGACACATTTTGGCTCACAAAAGTAGAAATTGTGTACCAGGGAATTAGTAAACTGCATTACAGCACATTTGTTTACTAGTACACCTGCTTTATATCAAAGAAACCACTGGGACATGAGTTGCAAAAGCTGTAATGTAGGTTACTTGAGCTTTGCTGAGCACACACTCAGCTGCTATTCAGGAGACAGTTTGTACTTCTCTACATCTCTTACCTTTTTGTGTGACTCTTCATTGGCAGAAAAATGGGACGTTTATTTTACTTTACAAATGTGAGATGTATGCTTCATTGAGAGTAGGGTTGGGCTGATGGATGATGCAATCGTCCATGGTGAGCCGCACGTCTGCTTATTATTGACGCAGCCTATCACTGAAACTGAAACCAACATCTCTGTGTGTTCACTGCTGCTTTACCTGGTACGTGCCTAGAACATCCACCGCGACTTGTAATGTAAGTTAATAGTCTACCAATATATCGAGTTCTGTCTGCGCGAGAACACGTGCATATAAGACTGCTGCCCCCTGATGACATCGTCCATCCTGATGTTTCATTGTAGACATCGTCCGATGGAAATTTTGTGGACATCGCCCAACCCTAATTGAGAGTGTTTTCAGTATGGTTTGTTTTTTACAAGAGAAAACTCTTGGTGGTTTCTGCAAATACATGTCCGGTTAACCTTCTCACCTCTGATGATGTACACAGCCACTTCCCTAAGCTTTTATATGGGAAGCATACGGGAAATGCCGTGGATGAGACTGTCCCAAACGGGGCTAACACCAGATTTACTTTTATGCAAATTCGCTTAGACCCCCATTAGTAGGGATGCGAAATGTTTTTCTTGTGGTGACTTGTCAGTTGACATGTGGGAAGGTGTTGTTTAATCAAAGAAAAAAAGAATCTTGCCAGCAGCTTTCACAAAACTATCATGTGAAATAAACACATGTTCCTGTATGGTTAAAATTCTTCTTTTAGACGAGGCAATTCATTGTGTTTTTTCTGCATGTAACCTTTTCAATATATGTCAGAGCAGCACCAAATCAAGCAGAGCAGTATAGTATGTGCCGTATGGACTGATCTTTTTTTTATTTGACTCTTAACTGTTTTATAATGAGAACTCAACCTGTCCTCTCTGGGTTTAACGGAGGAGTATCCCTGTTGACGCACCATTAATGATGTGCAAAGCGGCTGGATCTGATCTAAGGCCTCCCCTGGAGCTCAGCTGCTCTCAGTCATGCAGCAGAACTGCACTGCCAAAGCCCACACAATGGCCGTCTGTGCCTCATTAGGGCTAAAGTGCTCGTGGGACGGGGCTCAAGGATAAGGATAAAACCTGATGCTCACAGAACCCATGAGAGACTAGGAGAAAAGGAGGGATTGGGCAGGGAACATATTAGATTGAATATTTTCTGATTGGTAAGAGAAGACAGTGGTTGCTGTTAACATAATGAGAGAGAGAAAGATGGATATGGTGAAAACGTGATGACGGAGAGGACCACTGGGAGTTATATAGCTCTAAAGGCCTCCCTCTGCTTTCCTCTGAACGTACTTGACAGCGTTAGCCATGGCTAAATGGCCAATTAGACAGCAGGGTATCCACTTCTGCTCAATGCAGACCTGTAGTGTCCTCATAGGCTGACAGATCTTCTCTGTTGTGACACTTTGCCTATCTGTTTGATCTTCTCAGATGTTAGTCCTTTTTCTGAGATAAGATATCATCCCTTTGCACACGAGGATCTTCCTAAGCGCTGTAGGGGGGGGGGGTCATCATTTGCCTAAACTGAGCCATCCAGGCATTTCCTGTTCCCTTTCTTGTTGAGTGCAGTCTTCATTGCCTTCAGGTCATTTATGCCTTCATTGTGTCCACTCCCACCCCGAAAATGTCAGGGCAGCTATATCTGGCCCACTCGCCATTCTTTCCTTCTCCACCCACATTTTGTGTTTTTTCCCTGCAGTTTCCACAAGACTTTTGGATGACCTTGATGTTATATCTTAAGGCTAGTGTTTTGTTGCGCTCTCCTGTCGTGACTGGAGGGGGAGTGGGGTCAGACTCATCGCTCTGAGCTCTCCACCGATCTCTTTTAACTGAAGAGTGCGTTGAGGATTATGATTAACACTTTCCTTGGCCAATGTGCTTAAGAAGCATTTGGGTATAATGGAAATAATTACGTTATGTCTAGCGTCTCACCCACTCCATAAAAACAAAAGCCCTTATTGAAATTTTCATCAGCTAACTGTAAAGGGAGTGCCATCTACCTACGCTTTTTATTCCTGAAGACACGTAAAAAGCAGAGCATTTATCAGGGAGAGGAGCTTTTTGTGAAACTGATGGTTTTCTCCTCTTGTCACCCCCCACCCAATTTCACTTGGTATTGAAACAGTAACTACATATTCACTGCCATTTTGAAAAGATTGTGCAGTCATGTTAGCCACTGAAAGAGGTCATTCCTTCAGAACTCAATAGTAATTTCACACCAAACTGCCTCAAAAATGACGGGACACGGCGTGCATTTTCTTGAGGGCAATTCTTTTCCCCATTAATTGTTTAGATTGTTTGTCAAGCAAAAATACCAAACCTTCTCTGGCCCCCTGCTTCTCCACTGTGAGGATTTATATTACATTATAGCATTGTACAATGAATATCTTTGAGATCAATCTGAAGACATCAACTTTCTGGGGTGTTGTGATGGCCGTTTTGTACCATTTCTGACATTTTATAGACCAAAGGGTTCATTTTATGTAATAATCGAGAAGACATTCAGCAGATGAATCGCTAGTGAAAATAAAGGATAAATAAATAAATTTTGATTAAGTACAACCCTCCTTAAAGGCACAATTTTGCCACCAGTGCTGGCTTGTGTCAGCTGCTGTCCTATTCTGTACACAGATTCATTCTTGGCAGCTTGTCAACTTTCCTACTTTGATCCAGCTGGTATTGATGGCGTATTTATTACATCTAATCCCTTTTGTGATAATGGTGGAGAGTCACAGCAGGTATGAGAAATGCATAGCTTTGTCAGTGGGGAAGTCATTAATCTCAAATCCATCTCCGTCACCAGACTTTTGTTATCGCTTGAGTTTGTACACCGCCAAAGTTTTCTACCCAGTTTCGTGGCATCAATCCCCCAATGTGTTAAAGTTGCATGATGATTATCCTCTGTTTTCAGCGGCATTGATTAGGATACTTAACCTTTGGAAACATAGCAGGACAGCAGTTGCTCATTAGGACATTTACAGTTCATCCTGCTTTATTCACCACTTGGTATTTTGTGTTTAAAGAGCAGCAGGCAGCCCTCAAAGTGTAATTAGGTTCATAAGAGCCTGTAATGAAGCCACAGCATTGCCAGAAAAAATGTGCATTTGTTAATAGTGTTTTATTTATACATTTACAGTCAAGTCATGTACACTATTATACGTCTCCTCCTCACAACAGCATGCCTCAAAAGACTTTCCAAAGATAAGCCCACTCCAGCCTCACTAATTATTCAGAATACAAAATGATGGAACAGTCAGTTGATTAATGACATGGTTGACGAACAGAATTTTGTTTGGGGACAGTTACGATGATTGATTTATTATTTAAGTAATTTCTCATGCAAAAATGCCAAATATTCGCTTCGTCCAGATTATATTATAAATATTAGGATCAGCTGCTTTTCTATATTTTAAATTATATGTAAAACAGAATATCCTTGGGGTTTGGACTATATTTCAGAAAAAGATATTTCAAGACTTCACTTTGGCCTCTAAAACATTTTAAACCTCTTTGGCAAGTGTGTGCAGCAGCTTGTTCAGAGATTTAGACATTTCATGAGTTTTAATGGTGACCGTAACTGTAAAGGCTCTGTTGTGACTCAAAGTAGTAGCGTCTCCCCTGCCTCTCACAGGGCCAGAAGCCTATAGTATAGGTTCACATTTATTCAGGTCTTAAAACCACGCCCATATGTACACGTTAACCTACAGTTCTGTGGTGCTGATACAACAGAAGAACATGCTGACAGGCATTATATCCAAATACATTTAAATTTGCAATAACGATCCAGATCATTTTCAGACTAACAGAAATGCTCGCATCCTACTAAATTACAGCGTTAGCATGGCAGTTGAATGAAGATCTTTCAGCAGTGAATGCTGTAACAGTTATAGACTATTCTGGAGGATAACACAAAGGCAACAATGGTGCCTTGTGTTTTTGGGTGTGGCCCATCTTCTCAGCTCATCTTTGGGAAGCAGCAGAAGGGAGGATCAAGGATTTTGTCTGTCTGCTGTCCCTAATTTGAATTTGCACATAATGTCTGCCAACTCAGTGATCAGCTGACTCCGCTGATCAAACAATAAAACATTTGGTATGAACGCTTTGCTTGCACTCGTGCCTCTCTGGATATTATTCAGGACTATTTTATTTTGCCACCAAGCCTGTATATTTAAAATTATAAATCATTTGAGATTTGACAGTGGCTTAGATTATATGGAGGTTTCATTTGATTTCTCATTTGCTTAATTAGAAATTGTTTAGCCCTTATTTAATAATGACTTTTCTAAAAGTAAGAGCTAAAAAACCGACCTCATACAAGTACCTTATCAAGCATAACTTAATTTAGCCCCAATCAGACTGAAACAAAACATCTATGCTACATATTAGGATAGTCATGCTTAGAAAGATTTTTGCTTTGTAATTTGGTTTCAGATGATTTCTCTGAACAGATGGGGTGTTTATATTAAAACTGATCATGGAATGAGAGCTGTTAACCGGTTACTTTAACAGTTTACACCTCCAGAGAAGATTACAGCTAAAGTGTGCGCTCGTATTATTTGAAAATATTCCCCCTACACTGTAGTGTTTCTGAGAGTGGAGATGGGGGAGTAAGGCTGATAAAAGGTGACGTGTAAGGGTCTTTTAATGTCTGTGCTTCATGCTCCAGCAACCTGGCACACCTGTGAGCATAATGTAGAGCAAGAGTGGAGTCAAATTAATACCAGCCAAATGCTCATATCAAGACCCATGTTTTTAAGATAAGACCCTATTTTGACAGCTATTTTAACAGCCGAACAGTCACTGCACTCAACTTTTTTGAATCTCCCAGGTGAGTGCACCCGTTGATGAAAAAGTAATTTTCCAGCAATATCCCGTCTTTGGAGTTTCTCTATTGGTTCTACTTCATTTTACTTATACTGAAGTTAAAATGGAGAAATACACAGAATAAGATGGGCAAATAACAGTAGAATCGCCACACTATAATTCAGTCTAATCCAATAATACCAACAAGGTATAACCCCAAGAATGAGCAACATTAAAAATTTAAATATTAATAAAGATAATATATGTTGTAGAACTACTGCACTGGATTACCTTTGTTCAGGCAAAGGGATTTTAAAGTTGCTAATGATTGCTACAGTGTGTCCTTTCAGTACATTATTTATTGTTCTGCTCCTGCAGAGGTTTAATTTGTGGTAGTCTGGAAATTATTTTTAGTTTTTTGTGTGTGTTTGCTTCCAAGTCTTTATCTCACCTATAAAGGCTGGCCGTGGATTAGTTGAGCTTCCTGTTCATGCAGACACATCACCTAACCACTGGTGATGTATGCTACAAGTGAAGACTTTTTGTGTTACAGCAAGGCAAGTGGGGAATATTGCACTAGAAAAGATCATTTGTGTGTATATTTTATATATATAAATAAAATGAGATGGATATTTTTTGCCAAGCAGATCCTGCTTTGTTTGCACTGATAGTTCCCATTAAGCACAGCTATTGTAGATAAAAGGAAAAGTGGTTGCTTGGGTAATATGTTGTTATTAGCAGGTATCTTGATGATGATGGTGATCTTTCTTCTTTTCTCAGACATGATAAAAGCTCTTGCATATTCACCTTTTTTTGGTTTATTTCAATTGAACGCAACCAATTTGCACATTAGAGAAACCCAGTGTTTGTTGTTTTTGTAGTGCTGAGTGAATCCCAAATCTCAAGTGATGTTTCTCTTGCTCACAGCATTTTAGTTTTAAAGTATGATTACCATATTAAATCCTCCAAATAAACTAATTTAAGAAAATTATAGGCAGCATTGTTTCTCTGGAGGAATGAAAGTTAAGCAGAGCAATGCTTGATGTATCAAAGGGGCATTATGGAGTTTCCAGCGGCCACTAGCGGTGCGGTTATAAGATTTTAACCAGGTGTGTGCTCGTACGCGTGCTCGCTTGAACTCATGAGCGAGCATAATCCGAAACACAACCACTTTCATACAGAAATACCACAATAAACGCAGGAACACCAGCATGCAGGCTGTGGCTTTCCTCCAGACATGTTCAGGCTCTGTTACTTCAACGTTTCTGTCTCAGAGGCAGATCAACACCGGCGCCGTACCTTTCATTCAGCACAGCGAGCCACATATCGGCACAATACTCCTGAAAAAAGGCAGAGTGACAGCGGCTATAGACAGACAGGGAGAACAGACAGAGCTGGAAACTCAGGTAAACTCCCACTGCAACGTTTTATCAACTGTAGGTTGAACTAATCGATGCTCGTTACATGATCACGGTACATTTACTGCTCGCCTGCTGCTTTTCAGTAACGTTAAACATCTTTACAATCTGTGAATCTGTCACCGGAGGTTCAGCAATGTCAGCACACCTACAAGTATTGGATGATAATGAAACTGTTAGTGAGCTGGAATGGATATTATAATGAGATTGTGTCACACTTTATAACAGTTAGACCGCAGTAAGTGACTTTACTGTAACTACTGATAGTGGATGGCTCTTTGGGTTGTTGTGGCCGTTTTGTTGTAGTGTTTTATATTATGTGGGTCACGTTAGTTACAGCGACTGAAGTGGAGAAGCTGTGTACCGGAGTATTGGTAAAACCACAAACATAAACTGAACGTTACGAAGAAAACAACGGCAGGTCCGAGCTAACGTTGCCGCGTTATGTGGCTGCTCCTGGCTGCATCACTATAACGTTAGGCCGACGTTAGTAAACAAATCGATCCACATTTGCTTTTTACCGTTACATCCTTTCAGGCTAAATCAACAGTGGTACACAGGATAGTAACATGGGTCGCGTTAGTTGGTTGTAATGTGGAAAGCGATATAACTTTGCACCGGATAACATTAGCAACTGCTCGTCGTTACGTGTGTTTCTCCAGCTTTACTAATGCTCACTTTGTTCTTACTCGACTCGACCTTTATTGTTGTTTTGTATCCTTACGTGGAGCCTGTGTTTTGCTGTGAGCTGGTTGTTTTATGGTGTTAGTGGACTGCATGTCGTGAGCTGCCGTGTTGTAGTCTGAGAGAGGCTCGGGAGCGCGTACAGGGCTGAATCCAACCCGGAGACCTCACATTAAAAGCAGAATAGTGGCTGATGCGAGCAACGGAGAAAACAGACGTGTGCTTCATTCAAACAATCCAGGGAGTGAAAGGGAGAAGCTGGACATGTTCAGTCATGTGGGAAAAATTCATTTTCTGCTAGTTTTATATTTAATACCACATACGTGATACGCTTGTGCAGTATTTGTACAAGATCTGCTAATATACCGTAGTGGAGGCGCAGAGCGCTGTGATCCTCAAGGTGAGCGTCATGACAACCAAATGCATCAGTCGGCTACTTTTTCAGGAGCCTTGCTAGCTTGAATCCTCTTGTACTGTAGAACAAGGACATCCTCGGTGAATAAGCGCATATAATATAAATTTACTTATAAAGTAAGAGTCAGTATCGCACAAGACACTGTAAAACTTGAAAAACTCATCCTGCTTTTGTTTTATCCTTTCACTTTTATTTGACTAAAATTAATGCAACTTTCAAATGAAAAAACAATGAGGGAAATAAATTACATCAAGTATTAAATTATACTCTTTATTAGTATTCATGCGAACATCACTTAGTGAGATTTTTGAAAAACACATTTAAAGCCTCTGTGAAAGCATATTTTCTCAATCCCTACTATGAATAATGGTGTCCTACATGAACACAGTATTTTCTGCCAAAGTTTTAACAGCTTTGGTTATTTCCCATTCTTCTGTGCTCCTCTCACTGCTTTGAAGTGGGCAGGATTAGGTTGTTGCTTATTTAGGCATGAATATTTAATACAGTTGAGAAATACTTTAACGTGTTCGTCTGTCACCTATGAAAAACTTCCTAGAGACTAGTAAAAGAAAAATTTTGAGTAATTCATTCCTACTTAAATGTTTCCCTTGTAACATTTAAAAACAAAATAAAAATTCATAAAACAACATCATCAAACCCACAGCCAGTGTGGTCTGTAATATAACAATGTGATAACTGCCAATAGTGGTCTGTTAATCAGTCAACATGCTAACAGATTAGCTCACTAATGGTAATGCTAGCCCGTAGCTGTCCATCAAGAGGCTCTCTAACATAGTGTGCTGCACAAGTACGACTTGCTACCTTGTAATTAAAGCTAAAAAATGGTTCATCCTCTCCTCCCGCAGGTACATGATGTTGATCAACGGAAAAAATGAAGTGTTCATGATCGACAGAGACAACACCATCTTCCACATAGCGAACCTAGAGTTTCCATTCCGGAAGGATCCACGTGTTCACTTATCAAATACTCTATTGGATGGGGTAAGATATTTTTCTTCCTGTTACTTGTCTGTATGTGTTTAGGCGTATTGTTCCATGCTAACTTCTCTTGTAGCTTACTGTAAATCCCATTAGGTGACCAGTTTCTCTCTTGACTGGAATTGCATATCCCATCCATCTGTCCCATTCCAACCATGTAATGTTCCCATCCTGCCCCTGCTGCTCATACTTGCAGATAATTTACATCAGTTGCCAAACCTTATACACTTTTATTCATTTAGCTGATGATTTTATCCAAAGCAACTTACAGTTGCTATGTCGGAGTATGCATGCCTCTGGAACAATTAGGCATTAAGCGTCTTGCTCAGGGACACATTGGGGACGTGTGTCACAGTCGAGAACTGAAACCCGGTCTCTCACACCAAAGGCATATGTCTTATCCACTGTTCCATCACCACTCCAACCCTAGGTGAAAGTGAGGATGTTTTAGTCTGACAGCGTCTGTCAAAGCTGGCTGACAGGAAAATGATCACCCATGTCCTGGAGAAATGTCACTGTTGCCTCTCAGTTCCACCGTGGTGCTGTGTTGTAGCGCTCAGCGGCGTGCTCCCTGGGGTGGCGGCGTGGTTCAGTGACTTATCCTCACCCTGTAATACCAGGCTCAGACTTTTGTTGGCATATTTGTGCCATTCAGGTCACACAGGTGCCAGCTCTCCCCAGCAGCAGGTGCACATGCACTGGTCATTATCGCACTCCCTCACTGAAAACATAAGCAAGGAAACAGCTGCGTGTTCATGTAGTCAGCTAAGATTTGATTAGAAATGTCTAGCGGTGTTTGTGGTTGCTATTCCAGTACTGGAGATAACAGATAAGTTGCCCGTGATTGTTTTTGTTTTGTGCCCGGCCTTGTTTTGTTTTGCAATTTTATGTAAAACAGGTTTGCTAGGCTTCCTCTTTGCTTAACAGTTACTGATTGATGCAGTGAATTTAGTTTCCTCACCAAGACAGGACATTTAATTGCGGCATATTAGTGTTCCTTTTGAAGGAGTGGGGCGGATGTGTGTTTAGATTGCTCCAAGGTTTGTTTTGACGCGTGTTTATTCATCTGTTGATGCTTCTAGCTCTCAGTTCGGAAAGGCTGTTTACGGTGAGCCCTGTAGAAACCCAGCTGCGGTTTCTGATATGTTTCATCTTTAGCCCAGAGGCACTGGTCTTTGTCTTTACATGCTGTTTTGTAGTACAGTTTTAAATGAGCTTTACATCAACTTGAGTTCCAATTTTGGATGAAAGCGCAATGTAGATTGAATTCCTGGCGGTATCCTTTGGTCACATTAATGTATTCATCTGCTGCTGCTGTCTGTGCAATGGTTCAGTGCACCAGATGCATAATGATGGCAGCCTCCTGGAATGACATCATTTCTTCTCTGTGCTGTCCATGCCTCCCATTTACTCCCCTTTCTCCCCTTTACCAGACCAGTATTGGCAAGTGAATGTTGACGTTTTGTGCTTTGTTCTGTCAGATAAGAAATAAAATCCTGTCAACCTGCAAGGATACATGTTTTTCTAACAAGCACACTTTGTACAATCAAATCTACCAAAAAGGCCATTGTGTTCCTTGTGTTGTAAAATAACAAATAAATGACCTTGATTCCTTGTTTGTGTGGCAAGACAGTGTGTCAGACCTCACATACATTCACAAGGCGTTTTGGTGATGAAAAACTGACGTGTGTCTTGGAGGTAATTTTGTGAAGGGGCATGTTTGCTTGACTGACAGTTGTCTTGCACTGTCACAGTTAATTGTGGTGGTTGACCGTAATATCATTGCCATGTCCAACCTTAGCTCCACCCAGCCTTCCTCTTTTAAGACGTCTCTTCTCGAACCTATGATTGGCATTAGTCATTACGTTGACTTTTTTTTCTACAGGCTGTCTCCCTCTTCTCATTATCAAAGGACGAGCGAATGGGGGGTGGGGGGGGGAGCTTTTGGGTGTAGTTTATTCAAAATCTGCTCTAGATTTTCCAACTTATTATTCACATATGGAAAATAATAAGGTAATGTGGTAATAACAATGTTCCAAAATTGTGTGGAATTGCATATTTCTTCATTGGAAAACATAAACATTTTCCTGGGGGATGACCACCAAACCCCCAACACAAAAATACCATCTTAATTTTTTTAACATTATACTGCCCTGTGAAAGCATGTTTTAATCCCCTTTGACATTATTGTTATTATTTGTAAATGTACCTGCTTTACACCTGCCTCGACTTCTGCCTGCTCTCACTCACACACCTTTACCTCTGGTCTCTCACTCCATACACACTGGCTTTCCCCGCCTATCTCTCCCTGCCTTCTCCCCTAAGTTTCTCCATCAGCAGTGGGTTGAGTTTTATATAGTCAGATAAAGTTTTTATCTGGCTATTTTGAAAACACAACAATATATTAGGGGTGGGAATCTCTCCGCAACCTTCAATTCGATTACGATTCAGAGGGCTGCGATAAGATGATTTCTTTTTCTATACAGGATTTGTTTTTTCTCACTATGTGACTACTTGGTACTTTTTTTTTATGCAAAGTTTGTGTAATGATCCATCCAGATTTGGGGATCCAATAAAAAAAATATACAATTTCAGATAATTATTTCCATATCTGTGTACAAAAAGTTGGAAAGGCTAGATAAAAAACCACTAAAGCATCTTAAAGACTTCTACTGGAGCAATTATAACCATTATATCTGAGAAATGTCATTTACTTAGTCTTGAAACTCTCCACAATGATTTTACACTGCATGCTCAATTATTTACAGGTAAGGATTTTGACCATATCATAATTTTTATGCATATTTTCCAACTCCAAGCTGTATATATTTTAATACTTACAATAAAGTTGAATGCTTGTAATAAGCATTCAACTTTATACAGCTTGGAATCGGAAAATATGCATAAAAATGATGATATCGTCAAAATACTCACTTGCCTGATAATTGTGCACACTGTGTACATTCATGGCACAGCACCCAAGCTCAAAAATCATTAGCTGCGCATTGATATTAATGATCGTGTGAAATTCTTGTAGTGACGCTCATTCACTCGGCAGCGGCATTGCTCTGACACGGGTCTCTATTTTGTGCACGCCATAGACTGTCCGGGTGCAGTCACACTTCCGAGTTCCATCAACATTACGTCGTACTGTGCGATATGACAAAAAAATTAAAATCCCGATATAGGTCTTTTCATATCCCAATAAAGATACATATCCGACATAGAACACTTTTTGTAAATGTAACTCGGGATATTTCTCTGCATTGTAAAGATGGAGTAAGCGATTCTGGAGAAATCCAACACCATGACAAATACCATGATAAAGAGTGAACAACAACACAGCTATTAATGTAACTTGTGTTAGGTAGGTTGTGGATTAGCAAACTGACGCTACTTGCTGCTGCAAAGCTATCACGAGAGGACGAGACGGTCCCAGAGCAGCACAGCAGCTCCAGACAGCGACGCTCACAGCTCTCTTGCTACTACATCACAACAACAGCATGTCTTGGTGAACTATAAAGTGAGCTGTATGTCCGTGGGGAAGTTATTTATTATTTATTTGGCACTGCTGGATAGTGTTGTGTGGCTCGTCCATTGAACGTGTGAAAGAACGGACCGCGGTGAAGTTAGTTTCAAGTTGGATATTAGTTTTGTGTTGGACATTTGATAGTCAAATTCCAACATCAAACTAAAACTAAATAAAAGATGGAACATAATTGTAGACGATAGACTTTTTTTGTATCGTCAAACAATAAATATCAAATCACACAGCCCTACATTACATTATCAGTTAACGTTTAGAAAACTGATTTTTGACATTTGCGAATTGATTCAGAATAGTCCACGTCGCAATGCATTAAAGAATTAATTGAGAAAACTTAATTATTATATCAACCGGACGACGTACCAACATTCAGCGCAGATGGAACAGCAGTAGCTGAACTTTGAAAATGGTGCATTAATCAGTTGTGTCAGGAATGCAGGCTACTGTGTTTTAATGTTTGACATCTGGCCTGATCACTAAAGCGGAGTCCCTGGAACTCCACTGAATGTAATTATCAGCTTGATCTGGTCCCTATTAAAAATATCAACCTCTCCAACTTTGCATGACTGAAATGATACAAAATAATTTATATCTTTTATTGTTAAGTCATCATTCCTGTCACCTCCGCTATGATGCCACCATGTTTGTTCATTTGGTCAGAATGTAAGCATGATGGGTGTTTAAAGGATTTCAGTTCCCAAAATACTGTTTTTGTGTAATAGCTGATCCTTTAAGTGAGTTCTTACCTGCTGCTTTTTTTAACCGTCAGTTACAGGAGTAGAGCATAGATAGTCACCTAATTATTTTATGAGGGGAAAGGAAAGGAGTATGGTTCTCCAAATCTATTGCTCTTTGATCTCTCAAATCTATTCCAGGTAAAGCATCAGAGTTGCGACCCTACTTTCTCTTACATTACTTCAGCGGTGGAGACTCTTGCTCGTCTCTGCTGTCACTGCATCTCATGGTTGTGTAACAGTTCTTTGAAAACTAATCATATGTCTGTTGGGTGTCCTGCACCACCGCTGCACCTGACTCAACTTGAGGGTCTTGCATAATGCATGCGCAGTGCTATTTCTGCTCTGTGTCCTTCTTCTACAGACCCCACCATGCATACACACCACACACCCACCTCCCCAATTCCTTTGCTGTCCTTCACTTTGCTGCAGGCATCTCCCTCTCTGATCATAAATCCCCCTGAGCGCGCTCACCCCCTAGTGTCCCACTCTTAGTTTCCATCCTGCATTAATACGTTGAAAGAGGAACCATTTTCTACAGGCCATGATGTTAAAGAGGTCATATTATGCTTTTTGGCCACCCCTAAGGGTACAGAAAACACTGCTCTGAACTGCCTGAAAACAGCTTATTTGTAGTCCAGCCTTTTCCCTTTGATCCCTTTGGTCATAATGCTCGCCTAGCGGCTACTCCGACACGCCCTCAAATACATCAGTGGGAAAACACACTGAGCTGCAGCACACAGTCACAAGACATCCGCCTGCTGCCTGTTCAGGCAGTCATTGGACATAAAGTTGTTACTGTGATGTAGAGACAGAGCTCAGTTAAAGGTGGTATTATGGTTTTTGGCTTTTTCCCTCTCCTTTATATATAGTTCTATATATCTTTTTTGTGCATGTACTAGGTTTGCAAAGTGAAAAAGCCCAAAGTCCACCCCAAAGGGAGTTCCCATCTCCCACAGAAAACACTGCTCTGAACTGCCTGAAAACAGCTCATTTGTAGTCCAGCCTTTACTTCTCTTTCTTGTTACGTCACAATGAAAATACGTGTCAAAATGCTCGCTGAGCGACTAGTCCGACACGCCCTCAAAAACACCGGTGGAAAAACACTGAGCTGCAGCACACACCTCTCCTCTCCCTTCCAAACACTAGCTACCCTCCAAGCAGTCAATGGACATGAAGTTGTTACTGTGATGTAGAGACAGAGCTCAGTTAAAATGATGGATGAATTATTATATTATTATGGATGAAAGATACTTTTGTTATAGATTAATAACTCACCACTCTGAAATTCTTGCTCCAGTCCAAATTGCCAACCTGGTCGGCAACATGTAGCCTTCAGCTGAATCAAAGCTGTTTACCATCTTTTCGCTGACCGCCTTTCTCTGCTTCTGATTGGCAAATACCGGCCTTTCGCTGATCTGCCCTTCTCTGCTTCTGATTGGCTAGTAGTCCTTAACTAGGAACTGCACATGTGCAACTCCCAATAAAGATCATTTAGAGACAAGATGTATCACTTCATAGCTAAAATGAAGCGTTCAACGCAGGGTGAAAAGAGGAGTTGCAGCAATGTGCAGTATGACAAAAAATATGCTGTTTTTTTTAAATTAAACCATGTAAACCTGTTCTGGTACAACCCCTAAATAGGATTTTGAACCTGAAAATGAGCATAATACCACCTCTTTAAAACTTTATGGATGAAAGATACATTTGTTACAGATTAATAACTCACCACTCTGAAACTCCTCCTCCAGTCCATGTTGCTAAGCTGGTAAGGGGAACATGTACAGCTGAACTGAAGCCGTGTTTACAGGCTTCTCACTAACTGCCCTACTCTGCTTCTGATTGGCTAGCAGTCCTTAATTAAGAACTGCATACGTGCAACTCCCAACAAAGATCTTATAGAGGTAAAATGTATCACTCCATATCTAAAACGCTAAAACGAAGTGTTGAACACTTGAAGAGGAGCTTAAGTAACGTGCAGTATAACAAAAAATATGGTGTTTTTTGAAAATGAAACCATGTAAACCTGTTCTGGTTCTGCACCAAAATGAAAATTTTTGGCTGAAGCCGAAACTGAATATATTGAAAAAATTTGCTGAATACCAAATACTTTATTTTGCCAATTACATAAATTACAAAGTCAAAACGAGCTTTTACCTCAGTGTCTCCCACAGAATATGGAGAGATTATGGTGGTGGGTCCGAGGGCCGATAAAGTAAATTACATGTGACCGATTATGGGTTTTCGGGGGCTGATGCTGATATTAAAGTGAAAAAGAGCCGATTTATGAGCCGATATTTAGATTTAGAGAATGATTTGGATAGTAAACCCCTTTACTGTATAAACTACACTTGGAACAGGCCGATATTGAAAACTGGTATGTATGTGGGCTATAAAACCTTTTCTTAAATGGATTATGTTAATAAAATAGATTACTGTCAAAAAGTGAACATGTAAACAATTGCACATCAATAAATATTTGTTGCTGGAACATGAAACTTTTTCAGCCATCTGTAAACACGGAGAGAATAAGCATGTGTATTTCACTTTACACATAATCTGCCATAATTTCAATGTAGCATATTCACATCCAATTCATCCCTTTACCAGCACTCTTCTGACCAAAGCTAAGAGAAACCATTTCTCATCATCTGTCTAAATCATGCCGTCTATGTCAGTGAGCTGCTGTTGAATGCATCTAATACAACATTACTTTCTACAACGAGGACCTGCAACTTTGAGATTTCATTTAACTAACGTTATAACTACAACTAGAGCCGTTACGGCTCTGACTAAAGCGTTTCACATCTTCAACTTCACAAAAAGAGGAGCTACCGGAAGCCGTGTTAGATTCTTGTTCAGCTCATGTTTATTTACATGTCCGCTCTGGTTTAATCATTTCAGACATGCCGACTAACTGCAGACAGGCGGCTCGCAGATATATTTAGAATACGTTAGAAACTATAGTTTAATGGCTCATTAATGTTAGCACTCCTCCACTGATAAACATGGCATTAGCTTTGTGGCTAATTTAGCAACAGGCAACGTTAGCTGCTGTAACGTTACATGATTTTAGAGAATATTTAGAAGTGATGAACTAGAGACAAATGTGGACCGTTCACTAGAACATCCACACAGTTTCAGAATAAATCTACAGTTCCATCTGTCAGCAGCGTAGCTTCCAACACCCAGCTACCGTGACATTAACCTGCTGTGAGCCGGTGGGAAGCCGGGAGAGGGCAGAGGAAAAACAGGACGGTTAGCAAGTCATGAATGTTTTCAGGAGAGGAGACGTGATTGGGTCTGTTTTTATTATTTAAGGCATGTAATTAACGTGACAAAAGACCAACACACCGCTAACACAGCCCTCTCCGTGTTTGGTACATGCTGCAGTAAGCTCTGGTAAACTCCGGTCAGCTGATTGTTTTCTTCTGTGTTTTTTGTGGTGAGGCAGTGTTGTTAACAGGGGAGCTGCAGCGTGCCCTCTGGTGGGCAAACTATGCAACACCCATGACATGAGTGAAGGATCTGACTTTTTGTTTCTTTTTTAATAGTTGTATATCTGCCGTTCTAAACGGCCGATATAATTGCCGATTAAATTCAATTGGCTCATATCGGCTGGCCGTTAAATCGGTCGGGCTCTAATTTTAAGCTTCTATAGATTATTTAATCGATTCATCAATGCACGATGTGTGACACTGACACAATTAAGTATTGATGCGAAGAATTTGCGTCGATACATTTTAGTAATGGATGAATCTTTTCAGCCCTACTTCATAGCCTCTCTTCAGGTAGGACTCTCATACTGCAACACTTGACTTTGTAAAGAGAGAAAATGACCGGATAAAGTCGCTAACCTGCCTGTCAGCTCGCACTGGTCAGTTTCAGTGGATTTACCATAAAAGTGTGAATATGTGTGCACTCCAAATTTAGGTGCGGCTAGCTTAATCGCCTTCTCACAAACGAGTAACATACACTCAAAGCGGTTCAGACCGTTTGTTGCCTTTTCTAAGAAGTCAGCCACAGATGGAGTGGATGTGCAATTCAGCAGAACAGTGTATGGAAACGGCGATTTTTGCGTCTTTCTCGGACATTTTAAAATGCTTCCACACTGCTGACATGTCATCGTAATTGTTCGGGGAATTTTCCCCGGCCTTTTGATTTATTAGGCCAAACACGAAAGGGCTTTTTTTGTTGCTATTTTTGGCTGATTAATTTCGGTGACCGAACATTCGGTGCATCCCTAATTCTGGTACAACCCCTAAATAAGATTTTCAACCTAAAAATAAGCATAATATGACATCTTTAAGACTCGCCTTCTCCACTAAGTCATATATCTTTAGCTCAGTATTTATGTGTTTCTGTTTTCCACTGCCTCTCTTGACCCGACTCTTGTCTTTATCTCTGCAGGAGATGATCATCGACAAGGTGAATGGTCACCCTGTCCCCCGCTATTTGATATACGACATCATCAAATTCAACGTGAGTAGCCCAGCCATTTGAGAATGTGTCGTCTTTCCTTTGACCGATGACTCCTGAAAATCTGCCAGATGAAGATGTCAGACAGAATAAACAAGCCATCCCTTTGGAAGAATGCCATTAACACTGGTCAACAGCAGCTCCTTTCTTTGCTTTCTCTTTTTACTTACTGTTAACAAGAGGTCTGGTTTAGTGGAGGAAATTGTCATTTCTGTGGCCGTGGTCTAACAGCAGTTGGTGGCATGTAAATTCAGAGCAAGGTGTGTGGGCTGCACAACCCGGAAAAAAGCATTGACGTGGAATGGGATTTGCTTTTCTTTACACCTGAGAAATCAAATTCTCGCTTGAGTTCCTTCAAGGCTGTACCATAGCAGCCAGCAGAGCAGCGCTCATCCAGGCTCTGCAGTATTTGCACAAGGATGACTGTGCTTGTCAGTCTGTGTGCTGGAGAAAAGAGCATGGCTCTGCTTGACCCCACACCTCGTCACGCACTGAGCTTTACTAAAGCCTGACCTTAACCACAACACTAGGGCTGAACTGCGTCTGACCCTTACTGAATATTTATAAGTTTTTGTTCTTTTACTACTGAAATTGGTTTTGCTGCGCTTCATTGACAAAAATGTTGTTAAACATTAATCCAAACCTTGTTCCAAGCTTTGTGTGCGTGTGATGATCAATCCATTACTTGCATTATAGTTGGGAAGCAGCAATTGCCCTGGTGCACTTGTACATTTAAAATTAGCTTTTATATATGTGTAATAGCATGTTTCTCCTGTTACATTATTTTGACGTTTCTTAAGAACAGCCTGTAGACAACATTACAAGGCTGTTAATTGCTAACAACACTCATACAGGCTGTAAATTAATTCATCCCTTTAAATGATCTGTGTGCCGCTAATGGCAAGCAGGCAGGCACAGAGACAAATGAGCCTACAGTTTGCCTTTAGCGAGCCCCTGCTATCTTCATTATAAAATAGGGTAAGGAGGGAGCTACTTTCGGCCATTATGTTTGTCTGTCGCCTCCTTCTCTCAATCAATCAGCAAATCACCACAAGCAAGCACCTCTATAAAGCATCCAGTGGTGAGGGGAGCATCTTTGTAAGATGGTACAGAGGTTAGCAGCTCCACATGACTCCCTTCCCCAAGCTATCAGGAAAGCGCTGTTGTATTGATCTTAGCTGCCCATTAGTAGCCCTCCCCATTATCAGTGGTGGGCTGTACCTTGGCACCGAGGCTCTGTCCTGAGACTCAGGATGGAAATGCAGCGGGAGGGCAAACACACCACCTGCTAAGTCCATGGCCTAACGTGGCTGCTAACTTGTTTGGAAAGTCGGGTGAAGCCAGAGTGCTAGGATGCTTTTGATTAGAGTGAAATGAGAAGTCTGTGTCCTCTCGCGATGTTGGACAATATAGCTGTGAGTGGAGGGTCAGAGTTTACTTACCTGATGGATTTTGATGGAGATAAAACATTATATCGTTGTCTTCATGTTGGAGCAATTGATATTTGTAGTCATCCCACAGTGTGTTATTATTGTTATTACGTTAAAAGTACTGATGTGTACATTTACCTCTCCAACTTTGAAATTGATTGACCTGGACTATCACTCCATGTCTTGGGGTGATAGTCCGGGTCAATCAATCTGCTCTCACTGGAGATTATGAAAAGCCTTATTTTTATTTTTTTTTGTCCTCCTGTAATGTTGCTTCTGCTTGTCAGTCACTGTCAGCTCCCCAACTGTGGGGGAACTGACAAGCATAACAACAACAACAACAACAACATATCTGTCCTTTAATTTTCATGTTGCTTTAGAAAGCTGTTATCTTCAAATAAAACTGTGGAGGTTTGTATGTGACATCAACGTCGTCGTCCTGACACGATGATTGACCCTGTTGTCTTTCATCTCGCTAATAATAATCGCTTTAGGTGCAGAATTAGACAGGATAATTGGCTTCATCAGATGAGCAGAAAAGAGTGCTTTTAACTTTCAATGCGGCCCACAGAAACCTTCTCTGTCGAGCTATAGACTGCTCTGCTGACATCCCCTCCATTTACTTCTGCTTGAGAAGTTTGTCTGCAGGTACACTACTGTAGCTCTGCAGGGCTTTCCGCCTACAGAGAATAGCCCCAGGCTGCATCATTCCTTTCAAACCAGCAGCAGCATCATTCTGATGACGTGATGTAGCTCCTCTGGAGTCTCTCTCTAGTTCTAAGGTTTTATTGGTCTTTAGATAGTTACTAGTGGCCAACAATGACTTTAACCGGAGTTATTTTAATTTGCTCGTAAATCACAATGCATCCAAAGCATTCTTTGGACATTCATTAAAGAAATGGGGGTGTTATTATAGGGATAATTGTACTAAACTGCCAAAGGGGCAGTAATGTTTTGGTTAAAATTTTTTAACCAAAAGGCCTAAAAAATTCAACACACGACCTACTTAGTGTTGTGAACTGGATTTTATACAGTACTAATGCAGTTAGTTATATATTTTAGCACAGTTTACCCAAAGAATTTTATTTATATATATATATATATATATATATATATATATATATATATATATATATATATATATATATATATATATATACACACATACACATACATACAGTACAACTACATAGAATCGTCATAAATTGTGGCCTATGACCTGCCAGTCTACATTTATAGACGCAAATAAATTCTCTTCCAAAGCCAGAGAACTAGGAACTCGAGCTTATGATGTTCAGCACTGGAGGAAGATGGTAGAAATAGATGGAGACTCTCCTGTGGGTAAGGTCTGGTTCCAAACTTGACTACATTGAGCAAGAACGAGTATTCTGTCTTTGGAACAGCCCTAAATTTATTTATTAACAAGATCTTCTGGCTTTAGAGGAAGGCTGCCGTGTTTAGGCTGCCAACACCCCAAGGAACAGAGAGAGGAATTAATAGTTTGAATTGTCATGTCCTTTTATTGTGGCCAGCCTAAGGCACACCTGGGCAATACCCATGCTGTCTTATCAGCATCTTGATATGCCACACCTGTGAGATGGATGGATTATCTCAGCAAAGGAGAAGTGCTCACTAACACGGATTTTGACAGATTTAAACTATAACTATAACCAGAGAGAGATTCCAATGCTGATTTTGTCACCTGCGTATAATGTAAATTATTATTTTTGTTTTTGCTGTATTCTGAGTTCATCCTTCAACTGCTCCAGCCTTACTCTAAAGAAGGCTTTATTTCTGACTCTGGTGCTCTCTGGTGTTTAATATTTAATATGTATTTTTTATATATAGATTCTTTATGCACTCAGTTCAATTTACCCAGAAATAGGATTATGTAATGCACTGAGTTGTACCTTGTTTGATTTAGTACAATCTTTGACTGTCCATTTGTCATGAATGTATCTTTAGATTCATGTTACATAATAAAAGGTTTAATTTGGTAAGGTTTTGGGAATCCTAAAGGTTTTTAGGGTTGCGACTAACTGTCCTTTTCAATATTGATGAATCTGCAGGTTATTTGATTGATTAATTGTTTGGCTTTAAATGTCAGAAAATAGTGACAAATGCCCATCACTATAGCTCAAGTTGGAGTATTGAAATTGCCAAATACACTCAGTTTACTATCATAGAAAACTAAGAAAACAAACAAATATTTATCTGAGTAGCTAGAACCATTACTCTTTAGTCATTTTTCCCTTAAAAATTCAGGCTGCAACTAACTATTATTTCTAACAGTGGAAAAGGTGCATTGTCTCTTTTCCACTGAATGGTACGGCTCAGCTCGACTCACTTTTTGTCTCGATTCTGTTTTCCAGTGCAGAATGAAAATATGAGCTTTTGAGTACATGTGTATTACTTGGAGGCTGTACAGGCAGAGCTGTCCTAAGGTGTATCACTATCAGAGGCATTTATTTATAGATTTAGTCTCAGTTATTTCAAGCCTGATCCATTGCTGTTGTTTGACAATAATGGTGCATTGTGCTCTGTTGAAATGCTGGCTCTAGCTTAGTTCAAACCCACAGTGATGACATTAAGTCAAAGTGGAGCAGCAGTCACAAGTCAGAGTTTATGCTATTCACACAGTGAGCTGTCAAGATGCGTTACCCCCTAGAACCGCAATGATTCCACTGATATAATTGATTTATTCCCAGTAATGTTGGATTAGCAAGATTCTTATCTGCTGTGTTTTCCTGTTGAACAGGAGTGGACAGCACATGTCTTGAATCATCCACACTTACATCTTGTTCTGTCCTGATGACACAGCTGACAGATGGTGCAGAATGTGTGGGACACGATACCAGCTGTTGCTCCAGGAGACTGTATATTTGTGGTGTTTGCAGTCACCCTAAAAGAAAAACAAGTCCTCAAAGTGATGCCTAAATGAGTGTTTTCTAAACTTTAATTCGCCTTTAACCTTATTTGTAGTTGCCAAATTGTACTTTTCCAATTGTTGTTAAGGCTGCATTAAGCAAGTCAGACACACTCTAAAACAAAGTCACACAAACACAGCCATGCTGCTCGATTTATCAAGTCGTTGTGGCTAAATGTGTTGGCAGACCGTTGTTTACTTGCACATTCAGCAGACACAGGGCAACATGGGAATCCTAATGGAGTCATATCAGGCCACCTGATGAATGAAAGTCCAATATCTAATCTCCCTTTTACCTATTTTGGACCAGAAAATCCTTAGGGTGATGTAATAACTAATTTTACCAGGGCTGCAATTAACGATTATTTTCATTTTCGACAAATCTGACCGTTTTCTAGTTTTAACTAATTGTTTAGTCCAGAAAATGTCAGATAATAGTGAAAACTGGCCATTACCATTTCTTCAAGTTACAATCATAAGAATTAGAGAAACAGAGACACGCAGCAAATTTTGTGATTTGAGAATCTGGAACCAAATAATATTTGGCTTTTTTCCCCTTTAAGAGACCTAAATTGTTAGTTGCTTATCAAAATACTTTTATTTTCTGTGGAACAACGAATTTTAGTCAAACGGAGCAATTGCCTGAAAGGCAACAGCCAATCATGGCGTTACCCCTACAGGGTGCAGTCTATAACTAGGATAATAGTTGGGAGTAAGTTCCCAAAGAGTGTGTTTATATGTTTTGCTTGATTTGAAAACTTATGACCAGAATGAATCTTATTGTTTTACAATGCTGATTTTCATGCATTTTAAAATTGCATCTGTATTTTAAAGACATCCTCTTATGAGAAACACAGTTCTCATCCTTCACACCATTGTAGAAACAGTAATTTAATTTATTTTCTCACACATTCTGGTATCACTACACACTGTAGGCACAGCTGTATTTTATGTGGTTTTATATATGTTGTTTATATAAGGCTTGGCGTATTTGCCTACATAAGATGGCAAACTTAAAAGAATGCTCTGATCTGCTTTTGTTTTATGCTGGATATATATATGATTCACATCACCGTACAGCCTAGTAATTTCATCTGATCTGAACAAATTATCGGCCATCTACCTCTTCGTCCACTTCTTATAAAAATGGCCCAGTAATTCCATAGAAAGCTCTTGAGAAGAGAGGTGGCCTTTACCAAACCGTAACAGAGCAGAATACAAATGCCTCAATGCCTCTCAATATAAATGAGAGAATATTGATCCATAATCCTCTTGTGTAGGAAAAATAAGGGGGGAAATGTCGATTTGTAGATCAACAGCAAATGAATCTGCAACTATTTTCTTAACTGAATAACTGTTTTAGTTATTTTATAGTCGAAATCCAAAACATTTTCTGGTTCCATCTTCTCAGAGTTAAGTATTTGATGTTAACTGTGTAAAATGCCTTTGACTAAGTCTTTGTTCATATCATTGAACACTTGTACCAGGGCCATTAAAGTTGAGTTCTCGATGACACCAAACTCATAAGAACAGGAAATATTGTTGTCGAACTACTATGGATAGGTATCGCTACTGGATACCTTTAAGGTACAGCCCACTATCGAGTAGTACTGAAACGTCTCTAGTCAAACCAGTACTTCATTCAATACTTTTTGTAGCCAGATCGCGGCAAAAAATGACAGAGAATAGAACGCATTTTTTTCCCTTAAAAAGGCCTGCACATGTCTAGCCCATGCCTGACTTTAACAGCACCTTCAGCTGCGGTCTCAGGCATGTTCATCACTGTTGCAATTTTATCATCACAAGCTTGTCTTTCCATTGGTTTCATCTTCAGGTATCATTTAAAACTTCTCTGTACAGTTTTACTTGCTATTCACATCAGTTGTCACTGATCGATCACTGCGTTCCCGAGCTGACTGCACTCACGGAGCCTCTGGCGGGGAAGATAACCTTGCTTGTCCATAACAACAATAAAAATAATAATAGGCTACCAATAAAAAAAAAATAATATGGCTTCGACAGGTGGCATTTTACAAATGAAGTACTCTATTGGTATCGGTATCATTTTAAGGGCACTGGTTTTGGTACTGGTATCGTAAAATTTTAAACGATACTCAACCCTATGAACTACTCAACAGACAATTGAGTTTATCTTTGCAAGGCATGGAACAATGGAAATTTATCTGTATGAAAATGTTCATTGTTTTAAAAAGGGGCAAAGATATGCCTATTTAAACTGATAAGCTGTTAGTTACATAGTTATTTTGCTTATCATAGCCAGGTGACGTAGATAATGCCAGCTTGTTTTCTGAGTTTGAGCTCCTTTTTTCTCTTTCTGATAACTTGTGAGAAATATTAAATGTCAGATTGTCATAGATTTAGTTCGTGTCTATATGGCAGCCTTTCAAGTGAGTTTTTATTTTTGTGCTCATAAAAGTGAGTCATTATGTTTAATCACTTTGTCAATTGAGCAGCAGAGATATGTGGTAACTGTCAGTTGGCTGTGCTGTACCAGGGTGGTTTCATCACAACTTCTCTGCCTCCATTTAACACTTTGAAGTGTTCAAACAGTCATGTTTCTTTAATGTGTTGCTTGGTGTTTTAATTTTCCACCCAAGCTTCTGTATTAATAACCAGGGGCAGAGACTCAAGTATTGTATCTTTTTTTTTTTCTGCCACAGTCACAGTGGGCTTCCAGATGGGTTTGGTGGCACCGTTGCTCTGCCTTTGTGGCCCTGTCTGTTCGAGAGGAAGTGATGGCTCCGGTCGCTGTTTATCTGTTTAGAACAACTGTGTGTGGCGGGCCAATGATGGGAGGAAGCTGTTGTCATAGAAGAACTGATTCCACTGTACTGTGTACCTTCGGTGTTGACCAATCCCATGAGCTCAACTGATGTCAAGATCTTGAAGTCCAGGGCTTAGTGTATGCACCTGTGTAATGCTCACGTATGGCATTACTAAAAATACATGCTGTATGAAGAGATACTGTTACATATATTGATGTAATGAGGATGTTATTGTGTGTGCCAAAGTTTTATAGTGCCAGTTAATGATGATTTTCATTATTGACTTCTGGCTCTAAAAAGAATTTAAACAAAAAGCTGCATTACGGATACATTAGAGTTGGTGTGACGGTGCTGCAGAAGTCTGTTTGTCCACTTTTTGAAAATGTGACTCACAAAAGTGTTTGCCCTCTACCTCACAACAGGTTAGATAAACAGTGTTGCCATGGCAGTGAATTGGCAACTCATTAATCTTTTAATATCTGTATAATAATATTATAATTTAATATTCTTCCAAAAGAGATTTATTTTAGTATGTATATTAGACGCTCTTGATGTAATGGATAAATTGTACAGTTCAGTCTAAATAGAGACTGTTCGGTTCATTGATTGTATTGAAAACAATGCTTTTTATCTACATAACAGTCTAAATTAAATATTACTATGGTAGATTAAGGGATAACTGAATTTGTTCTTTTTTTGTATGTTTCAGGGACAGCCTGTTGGTCAGTGTGATTTCAATATTCGGCTGTTATGCATAGAAAAGGAGATAATTTCTCCCCGGATGGAAAAGATGAAGACTGGACAGATTGACAAAACCAAGGAGCCTTTCAGTGTCCGAAATAAGCCCTTCTTTGACATTCATGCATCACGCAAGGTAAGGTGAACAAAGGCATCCCATTCATTGTTAAACCTTAGATTCAGGAGGGGTGATTGAGGATCTTGTTGTGGAGGAATGGACCAATTCTTTACTTTTGCAAAGACACTGGAGAAGTTATTAGAGTTTGTCCATCCATTTTCTGTTTTATTGTAAGCTCAGGGAAAGCCCATGACCAGTGACATGGCTATTCACCAGTGTCACCCAGTCCTTATATACTGTATCTGGAGCAAGCTATGTCCGAATTCTCTGCAATAAATCAGCACATTCTTGGTAGACTTTGGGCTCTACCAAGATTCAGCAATGTCACTGATTCTGTCTTTCATGTAGCACCTTTTGACGGGAACAATTCCAGAAACCCAGGAAACTTTTTAGAAACTGAGGAACTAGCTATGTTTTGACCGGAGGCACCAGGGTATAAAGTTCCTGGCCCCCCACTGCTTTGTGAGTAATACCTTGTAGGGCTGCACCATTAATCTAATTGCAATTGCAATCGCGATGTTGTCATGTGAGATTACATAACCGCAAAAAGTGTGTGATTTAATAAAACAGAAAAGGTGTGTGTGACATTGTCTTCTGTGTGCGCTGCAGTTTGCTCATTATCTCCGCCCACATCGGGCTCTCGCATGTAGGCTACCCGTAAAAACAGATAAGCCTACGTGCAATGAGAAAAAGTGATTTATGAGCGGTGTGCGAGTAACTTTTAAGACAACAACCTACCGTAACCTTTTGCTCAGTAATACCAAGACTAAGTGTAAAATGCATTATGTTAATTCCGTCACGTTTTCTTGATTCAGATGATCATATTTTTAGCTTTTTCCTTGTAGTTGTAGTCATATAATAAATAAATTATCACGCCTCAGGCTATAGCACTGTGCTGTTCACAGGCTGAGGACAGCAGAGCTTTTATCCTCTGAATAGCTGTTAAGCCTTTTCAAAGGCATGCACTTAATATCAGGTCTGTGGGAGGTCAGCGCGCGATTTAATTTGATGTTTTGCTCGGGCCAAGATCAGTCAGAAATCTTGGCACTGCACTGAACATTCACAAATGATCAAAGTATATAGGGGGGGGGGGGGAGTTTTAGACCTTTCTTGTGTTGTGGTCACATCTTTCTCTGCCAACATTGATATCTTGGTGTTTTTGTCCTTTTTAAAATTCTTTGTATGATAGCCGGGTTACCTCTGTCTAACTCTGTGCTGTCAACTTCTCTAAGAAACTTTATGAACGATCACCCCCCACCACTACCACCACCCTTTGGTGGGGTATGTTGGAGTATGATGAAGATACTGTAGAAATTAAGTCACTGGAAGAATGTCTGGTTTCTGACTGCTCTATTGTGTTGTGCAGTGGCCATCTGCTCCCCATACAGTCATATCTCTGTTGTATGCAACATTAAAAGAGGGGAAATTGGAATCTGTCTCATTAATTCATAGCTGTACAACCCTCCACTTCATGGCATATCAACCAGAAATTCCTTTAAGCGATCTTTCAGTCACAGGCTGGCCTTGTGTGATGGCTTGTCTGTTGCTCGGTTGTTTTCATCTCAGACACTTACACATTCATGCCGCCATTTCCCACCAATTGGGAACATTCATTCTCTTTGCTTCCTCCACTTGTCCAATTATCTTACAAAGACCCCTTTTTGTATTACCAAAATTATACATTCGGACAACCACATAATATATTTTTGGAATTTCCCTCTTGTGTAAGTTCCCTTTTTTGAGACACATCGTCCATGCCTAGATGAAAGACAACCAACTTTCCTATCACAGTTTCGGGGCAAAATCACTGGTGGAGTTTATCTTCTGATGACAGCCGTGACAGACAGCTTTTCACATTACACACACAATTACATACACAAATAAGATCTTGTATCAACTTACCAATGTCCTCCAACAAGGAAATGGGTTTGTTTTTTTCAAAATGGTGCACCTGTGTAATACTTTTGATATGACTTGGGCCTTGCTGATGCTTTACATTAAATATGCACAGCATTATATGGCTAGCATTCACAGCACATAGGGATGAAATTCGTCTCTCCTGGTGTTGGACACTTGTAAATTAACCAGAGTATGTTCTGTGTATATTTTCAAGGAATTAGAAATCAGGGCAAGACTGGAATTTCTGGTCATTTTCTTGCTCACTGAAGGCAGAATTGGCTCCAAAGAGAACCATTTGAGGCAGAAATTCATATTTCTCCTGGGATTATAGAAATTTGGGATTTGGTTTGGGGGCTGTATGATGTAAATGTAGGATATTATATCCACAAAGTAAGTTTATATGTCTTGTTTCATCTTTCTCCAAAGCAGGAAACATTTTAAATTGGAGTAATTCATTTATCACTACTTGAAAAAACGTTTAGAGAGGTATTGCCTGTTTGAATAAGCCTAACATTTGCACAGCATACAGTAATTAATTGTGACTCATGAGGTATCCAGACCGAATAAACTCACTATTTGTTAACGTAAAAATTATAATAGGAAATTAGATAGTATTCATTTGTCTTTGCCCTTTGCAGAATATCTAATAGCCCTTGCTCATTTATCATATCTCTGAATATAAAATTAGGCCCAAGTTGAGTAGTTTCCCCTAATGAGACTGGTATCACCAGTTGACCCCAGGCCATCACCTGCCTCCTCCCAGAGTACGAGTAGGAGTCCAGATAGTGAAAAGAAATTAGTCTCTTGCCCGAGAGTAGATCTCATCTTGAATTACCTTCTTTTTTTCCTTTTTTACTGAGATTGAATTTGGATAGACACCTAATGAGTAGTTCTCTACATAGTCTGTAAGATTGCAGTCTTTTCATGGAACTCGAACCTAATCACAGTGGGTGAAATTAAGTTTTAGTGTATGATCTGAATACCAAATAGCCAAAGAAATGACTTCCTTGAGAATGTAAATAGATTTTTGATTTTATGGAATCAAGAAAGCTGATGTTTGGTAGGCTATTGTTTTTAGATGACGGCTGCCTATGGACAACAAACTGATAAATTTTGTGGTTTCCATTTGTGTCCAGTTCCTTGTTTTATGTAGCAGAAAGCACCAGAAGGTCTAAAAAGGGTTGTGAGTGACCCTAATGCTCCACAGGATACTTGCCTTTTTCATGTTTTCAACAAAAGTTTTTGTTATATGTATTGTATTTACCTTTTGTTAATTTGTAAGGTTGTAATATTTTATTTTCAGTGGCTAAGGAGGCTCTGTTCTCTTGAAATATCTGTTAGTGGTGTTGTTGTGGCAGGTTGTCCCTTCTAGAAATTAGTAAAGTGATCTAATAGGCCTGCCTGTAGGTAGTTTGCTCTCACTTCCAGACTGTCAGACATACTTTTCAGACTTGATTCCATGCCATGCTTGTGGTTAGTTTGAAGCTTATTAAGAGGCAATTTATACATAAGGTCTTTTGCTTATCATTAATACATTAGCAGTGTGTTGATTGTCACCTGTGGATGTCGGGTGGCCCAGAGGCCTACACGTGATAAGCAGTCCGGTGGTTACATTTTTGTCTTTTGAATTAATTTTGAAAGAAAAACTAGTGCTTATTTATTTTTCGAAATGAAACGGATATCTCTGCAAAGCCAGGTATGCTTCGCAATGTTTAAATTTGTAGATAAGGAGTAAATGAATGGATGCTCTTATAGGTATAGGGAAACGATTGTGTAGAAAATGTATTGAGGATCAGCAACGAACCACATAACTGCAACGACAAGGTTCTATATCTTTTCATGACTCCCCTTCCTGTCCGGTGGGCTCAGTCGTCAATAACAGTTCTCGACTCAATGTAAATATCCTCCTCTTGCTGTTATACACAGATGAGTCAGAGTCTTGTTTTTCCTGTCAGGGCAAGTTTGTTATGGACTGTTGTGTTTTTTTTTGTTTTTTTTTATAAAGTAACTCCTTAACAGCATGTCTCATTAGCTGACTGCTGTCAGTCTGTAGGCTCCTTGTTTCTCACTGACCTCACACCTCTGTCAGCTGTAATGAGTCTGCAACTGTTGGAGATGGTAAAGTAATACTCATCATCTTAGTCTCCTTTTTATGTGTGCTTTAACAAAAGAAAAGCTGTTGGTATTGTGCTGAATCTGAGCTCAATAACTGTTATTTTGTGAAATACTAAGATGTAATAGGTGCTTAGAATTAAAAATCTGTGTTTCAGTCACTTCACAATATTGTTTGCCAGCCTTCTGCTGGATGATGGCAGGACTGGTGAAGTAACATCTGCCTTATTTACCTGTAAACCTGCAGTATTTTTGTTATAATTAACAGCAGAAATGTAGGAATCCTTTGGCGGATAGAGATATACGGTTGATATCTTACTGCTCAACTGTGTCTTGCTTAGTTTATGAAATACACTGAGATAAAGCATTCATCAGCCTGCACCTCTGGCCGTCTTCCACGGTTAGGTTCAAGAACAAGCTGGACTTTATCACCTGCATCCTCTCTCTCACTCTGCTGCTGCACCCACTCACAGAGGGAGACATGTTGACTGTTGTATAAGGGCTTATGCTGCTTGGAAGAACACACGACATGGACTCGATGACTAATGTTTGTTTACCTCTGTTGCTTTGAAATTTTTTAGTTTTCTTCAAAGCCTCCAAGACATTATGCAACATCTGATGATGCACGGCACATCTATACAGTAAAGGTTGGATCCTCTGGCTAGAGAAAGAGCAGGTGAATATTTGGCAGTATGTAATGTAGCGCATTTATTTGTTCGCCTGCTCCCCTTTTGCCTTCCAGGCTCCAAGTCGAAAAGAACGAGTGTCCTCTGGCTCAGGTCAACAGGTGTTTTTCTACAGATGTTCTTATGACTTTTGTGTTTCACCGCCTACTCAGCCTTTAGTCCGGCATCTGCCTTTTCTGTTTGACCCATGATGTGGTTGTGATGTCATGACATCCTTGCCATCCAGCCCTCTCAACAGTAAATCCTTCTGGATAACCAGCACAGCTGCTGCCATGCAGGGGTTGCGTTAACAGATTATTCTCGATCATTGACTGAATTCTTTTCACAATGACTGAAGAATCTGAAAGCCGTCTTTCATTGGCGGGCTATATCGCTACATAACCTAGATATCGCAAAATTTAATTTTACAAAAGAGGATAGAACAGTTTTGGGACATAGTAGAAACAGCATCTAAGCTGAAAGTGGGCATTATTTCCCATGGTGTCAGTTGGCTGACTGACTGAGGGTTGACACAACTAGGAGACACGCTATCAACTTCTGTAGTGTGAAATGGAAGTCAACATTTGTCTGTGAGCTCCAATCATTTAAGCCCTCGGTCTCTTGCCAAAATGCAACATTTGGGAGGACACATGGTATGTTTCTATTCCATTTAATAGACTGAAAGATTAATCAATTGTTAAATACTGAAAATAATAGTCAGTTGCAGCCTTAAGCTTAAATGTCGCATATCCTAGTTTATGCAGCTGTTACACATGTGTAAATACACATTACAATCACATTCTGTGATGTAAATAAATGTGCTTAAACTACAGCTAATTCTGGATTAGTTGGCTCCGTCTCCCGACTGCAATTAAGGAATGAAATTCTTTTGAATACCTTCAAAACCAACCGTTCTTTTCCATCTGACATCCAGCCAACCCCAGTGCTATCTAACTCTTTGCAGACTCATTTTCCCGCTTTAGCTTAGACAGCACAGCTACAGCAGCATGCTGTTGGAGCCCAGCAAAGGGCTGCCTCCTGGTTGTTGCCTCTTTACACTGACTCTCTGTCTGCTGTCTGTATGAATGTGTCTGAGAGTGTGGGCTGTGCTCGGCACTGCTGTGCATTTGTGGTTGTCAGTTTATCTTTTCTCTCCTGGAGACAGACAGTGGATGTATCTCACAGGCAGTGGTGTGGCTTCATCACAGACCTGCGCTGGCCAAACTCTTGTCTCTGCAACATGATTGATTTGTCTGACATTGCCTATGTTGTACATTTCACTATTCAGTTCCACAGGCTTTTGCATCCTCAACTGTCCTGATGGAGAATCAAAGTGTTTTTGCTCGTAGTGCGCATACACCTTATGCGTGTAGCCAAATTGGGAACCTCTGGGTCTGAAAAGTGAAGCCAATGCGGAATTGCCTTAAACCTGCGTTCTTTTTAAAGACCAGCAGTGGGTGACTCCATTGGTTGCAAAAAAAAAGTCAGACCGCATTAGACATAATGGCAAAATGACCATTCTTGCCACGTGATTTATTACCTCACTTACCAACTTTCCTAAATGAGTTTATGATCTCAATCATTAATTTTGAGTCTTCTTCAATACAGCATGATGTTCATTTAGTAAATGAGAGGAAAAGGGACAAAAAAGCTGGGTATTCTTTAGGGCGGGACTACTTTGACAGATTGCCATGGTAGTGACATGTCAATTACAATCAGGCTAGAGGTAACTTATATCCACTGCACTGTGTAAATTTAACTCGTACCGTTGAACAAGCTTTTTAGGAGTCGCCTATTAATTTTTTCCGCTAAATAAGTTTTTCGCCATCCAAAATTAGCATCCCTGTTGAAATCAACGTTAATGTGAATTACGGATGCATCTTGCTAACTAATCTAGCTAGAGCCACCTTCTCATCCAGATGTCGTCATGTCTGGTGTCTGGTTGCAAAAAATCAAGATGGCTACGGCCAAAATGCCAAACTCGAGGCTTCAAAACCATAGTCCCCAAACCAATGGGCGGACACACGCGCGCCGTTACATTGCAGCAAAGTCAGCATGCTAGCTAGCTGAGTTTCCCTGCCAGTCAGTCAGAACTGAAGAAGTCCTTTGGATGAGGGACGAAACGTCTTCCAGTATCTTCAACCAAGTCCAGTTGCCCTTGATTTTAACCTTCGTTGGATAACTATGACCTGGATGACTGAGAATCTTCATAGACCTCTAGCTAGAGCTCATTACTTAAACTCTTAAAAGTGAAACATTCGGAAATGCAAGACACAAGCTCGTTGAAGACTTTTTGGCTGTGGGTAGAGTCAGATATTTTATTAGAGAGTAGCATGGAGGCTGTAGGGCGTAATCCAGAAGAAGAAATTATCTATAATCAAGTAATAACTTTAGGTTCCTTGCGTAACCCCGGTTCTCAGAGTAGCATGAGTGAGATGTCTCACTATGGGATGCGCCTCCCCGCGTATTCTTCAGAAGCATTTATCTCATTACGCCGATCCTGATTGGCTGGTGATCGTGGAGACACCATTCAAAATAAGCACCTCTTCTCGCTTTGCCCCAGCAAGAAGGGCTGTCTGGTGAGACATCACTCTCATGCTACTCTGAGTTCGAAGTTCTCATTGATAGCGTTCGTTTTGATGTCTCACTATGGGATATGGAGACTCCCGAATTACTAGACAAGGTTATCTCAACAACCACCGGCTCTCAGGAAGCAGCACTCTGTTCCAGCAAGGGTGGAAAGGCTGGCCTGCTGGTCCTCGCCCCCCAAAGGTGAGGGGCGAGGACCAGCTCACCGCCGCACTAATGTTCTGGATAGGGATCCCCTTAAACAGGGCCCAGGATGCAGCAAGGCGAGTTGAGTGAGCCCATAGGCTTGGCAGAGCCTGCAGACCCCGACTAGTGTAGGCCAGAGCAATCGACCCCACAATCCAGTGGGAGAGCTGTTGCTTGGTAACGGGCTTGCCCCTACAGGGGCTAGCCCAGGACACAAAGAGTTGGTCACTTCTCCGAAACCGCCTAGTTCTGTTAAAGCGCAGGGCTCGAACCGGACACAGCACATGCAGCCGTTCCTCCTCAGGGGAGGAGAAAGGTGGCAAAGAGAACGCCCTAAGGTCAATGGGCGAGCACGAGCCAACCACCTTGGGCACAAAGGCAGGGTTAGGCTTCATCGACACTCTGACATCTCCCGGAGCAAACTGAGTGCATGAAGTATGCATCAAGAGTGCGTGAATGTCGCCAATCCATTTTGCGGAAGCCAAAGCCAGCAATAACACTGTCTTCAGAGACAGACGTTTTAAGTCAACTTCACCCAGAGGTTCAAAAGGGTGGCCACAGAGCCCATCCAGATCCACTGCCAGATCCCACGGTGGGGCCAGTGGCCTGGAAACGGGGAGTAGCCGGCGTGCCCCTTTCATAAAACAGCAGACCAAGGGATTATGGCTAGCCATTTTACCTCCAAACCCCACTTGTCAGGTAGCAAAAGCAGCCAGTTGCACTTTAATTGTGGAGAAAGCCTTTTGTTTGTCAACCAAGACTTGCAGGATGACAATATCACGCCAACCGGGCAGTGCACAGGGACATGTCCCTCCTTGAGACTCCACTCCTCAAACACCCTCCACTTACAGTCATAAAGGGACCTGGTGGAGGGAGCCCTGGCGCTCTGAATAGTGTTAACCACATTATGAGGAAGCCCCACCACACTTAAATTATACCACTCACGGGCATTGACTCTCAACTCTCGATGTGAACAGGTCCACCTCGGCCCGGCCATAACACGACCACACCTGCTCACAATGGCTGGGTGCAGAGCCCAATTGCCGTATAGTGTGCCCCTGGACAGCAGATCCGCGCCCAGGTTCAGAAACCCGGGGACATGTGTTGCTCTCAGAGACAGGTGATTCTTGCTGCTACAGAGTATCAGTTTGCGTGCCAGCGTGTGCAACTGATGGAAACGCAACCCCCCCGACGTTTTATATACGCTACCGTAATCGTATTGTCCATCTTCACCAGAACATGATGCCCGCTGAGAAATGGAAGAAAACGCCTCAGCGTAAGAAACACTGCAAAAAGCAATCGGCATGTCCAAGATGTCCTCTTCTCCCTGTCAGACAGGTTTGTCAGGTTGAGCCATCTTTCTCTTTCCTGTAAAATCATCACTCCCATAGATTTACCTGTGGCTTGGACCAAGCAGCGCTGCACGTGGAGGTAAATGTCCATTATCATGGTCATCTCTTCCCACACTACGGGGTCAGGCTCGGTGGCCATGTCCTCCATCAACTCCGCTTGGTACGCGGTGAGCATGGAGGAGACATTCAGGGCTCTGACACTCAAAGCTGACACTTTTGTAAGCCCTCTCAGTCATACCAGAATGGAAACGGTCCATTTTTGATGGCAGTGTGGAGCTCCTGGAGGATGCTGTGGTCTGTCGCGGGTGGAGGTGGGCTGCGACTAACGGCTCCATGGGGGGCATGCAGAGCATGCCAAGCTTTTCCATGCCCTCAAAATTAAGGGAGGAAGCGACCTGTATCGGGGTCTTGCTAATGAACGGGTGGTCCTTCCATGAAACAGAGACCTCATCCAGCAGCTCAGGAAAAACTGGGAGTAGCTGTTTGGCCATCCTCTTGGCCTGGGACAATTTCTTCCCCTCATAACTGGATCTGGTGGTCTCCGTCACAGCCGGCCAGGGAATATTCAGTCTGGCTGTTGCCCGTTTGCACACGTCCTGCATATCCATGCTGGGAGCGGGGGAAGCCGGCATACTCCCGCCCATAGAGGCAGACACAGTGTCGGGCTTGGCAGCCTGAGCGGAAGGGATGAACATTTCGTCCTCATCCTCAGATATGAGGAGCTCCGAGGTGCCCTTGTCATCATCCTCATAATCCAGCTCTAGCAGATCCTCCATAAGCGGGGCCACCACGGCTAGGTCCAGCTGTGAGCCCCAGCTAGCGCTAGCACACGGTTCAGCGTCCGCATCGGTCCCCTCATTGCCAGCTGGCAAGCCGTTGGTGGACAGGTAAGGGTCCTTTCCCGACAAGCTAGCTTGGTGTACCAGCCATCGTCGAAGGCTCTTCAGGGTGAAACAGGCGCAGTGTCTGCATGAACCGGGGTCTTCAACGGGCAAGCGGGTGTGTTCCAGCCCAAGGCAGGAAGAGCAGACCTGGTGTGTGTCCCTGCTCGAAATTTTATTCCCGCAGCAGCAGAGCCAAGCCACTGGATCACCGTCTCCTCTTTTGTGAGGGGAATAAGTCCATCTTTATTAGCTGGAGTGCTAATTAAGAAGAATATTGCATTAGCTGGTGTGCTAACACGTTAGAAACAAAAGACCTTGCCGTAAAACGGCTAGGCGGGTAATGCTCCAGTCTGTGGTGAGACCGAAGAGTCGAAGCGTGTCGAAGGCAGCTATCGCCCGGCGACTGAGATGTCTGCTCTTATCTGTGGACAGTTAAGCTAGCTAGCCCGTACGACAGATTGAGATATGCTCCGAAGTGAGAAGAGGTGTTTGAATGGTGTCTGCGTTTTAGCGTAAGCTATTTAAGGGTAGGTGGGTCCACTAGACGCAGACACCACGATCACCAGCCAATCAGGATTGGCGTAATGAGATACTGATAATGCTTCTGAGGAATACGCGGAGAGGCACATCCCATAATGAGACATCAAAACGAATGCTATGAATGAGAAACAATTTAATAGGGGACAATTAACAGTAGGCTACAAGTACTGCAACAATACATTCATTGTGAACTGTCCCCATGAATACTTTTAATAGTCCCAAATATACACCTGCCTCCTTTACTGGCCTGGTGTGGGAACACATTTTGGCTTCGTTCAGACTGCAGGCCTTAATGCTCAATTCCGATTTTATTCCCAGATCCGTTATATTATTATTATTTTTTTTTGACAGTTCACATTATAGTTTAAATGTGGCCCATATCAGACTCCAGTGTGAACTGTCCACGACCTGAAAGTGACCCACATGCGCAGAAGAATAACACAACGTGACACGCAGCACGCTGTTGCAGGCTACAGAAGTAAACAAGGAGCAACAGAGGTTAGCTCCGGTTAGCTTGCGGGAGACTCCCGTTTTGTATTGTCATCTCATGGGTCACATTTCTCCTGAATTATGACAAGTGTTCACAACTTTCTGTGCTTTTCTTCTTCTTTCTTTCTTTCTTTCTACAGTTTCTGGCTCTGTACAACGCAACTGCCCCACAACTCACTCCCTCCCATCTCTCTCTCTCTCCACTGTGTCCGCTCGGACAAATAGTATGCACATAACTCAGAAGAGAGCTTGCGGTCCGGTGGATTTCAGATGTAAGAAAGGGAATTTGTGAGCAGATGATAGCAAGGAAGAGAGCCACATGTTTAATTATGGCATTTTGTGGAGCTTTTTCGTTCAGCGCAGCTCCGTCTACAGCAGAACAGTGACAACAGCTGCTCTAGAGTGACATCAAAATTGCATCAAATGCGACCTGAGTGTCCAGACTCAGGTCGCATTTGGACCACATATGGATGTGGCCCAATTCCGAACTGGAAAAGATCAGATTCCATGTGATTTGGCCACACTGTCCTAAAAAGATCAGATCTGAGTCACATATGGGCAAAAAAATTTGGATTTGGGTTACATTGGCCCGCAGTCTGAACGTAGCCTTAGACAAATTTGTTTTTTATATATGTTCTTTGGATGTATAAAACCTCTTAAACCCCGCCGGGTTGCCTGCTTTAGCTGCTTCTAAGCTGCTTGGATCGTGCATATAAATGTTTAAAATTATGATCAATATGTACATGCTACACATCGTTTGATCTGTTAGATTCCCCACATTTCAGTTGTTCAGCTCATTTAACGGAAACAACAAGCCCCAAAGTCTAATTCTTATAGATTTACTAGTGTAACCGGCATGGTACAAGAGATGAAAAGAAAAAGGAAAAATTAGTTAATAAATGTTTGTTAATGCTAGACAATCATCAAGACGCCTGTCCAGTTAGCCACAGGTTCTTTTTGTACCACAACTCAATTTCATGCTGTGCCTTGATATTTTCATCATGCTTGCCTGTTCTAGTCTCATGTCTTCCCTTATTAGTTTAATCCTCAAAGGTTTAATGTCTCTGTTCATCTTTTCAATGTCACTACAAATGAATGTGTAAAAATTTAATCTTTTTTTATGAAACGACCAGTAACCATCAAAAAGATGAGACGTTCAAACACGTTTAACTTCTCCAGACTGCATAACCTTATTTGACTCCAGGCTAGCCAGTGGTTTAGCAGCACTGCCTGCACACTCTGATGTGGGCTTTTCGTTTAATAGGGAGCTGCACACTGGCTTCAGAGGCTCATTCACATTAGGCTTGAAAGGAGCCTCCAGCAGCAGCCCTGTGGTCTGACTGGAATATCAATCCATCCTCTCTGCCTTTGATTCAGCCCCCGCACCTAAACCTCCTCAGAGCAATGAGGACGAGCGGACAGCAGAAAAACACAAAGGCTTCAGGAATGGAAAGTGTATGATCAGTTCAAGTGTGCTGAGGAAAAATTGGTGAAACAGCACAGACAATGAGCCCCAGCGTTGCTTTGTGTAATGAGATCATGCTGTGTTGTCCTACATATTAATAGTCCAAAAGGTGTAGAAATATTGTACATACCTGATACTAGTTGCTGACTCTGACTTTATAAAACTTCTACTTCTTCCACACGTATTGCTTATTACTTTTAGAAACACATGTCTCAGGCCTCTACTCTGTATTTACTGCATGCCAATTATTCTGTTCTTTAATCATCTTTAAAGTTTAAAATCACTTGCTAAAATTATGGTTTATTAATTATGTTTTGTTTTTTATAATATAATTGATTACACTTACTGTAGTCAACCAGAAAAATCCAATCAGCCTATCAGCAGTTAGCTTACAGAAATGGATTCTTCGGTCATGGTGGGATATTTTGCACATTGCTGTTTTCATCACTTACACCTGTTGTGGTGGTGATATTCATTCATTCATTTGGTTTTGTCAGGTGTAGATTGTTGAATAAAGGGATTATTAGAAAGCCTCTTGGTTTGCTGTCAACTTGGTGTTAGGCCTTTTGGGTGTCACTTAGACTAGAAATGAGTAGAAAACCGATTCTGCATTCCACTAATTACTGCTCATTTTGTATTCCAGTTGAGCCATTGTAGTCCGGCCCATACAATGTTATTCTAACCACATAGAGATGGTCATTCAAAGTCAAGGTCTATAATTAGAACTGTAATTCCCCCCACCTGGGAGGCTTTGTTGCAGCAAAACATCACAACAACTGACACTTTATTTTTCTCCCTGAAAACAGAAACCTAGGGAAATAGCCATTAAAGGTAAAGAAACGACCAAATGCATTTAGAAATCCATAGTAGGCAAATTGTAAATGTCCAACCTTCATATATTTGTCAGTGTTTGACTATTCTTTGCAGTTGTCAGCCTGGTTTTGCCTCTGGTATATGGAAGCCTATTGTTACTCTATATAAAGAGTTATCTAAATTATTCAATACTAGCTTCACATAATAGTAAGAACAGACCAAGATCAGCACAGACTGTGATTGAATAGGATTTTTTTCTAATTAGTTTCTCTGGGATGCATTCACTGTCAGTAATTGTTATACTCATACATCTGTGGGGGCATTTCCTAGCTCAATGTCTAGCTGGTGTCTTTGTTTTTTTTCTCTATTTTATTGTTTTGGAGTGCTTGTCAGACAAAGCAAGACAGTTGCACAGGTCAGGTTGCGCTCTAGGTTAGTTGTAGCCCTAAGTAGTAGGGCTGGACGATTTCACCTAAAATTAATCACGATTAATTGAACATTTCACCTCAATTACAATTATTGAAAGATTGATTTTGTTTTTTATGGTTGTTTTTTGCACTCATATTTCACTGACAATGTTTGTACTGTAAATATGCTCAACTATTTTATTTATTCACAGATTTCACAAATCCATTATCTAAATGTTAGTTAATAAGGTAATGTTGACGCGCACTATACAGAGACATCGTTATGACCACTGCTACTAAACTTTCACTCAATTATTTAATATCAATGCGGAACAAATGATTTTCACCCGCCCACTGTGTGAACACAGTAAAACACGCTTTGCTAGCTTCCTCTCCTCATTCATCAAAGCACATCTACGTAACAGGTGCTGTTATAAGAGCAGCAGAGTTAAAGTTAGGTCTTTTAACTGCAGTGCAAAGTGAGTGGACGAGCAAATGACAGAGAGCGAGCGGAAGAAAGTGATGCTGAAAGTGAGCGAGTACTAAGTTGTCAGTCTGGCAGTAAATGTACAGTGTAGGTCATAGTGTGTCCGTTAATAAAGTCTGTTTGTAGTAGTCCACAACTGCTGGAAAGTGAAGCCAGTTAGCGCTTGCTAACATCTCCCTGTGCCTTAGACCCCGCTGTTGCTTTTCACATTGTCACGTGGCGGACAAGAGGTGGAAGCTTGAGGTTCCTTTAGTATGAAAGGTGCTTTTTTGTTTTTCATAAATCATATAAATAATAATAATAATAAATAATAAATAAAGTGGCATTATGAAACTGCTGTGAACGTTGTTGGATTCCTTTTGTGTGGTTATATTAAATTCTTCTTTTAAGACATTTTACTTGCATGTCTTTATTTTACTGTTTCTGATCTATTATTCATTGAGGTAAGATTAAGAGACTACTGGATGTGTTTGCAAGTGAATGTTCTGTGCGATTAAGTAATAAAAAGAAGCCTTTGCTATGTGGAAGACAGACTACATAAGAGTGTTCATGCTTTCCGGCTAACACCAAGCCGGATATCATTCATCATTTTGTCCTTTTGTGAAATGAGCTTAAACATGAAACACTGGAGAGGAAATGGTCTGCCTTCCATCACCCTGACATTCACTATGTCAAGGGGAAAGACACTACTTAGCATGTTAGCAGTTGATATTTCTCCCCAAGCGCTTCTGTTGTCCCGTCTCTGCCCTGGAGTCTACGGTGAAAGCTTGATCTTTTAATGGGGCTGTTCTGTTCACCTCCACCCACACAATCCTGCTGAACTAGGCACAACTTTGTGTTTCCTTCCTAAAAAGGTTTACCATGAAAGCAGGGTTGCTGCCCCCTATCTGTGTTATCGCTCCAAGGAACTTCCTTACTGTAGGAGGATGTGTGAGTGGAAGTCTTCTTTCTGCTCATCTCTCTATCCAAGGTTCACTGTGCTCGACGGAGGTGGTGGGTGGGTGTGCTAACATGGCAAGAGAACTGAAATGGAACTCCCAGATCTTACCGCCTACATGCCGTTCGCTCATAAAGGCACCGGTTCTTTTTAGTCTGGCTATCTGCCTTCTCCATGTCAGCATGATTGTCGAGCTTTGTGTGATCTGCTGTGACTCATTCATCATTCTGGAGAGCACTGATGTTGCTCTGCTTTCTTTGCCGATGCAGCAGAGACAAACAGTTTTCTGTTGCTTTAGATAAATGTATGCAGCGCTCATCTAAGCGCTGATGACTTCACTCACTTCCCTGATACATATCTTTTAAGAGATGTGAAATCATCCAGTGGTATAAATATAACAGAGGGTATTTTTCTCATTCAACACCGTGCTCTGCCGCATTGTCTTTTGCAGATTTTCTCGAAATTTGTTTACAGTTTGCACTACATTTGTTATAATGTTGAATTTTGTTGAACGAACACAATTTCCCATAAGCCCTAGACCACTGCCAGTTATTTCACAGCTCGCCATGAGGTTATGGGTAGGTCAAACCGCAGTTCAGTGTTTTTAAATAGCAGAAAAAGACCTCAGAAGAGAGTTTTGGTGGGCATTATGTGGAGCAATTTTCTCGTGGGTTCCAGTTTTGATTATATCTTGCATGCTTGTGAGTGACTCCATACACATTCCTGCTTCCAATTTCAGCTATTTTTTGATTAACTCGTAGGCTGTAACACTGTACCATCAAAGGTAGCGAAATAGACTACAAACTAGCAAGCAAAGATAAAGGTAAACAAGTGTGTAAACAAGTGTTAGCATAACTTTTGTTTTACAAGAAAACTCCACAAAGCACCTGGATGTCTTAGACAACAGAAAGTAAGCCCCAAGAGCATGTTTCATTTTTTCAGAAAGACCAATGGACAGGTTTTCCGCGGGGTCTTAAAAAGTTTTTAAAAGTCTTAAATTTCTAAATTTAAGGCTTAAAGTCTTAAATTCACTGAAGTTTGTGTTCTAGGTATTCAATAATTTTAAACGGGTCTTAATTTTCCAACGTCCGTGTAATGCTACCTCTAATGCTCATTGAAATGCTCCCACAGCGCTTTAGATTGTTTTTCCTCCCGTGGTGTTGTAGTTTGTTCTTTCACATGTCCACATATAATTTGCTGTATTATGATGACAAAGGCCAACATGCAGTCGTGTTAATGCCACAAGTCTCTTTCAGATTGTACCACAGATGGAAAAATTGATTTTATGGGAAGTTTTTTCAGCTATGGGAAGTGCAACCTTAGCGACTCTTGCCTGAAAGAAACAGAGCTTAGGGCTTGGTTAAAACCAGTTGCTAGCAACATATTTGAAGCGTACTGTCGCTGCTACTAAAATTTCACATGAATCATTAATGATTTTCAGTAAGCTATGTTAACACTGAACGCATGGCTGTCTCCCTCTCCTCATTCCTCAAAGGACGAGCGAATGTGAGAGAGAGCGGCGGACAATGACAGTGAAAGTTAGCAGAGGAAAAGATCAGCATTGTCAGGTTAAAAATCTGTAATAATTCTGAGGTCATTAACAGTGTTTTCCTGCCATTATAAGGTGATGAGGCTCAAACCCGCTTGGTGCTGCGCCATGAATGTAATATTGTGGCGAGCATTCAAACTAATCACATGAATTTTCCCAGATCAAATGGTTATAATTCAAACCCAGTAGACTTCTTTAGCAAGTTTAGCTTTAGGGTGTAGTTCATTCAAAATCTGCTCTAGATTTTCCAACTTATTATTCACAGATGTGGTAATAACAATGTTCTTGTGGAATTTCTTTATTGTAAAATAAAAAAATCTTCTTGGGGGAAGACCCTCAATCCCCCAACACAAAAATACCTTCTTAATTTTTTACATTATACCAGCCTGTGAACGCATGTTTTAAACCCCACAGACATTATTTTTTATTATTTGTAAATGTACCTGTTTTGCACCTGTCTCGACTTCTCTTCTCCCTGCACTCACTCACACTCGCACCTCTACCTTTGGTCTCTTACTGCAAACTATCCCCGGCTTTCCCCGGTTATGTTTTATAAAGTCGCCGAAAAGACACAGAACTCGTCTTTTTTTCAGGATTTTTCCACCCGTGATCCTTTTTCGCTGCACCATGTATGCAGCATGCCAGCCTGTTAATTACGTAACTTACCGATATCATCATCCATCCCGATGTTTCATTGTTGACATTGTCCAGTGGCAATTTTGTAGACATCACCCAACCCTAATTTGAATACATTTATTTACTCTGCAAGTAAATTTGTGATTTCCTTTGTATGTTTCTTTTATTTTGATGTTGTGATATAGGTATTAAATTTCATTCACAGTGGTTTTAAAAAGGTCTTAAATTTGACTAGGTGAAACCTCCAGAAACCCTGGATCTCCATTCATTATTTTAAAATTATGGATAAATGTCTTGCTTTGCATCAAATATTGTCTGATTTGTTATACAGCAGAATCTGCTCACTTCTAAGAGATTGTTTGAGAAAGACTAAATGTGTCATCATAGATGGTTATTCTCTGTGCAGCTGGGTCAAACCAGTTTTGTCTAATGCTGCACAGGTCAGAGGCATCTTTCACAGGAGAGACTGTCTCTTACAAGCCTGCAGTGGTATGAAGTCATTTACCAGCCTTTCATTAAGTTTCTTGTGTTATATCGTGGTTTGTCTATATGCAGCACCAGGACAGATGATCTCTTGCATAGTGAATGTGTCTCTGCTCTGATGATTGTTGACAGTCTCCATATCCACTGCACGCTTCGCTATCTCCTAGTCAATAGGCACTCAAAATGTCCATGCCTGCTGATTGAATTGTCAGAGCTGGACAAACAGAGTTGCAGGCATTGTTAAATTAAAATTTAATCAGTTCATTTTGTTTTCTCCATCATTCAGACAAGAGACAACAAAATGTTATAAACCACTGCCACCGCCATTGACCAAAACAGTAAAATATTGTTGTTCCACCTTTCAAAACCTTCCAGCATGGCTAAAATGCATTGCTTTGTGTTCGTCTTGATGGCTTAGATATGATACCTGATATCCACTGCAGTGCACTAATGTATTCCCTTTCTGTTTTATCGACCAAGGCCATTTCCTGCCTACCTAAATATTTTTACCCTCTGCGTGAACATACAGAAAAGCAAAGATCACTTGTAAAGTTTTCACACAACGGATTGCCAAAAGTACCTCCTCTGACATAACAGCAGAAGATAATGACGGAGCCCCTCTGACTGCCAATGACTCATCCTCGTTTTCTGCAAACTGATTCCACAGTGTGTCAAAGATACCCTTTTAGATTGATCATTTTACTTTTTTCCCCATTGTTTCTATTTAAGATGTTTCTAAAAAACTCTCTTCAACCTACATGAATTGATTTCACAAGCTGTACAAAACAGTATTGATACAAAGTTGCTGACCATAAAAAGAAAACGATGGGCTGGAAGACTCTAAAATGCTCTGTAGAGCAGAGAGGAAGGGTGATAATTCTCCCATTGCACTTTTTTTTCTCACATTGCAGTCATTGTGGTTCATAAAAAAATATAGGTATTTGCAGCTTTAAATATGGGTAGAATCCATATTTTTGTTTTTTACAGTATTTTGCATTTGAGCCCTAGTCCGACAGTGATTCTGCAGTCTCTGTTAACTGTCTCCACTTTAAAAAGCTTTCATAATCTTCTCTGCAAAGTTATGTGCAATCATTTATTAGATTTGGCATTTGGTATTCCATTATAGCCGAACATTTTCCAAGGTATGTGATACGTTTTTAGATTAATTTCCTACCTTCAGAGCAACAGCTGGTTTCTCTTCATGCGGTATGCGGTATAGAAATAAACTCTGTTCAGGATGCTAATCCATCACAAAGAACACAGCATCACATTAAACATAATGCACAGTTTTATTTTTGTGAATGTGACATGGTTGAATTACCGTGCAGTTGCAGTTTTGCAGTTTTTTCTCGTGTCTTGTGTTCACTTTTTAAAACATTGATTTAAAGGTGTTGCATTTCAGTTTTTCTTGCATTTTCAAATATCAGTGAAGATGGAGCACTAACCTTGGCTGTCTTTTTCACATCTCCACCTCGTCAAAGCGCATGAAAGCCTCAGAGTCTTCATATTCATGCTTGACAGCACAGAATTCCTGGCACTGTACAATTTTGCTTCTTTTCATACTGGGTTTGGAATTAAACCCCAACACTTATGTGAGCTTACCCATTTCTAAAATTCTGCTGTATTTTGTGTCCTATTTATTTTATTGAAGGTCTATTGGTAGAGCTGTATGCTTTTGTTTTCTATTATACAAACAGCCACAGACACCGAACAAGGGAAACCTACAAGATAACATAGTGAGCATAGTGTAGAATGGTAGACATAGACAATAGACAACAAAAAACACCCACAGCCGTACTTACCCAGTAAAGAAGTGCATAAATATTTGCTCTCCCTTTTGGAGTCATAAGGCAAATCTTGTTTTTAGACTAGTGTGACTTACAGTTCCCGAGGATCACCTCCAACGTCAATAGCAAATAAATGTTAAGTAAATCTGCTAAGAAACCATTTTTTAAGGGACGCCTTTTTCCTACCAGTACCAAAATCATCAGGTTTTCTTCAGTATCACTGTAATCCATTGATAGTCATCTGTACACCCATTAGTAAATTGTAAACATGAACTGGTAATAGCTAATTTAGTATGCTTTTGAGAGTGCCAATTTGCCCTTTGAAAATCCCCTGCTAGGGGTTGGGGCATCACATTTTCCACGTTTGTCATTTAAAGCAAACATATTTCGTTTAAGATGTAGCACCCACTCCAAATACTTTTGCCAATGTTGTACTGAATTTTCTGGCCTTTGCTGTTGGAAGGCCATAAGACATGAACAGCCTTTGTGGCACTCCCTAAGTGGACAGTATCTCTAGCCATGTTTCCATCTAATTGTCATGAGAATTTTAAGCGTGCTTTTGAAATGTCGCAAAAAAGTCACGAAAAATGTGTGTTTCAATCCGCTGGTTCGGAGCGAATAAATCAGGCTACGGCTAACGTAGTTACGTCAGTAGTTGACGTTACACATGGCTGTAATAAACAAGACATATGGGTTCCAAACCATAAACAAAACCAGTTGCATGAACCTGATGGCCATTAATCTTAGAAAAATGGAGAGAATTGCATACATCTCCAAATTATACTTTTAAACGCTATAATATCCTTTTGTGGGGTTCATCAATGGTGATAAATGATTTGAAGTATATATTTTATGAACATTTAGAGTCGTTAATATTTTATGACATTCAGTAGAAGTAGCATGAATCTCAATATTCAACCACCCAACCAAGATATTTGGGGTGGTGATGGTGCAGTAGATAAGACACATGCCTTTGGTGTGCGAGACCTGGGTTCAATTCCCCACCGTGACACATCCACCAATGTGTCCCTGCGCAAGACACTTAACCCCTAGTTGCTCCAGAGGCGTGTGACCTCTGACATACTTAGCAATTGTAAGTCTCTATGGATAAAAGCGTCAGCTAAATTAAATTTTCTTTCTTCTATGCTTGTTAACCCATGGTAAGCAAGTTTAATGTTTATAATATAGGATAGTTTGATATTTTCTTTTTGGAATTAAAAGGTGACATCTAATTTGTCCAGTTCTGAGGTGACAAAATTTGACAGGTGCTGTTTAGCAAAATTTCTTACTTGAAGATAACTGGAGAAAACTTGTGAATTGTATTTTTCATGTAGCTAGAAACAGGGAAAATCTTAAATATCATACATGTCCTCTACTAAATGAACACACTTAAGTTTCCATTGTAAGAAGGCAGAAAACACTGTAGACGATAAAAGAGAGGGGTTAAATGAAAGAGGATTTAAAAAGAAAAACCCCTTTTTAAATTGGGGGATCTCTTCATCTGGTTCTATATGCAGATATTCAGCCTTATTGTCCTGCCTTTAATAATCTTGCTGTAGCTGCCGTGGCTTTTCATGTGTTTCATGATGTGGAAAATGTGCTTTTATTGTACAGCAGCTCTGCCACGTCCCCTGGGCATACTTCGTCTAATATGGTGCCATAGGTTTCTTGACTGTGGTTGGTGGTAATGGAAGAGATGAAATCCACCCTTTTCAGCCATCGGGAACTTAATGATTTGCTGCTATTCTTGTCCTCAACCTGGGCTGTCAAGTTACAGATATTGATCTTAGTCATGCATTATCAATCAAAGAGATTAGTGCTTAGTTTCAGGGCTAGATGAATGAAAACAAGTTATCTTGACTTTGCTCTTATAACTCTGCAGGATTTATCAAGGAAAAGCCTTCCAGTTATGTTGGAACTCAATACCTCGCTAACTCTTAGTGTTAGGTAATGTTGGCACACTATATAGCTTTAGTTGACTTTATAAATCAATGTCATTTCATGTGTTCCCTGCTGAACCTTGTCATTTATCAGTTTACTTAACTGAAACTGTGTCCTCCTCCTTCTGTTTTTCAGCTACTGGAAGGCAGCTTCACGTCCCAGGTCAGCCACGAAGTCGATGGGCTTATCTTCCAGCCATGTGGGGTAAGCCTCCATCATATATGACAATCTGTCTTTTTTTTCAAAGCCGTAGCCCCGTTGCCACAGGTTGATTGTCAGGCACAGCTTTTTCTTCCTCCGAGCTCCTACGTAAGAATCGGACAGCTTGTCACTACCACCTGCCATTTGTCACTCTCTGTATCAGTCTTGCCCTGTGTTCTTGTAAAGGAACCACACTCCTACATGAATTCACATAAACACACGCCTCTCTGTAAAAGGCTGCACAGTAAAACGGACACATGGCCGGTTGTGTTACGACGGAAACGGCCTTGGTAAGAGTACTGATTTACTTGGTGTTAGAACAGCAGAAAATCACTTTTATCTGTGACAGTAATACTATTCCTTTTTTCTTCTCAAGTGATAGACTCAAGGGACATTATTCCACTGTGTAATGTATGAAATATCATAGCACACATTAGACTAACATTAGTCCAGGATTGTGACAGGTGGGTATATAAGTGATATTGAAGGTATTTTGAAATATGGAAGGCTGCGGCTAGCTATAGTGCCTATTGACTTTAATGCTGCTTGTAAAACATATCCTGAATAAGGTTTTTGCATATTATACTCAGCTTTGGCACATTATTTTTATGTTAAGCGCCCTGTATATCAATCTGTATCTAAAATCTCTTGTTACCTCTACTTTGTGAAGCATCTCCTTTATTTTACTTATTTGTATCTCTGGTAAATATGTTGACTTAAGCTGCTCGCACACTGCTCAGACAGCGGCAAACTAACACCTACATTATAAAGTTGGCAGTAGTAGGTTTCAGTCTTTAAAATGTTCAGAACCAACTGTCAGTTCACACTGACCAGCTAGGAACTGACCAGACAAACTTTTGTTGCCTATTTTTTCCTTATTCAAGTCACACGGTCAAGGCTGCAGTCACTTTTTGGCAAGTGGAAAACTACTTGTTACTGGTTGTATTGGCCCTTTTAATGGTATTTCAACAGGTTGAAAGGACTGGGTGAGCTATAATCAGCCATAACTGAAATATAACGCTCATAACTGAAATCAGTTCATTTTGAGAACCTTTTAGTCACAAGTAGGGAGGTGGAATCAGTTTTCTGGCAAGTGAAAAAGTGCATTAGCAATATGGGCTGTATTGGCCATTTAAATTTATTGCAATTGGTAATAATCAGAATCAGCGTCACAGTGAAATCACTGTATTTCTTCAGGAAGCTTAACAAGGCTAAATTCCCACGCCAAGTTCTTGTCAGCTTTTACAGAGGAGCAATAGAAAGCATCCTGACTGGAAACATCACAAACTGGCATGGGATGTGCACGGCCCATGACTGGAGGGCTCTGCAGCGGCTGGTTAAAACTGCTCAGAAGATCATTGGTATCCATCTCCTGAGCATCAGTGATATTGGTGAGGTGAGGTGCCTGCGCAGAGCCCAAAGGATACTAAAGTTTCAGCTGCCGCACCACCAGTCTGCAGAGCAGCTTTTTACCCCAAGCTATCAGACTCTTAAACTCTAATTCATCCTCAGCACTGCTCCAGTGATGATGGTATCCGTTTACCATTTTTCATGATTGATTCTTTATTAATGTATATTGTCTGCTATGTAGCAGAAGGGAGTTACAAAACTCACTTTCACTCATGTAACTTGTTATATTGTGACAATAAACCTACATACATAATAAGGACTGTTAAGCTATATTCTGTCTTTTTGGCAAGTGCAATACTACATTTCAACTGGTAAAAAGGTGGTTTGGTTGGCACAGAGCAAGCAAAAATCATGTCATATGGGTAATTGCAAGAGAGACACTTTATTTTATTTATAGCCTAACCCAGCTGTGAATCATGTTTCATCTGCAACAATAGGCTAATTGTATTGCTTATAATACTGTTATGTCAGGCCTGATAAACTGCAAACACTTCAACTGTGATTATTCCGTTACAAGAAACATTAACGTTTCACAAAGACATAACTTTGCTATCACGGACATAAAGTGATGCGTATTTAAACGTTATGACTGTTTGAACCAGATAAAAGCAGCTGTAGATGTACAGTGAGGAAAATATATATATAAGTTCTCCCACTTAGAAATCATGGAGAGGTCTGAAATTGTCATCGTAGGTGTATGTCCACTGTGAGAGACAATCTAAAAAACAAAATCCAGAAATCACAATGTATGATTTTTTAACTATTTATTTGTATGATACAGCTGCAAATAATTATTTGAACACCTGAGAAAATCAATGTTAATATTTGGTACAGTAGCCTTTGTTTGCAATTACAGAGGTCAAACGTTTCCTGTAGTTTTTCACCAGGTTTGCACACACTGCAGGAGGGATTTTGGCCGACTCCTCCACACAGATCTTCTCTAGATCAGTCAGGTTTCTGGGCTGTCGCTGAGAAACACGGAGTTTGAGCTCCCTCCAAAGATTCTCTATTGGGTTTAGGTCTGGAGACTGGCTAGGCCACGCCAGAACCTTGATATGCTTCTTACAGAGCCACTCCTTGGTTATCCTGGCTGTGTGCTTCGGGTCATTGTCATGTTGGAAGACCCGGCCTCGACCCATCTTCAATGCTCTAACTGAGGGAAGGAGGTTGTTCCCCAAAATCTCGCAATACATGGCCCCGGTCATCCTCTCCTTAATACAGTGCAGTCTCCCTGTCCCATGTGCAGAAAAACACCCCCAAAGCATGATGCTACCACCCCCATGCTTCACAGTAGGGATGGTGCTCTTGGGATGGTACTCGTCATTCTTCTTCCTCCAAACACAGTTAGTGAAATTATGACCAAAAAGTTCTATTTTGGTCTCATGTGACCACATGACTTTCTCCCATGACTCCTCTGGATCATCCAAATGTGTCATTGGTAAACTGAAGACGGGCCTTGACATGTGCTGGTTTAAGCAGGGGAACCTTCCGTGTCCATGCGTGATTTCAAACCATGACGTCTTAGTGTATTACCAACAGTAACCTTGGAAACTTTCAGGTCATTGACCAGCTCCTCCCGTGTAGTTCTGGGCTGATTTCTCACCTTTCTTAGGATCATTGAGACCCCACGAGGTGAGATCTTGCATGAGTCCCAGTCCGAGGGAGATTGACAGTCATGTTTAGTTTCTTCCATTTTCGAATGATTGCTCCAACAGTGGACCTTTTTTCACCAAGCTGCTTGGCAATTTCTCTGTAGCCCTTTCCAGCCTTGTGGAGGTGTACAATTTTGTCTCTAGTGTCTTTGGACAGCTCTTTGGTCTTGGCCATGTTAGTAGTTGGATTCTTACTGATTGTATGGGGTGGACAGGTGTCTTTATGCAGCTAACGACCTCAAACAGGTGCATCCAATTTAGGATAATAAATGGAGTGGAGGTGGACATTTTGAAGGCAGACTAACTAACTAACTAGCTGATAGACAGGTGTTCAAATACTTATTTGCAGCTGTATCATACAAATAAATTAAAAAATCATACATTGTGATTTCTGGATTTTTTTAATATTTAACATTTTGTGTCTGGACATATGTTTCTCTTTTGTTCTGACCCTGGATATGTAACATCTCTTCAGTCAAAGTAAATAATTAACAGGGTTTACAACTGCTGCCCCTACCGCTCAGGCATGGTGCTTTTCACGTCTCTTGTTTCGCTGGCCACAGCCCAATCAGAGATGTTAAATCAGGTATTTTGACACCTGCTTTGACTTTTTGTGGTTGGAGTTTTTGCAGTGCAGAGCTCTTTTGCCCTATGTGACTGTGGTGATTTGATTCTCCCCCAGTATAAATAGTGATTACCAAGATTGCTAAAACCCTTTTAATGTAGCTAATTTCCATGGGAGAGAATAAGCAGGTGAACTTCTAATTAAGAATACTCTTTAAGGAGTAACATATGGAGATGTTTCTTTTAGAATAGCTATATGTAATCCACTGACTTCCTATTGATTATGTAGATTTATATCAGAATTACAGCAGTAAACCTCTAGCTTGATCAACACAAACTCAAAAGAAGGAGCTTTGAAAGGCAGACTGAGTATAACTAAAAGACAGGACAGGAGGAAATTTGGCATTAACATGCAGTGTTAATTAACTTTATTTTAGAGGCACTGAAAGTATGTTTACTCCATATTTAATGTATTGGATGCAAAGTTACCAGGTGTCACATTAGCACCTAAGATGAATGTTAGTTGTTTTAAAGCAAAAGAAGACTTGGTTTCCTAGTTATTCTGCTCTAGTCAAATCAACATAGTATCAAAAAGTATATGCATTTTTCCCTCTTGTTGTGATTTGTGAAGTAATTATCATACAATATATAACTGTGGCTGTAGCCATCAGGTAGCAACTGTTCTCAGGAGAGCTGGCAGTGAACTTTGGAGGAGGCAGGTTTACACAGCTGTAACCTGAGCAGAGATGATCTGCTTCTCCGGGCAGACGTCTCTCCGACACTGCGTCACTGTCTTGATCAATAATGCAACTTAAATGCCTTAGTTTTGCAGGTGCTTGCAAATCCTTCCACTCTTGTTTTTTGTACAGTGTAATCTCTCCCCTCCTCTTCGGTTTTTCATATATTTGGTTTTTGCTTGTTTATGAAAAAGTGCTGTACCGTATTTCTCTTCCAGAGAAGGGGGCAGCTAATAAGATTGTGTTCTTATTTCCACAGTTGATTTCTGAACATTATTTTGAAGCATGTTTGGGGGAGAGAAATTAATTAGTTTAAAACAGGGTATGATCATTGGTTTCTTTTTTTAGCTGCAAATTATGCTTTTGAGAACATTATACACAATCCTGACCGGAAAATGGTTTTGGAGTGCACCTTTTGAGCCATTTTGATTTAGCATCATCATGTCCTCAGTATCCTCAGTGAATTGGATGGATCATGAGCAACTGGGCTAGAGGAGGATGCTGAAAGCCCTGTGGCCCTTTGGATGTAAGGACGAATGTGGGATTTATCGAACCGGCTGAGGAAATTGCAGCAACATCCGCATCCCAGTCACGTATGAAGAATACACTGTTAGGCAGTGTTTGTGATTTGTTTTGGCAGGTGCTTTTTGCACTTTTGAAATGATTGCTATTCAACAAGCAGGAATAGAATTAGCTGAGGTGTTTTGTCAATAAAACGGATTGCATGGACAGGTCGTCATTCAGACAAGTCCATTTTGTTGGCAGGTACCTTTTTTCACCGCCCTTTTATATAATTCTCACATTTGAATTGGATGCAAATCCTTTCACAGCACTGCAAGGCTGTATGATATACAGTTCAATTAAGACATAGACAGATTTTCCATGTGTCCCATTAAAGCTGGCTGTGTCTGATTTGTCAATCTGTGATCAAATCACGGTTTATTAAGATTTTTTTTCAGCAGTTTCATGAATCTTACAGAAGGAAATGTCTCCACACTCTTGAAGGTCAGCAGCTGGTTCCTGTCTGCACAGGCGCTCAAACAAATGGGCCGGGTCGAGGAAAGAAAAAAAAAGATGATAAATGATGATGCAAACAGTCGGCCATCTGATGTGAAAGAAAATATTATGCAACACTGTGTGGCTTTACTTTTTTACAGCATCTACATTAAACAATTAAACAGCTTGTTTATGGGTGGTTTGGTTTTGGAATCAGGCATAGATGGAGCGAAGGCCTTAAGAATTAGAGACAACTAAAACAAACAGGACCAACAGCAATTTTTTAGACTAGATTTGTTTTATTCCCATTCATCCAACTTTACTTGGCTGTTGAGAACAAAAGTGTATCATGATGAGAGGCTCTGCATGCACTTAAACACAGCAGCAGAGATGCATTTATATTGTAGTAATAACCCTTAACCACCGGCACAACACCATAACACACATAATGTAAACAGGAATGTCTGTAGGCCTGTTTGAAAATAGTCTGCCCTAATGTCTGTTATAGAAGTCCTCCTTCATAGCCCTCAGCATCACTACTTTATGATACTCTTTAGAAATGGTGGCAGGAGATCTGAGTCATACTTGACAAGTTGTCTTTTAACTGTATGAGTTTGAATTTCTTTAGATATGAAAGAGTCCTTCCCATGTTGCAGTGTTTTGATTTTGTCTACTTGCTGGTATAATGGAAAACCACAAACGTGGATAGCAGAAAAGTCTTGCAGTCATTGTATTGCATTGTAGCCTTCTGCTAGTGCATCCACTCACTCCGTAACATGAAAGGAAACCTAATGTTGAAGTGTGATGTTACAATAGTAAACAGCACTGAAATGCTAGAGGAGTATTTTCCAAGAGGTTATCAAATATTTACAGGGGGAATTTAGGACATTGGCTGGAGGCATATGAGGGGACATGGGCCATTCAAGCTACTTGGCACTTTTTAACTAAAGAAAGGTTTGGCTGTGAATGAATGAATGCACTTTTTAAAATGCATTTACTTTTTTGACCTTTAGCTTGCTTTAATTTACCATAATTTATTAAATATTAACAGATAGACTCAGGCCTTGATGTTTTGATGGTGTTTCTCATTTTCTCATTGAGGTGTTGCCAACTAGGAACTGACTACCTGCAAATAAGTCAGATTTATTGTAGAGATGCACATTTCCTCCAAAGGATACGTGAGGAGGACCAGTACAAGAATCATTTTAACAGGTCAGTTTTGGGTCGAAGAGAAAAACTAGTGTCATTGCTGGAGGGTTTTGCTTCACCACAAGATGCCTGATCTTTGGTTCAGTTTCAGCGTCAAACTAAATATTTGAGAAGAGTAGTAGGATGAGTTTAAATTATTTTATCACCAAAACTGCCACCATCCAGTAATGTTTATAGGGGACCAATAACGCTCACGTTGCAATTGTTTTCCAAAGTCATTGATTTTGTCGATCTCTTCACTAACCTACGCAGTGTTAATCTCTTTTTGTGTGAATGGGATTAGGGTGATCTCGGGGTTAATCTCAGCCCTGTCTTGCGGCTGTGAATCTCCACTAATATTAGCACAAAGGTTGCCACTGCAGCAGCCCGTAGTCACTGGGTGTGTTATCTCACCCAACACATGGTGCCCTTGGAATATGTTTTCTTTGTTTAGGGAACATCAGAAAGATTTCGAATTTATAACAGAACTGTTGGCGCAGATGGTGGAATTACTTATGGTATGGCGCTCCAGATGGTGGTCTCTGTACATAGAAGATTTTTTACACTGAGTTCTCTTTACACTGTTTTTAAAAAAAAATGTATTTATTTTATCTCAAATCATTTCAGCTACACTCAAAAAGCCAAGTCAGTACAGAAGGCGCGATTCATATCAATTTTGGACCCAGTGAAGTTGAGGCTTTTGAATCATATTGTGAAAGATGATCTAAGACAGATATGTGAGTTTAGGAGGTCACATCATTGGTTTATTGTGCATTTTATGTGCTTCATGAATCAGTATAATCATTTTATTTTGGGCTTTGCTATTCTTCAGTGTGTCTATGTGTCATAACTGCAGACCATTTACCTCAAGATTTACAATTTAACTTTGCCCTGTCCCTGTATTACTCAACCTTGTTTATTGCAAGGCAAATATTTTATTCCACTGCACCATTTTGCACATTCACACCAAAACCCAGAAAAAAAAACAAACACAAAAAAACACCAACACACACACACACAAACACACACAGTGTCAATGTTACTTTCAAAGAAACCAGTGTGTCTTAGCTATAACAGAGGGACCTTTTTTTCTGTGGAACAGATTTATTGGACTTGTCCAGCATTTTGTCTACTGCAGCACTCTAAACAATAATTTTCCCTCGGAGCAAAAAAGCTGTTATTGAAATTGAGACTTTGGAAAAACACTGTAATCAAAGGACTTACCTTGAAGCATACCCTGAAGCAAGCATATTTTTCCAGAATAGAATTACACTTTCTACATTTATTTAGCTTTTGTTTGCCATTCGGTGGCTTGTAATGTAGTCTGTCATATTCAATACATCTGTAATTACGATGGCATGTGTACAATTATGGACAATCAGCCTTTTGAAATCAAGCAGACACTCAAGTATTGTGCTGCAGATATTTCCTGGGTTTGTTTATATCCATGTAAATGCCGTCTAATCTACAGGCTGCTAAACCGCTCTTTGTTTTGACATTTTAGTGTGCCTCTGGCTACATTTACCTCAATATTAACATCCATATCCACCTCAACCTGCTCCAACTGTCTCTCTCTCTCTACCTCCCCCTCCCTTCTTCCACTGGTTGCGTTGCTGTGTGTACCTTGTTCATATATGTGTATTTTCATTTGTCTTATACTGCATGTCCTTTTTGTTTTACCATGAACTTGTAAATACATACTTAAGATTATAATATCATAATTATATCCTCAAAAGGGATTGTTGAATCAATTATAATACTAAGAGTATGTGTTAAAAATAACCATTTGACCATATTGACCTTATTTTCTTCTTGGAGTATATACTGTGCTGTACAAAGAGCAGTGGTTCCATATTTTAGGATTCTGGTTTAGTGTTTTCTACAGCGTTTTTCCTCCCCATACTTTGAGGCAAAGTGAAAATAATAGGGCCCAATTTCTTCCTGTGGAAATATGGATTGTACTAGATCCAATACAACCTGGCTATTCCTGGACTTTAAAAGGGTAACAAATCTCTGATCTACAGACGGTCAATAGCTTGTCACATTGTCCGTCTACTTCTCTCTCCCTAGATTTTAATAGTTGATCTTCCTCCCCCCAGGTTATTTGTTTCCCAGTATTGGCATCAGAGAAGGGCTACAGTTTGGTCCTTCCAATATCAACAAACACTGTTTTAAAGCTGTTTGTCTGATGACCTGTCAAGTAACAGTAAAATGTGATGTATGATTGATTACATGAACCCGACCTGTCTTTTCATTCATGAGCTTTGTATTTTCTGTGTCCACTTCAGGGTATTTTGAAAATGCAGTTGCTTGTGAAAGTCTTAGGTGGCAATTTTGTGGACTACTTTGAGTTTTTATCTTTGTCACCAAAAAGGTTTAGTTGGAAGTAGAAATAGAAAACTGCAAAGTCAGCTGAGCTGCGTTTGCACAGCTTATACGGGTGGTCACGCCTGGAGTCACATCTTGCTGTTATTTTTGAAAGGTGGCAGAATTTTCTAAGTTTCTCATATTCAGAATTAAGAGTCCTGGAAAAAGAGAAACATTCAAGGAGCCAGGAGCAACCAAATATAAGTTGCTGAGAAAGTGAAACAATAGTTGCCGGTTAGAAAATCATTACAGAAACATTTCCTTAACTGCTTGTCTATCTTACCTTACGTTTCAAACATAGGGAAAGTCTTATCTTTGAAACTTTGAAGCAGGTGTCTCATTACAGAAACATTTCCTGACTGCTTGTCCCATCTTACCTGAAGTTTCCAAGATAAGAAAAGCCCTGTCTTCCTATTACTGAAGCAATTCCTAAACCCATGGCTATTTCCTGTCCTATCTCAGACCTTATATCTTATCATAACTTAAAGAAATCTTAACTGGAACTTTAAACTCAATTCCTCAAGAGGCACTCCCATACAATTTTAGCGATGAGTCAGAGGCATTAATCTTGTCAGTGGAGGAAAAGGAAACCCCACGTTTCTGGGAAGACATAGCATATTGATCAGTTTCCAAATTAATGGTCTTGACAGTCGATATATGGTCCGGGAAAGTGTCATCATACAGTTTGTGTAGCCTTTCAATCATAATACTTCTTTGTTCATGTTGTTCCCTATCTTCATTGTGATTGCCAAACAGACATAACAACAGTGGTGGTGCCATTTTTGGAAGTTATTTTGAATTAAGGACGGGATGCCTAACTTCAGTTAAGGCAGTTCTTTAATAACTAAATTCCAGTCCTAAGATAAGATGGGATAACATGTTTCTGTAATACCAAAACTAAATGTTATCTTAAATTGAGAGAGGATAGGATGTCAGACCAGCAAGTTTCTATAATGATAAGTCTATAATGATGCCCACAGGAACGAGAGGAGTGCCGTCAGAAAACCTTCTTATATTTATTAAAGGTTCAGTTCACCCAGATAACAAAATATGTATTTTCAACAAACGGAATAAAGCTCTGAACCCAGAGGGTAATTGTGAAAAGTTTTGCGTGAAAGGAGCCGGTCTGGGAAGAAAAACAAAAATGTCATTGCCAGATAGTGCTTCTCCTCATAATTCTCTGAATTTTAACTGGGTTGGTTTTCTTTATCCAGTTGTATTTAGGTATATTTATAGTGGAGGTACAATAATTCATCTCCAACCACTCCTCACTAACTCAATTTTAAAGTCACTGCTTTCATGACGGCTGAAGAGTTTTTTTAGACCTTGCAGCCTGTTGTGGGATGGCTCTCGAGTTATCCATCACCACACAAATATTTTTGCATATTTCTAAATACACTTGAAGTAATTGCTTTGCTACACAGTCATCATAGTAATTTGTTCTGGCATTTATGCTCTATTTTTTTTTTTTATATATAACTGAACCATACAGCCACATGTTCATGTTTCACTCTGTTTTTCCTTCCATCAACCTCTGAATTTCTAACTTGAAATAAGCAATTTATGTGCAGTGCAACATCATTAAAGGAAAATGAGTTTGATTGATGAGAGATGTGTTCCTGAATGCAAGGTTGGGGTTTGAAGGTATGTTTTGCACCTCAGTAATAAAGCTTTTGTTTTGTATGTGCAGTCACTTATTGACATGGCTAGCAATAGTAAGCGCGAGTGCAACTGGCAGCACTTTTTCATTTAGGAATACATTTGAAGGTTACCTGTTTATTTAATCTGCAGTCTGATTGGGTTTTTATGGGGTTGTTGCCATGGTTCTGCTGGCTTGGACTCATTTATAGCAAATTTCACTTTACTTGAGTATGTAGCACACATTTTAGCATGCATTTTTAGGAACCAGCATCATCAGATCCTCATCCATCCTGTTATTGTTTTACCCCAGTGAAGACGCACATAAACCAGACAAATGTTTTGCAAGTGGTGGAAGAAGTATTAAGATCCTTCATATTCTATAAGATCATCATATGTTTGTAGCCTCACTGGCCTGTGAGAACCATCTATCTCTTAAAAGTTCAATTTTTCACGAGTTCAGAAAAACAGCCGGTTTCAGCTTTGTGACCTTGCATTTTCCAGCTAATTCAAAGGGAGGTTGAAATAGTTGACTTAGTGTAAGAAGTAGGTAAATTTCTCAACCCATAAAGGAACATTTAGTCTTTCGGTTTATAAAAATCACCAACAACAACATGTTTTTTACCAGATAGGAACTGTCACACAAATGCAGTGGAGTAAAAGTTTTAATGTTATTGCCTCTGAAGTGTAGAATTTTAGAAGTATAAAGTTGCATCAAATGGAAATACTCAAGTAAAGTACTAGTACCTCAAATTTGGACTTTTACTCAAATACTGTACATCATTTATTTATATATATATAGCCAGAATTTAGTACTTCATTTCATTCTTTTATTTGGCTCATTTATGTCTGATCAATAGTTGTGGAGGACTTAATCACTAGACACATGAATGTATTTCATTTTGAATTAGAGCTTATTATAATACTATTATATTATACTTGTTACATAAGTGGATAAGTCATTTGGCGAGGTTATTTTGATGCCTGTGCAGCATAGCATAACTAACTGCATTGAAGAATGTTCCTTTCCACACCTACGTTTTCAAAAGAAAAGATGTACTCAGTTTTTCAAAAGAGACATGCCCTCTTTTCCTGCTCCCTAGCTAACTGTGGTGAAAAGCCTTTGTTGAGTGTGCTGGTTTCAAAGGCACATGAAGGCCGCCTCCCACATGGAGAGCACCACTGCAGACAAAAGCAGGACACTCCACACTCGTGTTCCCTTCACTTTACACCTAAAATGACAAAGTAAACCTGCCTTGGACTCAACCAGTCTAAGTCATCTCGACTTTGCCGTCAGGACAGAATTTTCATATTATTCTTGATATCTTTCATTTCATAGCAGTGCCCACGTAGTATGTTATAATAAAGTCTAACTGAAATGACTTTTAGTCATCCCTTTTTGTTGTCAAAAATAACGTCAACAATTGTTTGTTATCATTAAAAGGAAGAAAAAAACTGCTTGAAGAGTGTGTTTGATTGACAGCAGCTGGCAGGCTGTTGGTGTTACACAGTAAGGAACAAGAGAGAAAGTAAACAAACCTGCACTGTAGCCGATATGTCATGGGCAGGCAGCGTGTTAGTGGTCTTGAAGAGTAACCACAACAGGTGGGAAGTGACATTTGCAGGTAAATTTAGATGCAGCTGAGCAGCTACTTGGCTAACTACCTTGCAAACTAAAGGGGACCTTAGCAGGAAAGCTAATGTGGGTTGTTCAGAGTATGTGGGCTTTGTTTTGTTTAGCCGGCTGCTGTCAGATTTGGTTGGCTCTATCAAAACAAGGTCTCCGGCTACGTAGACTGATATCTAAAGGTATTCCATTGAATTAATACAAATCTAGGGGGTGCCATCATGAAACAAAGAAATATCTCCCATTTGGTTTTTAATTTTTTTTTTCTCAAAGGCAAACACGACTGTGGTTTTACAGAGCAGATATGTATGTTGTAGCAGACAGTGAATCAATATATTTGACCTTTGCAACCCGAGCAAAATGACTCGTTTCGCTATCAGAATGTGATCCATTCGGTCGGTAACATTTGAAAAGGCTACACCAGCCGCACCATAGACAGTATATTACTGGACGAAGTCACCCCGCTGATTTGAATGGAGAGCAGTGAAGCCAGTTTTGGACCAATAAAATACTACTACAGGTCCGCTTCCTGTTGGCACCAGCGTCTACTGTGCATGATCGCGCAGCATAACCGTGGTCTAATGACGTAGAACAACTGCAGAAACACCATAATTCTGGTAGCTGTATAAATGCGCCAACAAAAAGTTTCATGGCTCATGACTCGGATCGTCACCGTTTAAAGCCCACCTACAAGGTTCACCTGCCAAACACCAAAGCAGCGTCTCTGATTGCTCTGATAGTTTTTTTTTTTGTTTGTTTGTTTTTTATTGGCGAGACTTTATAATCTAAGCAATACAGTTACATCTCTCATGTGCGACGTTGTCAGGATTTTGACGTCATGTTTTGGGCCTACATGGATCCCTCCATGCTGGCTTTGGTCGGCTTCACAGTCCGTTCTCTGGCTTACCCCCTTGAACCGCACGTATACATTTTTACCCCCATTTATGTTAGTGGAGCACTAAACTGGAAGTTAGCCTGCTCGGCCAGCAAAAGTTAACACAGGAGGACACTGTAGTGATAGTACCGACTAGCGTTTGGGGGTGTAATTGCAGAATGACGGACACACCTACGCACATGTATAAATGCATGGCTACGTGCGTAGCCTACAGCGTAGATACGCACGTAGACCCTACACAGGAGTATAAATGGGCCTTAAAGCCCTGGATATACTTGCTTTTTAATGATGTGTAGGTGTGGACAGGCGTCGGCGATGCAAACGGCATTGTTCACATACTTGCCTGCATATTTTGCATGTACCTGGAGGAGACATACTTCCCCCACGTTCATGTGCAGAATTGCATCTTGCGGCAATCTTGCAAACACGTAGTTAAAAGCAAGTATATCCAGGGCTTAAAGCAGTTAAATTTAATTTGAACTTTAAGATATGAACTGTGATTTAGCATATATATGTCTTTGTTCTAAAAATTATGCTGTAAACAAATTATTTGCAAAGAAATGCTTTTTCAGTGATGTAGGAACATCTGATTTTTTTTGTGTAGATTCATCCAAATCACAAAAAAATACAGTTTATCACTTACCTCTAGTGGTATCTTACAGTGCAGTTTTTGGCAATAGTAGAAGAAATACTCAGATGCAATACCACAGTGGTGATTGCTGTGGTAAGTAAATGTCCTGCCTTCAAACTGATACTTAAGTTAAAGCATAGAAGCAAAATGTACTTGAGGGTGAAAAATAAAAGTACTCATTCTACAGAATGCCCTTTCCAAAGTTTTAGTTAAGTATTATTTATACTGGTTGTTGATCTAACAGCATTTGCAACCCCCCTTTCCAACATCAGAAATATTCAGGGACTTCGTGCCTCGTTTTTTGTTTGTTTGTTTGTTTTTTTACTTTCCAAAACCACCACTCAGGCCCACTTCACTAGGGCTGCAACTAATGAGTATTTTTGTAGTCGACTAATCTGTTAATTATTTATTATTATTATTTAATTATTACCCTAACCCTAATCAAACCGATTAACTAATTAAATATCTTTCAAGTGAATTACTGATCTCCAACACACAGCCTAACTAGCTAATGTTACCATGAAGTGAACGAGGTTTACTATTCAGAATGAACGCCAGGGGGAAACCAGGGAAGAAGACAAGACAGCGTAGGCTACTCGTATAATTCAGTGATTTATACAAACTTGTAACTGTTTAACAAAGATTTTTGCTTTGGAACTATATAAAATAAAAGCAAATTAAAAGCAAGTACTATAACCAGTAACCACTAACAATGTAATGTCTATTTAGAACAATAAAGCAACAGTCCCCTTTCATAATACTTCTGGAGTTTATTTTCCAGAAGTGCTTATAAGTTTTAGGCAATAACTCAGTGGAGAATGTTCTGTAGGCTACATCACGAGCCAGATGTTCCTTGATGTACTTTAAACCATTACTCATTACAAATAACTTTTTTAAAGCTGGGTCTCCGACATTGCCAGTGTTGGACAGATTTGTGCTGCGGTGTTTATGAGAGAGAGACGAGTGAGAGGATGCGCTGCGTGAATGCACTAAGGCGGTGATCAGCAATCAAATAAGATTTTAAATAGGCCTAGTAAAATAAAAAATAAATAAAATTAGTGTGTGCTGGTCAGCGTTGATATTGTGGCAGGCCGCCACAAATAAATGAACGTATAGGAAACACTGCCTTTCCCCTGTTGTTGCTGCTGCAGCAGTCTGAGTAACTGGGACCAGGCTCTATGGGTGTGACTGGCTGGCCGGCTGGCACCGCTAACCTCACGGCACTTGTGGAGCTTCTCAACCCCGAAAACATTTGAGCACATTTTCGATTCACCATCAACTTTGTTAAAACTACCAATATTCAAATCCTACACAGTTGATTTCTCGCCTCAAAGTGTATTTAGTGATTTAATAGCGTACAAAACCTAAAAAAATCAAAAGCCATTTTGCTGTTCACATCTTTCGCATGAATGCTTCATCTTCGTGAGAAGTCTAACAGTCAAGCAGTCATGGCAGACAGTGGAAGCCAAACTGCCCCCAGCACTTCCTGTAGTGCATTGCAGTTAGAAATACACAACCAGAAAAGTTCCTTAAACGGCATCTATGTAACAATGCGTCGACAATGAAATTTCACGTCGACAAAGATTTATAGTCGACCTTTCTCTCAAGCTCTCCAGTATCATTCTTCATACAACTATTGTCTGTCACTTCTTGTGTGTTCAACAGAGTGCAGCACCGTGAATTTTCATGCTATTCAGCAAGTCCAACAGCTTGCCAAACTCAGACACCAGGCCTTGTGTTTGTGGAGGAGTAGTAGTTTTTTATGTAGTTTTTATGTAAGTAGTGTTTCTTTCTGCCAATGATGATTTAAAGTTCTTTTTTAAAGTCCTGCCATGGGGTGCATACGTGGGTGGAACCAGGAACCCCTTACTTGGTCTTATGCTGTGACAGCGCACGTTCTCCTGAGGAATCCTGTCTTGTTTTCCACACATTTCCCTGGAGTAGACTTCTGTTACTGGGCAACCTGACAGTGACAGAGCCTGATCATCTGTTCCCGCCTCCACCCGTCATGCCTTTACATTTCTCATGTGCACTTGTTTCATGTCCTTCGAAATGTCAGGCATGCATAAATAATAAACGTGATTGAGGAAAGCTTCTTGTCTGGTTATGTGCCATACGTTGCTGCACATTGAACCACAGTATTGATGTGAGAAGATTAATCAAGTTGAATCGTAATTTGTCGGTCTATAATATATTGACACATCTGTCCTTGTGCTCCCACTGTGCAGTTTTCTAGGTATAATCATTTCATTTCAAATGTGGAATACTTAAATATTTAATAAACTCTTGTTTGCATTTCATTGTTTATATCCAGAGACTCATTTTTATAATATCAATTCATTTCCACGTCTTGCTGCTCTAGATGGTTAGATACCAACAGTGTATTATAATGGAGCCTAATTTGTATGAGGGTTTTCAGTTCATTAACTACGACTGTTGCCTAAAAATTCTGCTCAGCTCAGAAATTACTCAGCCATTAAGTCTGCAGAGTTGAAAAATGCTACTCATCAAACCGCAGCGTCACCTTTGTTCCATTAAAGCTTTTAATATGTATTTATCCCCAACAAATCTTCCCTGTCCGTAATTTCTTTGGGGATTGGGTTTTCCTGCAGAGATACAAGCCCGGGAGGTGTGATGAGATCCTCAAGTGGAAGCCCCCTAATCTCAACTCTGTGGACTTTCGCCTCAAGATCACCAAAGTCGGAGGAGAAGGGTAAGTTTCTGTTGCCGGGGTAACACTCTGCCTGATGAATATAATGGCACCTATCATTTTGTGACACACTGGAGTACTTTGAGCCATCCACAGCCATACGCATGTACAGCTGCAGTGAAGTCCATTGAATTTCTTCGACATTAATCTTTTCTTCACTATCCCGTCCTTTCATCACTTTTCCTTTTGCCTTGGGGTTCAAATCGTCGCTACAGGGTACAAAATCCTTTAACCATCATCGACTACATGCACGTTTGTGTCCAATCCCAGAAATATCTTTTATGTTACCTATATGGTGTTGCTTATATATGCAAAGAAAAAACACTGCTGACATTCCCTTTTTCTCTCATTTTTAAGTTTGTTATCCTCTGCATCATAAATTATTCAGATCCACCGGTGCTCATCCGAGCCCTTATCCTTGTATAAACATTAGAACCCTGCAGAAAAACAATTCAATACTAGGAAAAAGACAATAAATTCCTGCAGGTCATTACAACCTTTGGACGTGTACGGATGTCTGATTATGAAATGGAAACTAGTTGTAACATTGGTAGTTGTCTAAAAGTTGCTTTATAGAAGGAAAAGAAATTTGCGTCCAGCATTGAAAGAATACGTTTTGTTGAGACATTCCTGGTCCCCAGAAGATGAATTCTACCGACCTCTGTGATCTCTTGACATTTTCTCAGGCACCACTAGGTTGACAGTTTGGGTTTTTAGTTAAATGTCTCAAACAGCTATAGAATGTATTGCATTGAAATTTGATACAGATGTTCATTGTGCCAGAGGATGAATGCTTATAATTTTCATGATCACCTGACTTTTCCTCAAGAACCACCAGCAGGTCAAACTAAAGTTTTAACTTATGTAGTGAAATATTGCAACAACTTTTGGCTATTGCGCAAAATTTTGTACAGTCATTCATGGTTCCCAGAGGATGAATCCTTAGGACGTTGGTGATGCCCTGACTTTTCTTCTAGCTCAACCATGATGTTGACATCCATGGTTTTGAGTGAAATATCTCAACAGCTATTGGATGGATTGTCATGAAATTTTGTACAGACATTTATGTTAAGGTCAAAATTAAAATCTGTCCAATACTTTGCTTTATGACCAAATACCTGCCAAACTAATGACATTACCTTGAGCCTCAGCTGTACCCTGAGTTTATTGCTAATTATCAAATGTTAGCATGCTAACAGACTAAATTAAAACGTTGACAATGATAAAAATTACACCTGCTAAACATCAGCATGTAAGCATTGTAATTGTGAGCATGCTGACATTCGCATTTATCTCAAAGCACCACACTGTCCCTGAATACAATCCCACAGAGCTGCCAGCAAGGCTGAAGACTCATATTTTAGTTTTTTCTCTGCACAGCACATACAGCGTGCTTTCCATCAGAGCAGTCTGTGAGTGTTTTCTGAGTGCAGTCAAACAGACCCACAGCGGAGAGCTTTCTGGTCATGCTGCCTTTTCTTTTGGGAGCCAGGTGACCTCAGTGACTGTCCCAGCTTTGTAGCCATGAGCTTGCCACCATTCACCAACAACAGACTGAGAGGATCACAGAACGGCACAGTCGCTCATTCTACTCTAAAGGCATCCAGCAGGCCAGTTAGTCAGCTTCTTGACTCCACCCCGTGCGTGGGAGAACACAGACGAATATTGTTGCCATTTGAGAACGTTCTGATATTTCCCCCGAAAGACAAATTTTGCTGGCAGAGGAGCACTCATCAGACCTCACTCTGTCTCGGTGTAGGTTTTCAAACATCTCCTTAGTAACTGAGAGAGAGAGAGAGAGAGAGAGAGATGTGCAGACATGTAAGGAGATAACAACTGTTTATTCATCAGCCCACACAATCAATCCTTGAGCACGTCTTTGTATACCACTGAGGCACACAGCCTTGCAGGTTTTATTACCTTCTCTGACAGCACAAAGGCAGATGGTGATTATTGTGTGGCAGGAAGAGCGGAAAGGTGGAAAAAAACAAACTGGAAAGGTGAAGCAATTCCAGAAAGCATGCCATGCCATTCCCTAGTGTGGGATTGAACAATCTCAAGTACAGTATAGATTTCATGACTTGCGTTTCGTACCCAAATGTTTCTCTGCAGCATCTAAAAACTGTCCGTGCCAATTTTTTGCATCTTACAATTGACCCGGCAGAAAAATTGTATCCAAAAGTCAAAAACTCCCTGACACCATGAAGAGCCACCGTGACATTCAAATTTGTGGTTTTGAGGGAAAAGATTTAAACAGTCTTGGAGGCTCTGCATGGTGGCAGGGGGTTTTGACTTTTAGATCAAATATGCCTGCTGGGTCAATTGTAAGATGCACACTTGGCGCAGACCATTTTTAGACACTGAAGAGAAGAATTTGGGCAGGAAAGACATTCACTGCACTTGTAGTATGATTCAGAGCAAGTGGATACGAGATTTCGAGAGGGAGGCTTTGCTCGCAGCATTTTTGCCATCAGCATAACACATGAAGGATTCGGCAGAACAAACACGGAGCCCGTCTGTGGACTTTGAACTCCGTGAATGGATTTCTCTGTATGGACACAAAGATATCTAGAATTTGCGCCCAGATGACCCGGCTGTCTCCCAGTTGGCACGTTACCACAGGGAGTGTGTCGCCTGAATCCCAGCTTACACATTTAGTGGAATTTGAATGTGTAATTCTTCCACTGTTGAACAGAATTGAATCAATTTTTTGGCCTGTGCTCACAGTATTCATTCATTACTGTATTTAATGGATGCACTTAGTCATGTTATCTGACATTTATTTTTATTGCCCATTAAAATACCAAAAACAACAATGCATTAGTCCATCTATCGTCTTCAGTATTTATTTATTTAAAGTTTATTTTTATAGGTACAAGTACTGCCACATACCAAGTTAATTTGCGTTTGTCATTCCTAAATTAGCCTATATACAAAACATCTGAAAACATCAACAAGAAAATACAGGAAATAAAGGCACAAATACAATCAATGACAAATTAAACCATAAAACACAATGGCATGCTTCAGACAGATCCTTCAGGACTATCTGACTGATCCCTCTGTTAAAGTTGTTGCGTTAATTAACGCTGACAAGTATTTTATCGCACATTAGCGCAGTTTTAATTATTAGGCTATTTATATTATATATATATTTTTCAAAGTCCGTTGCTCACTGGCTCTGAATACACATACAGTCAAACCTTGGCTCACAGGAGGGGTGGGATGTTGATCAGCCTGCAAATCACCCACCCAAACAAGCAGCAGAGGGAGGCTTCAGCAGGCTACGCTGGATGCAGCGTGAGGGAGAAGTAGATAAACAAAAGCAAGACAAGCGATCAATTGTCATAGCGAAGTGGATAGTGCCGCACTGCACGCTGATTAGTTTTGGGGAAGATATGGGTCTTAGGAACCTCCTTAAAATTATAGGCTACGTAGATTTACCTGATAGGCCTTCATCTAGTTTTGCGGGGATACTCTGCCATGCGAATTCCCTCCTGTTGATGTCCTCTTTAGTAAACAGTAATAGATTCTGGAAACTCTCAAACAGCGAGGATCAGTCTCTTTTCCAATGATTTGTGCTGTGCGTCATGTACTAAAAGTTCAAGACAATTCAACTTTGTGTGCGTGAGGCGAGCACTTCACCTCATTCTAACAGGGACAGTTGCTACTGAACATGGACTGTTTATGCTGCTCCCTGATAAAAGAAAAATGTTTTTGCTGATACCTGTTCAGAGAAAAAAAGAAAAAAAAAGAAAACAGATTTATCTGTGTTAACCTGTTGCTCAGAAGGTGCCTTTGATCGTGGCTCTGGACTCTTAACTGGTTTTAACAAGCTAGATAAAAGGTAGCGTTAAATAGCTTTGGTTTTACATTTGATTTGATTACATTAATGTCTAAGTTGAGATTTACAAGAAATATTTTATTGCTACTGTGTAAAGGGAATTCTGCTGGTAAAAAGCTTATTTGTTTTAAGTGTTTGCAAACCACATGTTATTGCACTTTTGTGTACATAGCAGTACATTTAAATTAAAAGTGCACAATGCACTACTTTTAGAATTCTTCATTGAATTTTGCGCATAACAATGCAATTTTTTTATCGTTGCCCAGCACTAGTTTAAAATGATCCCATTCAGGATCCATTTTGATTTCTATGAACTAGGTGTTACACATATTGATCCCCCGAACAGAAATTGGATTTACAAAGGAGCACTTTGACACACACCGTGTCACTGACACTACCAGAAACCCAACTGACTATTTACATCAAGATGGTATCCGTGGGATTGACTCAATAACTACAGTGCCCATGTTCATAGTAATGCAGGAACATGTGTATCAGTGTTTCAGGCGATATCAGTCTTTGGCTCCACAGGCAATATGGGATTTGCTGATACAAATAAAAATATGGAGAGTGAAAAAGGAAATACAGCATGCCTCTGATACGTCCACAGGTGTGTTATGAGGCAGGTTGGCACTATATGATATACATTTGTCATATTTTACTGTCTTGCTCCAGGTCATAAATGTTTTTTTATATTATTTCACTTGAGAAACGAGGCCTTCTACCTATATCACATAGTCCCTCGTGTTCTTTGTTTTTGACATTATATTTTCCAAGGTTTTTTGCTTCTATGGATTAATAAATCGTTTGACATACTGTTCCAACTGTTACAGGTCTGACTGCGTGCTGCTCAAAGGCTACACTGACATTTAGCTGCATGCTGATTGGTTTAACAAAATCCCTGCTTTGTTATAAATACATAATACCATTTATTTATTTTTTTAAATAATTGATTTTGCAGTGTAATTTAAGACAGCGGGATTGTCTTAGTCACACGTGGACCTCAAACATTCAGATTGTGAGTGGAACAGCTTGTGCACGACAACAACAAGAATCTGTTTTTACTTTGATACATGTTCTCATCTGTTTCCTCATCTGTTCCATCGCTGCTATGATATCTTACTGTTTTACAAAATTGTGTCATGATCAGTACAATTGTCTTGTTCGTCAGTCCTGCAGGTTTAGAAAAGTGATATTTGACACACAAACACGTTTGTCAGGGGTATTAATAAAACCAGTGACGAGAATGGACTTGTGTTTTGTAAGGTCTTGGCACGTGACAGTATCCATCACTGCATGGCTATTTGGCTCTCTTAATGTCTACTGCTGCTTCCTTCCTGTTTGTGGTAGCTATCATTACACAGTAGGGGGGCTTTTGGTGGATGGGAAGATGGTCTCCGGTTTCAGCTCCAATTGAAATCTCTGAATGGGGTGCGTCAGAGTACGTAGACGCACTGTTGTTTAGCCGTCAGTTTGGCTCCTTACCTCCCCTTATTTCCGTTCTAAAAACAGTTAACTAATATAAAAGCTCAGTTACTTAAGTCCATGGCACACATAACGGCAGACATAGTGTCTGGAAATAACAGCAGGCACATGGGGGTTGTTTTTGGTGGAGAGGGAGGCAAGGAGCAGTGTGTGATTAAGACATCTGTTGGGTGGGATTTCTGGGATGAGACACATGTTCAGGGTACTGAGAGACGCACACAAGACTACTGTGCATATAAACCCAAATAAAGTCTGAATTAACTGTGCAGAGGGCGGCAATGCAGGGCTGTAAAATGACCTTTTGTTCAATCTCTCTGTTCCACAGAGTTATTATTGCCTTGGCCTCTGAACGTGCTCATACTGTGGTTTTCTCTGTACATTTACAAACCTCAAGCTGCACAGAGAGACAGAAGGGCTCAGGGAGGTGTAATCTCACATTTCTGCCGTTCTGTTACTAGCTGGAAAATGAAAGCGGTGTTAGCGATTTCTTTGCACTGTTGTTACACACTAAGATACACTGGTGTTGAGATCCTGTGCTGAGGGTGTTGCAGTTGTTAACCATTATCTTTTTGTCTTCGTAGGCTGCTTCCACAGACTGTCGGCTTGCTGTACGTCGGCAACTATGACAGGCCCTTTGCAAAGATGAAGGTGAGAAGCAAAAAGAAGTGTGGTTTTGTTGAATTCATCCTCGTGCCAACAAGCCAAAGCCCCTTGTGCTCTTCCAGCTTCCCTTTAGCGTGGCGCAAGTATGTTGCTGAGTTTAAACTGCCAAGAATAAAAGGGATGCTCTAACCATTTGGCAAGCTAGGTTTTTTCTTTATCTATTAATGTGTAATGTGAATAATCATTGCAGTTTCAATGGTGTTCAGTTTATTTGTTTCACTTAACATAAATACTCAGTTAGTGGCTGCGTCATTTATCTACCTGAACTGCAGAACCAAAACATCTGTTTATTAAAGACAAATCTTTATTACTAATTTTCCCTGTTTTACACACAAATTTGATTAAATTCTATCAGAAATGTTTCATGTTTTGTGACCCAACAGTTACTCGCTGTCTTGACACATTCAGGACAATATTATTATAATAATAATAAATTGAATTTGTATAGCGCTTTTCACGAACTCAAAGTCGCTAGGCACAGTACTCAGTTTACCGATATTTGAGGGGAGATAAAAACTACACTGACACCAGCATGTTATGTTTTATGCTGGGTTTATGTGTAAATAAATGCATGATCACAGCAACAATTTCATCAGTGCAACAACATACTCACCACACTGTTTGTGTGAACAGTGAGTAAACTGTGAGTTTATCTTTTACAGAAAAACTCATTTGCTAATTCATTTAACTCACTGAACATGTACCGATACAACAGTACATGCATGTTTGTTTGTAATTGTTTACACTAGATGACCTATTTAAAAGGGCACAGATGGAGGGTTTCCAACAAACGTTTAAAAAAGAAAATCTTAAATGAACAAATAATTTTGTCATCATAATCCTACTCTTAACAGTTACATTGATTAATCAATTAGCCATTCTGCAGAACAGTTATTTTGTGCTTTTCAAGAATTTTTTTCAAGATTGTGATAGATTTGCTGCTTTTTTGTCTTATATGATAGTAAACTGAATTTGTCTGGGTTTTAGACTTTTAGTCAGACAAAACAAGCTTTTTAATAATGTTGCATTGGCCTTGAGTGGAAATTGTGATGAGCTTTTGTTTTTTTAGCATTAGCTGACATTTTATGGACCAAAGGATAATCAATAAAACGTGAAAATAATTACCAGATTATTTGATAATGAAAACTGGGGAATCATTAACTGCACGATCGCTAACTTTTACTATTGTCTGACTGTTTACTTGAAGTCCATTTTGTCTGTAATAGCTCTGCTGCACAGAGAGGCATCTAACAGCTGCACTTCACATAGTGAGTGCTTTCCTTGTTGTGTATTATGTGAGTGCACAGCTTTGTAATGTACAGGATTGCATCATCAGACCTTTGACACAGACTCAGTCAAGTGCACTTCACACTAACTAGCATCTCATCTCTATTAGATTACATATTACGTGAATTCACTAGTCTGCGGTTGAGGAGTAACGTGACAGAATTATTACTTTTGTTCTGCTGTTTCCATTTTGATGCAGATTTCTATAATGCAATTATGCTATATGGATATTTGCCACTAAATGCCTCTTAGTAGTAGGCCTTCCATTAGTTACAGTCATGGTTTAGAAACACAGCAAATGAGTGGTGCTTTTTCGGTTTTCCTTTCCCCTCAGTCAGTTCCCATGTATCAGCCCTGGGCTCTGTAACTGAACAAGGTAGAGGCTCTATTTTCTGCTCGGTCTCTAAGCTCCTCTCAGTGAGACAGAGCAAGAGTTGCAGCCCTGGGGTCAACTTCTGTCGGCTTTCATGTTGCTATTTTTGTTGAGAAATGTGTTTTACAGTCGGTCTTAGTGTGAATATGCAAAGAAATAAGGGTAATCGCATGCCAGCACAGGACATGGCGACTTGTGGTTCTGGCTGCGTGAATAATCATGATACATCTGACATGTAGTGCCTCCTCTGCACAGTCAGTGTGTGGTTGGCCTGCAGTGCACCACCACAGAGTAGCTCTGATATTAATTGCTTTGCTCATGGGCACGTTATAGTCATAAAGTAATGTCAGTGTGTTGATTAGATGTAATTTCAGGCAAAGCCAGTTGCCTGCTCATTTGAAAGCATCGGGCTGCTGGAAAAAATAAATCAAACCAACTTTTTTCTGTGATTAGAAAAATGTTGTAATCTTTTGAAAACCTGTTTTATTGACTCAATTCTTCCAATTTAGCGCCTTATTGTTGTAATTCCTTACACTGTTGGTACCTACAGGGAATTACTAAAATGAATTTGGGGAGGGAGCTTTCATGATGATTTACCCACTCAGCCTTTCAAAAACAGTAACAACAACTATTGACAAAGAGCCGACCAACTTTAGACCTTTTGTGTAGATAATTTGTGTTTAGTGGTTTTTAATTTTTTTTTAAATACAGCAGCTCCTATTTATGAATTAGTATATATTATAGATACCATTTAATCAGTTGGATCAGATCATATTTTACTGTATATTGCACTGAAGCTCAGTCTACCACTGCATATACAATTTTCATAGATCAGCAAACCACATATAGTCCTAAAGTGCAACTACTATGGTTTATTACATCATAGATTTTATTTTTGTTGCTCCTTTTCTTGGCTATGGCCGACCTGTTTGACCTACCATACTTACCCTAGTCTTAAAGGCATAGTTCAGTATTCCTTGTCACTAGGGTTGTCGTGGTGAAATAATTTCCTCCGCGGTAATATGTTGGGGCTCAACAGCGCGGGATGCGGTATTATTGCATTTTTCATCAATGAAGTAATTTGTTGCTATATAGCAGAGTAAGTGTCTGCGGATCTCACCTCACTGCACAGCGTGCAGCTAAAAGCAGCTTCATGGTCTGAGCAAGCTAGCTGCTAGGTGCCAGTCAACAACATAGCCAAGCAAAGTCATAGCAAACTTGACAGTGTGTTTTTCACACGTAATGTTCCTTCAGGGGATGTCCATCAAGTCAATTTACATACCGTAGCAACGCGCACACACCAACACACACACACAGGGGTGCGGAGCAGAATTGGCTGTCCACAACTAACCACTGTGCTGTAGTAATGTTATAACTAAATTTCCACAGAAAGCAACATGAAAAGCAGCTCTAGGCATCCAACACACTACGCTCATTAGTTAGTGAGCTTCAAATGAGGCTTACTGTTCAGTTTCTCTCAACCGTCAATGTATCACAACATCCCCGAGCCTGCTAGCCACATTAGCCGTGCAATATGCTAACGACAAGTTAGCTAACCTTTAAAGTAAACACTTAAACAAAACAAAACACGGCAGCACTTACAGCTTTACAGTTTGAAGTCGGGTCACGTACATCCCATGGCGATCCGTCCTTGAACCGTTACAGAGCTTGTTACTGTTGTGGAACTTTTGAAGCACAAATTTATTAATTTAACACGCCCTGAAGTGTACAGTATGAACTTTGCAGTTGTTGCGGTGCTTGCCATTCTCCATGGGAGGCTTGACAAAATAGCGCAGTATTTTAATTTGCGGTTATCGCGACAGCCCTGCACAAGTTGGATGAAAAGATTGATACTACTCTCATATCGCTGCAGTAAAAGCTTAGTTTAACTTAAGCATACAGCCTGGAAATGGGTGAACAGCTAGACTGGTTCTGTCGAAAGGTAACAAAATTGCTCACTAGCACCGTTAAGCTCCCTTATCAACACGCTATATCTTGTTTGTTTAATTAAATTTTGTTACCATTGGACAGAGTGAGGCTAGCTGTTTCCGGTCTTTGTGCTCAACTTAGCTACCGGCTGCTGGCTGTGGCTTAATATTTATCATCAACAACACCCATAGTTCCTGAGAATGCAGGAGGAGTTTTCAGTATGACCCACTGTGTTATTACAGTTTTGACTTCTAGAAAAAGTAGAATTAGCTAAAGCACGGTAGACCTAATAGCTAGTGATTCCCCTTTCGGGTTTAGTTTCACGGCTTCATGAGTCTGCTCCATGTGCAGAACTATATGTGGCCTGTGAGTACAGATCATTAATCATAAATAATTTGGATGGTGCCTGACAGATCAAGTCACCAGAGATGGAGATAAGAGCAGCTCTCTGTTAGACACCAGCCTCTTTTATGAAGCTGTGTGGTGTTGGGCAGTGCACACTTCACCTGCGGAGAGCTAAAATGTGTTTGACAGTTTCTTTCTATCAACGATTTCCCCAGTTTGTACAACACTATATGAATCATTAAGTTAGAGTTAGAAGTACAATTTCAGAAGTGTAAAGTTTAATAAATAGTAACGCTTTCACACTGAACTGCAATTAAAAATATTTGAATAGCATACCATCGGTTTGGGAGGGGGCGCCCTGCCCCCCCTGAAAGAATGACAAAAATGTATATAATTAGGCATGCTATGGATTCAATAAAAAAAGAAGCAAAAATTATATAAATTTATTTTTACACACACAGGCAATTCGTTTCTGGCTCATTGCCTCAAAAGTTTTAGTAGTTTGAACTTTATTTGTGCAATGTTCCGGTGTTTTCCGGCGCTGCTTTGGTCCTCGTTGTCGATGTTTCAGCAAGAGAGGGCTATACACTGGCACACACAGACATGCCGTCTTCGATATGACGGCTAGCAAGAGCTCATCACTTAAACAAACTAACAAAAGTGCAATCACATCAGCAGATGCATACACTTGTCAGAAAGTCAGAAATTCCGTTGGAAAAAAATAAAAATTATACCTCCGGTCATGCTTTGTGGAGCACTGCCCACGTGAAAGTTGCCTGTCAGACCCACTGCGTGTTCGGTAGCATGTGGAGGCTAATAACCTATTTGATAGGGGACAATTCACAGTAGACAAAGCAGTCATTTTGAATTGTCCCCTTTTAAATAGTATTATAATATTTTAATATCCCACTGTTGCAGTAAATCAAATTCATTGATATTGATTCAATTTGTAATTTTTTCTTATTGAATTGTTAATATTGTTATTCACCCACCACATGATTACGCACTCTTTCTGATGACAAAAGTTTTTACAGAAAACACGCAAATTGGAGAAAAAAAACGGAATCTGGCAAAAATGAAAACGGATTTCATGTGGCCCTGTGCATGGTGTCAAAGCCCAGTATGTGAATGTAGTATAACTGGAGCAAGCTCCATCAGGAGGTGGTAACTTTAGTGTTAAAAATGTTAAAGAGGAACAGAGAATACAAGCCTAAACAAAAATGTGTGCACCGCGTCTATGACGACGCCACGTATCCATAACAGCAGCACCACGACACTAGTAGTTTCAGAGGGTCTACCACCCCCCTGAAAAAAATTCCTAGGGGAAACCCTGATTAGGTTTTCATTTCCTCTTGATGTTTAATAGTTTTGTTGCCTACAGATTTTGTAATCGCATGAGATGTGCAATTACGAACCATGAATACTGTCAGAGTAAGTGAATGTGTTTCACACAGAAAATACTCAATCATGCTGCACCGCAAAACAAACCAATCAATTTGAAGTTTGGAGGTAAAAACACATTTCTGTGGGAATTTTCACTTCCTTGTGTGTTTTACTGCCTGCTTTCCCATCATTTGCCTCAGGTTACACATTATTATCTTGTTTTTCTCTCTGAGTATCTCCTCAGATCTGACATGACAGTCAATCTGAAAACGTGGGCTAATGATCTGTGCTAAACATATTCACCAGAGACCCGATGCTGGTGTCATGTAATGGGTTCGTGGGGAGTCGTTGGACTCCCATTTGTTTGTTCTCTGACACTGGCTATATAAGGCCACAAATTGTTGTAACTGACCTAACACGTGAGGTGAATATTTTAGCTTTACAATTCACACAGTTTGCTGAGTCATTCAGTGTAGTTGTGTATATTTTAGTAGGAGCTGAAGTTAATGGACAGAAGACATCTAATGTATTCTGTTTTCGAAGGGATATTAAAGTTGAACATTACTGTCCATCAGCTATGCTGTTCCTCTCTGAGGGGAGTGTTTGTTCTTGTTCATACTTTTGCATCTTATATCCTCTCCCCATTTATATAGTCTTTCATCTAGTTTCTCGTTATTAAAATGGACCCGAGTGCTGCGGTGTTGCAGACCTGCGGGCTGGTTCTGATTAAGTCTAGAATAAAACAAGGGAAGGGTCAGTGGAGGAGCAGTGTCGGGGAAAACAAAACAGCTACTCAAGGAAATTACAAACTTTGAATCTTTGCTCATTCATGTCGCTATCTCTACAAAATTCCTGTAATAAACTGAGTACAACATTCCCCACAGATCTCAGTATTTGATAAAGAAGCAGGTAGACTGTCTGGGTTGTGCACAGGCTAGTAAAAGGTCAGATTCCATATGCTTGTAGTGGTATGTAGTTACCATCAGTAATCAGTTTTGATTTACTGCATAATATATAATTACTGTCATACTTGTTTACTGTCTCCCAGTGATAAAAACTCTTGGTCCTTTTAAAATATTGACCTCCACGATACTTTTTTTCTCTATTAATCTCATGAGTTTGTACTCAAACTGAACTCACTAATTGTAGACTGCAGCTTTTTGGTTTCTCTTCTGTCCTTATATATTCATCCAAACAAGCCATTGTTGCAAGTAAAGGGCACACATTTTGCAAAGGAAAAACAAAGAAGTGGAAGGATGACAATACTGCTTTTCATACTTGTTAGATTTGTTTGTAGTTTCTAAATCTGAACAGCTCTGCAGTAGTGCAACACTGGCTGATGAAGAGTCCCTCTGCCAAAGTCCCTGATAACTGGAAGCACACGTGTGCTGCCATAATGAGGGAGATTTGGACAGATTAAGCACCAAGTGGTGATGAAAAATGGCAGCCAACAAGTCACCCTTCACCAGCAGGGAGAGATCCCAGCCTGTAGCAGCGCGTCCTGCCTGCATGTGCTGCCCTTTGCAGTTTTCTGGCAGCTTGTTGCATTGAGCTTTAGGAAAAGCTGAGAGATTCTGTCGCTCCCTTAAATCGTCTGCTGTTCTTCTCCGAATCAAACATGTTTGATTTACAGTTAGTCTTATTAATGTACTGTATTTCTTCAAACCGAGAGCAAAGACAAATGTTGCGGAGATAAATCAGAATATTTAAATTATAACCCAGAGTAATTAGGCATGCTCATGAGTTAAGATTTGTCACGGTTGTTATCTGAAATCTATTACTTAGTATATTTCTCTTTGGCCTGAATTCTCCCTCTCTGTTTTCTTTTTTCACACTCTGCCTTTGCTTCCTGTGTGATTTGGACCCCCACTGTCAGCCCAGATGCCCCACACTCCAGGCTCGCATGAGCTCTTACTTTGTGTTTTAGTGTCTTGCCAAACACCGGCGCTTTCCTGGCAATCGTGGTGACTCTCTGACCTTGGCTGGAGGCCACTGAACCCTTGGAGGTTGCCCTCTTTGTGTCTCGAGTCTCCACACACCCTGTCAGTACAGTCCATGTCTGCACAGCCTGTCACTACGAGGTCATGGGGAAAAATCACAGAACAGTGGTTCATAACTACTTGTATTGTTGTTGTTTTCTTCAAAGCCAACCGCTGCATTTGAGTCTTTCAGATGCACTTTTGAGAATACTCTCAGTGAGACACAGTCCCTCGACAAATAAACAACAGATGCTCAAATGTCTTCTTTGACTCACTCTTGATCTTCAGTATCGTGTGCCATTTTGGTATACTTTAACTATGTTACAGTGTGCTCAGTAGGGCTAGTAGTAGTAATCGATTACGTTAATACATCGAATCGCATAACGTGCGTTAAAGCGTCGCTGAATCTGGTGTTATCAGGAATTGACAATCTCCAGCTACAAGACCACGCCTTCGACCATCCAAAGTTTGGGAGTATTTTAGACAGACACTCAACAGCGTGGTGCTCCCGGAGCGCTGACGGCAGCACTGCAAATCCTGTTGATTTTAACTGTCTCCACACATGCACGACGACACGTAGTTTCTTCATCGCCGTCATGTTAAAAGTAATTTCCTCCCGGCTGCTGTCGTGGTAACGTAATGTTACACTGTTTTTCATCTAACATTCGGCCGTTTCATATTTTCTGTTTATTTTTGTTAACGGCCACGTATGAGCGAGAAAACAGCTGAATCTAACATTACAGACGATCTCTGACTGTCTGTGAGTCATTTCAGTTGTTTTCTTTGCCCCACACGGGTGCAGAAATACATTGATTATCATACCGCATTACTCAATATTGAAATAAATCCAATGTCAGAAACATTTAAAGTTTTAAGTAAAGTAGCCTAATTAATGTCTTGTTATTATCAAAACATGTCAGTGAGGTGGAAATTTGATTCATTTTAAGATTTGCTACTATTGTCATTATTCTAATGTGCTTCATCAGGATGACTGAATAAAATATTGATTTATTGATTAGACGTTTTAGATTACGTATTGTTTTTAATATTTATTAGTGATAAAATGGTATGTTAATCGAGTAATAGGCAACTTTTTGTTTCTTTAGAATAAACAAAATTAGTTGTTAGATTAATCGACTTGAAAAATAATCATTATGTACAGCCCTAGTGCTCAGTGTGTAGAGTTGATTTTGTTTTCAAAACAGAATATGATGTAATAAGTCCGTGATCCTGTGTAGCTCAGTAGGAGGAGCATGAACTGCTGTACTGCTTTGTCTGTCATTTTTTACTTACTTATTTATTTATTTTGAAAATACACCGGTTTTTGCCTAAATCCTAAAGTAGCACTGAAACAGAGAAAAGTAAATTTCATTTAGGTCATTTAAGATAGATCTGTCATATTATTGCAAATAAAAATAGTAACTTGCTTGACATTTTGAATCTTAAAATCTTCTCACACCTTTGGAAAGTAAGTACAGTACAGTCTGAAAGGTCTGAAAAATGGCAAATAAGTGGACCTTGAGTTACGATTATTGTGTTTTAGGTTTTGTGATAGTTTAGTGTTGAGTCAATTAAGATACAAATAACTTTAATGTGGTTACATCTTAACCAGTAAGCTACCGGGGCGCCTCCCAAACTCTAATGGTTTTGGCGAATGCCAAATATTTAGTGTTTTATATCAGTCTGCATTGATTAGAATTTTGAAAAGTTGCTCAAACAAAACAGGCATTTTGAATTTGTAGCTTTAACTTCTTTAAATTGTCACTGTTGTCTGACATTTGTTAGACTAAAACAATTAAACAGCTAATTATATTATGAATCATTAATGAAATTACTGCTAGTTGTAGTCCTGATATTGCTCATCCCAGGGCTTTGCACAGTTTGGTCACCACATTACATGTTTTGTGTTTCCTCAAAGGTTAATGGGTTTTGAAACAGTGACTTTTCATTTCCGTTTGTTGGCTCCCAGAGTGCCATTTTTTACTGCCAATTTAAGGGATAAAACCAGCGTAATGCTTGTTTTCTCTCCCCTCTCACCATTAAGAGAGGTGAAAATGTTGAACCAGTAAATGTATTCACTGCTGTCAAATGCTACTGCTGCCTGAATCAGTGTAATTCATCATGTTGAGCTGCGCATTTGTTGTTTTTCAATGCTACAGTCATTGTAGGTTATATTTCCATTTTGTGAATTCCGTTTATTGCATCTAAACGTTGCCCTCAAAAACTGCCTGAAGCTTTAATCTGCCAAAAGTATCAACTGTAAGTAGTGATAGCAAAAGTGAAGAGAATCATTTGCAGGGTATCCATTTCGTGTTTGAAAAAGCTGCAGTTACAGGTGCCAAATCTTTGATTTTGTTTTTCATAAATGCAGCATTGTAATGATCGAACTCTGTAACTACTTTGAAATAAAAAAGCAACACTTTAGTAGAGCAGACCATCATAGCTTCTGCATGTACAAAATCCATTAGAGGGTTTGCGGTTTTCACAGGCAGTGATTGCTGCAGAAGAAAGTAAAATTACACTTTCATTTCTTTCACCCTGTGTTGTTGGAGTACAAACCATCTGTGTCCTTTTTCATCTTTGCCTGCACAGGCCACTAAAGAGCTGAAACAGTACGACAACAAGATCATCGAGTGCACCTTCGCCAATAACAGCTGGGTGTTCATGAGGCAGAGGGTGGACAAGAGCTTCCCCAACTCCTACGACACAGCGATGGGTGAGACTTTGTCCTTCTCTGTCCAACAGTTATTTCTTAATATCTCTTCTATCTGAGTGAAAAGCAACCAGTCTGCCTGTGATTAATGGCATGTGTATACATATTTCACATCAGCCTCCTGTCTTTGTTTGATTCTCTATTTTTAGTGTGTGTGTGTGTGTGTGTGTGTGTGTGTGTGTGGGACAGGCAGACGTTCTACTGTGTACTTGCCTTTAAGTATGCACGCATACAGTCAGGCCATATATTTGCTGCCCTGAAAGCTCTTTTTTTTTTTTTTTTTTTTTAAACGTTTAGGTTATATCCTTACTTTTAAAAAACTTGACATTTTTGAAAAAACTGACATTTGCTGAATTTGCACTGTTGTATGTTAAAGCTGCACTCATTAATATATCATCTATGTGAAAGGGGTCACTCATAGCAACAAACCCACAGATAATTATCTCCTGACTGCAGTTCTCCTCAGATTTAAAGATCCTTTTGGCATCTTTCAGCTCATTGACTGGGTTTTTCTGTCCACCGCTTTTACAAAACCTGGTTAAATATTGTTAAAGGGTTTTTGCAGCCATTAGTCTACTAAAGCAGAGCTGCAGAAACATCATCTTCATGTCTTACTTGTTGTTGTTGATGATTACTTTTAATTTTAGGAATCTTGTAGGTAATGCTCTTCTTCAAATTATGCAGAAACTGAGCTGTATTTTATACGGTGGCCCGTAGGTTTCAGGCCTAATACAAATCCCACAACACGAACACAAAAGCCACAACACAAATACATTTGTTCATGTTGTGGCTTTTGTGTTCGTGTTGTGGGATTTGTATTAGGCCTGAAGCCTACGGGCCACCATAATTTCATCTTAAAGCGTACAAATAATTTTAGTTTTACTGGTCAATAAAAGAAAAACAGTGATCAACTCTGATTTGAATTCTAAACAAACGTTTTGAAAATGAAAATTGCACAGCTGTAACAGCTTCTTGAGGAAACAAAGAGAGCATGACTGGAAAGAATGCAAAAATAATAGTTTAGCACAGTAATAAACCTTATCTGTGTAGCACTTATCTAAATGCTGACTCTATAGTGCGGTACGAGGAGGCACATAAAAATACAAATTGAAGCTATAAAAACAAGAAGCACAAGCAAGAGAAAATACATTTAAAGAATGAATTGAATTTATAGAACAAGATAGTTCTGAATTATTGAGCTTTAGATCCTCAGGCAGGCTGCAAAAGCACCTTTTATCTAAAATCTAGACAGAAAGAACTGCATCTCCCCATGCTGATAACAACAGTTTTGTCTATTGGGGCTGCACGGTTTGGAGAAAAGCTCATATTGTGATTATTGTTGACAATATTGCAATTCGATTAAAATGGAACAAATGGTACTACGGATCTACTTACTTAATTATCAAGAATGCATGAAAATACTGACATTTTCAAATGTGTTATTTCTCAACTTGAACAAAGTTAAACATATTTTAGGGCTGTCAGCGTTAACCGCGATGAGATTAAGAATTGATCATAACTTAATTGTGTTAATCGCGTGTGTCAAATATTCTTATTTTACACAGTCACTGGTGCTGTTACCAAAGAATCTTTGCTAAAAATATCTTTGACTGCTACTATTTTGACCCTTCGATGCACCCTTACTTGTTGTCATGCTGCCACAGACACTTCCTACCTCCTGCTGCAACCATGGAGATGAACAACAACACAGTCCCAGACGGCTCCATTGACGACTCAAAAGCAGTATGCACCTTGCGTGAAATGGAATTAAAATATCATCAAAGCACTTCGAGCTTAAGCTAACGTTACCATCAACGAGCTAAGCATACAGCTAGTACAGCTAATCAGGTTGATGCTAGCGGACTGAGGCAAAGCACTATTTTGGAGAGTGCAAGTTTATAAATTGTCGTCGCGGGGGACAATTGTTGCACACATACATAGCCTGTATGAAACGGAGAAAGCAGTCAAACTGAAACTCCTACTTAAAGCAAGTGCTGTCTCATTGGTTTCAACTGAATTCAAAAATAATGTAGCAGTGGAGTATTTTGTTTGTTATGCACTTTATAATAATGTGTGTACATTTTGTACATGCACTTCTGCTGTAGAATTTTTGAAAGCAAGCTTAAGGAAGACTATATTTCATTTACATTGATTGATTTACCTCAGTCTCGAAATAACTTTCTTTGCATTAATTTGATTTCCAATCAAGATACACTGGCAAGAATTGTTATCATTGTTAATACAGACTTAAAACAGTTAAGATATATAATAATAATACTAGAATTTTAATCATGTGATAAAACATGCGATTAATCGTGATTAACTATTGAAATTCTGCGATCGCGATTAAGAAAAAATTAATCATTTGACAGCCCTTTTATATTTATAACAATATTTATAACAATAACAAGTTAAACAGATGTAAACCAGAACAAGGGAAGCATGTTGCTCTACGGAGAAAAGGGTTGGAAATACCTGGCTGGAGCTATAGCGGTTTCATATAGTGGGGGGGGGGGGTTAAATTCAAACCTCTACATTTGTCTCTGATTTGTTAATGCTAAGTACTAACTGGTCAATAATCATAATGTTCAACATTTAATAATTTGCTGTAGCACGTCAAACTTTTTTTTTATGTACCGCCCCATCCAGGCTGTGATTGGTCAGTTGACGAAAAGTGACACTGACAAGCACGTCGGCTCTGTGAAATGTTGAACAACAAAAGGCACTGATACAACCGACGTTAAATGGCCAGCGAGCCAAACACAAATCTTCCTTATCTTCTCTCAGTTTTCTTCTGTCTTACCGCTTCAGCTGCTGCCGACGTCGCTCTGTCACCGGCATTTCTCTCGGGGCTCTGGTAGAGAGTCCGACTATGTTTTGAATGATTAGCGGCGGGGCGGGGGGGTGTTACGGTAGGTTGTTGTCTTAAAAGTTAAAATCACACACTTTTTTTACGGTTATATAATTGCACATGACGACATCACAATTGCGATTAGATCAATCACTCAGCCCTAGTTTCTATTAAGAAGTGGTCACCACATGCTAATGTTTGTAGCTTACTTTTAATTCTGTCCTTACAATGTTGTTTGTGTGTTGGGGGGGGGGGTTGTTTTGAAAAAGCTGACCTGTGCTTCGTTTGGAGAGTTGCTGTTTGGGGGGAGGCGTTCAGCAAATAGTCAGTCATGTATTTAGTAGTTAATTAGTTGTGTTTTATTTAGCGTGTGCTAAAATAAACAAAATATAATGTAAATTCACTGTGTGCCAGGATGCACCGTCTCTGTAGTAATTTAATTTCTTCATCCTGTGTGTGTGTGTGTGTGTGTGTGTGTGTGTGTGTGTTGTTTCTCTCCCTAGCTGTGTGCAAAAGCATCCAGGAGCCCGTCACAAAGGAAATCCTCTTGGAGTATGTGGACCGCTGTGCTCAGGCAGTCCAGAACCGGAAACACCCACCAGACCCAGACTCTGAGCTAATGCCCCCTCCCCCTCCAAAGAGACCCAACCGGGCCATCCCGTAGCCCAAAGTTGGGCTTTCCGAACTGCCCTACAGTCAGTGTACATCTACATCACCAGCCACATGATCCCCCCCCCCACCACCACCTTCCCTACAGAACAACAGGCTTTCTTACCCTCTGCACATTTGCTTTATCAGCCTGTACATGTAAGGACTTCAGAAAAACTTAAATTGACTGCCTCAACATCATTAATTTACCTTGTAGACTTTGTAGCTTAAATTGCTGGTGTTCTTATTAAAATGAATGACATGATGTTTAGTTTATTTTTTTTGTTTTCCTATTTATCTTTTTTAAAGTCTGAGCTAATTGGTATTTATTAACAGGGACATTGTTTTGGCTACGATTAACACCTGACAGTGACGACCTTGTTTATGTTTTGTCAGCTAATTCCTTATTTGTATGGAAGGAAGAGTAAACATCATCAAAGCTCAGTCTGCCGTCTGAATGCATTTAAATCAGGACACAACACTTACTTTGCTGCATCAGAGATCTCGTTTAGATTAACTCAAAGCAGCATAGGTTTTGGGTTTCGAGTAAACAGAATAATGTTACTGCCAGTGTTCAACCCAAAATAAGGGGTTTCCAAATGAGTCACCAAACAGATAAAGATTAGATCTCAGCTGTCTGTTTTATAAGATTTTGTCCAAAGGAAGCCCATCTGTGTGGACGTTTGTTTTAAAGGCCACATGGGTGGGCGGGGAGATGACAACATGATTACACAGTCTCAACAAACTTGACTACAAAGGAGTAAAAGAGAAAACAATGGGCTACAGATGGGTGACAAATCAGCATAAACCAACATAAAATCTCTTAGGAAGGTGAACAGCTTTATTGCTCTTTGAGTTTCTGAAGTCTACAGGAAGGATGAGCACCATTCTTCCAAAAGAAATTTCCTAAATTGTTAGCGCTGTCTAACAAGTCTGACAAAAAGCTGTTAAATTGGTTTGAGAGCTGGTGAGGGAAGGCTTATAAGCTTTACATATTGATTGAACCATCCAATTAACCTGTGGATGGACGATTTACATCCTGGAAGTTTCATCATAGGATTAAGTCACTCAATCTTTTCCCTGTGCCATTTTTATCCTGCTTTGTATGTTTATATACAGTGAATGATATGCAGTTCAGAATGAACTGCCATTTTATTTTACTTCATTCATTGGGTATTTTGTCTTGTTTTTCCCCAAATCAGTCGGTAGTGAGGAATGTGTCTGTCCTGCTGAAAGTCACTTTCAGTCAGCACAGAAGCCACAGTAACAGTTTCTAGTTTCTCACTTCGATGAAACAAATGTGTAAATTTAATATGAGTTGTTGCCGTTCATGGGCTTGAAAACAACTTTCATCACAACTACATTCATCCACACTGGTCGCCAAATTATAATATCCTCAGCATCTTCCAGCCATCTATGGCTCCATATTTTTTGTTAATTGCAGAATTGCAACAAGTAGCACGGCCTTTCTCACTTTCGTCAACATTGTGGAGTACATGGTAATCGTTTGAATAAACAAAGGATAAACTGGGTTGTTTGTACAATAACCCTGTCAAAATTCCCAACCAATAGAAAGTCAGGTGTAGTGTTGTGACCGATAAAATGATCACTGCCTCGTTAGATGCCCCTTACGGGCAATTAGTCTTAGTACTCTCCCACTCCCACTCCTGACTCATGAAGATGATGTCCTTTTTGTTCCTTAAAAGGTCTTAAATGCATTAAATTAGTTCATCTAAAAATAAGGCCTTAATTGGTATTAAAATGTCTTCCTTCTCTCGTTCATGTAAGGGGGACCCGGGGTGTATGTATGTAGAAATGGCTCATTCTAAGGTAATAAAAACATAACGGTTCATTATGTGAGGTCTTAGTTATTTCTTTCTAAATCAATCTTTCAAAGGTCTTAAATTTTAAGCAGGATTTTTGGATAGTTTTATTCTGACTTTGCATTGTAATCTTACTAATTGGTTGCACCTTTGTTTTTTTTTTTATTTACCTCTCTGATGTTTCTGAATCTGTAACACTCATATTTTGTTTCTGGACGGTATGCTCAAAATAGAGAATCCTTTGCTAGCTAGCTGTCACTGTACCCCAAACAATATAGGGGGAAATTCAGCAAAAACGGTCTATTTAACCAAGGCATGGCTGAAACTGGTACAAGACAGCGCATACGAGGATACGCACGGCACCATGGGAATAAAGATGGAGGAATCCCACATGCAGATTGAGTAACACAAAATGGTAGGGAAGCACTGAAATGAAAAATCTTGGCCGTAGCAGAATATAATGAAAATATTTGCCAAATGCAAACACCAAACAAGTACATAACAATTACATATACAATTTTTTGCCTTTTTATGTTATTTTTTTGCCACTGCATAAATTAAATGGTCAAAATGAGCTTTTTATTCATCCCACAGGATTTGGAGAGACAGTGGTGGGTGGGTCCAAGGCCCGAGAGGTAAAGTAAATTCCGGTAAAGTAAATTACACGTGACTGTTTACTTTAAATGTACACGTGTAATATGTTTTATACTTTATGTGAATATAATCCAATTAATCTTATTTCCATGTATATATTATTTATACCTTTGAAAACCAGACGTTGTCACGTGTATCCTTGCGCTAAATTCATCAAGTCTGACCCAATTAGTTAAATAATGTTGGATGTGGTTCTCATATCGCGTAACACTAAGACTTAATAGCCTCTCTTCAGGTAGGACTCTCATACTGCAACACTTGTCTTTGTAAAGAGAGACAATGACAGGATAAAGTCGCTAACCTGCCTGTCAGCTCGCACTGGTCCGTTTCAGTTACCAAAAAGGCTTGAATACATGTGCACTCCAAATGTAGGTGCGGCTAGCTTAATCGCCTTCTCACAAACAAGTAACAGACACACTCCTTTTCTTAGCAGTCAGCTACAGATGGAGTGGATGTGTTTTTGCGTCTTTCTCTGACACTTTTAAATGCTTCCACACTGCTGACATGTCAACGAAATTGTTCGGTAAAATTTAATTGGTCATTTGACTTCTGAGGCAGGACACCGAAAGTGCTGGTATTTGCTATTTTCTGCCGATTTAATTTTGGTGGCCAAACATTCGGTGCATCCCTACAAAATTGATAGGAAAACCTGCTAACAAATGCCAGGTATTTCCAAGTCCAGTTCTACCTTCAAAACAAAACGGCAATCATACAAGTCGAAGGAGGTAGTTGGAAACCTATTTTGTTCAGTGATCCCTTTTTTCTTCAAATTTGGTTGTAGAAATTTCTTAAATTTCATCCCGAGTGGCATTAAAGTCGTAAAGAAAGGAATGGAAGTACATATAAAACCTCAGAGGGTGGGAGTGGATGAACCTGGTTAAAGAGTAACAACCCGTAAAGAACGCTCTAAGAAGTGAAGCATAGAGTTTGAGCAGAAGCAGAGCAAATATAAGTGCAAGGGAATGCATTACAAAATCTGAATGTGAAATCAACAAGTCATGCTCTCAAATTGAAAGACAACACTCTTGAGAAAAGATGGCCATGCAAAATAATGCAGTTAAAACATGTAGTGCGTACCTGCCAACATTTAGCGCGGCAGGCTTTTTAATTGAGTACAGTGACTGCCCGGCTTAACAGTCATCTCGCTGCTGATGAAACTTATAACAGTTTAGTTTCAGAACTTTACTGTCAAATTTAAGTTCACTTCTATGTATCGATTAGCCTCCAGACATAAAACGGTTTATCTACTTAGCTCCTGACAGAAATCTGAGGAGAAAGCACTCCTCTTAATGCATCATCTTAAAATAAACGGAAATGTGTCCACTTTTCCATTTGCTCAAGATGTCTGGCACAGGAATAACACATTACCTCTGGCAACATTTTCCACCAGCTCTCAAAACACTTCTTGTAGCTGACATCTAACCTCCCTATGGAGGGCAGAGAAATGAAGGTAATTTCCCATTAGATTTTTAGAACAACATAGTTGCTCCTTTATTTTAATCCCAAAACCTCGTTGCCAGGGAAAATTGTAATATTTTTTCTTACCCTGTTGCCCACGTTGTTGCCTGTTGCTAGGAGAGTCACCCATCTGCACTGTTTATCACCCACTGTAGCGTAGAAATGATTTACTCGACAGATGATTAGTAACAAGAATTGACTAGTGCATTTCAATTCTTGGTTTGGTTTTGACTGTGTAATCAGAGTGAAATAATGTCTCCAATCAGTTTCATTTATTTATGTTATTGTTTTATTATGAGGGACAATCTCTCTCTCTCTCTCGGCCAAGAGTGAATGATGCTGCTGAAATGATTCACCATTCGGGGAATATTTCTGTCTGACTAAAAGGGTTTCATTTCTGAACAATTGTGTTGTTGAAGTTTGAAATCTGTGTGTCTACGCTCCCATGCCGTGAAAGGGATTATTTTTAGGCCCGAGTGTCAGAATCTGTGCTTATTTTAAGATTAGGGTGACGACAGTGGTTAGTCATGCAGCCTGGTGAATTTAGATCTGAAGTTAGGGAATAAAATTAAGTCAGTGGAGTATAACACATGAGGGTGTAACAAATCAGGCCTGTGTGTGTGTGTGTTTTGAGTTCTTGTCTGCTAGCGCCTGAAGCGACGGTTCTCCTTATAGCAGAGATAGATGAGCTGTACTCCCAGGGTTCTCTTCCCCTCTGGCTGCACATGAAAGCTGGCTGATTCTCATCAAAGGCTCGCTCACCTTTTTGTCATGAGGTTGCTGCCGCGGAGACTCATGCAGCAGGTGCAGGATCGACAACAGCAGGCACATAAATACCTGTTTTTCTCTTCTTAAATTCCATTCACATATATTCATCCTCTCTAGCTGAGCTGCATAGCTGCCTGATCTAATATTATCCAAACCCGTTTTTTATGCCAAACCTGTTTAGTAAAATGTCCCCTCTTTGCAGAAGTAAACATTGCGAGGGTGGAAGCTTGAGAAAACACACACAAACACATGAAAAGACAGATCCGGGAACATCAATGCGGTGTTTTATCTGGGTGTGTATGTGCCCCTGGAGGTGCAGGAGGCACGAGGGGCCAACGCTGTAACTGTATGGATCTGGAAATGTAAACACAAAAACATCTTGCATCTCTGCATGAGCACAAGTGGTGCTGCAAAGATGATGTAGCTCACTCTTCTCTGCACCAGGTGTTGGGAGTCTGGAAGCCGCCGAGCTTCACGGTGATATTAAATCAGCGGAGATGCCTTGCAGGTCATTATCATCTCAATAATATCTGCATTTTGAATAATGTGTTTCTAATGTGGTTCCTTCTGTCTGCGAAGATGGGCTTTATGTGGAGCTCCAACCAGCTTGTGTGCTCACACACTGTTTTGTTTGTGCCTACTTAAAGCATACTTTTTTATGCTTGACCTTTTTATTGTCATTGTCAACACGATGCTAAAAGTCCAATACATATTTATTATTGAAGACAAAAAAATTCTGTCATGTAAGTTTAGACGTTCATTATGAAACCATTTCCTCACTCTTAACTCCCAATTATTTCTTACCAGTCAGAGATGCATGGACATAATTTCTGAGTTTCAAAGCGGAAATCTTTAAAAATATAAGTAAATATTCACACTGTAAAACATCATGGAGTAATTTAATGTAATCAGCTAATCTTCTGTCATTAAGTTAATTATATTTAAATTTCTGGTTTTGCTTAACTTATAAACGCGTTTCTTTGACCTGAATTCAAATCAAATTAAGATTTTACAAAAACATAATCAAGCATAGCAGACTTCCCAGCATGCATTGTTTGAGAGTTGTTTCAAATTCTTCAGAGAGCAGAGGGGTGACGTGTTACGTACCAGTGGTTTCACACTGATCAACATGTGGCAGTAACATAAAGCAACGTGCCAACAAAGGCAGAAAAGAAGACTGCTGCCATGTAAACAATGCTGAAAACATGTTTTATGAGGAAGGAAAATACTTTACATTGAACACGCTCACATGCAATGTGTTTTGGTGAGAAACGCTGAACAAGAAATATCCACAGGGCACCTTTAAGCTAAGTTGTTTCTTTTCATAATAATGAAAACAATGCAAACCAACATGTTATCGGGAGCAGCCTCACCTGTTGTTGTCTGACTGTGGTCCCACAGCAGCTTTAAGATCTTTGCGTTAACTGAAGAAGTGGCTCTTCAAACCAAGAAAATGGAAATGGAACAAATTTTACTGTAATGTCTGATAGTATGATTCTACTTACCATCTTGAATTTATCAAATTTATCTCAACTTGGTTTCACAATTGACCCTTCGCTTCTTCACGTCTGTTTGAGTCAGTTTGACAGCCTGAATACAACCTTCAAATGCACAATGCAACTGCAAAACTGTCTGCTTCTAATTGCTATTTCCATCAAATTTGACAATATTTCTCCGGGGAGTGCAGTAATAGACAGTGGCAGCGCCGGCAGTTTGTCAGACTTAGCAACAGTAACTAAGGGGGGCGGGGCTTAGCAAAGGGTCAGTTTCATATTTCATGAGACGTCTTTGAATTAATTATTCAACTTAAGTTCAGTTAAAAATACATTTCCCTGCTGTTGTAAAAATGTGAGTTAAAACAGCAAAAAATGTTTTACATTGTATAACCTTTACACTACATTTTTATTTATATTCTAACAAGTCCAACAAATTCTACATTCACACATTATTTCTTCAATTTCTATACTTATTTTTTCTCATTGGCATTAGGCAAAAACAAAAACATTTGGTGTGGTTTTTACCACATCCTCTTCAACATTTTGAGGTTGCCAATAAATTATGTTTAATCTGTGTGGCAAAAGAGTGGTAATCTATATTTCCATCTGATTGATTTTAATAACAAGTTTGCTCTTGATAATGAAGTCAGACTGCTCTGACCTTTCCACCCCACTGAAATTAATACGTTTAATTGCATACATTTTTCAGCTGCTGCAGTTGCGGAGGCATGACGCCAAAAAGGTGTTATTGCAGATTTTCTTCATGAGCCCTTCTCAGGTGTGGAAGAAAATGACTCCTCTTTGAGGAGAATAGCGATGAAGCTGCAGCGCTGGTTCCCCGTCTCCATCAGAAGAAGCAATCATTAGGTTGTTGCTTGTGACGGCAGACAGATTCTGCCGGCATCATTTGTAACAGGAGCACAGAGAGGCTGCCATCGTCGTGTTCAATGCACACTCTGATCTCTCTGCTCAAATGCAGTTTTTCAATGAACGTGACACAAAGTTAAGACTGAGGAGACAGAAACAGCAGTTATGCCTGCTGTGGCATGTCTGAAGACTCCCAAGCCACTGAAATAGCTTTAAAGTCACAGTGAAACGGCAGTTAGAGCATCTTTATTTTTATGAACTAAGTATGTGGGAGGGGTACAGTTATGATTAATCCTTCAGACTTAGTTGGGTCATTCAAAAGTAAAGTATAGTGCAATATAAAGTTTTTGCCAACTGAAATGTAAACATACACCTACTGCAATATCACTCTACTAGCTAGTACGTCTCACAAGCTAACGGCACAAGTACAGATGATGTTGTTCGTTACCCCAGATCATATTTGACTGGATAAATTTCAAGATGAGTTATCAAAAGTATTTTAATGTTTTACAGGAAGAGAAAAGCTCTGGCCTTTGGTTCTCTCATTTATGATAACAATGAAATCATAATTGCTGAGGTCTAGGAACATGGCGATGCCGCTAAAGATAGAATTAACAAACCCAGAGGTTAGTCAAGTGTATTTGGAAAGGAAGCATGGCCAATGGTAAAATTATTAACCCGACTGTCTGTTGTAAACAGTCCCTTAGACAGACTTTGTGGTTCAGATTTTACCTTCTGTTATAGTTGTGTGATCTCACATTTTCCTGTGCAATAAGCAATTATGAACGGCATTACAGGTGTGCTCACTTTCGGTTTTACCTCCAAATAAAGGCATAGCTAATTCACCTTTAAGCTAAGTAGTGTGTTTTGTTTTTTTTGTTTGTTTACAACCCCTATTTTTGTCTGGCTGCTCGTGTATGTCACAATGTCATATGATTACAACATCTCAGCAGTTATTGTGTAGTATGTTGTTTTGAATTTTGTTTATAAACCCAAACAAGCGGTTTCAGGTCAGAGGACCAGAGGCCATGAGGCAGCGCGTTAAAATGTTTGAGGACACGCTGTAATGATGAAAGGCACTTCAAATGCGGCTAAAATTCAGCCTGGTTTGTTTTAAACATCATCCTTAAAGCTTTTAGAGCAAACTGCAGTCACTCTTAATGATTTTGAAAATGTCAGGCACAAAGCAAAAATAAAATAATGCCTACCGGGTGAATAAGTCCACCACCTCCAACTCTTGCTGACATTCTTACATGCACCAAAGTTAATGGAGTCATTTTATGGGTTTTTACTTCTCAGTAGCCAGTGGGGAGAAAAAAAAATCATTGACTGATAGAAACTTGGTGAAACTGCAGAAAACTTATTGGTAAAGTGATTTGATGCTGATTACAGCAATAGGTGGGTTTGCTAAAGGACCAGCGCTGTGTGTTGCAGTCGCTGGAGACATCTTTGAAAAAAGGGAAATTCAATAAAAAATAGCCTGATCTTTTCGGTGTAAATGTAGGCAATCGTTGCTGCTCATTCCCTCCTACTCTGCATCCAGTTACTGGGGCTTTAATAGAGCAGGCACTGAGTAAATGATGCAAACGGGAAAAGTGGGGACTACTACCCTTTAAAATGCTGCAGAACAAGTCTTTCCCCTGATTTTACACCTCAAAGTAAGTAGACATGAGAATCAGTACTACATCATTATAACAAACTGGCATTCAGACCGGAGTTGACAAAAAAAGCATTGGTGCACAGTTTTTTTAGTTAAGATACTGCTTAGTTGATGAAATATGATCCAGGAAGTCCGGTTTGAGTAACACATACATTAGTTTGAAGGATCATCAGACGCCCAAACACTGCACCGAAGGTGATAATGAGACAGAATTTTACAACTCTGGAAATCATGATGTAAACTGTAGAAATATGGTGTTTGTTTAGACATATTTCATTGGCCAAAACACTATGGCATATGACATTGCGTTGCATTTTGGGGAAAATTGAGCTATTGTTTTTTCTGAGAGCATGGTGTCATTAAAACAAATGCAACAAATATTAGATGAATTGCCATGGCATTTTGTGCCAAGCGACAAGCCATCATGAATTCATGAATTTGGAAAAATCCTAATGACTTTGGTCATACTCTGACTTTTCCTGTAGCGTCACCATGAGCATTTGTGGAACAACTATTTTATGAATTGCCATACAATTTGACACACACATTCATGTCTCCCTCAGGATGAATTTTGACAATTTGGTAATGAGGCAGTGCTTGGTCTGTTTTCAAGCAGGAAATATGGTGGGTTGGTCACAAACCTTCTCAAATTACAGCTAAACACTAAAATTTCTTTCTGAAAACATCATACGTCACATAAAGGTTGGGAAATGCTCAATGCAGCAACAGAATCTTGCTTCATATTTGATCAGCACTGCCTAGTTTGACAGTTTGATCTGAGTTTTGGGAGCCTGCTGCGCCACCCTCGAGCCTCGACAGACCTGCAGATTGCTCCATCTATAACAAAAGCACGTAATGTTTTTTTCTCAAAGCAGTAGTCCTGGACATGGGGCTCTTCTCATTTCTCTGTTTTGTGCCTCCTCGTCTCGTTGCTCCTCTGTCCTACTGCCTGTGATCCGGAAATCTATCTCGGCATCTTGAAGGACATCTGAATTCCTGAAATGCACCTCGGGGAGCTAGGATCGAGGAGAGAGGAGGCTTACCGGAGGAGCTATAAGCGAGGATGCACCGGTGTATCCTTTGAGAAAGTCTTTTTGGCATTTGTGATGTATAAAAGAGGCGTGACTCACAGCTGGAATAAACAACCCACAATGGGAGCAGGACTCTACAGAGTCTTTTTGCATTTATAAGTTGTATTAGTTATTTAAGATGATCAAGTGGGCAATCAAATGTCAAGACTCTGAGCCTTTCCTGTGAAGTTTATTACTTCAGTTATTGGTTTTGCTCTTACAATGTTTGCTGTGACATTACTGCCCTCATGGAAACGTTTACAATTACTGACTGCAGCCTAATCATTAAAATAATCGTTAGAAAACACTCGTACATCAATAAAACACACACTACAGAAATCTCCTGGAAACCTACAGGGACCGGTAGAGGTGTAGAGAAATGTCCATGCGGGTGCGGGTCTCTAGCTCGGAGAAAGTAATTAGTTGGGTTGGGCGGCGGGAGGATGATTTATGATATATGTGTACATGGGGATTCAGATAATGTCAGAGCCGACCTGCACATCATACCAATTCAAATGCTATATTCATTACCTCACGCGTGACGTCAAATTATTAGAATGTAATGTCAACAAGAACATCCTCTGAATTCAGCACTTTATTTGCTGTATTTCATGTTGTCATATTGTCATAATTGTGCCCATAATGTAGGCTGCACATGTCTTCCTAAAAATATAGTCCTGTGACAAGATTTGAGATCAGTGTTTCTGAGTTATATCTAACATGTTTATTGCGACCTTGAAATGTTTCTACATGTAATAATGTAGACGTGTTTCTGGATTTTGAAGATATGATCTGCAGCCTTTATGTGTTGGTGTCGACAGCTGGTATGCTCATCTGACAGAGAACATGGCTAAAACAGAACAACGGACACACCAATTGCAGAAAGCAACGAAACCTGCAATAGAACAGAGAGGGGGGCTTGGGGAGGAGAAAAACACAACAAACAAACAAACAATAAAAATAATAATAATAGTAAAAGACAACCAGCCGAACAGCAGCAATAAACAGCTGACAGTAAGACAACTAAGAGAAAAATGAAAGCAAGAAACAGTCACACACACTAAATAAGCAACACAGCACAGCCATGAGAGCTGGAATAATAACAATCAATTTAAATAAGTAACAGGAATAATTCTACCAGGGACAACCTAAGTTTGTTTGTGTCTATGTGTGAGACTGATTGTGTCTGTGTGCGTGTGGGTGAATGTGTCTGTATGTGTGTGTGCACATAAGCCTGTTAAAGATTGTAGTTGTTAGTGAGAGTGGGACGCCACGACTGTGCCACACCTACCCCAGCAACAGGCAGGCAAGAACCCCAGTAGCCAATAGGGGTGGGAGAAAGAAAAAGAATAAATCAATCAAAAAAAAACAAAGACTCCCAGATGCACCGCGATGCAAACGTGGAAGACCCCGACCCAAATGCCAGTTGACAACGCAATGCCGACGGAACGCAAGAAGCGTAACCCGCGGAAGAGCAGCGCCCGGACCGACTGCTGCGCACACACAACATAGACCAGTGCTCCCCCCCACCCAGCACCCCACCGCCGCGCAGCGAACAACCAAAACGCCCAAATGCCACGCAATCCTCAACACCAATGCACAAGTGACGAGCCCAACGCGCACACTGCACAAGCACGGCGACACCCAATGCCCAGCAGCCCCCCGCAAATCTCGCGTACGAGGTCGGGCAAACGAGAGAGAGTGAGCGGAGAGAAACACCAGCAGCAAGTCCCAGCAAACGCGCCGCACAGGTCACCGTTCACCCGCCAATAGAAGTCCGCCGTCCCCCCAACCGCCGGAAAAAACTAAGGCCGCCCGGCCGCCGTGCATCACCAGCCAAACCAGCAACAAGGCAAAATCAACTGCATGCCACCACCAACCCACCCACCCATCAAGGGCCGAGAACTCCAGGCACAAGCCCAGAATAAACCAGAGCACAGCCCTGCCCCGCAGCCACACTGCACATCCCGAAAACTAACTTTATACTTCAGTATCCAGAGGGGTCCAACAACTGGCCGACAGAGAAATGGGGAAGCATGGATCCGAGGCCAACGAAGCAAAACAGGAACGCAAACTGGTCCCTCAAAGGCAACGAGGAAATGGCTCCTCCGGACTCCAATGCACAAACTAAACACCCAGCAGCCATTCAGAGACCCTGCCCAGGAAAAAAGCACAATGCATCAAGATGCATCGACAATCGCCCTACAATCCCACTGCAACCGGATCAACCCGCGCAGCGTCCAGAGACCCCCACCCCCAGAAGCCAGGGCACCCGTAACCCGTGTACAGAGACTCCCAAATGCCCCCACTGTGAGAGAGCCGGCAGGGGGAAGCAGCGGGAGCCCCACCCCTACCGAAGAGGGCCCAGGCGAGGAGAGGAGATAACGGGCCCCACCACCCACCCAGAAATGACCAAAAGCCAGAAGCCCGAGTCCCCAGATCCCGCCCAAGGACAGAACGGCCCAACTGCCCCTAGGGCCCAGACCCGGAGGTCTGCCCACACCCAGGAGGCAATGCCACTCATGCCAGGTCAGGCCAGCAGACCCCCACCCCTGTGCCCTTCCCTCCCTAGCAGCAAAGCATCCCATACACACACCCCCACCGTCCCCAAAGAAAAGAGACAGCAATCACACCGCGACAGCAGCAACAGCCCCTCAGCCCTAGAAAGTCAGCAGATGCCCCCAGCCCCTAGGACCCACCTAAGGGCAGGAATCTCCCAGCACCCCACAACACGACCACGATCCAGAGGGCCGCGACGCGATCGCAAAACAACCATCGACACACCCCAAAGCACAATCCCTCCCCACACAGGATCCCGTACAACCACCAAGCATCCAGTCCGGGCACCAAAATCCAGAGGAGACACCCCCCAACCACCCCCCAAAAATCGCTTCTATTACACATGTGTCACCCCTTCTGCCCATGCGCAGTAGAAGTAACACAGGCTGTTACGTCAGTGGAACCACACGATTAGCTGAAATATGTTTCTCGCTTTGGCTGTTAAAAAGCAGACGATTGGCTTTCTAGTGGGAGGGGCGAGATAACCGCCATCTTTACCGTTACAGGCTTTTCCCATAGAGTTGTATTGAGGATGTGATTGAGTGGCATGTCTCCTCTAAATTGTCTCTGGCCACACCTCATCTTTAATTGATGTTGCTTTAAAATGATGTATCAGAAGCAAGGATGTCTCATTTCATTAAATGCCTCGACTCGTCTCTCCTTGTGTCTTGACCTCAACTCCTCCGTTTTGGATCTCGGGTGGGAGGGACTAAGACATGAGGAGAGGGATGAAAAAGGCCTCACGCCTCACTTTTCTAACTGTACAAAGTTCAGTAGTTTGAAGGGGAACTGTAAATAATTCAGAGCCCCGCAGAGAATGTCAGTTCTGATTGGTGGTCTCACTGATGTGAAACCCAAAGCTCTCCATTTATGATTAATAGGAGATTTCAGGTTTGGTTGTGAAGGACAGTTGGGTGGCCCCTGAACCTCTGTCCTGCTTTGCTTCAACGTGACGCTGATGCTCTTGCAGGGTGTCATTACAATGCCGACCTTGATGTTGCAGACAACAATGTTAACCGGGTTTGTGTTCATGCCCTGCAGCAAACATTTCTCCTGTGTCCAGTCTTTTTCAATTTGTTGTCAGTGTGTACTCATTTGTTATCCCACTTTGACTGATGAGGCTTCTTTCATTTTCTCTGCCTTGAGACTTTTCTTGAGCTTTTGTGTGCTTTTGAAATAAACTTAATTTGAAGATGGTGTTTGGAAAGTCAGAACGTTTCCATCCAGAAAAAACACTTTTTGTAGGTTTTGATTTAATCGGGTCTGAGCAAAGGATATTCTCCCACACTCAGAAAATCTTGGTGTCGTCATCATTTTCCATCCTTTTTCTACAGTTTACGACTGTTATTCAAATCCTTATGATGGGAACATTTTTAATCAACTTCAAACTGTTGCGTGACGTGGGGAATCAGGACAAAAAATATGTAAACAAGGCTGCAGTGCAGCTGATTTGCTCTTCAAAATTTAAAGCTGCACTTGGCAGGATTTCTCTTTTATGTCCCCCTTATCAGAATAACTCACAAAGTTAGGCAGTGACAGAAAAGAACAGCGGTTTTCCTCTAATTGAGATGGCGTTGTTGCCCACATGAAATTCTAAAAGTCACAAGGGGGGAAATCCTTGCCACCCACAGGAAGTGAAACATCTAAACTGAAGCTCTATAAAATCTGCCAGTTAAACATCAACTGTCATCACATTAAGTCTGTAATACTTTTTAATATAACATAATTTGGGTGATCGCCACAATATGCACAGCACTGCTAATAATATATTAACGTCAATCCTCAAGCTGAGGCTCCTTGCATGCAGCTGTCAAGGTTGCTAGGCTACAGGAGCTTCGTGACGCAAGGCTAAGGGCGGGAACAGCTGGTGATGCAAATAGGAAATCCTCCGTAGACCAGACAGTCTTATTTAACAATGCATGGTCCAGCCTTAGAAGGACGCGGCCCCTGAATTGAGACACAGCTTCTGTCTCTGTCTAAGTCCATAGAAAGTCTCTGCCTGAGGCCTCTTGTGGACTGAATTGTAGATTTGAACAGACCTCTGATTCACCATCAAAGTGTGGGGAAGCCTGCACCTTTGGATTCAGCCAAACAGCTACCAACAGCTGCCATTTTGTGTCACCAAAGTGGCAGCTATAATTTCCAGTAAATGAGTTTGCGAGGCTCTGTCTCGCCCAAACATTTATTCTACAATATGCTGTGTTTACACACATGAAGTGTGTGTGTGTGATGTCCTCTTTAGTAGATGATGTGCTCATATGTTGCTCTAGAAAATTCTACTTTTCCCTGCAGCTTTGTTGTTTTGACAAAATATATTTGTCCTGAACAGCTTTTTGCTTTCTTTTTGGTACAATTTCCAGATGTAGTCATCATAAATTCTCTGTATAATTATACTAAAACATGATCTCTAGAATCTTTCCTTGACTGGGTCTTGCTGATCTACAGATTATCATAATCGAAGCGGCAGCGGAGTGGTTTGGAGACGAGTAAATTGGATTTGGTGGATGCCAGGAAGGAGGGGGCAGCTTTTGTCACAGCAAAAATCATTTTTCACCTGGCATAGCTGCAGGACTGGGTAATGCTGCTGCTGTGTACGAAAATAATGGAGGGGGGAAAAGCACAAGTACTTGCTCAGTAGGCATATCCATAAACTTAACTTTTTCCTTGACAAAGTTTCATCGTAAAAAATGCCAGAAGGTACAGTCTCATCTTGCCACGCCTCATTATTTTTGAGGGAAATGGAGACAGTGAGGTGTGGGGAGTGTTGGTGTGTGTCCAATGAGGAGCCGTAAAGAGACTCGACAAAGGCTCCTCGAACAAGACTGCAGTCTTAATGACAGAGTTGGCAAAGGAGACAGACTTTGTTGTCTTTGGAGAATCTGTCAAGTCATATAGGACTGAAGTACTCCCTGTAAAGCCACTCTCACTGCCTACCTGAGACAAAACACTGATGAAATATCTTTACATTATTGACATGTCTCCACTGCTCTCAACACTCATTTCGCCTTCAATCTCTGTCTTTGAAGCTCCCTTTATGAACAAATGAAGCTGAATACAGGCCCAATTTAAATTACAGCCCATTCACCAACTGGCCGATGCAGATTGGTCTGAATCAAAACACTGATGCACAATAAAAAGTGCATTAGAATAGGCATAATAAATCGCATATTCATCTAGCTCTGCACTACTAATAATGATACGAGTTTAATCCAGTGGTGTTCCACCATCAGTGCTTTAGCAGTGAGCCTCGTTACCAAATAGCCATTAAATATTGCAATAAAATGGCCATTTGTGGTGAGGTTGAATGGATTGATTATTCCATTTCATCCATGTATAGTCACAGAAATGAGTCACTGCTGGTAATTATTCCATTTACTGTAATACAAAGTTTATCTAAGTTTATGCATCCCCATATCAAAACTTTAGTGTTTGTAATAATGTCTCGATTGCATAACATTAAAAAGTATTGTATTGAATCTTCACTGTGAATTTCAGCCAAATTACAAAAAGCTGATTTCACTGTGAAACCATAGGGCAAGTTTGACTTGACCTTAAAGCGCAGATTTGCAAAGAGGAAAGACCAGATCTTTATTTGGGGGACAGGCTTATATTAGAGACAGGCCTTAAACAATGTACTGGAAGTCTTCAGCTGCATTCACCGTAGCTTAATCTAGAACAGGAAAATTTTGTTTTTTTTACCCAGCTTTTATCAGCGACTAGCCTTCATTTGTTGTTGTTTTTTGAGACTTGGCTTTAATTAGATTTCTTAGTAGTTAAAGAAAACTCATCTGTTTATACTACATTGGGTGGCTACATAGGCAGTTCAAACAAGTGCCAGCCTGGTTGTAAAGTTTGGGCTGCACACGGACAACTCACAGACAAAGGCCCTCATGGCCAAACAGATAAAGAAACTAAAGTAAGTATAAACCTGAGTATTAAAGTCCCCTGGTTTTGCTTATTGGTTCTTCACTTAGATGTTTGACCTTCACTGTGTACATACATGCTTGATTTTATGAAAGCTAATCATGATTCAATATGCAACTTACACAAGTGCGATGTGGAAACTTGAAATCTCGACTGAGACTAGACTTTTTTAGTGAAGCAGAAGACAATTTGTTTGAAATGAACAATATTTGCCTATTCATAGATTGTGAAGTTTTCAATGAGGGCGAAGGTGTAGATGTAATTTCAATCATTTTTAATTAGCTTATTTTGGAAAACCCGTATATGACATTGGACTTATTGGGGCAGATTTTAGGGGGCTTTTAAACCTGAAAGTTCATGTTTTGATACATTTTGATACATTCTGTTAGTTTTTGCAATTCTGCGACCACACAAAAGGACTTTACATGACACACTTGCATCCTGTCATCATCATCTATGTTTGCTGCGTCTCCCTATACTTGACATTGATTGGTTTATTAAACAGTTCAGCAGGTATCTTTGACAAGAATGAATGAATGAAAAATGAACATATGCATATTTGCCGCTGTATTGTTATTATTATGGCATTACTACCTGCAGCACCAATAATGCTGAAGGCTAGTAAAAAAAATTGCAATTTAACGTCCTCGTTGTGTGAACATTATAACGTCGCTGACAGGAAAGGAGGAGAAGACAGCAAGCAATCCTTCTGCACCTCCGTTTCAGGAGAGACCAAAGAGATGGGCGGGAGTGTGCTTCTATAGTGGCCGTCTGTTTGAAAAGATGATCTGTCACAGGAGAGTTACAATTGTGTCCTTACTTCAATGCATTTCTCTGTGCATTTGTTTGTTTCCGGTTTACATGACAACCGCTGAACTTCCTGAAAATAGTCTGAAAGGACTGTGGTCCAGGGGAGGTTTCACATCTGCAAATTTGGTTCGGATCAAACTGAAAAGTCCGAAAGTTCGGACCAAACAAGGTAGGTGTGTGGTAAGTGTTTGTGCACCCTGGGTGGCATAAAGGTAACTACAACCTAATCTTATCCAAGATTGTTTTAATAATTTCTTTCTATATTATCTGCACATGGTTGTTAAAGGTTAGAAAAGGATTGTGGTTATAGCATCTACAACTCTTGATTGGGACTAGGGAAAGAATGTGGTTATGTTCTTTTTATAAAAAGTTTTTAAAAACCCTTGTGAAAAATTTTATGTGCTCTACAAGACCATCCACCACCTCCACTGTTACTTTCTGCTTTGCCATATGAGGACACACTCCTTCCTGCATTGGTAATGAATGATGGCACTCCACATCCATTACGAACATTACTCTTAATGATACTGGGCTGTACTCCACAGACCTCGGTGCCAACAGTTCTCTGAGGCATTATCTCTTTGTTATAAAGAACACTTATCAACAGCACTCCCTTTGTGCAAAGACCAAATATCAGGACATCTTTCCTGAATGACTTCAGGTTTACCTTTTTATTGAATGAAAGCCATTAGCCATAGAGGGCAGGAAAAACTGGTGTTTGTTTATGAGAAAGGTCTGCCAGTAATTACTTAGGATACAATGTTGTGGAGTTTGAAATTGCTTTAGCTGATTTTTTTCCATGACATTCAGCACAGTGCTAATGTGTTGCTATACTGCTTTTAAACCTGCCCAGCTTCTATCAAACATTACCACACTGTTATCACCCACGTGTCTACAGCAAGAGCAAATTGCAGGAAAAAAGCTAAAGTGGAGAACTAATGACTCACACATGGCTTTAAGAATTTAATAATTTGAGTGTGAGTCAACAGAATTTGTCAACTTAAAGGTCATATCATGACACACATGTTATCTGATTGTTGCTCCCAGGTTGTGAGCCCACAGTGCAAGACATTTTAGTCACAAAGCCTAAAACACCTCACTACTTAGCCCACCGCCCTACCCTGTTTGTGGCACTCAAATGAACATGTGTGTCTCTTGATATAAATTAGCAATGTAGCAGATTAGCATTGGCTAACTTTGCAGTTCAAACAGCAAAAGAACTTAAGGGAGATGGACGTTTCAAATGCAGTTTGAATAGGAAAAATCTGTTCAGCCACTGTGGATATATCAATGTCTAAAGTCAAGAACCTTGCCAGAAAATTTGAAAGCGTAGGTTTAAAGGAGTATAACATCCCTGTTACTATCCCTGTTGTCAAACTGACCTCCATCCTGGGGGCTGTGTTCGGCCCAGTTTCAGCTGTGGGAGCTTCCACTCCTGGCAGAGTCAGCTAGGTTAGGAGTGCTAGCTGCATGGCATGGAAAAGTAATGCAGTTTACTCAACTTTACTCAAACAGGAATTTTTGGGGGGGACTTTGTTAGTGGTTAATTAATGCACATTTGATGTGCTGATGAGGTGTATGCTGAATTTATTCAAAACAAACTACAATAAAGGAACATGTCACCCAGTGCAACAGCGTTTGTTTCTGGACAACAATGGATATTGCAGAGGAATAAAATATACCTGGCTTTAAATACACAGGCAATATTTGTTAGTGAAATAAATGAATTGTTGGTTTTGGTCATTTCATGGGGTTTGTTAATAATAAGAAAAATATGGAGAATGACCAAATTGATACTTTAAGCCAAAAAAGCCAATAATAAACCTGACAGACTTTGCCTGGTGATGTATCTTCTCTTCACGGTTTCTGTTGAACCTTGACTCTAATTAGCCAGCTTGCTTGCCTCTAATTTGAAAATATGACTTTATTTCATTTATTTTTGAACAGTCTTGCCGTACTCCCTCCCAGCTGCTTTAATAGAAAACCCTCTTAACGTAGCAGCACAAGTGTTGCATGCTGGCGTAGCTCGGCTCAGCCTCTACAGCTGTCACCGCAGGGATCTATTTGATTTCTGTGAGCTCCGCCTCTCCGCGGCTTCCAGCTACACTAATGACATGACTTGGTGTCAAAGGTATTTGATAGCCAGGGAGGAGACACTTGGAGTGGGGAAACTCATTTCATTTAGCTAACAGTGCCTCTACAGTAGCTGGTGTAGTTTTCAACACCCTGCTCATAGATGCTGACACTTTTCTAAAAAAGCCTAAAACAGAGGGATTGACGTGAATGAAAACACACAACAGTGTCTTTATTCTGTAATTTCTTCAGCTAGAGAAAACAGAAATAATGACTCCTTTTTGCACGCTGTTGAACATTGTAAAGAATGATTCACCCACACAAGATATATTACAAATTACAAATTACTTTTCAAAATTCTATGCATCAAAAAGACATTTCCGCTTCAAATCAGACACGCAGCCTATTTGGCCATGAGGCTGGAAAGAAAATAGATATTGGAAATTGCACCCCAGCTGCTATTTGTAATTATGCATTTTTGAAATCCAAGAGCAGAAAATTGAGTCAGGATTGTGGCGTGAGGGGGTGTTTGTAATTGATATAATGGAGCTAGGGGAAGAGCTTTGAAATAGGAGTCTTTGTGAAACTGCTGCACAGGCTCTTTGTCTATATGAGCAGAGGCAACACAAAGCGCCGCTGATCTGAGTTACAGCATTATTTTGTAAGGATTTAAGAGGCTGGATTCCCCGACAATATTGGCCCCTCTAACTCTGTGCCTCAGAACAAACAGGCTCTGTGTTGTTCAGCATCCGCGGAGGTTTAATAGACAGTATTAATGTCTCCTTGTATCAGAACATCTTGGGATTACCACCTTTCTAAAACAACAACTAAATCTTTCAGATGAAAAACCATATATTATACAGTCAGTCTGCTCTGTTTCCAGCTGAGTGATGTTCTCAGATCTTAAATACTGTCATACTTTTAGATAGCAGCAGTTGTGTGATGTTTGATGATGGATCAATTATTTCTTCCCATGTGATTTGGGAGAAGCAAAAGCTACAAGTGCACTTGAGCAAAAGATGATAAAAAGGACTTTTTAAAAATAATTTTCTGATCCTTTTCTTGTGAAATAATGGATACCTCGCATTGTCACAGCACAGGTAGTACTGGTAAAATGATTTGTGGTTAGGTTAACAGGCAACCACCACACTCTCCTCTCTTCCTCACTGCTGTCTTTCTCCTTGGCATCTGTCCTAAGTTCCCTCTGACAGGAAGTGCAACATAATTATGACTGGCCCCGGTGCAATTTTTCTTGTGCCCCAAAAAGCACGTTCATGTACACACGTGCGTACAGACCTTAAGTAGACACACAATGCGACTCCAGGTAGTTGCAAACCTGCAGCCTTTGATCAGCACCACGGACAGCAGCCAAAGTGCAAAACACAAATCTTTCAGCTTACCACTATCAAACAACCGAAATAGCTTTAGCCAGCTTACAGTAACAAATCAACACAAAGTAGCTCAAACTGTATGTCAATAACCACAGAACAAATAGCAATCAGCAAAAGCACAGCAACACAGTATGAATGAATGGGTGACGGTATCTGATCGATCCACATGGAAATTGTTGCTGTCCCTCATGGGCCCTTGTGCACAGCTGGTCCTGTCCTGTTAATGTTTGGCCAACTAATCAAAATGACAAATTACAACCAGTAATCATGAACAATTAGGCAAATTGTGTGCTTGTTTTCATGGAAAGATTGTGGTCAAGGTTAATTAAAAAGCAGTTGTTCATTGCAGGTCTGTAATAGAACGTGAACTCTGGTATCCTGAATGAAGTTTGACACCTTAACACACCCATCCACACCCCAACCTCCACTTCTTTCTGCACAGTACTTCTGGCATTGGCACTGAATGTCGGTAACCATGAGGTGAAGAATTGTCCAATATGGACATAAGTCATAGGGTTCTCAAGGTCTCTAAAATTCCTTTTGTGGAAAAAAACTGGGCTCAGGGTCCAGTGGCTATGCGCTGTTCTTTAGCCAAGGTGGGGAAGTTTGCCAGATGAACAATTTACAAAACCAATAAGGTAGGCCTCATCCTTAAATCCTTTTTGCTTTTCAAAACATATACGCTACTGTTTGAAAACACTTTCGATAAAGTATAAATCTCACCTTTGTGTGCCAAGTTTGTTTTCAAGTGTGGAATGGGATTGATACTGCCCCTTGTGGATGATGAGGAAAACGCACCCACTACCACTGCAGTTCTCACCAACCGTAGTTGCCATAGGAGTTTTCCAAGCTCTAGTTTAAAGGGCAGTAATAAGCCCATTACGGCTTTGCCCACCAGCAAAAGCATTTTTTCATTTTTCAATTTTTTGGATTGACAAGAGAGAAGACTTCAGGGACCGCTTATTACAGTCCTGCCAAAGCCACAGATACACAATTTCTTTCATTTTTGTGCCAGAGCATTATATTTATTGATTGCTGACAGCAAAGAGAATTTCAACCTCCGATAAAGAGCAAAAAAGAGATAAAGACGTGAACAAGTGGATGAGACAGGCCACATTAAAGCAATGACCTTTGATCAGGGCTCATAGGTTGATATTTCTTCATTAAAGGAGTCACAAGCCAACAACGTTGCGAAGCACTGCAGTGCTTACAGGCCCAGACTGGCGGTGACCTGGCCAGCTGACTGGCCTGGAGTAGCAAGCAAAGACCATGGTCAAAATATGCAAGCATGGCATGATAGGGTAGCAGCCCTTAGCCGTAATAATATTACAATTACTGTTCCCGAGTAGCCTTATAAAACTAATATATGATTAATTATGCTTTGCAGGAGAGCATAAGCACCTGTATACTCAGGTAGAAGCACCTCAAGTTATGTGGTCTGTTGTGAAGGTGGGGTGCTTGGATGTTTAGCTTTAGGCCCTGCTTGAAAAAAAAACAGACTAATTATCTTTAATGCACTTATGAAAATATTGATTAGCTTGTTGAATTTAAGTGTGGAGATGGAGGGATCAATGAAGATCCGGACAGAGATGAAAAAAGGGTCACACAGGAGGGGATAAAACGGTGGTCGATTCGGGGATCGAGACCAGACAAAAGTTGAGGACCACCGGGGGGCTGATGCTCAGGGTGGGTGAAACATTTAGTTGATGAGGCATGTTATGGCTGCATCTCCGCCCCCCTGAGGTTCTGTAATGAGGGAGAGGAGAAAAAGGGAAATAGGGAAAACAGTTTAAGAGTGAAAAATGTGAGAAGGCAAACTGGGGAAAAATGAGGAATTTATACCGAAATATTGCAGGTTGTTGGGACAAGAAATTAAACACGAGGCTTGGTTTTTGTTTAACAGCTATTAGGCTCAGGACAGACCACAGAATCCAGTCTCTAAGAATGAATAATGAGATATTGACAGTGCCGTTTTATCTCCTCAGTTAGACAGTGCTTTAGATAACAAACACCTCAGAGCTGTCTAGTCTTAAAGCCCCAAATCTGTAACTGAAGTACGGTGCCACCTGTTAGGACACAGTCTTTTTCTCCTGGCTTTGTTTGGGTATCAGTTTGTTTGTCTAAAGACATTTTTTAAGTCTCAAATTGATCACTTGAGCTTTAAAACTGCAGCAGGAAACCGTGTTATCCTCAGGAGTGGCATAGCACAAAAATCTGGACCGTGTACATATGCGGCCTCTGTGGGCCTCCTAAATCCATTGCCACTATGGGTGTAATCACACGTCCTCTGGAGGGCTCTAAGCAATGTTCGGCAGTGGATGAATAAAAGCAGAATATTCAATGTGTCAAATTAAAATAATCATGAAGGTCAGTCATTCTTCTAAATAAAACAATGACCTCTAAATACAATGTTTAAAGTCAGTAAACAGTAAGCAACAGACCAAAAGAAATGGACGGGCAGCCACTATCTCGGAGAAATCACAGATCATTGGTTAAATTGTTAATTCAAGGGGTAAGTGTAGTTGTCGAAATTATGTTCTTAGTGTGCAAATCTAAATATATAAATATCATATATATAAAATATCAAGTGTGAGAAATGCATTTTTAAAGAAGAAAATTATTAAATTATTTGGATGTCTATATCATGGTTACTCCCATTGTACAAACGCTTGTAAAAAATAATTGAATCAACAATTTCTTTCACTTTTCTCTTTATACTGTAATTACTGTGTTAAGCTTTCATTATAAGGTTTTACAGCAATATACATTAAAAACATCATAAACAGTATTTAGTTCGACAGTATATACAAACAAAGCCATCACAGTATTTACAGTATACTGCACACCATAAGAAGACTTAACCCCTGTTTGTTGCAACATAAAAGTAGCATAATAAAACTTAAAACTTCAAGATAATCCATATATCTAGATAAAATCTAAAAGGTACAAAGGAAAAACGGTACATAAAAGCTCCTTTAACTAAAAGCAATGCATTAGCTAACTAGTGACGTTTCATACCAATATTAAACCCCTCTGACACACCGCTGGCAAGTTGTGTTCACAAAATTCTTTCAACAGCTGCTTTCCACAGTATTACCCTATTTCCCTGTTTCCCTTTTGCTCCTGTCTTTCTTTTCTCTTTTGGTAACCTAATTTAACTTTTTTGAAATGCCATGATTTGCTTAAAATTCAGCATCAGTGCAATCAAAGTTTGAAGACGAAATATTTTCATCCCCCCCTTACTGGGGATATACCATGGTGCTTTTTCAATACATATATACCTCAATAATGTCCTTACATTTTGTTTTGTTCGATTTTCTGTTCAGATTCCTGACAAATGAGCGCCCTTGAACTTTTTCGCTTCTTGTCAGCTCAGCCAGAGCACTAAAAATTATGTCAATCCTCCTCCCCCTCCTCCTTCTTTTTTTTAGAAAGTAAGAAAAGTGTCGATATTTTGACATGTTGTGTGTGCACAAATTCTGGAAAAGATGTAAATAGCATAAGGGGGAGATGCCAGCCGTTCCTCCCCTCCTCCAGCTTGTCCATCAGTCACATCCTCTTCCTACACCAGCCTCCACCATCACTCAACCTAAACTCCATCTTAGACAACACTTCCCACCCTCTGAGGCTACATAATGTTTCCTGCTGCACTGCCTGCACTGTAACTGTACAAACCACACACACACACACACACACACACACACACACACACACACACACACACACACACACACACACACACACACACACACACACACACACACACACACACACACACACTGCCATCACAATTTAGTGTTTTGGGTTCATCTGTGAGGCAAAGAGGTGACCAATTTCTGGTCTCTGTACAATATTCTGTATTTATTTGTACCTCTTCTCCACTTCACCTAAAAATGATGGTGCCTGTAATGAAAACATGTCAGTTTTTATTTCTTGATTTAATTTGTTTTGTTTTTTTAAATCTTCAATTAAGGTTTTCTCTACTTTTGTTCTGTGCAAATTAACTCTCAACTCTAATCAAAACTCATTTGAAAACTTCTTGTTTTAGACTTTCATTTCCTTAAGGGATTTTATTGTCTCACTCTGTACTCATATTGCACAGTTTTCATTTTAGTTGTAAAATAGTTTTTTTCATACTTATTTCAACCTGATCTCTGCATTTCTAGTTTTTTTGTGTACCTATGTAAATCACTGTGTACCTTGGATATAAAAAGTGCCATAGAAACATTTTTCATTTGCAATATATAAGTTGTGTTCACATCTGATAAATGTTTCACTGCTGCAATGGTATATTTGGTGTTTTATGTGTGTGACAATAACTGAAATAAAAACTTCTACCAGTAATACTATTGTTATTGCTCAGATTCTTCTTGTGTGATATTAAAATAAGACTGCGGCAGCAGAGTAATTAAAGTTTTTTTTCCCTATCTTTTAGCTGTATTTCAACAGAGAAAATTTTGATTTTAATGTGGTTGGTAAATGCAATCTGCCTTCATAATTTATCATTCATATCACAACACAGTGTTGATGCTGTGAATACTAATGACAGTTATGAAAATTCACCTTTATGTAGGTAAATTTTAGTTTTTCACCTTAAAACTTGATGCTTTCCAGCTTCAGAAATATGTTTATTGAGTTTTTCTACAGTCGCTCTAATGGCCATAATGCCTACAGAGCGTTCTTGTTCTACATATTGAATTTAAATCAGTTGTTTGATATTTTGGGAAATGTACTTATTGGCTTTCTTGCAGAGAGTTAGATAAGATTGATACCACATTCATGTTTAATATGAAGCTAGAGCCAGCAGTAAATAGGTAAACTAATTGACACTTTATGGTATTTGTAATCCATAAGAAGCATTATATACTGGACTATTTCTTAACGGGTTGGTAACTGGTTCTGGCAAAGAAATAGTCGCAAATAACCCCCAACCTGCTATTTTATGCTTATTTTTTGGATTAAACACAGAATAATGTGTAAATTAGTGAGCTTTAGTGGTGCTGGGAGGCATAATTTGTTACCTTTGAACACAAGAGACTAATAACAGATAATGTTGTTAAAGAGCGACAAGTCCACGTAAGGAGGAGGTTAAGTGGATGGATGGATGGGTGAACAACACATCTGACTTTAAAATTACTGCTCGCTACTTGTTTCCAGCTGACAGTCAACATTTATTTTGAAGCATCACCACAATCATTTCCAAAACTTAATCACGTGTTTATTATTGTACATGCCAACAAAGGTCATTTTATCCCAAATCACAATGTTTCTCTAAACCTAACCAAAATGGATTTGTTTTTCAGCTGTGGAAATCACAGACAAATGATGTAGTCCTAACGATAAGGACTTCAGATCAGAAAACACCTCTATATGTCGTTGTAGAGTGTACAGACAAATAAATTGTTGTGTTGTATAATTTGGACATTTTTAAGTTGAACAGAGCCAGGCTAGCTGTCCAAGTTGCTGGCAGTAGCTACATATTTAGCATACAGACACGAGAGTGGCACCCATCTTCAAGAAAGTTAACTGCAAAGTGAACAGAGCGCAGCGTCTCATCCCAAATAGGTGACATATTAGACGTTTACTCTAATTTCCCAAATCTATTTGGAGCTTGGTTAAGACGGCTGGTACACTGAAACTTTAGAGAGAAACACATATCTCCCAGCAGCAGTGACTGAGAGGTCTGTCCACAGAAGCCTGGTAAACATCAGCAGGCTTTTAGGGGAACTGAACTCTGTAAATTACTCTCTCTTACTCCATGCTGGAATTGCCAAAGAGCAAAAAATTACCTTGTTCAGAGTTGAAACAAAAGTGCCCAGTAGTTTCATGAGCATTTTTGGCAAAGTTTAGAGATTTCATAATCAGCGTGTCCACCTGTGATTTAAAACTGAAATTCCCATTTTGGGGAAAAGAATAATTAAGTTAGTTTGCTGAATAACATTAGTCAGAAACTGAGAAGCATATTCATGTTGAATTAGCAACTTCATGTGTGCACATGAGACACGCACACCTGCTTTTCTCATTAGATATTAAACCTGATGGCTAATAAAGCAGCACATATCTCATGCACCACTTTCACACTGTAGTCTGTGTCCTTGTCTAGAGCTAGACGGGATAAGTTTAAATTTAACTTACTTTAAATAACATTAAAATAAATTAGAGATTAAACAATTATATGATACACTTAGTTACATTCAAGTCAATTGAGAAAATAATTTTGAAAAGCAATTCTCAAAAGTGCTAAAACATTTGAAATTTTCTGAAATGTGAATATCTGCAGCAACAGAACTTCAGTAGCTTTTTGTCCTTTGAGATTTTGAAAAATAGAAAAACATTATTTGCTTTGTAGTAAACAGATACTCATAATATTCACATGCATGTTGCTGGACTGGAAACTCTTTTTGTTCATGTTTAAGGAACATGCAATTACTTACATGAATCAACAAATTAATTTTGATATACCACCAATACAGCAGTTCGTGCATTCATTTTTTAAAGAATACTAATACAGTACATGGCACCTAAACCAAAGAAAAGCAAGTAAAACAAGCTTCTTATTCAATCCATCTGTTTCTTAGTGACCACCTCAGTATCATTCAGTGTAATTCAAGAAAAATATTTATTTTAGTTCTACTGAATAACCTCTTTCATAAGTCATGACATGAAGGATAAGATAAAACAAAATGTATTTAAATTTCTATTTCACTTCCCTGACAAAGCCTATTTAATTCATTAATACCAACAAATCAAAACATCTAGTTTCCAGATGTTGTAGAAAGATACCACACCTCAGTTTTCCTCCAGGGTCCATTATATTTAATTTACTGCAATTCATTGCTATAAATTCTGATGATCAGTATTATAAAAGTTATTATTCTACAGCGTCTAAATCCTCTCATTTGGATCAAGAATCAGGATTGTGACCTGATGGACAAGCATTGTAGATATATTTATGCTTTAACAAAGCTACTCATACTCACTTACTGAGGATCTAGGCCTGCATTAGTAAAGGCTGTGTGTCTTGTAGCACTGAGTCTTCTGTTGAAGTGTCAGGGGGGACGGATGCTGGACAGTAGTGTGAATGGCTGCAGCCCCTTAGTGCTCGCACTCCTGCTGGGATCAGCTTTCCGTGACATGACCACAACACCAATGTCTCATTTAAAGGGACTGGGTTGCAATGATGCCTAAGCTTAGCCATGTTTCAAAAAACAGACATTTACAGTTGTCTACTAATTTTTCCCTTTGTTCTTTCATCTTTCCTCAAAGAGCTGTAATGCACCATTGTGTGCGTCTCAGTAACACTTGTCGGATCATCCTGTGCTGGGCTGGAATATACACCCACTTCAGCTCTGCTGTGCAGCAGAGGAGGCATCCTTGCACCTACTGGATGTCCCTGGGATAATTGGCACAGAACATCTTGTTATTGGCCCCTTTGTTGGCGCAACACTGACTGTTGTGGAGTGTTTCCTTGTGGAAAAAATGATAATGTCCTCTTGCTCTGTCTGTGCTCAACCTTGGCAGTGTCATGTGACTAGTCATTTCGATCCTCACTGGTTGTCATGCCAACAGTATATCTAGTCGTGCCAGTTCACTGGAGAGATGGGATTTGCGCTTCACAGACAGCCAGGTGGGTGCACATAGTAGGTCAGAGTGAACGCTTTGGTTTGGCTGGTACACTCAAAAAGTACATTTATATATTTTTTTGTGCTTTGTTATTTGTAATGATACAAAATCTTTCATAATGCATGATCTGGTGTACGTTTACAAGCCTGCTGTCCAGACTAGACATGTCTGTAAATTGGTAATTAATTGTAAATTCTTCATTTGTATTCCTGATTGTCCAACTCTTGCTGTTTTCATCTTTATAAAATGTCATATTGCAAATTCTGCCATTAAGCTAATATCATCTTTATTACCATAGGGGTTGAAAGAGGATTAACAAGTTTCAGAATGTTTACTTTTGCTGAATTTTCTCAAATCTTTGCTTCCTCCCAGTCCTCTAAAGACTGTTAGCGCCCTAACATCCATCTTTCTCCTTTTATGTCCTCTAAAGTACCTTTAAAGACCCGAAAAACTTGGTTTCAAATGTTATCTTAAAAAGTATTGCTCTTTGAAATCAAATATTCATGATTTAAAGAAAAAACACATTGTATTAATGATAAAGAGTTTAACACTCAAAATATCTGTGTGGGTGGGATTTGTTTGTTGACAGTAGGCCTACTGACAGTGATTTTGATTCAAATGTTCCTCGCTAAAACTGGTCCAACTTTGGCAGAAATGTATGCTCATAGCATGAAAATACATTTTCAGGGCCCTTAAGGTTATTAAAATCCTTTTTAGTCCACACTGTGTTTTTAGCAAATGAGCTTACCCCACCTTTTCCCTGAAGTTTCATGATGATTACAATGAGATCCATGTTTTAATGACTGTTGATTTATCACCCCAAAGTTCAGCCTGACATATTTGCTATCTTTGGATAGTTTGGATCTCCTCTAGACTTTAAAATGGCATTAAAAATACTGCTCCCAACTGATATGCAGCCTGTGATGAAGAGATGTGAGTGTAGACATTGCTTGGCTATAAAGTGTCACAAAATGTTTGGGGACCAGTGCATTTTGAGCTCTGATGCATTTTAGCAGTTAAACACTTTTTTATTTAGGTATTTCTCATTTTTGTTTACCCCTTTGTGGTGATTTTGAACATTTTACAAACATTAAGATCGAATGAAACTAAAATAAATTGAGTAAATTCTTTTATGCTTGCTTTAGTCTCTGCAGCCAAAAAGTCTGATAGAGGTGATATAATTTCATATTAACAAAAGTTACAGGGTTTCATATTGCCTCTATCAATGTTTTTATCACTTTCTGACCATGGGAGGAAAAGCTGCTGATATTTGGTCATTATTTCATTCGGATACCTTTTTGTTTTGTCTGCCATTAAATGTTTGTCGTGATGTAATAATAAAGATGAATCAATATTAGAAGCCTCCGGGCATTACATTTTTGTTTTACTGATTACTAATTTATTTTGTCCTTGATCCATGGACTAAACATCTGTTCTTAAATGTGATTTATTTAAAAAAAATTCTGATTCACACTCAACTATTGTATATAGTAGTAAGATTTAACGAGTTGGAGCCTCAGGCATTCCCAGTCCAGATGGTATAAGTAGTCCTTCAGTGTGTACTGGGTCGGCCCTGAGGTCTCCTCTAAGTCAGTCTTACCCAGAGCACCTCCAGACAGGAGGCACCCAGCGGGCATCCTCACCAGCTGCCCTGCTCATATCTGTTCACCACCACAGTCTGACACAAAGCCTGCGTGACAGGCAGGCAGTCAGTCTGGATGGGACAGGCCTCTTTGTTCTGGGAGGATTGTGAACTCCGACTCCGGGAGGTGGTGATCCCCATCTGAACTGTGTCAAGCTGAAATGCAAACTGCTTCAGTGCACTGAGAGGATTATGGCGCAGTAAAGCAAGGAGGACAAAATATCAGCAGAGAGGCCACCTGCATGTCATTAAACCTTCACATCCCCACTTCCTGTCTTTTTATTAAGGGGATATCAGGAATGTTTCATAAAGGAATTAATGAACAAAACAAGATGGAACATAAAACACACACTATAAAAACCAATGAATCCAATGCTATAAACAGAACACGAATGCAATACAATACCTATTACTACCATCAATTTGTAGAAACAATCTCACCTCAAGGTCCATTTAGTAGCTGTTCTGGAGCTTTCAGAAATTCATGTAATATGATTGAAATCTCCAGATGAGGTAGCTTTATAAAACAATTTACAAATATACTATATGTTGTCATACACATGTACTGCACTAGTCATTTTAGACTGTAATGTACCTTTGTTCTGCTGAAGCATTGCTTCTGCTTTTAAAAGAATAGACATTTTAGGAAATTCTTTTTCACATTCTTACCAAGAGTTAGATGAGCAGATGTCTGTACGGTAGATATAAAGCTACAGCCAGTAGCTGGTTAGCTTAGTTTAACATAAAGACTAGAATCAGTGGAAACAGCTAGCCAGGCTCTGTCCAAAAGTAAAAGAAACCAACATAGTTGCACCTCTAAAGCTCACAAGTTTCAGGAGGTCACTGCTCCCAACTAAGAAATAGTCCAGCTGCCGTAAAACCACAACTAGCCATTTTTATGCCTCAGCTTTTGGTTGAAGCTATTCCTTTAAAACTGTGAAAGTTAATTTGCAGCTAAGACTTCATGCAATTCTGAGCTCCCAAAGATAAATGTTTATTCTTAAAATTGCAACCTCAGATACAGTCCTGTAACATACAGTATTCCTTCTGTGCCTTTAAAGTCCAGTTTGATTGTCATGCTTATTTCATTAGGATTATAGAATGTACATACAGATGATGGAGGCCTGTATGCGATAGGGTGAAGTAGGTATGAACCTTTTTTGTCACTCCAGATTTTCAGCTTAAAGTGCAGCACATTCACCCACTTTAGTCGTTCTGACTTATGATCCATAAAATGTGTATGAGAGTGCTTCCAAAGGCAGTATCATCACTCCACAAACAGCAGCAGAGAGCTGCGGTGTTCATCCATGTGAGACATCCCAACTTGATTGCATTTCGCACAGGTTTAGCAGGAAGAGGGAGATAAACAAATGCTGATTTGCCTTTTTTCCTGCTTGTAGTGCATTTTGTTTCATACTTCAGTGCCAAAATGCCTCTTTCCAACATCCACTTTGACTTATTACTTTATGAAAAACGAAACAACATACAGTATATACATGGACATCACGGACAAACTGAATACATTGAATACATGTACACACTAAACACATCAGACAGGTTGACAGTATTTTTCCATGTATATTTCCTTTCATGTATGTTTTTGTGATGGATTTTGACTGCAAATCATGTGTAATTAAAGGTCAAGGGATAGTAAGATATTTCACTCAAGACCATAAGTTATAACCGAATGGTGGCGCTAGAAGAAAAGTCAGGGAATCAGGATATGTCATCTGGGAACCGAGAATGTGCGTACAGAACTTTGTGCCGTCTTGAAGACGCTGATATACACTGAACAAAACACTTTTGTTTTTGCCCCCATTCATAATGAGCGGAACTCAAAGATCTAAGACTTTCTCTATGTACACAAAAGGCCTATTTCACTCAAATATTGTTCACAAATCTGTCAAAATCTGTGTTAGTGAGCACTTCTGCTTTGGAACTGCAACACACTGTCGTATACGCAGATCCAGAGCATCCCAAACATGCTCAATGGGTGACATGTCCGGTGATTATGCTGGCCATGCAAGAACTGGGATGTTTTCAGCTTCCAGGAATTGTGTACAGATCCTTGCAACACGGGGCCGTGCATTATCATGCTATATGGTTGCTGATGGTCATGGTTGACTGGCACAACAATGGGCCTCAGGATCTCGTCACAGTATATCTGTGCATTTAAAATGCCATCAATAAAATGCACCTGTGATCGTCCATAACACACACCTGCCCATACCATAACCCCACCGCCACCATGGGCCACTCGATCCACTTCGCTGACATCAGCAAACCGCTCACCCATACGACGCCATACACACGCTGTCTGCCATCTGCCCTATAAAGTGAAAACCGGAATTCATTCGTGAAGAGAACACCTCTCCAATACGCCAGACACCATCGAACGTGAGCATTTGCCCACTCAAGTTGGGACGACGATGAACTGCAGTCAGGTCGAGACCCTGATGAGGATGACAAGCATGCAGATGAGCTTCCCTGAGACAGCAGCAGCTGTCCGGGTGGCTGGTCTTAGACGATCTTTGAGGTGAAGATGCTAGATGTGGAGGTCCTGGGCTGGTGCGGTTACACGTGGTCTGTGGTTGTGAGGCCGGTTGGATGGACTGCCAAATTCTCTGAAACGCCTTTGGAGACGGCTTATGTTAGAGAAATGAACATTCAATTCACGGGCAACAGCTCTGGTGGACATTCCTGCAGTCAGCATGCCAATTGCACACTCCCTCAAAACTTGTGACATCTGGGGCATTGTGCTGTGTGATGGAGCTGCACATTTTCGAGTGGCCTTTTATTGTGGCCAGCCTAAGGCACACCTGAGCAATTCCCATACTGTCTGATCAGCATCTTGATATGCCACACCTGTGAGGTGGATGGATTATCTCGGCAAAGGAGCAGTGCTCACTAACACAGATTTTGACAGATTTGTGAACAATATTTGAGAGCAATAGGCCTTTTAAGTTAATCTTCTGAGTACCATGAATATCTGTTGAAGATTTCTATAGCAGTCCTTCCGATAGTTGTTTATTGGAGCTATTTCAGTATGAAGTGGTGGACTGACCATATTTAATAACGTGCAAAATTGTTTCAAGACAGAGAACTATTTCAGTGTAAACTGTAAGCATACTTACTATACAATAAAGGACAGGGTTGTAAAGTCTTATTTGAGTCATTAAATGGTGTTCAGTTACCTTTCAACCTTTCTGTTGTGTTCTGTCTTTTTGTTTCTTTTTTGAAGTAAGGTTGTTTGATTTGTACATGAAAAAGTGTCTTCAAACACAAAATAAAAGCATAAGTAAACCCAGAATTTGACTGACAGAGAAATTACAGAGGCTTTTAAGGAGAAGGGCTCACAATGAAAACATCCATCTAACAATAATTTGATACAGAACTAGGTGACGCCTCTTCTCCAGCCATAATAGACACAGATGAGATTCATCAGATAACCCCTAACTACTGTTATAACACTAATCAAATCTATTCATCACAATTGCTTATAATTATTCATTGTTTAGCATAATTGAGAAAAAGTTCAGTATGGTCGTCGTAGAAGAGGAGTAAACTGTAATTTGTCATGAACCAGGTCAGGTGCAGCAGCAGCTCTGTAACATTAACACACAGACTTTATCTAGATTGTGTCTATTTATGAAGGCACTAGACAACAGCTCATTCGTCTCTATAGTTTTCTAGTGTTTCACACAATTATGAGCAAGTACCACATATGAAAAATGAGCTCTAAGTTATTTGCACTGCTTAGTGGCAAAAAGACAAAGGTACCTGCTATGTGGCCTATATTCAGATGGAACTGACTCATACAGACGCCATGTGATAACCTTAATCACTAGTTTAGTCTATTTAGTAAAAGCATGAGCAACTGAACTCTCATGTTTCTCAATGAGAGCAGATTTCAAAATTCAGATCAGGGGAATACCTGTGGGAACCAAAGCTTAGGTGAATGCAAGAATTCAAGACAGATTTAGTTTATTCAACCTTATAGCTAGCCTCTCCATGTGAGATTGTAGTTATGTATTAGTGAGGTATCTGGGAAATTCTGGCTCGGATTCTGTGAGAGAGAGCTTCTTCCTGAAAAAGCCTTTAATGTAGAACAACCTGCAGGCAAGAGGCAGGATATTAGGGTGGTGCAAAATGCATTATGAGTCCTGAGTGAACTTCTATCAGCCACTCATCCAGCATCACTGTAATCTGAACCTTGTGAGGCAAGGAAGAATTTAGCACTTCATGTTTTTTTATATAGTCTATGGTTTAACCTGGCGTTCCTGGATTGGGTCTATTCTGTAATCCTTCACTAACAAGTCTTTCCTATGATGTCACTGAAGAAACTAGCTTTAACTAAACCTTCAAAAATAACTGTTTGACTTTTAAAATTGTTTGACTTTGCTTTATTCATATGTAGGCCTATACACAGAGAAATCTATGTGTGTTTCAAATTTCCTTAATTTGTAGTATCCGTGCAGTTTGGAATAAGTGGGATACAGTTTAAAAGCTAACCTAATCTTGACCAACATTGGTCCTTTAGTCTAACATTATTAACTTTTTGTAATTTCATGTATGTTTAGTTTTTTGTGAAATGTAATTTAAAGTCTTTCCAGTTAGCATCACTATTAAGTAGCATTTTGATCAAGTGTCAGGTTAGATCTGACAGCGGTATTCCATACCTTTGTAACTCTTCGATCAAAATGGAGAAAGCTAGGATTAATTCTTACAGTTCACTAGTTAGGCAACAGTTACACCTGGCATTTACTGTTAAAATATTTAGTGACAATAACCTCAATAAAAATACAAGCTAACTTTAATTCTGTCAGTTAGCTAGTTTAGTCAGGCAACAGTTCATCTAGCTATGTGTAAATATTTACTAATAACTTCTATAAAAACTTTAGCAAGCTAACATTAATTCTGTCAGTTAGCTAGTTTAGTTAGGAAATACAGTAGTTACATCTGGCAGTTACTTGTAAATATTTAGTAACAATAACCTCTATAAAAACTGTAGCAAGCTAACATTAATTCTGTCAGTTAGCTAATTTAGTTAAGCAACAGTTACACCTGGCAGTTACTGTATAAATATTTAGTAACAATAACCTCTATAAAAACTGTAGCAAGCTAACATTAATTATGTCAGTTAGCTAATTTAGTTAAGCAACAGTTACACCTGGCAGTTACTGTATAAATATTTAGTAACAATAACCTCTATAAAAACTGTAGCAAGCTAACATTAATTATGTCAGTTAGCTAATTTAGTTAAGCAACAGTTACACCTGGCAGTTACTGTATAAATATTTAGCAACAATAACCTTTATAAAAACTATAGCAAGCTAAAGTTAACTCTGTCAGTTAGCTCGTTTAGTTAGGCAATAGTTGCACCTGGCGGTTACTAGTAAACATTTTGTAAAACAATGACCTCTATAAAAACTATATCAAGCTAACGTTAATTATGTCAGTTAGCTAGTTTAGTTAGGCAATAGTTGCACCTGGCGGTTACTAAATATTTAGTAACAATGACCTCTATAAAAACTATATCAAGGTAACATTAATACTGTCAGTTAGCTAGTTTAGTTAGGCAACAGTTACACCTGGCGGTTACTAGGTGTAAATATTTAGTAACAATTACCTTTATAGCCTACATACCTACATAGGTGTCATTTACACTGGGGACACTGGATATGTCCCCCACCACATTTTGAAATGGCTAATTTTGTTCCCATCACTTTTTGAAAGCATAATTTGTTAAAAATGTTCTGAAAAATAGCACGCAACAAGAAATGTTAACAAACAAATGAAAATGCTTTAAGGTTTATTTGCACAATAACAAAATATGAAATGCAATAAAAAAATAAATAAAAAATGCAGAAACAAATGTGCATTGTCCAAAAAAAGTAACTTAAGCTAAAAAAAAAAACCTATTATAAAATGATCCAAAAATGTGTATGTGTCGATTAGTAGGCCAAACTTTAACAAATTCTTGACATCTTGTTTCTATAACGTTAAAAAACAGAATCAAAACAACGAGGCAATTTAACTTAACATCTCATACCTCATACCCATCCCACCCGTAACCTGAAGACCGTTTAAAAAGTTTTTATCATCTAATCCCTTACATCCCCACCATTTGCACACAGGGTGACAGCCTGTCAGTTAGTTGGTTAAGTTAGATAGGCGACAGTTACACCTGGCAGTTACTACTACAGCTATGTTGTAACTTACAAACAGCTGGTGCAAGGGCTCCTGAAACTTAATATTGACATATGTGACTTACACAGTGATGTTGGTGACATGTTCAGAAATTAATTTTTGTTTGATTATGGAGGTAATTTTATATCTATGCATATTAATATGCTCAAATAGTAGTAAAGTGTACCAAACAGACCTAAACTGGGGAGTCTGACATTTAGCACTGATCATTTAGCAGTTAGTCTAATTACAACTGGAATACAGATAAGATAAGACTTCCTTCCTCTGACTGCAAAACTGCAGTCCCCCCGAGCACATTTCTCTGATCCATGGACTCAAAGTGAGTCACTGGAGGACAAAATGTTATGTACCACAACTGAAACGCAGATGGCCATGAGCTTTGCTTGAGCCATCACTCATTGCTCACTCACAGGTTAGCATGCCAATGTGGGAAATTATTTTCTTGCTAATTTTATTATCAACCAAGTCAGAAAAACTGTCACAGTACACCAGTCAGTTTGGCAAGCCACCCTGCTGCCTAAAGTCTAACTGTTCCATGTAGTGCATATTACAAATTCTCAGTAGCTGGAAGCAGAATATAAATAATCTTATGAAATTCATATTATGTTTTTCATTTTTGCTGGAATATTTACTATTTGCTATATCAGTTTCTTTATGTTTAGAGTATGACTGATGTTTCATTCTACACCATGCTTGCAGCTGCTTTATGGTAGATGTATGTTATATTTATAGGCGCTGCATGTCTAAGCAAACATAAAAGACAATCAATTACTTTGCCCACGGGTGACAGGGAGGATTGTGGGTATGCAGGCTTCAGAGACATTGGTCTCACAGAGACATATTTGGCTGCTGCCAGTTGTCAATCAACTGGATGTAAATTCTTAATTATGCATTCTGTAGAAATTACAAAGAAAAAACTGCACATTTCAGCATGTTGTCAATATATAAATCAAGTTTACATGAAATCTGCCACTGTAAAAATATACAGTAGAGCTATTATAAGAGCTTTTGATGTAGCCTACCTTCCATTTCTAGATCCTGTTTTGGGATGGTAATGTTAGTCAGTTGGTCGGTCATTCAGCCCAGCACTAGACTGAAAGATCTCAACAACTAGGATGGAGTGCCATGAAAATGTCCTAATTATTGTGGTGATCCCCATCCAGTGACCCCAGCCAGTCAAAATGTTCACTTATCCAGCCAGATAGCTTAACATCTACTTGATGAAATGGCACAAACTTAGATACGTTTATGTCTCCCACACGATGAATTGTAAATCTTCAGCCATCCCCTGAGCCTAGGACCATCAGATCAACATTTCAGTTTGTCCAACTCTTTGATTTATGAAAAACTGATTACAACCCCATCTTGATGTACTTGATGTCAAACATGGTAAACATTACACCTAGTAAACATCAATATGGTAGTATTGCAGCCCGCTGATATTAGCATTTCAAAGCACCGCTGTGCGCTGCTGCATGAAACAGCTTCATGAAACTTCTGTAGATATTCCCAGAAATACAGAAATATATTAAACAAAACCCGGAAGTTGACATGCAGTGTTGAAAGTAAAAATTATGAAAACGTTAACTACAACACGTGATCAAAACATTATTCCAGGAATGCACTGAAACGTCACACACAGGTGCTCTCCAACAGTGAAAGTGCAGCTTCCAGGGTTTAAGAGGAAAACTGGAAGATCATTACTTCAAGCCTCAATCCCAGAAACCCTGAGCAGAGGAAGTAAAGCGGTGTTTCCCTCCTCTCAGCCCTTTGATGTTTTCCAACAAGGCATTGTTCTGCCAGTTACTCTGCTCGAGCTAATCAGTTATCAACAAGGATGAGGGGCGCTGTAAGGTTTGAATCAGTGTGCAGAGCTCAGCTTTTATCTATAGCCTATCTAGTCCAGCAGATCATGACTGTAAATAATGTCTTCATTATCAGTTTGCCTAAAGATTGATGAGAATCAGCTTGGAGAAGATGTACAAGTAACTCATCTGCTTAGACTGACAACATGCCAGCAGTCAGTTTTGCCAAAAAAGAGAGATAAATCCACAGAAAAATTAACCTGTAAGCTCCTCAACATCTATATTTTTTTGGAAATTTCTCTCACTGACCACAAATGTATTCTCATTTTGTGAAGTAGAACATTTTGTGAAGAAGAACATTTTGTTCATTTTCAGACAGAGACGGCAGCACTGGCTGAGCGATATTAATAATTACACCTGTAATGGTAACAGAGCCATAGCCTCATTTTGGTCCTGACACAAGGTTTTCATGTTCTGTCTGCTGAGGCAATCTGTTGCCGCAAAATGTCCCATTAATGAATCTATTCTGATTTTATCTACAACAATGCAACCACTCAGCTGCTGCCTCCTTGGCCTGTCCCACCAAGTCTGCCATTGTGTGAAGAAGAAGAGGAAGGAAAAAACAACACAAAAATGTTTGCATGGATAGGGACAAATGAATAAATGGAAATTAAATCATATATAATCAGTGAATTGATCCTGTTTTTATTAAGGCCAAGCAAAGTTCTCATCTTTGTTATTGTGATTCATGATCTGACTTGTTCATTTGGTGGTGTGTGATCTGATTGAATGTGCTATTAACTAGCTGGTAAATCCTGAGGCCAAGGGACATCAGGAGGACTGTGAAGTGTACAAAAAAACAAACATAATAAAATGTGTATGAATCATCTTGTGTTGTCACATCACCAGTCAGCCGCTCTGAGTTTTATTTCTAAGTGTATAAATAAAGTATTTGGCTGCTAATATATACCTATTCTTTTGCATTTTCATCCAAATACAAACACTGACTCACTTTTAAATACTCAAAATAGTTTTAAAATATCATGAAAGTAAACAACTTGATAGGTAAAAGGTAAAAATAACTATTAAAGGGTGGGGAAGACATGAGGATGGCTGGCTTCAGCTCAGCCAACAACAAAATGATGTCTGCTCTCTGTTTTTTTAAGATTCTCAATTCTCAATTTTGTATAATTATTCACACAATAAACAGACATGCACTGACTATCAATGAAGTCTGCAACCTCTATCTGTCTTTGAATGCCTGCTCAGTGTGCTACTATTAAAAAGTTGCATTGCAAATGCAGCTTTTTGTTCCTGTGGAAATTGTTGTTTGTCATGAATTAGTAAGATAAGACAGTTATTCTGTAACAATTCCAAGCTGTTCTTAATTTATTTGCTGTGTGCTTTGTGTTGTTTCTTTGTCCAAGCACATCGTCTACTAAGAGGAGCTTTAGGAATTCAAACCAGATCCTTTTCTTATAAGCCCCCTCCACCTCCTCCACCACTGTCCTCTCCCTTGTTCCTATGCAGAGCACTTGACAGCTTCATGGGTTGGGCAGATGAAGCTATATGGAAACACGTGACTGGGCTTGTAGGAGCGAGGCTTCATAAGTGTGAAAACACAGAGAAAAAGAGCGGAGAGACGCTGGAGCAGCAGCAGCAGCAACCTGCATTCACAAAGCAGGAGCGCACTCCAAGAGCGACAAGACACATCTAGGCTTTAGACATTAGATAAACTTATGTCACATATTTTGACAAAGAAATTTGTGACTATCATGATAATGGTAGTTTTATTCTAACACATGCACGCTGCTTGCTTCTCCTTGTATGTAAAATCTGTGTTGGTTGGATGATGCGCTTCTGACTTGGATTAACGCGCGGTGATAAAGGGACATTGTGCGCACTTGGAAAAACATTATGTAAGGTAAAAAAAGAACTTTTCTTCTGTGAAATGTTTAATTACGGCTTTCAACATTGTTTTCCCGCTTATACTAGTAGTTTAAATGTTTTGTGTCCCAGCATGGAAGTATCAGCCCTTTGTTCTTTTTTTTATTGTGTAGATTCCTGAATACATTTGTGCTTCTTGAACCAGATTAACGACAAATCTACACTTCTGCATCGGTTATTAGACTTTCTAAAGAGCCTAATATTAAAATGACATTGCAAATTCTGCATACATCTAAATTGTGCAATAGCATATAGCCTATGCCGCTGTTAAATACCTCTTAACTGTTAGTACAGCAAATTAGACTACCGAAATTTTAGCGTACTGTATCTGTTATATGGAGGTAATTAGAGTGTAACTGTTTTGCAATAGTGTTCCAGTCTGTACAGGTGTAGAGGAATTGCATTCTTTGTCTGCTTCTGCACCTCATAGAAAAAAAGAGGCGTTTTTTTTATTTTCAGCCTAATGTGTCTTGTATTTTAAGTTGGTTTTCTGTTTTGAAAAGTAAGCACACACAGATAAATCATTTTATGCATGTTGATAGGTGCTGGTTGCATGATATAGTTTTCATGCACCAGCTCTCAAAGATCAGATGTGGTTTATGCCCTAATCCAGCAACTCTTTAAAATGTATAAACACACATACAGTTGCACAAAACTATCAAAGATTCCAAATATTTCAAAATATTTGCAACAAGAAATATTTGCATAATGTGAATGTTATCTCCTCTTATAGACATTTTTAAATCAAAGGTGTGGAATCAAACATTGCACTGAGGCAGATACTGCGGTCAAAATATGGATTGGATTATTTTTTAGGTTTTTAAAACATGTCTGAAATTTTTGTCATCAATTTGTAGGTTGTCCAGGCGTCTTACACTGCAGTATTACCCTCAGACACAGCCATGAAATCTGTGCTGGAGGATGTGGCGGACACCACCTTCCGGACTATTACATCTGGTTTACAGTATCTGGGCTCCAATGATGCCAACTACGACGACCCCCTCAATGATGTAGACTTCAAGGGCAGTTTCTCTCTGCAGAAGCCCTTATCCGCTTTCCGCAGCAACTCCTTCCCAAACAAGGTACCTGCAGACGAGGAGCTCATCCTCAAGGGCATCCCGTTCTACCCTACTAATGCCACAGACTTGTTTGGCAACAGGAGCACGTTCAGAGATGAGACTAACAACATACAATGTGGGGAGAACTTTATGGACATGGAGTGTTTCATGATCCTGACCCCCAGCCAGCAGCTGGCGGTGGCTGTGATGTCTCTGACTCTGGGTACCTTCACGGTGCTGGAGAACCTGGTGGTGCTCTGCGTCATCTTTCAGTCCCGCACCCTCCGCTGCAGGCCGTCCTACCACTTCATTGGCAGTCTGGCTGTGGCTGACCTACTGGGAAGTGTCATATTTGTCTACAGCTTTCTGGACTTCCATGTTTTCCATAGGAAGGACGGCCCAAATGTTTTTCTCTTCAAGTTGGGTGGAGTCACGGCGTCATATACGGCATCTGTGGGGAGCCTTTTCCTCACTGCCATTGACCGCTACATCTCCATACACCGGCCTCTCGCCTACAGGCGTATCGTGACACGGACCAAGGCTGTCATTGCTTTTATTGTGATGTGGACCATCTCCATCGTCATCGCAGCGCTTCCCCTGCTGGGATGGAACTGTAAACGTCTCAATTCTGTTTGCTCAGACATATTCCCTCTGATTGATGAGAACTACCTGTTGTTCTGGATCGGTGTAACCAGTGTGCTGGTTCTTTTCATTATCTACGCCTACATATATATTCTCTGGAAGGCACACCACCATGCTGTACGAATGCTGAGCCGCACCTCACAGAAGAGCCTTGTTGTTTACTCAGCAGATGGGACTAAAGTGCAGACCACACGCCCCGAGCAGGCACGCATGGACATCCGTCTGGCAAAGACCCTAGTGCTTATCCTGGTGGTGCTGGTCATCTGCTGGGGCCCATTGCTCGCCATCATGGTTTATGACCTCTTCTGGAAGATGGACGATGACATCAAGACAGTATTTGCATTCTGCAGCATGCTCTGTCTGCTCAACTCCACTGTCAACCCAATCATTTACGCTTTGAGGAGCAAGGACCTGCGGCACGCCTTCCTGAGCTCCTGCCGTGCCTGCAGGGGCAATGCCCAGCAGTTGGACAATAGCCTCGAGTCAGACTGCCAGAACAGAAATGCCAACATTTCTGCCAACAGGGCTGCAGAGAGCTGCGTGAAGACCACTGTGAAAATAGCCAAAGTAACGATGTCTGTGTCCACTGAAACTTCTGCAGAGGCTGTCTAATTGGCCGTCACAAGGGAAACTGTGTAAATGTCATCTTCTCTCAAACAATGCCATTCAACACAATAAAGCAGAAGTTAGGTATTCCAGAGAAAAAAAATCCTCTACTCAAAGTATTGACTTACATTCTCACATAGACGCTTTTAGTGGGTGCATTATTTTGTGTCATTGTGTGAGCACATAGTGTGCCAAAGTGCCAAATGGTATTGCAAGTTCATAGAAAGGACTCAAGATTTGAAAGGATTATCAAAGACTATCATAAGTCTGCTGTTTACCATAGACTTCATGATATCCAGTTAGTGGAGGCATATTATATTTTTGTACTGTGAATTCAGGTTTTGAAACCAATATATCTTCATTTATGGGATAAGGGGCTACTGACATTGTTAATTGGAGATGTTTTTCTGTGTAATTTAAACTTAACTAACATGTGTCTTGCACCATTAATATAACACATTTCCGCACCATGACTTTCTACAGGGTTCATGTAGATGCAACTGACACGCATAAAGACATTTCTCTGAGGAAATTATATATAAAAAAATCCAAATAATCCATTTAACATGTCGCTTTTGTACTTCATCTGACAACACTCGGTGAGTGGCAAATGTGTGAAGAGATTTAGTGAAATGAGGGGTGATTCATGCTCAAGATTAAAAAAAACAACAACTGCATATTTATCACCATCACAATTAAACTCAAATGAGATGGAAGTAAATGAATTCACAGCTTTTGAGTATTTCATATCTGAAATGGCATTTTCTGTGGCGGTTGTACCTGTTGTCCATTTCTTTACTCGCTAGCTGTTAGACCTGTAGAGTAACGTGTCTTTGTTCAAATGTATACCTAACAACTGTACAGTGTTTTCTTGCTAAGTAAAGTGTTCAAATGGACCCATTCAGCTGTATAGCTAACACAACACAACAACAATAACAGCAAGCTTCGGGCAAAAGCTTGAACTTTCAAAACTGAATTTGGACACAGTGTGCTGGTCACTACTGTAACAAACTGAAGTGGTTTCCGACTATTGCTGCTTTCAACAAATGTATGATTTTACTGGATTCAGCCTTGTATGTGTATGATACCTTGTGACTTGGTGATATGTTTCCAACCCCAAGTCTTTTGATCATTGCAGTGAGTTGTTTTAGTGCTACTGTTGCAGCGGGGCATCATTTTGGAAAATAAAAGCAACCCATGCACAGGCCTAGTGAAGTATTTGGCGTAACTCTAAATAAAAATATGTCTGCTGTTAATTTTACTTATCTAAACAAAGAAACAGGAGTCTTTTCATTAGCTGGTAACTTGAATGGAAGTCTGTGTGTATGCATTGTGTGGAGAATCGACAACAGACCATACAAAAGAATCTGAGAACATGTGATGTAGTACTTTTAATCTAGAAATCTCACAGCACAATTGTTCTGTAGACGTTTATCTTGGTGTAAAGTTATCCAGACAGCTGTTAATCAGTATGCTTTGCTGCCTCTTGTATTATTGAGTATTGAAGATCAAAATGTCAACTGTCAAGTGGCTTCTGTACAGTGGTGGCATAATGAGAAATCTATGACTTAGAAACCACATTTCAGTCAAGTGCTTTTAGTATTGCTGTTTTCAAACTTTTGAATAAAGTCGCAGCTGGTTGTCATTTTGCCTGCAGTTATTTGATTGATTCTTTGATAGTGGGAAACAGGAGGTCACAGCCTTTTTTGCGTAATTCATCCAACAATCCCTGAATCAAGAGGAACAGGCGCTGAGAGATGAACCCAAGCCCAGAGCTGATGGCAACCCAAAGCCATCAATGATGTTTTAGTGCCCCCTTGTGGAACAGCACATTGTCAATAGTGGCAGCCTCTCTGAGGAAAGAGGGCATTACATTTATTTTAGGCTTTGTTAGTATTACTGTGGTTCCTTCTTGTAACCCTTAAAGTGACAGATTGCAAGAAAATGGCTGCCACAGCATCCCCAGAAAGCAACACCTGCTCTGCTCTTATCAACTCTTGGCTCAGGGGGTATGGGAAATTGCAACATCTGTTCTCACAGATTGTGAACAGGATTTTGTTCATTAAGCCTACCAAGTACTCCAAACTAAGAAAACTCATGAGGCAAGTTTACTCGACCATGTGTGAATGGCTGCATTAAAGGGGTTGAATACAACAGCTAAATAAATGAATAAACACAGTTTGGGACTAGAGCCAATACTGTTACTCGATTTATCAATTAGTTGATTAATCAGCGGCTACTTTTATAATGGTTTAATTCATTATTCAAGCAAAAAATACTAGTTTTCTTTGTCTGATGTGATGGGAAACTGAAAATCTTTGGGGTTTTGGATTGTTTGGTTAAACTTAAGCAATTTGAAGACATCACTTTAGGCTCTAGGAAATTGTGATCTTCTGATATTTTTATATCATACGAATAGTTGAGGACAAACTCTAAATATAATAAATATAATAAAAATGATCATTTTCATTATCCAATAGATTTGGTAAAATTACAGCTTTATTCTGCTGTATAATGGCAGTAGTAGTGAAGTTCTTTATTATAATGGACATAAATGCTTTATTTTAGCAGGAGAACAAGTGTTGAAATACCAGTGGCCCACATATCCTCCTACATTTTTGTACAGTTCAAAATATGTGTGTGTACAGGGGTGATTGAGGAAGTGGTATTGATGGAAGAGACATGTCTCAAACTTTTGTGTGTGTGAAAGAGGTGGGACAGTTTCTAATAGAAACATACAAGCCAGGCAGGGTTTTGCAGCCGGAGTAAGATTTGAAGTCCAAGTACTTGTCTATTAAGTCATTTTATTTGATCAGTACTTAATCATCATATGCCTAATCACCCCACTTCAGAACTATTTGTCTTTGTATAACTTAATTTACTTCCTTCTTAAATCTGAATTTGATCCATAGACAATTAGTTGACTACTACTAATTTTACAGACCTACATTCTGTCTCTTATAATTTCAAATGATTTATTTTCAGGCACCATTATAATGATCTCTTCTGAACCAGAAAGACTCAAGACCATGGATACACATTTAGTAGATTCGGTACTCATAAATACTGCTGATTAATAATATCAAATACCTAAACATTGGATTAATTCTTCTTTGTATTTGCATTTTAATCCAAACTGGCCTGGTTTCCAATTAACTTTAATCCATTTCTTATATGAATCGAATTAGAAAGGCTGAGTTTAGATGGTAATTGTTTCCTCATATTAACTAAATCCTCAAATAGTGTAATAGATTTGTTTCTAAAAAAACAAACGGTACGTAAAATTGAGTCTTCTTATAAATACATTTTAAAATTAGTTTCTGTATGTTAACGTTTTTAGCGAAACTGAAACTTCGCGGTGGTTTGGGGGTTTTCTTTAGCAAACAAAACAAATTTGAAAAAAAGCAGTTTCAAGGTTTTCGGGTAATGTAGTATTCGAGCTGTGAAAACAATGGGTGCCATCGGGAATAAAACTACAAGTACCAGCATGAGGCAGTTTTCCTGCGCATGCTCAGAACCGATTAAGGAGAACGGAATAAAAGGTAAGCTAGGCTGAACCGTTGTAGGTAGTAATCGGAACTAGTGCTATAACATCTGCAATCATCTGAGTTAATACAAATTTTATCCTAATTTATTTTATCCAGATTATTTCAAAATATAGTTGATAACTCAAACTCTATGACATTTATCAGCAGAAGTCAACTAGAGGCGAGAATAGTGCGTATTTCTCCGCATCCCGGAATCGCTGCTGCCGTTTGACCTAGCTAACGTGAGATAGCATTGGTAGCACAGACCGGGGCCCAGGTCAACGACTTTCCCACATAACATTTTAGTTTTTTTAGACACATTTCAGCGTGATGGCTTGTGGGGCTACTCTGAAGAGGACATTGGACTTTGATCCGCTATTGAGCCAGGCGTCCCCTAAGAGAAGGAGGTGCGCCCCGATCATGTCTCCGGTCTCTTCACCACAGAAATATCTGCGAATGGAGCCCTCGCCGTTCGGGGAAGTTTCGTCCAGGCTGACCGCAGGTAGGCTTTTAAATCCATACTTTATATTTCACTGTTATGTCAAGTTTAGTATGGTAAAACATCCCTCATTGTGAATTGGGATACGTTAACATTTAACGCCAGTAGCATTTTGCATTTTCCCAGTCTGTAACAGTTACCGGTGTCCTCCTTGTGGGGGATGAAACAGAAACTCCACACGCAAACTAACAATGAATGTCGTTGTCAATGCTGCCTTTCAAGAAACGCATATTGTTATGGATTTGATCCGAATCTCTGTTTCCGCGTTGTAAATTCGGCATACACTATGTAGGCTATTTTTATATTTTTAGTATCTGCTGACAGTTTGGGGAAGTAACGTTAAAGTGTGGGAATAAAATTTCTCTAAGCTTTGTGTTGCTGCTGTGTAATTAATGGATGGATGTTGTGCTGCTTGCAGTAACTTACTCACTGAATTGGAGAATGATTTTATACTGTCTCTTTAAAATAAAGATCAGTGAGGTGAACTACTCATATGCAGACTGTGATGAAGGCTATAAAGTGTTACAAAAAGGTTGGGAACCATTGTTTTTAAACGCAGTTTTATTTGGAAACTTGTAATTTTTGTTTGTCCCTTTTGTGCTGCTTTTGAACATTTTGCAAAAAAACATTCAGATTAAATTTATAGTAATTTATTTTGTGATTGCTTTAGCCTGATAACATGTGGAATTCCCAGAGGTGATAGTTTCACATTGGAAGAAAAAGTTACTAGGTTTAATATTGCTGTTATCAATTTTATCAGCTTTCTCACAGTCACCTCTGGAGGAAGAGTGGCAGATACTTGGTCATTATTTCATTCAGATACCTTTTTGTTTTGTCTGTCATTAAAAGGTGTTTCTCCAGAGGTAATGCATCATGACCTGCAAATACACAAATTCACACCGAGTAAGACTGTAAAAGTAATTGGTGTCTATTGTTATTGATCCAGATGTTAATGAGGCATTATCTAATGCTAACTTTTGGTGAGTTTCGTTTAGGAGTTTAGAACTACAGATGCAAATAAACAAAGTGTGGTTAAATAAACACCAAAATCTGTTTGTTTGTTCTTTTTCCTTGTCTGATAGATGACATGTAATGGAAGCAAAACAGCTCAAAATGTCTTGCCTGTAGTGTCTTTCTTTGTGTAAAGTCATGATGTATCTGAGGAATTCAGCAAGGCTACATGAAATTATCAAATTTGGGAATTCTGCAACAGCTGTCTCTGCATACAAATGCGTTACCTCTATGCGAAGATGTCACTTATATAATGGAGCAAATGTTTTTCTCTCTGTTCCAGAGCAAATTTTACACAACATCAAACAGGAGTACAAGAGGCTGCAGAAACGACGACACCTGGACAGTGCTTTCCAGCAGGCAGATGGCTGCTGTCCTCTGGACCTGCAGAACGTTCACAGTGGATCTGCCCTACCAGGTACGTAGCAACCAGTGGCACATGTTTAATGAGGTTATTGACTAGTTTTTACAAATCCATCCAGGGTGTGTATTCGGAGATTAGCAGGCAGTCGAGAACGGGAACAGGTGAGCGTCACTTAGTGCCCAGAGAACCTGATCTGGAGAGGGCAGAGGAGAGAACTGGTGTCGGTACGCCAAAGACTAAAATGTAAAAGTGATAGTACCGGTGAACACCAGCACATTCAAGCATAAACGGCTTTAATATTGTGAGAAATAACAGGAAGTCATTAGCGCGAGTTTAGTAACGGAGCGTTCAGGCGCAGTTTAACCAACGCAGCAGCTGGTTTATTAGCGCCTGCTGCATGTGTAAAATACAGCGGCTGTGGATGAGATGAGAGCTGACTGCTGGAAGACAAGACGTTGTTTGATAAATGGCTATTAAAACACATTCGCAGAGGATTAGAAAGGTTGGTTGTTTTTTTTTTTCCCCCATTCTGATCATTTTGGCGCTGTGGATTTTCCTCTGCCACTCGCTAAAACCTCTTTGGGCGGTGCCACAAATTTCTCTATGCAGGAAAAACCCTGCCATCAACCTGCTGTTTGAACTCTGAATTTAAAATGTAATGTAGAACAAGGGTCTGTAGCCACAAGCCTTATGAATGTAGTTTATATACCATAATTTAAGTGATCAGAAAACATGTTTAGTAGGACTGGTTGGTTAATATCTTGGCTAAGATGACAACATGCATACTATTGGCTGGCCACACTGACTACATGCCTGATAAATCGCACTAAATAGTCGTTAGTCACCACTTTCTATATATTTATTTATTTTTTATCAACCCCACTATGTGGGAGAAAAGTAAAATGGACTGATGCTCTAATCAGGAGTGTACATCAGGATGAGGAATGATTCGCAATATACTCTGAATATACTGCCATACCTGCTCTGTGTTAAAGCTGTGCAATATATATTTTGATGAGACTGACCGACTTTAAGTGCTTTTGCTATGCTTAATGTCATCTGTCTTATAATAATTGTGATATTTACTCTCCTAACAGGTACGTCTTCCGGTGCCTCATCTCCCACCAGGAAAGAGCAGCCTTTATTTTCCCTCAGGCAGGTTGGAATGATTTGTGAGAGACTACTGAAAGAGCGAGAGGACAAAATCCGTGAGGAGTATGACGAGATACTGACGACAAAGCTTGCAGGTACGATTTTGTCTTAAAATGGTGTGGAGAACAATTTTAGGTGTGTAATCATGCTGATTGTCAATAAGTGTTTGTTCTTCCAACAGAGCAATATGATGCGTTTGTCAAGTTCACGCATGATCAGCTGATGCGACGATTCGGAGAGCAGCCTGCCAGCTGTGAGTATATTTTTATTGTCAAACATTTGTCGCCATTAGTAGTGACATGGGGTCTCATTTATAAACGGTGCGTATGTACAAAACAGGGCTGGAAACGTGCGTACGCCACTTCCCAAGCAAAGGTTGTGATCTATATATAAAAAAAAAAAAACTTGATGGGAAAATATGCATCCTGTAAGTTAACTCTGTGCGTACGCACATAAAGAGGAGAAATGAGAAATGGCGATTCACATGGCAGAAGGATGAAACAGTTTGAAATGAATAGGCCTACTATTGTATAAAATAAATTGAAATATTATCTCTGAGTATTATAGGCTTAAAGCCTTTCTAAATAATCAGACACTCGTTTGATTGATTTTCCCTAAAGTGCGCCATAAAAAAACAAAAAAACAAACAAAACAAAACTAAATTTAAGATAATTTGCGGCGCACAAAAAGAACCATGATTGAGGATGATAAACACAGATATCTGTTTCTGCAAAAGAACACACGTTGGACAGTTTAATCAGGAATCATTAATTCTTGCATGCATTGAAATTTATTCTCATAAATAAGGTGAACAGGAGGACAAATTACATTTAAATTGATGCCGTTTTCAATGCGTCAGTCGAGCAAATACGAGACCATAGTTTCATATTGCCTGTTGTTATCAGATGTTTGTTGCCTTATCGAGCCAAACGCTATACGCCAGCGTGTGGATGTGATGCGCTGCTTGTAAAAACACGTTATGGAAAAATAACTCTTATTTTATTGTCATTTACAACAAGTCATATTTCTTTTAACTCATCGCCAGCATTGTGAAGTGAGTGGGCTGTTGGTGTAGCCTAAATAAATGTTTAAACACAAGTGGAATTAATTTGGTTTACTCTCTTTTCAAACGGGGGAATCCAAATTAGTACCTGGGTCATCCCGTCTTGCTTGTGTTTGTCCCCCTTCAGCCAGCGACGTCACTAATCAAGGGGGATGCCTGTTCCTGCAGATTGGTTATGAGGGGGTGGAGCTCCGTATAAATATATGCTGATTAGAAACCTGCAAACATTTGCAGATTAAATATAGACATTTAGGAAAAGTTGAGTGTTAATACCATTTCTGAATTTGAATCGGACTTCCAAATTTAATCAAGCTGGACATTTGTTAAGAAAAATGTTTTACTTATTGATTCCAGGAAAGCAAAATTTAGTCCTTGTGTTCTGCTATGTCTGTTGGGTAAAAGCCCATGTTACATTTTTAACAGCGGCCTGTAGCTTGCTGCCAAAAGCATTCCTAAGCATCACAAATAGGTAGTGATACAGCGATAATTGTCATAATTCAAGTTAAGCTGCTGAGTCAGCTCAGCATTAATGAAAACATTAATCTAGGGTTAGCATTACACTTGGTGTTTATGGTCTGTTATAAAGCCAGTATTTGTCATAAATCCTCGTGGTCCAAGTTTTACCTTATTTTTAACTGACTTGTGTAAATCAGTTTAGAACAAGATTAATATTTCGTTTTGACCTATTGTAGTACAACAAAGACAAATGTGTGCTGTAGTGATTTAATAAAAATAGCGTACCAATTTGAGAAAAGGGGACATTATTTCAGGCTAAAGCTTAATTTATACTGTTGCATCATGTCTACGGCTCTTTTAGACTTCAAATGTTATCGACCCAGTGGATCACATTCTGATCGTGAAACAAGTCATTTCGCTCAAATATATTGATCCACTGTGTTGCAACCACTGGCTTGGCTGCTAGTAAAATTTACTTGAAAACACGGAGCGCTACCTGTCGACTCGGAGGAAATGTGAGGCTACCCACCAGACCAATCAGAGTACTTGCAGTCCGCGTCACGTAGTTGCATTTTTGGGGAGGTGCACGTCAGGCAATATGTTGAGGCTCAACAGTGCGTTATGCGGTATTATCGCATCTTTCATCAATTAAGTAATTTGGTGCCATATAGCAGAGTAAGGGTGCCTGTATCTGTCTCCTCACTGCACAACGAGCCGCTAACAGCGGCTTTATGGTCTATTTCTAGCTGCGGCGTGCTAGTCAACTACATTGCCAAGCAAACTCCTTTTTGTAGTTTGTCCGTTTCACACGTAGCTATATTATATTGTAGTTATTTCGGCATCGGTTTGACCCATCTTTTTGCTACTTAATCACAGCAAAATGTTTACTTTGGGTTTATACAGCTGTAGTAATGGTCCTGTCCCTCAGGATCACAACATTAGTCCAACATCGGCAGCACTTACAGCTTCAGAGTTTGAAGTCGGGTCACGTACAGCCCATGGCGATCCATCCTTGAACCGTTAAATAGCTTGTTACGGTTGTGGAACTTTTGAAGCACTCATTTATTAATTTAACATGCCCTGAAGTGTACAGTATGAACATTGCGGTGATTGCCATCCTTCGGGGTAGGCTTGACCAATAGCTCAGTATTTCAATTTTGCGGTTATTGAGACAGGCCTAATTGAAGGATCTGTCTTCCATCTCTTTCTTTTTTAATAGTCATTTATTAGCTGTTATCATTGATACTGACTTATCTACAAGTAGCTCACATCGGCACATTAATTTATCGGGCTCTAACTCGGTTTATCATCACAGGTACAGGAATAGTTAACGGTGGACGCAAAATGTTACAAAATGCCAAAGAAATCAGGTGATCCAATTTCACTTCTTGCTGCAGTTTATTCCATCTTAGTCAAGCAAAAGATCTAGTGGCCTTTTTTTTTTTTTACCAAGCTCTTTTTCAAATTCTGGAGCATCCACAACGACACACTTCCAAGATCTAGTAAAGTTGGTGTGTGCCTTTTTATTAAAGAAGAGATGATAGATATATACTCCTTGCTTGTCTTCCACAGATGTTTCCTGAGTATCAGCTTCTGATATCGAGGAAAACCATTTGCTGCAAGCTACTCCAGGGACTCGGTGGGTCTAGTTGGACTTTTCTCCTAGCTGTGCCATATTGCCTCTCTGTGGACTCACTTCCTCAGGCATCAGTTAGTGGCATCCACGTTTGCTGTCTGCCAGAGTTAGGAGGGCTTCCTGCTGCCACCCTTCTCAAGGATTCTCTGTGACTCTACCAGTGGCCTCTTAACTGCCATGTCAATATTTATTTGGCTTTGTTCTGATGCCTTCGTAAAAGGCTGACTGCCACCACACACATGGCCTTTTAGAATTTTTTTTTTTGTCAAATTTAGTTACTTCACAGAGGATGTTAGCTGTGCAGCTTCTGTATATGTACATTTTGAAAAAGGGATTGAACGTTGACGAGGGGTCAAACCAAGGTTGCCTTGAGACTAGACTCCAGGAACGGTCATCTTGGCTTTTTTCATCATTGTTTTAAACTGTACTTGTAATTACTGCTATTACATTTGTATACACTGTATTTTATTTTTTGTTGCTTGACTTTTGTTCATTGTATTAAAATTTCATGATTTTATTTGCTGTAGGTATAAAGGGGCTTTGATTCTAGAAAAGCAAACTAATAAAGTGTTTACACAAATGTTTTCCATGGATTTTTAATTTGTTGGCACCATCTTTTGAAGGGATTACACCAGAGGTTTTCAAAGTGAGGCGGGCCTCCACAGGGGGGCTCCAAACTGTTTCAGGGGAGGCTCAGTGAATGGAAGTGAAACAACATTACATTATTTATCAAAAGGAGATTTCACAGAATAACCTGTGGGGTTTGGTTAAAGAGTTCAGAGATACAGTAGTTTTGGGGAACTCCCATGTTATCAGTCAGAAACTAAATGATCTAGCTAGCGCATATCTTTGTTTTTGTTTTTTTTTAATGTACAGTTGCAGGGAAGAGTATGTGAACCCTTTGAAATTACCTGGATTTCTGCATAATTTGGTCATAAAGTGTGGTCTGATCTTCTAAGTCAACAACTTGCCAACAAAATGCAGGATAAACATAGGATGATGAGGTTTTGATGTTGGTGTGCTGTGCCATTTTCCTCCACACAGGGTTGTGTGTTCCTTCCAAACAACTGAACATAGCTTTCATCTGTCCAGAGAATATTTTGCAAGTAGAACATCCAGGTGCTCTTTTGCAAACTTCCGACGTGCAGCAGTGTTTTTTGTTTTGTTTTTTGGACCGCAGTGGCTTCCTCCGTGGTGTCCTCCCAACTCCGTTCTTGTTTAGTGTTTGACATTTTTTGTTTGTCAGTTTTGGCAAAGTTTTCAACAAAGATGTTGGCATGTTCCAGAGATTTCTCTTAATTCTTCAGCTGACACTGTAGAACTTGTGGTTCACATTAGGCAATGCTTCGTGAGAATAGCAAAATTGAAAATGTGTGTTTTTTATAGGGCAGGGCAGCTCTAACCACCACCTCCAATCTCATGTCATTGATTGGACTCCAGGTTGGCTAACTCCAATTAACTTTTGGAGAAGTCATATGCCTAGGGGTTCATACTTTTTCCTCCCTGCACTGTGAATGTTTACATGGTGTGTTCAATCAAAACATATAATAGGGGTCATGCACAACCAACTTCTGCATTCTGGGAAACGGGTCGCATCACTTCTGGTTATGTTGGTTATGGCGCTGTTTTACACGAGATGCTGTGAAGAATTACCAAAGATGAGCATAACCAATGTGAGACAGATATTTAGCCAATTTTGATCAAATTTAACCACATTTTCATAGGTTTTACACCTGTTACTCTAAAAATGATAAAGATGTTTTTGGAGCATACATAGGTCACAGGTCTAAGAGGAAAGCCGAGATCAACAGTTGCAATGGTACGACTTTGTTATTTGTGTCCAGGAGGATAAGTTGGTACAGCGTATCCATGTTGACCCGAAGGTAACAGCAGTCCTCAGAGAGAGTGGACCAGTTTTATTTGATGCAGAAGTACCTGTCTGTCTCCAAAAGATTTCGCTGATTGATGCAACTCTGTGATTGTTAAAGAGGAGATTTGTTCATAGGTACTGTATATTTTGCAGTGAGGCGGTGGTTAGCACTGTTGCCTCACAGCAAGAAGGTCGCAGGTTCAAACCCTGGTTGCCCCGGCCTTTCTGTGTGGAGTTTGCATGTTCTCCCCTTGTCTGCGTGGGTTCTCTCCGGGTGCTCCGGCTTCCTCCCACCGTCCAAAGACATGCGGACTAGGTTAATTGGTGACCCTAAATTGTCCTTAGGTGTGAGTCTAAGCGTGAGTGGTTGTCTGTCTATGTGTGGCCCTGCGATGGACTGGCTACCTGTCCAGGGTGTACCCCGCCTTTCGCCCGATGCCAGCTGGGATTGGCTCCAGCCCCCCGCGACACTGTACGCAGGATAAGTGGTTGACAATGAATAGATGGATGGATATTTTGCAGTGAATATAAAGAGAAAATTTTTTCTTCAGAAAGATTTGTGATTTGTCAATGACAAACAATTAAAGCATTTCATATACAACTTCATCTCAACATCTCATAGTGACTGTATACACTGCTCAAAAAAATAAAGGGAACACTGAAATAACAGGCAAAAATGTGGTTCCAAGAAAAGCAACTGCGGCTGCTGGACTCGGCCCCTGCAGCCGCCTTGCTCCTGCAAAGTTTTAATGTAATGTGACATGGTGACGTTTTGCAGCATCGGCGATAGTCGGACAACATTTCTAACCAACCCAGTAAAATCTTTCTTTAAAAAATATAAACTGAATGTTGAAACTGAGTGTTCATTCTTTAAAGCTGCACAGGAAAATGTTTCCAACTTATTTTGGAACTGTTGTCACACTGAGAAATTCTGGTCAGACATGTTGGAGTTCATTCAGACTCATCTCATTTCGGATATTTCTTTTTGTTTTAAGGATGTTTTCTTTGGTCTTTTTGATTTCAGGGAGGATAAAAAAAGGACTATATTTCATAACAAATCTGTTTTTCTTACTTGCCAAATACCATATCCACAAATGTAAATTTACTGGTTCCAAACCATTGTTCCTTGTCTTTATGAACTAGAAGCATAACATGGACTCCATAAAATATTCAGAAAACTGCAACGCTCAAAGGACTGTAGAACTATATTCAACACTTGTGACCTCATGGAAGTGTCTGATATTGGAACTCGAGAACTCAAGTAAGTGCTTTAACCTGGGCTTTTTAGTCAGAAAGCCTTAATGAATGTTAAATTATTTCTGTACCCCTGGAGAATGAAATATTGTATGTCTTTACATGTTGCAGATATATGCTGACATTTTCAATAAAGTCAATTTAAAAAAAAAACATTTCTAACCAGCCACTGCGACCATTATTTCATAATGAATCTTATGTTGTTTCTGGCAAAATTTCATATACACAAATGCAAATTTACAAACAAAAAAACTTTTCTTTTAGAACAATTCGTCTTCTCTTTAAACAAAAAGGCTCTTAAGGTATTTAATATCTGTCGCCTACTCACTTGAAGGTCTTTCTGTGATACTCTTTTTTTTTTTTCTGTTATTTTGTTTTATTGTTGCTAGCTATATGTACCTCTGTATCTCTTATGTGTTGAAGGCCTATGTATTCTTGTATGTTGTCTTGTTAATACTTTTAAAGAGAGAGAGAAAAAAGCATTTCTAACCAGCATGCCTTATTTTAAGTAATAGTCTGAGCTGCAGGCGACTGTAGGGGCGGGGTATAAAAACACCGTCGGACACACTGTACTTGCGTGAGTGTGTGGTATTAGGTAAAGTATGCTCTATGTATCCTTATCATTGGAAATGCCTACTGAAATATACAAAAAAATTTATAAAAATTCTATTAAATTTCATATGGAGGAATAAATTATTTAGAGAAATGTATCCTATGTAACACAAAAAGAAATGGAGGTCTGGAGGACTTAAGTTTTGAAACATTAAACAATACTTTCAAAATTAAATGGCTAACTAAGTTAATTAAAGAAAAAGATAATATTTGGAACACCTTCCCTAAAAATGTATTTAATTTAATGAGCGGAATTGAATTTGTATTAAAATGTGACTATAAAATTGGTTAACTACCTGTAAAGTTATCAAATTTTCATAAACAAGCTCTGCTGGCCAGCTGGAAGTTAATTTTACAAGCATCATTTTTCACCAACTACATTTGGAACAACAAGAATATTCAATATAACAATAAATCACTAATTATGAGACATAGGTTGCCAATGGTATTGAATTATGTAGGACCAATTAAAACACATACAAGAAGGCAATCAAGAATAAATATGTGTACTTTTGGACAGTTGATCTATTATTTTGAATCCACTCTACTATTTTATTTATTTTGCTACATCCTGCTTTTGTTTTTATTTATGTATTTTTCTCTTTTATACATATACCCCTAATTGTTTTGTGTTTATAATTTCAATAAACATCGGAATTTTTTATTTTTTAATTTAAGCAGGCTGTGTTTTTCCTCCTCTTCTTCTTTTTTATAGAATTGTATTGGCAATTACATTTCCATAAAGAAAAACAACTAATTGGTGCTTTACCGCCACCAACTGGTATGTGGATCTTGAACTTATTTCTTGAGTTCTTTCTAAGCATTTCTATTAAATCAAAGTTTATTCTTTCCATTAGGAGATTTTAGATCAGTTGCCTTCTTTTTTCCTCATATTTCTGACAGTGTATGACATATTCTATTGGCTCTTGTTGCCCACAGTAATCACAACCACCTGTGTTATGTTTACCTATAAAGTGCTGTTTAATCCAGTGTGTCCAAATAAATGTCCTTAAACCAGGTACTGGTAGCTTTGGTGTGCAGGTGCCAAGTCCTGTTGGAAAATGAAATCTGCATCTCCATAAAGTTGGTCAGCAGCAGGAAGCATGAAGTGCTCTAAAACTTCCTGGTAGACGGCTGCGTTGACCTTGGACCTCAGAAAACACAGTGGACCAACACCAGCACATGACATGGCACCCCAAACCATCACTGACTGTGGAAACTTTTCACTGGACTTCAAGCAACGTGGATTCTGTGCCTCTCCTCTCTTCCTCCAGACTCTGGGACCTTGATTTCCAAAGGAAATGCAAAATTTACTTTCATCAGAGAACATAACTTTGGACTACTCAGCAGCAGTCCAGTCCTTTTTGTCTTTAGCCCAGGCGAGACGCTTCTGACGCTGTGTCTTGTTCAAGAGTGGCTTGACACAAGGAATGCGACAGCTGAAACCCATGTCTTGCATACGTCTGTGCGTGGTGGTTCTTGAAGCACTGACTCCAGCTGCAGTCCACTCTTTGTGAATCTCCCCCACATTTTTGAATGGGTTTTGTTTCACAATCCTCTCCAGGGTGCGGTTATCCCTACTGCTTGTACACTTTTTTCTACCACATCTTTTCCTTCCCTTCGCCTCTCTATTAATGTGCTTGGACACAGAGCTCTGTGAACAGCCAGCCTCTTTAGCAATTACCTTTTGTGTCTTGCCCTCCTTGTGCAAGGTGTCAATGGTCGTCTTTTGGACAGCTGTCAAGTCAGCAGTCTTCCCCATGATTGTGTAGCCTACAGAACTAGACTGAGAGACCATTTAAAGGCCTTTGCAGGTGTTTTGAGTTAATTAGCTGATTAGAGTGCGGCACCAGGTGTCTTCAATATTGAACCTTTTCACAATATTTAAATTTTCTGAGATCCTGATTTGGGGGTTTTCATTAGTTGTCAGTTATAATCATCAATATTAAAAGGAATGAACATTTGAAATATATCAGTCTGTGTGGAATGAATGTATACATTATACAAGTTTCACTTTTTGAATGGAATTACTAAAATAAATCAACTTTTTGATGATATTCTACTTATATGACCAGCACCTGTAGTTGTATTTGATCTGGACCTGAGTTACCTTTAACTTTCTCCTCAATTGCCGAATCGGATGTTGGATAGGCGAGGCCATACTGTCGGGAGCAACGGAGAATATAATCGAGCAAACCCTTTTCTAGTTGCTGACGTTGTTAGCGAGCGAAGCCAGTGATTGGAGTTTAGAGGAAAGCGGCGTGGCTAAAGGAGGAAGTAGTTGTAGCTGCGTCAACGTGAACAGATCATACAGCATTTGTGGGAGATTTTGTAATAAGTCTTTATTATACTGTGTCTGCACGTGTAAGAAACATGGCCTGTTTCTTCAGAAGAAGTATTGCAGAAAAGGTAACGAGGCTGAAAGTCTTGAAGGATGATACTGTGAGCTAATGCTAAGTTAGCAGCATGCCTTGACCCTGGAGGAAGTGAAAATAATAGAAAGGCAGGACTGACTTGCACATAACAGTTTACCTATGCACTATAAACTTACATCACACTTGTGTGCATTTAAATGTTGTGGTGTTTTTTGGTTTGTAGCTGGGTAGGACGCTGCAGCAGTCTGAGGATGCCTTCATACCAGCCCTATCAGCAGTCCCAGTTTTTAAGAAACAGTTAAGTGTGACTGTGTCTAACATTAATTCTGTTTGAGTTGAACATTGCATCTCATGCTGGTCTGTTAAATTGTCCTGAACCTTGTACTCCTCAGTGCTGGTGCTGACTTCAAATTGTCAATCAGCGCATTACGAAGCAGTGAGATTTTACCATCCGGTGGTGACATTCAGCTGCAGACACAAGACTTGGCCACTCAGGTATGATTCATCTTGGAGGAAGCTAAAGGCTAAAACAGATCAGACATGTCGACGTGCTTTTCACCACGCTGTTGTAATCTCACAAATAGTTTAGTATTTTTATGACGCAACATATTGAGCACAATTTCTTTACTTTTGTTTTTTTGTGACAAGGCAAAGAAACAACAAATGAAGGTCTCATGTTTCATTACATTTGTTTGGGAGTCAGCTTTTATCCAAAGCAATTAACATTTTTCCGCATGCACATAGTTTTAGTTCTGGGACACTTCGGCATGTGGTCTCCAACCAGCTCTACCAGCTGAGCTACAGCCATCCTGGTAATCTTGATTCCTTGTAACTTAAACGTCAGTTTCCATAAAACCAAGTGTTTCAGTATCAGCGTATTAAGAGGATACTTACTTAATAGATTTGAATGTGTTTTTGTAACTTATAAAACAGACTTCTATAATGACCTTCCTTCTGGTGTTCTTCAGAAAATTGTTGTGGTAATAGCTGCTCAGTCAGAAAGCTGCAGCCACACTCGTAACAGGGACTTCAAAACGAGAGCATATCACTGCACAGCTGTCCTTAAATTACTTAATGGGCTTCCACAATGCACCAGAATCAAATTTAAAGTTGTCTTACTTGTCTGTAGAGCTCTGAATGCTCAAACACATGTCAGAGTTTGAATTGTGTATGAATGTGTATGTAATATAAACTCTTCTTTGCCGTTTCACCTGCAACCAAAATCACAAAGTTGACTGAATATTCAGTGCCAGCATACAGCATGTGAACACATCAAATGCCAACACCAAATCTGAAGGATAACATCTTTTGGTCCCTTTTTATGCTTCTGTCTTCCCCCTAGTTCCTATAAGGTCAGATTTTGTCTGGCCTTAGCCTAGAACAACAAATCTGTCTGATGTTTAGACTCCAATGCTACGTCATATTGGAATCTATCACTATCCATGTGTTGTTCTCTAATCTGTGGACCAGTGAGTTATTGTAAACATTCTTGTAACACTCAACCTTGTAAGATTCCCAGAGAACACCGATATCTGCTAGCCTAGACACTTGAGCTACTGTCTCTACCTTATCAGTCTAACTGTCGCCTCCCTAACAAGGATAGCTACTTGTGAGAAATAACTAGAGCTGGAAGGTCAGTGAGCACTTGTGGAGTCAGCTAATGACTCCAAGCTTGACCTGTCTTTCCTTTCCCTGTTACATCAATTAAGCCCCCTAAGAAATATCTCCAACAAAACCTGCTTTGTATTTTCCAGTTGAAACAGGACAGTGTGGTGGAAGACATATCTGCGGGATGTGGTGTGATCAACTTTAAAGTTAATCGCAAACTTCTTGTCCAGGTTTGTCAGTTGGCTTACCTACTGTGGTGAAAACAACTCTTCTTGACTGCATCTCCTGCGATTATAATCTGCTACATCTGTTTTAGAAAATGTTGGAGCCATTTGGAAAGGAGGAGGATGAGAAATTTGGCTTAAAAAGTGAACTTTTCAATAATCTCAAGAGAGGAACAACATTAGTGGAGTTTAGGTATGTTTGACAAGTTTTTGCATATCTTTTTCTAACACTACAGGTTATGTCTTCCCCTTATAGACTGTGAATGAATGTATTTTCATGTTGCAGCTCTCCAAATATTGCCAAAAAATTCCATGCTGGACACTTGAGATCTACAATTATTGGTGAGTTTTGGATTTTGTGTTAATTTATTCAGTACCTGAAGCTAAAACAGTTATATTGATGAATATGCATGTGAGACACTGTGAAATAGATCCTGATCATGAAACAGATCATGATAAGTGGCACAAAGAAAAATGAAGGGAACCTTATCGAAAATGCTTATGTAAATTTTAACATTAGACGATAAATATCAAAAATCCTTTATCGGTTTACTGTAAACTTACGTTTTGAATTTATTAAGTCAGTCAACTGGACTAAAAAAAAAAATCATCTCCCTCTCCAGGTAACTTCATCGCTAACCTAAAGCAGTCCCTTGGAAACAATGTTATTCGAATGAACTACCTCGGAGACTGGGGTATGCAGTTTGGTGAGTAAATTACACTCAGCAGGTGTCCTCTGCACTCAAAGTCCCAATTCTAGTGACAAAACAAGTTTTCCCTCTTGGATTTCAGGTTTGCTAGGAGCTGCGTTTGGCCAATTCGGATGTCAGGAGAAACTGAAACAGAATCCCTTACAGCATTTGTTTGATGTGAGTTTGGATAAAGACAGACAGACACACACTAATCCTAATCACAGAGAGCCGCAGTGGCTATAATTTATTCAAGGAACTATTCGGCAAGTGGAATGAGTGTGTGTTTCAAAAAATGGTGTTAGTTGTTTGCTTAAAAAATTTGGCTGACGTGTCAGGTGAACTGCCACCCCACCACCATCAACCCACTCCTGTTTTCGTGTCACATGGTATAAATAGTGTTTAAAAAAAGGGCGTTTCTTTAACATTACCATGCCGGTTTGTTAGTATTTGGCATTCTTGTCTTGCAGGTTTATGTTAAAGTGAACAAGGAAGCAGAGCACAATGAGGATATGAAACAGGCTGCCAGAGACTTCTTTAGACAACTGGAGCAGCATGAGAGCGAGGCTGTGTCGTTATGGCAACAGTTCAGAGAGATTACAGTGGACGAGTATCAGCGCGTTTACAAGGTGCAACCAGCCAGACTGAATTACAACATGACTCCTAAACTCTGAAATATCAGTAGGAGAAATATACTCAACTGTTATAATGAATGATTCATTTAAAATCTTTTCAGCGGTTAGGGGTCCGCTTTGATATTTACTCCGGGGAGTCCTTCCACCACAGTCAAGCCCAGGAGGTGGTGCAGCAGCTGCAGAGCCGAGGCCTGTTGAAAACCTCTGAGTATGTAATGGATTTTAACCAAGAACACTTTAACTAGTAGGCCAGCTATGTGCTCCCAGTCGGTTTATTTGGGTTTCCACTAAAGTGCCACTATTTGTACTTACTTTACTATAATTGGACTATAACTTAATGAGTAATGTTAATGTTTTGTTGGCTGTCACTGATTTTGTATGTGCGTGTTTTGATGTATCTGGTGTTGAAAGTATTGGCAGACCATGTATGTATTATTATTATTACGATTTTCTTGTCCCTGATCCTTTCTGACTAATGAATTCGCTTTCGTTTGTTACACACCACATTATATATTTATATCAGCTGATTTTAGCATATGTCAGATAAATCCTTATCCTTAGCGTATGTGTTGCAGCCTTTTTATATACAGTCTATGGCTGCAGCACAGAAATACCAAAGATATGTTTCAGGTAGTTTAGAAACCGTGTCCCCTCTACAGTTTGCGCACCAGGGAGCAGTGACAAATAAATTTTTTCAAATGGAAAATTTCAGTTGCTGGTCAGTTATAGAGAATTTGGAAAAGTATGTGAAGAAGTGTGAGTTTTCCAGTGTTTGCCTACTTATATTATCCATACTTAAATTGTAAAATAATTTTACAGGTGTAAAAATAACTGAATGAATGCCCTTTTTTTGCAGTTGAGATCGATGCATTATAAAATAAATGGCAGCCGCTCCTGAGCTCACATGGATCTCATGGTTACTGCTGTATTTACAGGAGAGGAACAGGTGTAGTGGATCTTTCCCCTGCTGGAGACATGAGCAGTGTCTGTACGGTGCTCCGCAGTGACGGCACAACGCTCTACATCACCAGGTCAGGAGCTGTGGAAGTGGTCAATTAAAATACTAAAACAATTAAAATGTTTAACTTTACAACCGTGCTGTCTTGCCCTGGAGAAAATACTGAAGCGACCCACTGGTTCATAGTTTATATGATGTCATAGAAGTTTGTTTAAAAAGCCCATTCTGAAAGAACACTAAACATATACAATAAAAATGTATTTATCAAATGATAACTGTTATACATAAATCATGACTTTTGAAAGTGGAAGTCACGATAATAGATTAATTTTCATTTCCTGCTTTTCAGAGATCTTGCTGCAGCCATCGATCGAACAGAAAAGTACCATTTTGATGAGATGATTTACGTGGTAAGGAAACTGGTGCACTCAAACTCCTCTACATCTATTTTAAAAAAATGTTACATTGCTGTCCTTTTAAGACATGTTGAAATAAGACATGACTTATTTACTCTACAACACGAGCTACAGTAGTGAAAGACATGGAATTAGCATTGCAGTCATAAGTGAGTACATAATGGTGCTTCACTTATCTTCAACATTATACACTGCTCAAAAAAATAAAGGGAACAGTTAAACAACACAATGTAACTCCAAGTCAATCACTATCCTGTGAAATCAAACTGTCCACTTAGGAAGCAACACTGATTGTCAATCAATTTCACATGCTGTTGTGCAAATGGAATAGACAACAGGTGGAAATTATAGGCAATTAGCAAGACACCCCCAATAAAGGAGTGGTTCTGCAGGTGGTGACCACAGACCACTTCTCAGTTCCTATGCTTCCTGGCTGATGTTTTGGTCACTTTTGAATGCTGGCGGTGCTTTCACTCTAGTGGTAGCATGAGACGGAGTCTACCAACCCACACAAGTGGCTCAGGTAGTCAGGATGACACATCAATGCGAGCTGTGGCAAGAAGGTTTGCTGTGTCGGTCAGCGTAGCGTCCAGAGCATGGAGGCGCTACCAGGAGACAGGCCAGTACATCAGGAGACGTGGAGGAGGCCGTAGGAGGGCAACAACCCAGCAGCAGGACCGCTACCTCCGCCTTTGTGCAAGGAGGAGCAGGAGGAGCACTGCCAGAGCCCTGCAAAATGACCTCCAGCAGGCCACAAATGTGTCTGCTCAAACGGTCAGAAACAGACTCCATGAGGGTGGTAATGGGGCCCAACGTCCACAGGTGGGGGTTGTGCTTACAGCCCAACACCGTGCAGGACGTTTGGCATTTGCCAGAGAACACCAAGATTGGCAAATTCACCACTGGCGCTCTGTGCTCTTCACAGATGAAAGTAGGTTCACACTGAGCACATGTGACAGAGTCTGGAGACGCCGTGGAGAACGTTCTGCTGCCTGCAACATCCTCCAGCATGACCCGTTTGGTGGTGGGTCAGTAATGGTGTGGGGTGGCATTTCTTTGGGGGGCCGCACAGCCCTCCATGTGCTCGCCAGAGGTAGCCTGAGTGCCATTAGGTACCGAGATGAGATCCTCAGACCCCTTGTGAGACCATATGCTGGTGCGGTTGGCCCTGGGTTCCTCCTAATGCAACACAATGCTATACCTCATGTGGCTGGAGTGTGTCAACAGTTCCTGCAAGAGGAAGGCACTGATGCTATGGACTGGCCAGCCCGTCCCCCAGACGTGAATCCAATTGAGCACATCTGGGACATCATGTCTCGCTCCATCCACCAACGCCACGTTGCACCACAGACTGTCCAGGAGTTGGCGGATGCTTTAGTCCAGGTCTGGGAGGAGATCCCTCAGGAGACCATCCGCCACCTCATCAGGAGCATGCCCAGGCGTTGTAGGGAGGTCATACAGGCACGCGGCGGCCACACACACACTACTGAGCCTCATTTTGACTTGTTTTAAAGACATTACATCAAAGTTGGATAGGCCTGTAGTGTGGTTTTCCACTTTGATTTTGAGTGTGACTCCAAATCCAGACCTCCATGGGTTGATAGATTTGATTTCAATTGAGGATTTTTGTGTGATTTTGTTGTCAGCACATTCAACTATGTAAAGAAAGGAGTATTTAATGAGATTATTTCACTCATTCAGATCTAGGATGTGTTATTTTAGTGTTCCCTTTATTTTTTTGAGCAGTGTTGGGTTTTTTTTTTGCACTCATTTATAGAGCTGAAACAATTAGTCGGAGTCTATCGGCAGAAAATGAATCTTCAACTATTTTGATAGTTAATTTATCAATTAAGCTTTTTTTTTTTTTCAAGCAGAATCGCAAACATTCCTGTGTTTGAGGCTCTAAATTTTGAGGATTTGCTGCTTTTCTTTGACTGATGTGACAGTGGACTGAATATCTTTGGAACAACAACACACATGTAGATGTGACCTTTTTTTTTTCTGGTCATTATAGATTAGAAACAACTGATGGATTAATTGAGAAAATTGGTAAATCAATAGATGATGAAAATAACTGTCATTTATGTGAATGGTGATAAATGCTTCAATGCCCAAATAAGTCAGGTGATTAGTCTGGCACTTTTTCCATTTTTATTACCTCTGGAGTACTGCCTTATTCCCTCCTCGAATCTGTTTAGTACAGTTAAAGGGCAGAAGATGGGAACCTCTTTCCTACATAATCTCTTTGCAGCTCATGCTGACTCAGCCTTTCTACATGATTAGCTTTTCATGTAACCGGTCATTATATCTGCTTTGTTGATAGCATAAAAAAATTGTGAACAACATGATGATGATGTCAAATGCAAAATGAATGTGTGTATTTGTTTTACCGAGAGTCTGAAAATCACTGATTTGAATGTCTATGGTAATGTGAGTCTTGCCCCTTTTGGAGAGGGAGTTCATATGTTTGTCCCACTTTGCGTATTCAACGCTTGATTCAGATTGTTCTCTTGAATCCCTAGCTTGTTTTCTTGTACACTCTATCCATGCTTTGTTACTGCCTATTTATCAGTTTGCTGCATTTGTTTTTCTCTTTAAGACAGATAAAAGCCAAGCAAATCACTTCCACCAGTTGTTCCAGATCCTGCTTGCTATGGGACATTCATGGGCCGACAGGTAGCAGGAAAAAATACCTAAACACACACACGACATAGACCCGTTTAAGGGGTGCTGTTAACTGATGTTAGTTGTGTAGTGGTTAGTGGTAGTTGTGTTAATAAGAGATCAAAGAGTAGTATTACAAAATGTCTTTGAACTTTTCTTGTCTTGGAACTTTTCACTCTGATGGAAATACACATTGTTTTTAAGATGGAATTAAAATCAAATTGTAATTTTCACTGTCTTTAAAATTGTAACCAAGTTTAAAAACATTGTAAGTGAATCCAGTTGGATTTAGCAATACTTTACGAAATCGGCACTCCGCCCTCCCCAGACAGCTTTTTTAATTAGAAACATTGGCCTTTGAAGTGTTGCAGGAAGTGATGAAATTTAACCATGAACATTTACTCATTTAAGAAAAAACATAATTTTGAGGTATTTTATGTACATTTATGCTACTTTTATACCTTTTTATATTCACTGGTTACTGTGAAGCTAAACATTTTCTTTCAAAATATATAATAAATTGATATATGTATATCAATACACAACAGTCTTTAAAGGGATGAACCTCCACCAATTTCAACATTAAATTGCTTAAACATTGATGCATCAGTAAACAATAAAAGGACCATTCTGCATAATTTCTTTTACTTTTAAGACTTTAAGTACATTTTTGCTGATAATACTGCATTTTTACTTAAGCAACATTTTGAAGAATTTTACTTTGTAACATTTTTATGGTGCACATAGCTTTTGCTGAAGTAAAGGATATTAATAACACCACTGGTTGCAGGTGTCAGCATGTGCCTTTTGGCCTGGTACGGGGCATGAAGACCCGGAGCGGCGATGTGGTGTTTCTGGAGGATGTGCTGGAGGAAGCTCGGGCCAGGATGCTACACAACATGAGCCAATCAAAAAGTAAAGCCTGTCATACATTAGGCAGTTGTTTGGCAATGCAGAGCACACATGACTCTTTTCCAAAAGTACATTTGCGTGCAATACTTCCTTGCTCAAACCACTGGCGCATGCAGTGTGGACACATTGTGGTATTGAAATGCAAATTAATTTGTTTTACACACATTTGTAAGATCATCTTCTAGGAATGAGACCCTCCCTGTGAGCACTGGCAGTCTACACATCTCTACACTTCATTTTACAGAGTTTCCCTCAGACACACTCTTATTTGGTGTGAATTCTGCTGTTTTCTGATTGCGTCACACAACAGGATGATGGCACTGTTCTTCCAATTTCTTCCAGTAGTGTTGGGACATTTGATCTGTGCCCCAAGTACACACTACAAACTCATTCTATGTGCATTCACACTGGAAAAGTAACAATTATTCATTTTGTATACTAAAAAAAAAAACATTTTTTAAGTGTGCTGGTGACAGATGCCATTCACCCACAATGCAGTGCACAAAAAAATGGAGGAACTGCTCACAGCTGGAAGAAATTAAAACTAATCATGGATTGTGGTAACAAAACTCATAAAAATAAAAGAACACATACACAGTTGGATTGAGGCCTCACAGGCGGCGGTGCAAGTCTTCATTTCTATATTCTTCATATATGTTCTCCTCCAACTGCAAATTCAGTATATCACACTATAAGGATTAGTAGTAGATTAGATTAGTATATAGTACTCTTTCATACAAAGACCTACAGCTCAACACGGATGCTTCCAGATGTCTCAACCACCGTGTAATTTAGGATAACTAGTTTTTCCATTATATCAGAATCATTTTAGTGATGGCACATTAGAAATTCATTCAGCTGGGATATTGAACTACCGTGATTGTCCTAGTAAGAGAAGCAAACCAACATTACCCATCTCAGTCTCTTTAAATGGCAAATGTGCATGATGGTACTAAGAAAAACTGCCCAATGTGGGAATAATGAACCTGTATTTGGCTCTTTCCACAGCAACAAAGGAAATGGAAGATCCGGAGGACACAGCAGAGAAAGTTGGAATCGGTGCACTAATAGTCCAGGTAATTCGGTTTTAAACCTCACCACCTAGGCTCCACTATTCAGTCAAATATTAGACTACTACCCGTTTCATTTCTTAGTTTGTTTGCATTCATTGGCATTATTTCAGGATTTCAAAGGTCCACTGCAGTCCGACTACACGTTTGACTGGGACAGGATGCTGCAGGCTCAGGGAGACACAGGAGTCTTCCTCCAGTACTCGCATGCTCGACTCTGCAGGTCTGTACTCACCAGCAGCTGAAAATACAGAAACTCTATTTTAGGAATTCTAGTACAGTGGAAAACGGTTACAGTGATCAACCTCTCTTATATGGATCAAAAACTTGGGAAAGATTCATTCCTATGCAGATGCTGTTTAAATAAAGTAGTCGGCTTACAGTGTTCATTTTATTCAAACATTAAAAACATATGGGGGGAAAAAAAATCTGAATATTTTATGCATTTGTTTTCAAACTGTTACCAGTTCTACAGTGATAGCCTACAGTTTATTTGCAGACCTGTTTTTTAAATTTAGATTCAGAAATGCACTGAAACCACCAGCAAGCTGCGGCTTAGTTGCCTATTTGCACTATTTACTGTATTTGTAAACGGCTCAATTTTTCACAGTTCAGAGATTTAATTTGTACAGTAATTTGAAACATGTTTGAAACAGCTGCACTGTATTTTGAAACTGTCAAATAGCAAAGCTGTACGTTTAATTACTTTATATCAAGTTAATAAATATACAATGTCAATTAGATGGTAATCTGCATAAGAAATAAATAAAAAGAAAAAATAATTCAGTTATAGTAATCATCGGCTTATAGTGATCTATTTAATCAATAATTCATTTTATGCTGCTGGATTTAATTGATAACATAAAACGAATCGTATGTTTTGAGTGTGAAATCTGCAAAGTAACAATGAACTGCAGCTCAAGATGACTGTAGTGTAGGCGTAAAAAGTAAATTTGCCTCTGAAATGTAGAGAAATATAAGTGGCATAAAATAGAAATACTCAAGTAAAAGTACCTCCTTATTAACACTGCTCAACACTTGCACCACCAAGAACCAAAATTCTGCCTGTTTTTCTTTTTTAAACACAAAACTAGCCAATTTCTGTTCTCCTCTAATGAATTGTTTGCTTGCAATATAAAATACAAAAGTTAATTTACTACAGTCATTCTTGGAATTTAGTCTTAAAAACGCACAAAACAAGATATTTATCTATCGATATTTAGCAATATCCATATGGTTTTGGATACAAACACCCTACAAACATTCCCAGAAAAACGAGATACAAGATACTGATTTATACAGTTGCCCATTTATTGCTGTGTTCTTACTACAGTTTAATCCGGAGGAATGAAGGTTTAGAGGCAGGCATCTTTGATTCATCCCTTCTACTTGAGGAGACGAGCATCACCATCCTGCAGCACCTCCTTCGGTAAGCAAACTACTTCTCATCACTTAATTCCTCTGCACGTCGTCAAATATGAGATAATGAAAGAAGCAGTCAATGTTGTGTCAATATTTGCTTAACTCGTTTGTTTATAGTTATGATGAGGTGTTGTACCGGTCGGCCCAGGATCTGCAACCCAAGCACCTTGTCAACTTTTTATTGAAGCTGTGGTAAGGAATAGGATGTTAGCCCTCAGGGGTTTGGTCATGGTGCTGAAAACTTTTGCTGCTCCATGTGTACCTGGTTCATTACAGCCAGTGTAACAAGAAAAAGGTGGTGTGGAAATTAAACTTTGTACTCGTTTTCTTACACTCCAATCTCTTCTAGCCACCTGATCGCCTCAGCACACAGAGAGCTGCCGGTGAAAGGAAGTTCCGAGGATGTCGCACAGGTAGAGAGAAAATCACTTCTGCACATAGCCATGGTTTTTGCTTTAAAGGCCCCATCAGACGATCAGAAAATCATTTTCACCCTAAGGACATTGGGCACAAATTACTTTAAATAAACCTCAAAATCACCAATGTGGTTATCAGCCTCAGCAGTGAAACTTTTTTTTGCCACACATTATGACATGCATAGATTATTTTGTGGTACAAATGGAGATTTCCAGTATACTATGTTTCTGCAAAAGGTTGCAAATTGTGATTATGTTCGTAACAATTAAACTCTAGTTCTGCATTGGTGGTGGTAAAGCTAAACATTAACTGCTGTACAAGTACAGAAGAGTCATCAAGCAAGGAAATTGACTCACACTGCAATAAATATCTAATGTCTGCTAACATTAGCCACCATAAGCTATTGGTCACACCAGATCAAGACGGGTGTTGCCAAAACCCCTTTAGTGAATATAAATGATGTGTTTCATTGCTTATGAATTCTACTTTTGATTTGTAAGAAAAGGATTCTCTTTTTTTCAAAGGTTAGAGAGTCTTGCTTTAAACATACAGTAATACACATTATCTGTGTACCAAGAATAAAAAAAACATACTTTACGTACAGACTTCTACAAGAAAATAATCTGATCAGATGATGCAGGTGCTTGTTGTTCATCCCAACGTCTGCTTCATTGCACAGAAAATCAGCCACATAATGCAGAGAAAAACGCCTGAACCCTGATGTTAATGAACTGGTTCCAACAAATGAAAATGCTCTTAATATCTCAAATTAAAGACGTGTACATGTAAGTGTTAATCGCATATTGCTGAATGTCAACAGGCAAGGTTAAGACTGTTCAGCGGAGCCTGCTCGGTCCTGGCCAACGGGATGAGGATCCTGGGCATCACACCGGTTGATAAAATGTGAAACTCAAAGGTTGTTGTTACTTAAGGTTAATTCAGAGCTGTATGTATCCTACCGCTATAGTTAATTTGTACTGTAAATTAAATGCATTATATTTTTAAATAAAAATATATAATAGTATTAACAACTGAACTCCGTTTCACCCACAGAAGAATGAGCTTTTCCTGTTATTGTCTCTGTTGTTTTACACTCGCACAGCTTGTGATCTGGGAAAAGTTGCTTGTCAGTTTCACTTTTGACCATTTTGAAATGTGTTAAATCAGTTGAGTGAAATAACTTTTATACTCACAGCTGACTCACTGATGTCGTCAATAGGAAACTTAATGTAAGACTGGTACAACAGGTTCAGCTGAGTTTTACCAGTTTACTGTAAAATGTTGAATGGAATCTAGCAGGCACATTAATAAAAACACTTGTCAGTATAACATAACACAGTTCAAGACCAACTGCAGCCTCCAAAATTACCATGAAGTCGAATGAACACCTCTGAAACAGTTTCAACAATTAACTGCATGATTATTGTATTCGCATTAGTTTTTAGGTTGTGTGACATGATATTGTGGTAAAAGACTAAAGGATTAAAAAAAAAGTCACCATCCAAACGTGTGAGTATCACTCTTGCTGCAGCCCCATATGCCCTGCTTCAGCATATGGAGGAACACAAAGCCTAAAATATTACAAGACACTGGAGAGATGATATAAATGTATAATCACATATGCAATTCATTATCATCCTTCACCCAAGTTTTCATGTGAGGTGGGAACACTCTGTATCAACACTGTGGACATATGATACTAACATTGCACAGTATAAAACATAATCCTGTTTAATGTGTATACTTTGAGATGTAATACTGATGAGGAGCCGATATGGAGGCATAAAAAAGCAACAATGTCCTGTTACGACTTATCACTCCAGCATGGCTGAAAATTCAGGACTTATAAATACAGGACTTCGCCAAATGCTTCAGATTTACAAACTTTAAAAGCAGCTAGCTACGAAGGAGTATTAGGGCCACGTTAAGGGGAAGGATAATTGAGGATGAAGATTTTTTAAATTTATGTTGCATTTTTTGAATGCATCATAGACATATGGTAACATCCTTGGAGTGGAAAGGGGAGTTTCTGAAGAGGTGCAACTGTATTAACTGAAAGCAAAAGCTGTCTATGATGTAGCCTACACGGCAGCTGGTGTGGTGGACAGTCTAACGTGATTTGATGGAGTTAATTTTATTCTCATCATTTCAATTTTATTCTCAAAATGGCACTTGAAATTTATTCTCGATAATTCCCCCCCCCCAATGTGGCCCGAATACTCCATCATAGCTATTATAATTACAACATACAATTCGTAAATAATCCCAAGCAATCCTACATTGGATTTTGTAATTAATTTTAAGCCATGCTGGAGTGATAAGTATACTTTAGTATAAAAAAAAAAAAAAAAAAGTCTTTTTTAAATCAACTGAAAGGCTTGAATCTGGCATTAAGAACATTTAACATTATAAACATTACAAATTATACTGAAAGTCATAGTACTGTAACCAGTCCCATATGAGTGAAACTGGACTGGATTGAGGACACAGACCTAAATTTAAGTGCCACACAAGCTGTGGTCTATGTGATGAACTGAACATAGTCAACTGAACTGGGTGTTTGTTTTATCGGGAGTGGCTCCCTAATCTCCCCGCTGCAGGAACTCATTTAGGTCCCCAGAAAACGTGACTTGGCCCATCACAGACGTGTTCCACCAGCGAGAGAGACTCCTCTGCTGCAGGTCATCCACTCACACGTTGATCAGTCTCTGTTTGGATTCCCTGTCTGTGTCTTCCCGGCTCAGCGTGGATGTGTCTTGCTTCGGAAGTCCGTATAAGTAGATGGAAACACACACCAGGATTGCTCCAGAGGCAAACGAGGTCGCTACACAAGAGGGGAAAGAAAAGCTAATTGGGACATTTGTCAATTTACAAAAGTTTCAGACAGTATTGTATAAAATAATCTGTGGTCTTGTGTGTATGAGTCTGCTTTGAAAGACACTGTTCTGTAATTTCCTAATAATTCAGGTCATTTTCTGTGTTTCGCGGAAAGAACTATGTGATTTGGTCATAATTTTAGGGGAAATAGAGACAAAGTTATTGCAGTTGTTTGCGGCAAGGAAAAGCTCATTTTAAACCCCCCCCCCCAAAATAAATATTCATACAGTCATTATTGGAAACTCTATTGTCCATATTTGTTGTATCGTTTCCTAGTAGGCACATTTTACATGATATACCAATAATTAATTGAAAGTGTATCAATTGAAGGCGGTTTCCATTTCCCCTATAATAAGTACCAATTTGCTCTGCCCTTTGTAGAAATATTAGAAAGAGGGGGCTTTCAGCGGGCTCGTTTAGTTTAGCACGCGCCCCATGTACAACGCTGACTCCTTACTGCAGCTGCCCGGGTTAGAGTCTGGCCTGTGGCCCTTTGCTGCGTGTCGCCCATAATCTCTCTCCCTCATTTCCTCGCTCTATCCACTGTCCTGTCAAATAAAGGCTTAAAAATGCCCAAAAATATCTTAAAAAGAAAGAACTTTCAGTTATGCTACTTACTACTATGCTAAATGTTATGCAGCTGGCTTCCTTTATTAAAAATGTGCAAATATCCACAACCATGCAGGCACAAAACACACAACCTTCCTGATGAACCAGAACGGGCCGCAAAAGCTAATAAAATCCATTTCTCAATCAGTACAACAACGACAAAGTAACATACTTATCTGTAGCCCAAACAAGATGACAGATGCCACAGTTGAGAGAACAATGGCGGCTGCAGCAGAGAAGCCCTTCATGATGTTGTCTGTATACTTCACCACCACCGACGTGTATAGACCACCCACACTGGCCAAGACTGGAAGCACGAAGAGCAATGTCAGCTTAAATACTGTGAAATAATGTGCAATCAAATAGAAAATGCACTGAGGTTTAGTCAAACTTACATACTACAAAGCACACCCAGGGTGTATAACCGTAGAAGAAGCCTTTCTCCAGGATTTTATCGCCATCGTTCATGTACACACCGATCAGGGTGACCACAATGCCGGAGAGGTACATCTGGATGTTTCTCACCCACAGAGACGTGTTTGAGCTCTTCAACACCTTCTCAAAGTACACACCTTAATCAGAAAGTAGACACAAAGCTGTGAGATGCAAGTAAATATTCACAAATATTTAATGTTGGATATTTCAAATTACAATACGTTTAAAACAAGATGACAGAATCCTCCACGACACCAGCAATGCAAATAAAATAATTTACTTTAAGCAAGAGACATCAGTTTTGTGTTTGATTACACACAACGTCTTCACTTATCACAGTGGTTTTGGTTACTGGAAGTATTTGTATTATGTGTGGTAGCTTAATCAATCACAGGACAAAAAGGTGAAGCCACCCAGTCTTTTCCACAGAATCCGGTCCCAATTTTACCTGCAAATCCAGAGCAAAGGACAGCAATAGCGATGGCCACGAACCCAACATAAGGATTTTGCTCAATCTGTAAAAAAGGAAATGACATGAGCCACCACACTGATGGTAAAAAGCACCTGCAGAGGAGTGCAGGTAATAAAAAAGCCGATTCCATGATAGTGTGAGTCACAGCACATGGATTATAAATCACTGAGTCACCAGGATGGTTGGAACATTTACATTTTAACACCCCCACCTGAACTTTAGTGGCCTCTGCAGGCTTCCATTGGACGAGTGTTACGCCCCCGCAGAGCGTGAAAACAGAGAACCACTGCAGCTGGCTGAGAGAGCGGCTCAGCATGAAGACTGTACACAAGGCCGTGCACGGGATCTTCAGCTGATAGGTCACCTACACAGGAAAACACAAGTCAGGCTGATCGTTTCCTTTCACACCGATACAGCTCCAAACATACAGTTGTGGGAACTGCTGAGAATAACTATTGTTTACTACTATTAAACACTGGGCAACTATTTGATTTAACCATGAACTTTGCACACTGGAGTGGTCAATGTTTCTGTATTGGAAGTTTAGTTTCTGTAAATGTGCTTAACGTTGTTAGCATTCTACCCTAAAACCAAATGCCAAGTCGGCTGTCAGCTTCGTCTTGTGTGCGCACATGTGTCCACTAGTACTGAAATGATTAGTCAAATTACTGAAAATGTGTGTATATCTAACTATACAGATAACTGATCAATTGTGAGAGTCATTTATTAAGCAAAAAATGTCCAACATTCACTGGTTCCAGCTTTTCATATGTCAGAAATTGATTTATCTGGATTTTATAATATCTGTGGGGTTTTTTCGCTGTTGGTTAGACAACTTTAAAGAGGTCACCATGGCATCTGGGAACATAAACATATAACAGACATTTTCACTATTTAAAAAGGTCCAGTGTTTAATATTTAGGAGGGTCTATTAGACAGAAATGAAATGTAATATCCATAACTATCTTTTCAGTAGTGTATAAAGACCTTATTGAACTGTTATATTTTTATTACCTTAGAATGAGTTATTTCAATAAAACAATAATGATATTATCGCAATATAATTTTCCTCCACATCAATATAATAAACGTTCAATATATCGTCAATAAATATTTGTTTTAATTCATTTGAATCACAAAAAAAATACAAAAAATTTGTTGAGGAAAAGGGACTGAAAAAAGATTTACTAAATCATATTTGTTAAATATTTTTTATCATAATAGTTTTGAATGTTCTCCCTCAGATTTGTTAAGTGATCCACTGTTTGGCATCAAGCGTTTGTCCCATTCTGGTCATAAAAAAAAAAGTTTAACCACATAATTAACCATCTGGTTTCTTTATGGAGCAAAAATAATGAAAAATATGAAATGTTTTTGTCGTGATAACATATTGCCCAGCCCTAATTGCAAAGAGAGAAATAAAGTGTACATAGGACATATTTTGCAAACATGTAATCTGTAATATGGTGTTAACTGTTTACTGTCCATGTAGAGTGAACTAGATATCTGCGTGTTGTTTATACGCTCTGATGATGCTAATCCAACACATCATTGTAGGAGCGTCCATGTTGATTCCACATTACGACTTAAGAGCGCATGATCACACACCAAAGTGTGTGACCATCTGAGGAGCACGTGAATGCACCGTGACCCACTGTTCATTAAAACTTACACACTGAACCTTTAAAACCTTTAAGGCAATTATTAAAAAAAAACCCGCAATCAACAGATTAGTCAATAAAGAAAAAGCTGTTTGTTGCTGCCTAGAGGAGAAAAAATATCAAAACTTTAAAGTGGTTCATTGAAAAGGCTTTAGTCTCAAGACTTCAGCTGTGGAGTTGCATTTCCATCCTTCGTCAACCGTTTATCCTGCGTACAGGGTCGTGGGGGATTAAGCTAAATGCCAAACTACACTTTGTCATGTATCCAACCTCATCATTTCAGTAAGATCAGAGCATGGAAAAACTTTGACATAACTTACTTTCCCCATGTCCGAAGATTACATGAGCATAAGCATGATGTTATTTGTCCAGCTATCAACGTGGCATATCTTTTGCAACGAGTGTGCCAATGTGCTTTATTTGACATAGTAAGTCATAAAATTCTCTAAACCAACTCATTTCCACAATGGAAAGAACAGTATTAAAAGACAATAGTAAAAAAGCTCTTAAACAGTTTTGTTTGCTAGAGCTGCAATGATTAGTCGAGTGACAGACAAGACGAATCAGCAACCATTTTGATAATGAATCATTTCATCACAAAACTCCAAACATTGGGGCTCCTGTAAGAATATTTTCATATTCTTATATTAAGATGCTCTTTTTTTTCCCTCCATACAGTGGGCTCTTTCGAGTGTGACATGTCAGACTCAGCAAACGCTCCTATGAAATGAGCCACTCATCTGTCTCTGCCAAATGCCAATATATAGTATCAGGACGCTGTCACACATGGGAATTTTCAAACTTGGAATTGCTTCAATGTAATAAAATGTACAATCCATTAATTTAAAACTTAGGTTGGGAACAATAAACTGAATCTCTGTTTTTTGGACAGAAATTGTGTGAAATATTCCAACATATCCGACATTTTACAGGTTAAATGATTAATTGATAATTTAGCTGTGACATTATTGGGCACAGACACATTCACCAATGGATCCACACGCAGCCATTGTTGGAACACAGGAAGAAAACAGATTGAAATTCATACCTGATAAACTGCTGCATCGAGGTTACTCAAAGCAAGAAAGGCCATATTATTTTGAACTGCATACACTATTGATGGCACGCTCAGCTTCAGCAGTTCTTTTGGGCTGCAGAAAACATGTTCCACTATGGCGTTCTTCAGTCTGACGGGGCTTCCTGTTTCTCTGAAAGAGGAAGGATCAAAAATATATATGGGATTTTTAAGACAGATACCGAATTTGACATTTGAGGATTTTAAAATCCGATAATGCAATATATTGGTCGGTCTTTTCAAGAACACATAACATAAACACAGATTATCACTAAAATTTGTTATGTACAGTTACAAGACCTCACCAAGATAACATGACATAATGCAGTTTAATTTTTATTATCATAAATAGTACAAAAGTACAGCTGATTGCTGTGTTTTGTGGTGGATTTGTAGCCTTGCACAGTGCCCTCTGCTGGTCAAACTATGCAACTACAACACTCGTAAAATGAAGTATTTGTCTCAGTTTCTTTTTTAAATGGTCATTTATTGGCTGTTATAAACATGATAACGCTTTATCTGCAGTTACAGTCCCCTACAAAAGTATTGGAACGGTAAGGCAAATTCCTTTGTTTTTGTAGTTCAAGACATTTGGGTTTAAGATCAAAAGAGGAGTAAGAGACAAGAGTTCAGAATTTCAGCTTTTATTTCCTGGTATTCACATCTAGATGTGTTAAACAACTCAGGACATACCACCCTTTGTATTAGACCACAGCATTCTTAGGTGAGCAAAAGTAATGGAACAAATAATCTTAAAGTAAATAACATTTTATATTTGGTGGCATAACACTTGCTTGCAATAACTGCCTCAAGCCTGCGACCCATCGACATCACCAAACTGTTGCGTTCTTCATTTGTGATGCTATTCCAGGCTTTTACTGCAGCTTCTTTCAGTTCTTGTTTGTTTCGGGGTGTTTCTCCCTTCAGTCTCCTCTTAAGGAGGTGAAGTGCATGCTCTATTGGGTTAAGGTCAGGTGATTGATTTGGCCAGTCTAAAACCTTCTACTTTTCCCCCCTGATGTTTTGTTGGCAGTGTGCTTTGGGTCATTGTCCTGCTGCATGATAAACTTCCTCCCGATTAGTTTCAATGCATTTCTACGTAAATTGGCAGACAAAATGTTTCTGTCCACTTTTATTCATTCTGCTGCTACCATCATCAGTTACATCATCAATAAATATTAATGAGCCTGTTCCATGACATTACCTCCACCATGCTTCACAGATGAGCTTATATGCTTCGGATCATAAGCAGTTCCTTTCTTTCTCCACACTTTGGCCTTTCCATCACTTTGGTAGAGATTAATCTCGGTCTCATCAGTCCTTAAGATTGTGTTGCAGAACTTTTGCAGCTCATCTCTGTACTTCTTTGTAAATTTCAATCTGGCCTTCTGATTCTTCCTGCTGATGAGTGGTTTGCATCTTGTGGTGTGGCCTCTATATTTCTTCTCTGAGTCTTCTTCCAACAGTGGATTGTGATACCTTCACCCCTGCACTGTTGGGTCATGTCACTTACTGATGTTTTGGGTGGTTTCTTCCCAGCTGTCACAATATTTCTGTCATCAACTGCTGTTGTTTTCCTTGGCCGACCTGTTCGACGGCTGTTGCTCAGTACACCAGTAGTTTCTTTCTTTTTCAGGACTTTCCAGATTGTTGTGCTTGCTATGCCCAATGTTTGTCCAATGGCTCTGGTCGATTTTCCTTCTTTTCTCAGCTTGACAATGGCTTGCTTTTCTCCCACAGACACCCCTCTGGACTTCATGTTGGTTTATCCTCTTTAACAGGAATTGCAGTCTTTATAGGTTTGAACCAAGGATGAAAACTAGTCATGCAGAGCTATTTAATGTTTGGACAATCAACCTAAAAGGCAACACCTGGGCAACAAGACACATCTGTCAGTCACATGTTCCAATAGTTTGGCTCACTTCAAAAATGGGTGGGTTCAAACAGACGGTGATATGTCCTGAGTTGTTTAACACATCTAGATGTGAATACCAGGAAATGAGAGCTGAAATTCTGAACTCGTCTCTTACTCATCTTTTGATCTTAAACCCAAATGTCTTCAGTGAACAACAAAACCAAAAGGAATTTGCCTTACCGTTCCAATACTTTTGGAGGGGACTGTAGCTCATCTCGACAGATAATGTCGGCACGCTGATTTATGGGTCAGGCTCTAATATATATGTATAGGTGTCAAAACAGCTGCTGATACCCTTTTCAGTCATGTTTAGTTCAGCTCAAGCCAAGATGAATTATAACTATAACTTGTTGGCCACCATTTTTAATGTAAGCCAACAGCACTTTACACTGCAAGCGGAATTTCAGCGTTAGGTAATGTAACGTTACAGTTCACCTGTCTCTCCTCTGCTCCTCTCAATCTGTGTGTATGCGCTAACACATAGAGCCCCTCTGAGCCCATCCGCCCCTACCAAAGCGGTCTAAGTTTAAGTTAATACTGTTTACCATGTTTTATTTCATGGGCTATTTGGGATTTTTAAGGTAATGCATGTATAATCGTTTTTAAAGATATATTCAACTTTAAATTCAATAAATACATGATGTTTCCTAAGTCAATGAGAAATCATGTTAAATAATCGTAATCTCAATATTGACCAAAATGATCCCTAAAGATCTAAAATGACTTCAGGCCTCTGGCCCTTTAGTTAGGAAAACATTATAAAGGCTGTTCTACAGCTGTTCCAGAGTTTACTTGACCCTCCATAGTTTGCTTATAGGGCTGGCAGAAGTGCGGAGGATGCCTCACCTTGCTAAACTACCTAATACAATGACTGACTCACACTAAGCTTCAGTTTGTAGACTTTCTTGTCTGCTTTTAATACTATTCAGCAATATTTGCTGGCAGAGAAACTTCTTTTCAACTTTAACCTGGACTTTTCTGTCACTGGACGGATTATAGACTTTTAGACAAGCATCACTTATCCACTGTTTCACCATAAGGAAGTGTTCAAGTCTTCCCTCTTTTATATTCTTTACACAAACCGCTGCCAAAGTCAATACCAGAACAAACACACTGTACTAAGCCTCCTGTAGGAAGAGAAACCGTGTCATGCGCCAGTAGTTGATGACTTTGTGTCAAATCTTTTCCTGAGTTAAATGTGTCTAAAACCAAGGACGTGGTTGGGGAGTCGGCACCCAAACCAAAACTGACAGATATTGAGGGGAATGCAATTGACCTTGTGGAGTAGTTGGTTACTGTGTTTGAGAACAAGTTGAGCTTCCAACCAAATGCAGATGCAATTTATAAAAACGTCCTCCCCTGTCTGTACTTCTTGGGAATAATGAACTATTTTAATGTTTACGCTATAATAATGACTCTGTTCTATGGAGGTTCCACTGAGTCTTTTATGTCTTTTTGTATTGTGGCATTGTTTGGGAACCTGAATGTGACCAATAAGAAGAGAGGCTTTGCCAGCTTGCCAAAGTGGCCACTAAAGTTATCAGGGAGAGCTCTCTGACCTCTACTAAAGAAGGCCCAAGCCATATTGGACTGTCCTGATCACCCCCTGCGGAGGTAGTTTGAGTTCCTACATTCAGGCCATTCAAAGTTCCTGCTCGTTGGACAAAAAGATACAAAGCCTCTTTTGTTTGTTGAGCAATTAGTAGCCTGAATTTGCACGTTATTGCTGCACCTGAGCACTTCATGTCATTCGGCATTCAGATGTTTTTTGTCTTCATTTGAAGTAATCTGTCCTTGATGTGATCTGTCTAGATTGAATGTGTTGGTATACCTGCCTGTAGCCAAATTTCCACTGGTGGGATAATAAAGTTTTTTGACTGTTGTTACATGCCACCTGACCAATAGTACTTGCTTTGAGTTTCAAGTTTTCAGGCAGAAATACAAAACCTAATTAGTAGTACTTCTAATTTCTTAATTGTGAGGATTTGCTGTTTTTCTTATGCGGTAGTAAACTGAATGTTTCGGGTTTACCTTTTTGGGGCTGTCAGTCTGAACAATACAAGCAATTTAGAGATGTCACTTTGTTTTTCAACTAAACTGGTCACTTTTTCACTTACAAGGGAATAACAAAAACATGTTTTCATGTTCAGGGTAAAATATACAAGTACACACTAGAGCATTTAACGACGACAAACACTTACTTTGACAACATCCCCAGACTCAGTATTAATTTAATGATCTCGGTGATGCACACTGCAGTCGTGGAGAAGTACAGATCTCCTGTTGATATGGTCCTTGTGTACCGTAGTGCCACTGTGTATGCAGCTGCCACCAGTGTCATCACTGTCAGACAGTACACTTTGAAGATCACACTCACATTTTCTGAGGAGAGAAAAGGGAGAAAATAGTGCCAATAACTTAATGTAGCTAACAGTCATTACCTTACAAGTCTATAAGTATAACGCCACACAACAGATATTTATTAATGGTTTATTTTAGCAGAGACTGAAACAGCTTGCATAGATAAACTGAAAACAGCAATCAAATGCATGTATCATAGCGTTTTTAGCAGCTGCTAATTCGCAACACCTGTCCCTAGAAGGGCTTTTAAAAAAATAAAACATTAAAACAGTGAGAGAAAAAGAAACAAGAACAATAAGTTAGCAGAAGAACACAAGATTAAAGGAGGTCAAATTCGTACGTTTTAGTACAAGTTTGTTGCTTAACATCTCTCTTAAAAGGTGGTGACATTAGCAGCAGTGACTGTAAAGTGTTGAGGTAGTGAGTTACAAGACTTTGCTCCTTTCACAGCAAAGGCAGTCTGAGCAAAAGATGTTTGCAAAATGAAACTTTACAGTTGCCACTTGAAGCTGCTCTTGATGGCTTTTCATAAAGACTGAGGAGCAAGTCCATTTAAACATTTAAACTCAAGATTTACACAATGAAATCAATCAATAAAGTTCAAGAAAAACTTAAAATCTAACTTGCTTTTTGTCAAAGCTTGTCAAGGTCCTATTGTAAAGACAGCTTAAAGATTTAATTACTGACTTGTTGGCCTGAGACCTGGTAGCTAAACCATAGGACAGACGAGAAAATATCATTGAATTTAAGGCACAATCAAATGTCATGCAATTTCTTATATTCTATCAAGACAGCTAAAGTAAGTCTGAATCGTTTTACAAATCTGACTTTTAAAATGTAACTGGGAGATTTTTTAATGCGTATTAGATTCTGAGTGAAAACGGAACAATAACTGACACATTACTAGTGTTTAAATGATCTCAGTTTGGTGTTGTGCTCCTTCCACCTAACGTTACTGGTGGTCCTCTAACCAGGGTCCTTGACAACCAACATTAGCCTTTTCAGCTAGCCTGTGTTCACTGGTTACAAACTCACCGCCGCCCATCGCTGCTCTGCTTTGTGTCCGTCCGAGTGGCAAAGAAGTCAACTGTCCTGCTCTTGTTACATGTCATTAAAACTAACACACTAATCCAGTGTGATTTGAGGAACGCAGCCCGACCAGCAAAACAACAGATGAAATGATGACTCCGGTTTAGATGTTCCAGCAGTGATTCCTACTTCCTGCATTTCCCAGAATGCAGCGCGCCAGTAGACTGTAATGTAGGGTGTGTTTGTTTTTAACGCCTTCACATTTATCTGACATTCGGTCTCTATTTATTTCCCGGTATTTCCCCCACACAAACTTTAGGTGAAGAATCAAAACATCGTTTTTTTTACTTGATATCAGTAGAATCTTAAAATATATTAAACTACTCCCACAGATATTTACTGTTGATCCGGAATGATAAAATGTTTGGCCTGGGCCGAAACCAAACGTTTGAAGTTGAGAATAACAGCGCGGAGCGGCTATAGACTGTATATAAAAAGGGAGCGGCACATTCCCGCCAGGACAATCCACATCTGGATTTTTTTGTATCTCTAAAAATACCCTTTATGACGTAATCCCCTACTGAATCACAAGTAACAGGGCATTTTCTTCTTGTTTGCTTTACTTGTTATACTTAACTGATATATTTAGTGCAAAAAAAATTTTGTGGAGTTTTCTTCCCAAGTTTGTTTGTTGAGAGGTGGAGGGAAGGGATTTCCTGACTGTTATTTTGTTTATTTAAGATGACCAAAAAGCCAATAAAGAATTTAGAATAAGAATATGACTTATTTTGGGGGGCTTTGTCAGACAATTTTGATGAATCAGACAGGTTTATTAGATTAGATTAGATCAGCTCAAAGTGTCATTTTAAGGCGGTTGTTTGTGGTGTTGTACTGAATTGCTTTATAAAGTAAGGTGTCTTAAGTTTTGCTCTTTGCTCTGGACAGGAACAGTTAACGGTAAGGTAGTAGCTGTATGTTTCTGGCAAGTTTAAGGATTTTATTGGATGCCATTTTTGGCAGATATTTACACACCACTTTTGTATTCAACTAGTGTCATCACAAAAATTGCAAGTATTTAGTCTGAACACATGTGTAGCTTAGGTAACCTTCATGATACAAGTCTTTTCAAAAAACACAGTAGTACCAACAAATATACAGGTGCATCTCAGAAAATTAGGATATTGTGAAAAAAAATATTTCACTTTTTGAAGTTTCACTTTTTGACTTAAATTACGGAAATAAATGAACTCCATGATATACTAAGGCTTAGGCTTAATAAAAACACTGGTGAGTGGCATGGCAATGGGACAGAATGATCAGATCACAAATTACTTTAATTTGCACTGAAAAACCAACTAATAAATATTTTGAAGTAGTTTAGGCAGGACACAATATTCAAATCTCAGTATGGACAGGCTTATAAGACAACACAGATTCAATGAATAAACACAGTTTGAATGTATTTATTTAGTTTCACAAAAAAACTAATAAACATGTTCTATGTTTTATTCAAATAAATTGCCACCAGTCAATTTCAATATTGGAATAATTGTCACTGTCACTGTGAAACTGTTAAATGAAATATCTAAAAATGAACAGCACATGGCAGGAATGTTGGCATCAAAAGTGTATTGAAATGCAAAAGACAAAAGTTGCCTCTCTTCCATCACTGTAAGAACACGTTCTGATCACCTTTTATCATAACATAAAATAAACTGGGGATATCTGAACTCTTTACAGGTCAAAACTGACACCTGGTTCAGTGTACTATTAACACAGAGAATATGATCCAGCTGGTAAAAATTAATATTACAGGGTTTTCACATTTTAAAATTAAGGTAATTTGATAATGTTCTAGTATTGTAAGGTATAATCTGTAGGTTATATTAAAGAAAGGTAACTTCAAAATAAACAATAATTTAAGTGAAAAAAAAGTCTGGCATATGTCACACTGAACACTTGCCAGGAAAGGATTTTGGTAAGTGACAAACTCCTTATGCAAACAGATTTCATTAAGTAAACTGGTCTAATTGACTGTTAAGAGTCAGAATTCACCAATGCCGTTAATGGATATTCAAACGTCTACATAAGAATCTGTCAATCTGTCTGAGCTTCTTGTCAGGCAGCAGGAGTGAATCCTCTCCCTCTGAGAGCAGCCAAAATCCCAGCACATGAACACATCACAGCTTGTTGAACACCTATTGAATCTGCAGGCGATTTTAAACGGGTAGAGGAGCAACACCCTTCGGATCAGAAATTCTTAGATGTTTAAAGTAATGGGGGAAAAATGTCCACCACTTCTTGTTTAAACTTCCCACAAAGACCCATCCTGCGATTTTATTTTGGTGTAGCTCTACTCACAAATGGCACACTGTCCATGCAAGTACATGCACTGCTGCTAGAGGAAAAGCTGTAGTATGCACGTGTTGAGCATTGTAAAGGCAACAGAAGTGAACTCAGGAGTTGTCAGAGGGAACATGCTCAAAGCCTTCGCTCTCCCTCACCAGCGCCCTCTCCAGGATGACACGGCCCTCCTTGTAGCGCTGGCTTTCCTCAGTGGCAAACTCATACATCCAGCCTAGCTTGCTGTTGCAGTTCTTGCAGCTGACGTCCCGCACCATATGTCTTCCCGTCAGCATGACTCTGTCTTGCACCTCGCTGTGCTGCAGATTCACAACCTGGAGGGCAGCAGTCAGACATATGTCACTGTAACAGTTAGTTGCTTTTCTACAGAGGACTGGTTTGGTTTTTCAAGGAAATTTCAGCCAGTTTTTGCCCATTTCAAAGTCTGATAAGTAAGGATCAGATTTAATTGCAAAATAAATAAATCTAAATTATGTTTTAGGCCAACTAGAATTAATACAGAGCTGGGCAATTATTATTAATTATAGTGAAATAATTTTTCTTAATAACAATATAACAAATGTTCAATTAATGTTTGATTTAATTAATTTGAATCCCGAATGAATAAGCACTTAATCTTTTTGATTTAAAAAATATTTTACTTAATTTTACTCATGCATATTTTACTCATGCATATTTGTTGACAAACAGATTTGTTAAATGATCCACTGTTTGTCATTCCTTGAATATAAAGAATAGCTTAAAATCACAGTTAACAGATTTCTTTAACTTTCACTCAGGAGCAAAACTCTGCCTTTAAACTTGTCTTGTATATTTTTGGCCATATCGCACAGCCCGAGCTGATGTCTTTAAAAAAAAAATTGTTATTGTTTCACCCAAAGACATTAAATTTACAATGATATCAAACAGTGAAAATCCTCACATTTGAGAAGCTGGAAACAATACTTTTGGCTTTTTGTTTGGAAAATTACTACAAATTAACTATCAAAATAATCAGTGAACTACTATCTGAACTGTGAACTGTATCAGCTCTAATGACGTTCACAGTCATCATTTAAGCTTTTTGTATTATTGAAATTAGGACCCATTTATCTCTTATTTTGTTAAAAACCATTTCCAAAGTTATGTTTATGCTAATTCTTAAATTCCATAAACAATCAATTAATTGACTATTGGTGCATCACACTTGATTTTGAAATGCTTACTAGCACAGAAAAGCAAATAAGAAAACGTTTTACTATCTGTTAATGAGTAGCTGATCGTACGTGTATATCAACAGAGCTATACATATATCACAGTGTCACCACAAAGAACTACAGTGGAAATTACTATCTGATGCTGGGTGATTCTTTACATTACTGAGATGTATGTCTTTTAACCATGGTCCAATCAATAAACTAACAAGTGCAACTCTGCTGTTATCTGTGATCCAGGCCAAGGAAGTGATGTGCAGGTACCTTGTTAAACAGGAAAGCTCGGCCGGTGGCTCCAGTGAAGCGTGTGGAGATGAGTTCAGCTCGGTTGGTCAGGATGGTGTCACAGTTGGCACAGGAGAAGAGGCGAGTCCCACCGATGTGATCCAAGAAGATTCGCCCCATTTTGTCTTGACCACTGGCAGGTAAAAACATAAACAAACAAAGAAAGTAGCCTTGTTAGATGATGTAACACACATACATGTAGCAGCTGAAGGCACTGCACGGCCCGACCAAGTAAATACAACAAAAGAAATTTGTATTTTCTTTTTATGGGAGAGCAATATGATGATGAATACTGTGAGACGTCAGAGACTTTGCTGTATAATTTATACTGTTGTAACTGTCACTTAAAAATCTCTGGTTGTATTGGTCATTTTGAGCCATATTGCAAAATCAATAACCAGGACTGATTCATGGCAATATTGAATTTGAATCATTGCGATAAAATACCTTGATTTCTCAGGTATCTTATCTGCCAAAGACATTTTAGGCCTCATTTTACATTATCAAAATCTCAATTGATTTTCCAGAAAGTTGACTAATTCCCAATATCGATATCGTGACATAAAATTAAACACACTGTGACAGAGGATTTTGTCCATATTTACATTATCACCCAATTTCTAAAAAATGTGACATTCAAGCAGTCCTGATGGAAAAAAGGGATAGACCATGTCAGCCTGTAAAAAATGCATATTCAAAGTAATGTAGCCTATTATCATTTTGCATTATATGTAACTCTAAATAATAAAATTTAGGGTAACGTGCTGTTTAATCAAAAGTTAATATCTGTTCAGTACCGTACCTCTGAGGTCAACTGTCCCCTTTTTATTGCTCCTGCAACACAAACTAACTACAGTTTAAGGTTAATTGTGAGCTTACTCGCTGTAAAGGAAATCATACTATTTACGACGCTCACTGAAGGCATCATTAACATAGGCCAAGTATGATAGTAAAAGACAAGGAACAATGTCTCTGTGGTTTAGCTTCATATCATAAACTAGCAAAAGATGCTTGTTTTAGGAAATCAGCAGGAATAAGGTCTACTTAGTAAGGGGTCGGAGAACAAAAGCCCTGTAAGGAAAAAATGTCAAAAGGCATCCAGATAACAGCTCACGTTAATAGGCCAAACAACGGTTAACGTTAAGTCAACGCCAAATTTCTCACCTCGTAAAACCGTTAGCAAGCTAACTAGACAGCGGAATAGCAGTTGGAAGACTTTTCTCGTCGAAGAGTGTTTATTCACCAGTGTGTCTTTACTGGTGATTAAAGTGACCCCCCGTTTCCTCTGTTGTTGTCAAACTCCGATGCAGTCGGGTCCAATCAATGGCGTTTGTTTTAATCAAGTTAGCGACAATCACAACTAGATCTTCCGCTCAAAACCTTCAAAGTAAATTCCCGCTACAAACATAAATTGAGTCATGGCCTTTTTAAATTGTAACAACCTAATTATAAACATCATAATCATAATATGTGTCATTTTTATTTTATAGTAGTTCATACTAAAGTACCAGTATCCACGTCTCGATGCTTGTAACCAGCAATTACAAAATCTATACTCTTATTTTGAATGCAGTGTTTTTCGTGTACATCTGGTAACTTAACACAGCTCTGAATAGTGACCACAAGGGAGCAGCAGATCACGTCCGCACACACATCATGGACTTGAACCATAGGACTGGATGTTGCAATAACTTGCAATAACTTTGTGCTACGTTTTTTTTTTAAACATTGTTGAACTAAAATATGGTGGCTTGATAATTCACCAGAATGGTTACCAATAATGCACCTGTATGGTGAAATTCATTCCAAGATACCCTCATCTGCACTCCCTTGACAGCAATCGTGATACTGAGTGGATTTTCTTGATAAAATAAGTAAGTAAATTGAGTTTAAATGAATTAACCTGTTGACTGAGATGTCACTAAGGATCCAACCTAAAGAAAAAAAAAGAAAGTTTTGGATGTCAGAAAGAACTGAGAGATGGTCTTACACATTGTTAGTATTGTTCTTTTTATTGCCTTATCCTTTAAGATCAGTCCCTGGTTTGTCAGATGTCAAATATTCATTTTAGTTTAATTAATTTAATGTTGCCGAAAGGTAAATATATTACAGCCATGGTGACTTCTCCAGATTCATCAGCTTGTTGGGAAGAAGAGAAAGAAAGCAGGAGAAAGTGCACATTGTGTGCTCTTATCGAATAATATAGAGCAATTTAGCATTGATCAAGGCTACCACAGGTCACACTTTCAGGTATGCTACCCAGACATCAATATGTAGCCAAGTACTTATCATCATGTACTATAAAAAAAATCCTACAATCAAGTACTAGATTAACTTTACAGCTAAGATTAACAAAATCAAGACTATATGATTTACCTGGTAATATGTGGCATACATCCAAATAAAAAAGACAGGTGTAATAGAAAATCCAACAGGCTTGACCGCAAACCCTTTTAATCCAAACTCACATACTGTCCTGCTCCAACTCTACCAGCTCAGTAAGCTTTCTGCCTTCATTCTGAATACCTCATGCACTGTATCCTCCCATGGCATTTCATATGTCTTCACCAGACCTCCCACCTTACGCTATGTGACAGTGAGCCAAAGGCATTAGCAATGTCCCAAAATACCACATAGAGATCTGTCTCCTCCTGAATGCATCTGGTGCCAAATTATGTTTGTGCACTCTGAGCATCAAATACATCCATCTGGTGGTATCTTGCTCCAGTTGGTGGGATATGAAGGCAGTGCTGTCTCCCTACACCCTTTCCCTCCTTTAATTCTTCACTTTTATAAATAGGGGCTATAAAGACTGAATAAGCAATGACTCTCAGTCAATCTTTGTAGAAAGCTATGCCAACTCTTTCTTTTTTCTTCTATTTTCCAGAAGACTTCCTGCTCTCGTCAAAGCTGCCAGTTGATTTAAGAAAAAGTTATATTAAGCCTTTTGTAGCTCCAGAGGATGATGCACGAACCTGATAAATTGCCTCAAATGATGTCACTGGAGTCAGCGTCAGTTGGGGCTGAAGACTGCAAAAATCTGGTGTTACCAGAGACCTCTGTAACTTCTCATCTCTGCTTTAGGCTAGCAGCGCAAAGCTAAAATACCCAACACCAACACACCTGAATGTAAGACCGACCTTCCAGCAGTCAAGTTGCATTGTGGGTAATGTAATGTAATTTCTGTATCGATTTAAAAAAAATCTGTCCTTTGTGATTCCGACAATGTTACAGAAATGTAATGTTAAATCAGAGGATTACTTTTTCCAGTTGGATCTGCTCATCATTGCAAAATCATATGTAAAATTTTAGTTTTGTTAAATCCTTAATATATCAATATTTATAGTATATATAAAAATAGGGACTAAATTAAAAGGACATTTGCTGAAAAGCAACCAAAAAGAAAAGTAAACTGAAGAATTTAGTATCACACAAGACAGTGATGATGCATAAGATGCAAAACAAAATGTTTTTAATTGTTTGCACAGACAGTGAGGATGACTGTCATGGTGCTGCTGAATATGCAGAGTGTAACTACAGGACAAACTGTTCAGCCCAACTAAGTCAGTTCAAAGATTAGCATAGATCAGGGAGATAAAAGCCATGCTTCAGCAGAGTTAATGTCCTTCAGGGAAGATAACAGACTGTAAAGGAAGTTTGACCTTATATCTGGATTATGGTAATCATGACCTGCTGGAAGGAGACAATGAGAAATCATGACTCTACATATCTCAGAACAGACCGAACCTCAGCTGAGTCCTCTAAATGTGTACAGTGTGTGTTTCTATGGGTGTGCATACAACTGTCCAAGTGATTTGATACAGTACTAATGCAGGCAGGATTAGAGGCAGTATTTATATCTGTGGTTTATGACATAAGGACATAAGTAGTAAAAACAATATGGTTAGTTGTTTTCTTAACTTCTTTGCCCTTCCTTCTTGCAATCCTCACCTCTTTAAACAGAGGAGAGATAAGAGATAGTCAAGCTTTGGACTGGAGCATTATTGTTGTGTAAAAAAGAACATATTTCTCTGGCTGTGTTGTCGCGATTACAACATAAAGATCTTAAGTAAGCAAATCATCTTTGTGCACAGTACGATTTAAAAGAAAATGACTTTGAGCAGAAGTTTTTCAGGTACTGTCCACTGTCATTAGGTGGATGTAAATACAAATGTATCATTGAATTATGGGACAAAAAGCCCCAGAAGGTCCAGAGGGGAGTTGTAGTGTCACACAAGTAACTCACTGGACACCTACTTTCCTCTCTATTCTGAAATATACTGTACTCATAAACTCAACTTTGTTCCCAAAATGACACCAAATGTTTTTTCTAACCCTGTCACTTAAAACATCAAAGTGTGTGAAGAAACTTTAGTCCACTTGTTGTGGAAGTGTATGTAACTCATCTGACATGAATCCAACATGGAGCACGGTTGAGGGAAAAACTATTGTTTTCTCTCATTGTACTCATAAAATCTATGTAGATAATAAATAGCTGATCTTATTTATGCTAATAACCAAGATAATCTTTTCCCCCTTGCACAGGCGGTGTTTTGCCCTATCACACCATACTGTATATCTGTTGTTCCCTTATGTTGTAGTGGAGAGGTCAAGGTCATGCCAAGGACTTGTATTAAGTGTTAAAGGAATAGCTTTGCATACAGCTAGCCTGTCTCTTTCCAAAGGAAACAAAACGTGCATACAAGCCACCAGCACCTTTACAGCAACTTCCTTTTTTAATTATACACCGACTTTTATGTTTTATGTTTTGTATATTCTTTGTTGTACACCACTGTGTGTGATACAAGTTTTTATTTGACTTGTCTATGTTTTACATTAATTGCTGTAAAGAATTTTGTTACCTGTATTGAAAAGTGCAACAAAAATAAAGCAATTATTGTATTATTGTATCTTCTTGTCACCTTGTTGTTTGACCAGCAGGATAAAATAATCTCAAAAAATTTATAACCACACATAAAACAACTTCAGTTCTGATCTGGTGGTAACAAAAAATACACTGGTGAGGGATTTTCTGTTTCCCCTGTTTTCAGTCTACACTGCATTTGATGCTTAACTTGGCATCAAAGCATCAATCACAATGTGTAGGTGTTCTGGTTAAGATGGCAGCAGGGTGACTTTGTAACATCTGTCCGCCTTCAAGATGCTGATATGTTGAGCATCCATAGCTGATGACCCTGTTCAAGCATCCATAGAACAGACTAGATGCACGGCCTCTTGATTTAAAAAAAAAGTGAGAATAAAATCATTGTCACATGCAATTACACAGTTTTGACACAGAAGCTTATATAACTGAAATCATGCTGTGTAGATGCAGATGTGTAGTTTTATCATGACTACAGATCAGATTAATAGTGAGACTGTGTTTTTTGTAGCTTGTAAAACCAACAGTGAAAGACCTTAGCCTCTTCTCTTATCTGCAGAACAGATAATGAATTGCTCTTTTATTGGGAAAATGCTGGAAGCTTTAAGTTACTTCCTTTTGCAACTCTAAATGTCTTGAATATTGAATGTCAGCACAGTCCAGTAGCAGTAGTAGTAGTATATTCCAGTCTAGCTGCAGGTTGTCTTTAGTTGTTAGATGTTTTATCTTAGATATTAGATATTTATAGTAACAAAATGAACAATATCGTTAAGTATAAAGCGAAAGTAACTTTGGCAAAAACCCTTAGATAGTCCAGAAATAGAATGACATTAACACCTTGAAATTCACTAATTATTTCAATAAAAGCTTCATTATCAGTGTCATTATTTTATGATATTCTAATGGTAGTGTCCTTTGGACAAGTAAGCCCGCCCCCCCCCCCCCCCCCTGCATATTTATGATATGTATAGTTTACTGGACAGGTATAACTGATAATCACAAAGCAAGAAGACTGACCACTGAACAGAGAGAGCAGAAAGGAAAGAAGGCTGCAGAAAAGATCCATGTGGACAAAATCAGAGAGAATCAGAGAGATGATTCTTTCACAGCTGGTTGTGATCACAGTCCTAGGGCTCCCGTGGACGACAGGTTTGCTTCATTTAAGACTCTTGTCACTCTTGTTGATGCTGCCGTTTTTACTCATTGCAATAGATATAAAGATTATGAATCTTGTGGTAAACTTGTAAAGGATCATCATTTTGGGGAATGAAGCTGAATGTTTGACAGTCATCAGTTTTTTGGATTGTGCATTGTGTCTGTATATATATATATATATATATATATATATATATATGTATATATGTATAATTTGATCTATTTCTGGTTTCAGCGACCGGACTGCCTTGCACTTGGATGTTGCCCTCTCAACCAGCCCCTTTAAATGGTGAGTCGGATAGAGACCAAGTTTATTAGATCCTGACTAATGGCCACAAGTTCAATTGATTTCCCTGTTACTGTGGATAGGAATGTGTACAAAGTAGAAAAACTTTGCAATATTTGATTTACAAATTGTTCATTATTGATTTTGAGGGTGAATCTTCAGTTGGATACTTATTATTCCAGTATCATCAGTGAATATCAGTGGTGGAATGTAACTTGTAATACATATACATACTGCACTTAATTTAATTTTAAGGTACTAATGTTTGCTACTTGTACTTAAGTATTTCCTTTTCACACCACTTCTACTGGACTACATTTCAGAGGAAAACATTTTACTTTTTACTCTGGTTACTAGTTACCTTGTAGGCTCACGGTGTGTGTTATGTCGATAACTTTAATATTTTCTGGCAAAGAATGTCTCTTTTTAAGACAGACAGACTTCACCCAAACAAACGGGGTTCAGAAATGTTAGCTGCTCACATACAGCATGTGGTACGGTCCTCCCCTCAGGACTTAGGCCTACGTGAATGACTAATCATTCATGCAGCACACCTGGACTCACCACCGGTCACTGAACAGAACTCTTCCTCACTGCCACAAACAACTGTCTCCACCTGCTGGCATGTAAAGCCGTCTGCTCCCAGCGCTGTTCCAAAGACTTCTATTCCTGTCATCATCACGCATAGACCAGTAAACCGAAATGTGCACATCCCACACAGAAATAATAGTAATCTTATAAGGATTAGGACAACTGCACCAACTCCAGCACCCATAACAAACTCACTTCCTGAATTTTTATCTACTCTGGTTTTAAATTATGACAGAATTGTTCTTTGTGGCGCTTTTAATATTCATGTTGATGACCCCACCAATGTTAATGCAACTGACTTTTTAAATATGGCCACTTCTTTTAACTTCAAACAACATGTCAAAGGGCAAACACATAACCGTGGTCATACACTGGACTTGGTTTTTACCCTGGGTGTCAGCATTTCCTCTGTGGAATTAGTGGACATGACCATATCTGACCACAGATGTATTGTTTTTAGCTGCGATTCGCCTGTTACTCATGCCGCCTCACCAAGCTCTGTGTGTTCTCGCATCTTTAATGAACAAAGTGTTTCAAAGTTTTGCACATTCTTTCAGAGCCAAAGCCAACACCTGTCTGATTCCAACACCAACAATCAGGTCGATCACTTCAATCATATCTGCTTGTCGTCACTAAATATTACTGCTCATCTAAAGGTTAGGCCTACGTCTAAAGCTAGTAAGCAACCCTGGATAAATGACAGCATTTGCAGCCTCAAAACAGAATGCAGGAAAGCAGAGCGCAGATGGAAAATATCCAGTCTCCAAGTCCATTACCTCAGTCTGAAGGATTTATTAAGTAACTACAATAACATGGTTAAGGATGCGAGAACACACTATTTTTCTGAACTCATTACTACACATAAACACAACCCCAGGTTTCTGTTTAAGACTGTGGATCAGCTGGTAAACCCAACCCCTCCTTGTGCCTCAGCTGGAAGTAATCATGACTGTGAATAGTTTTTATCTTATTTTACCAATAAGGTGGTGTCAATCAGAGCCTCTATTACCCCCACTGCCTCTTACTCAGAGGTCCCTCACCAGCAACAAGAGAGTTTTAACCAGTTTTATCTCATCGACTTGTCCGAGCTTTTAAAAACAGTATCACAAATGAGAGTGTCCTCCAGCCCACTTGATGTAATACCGACAAATATTTTCTGAAAGTAATAGATTCTGTTGGGCTCCATTTGATCTCTGTTTTCAACAGCTCCCTATCTACTGGTTGTGTCCCTGATTGTTTTTAAAACGGCTTGCGTAAACCCACTTTTAAAGAAACCTGGTTTAGATCATTCCTTCCCACAAAATTTTAGACCAATTTCAAAACTGCCTTTTATTGCAAAGATTTTACAATGAATTGTGTCCAAACAGCTGCTCACTGTACTGGAAAATAACAAAATATTTGAAAAGTTTCAGTCTGGTTTCAGCAAGTACCACAGCACTGCCCTGCTTAAAGTCACCAATGACCTTTTAATGTCTGCTGATGAAGGTATGTGCTCAGTCCTGGTACTCCTGGACCTTAGCGCTGCTTTTGACACCACTGATCACAACATCATGTTAGACAGACTGAGGCACTGGGTGGGGATCTCTGGTACTGCCCTAGAATGGTTTTCATCCTACCTGTCAAATAGGAAGTTTTGCGTGTCTGTAAACAACTATGTCTCTTCGTTCTGTCCAGTTAAATATGGTGTGCCTCAGGGGTCGGTCTTAGGACCCATTTTGTTTTCACTGTGTCTGCTTCCCCTTGGACATATTATCCATAAACATGGTATTTCTTTTCATATTTATGCTGATGACACACAAATGTATTTCACCGTCACACCACAAAGCTTGTTCAATCATGTTTTTATCAACTTTGAAATATAGCTAAAATTCAATCTATGTTAACTTTTAAGGACACCAAGACCATTTTAAACGCCTTCATCTCATCACGCCTGGATTATTGCAACAGCCTTTTCACCTGTTTAACCCAAAAATCTACTGATCGACTCCAGACTGTCCAGAACTCAGCTGCCAGGCTTTTAACCAGAACAAAGAAATATGACCACATTACTCCTGTTTTAGCTTCATTACACTGGCTCCCAGTATGTTTTAGAATTGACTTTAAAATTTTATTGATCACTTTTAAAGCTCTTCATGGCCTCTCGCCTTGTTATATTTCTGAACTTTTAGTCCCATACACACCAGCACGTACCTTGAGATCCTCGGGCAGAGGTCTGTTGTCTGTTCCAGAGTCTTGACTGAAAACTAAAGGGGACAGAGCGTTTGCTGTCAGGGCCCCGAGGCTCTGGAACAGCCGGCCCGAGGAAATCAGGTCGGCTGAGTCAGTGAACTCTTTTAAGTCCCTTCTTAAAACATACTTTTACAGGAGAGCCTTTGCCGATCTTATTTGACTTTATTTTATCCCTTTTATTTTATTCTATATTACTTATTTTATATTTATCTTAAATGTGTATTTTAGTCTTTTCTTTTCTTTATCTTGTATTGTTTTTGTATTATTGTCTTTTGGGTATTATTGTCTTTACACTTGTTATAGCACTTTGTAACTTGAAAAGTGAAGAAAAGTGCTCTCCAACTAAGATTATTATTATTATTATTATTATTATTAAACCTTTCTTTAAAACATATGATCAAAAGCTTATAAAATATGATGCATTATTATAGATCAAACAACACGCCTATATAAAAAGAAGTTAAATCCAGCACCATCATTAAAATGCTACTTACATGTTAAGTAATACAAATCCTTTAATATAATATTAATAATGAATCAAAAGGCTGTTCTGCAAAATGCATACTTCTACTTTTGATACTACTAAGTACAGGACTGATAATGCTGCTGTACCTTTACTTAAGTTAAATTATGAATGCGGGAATTTTACTTTTAATGGAGTATTTTTTAGTGATGCGTCGCTGCTTTTACTTAAGTAAACAATGGGAATACTTCTTCCACCACTGATCCATTCATACAGTAAATATCAGCCTCCCCTCAAAGCGCTATTTCTGATTTGCAACAAAGCATAATGCTCCTGTATCTTTGTGCTGAGATTTGATTCAAATTATTATTATTTTTCTCTTCAGTTAACAGCGTTAAGCCCTCAGATGTGGCTGTGCTGTCCTCCATTGGACTTGATGTGAATAGGTGAGCACCGGTCTCAATCAAGTGATATTTGCACCACAAGGTCAACAGTGAGGAGACATAATCACACTGTGGTCTTTTCTTTTCCTACAGCACTGAGCTGTTCACGGTGGTATCAAGACTCAGAGGTAAGATTCAAAGTTTTATTTTGTTGATTGTAGTGTTTATGAGGCCTAATACAAAATGTGTCTTAAATAATTTACTTAAATCTTTTAAAAAGTTAATTACTGCCCTCTTGGGATGTCCATGAATGCCTCACTCTTTACTCTTAATTTCTTTTCCGCTGCTTGATGGGAAAACTTCAGTATCTTTGCCGGTGCTAAATAAATAAATAAATAAAAATGTGACTTTCACTAGAATTGGCCTGCAGTCTAACTAGACAGTGTAATTCATCTGAAGAGGTTGATACGAGCTTCTATTACACTACTGTGTGCTATCTTTACTACACTGATATCTACACTTACTGTGATAATTAGAAACAGTGAACCCCAATACACTTGTCATTCACTTGGTCTGTGGTCTGTTATCTTGTTTGAAAGCCATTCATGAAATAAAAAGTACTGCCGGTACTTCATAGAGATAAAATACTGAGTGGCACAAAGCGGAAAGGTCACATTTGTTGATCGAAGTGTGCTTTAACATTGAATTTCTTCTGATTAAAGTGAATTTGCAGCCCTTCTATCACTGTAACCCAGTAATGTTTTCAAGTAATCAGTTAATTAAACAATTAATCAAATACCAAAACTGTTATAGATTAATTTTCTGATTCAACTATTTGTTTAATTGGAAAACAAGCTCCGGGTTTTGTCGTGAAACTTGTGTTAATGTCCTTCCTTCAGAGTTGATGTCCCTCTTCAATCCTGAACTGATCAGTCCTATCTCAGAAGAACCCAACTTGTACGCCCCTCAGTTTGATCAACACAGGTACAGACAGCACTTGTGACGCATGAGAAATATGCTAACTTTGACTCTTCCAGTGATTTGAAGACGTCGTCTCCTTGTTTTATTTGGTTTGTAGCACACTAGTGGAGCAGGCAAATGAACTGTCCCTCTATCTCCAAAACAATCAGGTAGGTGCTCCAGCGGCTGCACTCCCATGTTAAATGATACTTATCTTCTCAGCTCGGCCTCTTTTACATCTATGAGAAGTTGATGTTATTTGTGTTTCTCCTATAGGTCATTAATGTTGACAGAGATTGGAAGCTAGTCCTTCTATTTGTTCAGGTGAATGAGCTCTGTGCCTGTGAGCAGCAGCAGGTAAACACCAATCATTATTGATGAAATTATTGTTACGGAAAAACTACATGTATAATGTGCTAGAAGCTAAGACGCCAAATCACTTGTTTCTTTAAACTTTGTTGCCTCAAATACTGAAGTTACAGAGTCCAAGTTTTTAATTCCTATCAGTGTTAAGTCGTTAAAAAGTTACGTTCTATCTTGTATTTTATTTCACATATTTACCATTTACTGTAATTTGGTTTATATAATTACAACAACATCTTCTAAAAGGCCCAAAACAGCTAAAACAACCATGCAGAGGCAGGGAAATAATTAATGAAAAAATGCTTCCTTATAACTGACTGCTTCCTTATATTTTCTCACTTGTGCACAAATTATTACCTGACACGGAACCATGTTGTGTCAGAACCATGAGCACCCATAGTACCTCACAACAATTAGCAGTATTGCCAAGACACTTATAAAAAAACATGTGAGACGTTTGAGAGATGGATAAAAAGTTATGTCGTATTTGTTTGCAGGTTCAGTCTGTCATCAAAGCAGTGATTGAAGAGGTGGATGATGCTCTGCAGTTGCTGCACTCTCAGGTATATTTCAGATTATACATAGTATTTTCATTCAGTCTCTATTGCTGTATTTGCAATATTCACAGGTTTTACATTTTGTATCACCTCAATGTGTTACAGCTGACGCGGACCATCGTCAGTGTTGCACTGTGGGATGTAGAGAATGATAGTTTCCACAACAAGTAAGTTCACATGTAAAATTACACTATTTCTGGTGAAACATTGTTTCCTCATCTCTGCTTTATTAAAGTATGTTAGTTATATGTATCACACCACATCAAGACTTTTATCTTGTGACATCTGAACAGATGTTTTACAAAATGGCTCTAGTTTAGTAATTTAATCCATTTAATTTATTCTGCGCAGCATATGGGATGTTGAAGGTGAAAAAGTTATTTGACTGTGAACTGAGTTACAACATTTAAATGAGAAAATAATTTTGAGGTGAGCTTTATAGATCAATATCATGACATGATTATTTATTCTTGCCAATAGAATTCTATTTGATTTAGTGATACACTGTATTAGGGCCATCGTAGATTTAATAAATACAGACCCTGAGGAGGGGGAATTATATTTTGAGAATTAACTGAGATTAAAGTCGTAAATTTACGAGAGAATAACTTTGTTTTTCATTTATTAATGTTACAAGAGTAGGTGCAGACATAAGAGGACTTGAGCGTTCAGACAGGCAGGTATGAGGGACTGCATCTAAGCCACTTGAAAGCATGTGTCACAACTTAGTCATTTATAAATGTCTGCAGTTCTTCCCCAAATCTCTTTGAACAGAAGGAAGTCTCTCACAATACTGGTGAAAGTAGCTTAAATGTTATGGCTGTTTATATACCTTGCTTTTAATAGAGTTCAGAGCCTATAATAAAACAAGCACATCTAAAAATTTCTATATAGAGTTTTCTTTTTTTTATCACATATGCTTTAAACCCGGAAATTGGGAGTTTTTTAATACATTTTTTAAAATCTACAATGGACCTAATATGCCAACTGTGTTTTTAACTGCTGAAGTGACGATGAAGCAGCATGACAGTACAGAACGTCTCCGTAATCATTAGGTTTTAATTAGTAAATCTGTTTGGCTCACAGGATGTGCCCGTGCATGGAGACATACAGTGAAGGCGAAGTCAGACTTCTAAAGGTCATGCGGAGTCAAGCTCTGCAGGTTTGTCCATTATTCATCCCAAAATATCTGCTAGTACTTGGATGTTTTAGCAGCTGTGAAACTTTGTAGAGCTGAGTTGATACAAGTGAGTGTATAGTAAGTGCCCTTTTGGTAACATTTTCTTCTCAACTCTGTTTCAACGAGCAGGAGTCCTTGGGTGAGCTCATGGTAAAGAAGCGCTGGTACAGTGACAGAGATGACTTTAGTGTCATTCTGCAGGATGCACCTTTCATCACAGACCCTTCATCTGTCGCTGTAAGTTACAGGCGGTTACTTTCCCTCAACCCCTGAATCGTATAATCTCTTTCACTTGCACCATTTTGCATCTCTTGTTAATCCTTACTGGTTCTGAGGCCAGTGCCGCCGTTTTAATTTTTCACAATGGACTTTAGAGACAAGGTTTTGGAGATCCTGGGTAGATAGTTTGCTTCATCAACCCCTTGACTCCTGATTTATGTTTATTAGGGGACACATTCAGTTTTTATGGTGAGAATGATTATAGATTTACAGCAGGAAAGCACAGGTGTCACTAATAACATTGTCTAAAGCAGCTAAATGGAAGTCAGCCATTCTAATTGTCATAATTTTCAAACCCTTTTCCTACTGTGAAATGTTAAAATGTCATCCGTGAAAACGTCCTATTGGAAAGCTAAAGCTAAAGTAGAACGGGTAGCATCTTTGGAGTAAAGTAAAATAAAGTATAGTAAAGTAAAGTAAAGTAAAGTAAAGTAAAGTAAAGTAAAAGGTAGTTTGGAAAATGGGATCCCTCATGGAACCTTGTTGGACATCTATGTTCTCTGTAGCAGATTAGGAGTCCCAGTGCTTTACACAAACATCAGTAATAGCCTCAAATTTTGACAACATCCTGTATCACCCATTAGTGCTCATCCTGTTGCTACCAGTAACAAGGTCCCCCTCTGGAAACAAAGCCTAGATGTCAAATTCTAATGAAGACCAAAAGTCCCTATCTTCTGAGATAATGACAGTCCATGTCTGGATCTAACACATAGCACATTGTCTTTTTGAACAGAGTGGGAAGCCTCTCTCTGAGTCACAAGCATCACAACAAACTGACAAACTGATGGTGCAGATGTGGACTAACCTGGTGAGGCCTAAAAGACACACAGACACACAGACACACACACACACACACAAACAAACATACAGAGTCGTTGTTCTCTATGTCGCAAACATGAAGACAATGATGTCTTTCAGCTCCAGCCCACAAGTGGCCAACAAGACACGGAAGACAATGTAAAGATCATCGCATTGCCATGTCCAACTGAGGTGTGTAACTGTGCTAAAAACTCACACACATGCATGTTAACGTGTGTCATTAGACGTACTGTCTTGAAAATAGGTTTCAGTGTGCCATACTAATGTTCTATCCTTCTTCTTTCCTAACACACCTCTTTTTCCTTGTTCCTCCTCCTCTCTCCGGCTATCTGGCTCCCTCTCCAAGGACCGGCCCTTCCTGAGGACAGAGGGAAACTCTCCTTCATATGACCACAGTAATGCCTCTCCTCTCATTCACCCAGTGAGTACTATCTGTAAGCTGAGACAGATGGCAGTTTATTCATTTATTTATTTATTTGATTGGGACAGTACATGTTAATGAACAAACATGGAATACATGCATGTAAATATGTCGGATCGTAGCTACAAGCTAATTTCCATCCGTAGTCCCACGGGCTAAGATCACAAAGGTCATAAAACATTACAGAATAAAATTTACATCTGCATGATTTATCATTAAATTATTAAAAGTCCTATATACAATATTCACATAAAACTTAAAAATTCATTCAGTTCACAAACACCCATCCATATACAATTAACGAAACAAAACGAAAGAAAAAATAAATAAATAAATAAAATTAAATAAGATACAGCATACCCATTAATCTGTGCAATTTTGATTTGCCCATAGCCATTTTTTCAGCTGGAAAGTTGTGGCAGCATTGTACGCCTCCTGTTTAATTCTAACTGTGCATGTGCTCTGTGTGTCCGGTCAGTTTACAGGCACAGAGATGCCCTGCGAGGACCTCAGCCCCTCGCCCTCCACACCCACATCAGGTAAGATGGTTTACACCTACAGTACATGTTAGGCACCTATCAGGCACCAGGGTGACTTTCAGTTGACTAGAAATAGTTAAATTATTTTTTTCTGGGACATTAATGTAGTCAGGTAGATTTTATCTGTTTATACGGTATTCATGTTTCACGTTTCATGTATAGATTGTTTTTAAAACCAGCATAATTAAGCAGTGTCACACTGACATACAAAATATTTAATCTGATATTGTACAGACTTGAGCAAAAAAACAAACACTGTTTTTATTTCATTTGACACTAATCTATTATATATATATATATATATATATATATATATATATATATATATATATATATATATATATATATATTATAGCAATTTATTATTTGATTAATCATTTTTAGTCTTATGCCTACCTCTTATGTCATCTTTATTTTTATAAAACTGCTTCTAATAATGTAATGTCTTCATTTCCTTATACTTTAATAGTAATTCCACAATATTTCTATCTAGTTTTATTGCAATATTATTATAATTACACATATTGTAGAATTTCTCTCTGAAAGTCCTGTGCTGTGTAATTAATTTGGTTTTGTGTCTTCTGTATTTTCCCAGTCCATGAACTCAGGCCTGGAGATATCAAAGTAGTGGCTGCTGTGGGCGACTCTCTGACAGTGAGTCATTTTGTCAAAAAAAAGAGAAATATTAGAACATAATACACTGAACAAAATTATAAACACAACACTTTTTCTTTTGCCCCCATTCATCATGACCTGAACTCAAAGATCTAAAACTTTCTCTATGTACACAAAAGGCATATTTCTCTCAAATATTGTTCACAAATCTGTCAAAATCTGTGTTAGTGAGCACTTCTCCTTTGCCGAGATAATCCATCCACCTCAGAGGTGTGGCATATCAAGCTGCTGATCAGACAGCATGGGTATTGCACAGGTGTGCCTTAAGATGGCAAAGGAGAAGTGCTCACTACCAGATTTGTGAACAATTTTTGAGAGAAATAGGCCTTTTTTGTACATAGAGAAAGTCTTAGATCTTTGAGTTCAGCTCATGATGAATAGGGGCAAAAAGTGTTGCGTTTGTAATTTTGTTCAGTATACAAGCCATGATACCTTAAATATAATATAGAATTCAACATAATAAAGCTGAACAGAAAGAATAGATCCTAAATGTAGGACCATAATCTTTTTCAGTCTTACATAAACTAAATATGCACTATAGGCATACAGTGACGGACCCCATTAATCAATAAAAAAATCAAACTTAATTACATAACAGTAACTCTTTGCCTTCTCTATGAACAGTCCAAAGATCTCCATAAGATAATGACATTAGAGGAATGGAAAGATGAACAGAGGACAGTAGTATAACAGTATAATGAAATCATATTTTTAATATCTATTCTTCAGCAGTGGAAGACCCTGATATACTGCTGTTTATTCAGGGAAGGACATACACAATAAATTTTGAGAACTTCTGTTTTATTTCATCATGTTACTGAAACATGGTCCTGTTCTATCTGTCAGGCAGGGAACGGTCTTGCATCCAGCCAGAGCAACATCCTGGACGTCCTGCGACAGTACAGAGGTTTGTCCTGGAGGTAAGTCAACACTTTTCAACATAACTATCACACAACATTGCAGCATAATGCTTATGTTATATGTGTGTTGATATAAATGAGATTCTGTAGCCATATATTTCTTCAGTTGGAAAGTTGTTTTATATAATCATTTCACCAACACAATATTATGTGTTTATTTGCAGTATTGGTGGAGATGAAAACCTCACAACCGTCACCACGCTGCCCAGTGAGTCTTCCTGATCACTTATAAAGGGTTCAAATAACATGTTAACATTAATTTTTGTTGCTCTGGGATGGTCATTGCCACTGTTCACAATGAAATCCTTAATTTTTTACTATTATTCCTTTGTTATAACAGACATCTTAAAACATTTTAACCAAAACCTGACGGGCTACTCTGTTGGCACGGGCAAGGAGGAGACTCCTCAGTCTTTCCTCAACCAGGCTGTAGCAGGAGCTAAGAGCAGGTGAGTCTCATCAGAGGTTTTTAATCGCAGAATACCTGCTTATGTTGTAAGCTGACTTAAGCTTGAAAACTTGTACTATTAAATAAAGCTTAGTAAAATGATTAAACTCACCTTATAATCTCATGGAAGAAGAATACAACTAATTGAGTGTGAAACTTCATTCTGTTTTTGTAGTTAATTGCAAGAGAAATTTCCATATGTTAACAATGCATTATTTCTGCAATTTTAACATATCTATATATATATAAGTATTTGCTTTAACATAAAAAGGATAAAAGAGCAATATAAAATTATTGTAAAAAACTGTATATACATTTCAATGTTAATTCTTGAATTTGGAATCACAATTAATCCTAAAGCTGAAAGGAAGAAAATTATCTATAAATAATTTAATAAATATTTGTCATTTAATTGTGATATTTTTTTTGTGTTTTAAGGCACATCCCATCACAGGTGCGAGCCCTGGTGGCAAGGATGAAGAATGACTCTGTAAGTTTATAAATAGATGTTTATTTTTGACCTATTAAACTTGCCAACTCCACTATAAAATGACCTTAAATGTTATGTCTACTTTAAATAAAACAATAGCAAACAAATTTTCGCTTTTTAAAAGAAGTTACATAGACTAGCACAAAAAACACCACTTCATACTGCCTACGATCCCTCACATTCTTATTTCCCGTACAGAGAATCAATTTTAAATCCGACTGGAAGGTGATCACCATTTTTGTTGGTGGAAATGACATCTGTGAGCACTGTTACAACTCTGTGAGTATTAAGATGGAGTAAAAATTCACACATCATTTCTTGGAGGGGCCTAAAGTCACACATTAAAGTGTTCCTTCTCTTTACAGCTTCTCTACTCTGTAGAGAATTATGTTCGTAATATTCGCGACAGCCTGGATTATCTCCACAAAGAGGTAAAATCTACAGACATTTTCCAGGTATATGTTGGTCTGGTTGATTGTTTGTTAGCATTAATTGAGCTTGTCTCTGTCAGGTGCCTCGGGCTCTGGTGAACTTACTAGAACCTCTTCATATAACCCCACTGAGAGAAATGCACATGGATGCTTCCCTTAAATGCCCAACTTGGCTGGTAAAGTGAGTACCACTTTTCTCTGTTTGTCTTTGATTCAAGCTCATGTGCACCCATTTTGACACCAATTATCATTTAATAAATATGAATAATATAACTATAATAAACACCGTGTTGTCTTTCCTTTGCCAGTATTCTGTGTCCTTGCGTTATCTTACCAAAGGCCAACTCTAAAGCTCTTCAAATGTTGGAGGACCTCAACAGAAGCTATCAGGTAGGAAAGACCAAAGAAACTGTACTATGATTAAAGTTAAAGTAAGAGTCCAGTTCATCCTCGGGCACTGACACTTTGTCTTTCTTTCTTTAAGCGTTTACTGCATGAGGTTGTGGAGTCAAGCCGCTATGACACTCGCCCAGACTTCACTGTGGTCATCCAGCCTTTCTTCAGAGAAATCGTTGTCCCCAGATTGCCGGTCAGTGTCACTCACATGAGGACTACACAGACTTTATGGGAGTTTGGTCCATCAGTCAACTTATCCAATATCTAACCACAGCTTTAGCACCAGAACCATGACAATATTTCTGCTACATTGTACAATGTTTTGCAGTGTGTCAGCATAAAGCATATAAACTTACTGTAGGCGGTTAAAATGAACAAAAACTGCTATTTGTTGGTATTCTGTTTTTATCATTACTTGTGATGAACATTGAGTTCACTTTCAGTGTGAAACAAGGGACACTACACGTAGCCTCTTGTTTTAGCATGTCTCTAAACAACCCTGGAAGATTTAGACAGCAAGGATTCGTTCAACATTTTGAGAAATACTCTAAATATCAAGCTACAGGAAACCACTAGCCAGGCTCTGTTCAACGGTACTGGTTACATTTGTATTTAACAAGATGTAACATATTATTAAGTGAGATTTACAGGTGTGTTGATCAGCAGAGTTTCCTTGTGTTTCCAGTTGTTATGCTAAGCTAACCAGGTGCTGGGGGTAGTTTTAAATTTACATACAGCCATATCAACCCTCTTAGCTAACTCTTGACAAAAAGGCAGATATATTATTTCTGTATTTACAAAAATGTTGATCTATTCCTTTGGCATTAACTAGTCAATATAAACAAAAGAAGTTAAATTTATGAGCCTAACTACTCATGAAAAATTGTGTCCATGCATTTAAAGACTTTTCGTGGGTCAGCCTCTACGCTGTAGCCTGCACTATATTGCATTCGCCAAACTTCTCCCCTGTGTAGCCCTGCAGTTTACTGGTCTGATTGATAAAAAATAGTCCTTAAGGTTCATATATTTACCATACCGTTTCAACAGGATGGCCGCGCGGATCGCTCCTTCTTCAGTGCTGACTGCTTCCATCTCAGCCAGAAGGCCCAGACGCAGATGGCTCGCTCCCTCTGGAACAACATGGTAAATATCTGAGATCAAGAAAAAGATTTTACAGTATTTTGTGCATATTTAATTTTTTTGTGGATTCATTTAACTAATTGTAGTGTCAGTAAATTAAGTTCCCCTTCGAGGGAATTCAAACTGCGTCGGTGACGACACTATGGGAACGCCTCTGGGCGTGGCAGGGCTGAAATCATGAATGAAACTACTCCAATCCTATTGGCGTTGCTAGAACGGTAGCGTACCGGACACATCAGCTTTTTTCTATTCATCAGGCACTCTGGCATGTTTGAGACTACGAAGAGAAAAGTACAACTACGAGAGGAATTTTCTTACCTTGAAGGAAGTCTGGCAGAGGAGATAGCTTGTGAGCAGTTCAGGCAGTGGGGTTTTCCCCTTCCCGCGCTACATCACGGCTGGGGACACTCATGACCTGTGTGTGTCTTGTCTGGGGATGCTGCATGCCCAGGCAGCTCTCGAGGGGGCTGCTTGCAGTCATTGCGAGGCCCTGCCCCTGAGGGTGCTGAGGTCCCGTGCGGCTCTTTTCTCCGAAGACGGCCGGATGCGCTCTCCCCGTGGCTCGTGCCCTGCGGTCGCTGAGGCGGCGCGGCGGCTTCGGTCATGGGGCTCCCAGCGCGACATCTCCGAGGGCATCGGGACTGCCAAGGCTTTTCCCATTTCCTCGTCTGCTGGCTCCGACTCCCCTCTTCCCCGTTCGGGAGCCTGCTTCTCGGCTTCTCCCGCTCCAGGTGTGAGCCTGGAGAGGCTGCGGTTGTCTGGTTCTGAGGAACTGGATGTGCTCAGCATTATGGAGGAGGAAGACTTCTGGGAGCTGGACCAACGTCATCAGTCAGCACCCAGCTATGATGAGCTCTTGGAGGTGGTGACACGGGCAGTTGGCAAGCTCCAGCTCGATTGGCCGCAGGCTGTGCCAGACATACATGCTGCGAGTAAGCTGGATGAGCGTTTCCTGCGGCGCCACCTCCGCGCCAGTCTCTGCCTTTCTTCCCAGATTTGCACGACAAGTCATGCAAATCCTGGGGCAAGCCCTTCTCAGCACGTCTGACTACTCCCCCGCTCCGGGTTTACAGCGATGTTGCAGGGGTTAAGGGTTTCGGCTGTGGGACGATGCCCCAGTGCCTCAAGTGCCTCTGGGAGGCTTCCACTGGTCGTGCGCTTCCTCCGTGGAGCCCGGAGGATGAGACCCGTCACTCGTTCCAGGGTTCCCACTTGGGACCTGGCAGTGGTTCTCGAAGTGCTGGCTGAGGCCCCCTTCGAACCCCTGGAGTCGGCTGAGGCCAAGCACCTGACCCTTAAGATGGCCTTTCTCCTCGCTATCACGTCTCTGAGGAGGGTGGGGGATCTCCAGGCACTTTCGGTTTCTCCTTGATGCCTGGTGTTTGCCCTGGGGAGGGTCAGAGCCATCCTGCACCCCTGTCCAGGCTATGTCCCTAAGGTTCCGTCCAGTTTGGCAGGGTCCACGGTGCTGCAGGCGTTTCATCCCCCACCTCATGTGACAGCGGAGGACGGGAGACTTCATCTGCTCTGCCCTGTCAGAGCGCTGAGTATTTACACTCTGAGGTCTTCCTGGTGGAGGAAAGCAGTTTCGGGTCCCCCAAGGCTGGGCTCCCCGCTTCCAAACACACGATCAGCAACTGGATCGTTCAGACTATTTCCCTGGCCTATCAGGTGCGCGGGTTACCTTCACCTATGGCCGTAAGGGCGCACTCTACTCGAGGCATGGCGACCTCTAGGGCCCTCCTCGCAGGGACTTCGCTCCAGGATTTGTGTGAGGCAGCTGGCTGGGCCACTCCTCACACTTTCATCCGGTTTTAAAGTCTGGACCTTCCTTCTGCACCCGGCACCCGTGCGCTCTCCATTTTGTCGTGCCGACCGGTTACTGCACGCTGGGGGCAGCCGGGTGTTTCAGCGTGGCCTAGTGGGTATCTCGTTCCCATAGTGTCGTCACCGACGCAGTTCGAGTTCCCTCGAAGGGGAACGTCTCGGGTTACGTATGTAACCCTTGTTCCCCTAGAAGGGGAACGAGACACTGCGTCAGTCCACCACACCTCACCCCGCCTGGAGTGCCTTGCTTCATAGCAAAGAGCTGATGTGTCCGGTGTGCCAGCGTGCTTATATATGCCTCCAGTTAAGCCGTCACACGCTACCGTTCTAGCAACACCAATAGGATTGGAGTAGTTTCATTTATGATTTCAGCCCTGCCACGCCCAGATGCGTTCCCATAGTGTCAGCACCGATGCAGTGTCTCATTCCCCTTCTCGGGGAACAAGGGTTACATATGTAACCCGAGACGATCTCCCAGGGTATATTGTTCTGCATCATAATAATGTGAATATACATATTAGTTATAGATTACTTTTCACATGGCTCTACAAGTGTTGTTCTTTGCCCTCACTATGTGTGTAGTTGCACTATAATACAGTAAGCACAACACATTTCTAATTCATGTTGTAGACAGGAGTTGGACTTTGTGTTCAGTGGAAAATAATTGTGAAACTGTGCAAACAGTAATGGACAACAAATTACATGATAGAGTTACAATTCAGTAAAGGCCATTGGCAAGGCTTAGACATAGGCATTGTAAAGATGAACTGGTCTAGTAACACGTTTCTGACTTGTAAATAGCGTTCACGTTACCTTCCAAGACGTAACCGCGTCTAGGAAACTCTGCCTATATCCAACTTGGCACTTATTAACACAAAGGTGCCTGAAAACCAAAAATATGGATGCCAAAGACTGTTGTTCAGTGTAATTAAACCCAAATTTAATGCATATGGTGTTATTTTGTCAATGCACAGTATTGCTCAACCAACTCTATACAACCATCTTGATGAACTGAACGTTCGCAAGTCATTAACATGGCAATCTTTCTAGACTTAGTTTTTTTACCAGCCACCTTATTTCACATGAATATTGTTCATTACATTAAGTTTCCATAAGAAGTACAGTAATGACAGTAAAAGGACAGTAAAGTATAATGACTAGCTTGACTGCTGGTGGCAGTTGATTTCAGCTGAACATTCAGCACACCACTACCTTAAAATACAGCGACTATTAACATGATAAAGTGCTTTCATTATGATATGACATTTAATGTAACAATGTATTTCAAATTAAAATACTTAGCTGTCACTTTTCTCTTGTTTTTCCAGCTGGAACCTCTGGGCAATAAGACTTTCACACAGGATTTTACTGCAGACATAAATCTAAAATGTCCTACCAAGGTAGGGAAGTGTGTCATTGCTATAAATGCTGGTGAATGTGTTTTTTGGAAATTCTGTGTTAAATGTATATAGCCTAATGTTTTTGAATGTACATGTCATCATTTCTATATTTTGAAACTGCAAATTCACTGACTGCCATCATGTAATGTAAGTTCTTTCCTTTGTCTACAGACTTCACCATACATCCGGACATATAACAACAGCAATTACAAATATGCTGGTCCCTCTCCAACACCTGGACCTATCACAGTAAGTGTGTAATCTCTATCTGAGAGGCTGATAAGTGACTGGTAGTAGGCTACAAATAAAATGTAATGTAATGTAATGTCTAACAAAACTAAAGACCTGAATTAAGTTAACATTTCACAGGAATTAAAGTTGTGTTTAAGCAATTAGACTAATTGCTAGGTTTCTTGATAGTAAAGAAATTTGATATTTGATATTTTGGAGTGCAGTATTTTTACATAAAAATAAACATCTGTTACATTCAAGCCCTTGCTAAACGAGTTTACATAATGGTGATGAAGCCTATCACCACCAGGTAAATCTCTGTATTTCATACCAGAGCATTTAAATCTGGTCTCTGTAGAGACATTCCTAAGCGGGCACGTTTTATTCGTTTTCCGGTAATCAAGGGGGGAGCAACCCAGAGCCCTGTTGCGCTCCATGATCTGCCATTGCTGTAAAATAAAGTAGTTTGTGTTAATATTCTTTGGCAATGTTGTTGTCTGCAGTCAAGCCATGCAACTGTGTCTCTACAGGGCTCTGGAATAACTGTAGAGACAGGGTAGGTAACTAGGAATATGGCAGAGCCTATGGCGGAAAAATCTAAGAAGTGTCCATGAAGTTTCTGATGCTCCAGATAAAAAAGAAATTTGGCATTCAGAGGAAGGAAAAAGGAAAGCAATGAACAGCGAGGACAAACTATTGGTGTAGCTTTTTACTGTAGGTTGGTATTTGTAAAATATTTGGAGCAGGCTATGTAGCTACTACATTTACTGAACTGCTCTCACCTGCAGGCATACATCATAAACACACGACAACAGTGTTTGTATAATTATTCTCACTGCCAGAAAGGAAAACAAAAGTTTTGCAAGTGTAATGATGTTAAAGTAATTTATCAAGGAAAAAGGCCATTCTCATTCTCTCTTTCATACGATTATAAAAATTGGACATGTTTGGGTTTGGGATTTTTGGTTGCACAAAATAAGCACACAGTATAAAAACATCTCTCTGGGAACTTGTTTTTCTCAATGTGTTTAAGTTTTCCATTTTCCATCTAAAACAATTGCAAACATAACACTGTTCAGCTCCGTACAGACAATAAAGGAAAAGAAAAAGAAAAGAAAGAATAACACAAAATACATGATTCTCTAAAGGCACATCTGTCAAAGATTGCACATCATTTTGAGTCAGTTATCACAGAATCCCAACAATAACCACCATAGCTGGGTAGGCCTCAGCATCTTATATAGGTACTTCATATAAAAGCTCTTGTTAAAATGCCAGATTCATTCACATTTACATTTTCAACAAAGGTTTTCCGCATTTTTTTAAGTTAGCAGTCTTGGATTGTATAAGACAAGTCAAGAGGTCTAGCGAAATATGCTCCATTATTGTCCTACACCAACCATAGATTGTGGGAGCCTTACATGAAATCCATTAAGGTAGTATTTCTTTGCACAGAATGTCAAGATGTTAAACTATTTTCTATGATGTACATGGGAAGAGATACTGGATCCAGTTCATGCACAGTTCCCAAAATGTTCTGCATTTCTGGACAGTTTGTCATTTGGAACAGGTTCAAAGACACTGTGTAAGGCTGCCAGTATTTGTTTTGCATTTAAGGCACAATAAAGAGATGGTGAGCTTAGATTTGGAGAGGCGATAAATAGTACTCCGAATAGTATTTTGTTGATTGCAATTTTTTTGTATTGTTCCAGATCTCTTCCCACATATGTTCTGTAATCTCTACACCCAGTTCTCTCTCCTAGGTCAGTCTCAGCTCCCAAAAAACAATGGCAGGATAGTCCCCCAGAATGTTGTATTAGACACTGATCGATGTATTTACTGTACAAAATATCTGCTTTTCAATTTCAGACATGAAATCAGTTAATAAAGACTTTTTTTTCTTCATATAATTTCTTATCTGAAAGAAACAAAAAAGGTTGCTTCTGGATATTCTGTTGAAAGGCTAAAGAACAGATAAAGCCATTTGACAAGGTTAAACAAAAAAACATTTCAGGAAGTCATTTTACACATTTTGACTTTTCCTTTTTCTCAGAACTGGGGAAGTGACTTTTCCTGTGTGGACCTTGCTCCCTCTGACACTGTGCCAACTTCAGGTGAGACGGACAGTCGTCTCTGCAGACAGTTGATATGAGATTCAGTGTCCTCTTTTATCTACAGTTAACAAGATACGAACACAGATAGTGTGGTGTACAAATATGCACCACCAGTGACACTGATAATGAAAGGGCTGAAATAAACTAATTGAACAGTTGTCACCTGGATTGTTTCAATTTGCTACGTTTATAAACGTTTGCTGTTAAGATAAATTAAATGTAATATAATCATATTTAAATTACACACATAGTGGCTTTAAACTGAGGGAAAATGGTTTCAGGAAGCAGAGACAAAGTTCTTCAAATGCTGAAAATAGGAGCTGGTTTAGTGCTTAGTATTGTTTTGCATAGGGATCATTTTTATGGTTCATCTTGATGTCAGTGGGCTGAATCTCTTTTATGTATTTTATCTGTAGTTCATACACTGAGACCAGCAGACATCAAGGTGGTGGCAGCACTGGGAGACTCCTCAACGGTTAGTGTTGTAACACAGTGATTCTTATTATATATATTCTTTTCAATAATAAATAAATAAAATATATCATTAATATATTAGAAAATCACACATATTTTACCTAACTTGAGCAGCAACAGATAATAAGCACTTCATAGGCATTTGTTTTTTGTTATATAATATGGAATTGAAGGTGAAATATTCAATTGCAATTTAGCACCAACCATGAACCTGTTGGTATCAACTATACAATGTCATTGAACTATGAACTTGCTAATCAGTTTGTTATCAGCCAGATAGCTTGCACCAGTGATGATCATCCCTTTTATGTTCAGGTGTTTAGTCTTTGATGGAAGACTTATCTTTGTCAGCGTTTCACTTTCCTCACTGTCCTCTGCAGCATTTAGACTTTATTTTTCTGAGTCTTTATACGTGGTTTCTTTGTCCTCTGTTCACAGGCAGGCACTGGCGCCAAAGCAAATAACCTGTTGAACCTCAATAAAGAGTATAAAGGAGTATCATGGAGGTACGACAAGCCTTGTGTGTGAGGTTTACATTAACCATCACATTTTATTTTTATGAACTGCGCTGATGTTTGTGGTTTTTTTCTTGCAGCATTGGAGGGGATCAGACTCTGGAGACTGTCACAACACTACCAAGTGAGTTTATGCCACTTGTTAAGCAAACCATAGTTTCTGAGTCACTATATCTGACAGGGATATTTCTAGTATTGAAAATCTATCAGACATTTTTTGCCTTAATATGGAGCAGTTACTAAATGACACAAACCATTTTGTGCTTAATGTACAGGTAAGTGTGATTTAACAGAATCTGTTGTGTTCCTCATATATAGGATTTTTTTTAGGTCCACATCAGTCATGTGAGTCATGTACAGATAGTGTGCCTTTCTCCACGGCGGGGGGGGGGGCGACTTGTTAGACTTAATAATTAATAATTAATTAAGCTGTTAATTAATAACATTTTCCATTTTTTTTCGGTTCCTCTAATATGACTTCTAATTTTGGTTTTCAGCAGATGGATTCATCTATCAGGACACTTGCCCACAAATTGAGCGGAACATAAAGCAATATTAGGGCACTCATTTGCTAATGCTTAAATCTCACAATCACTGCACCTACTGATGTTCAGGTGGCATTTATCAGTTTAAAATAAGCAATTATTGCTAAAAACATTTGTACAGTTGAGCGTTTGGTGAATCCGATTTGGAACACAAGCAGATGTTTTAGATAAGAATAAAAATTTCTTGGATGAGGCCCGATGACTGCTGTTTCTTAGACAAACATAACACAGTAACTGGGAGCATAACAGCCTTCACTGGTTGTCAGTTGACCAGCTGAAGAGCTGTAATGTAGCAGGCTTTTACTGCTAGACTGAAAGAAACTAGCTGTACACTACTTCTCAGCTGGTGCTCAATCATTTTTCTTCTGTATCACCTCAGACATCTTGAGGAAGTTCAACCCCTCTTTAAAGGGCTTCTCCAAAGGCCAGGGATCAAGACAGAAGGGCTTCAACATGGCTGTAGCTGGAGCTAAGACCTCGTATGTGCATATTTGTTTACTACCTCCGCCTGAGTAAAGCTTTTGAAAGACCCATTGTCATCTCTGAAGGGCCTGCTGACTGTATTTGTTCTGTTCCAGAGAGATCCCACTGCAAGTCCAAGATCTCATCAAGGCAATGAGAGAAAATAAGGTAAGACTTCCCCAAAACTAAGTCATTTAAAAATGGCTGTAGTGTTTACCTCTTTAAGTCTCTGTTCTGTTTCTGTACATATGCCACACAGGAGGTGGATTTTGAAAGAGACTGGAAACTTGTGACAATATTTGTCGGCGGAAATGATCTTTGCAATTACTGCATAGACCAAGTAAGTGTTCCTTAAAATGCATGCATTATACATAAATACACGTGTGTGTATGTTATAGAACTGCAGTAAAAAACATGCTTTGCGTATCTCTGCAGAATAATCTATCACCCAAAAACTATAGCCACAATCTTATGCTGAGTTTGGACATGTTATACAAAGAGGTGAGATATTACACGCTACAAGTTATTGTCATCTGCTGTCCTCGTCAGTACATGTGGGTAATGTTTTTTCTGCTCCCCTCTTCTCTCTCTGTATGTTTAGGTGCCAAGGCTGTTGGTTAATGTTGTGGAGCTCTTGCAGATAGATCCACTAAAATCAGTTAAGAGGAACACACTTGGCTGTTCCCTTATGCAGAGGTTTGTTTTGTTGTTTTTCATGTAGAACATTTAAGGTGACTTGATTTTAAATATATAATCCATATTTTCACATTAACAATCACATGAGTGTGTGTAATGCAAAAGGTGTTGCTCGTGGTTCCCCTCAGCTCTACAGACTTTTTTGTTTTAGCATCTTTCAGCATATTGTAACTCCAAATAGATCGTTATGTTGGTCTGTATCTGCTGGATGTTTAAATAAGCAACAGGTTTGCAATATCAACTTAAAATGTGCCAGCGCTGTGTTTAAAGCTTATGCTGCCCTTGAGTGGTAAAAAGGAAACAATCAGTGGATGCAGGTTTAAACCTCCAAAAAATAATACTGGTGTGGTTTCCCCTTAAAGATTAAAATCTAGTCAAGACAAAGGTTATTTATCGAGCATGTCAGAAATATGAAGATTTTTTCAAGCTGAGACAAGCTTTCCGAATTGGTAAAACAGAAGTTAGTAAAGCGCTATCGATTAGATTATAGGTATTCAATATTTGTGTTGATCTCTTGGTAGACGTTATGATTAATTTGCAGTTAACACAATATTATAGCCTAAAAGTTTTCATTTCCACTTGAAGATAACACATACACACATCCTTCCAAGCAGATACCCCCGGTTTCTGGGAACATTTGAGATGTTGCAAATATATCTGCTTCAGTTGTTATGAGACACAGACAATTATTTCTTACAGTTCTTGTTACTGCAAACTATAGAACCGTGATCAGTCAAGGATTTAATTTGGAATTCAAGGAGTTTGGCATGAAAAAGGAAGACCAAAAAGGAAGATCCCAAATCAAAGAATCTGTGCAAAGATCCTTCCTCTTTTTTTTTTTTGCAAAAGGAGAATAAACAGGAAGCTGTTTTTTACAGAACCAGTTGTCCCTGTGTTATCAACCCAGCTGAAAATTCCCCAGAGCTAGAAGAGATTAAAAGAATCAATCACGAGTATCAGGTAAAAGCAAAGACCTCTTTTAATCATTTAAATATTTTCAAAAAAGGGGGTTTCCTCTAATACCTCCAATTTCGTTTTTTGTTCCCAGGCTGAGACCCAGCATCTTATTTCTGGAAATCGCTACGACGACAGAGAAGACTTTGCTGTTGTCCTCCAACCATTTTTACAAAATCTCTTCATCCCTCATATTGGAGTAAGTTACAGAGACATACAAATGTATCCAAGCAGGTATCCACAGACAAATAATGAAAATCGAATCTTTTCACCAGGCAGGTGAGGCTGACCCGAGTTTCTTCTCTGTGGACTGTTTCCACATCAGCGAACGAGCTCATGCTGAGATGGCCATTGCCCTGTGGAATAACATGGTGAGCATGGCGCAGCAATGGACCAAACTGCAGCACTGTGATCAGTGTTTGCAAGAGTTTTTTAGGTTTTACAGATTTTTTCTTCCTGTGTTGACAGCTTGAGCCTGTAGGCAGAAAGCAGGCCTACAACAACTTCACATATGACCGCTCCAAGATTCATTGTCCCTCTGAGGTATGTGCCGAGATTTCTGAAGCCTGGGGATGAAATCCCACTGCTCACAACTCATGTTTTGATTGATTTACAAAACTGGATCTAATTATTTATCAATTAGAGTTGAGTTTTAACATCATCTTATTGTTCAGTCACCAAAGTTGTTGAATATAAAATAAATAAATAAGTCAAGGTCAAGGTCAAAGTTTATTTATATAGCACGTATATAAACAGTCACTACTGCTGTACAGATACAGAGAACAGCATAAGATAAAAAGCATAATAAATAGCCGAATAAAACCCTTCTAAAACAGAACATGCCAAAAACAATAAAAACAGACAACAGATAAAAATTATACTTAAAAACAATAACAACAATAAAATGTCACAGCTCAGCATGTGTTAAAAGCCAGTGCAAAAAGATGTGTTTTTAAAAGTGATTTAAAGCTCTCAATAGAGGTAGCTGCTCTAATGTTGAGAGGAAGAGAGTTCCAGAGCTTAGGACCTGCTACTGAAAAAGCTCTGTCGCCTCTGGTTTTCAGTCTAAAAGCAGCTGGTCAGTGGACCTGAGTGCTCTGACTGGAGTGTGCAAAATCAGCATATCAGATAAATATGATGGTGCCAGCCCATTAAGAGATTTGAAAACAAACAATAAGCTCTTAAAATGGATTTTAAAAACGACACGCAGCCAGTGGAGAGATGACAGTAGAGGGGTGATGTGATCACTGCGCCTTTTCCCTGTCAGCAGGCGTGCAGCCGCATTCTGAACTACTTGTAATCGGCGAACTGAAGACTGATCAAGGCCATAGTACAATGAGTTACAATAGTCCAGGCGATTTGTGATCAGGGCATGCACAACTTTTTCCAGTTGGCTATGGGGCAGGTAAGGCTTGACCTTCCCAAGAAGTCTGAGCTGACTTCATAATAAAGTTATTATGACAGACAAAAATTGTTATATAACCATTAACATAACATTTTTAAAACTCAGGTGAAATATCATAAACTATAATAGGACCATTATGGAAATAAGTTATTTGAACTTTAAGTAAATCTTGTGTCTCACTTTTTTAATTTTATGTGCCGTTTAAGGTTTGTTTTATTTTTGAATATGTGGAAAAAGATAAAACTAAACCATTCTACGATATCATAACTGCTTTCTTTTCACAATAGCAGCAGAAGTTAAACAGAAATTACTTCACTCTGTTATTGGAAAAAAGCAGGATGAAATGACATTTCATAAATAATGAGCTTAATTATTCAACAATTTTATGGTTTTATATTATGTATATTTTAGTCAAAACAGCATCTATTTCATAACGTTTTATATATTTCATATTGAAAATTTTGTGTCTCCATTTTTCTCAACTCATCAGCATCACCATAATCCCTGAATTGAAGTGTAGGTCTCTGTGGTTGAATCTTAAGTATATTCGGGCACAACTGCAAAAAGATTCTTTGACACAATTTATAACGAGCTGTTGTTTGTTTTCTATAGGCCAGTCCCTTCATCTTCACTAAGATCAACAGCCTACGAAGCCCAGCTGTGACCCCCACCCCCACCATCAGCTCCAGTCCTGCACCAACCATCCCTGTGCCCAAGTGTCCCTCCTCTATGCCAGTGTGGGTGCCAGTGATTGTGGGAATTGTCAGTTTACTGGTTGGCATTACTGCTGCCTGGCTAATTCTCTCTCGCAGTCAGCGTCGGAAAAACAAAGTGGAGAAAACAGTAGAAATGAGAGGAACTGGTTTTTAATGCAGCTGTTTGTATCAAATTATTGTCAACAGTATATTTAAGTCTTAAAGCAGCATCAAGCAAATGTTGGCCACTAGAGGGCAGAAAGACAGTAGACTTCAGATCAAACTTTTGCTGCTAATTCTGCTGTTTCACTTGAGGCAGGTAGTAAACAGTAAGTAAGCGGTGTCAGTGTGAGCTTTTGAAACTCAGCTCTCGACAAAATCATGTCGCTCAAAGAACAAACCGTCAAAACAATGAGCTTAACCGAAAGCTGCATATAGTTGTAGATTGAGATTCAGATCTTCCGTTGGGATGACAATACTAGCAGCCTGTTCATGTTCTAGAGACTAAAGTGATTAAATGTCTACTCTTTTTACTTACTTAATGGTGCAGAAAGTATGTAATATATTTGTAATTTTTATACTACACAGAAATAATGAAATATTCTATATGTAAATGTCTAATCCAGAAGTTTGTAAATTTCTCTTTACTTTATTTATTGATAAAATAAGATTGCCACAACATCTGAGTCATGGTTTGATGGTACTTTGCAAACAATAGTTCCAGGCACTGAAATGATCAGAAGTCCTGCGCTATCAGGTGTTTCCTGATTATCTTGGTGATTAAATTTTTTTTTTTGCTATTCTAGCAGCAAAGTGATGGCTTTCAATGACATTGTTTTCAGACATTTGTGGTTCCCACACAATGAATCCTAATGACTTTGGTGATCCCCTGACTTTTCTTATAGCGCCACCATGGCGTTGACATTTGTGTTTTTGAGTGAAAAGTTAAACTATTGGAGTGATTGCTTCCAAAAGCAAACAAGGTGTGGAAGTGGATTTTTAAAATGTTTATGAACACTATTTGGTGTACAGAAGTCAGTCTAATATTCACACGTGTGCACAGTTACAATAGTACAATAAAAATGTAACACCTAAACCTACTAATGCCATCTGGGGAAGTCCTGAAAGAAAGATGCCAGATTAATTCAAATTGCCTAACCTTCCTCGCAGCGTCAGCTTTTAACCTATGTTAGTTTTGACATATGTGTTTTGCTGAAATATTCCCTGCTTCGATACAAGGAATGTACAACACTAAACATGATTAGTCGTGAATGTAGAATGTGCTCTTATTTGCAAGAAATAAATGATCAGATGTTTGGCAATATAATATCGAACAACTATTAAGCTGATGATACACGGAGCAACTTTTAGAGCAATGGTGCTGGGCAATGTTCCCGTCAATGGTAATGAGTAAAGATTACTACCGTAATCCCCTTCCCCCACTACTCCTCCACTTATCCATTCAAAAGTCAGACTTGCCACCAGCAAGATTGCCCAACAATATTGCTCTAAAAGTTGCTCCGTGTATCATCAGCTTTAGTCAACAGTGGCAGTAAATCATTTGGCCACTACATAGGCTACTGGCTGCAATAAGAATAAAACTGAGAAAACTCAGACTTCAATATTTTTTTCTGAAGATGTTTGGATCTCAGTAATTATTTTAATTTCTTCGCATTTATATACTGCTGTTTAAAATGGCTTAAATAGAGCTATGTTTGCTTGCTTGATTGACAGATTGTAACCACACATAATTATTATTTGTGTACATTAGCCAAGGGACTATTTGGATGACAGCAGCAGTGACAATACTATAAATTAATTCTTTCTAAATTACCTTGATTCTCTTGGCCTTCACTACATGGGGCAACATTCAAGCAGGGAGGTATGTGGCAAAGTTGGGGATCTGGCCTTTCTGGAAGATGTTGTCCACGCAGTTGCCCTCCAGCCAGGGAATACACAGTCTGTTGGTGGCTTCGGCCTTCCACCTGGTCAAGGAGTGCAGCATTCACAATCTTGACAAGAATGTATTGCATCCATAATGTGCTTTCACATAAAGGAGAATAGAAGTTCCTCCATATGTTGAATTGTATGCCTGCCTGTAAACAATTTTGCATGTTCAGCTGACCTGCTGTGCTTTAATGAACATACTCTCAGGGTTACAGTAATAAATTGGAATTCATTTCCTTGAAGTGCAAGTACTAATTGAAAACTGTATCAATTTCCATAATAATTACCAAATTACAGAATTCTGCCAAGTCAGCTTCTAGGAATTTTTTTTCCCAGTAAATTATGGACAGTAAAATAATGACTGAATTGAAAAGAATAACATTACAAATGAATAGATTTTGTCATGTTGGCATCTTGGATTAAAGAGGTGTTTCAAATTGCTCAGTCAGCATTCTTTAAAAACAACATATTATAATAATAATAATAATCCTTATTTGTAGAGCACTTTTCAAAAACAAGTTACAAAGTGCTTTAACAAGTGTAAAGAATAATACAAAAAAAACAAGATAAGAGCATGAAAAATTAATATAAAATTAGTAAAATACAATAAAATAAAAGGGATAAAATACAGTCAAATAAGATCGGGAAAAGCTCTCCTATAAAAGTATGTTTTAAGAAGGGACTTAAAAGAGTTCACTGACTCAGCTGACCTGATTTCCTCAGGCAGGCTGTTCCAGAGCCTCGGGGCCCTGACAGCAAACACTCTGTCCCCTTTAGTTTTCAGTCGAGACTCTGGAACAGACAGCAGACCTCTGCCTGAGGATCTCAAGGTACGTGCTGGTGTGTATGGGACTAAAAGGTCAGAAATATAACAAGGCGAGAGGCCATGAAGAGCTTTAAAAGTGATCAATAGAATTTTAAAGTAAATTTTAAAACATACTGGGAGCCAGTGTAATGAAGCTAAAATAGGAGTAATGTGGTCATATTTCTTCGTTCTGGTTAAAAGCCTGGCAGCTGAGTTCTGGACAGTCTGGAGTCGATCAATAGATTTTTGGGTTAAACAGGTGAAAAGGCTGTTGCAATAATCCAGGCGTGATGAGATGAAGGCGTGTAAAATGGTCTCGGTGTCCTTAAAAGTTAACATAGATCAAATTTTAGCTATATTTCTAAGTTGATAAAAACATGATTGAACAAGCTTTGTGGTGTGCTGCTCAAAATTTAAATTACTATCAAACCAAACACCAAGGTTCTTTGCCACAGGCTTAATGTGATTTACTAGGGAACCAGCAGATGGCAGTATTTGATTTGCCATCTGCTGGGACCCGATGACCAGGATTTCTGTTTTGTCTGAGTTCAGCTGGAGGAAATTATTTGACATCCATTTTTTAACTTCACAAAGGCAGTTGTTAAGTGAACTCAGCATTCCAGGGTCTGTGGATCTGACGGGCAAGTATATTTGTGTGTCATCAGCATAAATATGAAAAGAAATGCCATGTTTATGGATAATATGTCCAAGGGGAAGCAGATACAAGGAAAACAAAATGGGTCCTAAGACCGACCCCTGAGGCACACCATATTTATCTGGACAGAACGAAGAGACATAGTTGTTTACAGACACTCAAAACTTCCTATTTGACAGGTAGGATGAAAACCATTCTAGGGCAGTACCAGAGATCCCCACCCAGTGTCTCAGTCTGTCTAACATGATGTTATGATCAATGGTGTCAAAAGCAGCGCTAAGGTCCAGGAGTACCAGGACTGAGCACATGCCTTCATCAGCAGACATTAAAAGGTCATTGGTGACTTTAAGCAGGGCAGTCTCAGTGCTGTGGTACTTCCTAAAACCAGACTGAAACTTTTCAAATATTTTGTTATTTTCCAGTACAGTGAGCAGCTGTTTGGACACAATTCTTTCTAGAATCTTTGCAATAAAAGGCAGTTTTGAAATTGGTCTAAAATTATGTGGGAGGGAGGGATCTAAACCAGGTTTCTTTAAAAGTGGGTTCACACAAGCCATTTTAAAATAATCAGGGACACAACCAGTAGATAGGGAGCTGTTGAAAACAGAGATCAAATGGGGCCCAACAGAATCTATTACTTTCAGTAAAAACTTTGTAGGTATTACATCAAGTGGGCTGGAGGACACTCTCATTTGTGATACTGTTTTTAAAAGCTCAGACAAGTCGATGGGATAAAACTGGTTTAAACTCTCTTGTTGCTGGTGAGGAACCTCTGAGTAAGAGGCAGTGGGGGTAATAGAGGCTCTGATTGACACCACCTTATTGGTAAAATAAGATAAAAACAATTCACAGTCATCATTACTTCCAGCTGAGGCACAAGGAGGGGTTGGGTTTACCAGCTGATCCACAGTCTTAAACAGAAACCTGGGATTGTGTTTATGTGTAGTAATGAGTTCAGAAAAATAGTGCTCTATTACTGAGTTCAGAAAAATAGTGCTCTATTACTCTTCTCTCTCCCTGTATTTCTACTTAGAAAGGTTTTTGGTTGTTGTGCATATTCCCTATAATATATGTATATTAGTAGTTTATGTATATAAGTATATAAATAACTGTAGTATATTGTTTTGTTTTATTTTATAATATACCTTACCTTAATATACCTTACCTTAGGGATTCCTTATATTACCATACTTCAATAGACAGTACATTTAATTATCTGTTGAGTTCTGTGTGTGTAGCACTAGGGACTTCAAAACCCTCTTTTCGTTGTACAACTTTGTGTTGTATAATGATAAATAAACTTATTGTACCTTGTACTAATGAATCTGTTGAATGGAAACCTCACTTTAATTCAATATTCCAACACAACTCTGATATTAGTTGCGATATCTTCTGGTGTAATTTCATATTTTATGTTATTTGCTGTATATAAATGTATAATGGTCAGAATATAACAGAAATATGCCAAATAGAGGATCACTTTACATATTTGAGGTAAAACATTCAAACAAATTTTGATAATCTTTTTTTTCAACAAATATGCATAAATAATTTTTTTTTTAAGGTAAATCGAACATTTGTTATTTAGGAAAAATACTATGATTTATTATTGTTGAATTGCCCTGCCCCACTTAAGTGCAATACTTGGGTAAATGTCCAACACTGCTGCTGATAACTTGGGTGATCGATAATATCACCTTCTGTGTGCGTGCCTGGGAAGGCTCGCCTGTTTTGAGCCTACAAGTCAGTGTTTAGGGCCAACTGCCCGTGTTGGTATTAGAAACATGGCGGAAAGCGAGTTGAACGTTGACAGCATAATCTCTCGGTTGCTGGAAGGTAGGTTAGCATTGTGATATTTTGCCTTTCTGCTTCCTTAAACAAGAAGGTAACTGAACTGTACGTTCTTTTTTGTAACCAGTAACTTCGCGATATGTTGAAAATAATTTCAGCATCTTGCAGCCTGAGCTATTGTGTTGTTCATCGATAACCCGTAAGCTAACCGTTAAAAGCTCTCCGATCCAGTAATAAACGTAAATATGTTGTCACAGTCCTGGGTAGCTAACTGTTGGCTAATGTTGGGTTGTTAGTTAACGTTGCTCTGAGTAAAAGGGGAGAGAGGCGTAACAATTCAGCTCGCTGCTGCCTGATAGAGAGCTAACTAGTGATATAACTTAACGTGTTAACAGCTAAACCAGCTGTGTGGCAGAGTACGGACAAGTAACGTTTTAGTGTTTTCCCATTAATGCTTAAGGTGGAATGAACAATTGAACGCTGTGTTTGCTAAGTAACGTTAACTGTTGTCGGTGGCAAGGCAGATAACGTTAGCTAGCAAGTCGGCTACCTCCCTGACACACCCCCACTGAACGTAGGAAATCACTTAAGCCTGCAGAACTCAGAGACGTTTTTCCTTAGATTCATCCATATGTACCCTTAAATGTGAGAATTTATTTTTTAAATGTAAACATCTAACGTTAACAGTTACCAGCCACCCAGTTAGGGGTAGTAATAAAACAATAATGATATTTTGTTGAGAAAAAGGGACTAAAAAAGATTTTTAATTTTGTTGGGAAAAAAATTATCTTTTTTTTTTTTTTTTTCATGTTTTACCTCTGATTTGTTAAGTAATCCACTGTTTGACATCAGTGTTTCTAACCCTAAAGAATAGTTTAAAACCACAATTAACCATCTGGTTTCTTCAACTTTCACTCAGGAGCAAAAATCAGCCTTTAAACTTGAAAGACATAATTATTTAACATTTATTGTGATTATAATAATAATAATTATTAGTCATTTAGCTGACGCTTTTATCCAAAGCGACTTAGAATTGCTGTGTCTCAGAGGCCGCACACCTTTGGAGCAACTAGGGGTTAAGTGTCTTGCTTAGGGACACATTGGTCGTCATCGCCCAGACCTACACCCAAAATTAAATCTTTATTTTGTGTCTGAAATCTCCCCGGCACATTCAGATATTTAACCCGCATTTGGCTAGTGCCAATTTCCCACCCAGATGCACAACCTGCAAATTTCTTAGAATACAATTCAGGTTTGGTGCTTAAGTTTGTTCTTAAAACAGATATTAAAACCATGAAACACATTTCTTTTTCTGTTTTCACTCCCAGCTATCTATACTGGAACCAGTGGCTTAAAGGAAAGAACGTTATATATAAACAATATTGTTTAGTTGTATTTAATTTAATTTATTTATTATTAATTTTCTTCTTGAATGTTTGTTTTGTTGTTTTTTTTGCTACTCATACACCTGCCAAAGGTCTGTCATGTTGATACTGCAATGCTACTTTGAGCTACTTTAGCCACCAATATGCGGTTACAGCCAACGCTACGACATTACTAAACAAGCATGTTGTTTGTTCTTTATACATGAAGCTGCCCTCTAGACTTTGTCTGCTTGGATCACACCACCCTCACTCACTCACTTCCAGCTGAGCCAACAAGCTGTTCATTCCTGTACTTGCCAGTTCATAACAACCCATGTTGACTGGAATAAATGGCATGTCTGAGCAGTAGCAAAGCAAATGCACTGGTCAGCTGTCTTTAATGGCCCACCTGATGTGAATGTAAACAAAAGGACAGCAAACCCCACTGCCGAAAGAAAAGCACGTGACTGAAACGTGCCATCTCTCTCACAGTAATTGTTAGGCATTTTAATACTTATAATTAATAATAACTATAACTAAAGTATTTTGTAATTTAAAAAAAAATACATTTGTAAGCATCAGTGTGAAACGGGCCTAAAATGTAAATTTTTAGCTATAACCCAGACTCTTTACTTATATATATGAATGTACTGACAATAGATTATAGGTTATGGTCACAATAGTCCTGATTTAGCCTACTATTTGAAATTATCATTATGTTTAATTTGATGCCTATTCGTTACTTGATGCTTCATTGTCCTAATGTATGGTTTCTAATACTTACTCGACCGTGTTTAAGGATCAGCCCATGTTTACTGTTGACCTCTTTGTACTCTTGACTTGCAGTGCGAGGATGTCGTCCAGGGAAGGTGGTACAGATGACAGAGGCTGAGGTGCGGGGGCTCTGCATCAAGTCCAGAGAGATTTTTCTCAGTCAGCCGATCCTGCTCGAACTGGAGGCTCCACTCAAAATCTGCGGTGAGAACAGCACCTATCAACAGCCACCCCTTTCATTTTGTTTACATACACAGTGGAGGCTATCTGTGAGGCCACCAGAGTAGGTCCCTTACTATTTGCTAGGGTTCACAGTTTTCACAACATCGTAAAAACACACACAGTCAATGTACTGTAAGGTGCTTAAAATAAGTGTTTTGTATAAACTTTTCACTCATTTCACATTATTGAGATTTTCATGTTAATTGCGACATTTGATACGGATGAACATATCCTTCCAGGTGATATCCACGGACAGTATACTGACTTGCTGAGGCTATTTGAGTATGGAGGCTTCCCTCCAGAGGCCAACTATCTGTTCTTGGGGGATTACGTAGACAGAGGGAAGCAGTCTTTGGAGACCATCTGCCTGCTGCTCGCCTACAAGATCAAATACCCAGAAAACTTCTTCTTGCTCAGGGGGAACCACGAGTGTGCTTCCATCAACCGCATCTACGGCTTCTATGACGAGTGTAAGTTGGAAAACACAACCCTTTTTGTTGTGCACTGGCTACATGTGCATACAGTTCACTGTATGTTGTGCTAATTGTGAGTTGGCCTACTTAATGTTTTGTATTTGGTAAAGGAGAGCTATAAAACTGCGATTCAAGACTCTGATGATTTATATTTACAGCATTTAGTTTAACTATGTTTGCAGAGTTAATCGTAAAGTTCATTTAGATGACAGAAATATCTAATTCGAATGTTTAATTAAAAGCCTCATTTACTATTGTTCCTTGTCTGATTTGTTCTTTGTTTTATCTTTTCCTTAGGCAAGCGCAGGTTCAACATAAAGCTCTGGAAGACCTTCACAGACTGTTTTAATTGTCTGCCCATTGCTGCGATTATTGATGAGAAGATTTTCTGCTGCCATGGAGGTTTGTGATTTTGAATGGTATATTTTAAAGGATTGATTAGAATGTAATCTCTATATTACTGTTACATTATGTAATTAGTTAATATGTGTAAAGTAACTACAGGTGTTAATTGTGATTATGGCGCTATAAAAAATGTGCAAGTACATTACCTGTAAGGGCGGGTTCACAACTAAAGGTGGTTCCTGAATCAAACCAACGCTAGGATGATACATGGTTTAAATTTTCCAACTGGTCCTTTGTACAGTACTTTGATGTACTCTTGATGCAGTTTTTTTTACTTTCACACGATGCTGATCAGCTGTTCATTGGAATCCATTCTCCTTCATTTTTCACTGAATATTTTGAATACCAAGTGTCTTCTGCACCTTCTGTAGTAACTGAGAAACATTTTCTTTTGCCGAAAAATTCAAGAGTCATCTCAGTTCGTCGTGAGTCCAGGTTTGTCCCCTGCTAGTTGAAATTTTGGTAGCAAATGCGCTACTAGTTCACCAGGCACCAAATCAGGAAGAGAAAAGTTTTTTTAACCAATGAAATGACATTTAAAATGACACAATAGCACACGTCCTGTTATTGGATTGAATGGCGTTCACACCAGAAATTAACCACTCCAGAGTTCACTTGATCGTGCTCCGAACCCACTCCTTCGAGGTGGTTGTTTTGTCCGCACCAGAGTTCGAGTCCAGCTTTCAAACCAACCCAAACGCACTGCATCAAGGGGGTAAATGCTCCAGGGCTCCGTTCAACCAGACTAAACAGGGTTGTTGTGAACCCGCCTTAAGTCAACACATTGTCATTTTTCTTCAGGATGAATAAAAGTCAACTATTTATTTATTTTTTTCATGTGCATTCTGATTTACATAGGATTTAATGCAGTGTGTGTGTCTCACTTACAATACAATCATCTGTTCTCCTCAGGTCTCTCACCTGATCTACAGTCCATGGAACAAATTCGACGCATTATGAGACCCACTGATGTCCCAGACACAGGTCTGTTGTCCTACAGTATTTGTTTGTGTTTTTGAACTAAAAGACAAAATCTGTAATGTGCTATTTCATTATTCAAGAGAATAATACTTAAAAATTGCAATGAAAATGATCAGTTTAACCATTTCATGTTAAAATTTTAGACACAATGCTTTTGGTTTTGACAAAAATAATATCTATCCTAGACACAAACGGATAGTTAGTAATTCAGACATATTTTTAATACATTTGTTTTTTCTGTAGTCCTTGATGCTTAAGGCTTTCTTTTTTTGTGCCAGGCTTGCTGTGTGACCTGCTGTGGTCAGACCCAGACAAAGACGTCCAGGGCTGGGGAGAGAATGATCGGGGAGTTTCCTTCACCTTTGGGGCTGATGTGGTCAGCAAGTTTCTCAACCGTCACGACCTGGATCTCATCTGCCGAGCACATCAGGTAACACTTGCGCTGCTTTGTGATTAAGGGCTAATTTCAAATGATCATCATGGGGAATTAAACTTTATTTAGGCAAATACAAATGGAACAACTTTATTTTACAAATCCAAACGACTGTGCAGAGAATGTTAAAATGTCAGAATACATTTTAGCAACGATAGAAACACAGAAGATATATAGAAGACACACTGATTTCAGAGACAGGATTTTTACTGTTTTTTTTTGTTTTTTTTCAATTACAGCAAAAAAGAGCAAAAAAGACAGTTTTCTGCTAATTTAAAGATGAATTAATAATTGTGAATAGCCATGGGAATGTGTGTGTTTTTGGCTAATCCAGTAAATGAAATACAAAGCAGGGTACTGTTTGTACTACCTCTGTGTGAACAGTATATGTGGCATTTAGTCCAGCCCCAATTGTAATACAGGTTTAGCCATAATAATGCAGCTCTATTCCCCTGTAGCTTCTTTATCACATATTACCACTAAGTACTGAGAGTGCATTCGTGCTGGCACTTTTGGTAAATTAAAATAAACCAAAAAAATTATTTATCATCCTGCTTATTAGTTTCTTGATTTATCAATTCGTTGTTGTTCTATGCAAAATGTCAGAAAAAAGTGAAACTAGACTTTTGTTAGAGCCCAAGATGACATATTTAAATGTCTTATTTTGTCTGACCAACAGTCCAAAACGCTGAAATATTCTGTTTACTGTAACAGATGACTGGAACCAGTGAATTTTTGGCATTTTTGCTTAAAAATTACTAAATGTTTCAGCTCTAATCCTGCTCTCTTACAGGTTGTTGAAGACGGCTATGAATTCTTTGCCAAACGACAGCTGGTGACGCTGTTCTCTGCCCCCAACTATTGCGGGGAGTTTGACAACGCAGGGGGTATGATGAGTGTGGACGAGTCCCTTATGTGCTCCTTTCAGGTACAGAAGTCAGTGTTTGCTGCACCCTAACATGTGTCCTGATTATGCGCTTTTAATGTATTTATCACTACCATCGTGGTTTCTTTCAGATCCTGAAGCCGTCAGAAAAAAAAGCAAAGTACCAGTATGGTGGGGTGAATTCAGGGCGCCCTGTCACCCCGCCTCGCACCACTCAGGCACCGAAAAAGAGGTGAGCGGCTGGCCCTAACTCTCCTGCTCCTCCTCCTCCTCCCCCTCCCCCCTGGCTGGTCTCTGGTCCACCTCCCTGCAGGCTGCCTCAAACACTCCAGCCTTCTCTCAGTCAGCTTGTTCGTGTGTAAACAACAACTCCAGGAGTGTTTTTTGCTTGTTCTGTGGGTATTTTTTCAATTTTTTTAATGCCATGGTATATATTAACTCAACCCTCTGCTACTCAGTCCATTCAGCAATATTAAAACTAAACTCTTGTGGAATGGGCAAGATGTTAAGAAAAGATGCTTCGCTGCCTTCCAGGCACAATTTCCATTGTGATTGTGTAAATGCATGCACTCTTGTGAGATTGAGATGGGTTCTTTGCCCTTGCCAATGAAAAATCCTTAAATTCTCACAGACAACAGGGCAAAGCGTTTCTTGTCTCAAGTTCATGTAATTAACCTAATTACTGCCATTACCCCCTTCTGTATAGGCTTAAGTAGTACACTGCTTAAAGGAATAGATTTTGGGAGTTACATGAGAAGATCAATACCACTCATGTCTGTCAAATATGAAACTAATACCAGCAACCAGCTAACTTAGCTTAGCACAAAGGCTGGGAATGGGAAGCAGCTGGCCTGGTTCAACAGAATCCACTTAATGGATTAAACAAAGTGTAAAAACAAAAAAAACTATTTTTCATGTTTGATAGTTTTTAGGCAAGGACCTGTTGCCACACAACCAGCAGAAACTTCAGGGAGAAATAGTCAGGCACATAACCTCCTTTGTTTTTGTACAGATTAAACTAACAAGCTATAATGTGTTATTTACGGAGCTTCAGAAATTCTAGTAAGTTGATTTTGTTATCTTTGGACAGAGCCAGGTTACTAATTTCCTGTTTCTTATAGTCTTTAGACTATACTAAGCTAGGTTAGCAGGCAGCTGGCTGCAGAATCATATTTAACAGACAGACATGGGTCTTCACAAAAAATCAACTAAGAAAATTTCCCAAAATGTTAAATTTTTATTCAAAGAGTTGCCCTTGGAGTAACTTTGTGTTTTTCTCCCCATGGAGATATCAATAAAATCCTGAGATTTTTAAGATATAAGTGCAATCAGTAGTGCTAGCCATATGCAAGCAAACATTTGTAAAGGCCATTGTAGCCTATTTGAACTTTAAAAGACACAACCAAGCTATGCTGTACTTTTACTAGGGCATTAATACGCAGTATGCTCTACATGAGTGTTTCCAATCTCTTCTCCTCAAACGCCAAACTCTGAAACTTTCTTATCCCTCACATCACCGAAGGAGCTTTTGTGTTTGTTAAAGAGCAGCGTACAAGTTTCACTTTCAGTTCTGACGTGAATTCAATGTATGTGGAAAATGTGGGAATTAAACATCAGTGAGCACCTTGTGTCCTTTAGTCTGGTAAGTACAGTAGATGTGTAGAACAGTAGAGATACGTATGTCGCTGCAGGAGAAGATGGTGTGTAAAAGAAATGTGAAGAACACAGCCACAGAACCTGACGTACAGTACAGGATTAAAAAATAGTTATCACCTTTTATATTTCTTAAGTTGTTGCAGCTCAAAAAGCTCTTTATTCTTCACAGCAGTAGATGTCGACCTCCCACACTGAACATTGTTGCACTTCAGTCATCGCATGTCATTGTAAAAAAGGTAAAAATCATCAGGTCAATGGCATTTGTTGTCGGCGTCAAGCCGGTTATATTACAGCATTCCCACTTGGTGGTTATTGACTTAAGTAAATCATTTCTAACTGACTAATAAACATTTAACCGATGTATTTTTATTTAAATCTTACCTTTTACCTTGTAAATCTATTGGTCTTCAAGTTGGAAACGGTATGTAAAGGCGTTTTGAGATTTGTAAGAGTTGGTTTAAAACAAGTGAAATAAATGGATGTGCTGTGGAGCCTGATCTGTTTGTTTGTGGTTAATTAAGTGTTCAGTGATGTATGACACAAAAAGAATGTGAGTCCAGTATGTTCAATGAGACTTCATGAACATGTATATTTTACAACATTGTGTGTCCAGGAACTCTCCTCTGGATGCATTTTAAGTGTTGAGTCTGTGAACCACAGAGGGACATTAGTGTAAAGTCTGAAGACAGAACTCATTCTGACTTGAGGGCTTGCAGCACAGACTGTGGTACTCTGCTGATGTAGTACTCGTGGTTGCGTAGTGTAGCAAGAATGCCAGCAGAATTCATGTGCTTTACATTAGCGTTGTAGCAGTATGCATTGCCATGCATGTCAGTTAGTTTACCTGAACAGGAAAAAAATTAAATTCATTTTAGACACTGATTCAAAGACTTGAAAAGTATTTATGGTGTAAAATGTTTAAATTTTAACCTACAGATGCATGGCTATAAAATATAGTTTGTTAAAAAACTCAAGAGTTTTTATCTAGATGCATTTTAATACTCCCTACATCCTCTGCTACTACAGAATTGATGGTTATTTACCCCCAACAGCCTGCAGAATGGCTTCTGGAGCGCAGGTGTCCCACTTCTTGCACCCTGGACTGGCGAAGACGTAAGCAGAAGCCTTTCCTTCAACCAGCTGGATTATCTGCAGAGAGATGATTCGATAAACAAACACTCTTTACACATTAACAGGCTCTTTCACTAACACCGGTCGTGTTCAAGCTAAAACACTTTATTAACATCTATAATATCTTTATTGCCTAAGGATTCCCAGCCCACTTTGGCTCTTTGAGTCCCTGTCCCATTTATAGCCATAGGACAAAGGTCACTTTAGTCTTATTAACTAGATGAGCTCACCTTGTTTCCAGCGCCACCCACTCTTACAACTTCATGAGGCTCCATGGCGTCCACACAGTCTGTTACCAGCTTGTTGCTATGAGAACGTGTAGTGGTGACGATACGCTTATCACCTGGAACTTCCTGCAGCTGAAATCCAAAGGCGCCCAACCCCAGCATCCCCCACATGGTTCTTCCCAAATCTGCTCCTGCTCCGAGCTGACGAGGAAACAGTTTGAGTTAACCGGAGTGACAGCTTTTACGAGACAAGATTGTTTAGTTTGGTCTGTACCTGATAGTTGTAGAAAGGCTGGTTGATCACACCTGCAATAGCTTTGCCTCCGTATGCAATACCAATAAGCACAGTCACATTATCCAGGAGCCCTTCAGAAAAGAGCAGGATGTTAGCTGGAGTTTTTTTACTGCACTTTATAAGCCAACATTTGTGATGTGACCAGTTACATGTAAGTGTCATTGTGGAAAATATTAAAAATGAAAGATCTCTTCCACGTTGTTGCAAAATAGTTAATTTTATCCAATGCCAGAGTTAATCTTTCTATCAGTTTCCTGCTGTTGCCTTCCCATACAGAGAGCTGTGCTGTAAGGCTGAGAGGAATCCGACCCTTTGTGTGGCATCTGGGCCTCAGTTTGGTAACGTAGACACCTCGATGCTGGCGTCAGCAGAGAGAGAGTGAGACACACATGTAGACAGCAGAAGCAGGAAAACACAAGGAAGGAAAAGAAAGAGGAAAAAGTGATAGTGAAGCTCTGAGAGCCCAGAGCCAGGAGGCAACCCGACAAAGTGGTGCACAGAAAGGATTTTACAGCAAAGTAAGACAGAAGAACTGAATAAAATTAAAACAAAGATAAAAACAGTGGCTGCCAGGTAGTAAAATCACTTAGCAAAATTTGGCAAAACCTGTTATTATAATTCAGTTTTCATCACATTCTACAATGGCCATAAAAAATACTTGTTTAACAGCTGCCTGTAAAATTGTATTTCAGGAACACAAAAGTTTAAACTCTATTGTTAGTAAGTGCTGATCGGACAAATCAGACTCTGATACCTCAACTCGATACAGAGTGCTGATCTGATACCAGTGATCTTTTTTTCTCTCCACACATTTAAAATCTCTCTGTGTTCACAGAAACACTGACTTTTATATTGACAGTGATGAAGTAACTGTTTTTGTAACTGCTTTATAACATCCATATCGACATCCAAACTGGTAACATAGCAACAAACACTTCACACGGTACCTTTACCAGTTAACTCACTAGAAAGACTAACCAACAATTAGTAATGATTGAAATAACTACAAATGTTTCTTTGTGTTTGTAGCACAATATTAATGTGATAATACAGTCGAAAGGTTTCCTTACCATGGCACACTTTTTTTGCATGGGCTCTTACTCAATACACTCACTGATGATGATTATTTCACAAGGGGTTGGTGATTTTCATTAGGTATCACAACTTAGGATTACCAATATCAACTAATACTAAAAAATGAATGCAAAACGAATGCAATCATGTATTCATTAGAGAGGCAGATTTGTTTTTAAAGAAGCACATTTGAAGAGCCTACCTTCAGTGTATTCCTTTGTGCCATCGAGGGGATCAACCCACACAACTAGCTGAGATTCAGAAAGAAACACATGGACACAGTAAGAGTAAAAAGTGTCTGATCACTCAACACCAGAATTTTTGTTGTGATGACAAAACTGTACTGCACCTCTTTTTAATAATTATTAGTAAAATTATAATATAAAATATAAATAATTATAAATACAAATATTTTAGTCTATTGCTAAAACAAACTATTAGTTGAATTTATGATTCTACAGGTGCTTACCTCCTCCTCTTTCAGCCCGCTATATTCTGCAGGACATGTCTTCTGAAGGATTTCCTCTGAGTGGCCATTCTCAATGAGATCTTCCCTTATCTCCTCCTCTGGAAGCTCCTAATAAACAAGTGATACACGTGATCATCAGTCTTTCACTCCTCTCCAATTAAGCCCAACACTAGAATAATCTTGTGGGGATCGGTGTGTACATGGACCTCATTTTATGAACACACTTGCCTCCTCTCCAATGATTGTGATTTTGGGGAAACATCTGGACAGTGATGCGCAAATGCTCTGCTGTGCCAGTCTGTCTGCCAGTGTCTGCAGATCATTAGCTCTGGTCTGTGCAGGGGTTATAAGGAGGAAGCAGAAAAGATTCAAACAATTCATCTCAGTCTATTCCCATGTCCATGTGGGACAAGTTATGAGCATTTTAACTTCTTCTGGGATTTAAATACCAAATATAAAAAGGTCCCACTTTTTCCACTATGCCCAGTTCACCACTGTGAAGGACATTCCTCACAATGGCCCCGGCCTTTTCAGCCACAGTGTAGGCAGAGGCCACCAGCCGCATAACCACAGCAGGATTTCCAGACATTCCTGATAGACAGAGCACAAAGGCCATCTATATGAGTGGACACATTCAAAATCTACAGCCTTCACGAAGCAGTTATGAGACTATGTACAAAATGTTGAGGACATTTAAAAAAAATTTAATGCAGCCGCTTATCTTTAACTAACAAAACACCCTTTTACATTTATTATTTAGAGCAATAAGGTTAGCTGGGTAACGTTAACTTAAACCCATAGACTGTATGCTTAAACCTCAGCATGTGCGGCTAATTACCTAACATGCTACTGTACATAGCTAACTAAATCAGAGATATTTATTCGGTAATATGGAGTTAATTGTCCAGTAATGCTGGTGAAGAGGGGTTAATACTTACTTATTGATGCGAACACAGACAGGTGGCCACCAAACAGGTTTCACGGGTACGACAACAACTTGAATTAGAGGTAGAGATACAGGAAGTGCAACACTTTTAACCCCTTGAAAAATATGTCAAGATAGTTACCGCAGCAAGCAAGACGGCAGGTCATTATGTAACATCTGCTAACTAACGTTTAACACGCATAAAAAGAAGGAAGCTTAACCCGGCTTGAATATGGTAGTGAGCTTAAAAAAAGTGTGTCAGTTATTTTGGTCCTAGCTAAAACAAAAACTATCAAATCTACCAGTCTAACGTCTTTTAAGCAAAGGCGGAAGTGGATGTGAGCGAAGTATCTCGCTTTGTCTATAAAGCATGTTCCCTCTGTGCTAAAAGTCATAGGGCTCTGGGTCCAAGTGTCCGCCATGTTTCATGCGAGAGGAAAAGACTGATTCCCTACAACAACAAAAAATACCTACAGAGATACTTGCTTTCCATGTTGTGTATCAAGCTTTACTCTTGTGCTCAAATCTCATTAGTTTTATAAAGAAAGTCCATTTGAGAGTTTTACATTTCACATGGCAGATTTAACAAACAAAATGATAATGCCAAATTGTGATATTGGCCTAGAGACAAGATGCAATACTGCTTGACATTTCAGAATGCTTTATCAAACTTGGGAAGCTATTTTTTTCAAGTAAACAACATTTTCTCATAAAAATTACAAGCAGCTTTATTAAGTGTATGTAACTCAGCACAGGCCGTTGTTTCTCGCCATTTTCCTTCTTAATATACTTCCCACATTTCTTATTACCAAACCCATGTTAATCAATACAAGAAATGGAAGTAAAGGTTCAAAATGACAGATTTAAAAATTCTGTAATCATACATAAGGAAAATGTCACCAAGTAATATATTGTGCACTAGGTGACATAGCATACAGTATGTGAGAAACTGCTTCAAAGAAGAAACAGGAACAGGAATAAAACTGTAAGTAGGCCAAACTCAATTTAATGTGTTATACAGAAATAACAAATTCAATTTAATATTGTATCCTGCATATTCCTGAATAAAATTAACATTTCTGAACAGACAAAAAGATGTGATTTGTTTTATATAATTTAAATCACAAGCAATTCATCTGTTAGCCAGAGGTCTGTAACCCATCTCTCCCTCCAGCTGCTCTGCAGTGAGAGAGCCCAGCAGAGGCTGACAGTCCGGATTGAAGACAGAATAAGCGCTCAGTTCTCCCGGCTCGCGGGCAGCTGGGCTACGGAGTCCTTCGTAGAGCCAGTAGAAGAGGGAGATGATGAAGAAAGGCAGGCCAAACTCTAGTTCAGCAAACAGACCAAGCAGCACCAGCCACAGCAGCACTTTAAGCAAAGTGAGGTTTGAGAAGACAAACTGTCTCGAAGTCAGCCATCTTCCCAGAGCGCTGTCCAGCAGCCAGTCACTACGGTCCTGTAGAGAAGGACACAACAGGAGGTTTAATAAGTTTAATGTGTTTCAACATCACAGGTACACGGCATACAGTGTGAATTTAGAGTGGAGGACTTGTTACTTACAGGTAGCGCTCAATGATTAGTCGATCAATCAATTAGTTGTCAACTATTACATTAATCGCCAAGTATTTTGATAATCGATTAATTGCTTTGAGTCCTCTTTTTAAAGAAAAAACATCCAAATTGTCTGATTCCACCTTCTCAAATATAAATATTTCTGGTTTCTTTCCTCCTCTTTGACAGTAAACTGAATATCTTTGGGATGTTGGCAAAAGAGGACATTTAAGGACGTCACCTTAGACTTTGGGAAACACTGATCGACAAGACTTTTCACAATTTTCCAAACATCCACAGCTTCTTAAATGTGAGAATCTTTCTGCTTCTATTACTGTAAATTTAATACATTTTGGAGTTTGAAATGTTGATCAGAGAAAAAAGCAATCTGAGATAGATATCACAAAATATCACTTTGGGTTCTGGGTAATTATGGTTGGCAGTTTTTATTCTTCTGACATACAACAAATAATAAATCAATAAAAAATAAAGTAATTATAACAATAGACAGATTATTCGATAATTAAAATATTCATGAGTTTTAGCCTTAGTTCTATGTGTTTAATCTGATTTATTTTATTTTTGGACCTACACAACACACCAACTAGAAAAAGTGATCTTAAATTTGACACAGTGAAGTCTACTAAGTAACAAGAAAACATTTAATCAGAGAGATAATGAACTTCTGACCTGTTTCATAGTTTAAACAGACTGAGCTGTGTAAACTCAGTGATGTCTCACCTTGCTTTCAGAGCTTTGGGTTGAATCTTTGCTTGTTTCTGTCTCCTCTGCTTCTTGACTGTCAGCTGATGATGTTGTATCCGCCTGAGCAGCTGAGTCCCCTGATGTCTGAGCTATGCACTGCTGACCAGCGCTCTCATCCTTTCTAACAGCCTTTTCAGCCTGTCGTCTGGCTCTGAACTCTGCAAGCTTCTTCTCCATCGACACACGCCGACTTGTTCCTTAAATTACACGAACGTTATTAACTTAGGTGTAGGCCTACGTGGCAAAACCGCTGCTACTACAACTCATTCAAAACGTTTTGATATCGGCTTTGTTTCAGTAAAGCTTCACACAGCGTCCAATACAATTATAGACTGTCATTCACTTTAACTTCTACTTTAATTACATTTTTAGAGACTTCACCATGTTAATTAGCTCAACCAGACGTTTGTTTACCTTTTACACCCACGTCTATCTGAAAGGCGGACGTTGTGTCGTAAAACGCTTTCAATCGTCGTAAAAGGTGTCGTTTTTTGGCACATTTTCACACTGCTGCTACAAGCTAAGTTGTTTTCATTAGTGGTGAGTTTCCAAACCAAACCTCTCCATTTTTACGCACAGTAAAAATACTTTTGTGAATGTATACGTTTGAGCTGTTGTTGCTAACGGTAACCTTCTCCTAAGCTAACGTTAGCTTAAGTTAGCTTCTAATCTGTCGATAGAGAGAAAGTCAACGATCGATGGGCTCAGCCATTGAACCGATGTCCAGCTCAAGTGTTGGCGTAATTTTGTGAAAGACTAATTAATATCAGGTTAACTCACTTTAGTGAGACTTTTAAACGATAGAGAAAGCATCATCTTCCAACAGCTAGATGTAGGTTTACTTTCTGTATTTAAGTTTAGGACCATTGTGACCATTGTAACAAGTTACCTCGCTGTCTTACATCATTATTTATTATCATTATTAGTCTTTCCTTCCATCATGCCGATTACAGTTTCTCATAACCTGATATGACGTCTTCATATTGCCATTTATATTCTTTTGACCGACTAACAGTCCAAAACCCAAAGATATTTACAGTTTACAATCGTGTGAAACTATGAATAATCAGTGGAAGAACAGAAAATGGTATTTTGCAGTTTTGCTTAGAAAGAGTGAAACGATTAATCGCTTAGTTCAGCTCTATAACCAATGCTATTTCATTTTATTTTAAACTACTCAGAAGGATGTCATTTTGTTATAATTACTTAAGTGTGAATTGTGTTTAGTTTCTTTCTTTCCTCTTGTTCACTGTAATCATCTGTGTACAGCTTGTTGTCTCTGTTCTCTCCAGACATGGCCTCAGCTCCAGCACAGCAGCCCACACTCACTGTTGAGCAGACCAGAGGTGAGAGGATCTGCTTCTATAAAGTTTATATTTTCAGTATTTTCTGGTCTTTTAATTAGTTGCCATACATAATTATTGCTGAATGACTAGTGGACAAATACTGCGAGAATGTCAAACGTGCCTGATGAGCTGAGATCTGTCACAACTGTGTTCAAAGGAATGCTGATGTTTTGTTTGTTGCTATCACAGTGGTACTGAGTGAGGTGATCCAGGCCTTCTCAGTACCAGAAAACGCTGCCAGGATGGAGGAGGCTCGAGAAAGTGCCTGCAATGACATGGGCAAGATGCTGCAGCTTGTGCTCCCTGTAGCCACCCTGATTCAACAAGAGGTTATCAAAGCCTACGGCTTCAACAATGAAGGAGAGGGTGAGCATGAGGCAGCACTTTGTATCCCTAAACCATAGATTTAGTTTCTTCCTCTTTGAAACTAATTACACTAACCAAGTTCTTTGACTAGATGCTGATTTGTCATGCAGAAAGGATGTTTTAGCACAAATACTGTATATCATGTAGTAGACAGCTTCTTGGTTTTTACTGGTGAGAACCATTTAGATGTACTCTGTGTGCATTGGACTAGAACCACTGCTAGCTGCCGCTACCACTACTTGAGCCTCCTGTCTCTCGTAAAGTCTGCACAAGAAAACTCATAAATTCGGAGCCAAAGCACTGCTGTAAAGGGGAACATTTTGCCACAGGATTTAACTTTAAAAAACAAACAAAAAAGAAACCTCTTTAGACCAGAATTCATCAACGTATTCACCAGAGCTGGGCCATACAGATGGGTGACAAATGAAAAAAACATGAAGTGTCTTAGTAGGGAGTAAGGCCACCACAAGCCTCCAGAACAGCTTCATTGCTCCGTACCAAGTGTGTGTGTGTAATGTAATATATATGTGTGTCATTTGATTTCTCTAATTGTTAGTGTATGCATATCATCTGAAAGTGAGACAAGTCAACCCGACACATTATATGTAGATATTGTCAGAAGTGCCATGCTCTACAACATCGCATAGACATTACTTATTCATTTAGCTGACGCTTTTATCCAAAACGACTTACAATTGCTATACATGTCAGAGGTCGCACGCCTCTGGAGCAACTAGGGGTTAAGTGTCTTGCTCAGGGACACAATGGTAGATGTCTCACAGTGGGAATCGAACCCAGGTCTCCCACACCAAAGGCAAGCATCTTATCTATATGCCATCACCACCCCTAGACGGCATGTTCGTCAGAATAGATGACACATTTCCTCACATTGATCTTGGTTCTGCTTCACCTTCAGGTGTCCTGAAATTTGCCAGATTGGTGAAAATGTATGAAACCCAGGACCCTGAAATTGCAGCCATGTCCGCTAAACTGAAGTCTCTCCTCCTGCCGCCGCTGTCAACACCACCTATAGGAGGCGCCATTCCAGCTTCATAGGAATGGTTTACATTCATTGGTCAACTGCAAGGTTACTTTCATCTAATGATGGACATGAACATACTGTAATTCCAAATATTTGTCTATCATCTACTTTTGAGAAATAATGGAAAACACAGTTTCAAACTCAACACACTAATACGTACTAAAATCTCTGCATAATGGTTTCATTTAAAGCATCTTTGCAAAAACATGTTAAATTATTGCTTTTTAAATGTTTCAGTATTTATTTGTTACATGTTACACTATGGCCATTTTCCTGTATCGTTGAACCTTAAATGTTTTTTCCTTTAATGCTATCGATTTTATAATTTTAAGTTATACCATTTTTATATACTGGCAGATGTATCAAATGTAATTCTTTTGTTATGTTAAAATAAAAATGTTTTTCTGTGAATCTGTGGTACTACTAGAGAAAATATGTGTGGGGGGGGGTATTCTATATACATAACTTTATTATTGCAATACGGCTTTGGCAACAACATCTTTATATATTGACCATGTTTTCAAAAATACTGAAGGGCTTACACACTTTTACATATATACACACATTTCTGCAAAGACAGCTTCCCTCAGATGGACATCACTGTAGTGTTTAAGGTTAAAATGTCACTATTTCAACATATAAAATCTGGGTTCATGTCTGTAACCCTTACTTTGTGAAGTGGATTTTAGATTTGGGTACATGCAGATGTAACATGAGGGGAAATAGATAAAACTAAATTGCCCCACATTCATAAATCATCCACTTAAAAATATAACACCATGTTAATAATAAAGTGCTCATTTTGTAGAAAGGCAAACTGCAAGACCAGTGCACCCAGTAACAAATGTGAAAGTAATTAATAAGCCTGTGTTTATCTTCTGGACCGGTACTGTTTTTGTGTCTTGTGCATCATTACCCAGCAGCTATTTTGATCTGAATGGGTGGTATGTTAAAAAAAATAAAAATACTCCAGTTTAGTTTCTTCCATCTGGGTGTCAATCGTTTCTGTAAGGACATAAAAGGATACATAAAATCATGTAATACAGTCTTAAGATATTGCCTGGGTGGCGAGTTCATTATGATTAGAGCTCCATCTTGTGGTAAACAGTGTTACAGTCTAGTTACAGTCACAACAATGAAAAAGAACCAGGCAGAAGAGGAAGATGAGAGGGAAAAAAAAAAGTCTTCACATCTCAAAGTGACGGAAAATGCTTTCGACATAACCCAAGACCTTCTGCCAGTCCGGCCCGTCTGCCTTCAGCATCTCCTCCGCTGTCTGTCACAACATGTAAAGATAAGATTATAAAACCAGTGGCTAGTTTTAAATAACTTTCCAGAACTTGTACTTAAGATCAGAAGTGTCCTGTGTAAAATGTCTCACCAGTGCTGCAGTGATTCCCACACTCTCTCCGGTCTTAAAAGCAAGGTCCAGATTTTCCTTCTGTTAAAATATTAGAGTCAGAATTAGTTTTTATAATTATCAGGACAGGTACACATAATTACAGATGTGCCTTTCAGTAAGGCGTTCTTGTAAAATAATTAAACAATCCCGATCACTTGTCCTCACTCCATTAACGATGCTTTGGTCCTTTGACCTTCATCAGGTTGTCTGAGGACCAAAACGTAACAGTGTGCAAGAATCCTGTGGTGAGACATGAATTCTCGGTGGACTCAACAGTTTCTGTTTTATGATTTTAGAGATTATCAATATATGATTGGACATATTCACATTATCTGCTTAATGCAAGCATTTCTTTTGTTTCGTTTTCAACAGCATCGGTTTTACCTTGTCTGCTGGGTTTAGGGTGTCGTACGGGATGTGAGTCGGCAAATAAGTGTGATAAACAGCACAGAACGCCATGCCGTCCTCCCAGCTGCTGCTGAAGTTTGTGATCTCAATATTCTGCCACAAAACATACTCGATGAAGACAAGATCTATAACTGGCAAAAAGGTAAGAATTCCTCTTGATTTTGACAAATTTCAGTTTCAATTATGGCAACATTCTCCTCCCTAACCTTATAACCTTGTGTACGACTCTGGCACCAGCGCAGCAGGGAGTTTCTTCTGGAGCCGCCATGACGCCTCAGCAGAGCACTGAAACCATCCTGAGGTCTGAGTAGGGCAAGAAAACATTTCACTAGTTTTAAGAATAACTTATTGTAATTTTCTTAACATAGTTACAGAAATATAAACATACAGTGATAAGTAAAGCCACAAATTATGAGAAAAAGGTATAGTCAGTTTAGATTAACTTTAACAGTTATTTAATACAGACTTGGGGACTGCAAGAAAAGCTTTTTCTACAGATTCAGAGATTGTGACTTCATGGATGATTTTAAAGTGACTCGTTCATGTTAAACATTTGTCTTATTTGTTTCTTCTTTTAAACACAGACAATGAGATGTCAGTATCAGCAACAAAAAAAAAAAAAAAAAGGGCCTACTAGTTACTTACTTGATGGAATCTGTGCTTTGGTCCTCATCCTGTTTTCCTGCATGAAGCAAATGCAGCCTCCATCATACAACTGAACACTTACTTAAAGGTGGGTTAGTACTGTAGGTTTTAGCACACCTGTGTAAAAACTGGACCAGCTGTCCTGCCGCTGTAAAATTCGGTCTATCCGTCTCTGTTTTGGTGGTTCTTCTTTCTGGAAAAGTTTGGAGATGACACCATTGAGTGATTCTACAAATGCCAATACAAAGTTTCCCACCTCCTTAATCATTCAGATAATCATCCATACAATAGTTTAAAGAATATGTTCATGTCAATTCAACAAGTGTTATTTATACCTTGCATAGTGGCAACGTTGTGCTTGTGTTTTTTGAGGTCCCTTTCTCACTGGAGGAGTCAGATGAGAGTGGGAGACGAGAGAGACTCCTAGAAGACATTTTTTTGCACGTTTTATAATACTCTTTTATTAAGAGGGGTTGGTCTGTGTTGTGAGCGTTAATATGGACTCACCAAGATCTTTCACAAAGCATCACAATCCTCCTCGGATCTTTCTGCCCACGTCCCCCTTCTTTCTTTTTCTCCAGAGCAGCCAAACTACGAAGGTATCCCTCCGCCACCCCTTTGCCTCTCAGGTACATGCTCCCTGATCCATTTGCCTCCTCAGGATCATGACCTACAACTTCAGCATCTACCTCTTGATTTGTTTCATTCTCCTCTCTTTGCTTTTCAACATTTTTAGCTTCAGTGTCAGTTTCAACTTCCCTGGGCTTTTCCTCCAAGACTTCCTGTATTTCCTCCCCCCCATCAGAGTCTTGTCTCTCCGCCTTCTCATCACAATCTGTTACGTCTTTCACCCTGTAAGCGTTCCTCAGAGCGTCCAGCTCGGCCCGCTCCTGCTGCTGCTGCAGGGTGAGTTCTCTTAGTTTGAGGCAGACGTCTCTGTGCTCGGATCTCAGACTCTCCAGCTCTCCATCCTTCTCCTGCTGTCTGATGAGGGCCTGAGCCAACTGCTCCTCCACAGCCCTGTGGCTCTCCTGGAGCAAACCCAGAGCTTGCTCCGACTCGACCCGCAGCCGGTCAGCCACAGACACAGCAACCTGCAGGTCACACTGAAACTGATGCCACTCCAACCTTTCCGTCTGTCATGGAGGACAAAAGAAAGAGGACCAAGTGGAAAAGAGACAGTGTAATCTTGGTCTCCATAAGGTCTTGGATGTTACTGCTGCCTCTGATCTCTTACCATATGAATATTTGAATAAATTCTGTACTTTAAGACAAATAATTGATTTTTTATTTTACATTTTATTGGAATATGTTTGATTCAGTGATCACATGGCCTAAAAGTCATAAGACTGAAATGCCAAAGAAAAGTAAATGAAATTAAAGATTTTATTCATTTTCCAGAAAAAAAAAATATTGTAAGTGTCCAAAGCAAGTCTCTATTTCACAGCAAAGAAATGTGAGTTTCTGGACATTTTTATGGCCTAAGGGTGTTCATGGGACCTGCAGTTCCAACTCACCCTCAGTGTCTCCCTCAGTGTGTCCACCTCCTCAACCAGCTCATCTTTCTCTGTTATCAAACGCCTGAGCAGCTCTGACAGACGAGTCAAACAAAAAAGGCACACAAGGTTCAGTGAAAAAAGGATTTTGAAGTCTGACAACTGCAGTCAGATTGGGTAATTCATCTATTATTTACTCCAGAGCAACATATAGCACAATTTCATAAAATATTTAACAGAACAGGAAGAAACATTAATGGTGGCTCTGTTCCATTTTGATAGATAGGGCCTGGCACCAATATACCTAAATTGTATGTGGCCATTGTTAGTTTTATTAGTTACACGTCTTTGAAGCACCAAAATGTCTGCTGTGACAACTGTCTTGTCTCTATAGTGAAGGAAAATTAAGTAATACATTTACTTGCCACTTTTCAATCACATTTATGCTTCTGTGGCTCTGGAAGACTTTCTAAAGTCAAAGTAACTCATGATGTCACTGTGATGTCATTAGGGTTATCTCAGTATGGGTTTGAAGACTATGGATTTTTAACTGAAGGCAAGGAGTTTGAAAGATGTAGGCAGGGGTGGAATAATAAAATACTGTACGCTATTGGGTTGCATTATGGGAAATGTAGGATCCAGTGTTTTTGGATCTTGACCCACACGACTGACTAAAAGTCAGGACATCTCATCCTTAATTTGTCTCTTGCATGAAAATACTAAGTCACTAAAACACCCATTTAAGTCTTTTCCTTCTACATTGTCCATTTACTTTATCCACATGCTGAATCAATTCAGTAGTCCTAAACTATCTGAAGAAGCCATGCCACATTACTAAATCACAGTCAGATGATTTTAAGTAAGTCACAGTTTTATGCAAGTTATCAATCTGTAAGTAATATTGCAGTTCCTTCTGATTTCCAACGGGGGTTAACAAGAGTGTACGTAAAGTATCTTTAAGAAAACGAAACAAGGACATACCTACTGCGCCTGTGGTAACATCAGTGTTGGGGGTCAGGCCTAGTGAGGCCCTGTAGCGGTCCATCAGACTGATTAAAACCAGGGTCATCTCCTCTCTGACTCTCTCTGCTGCAGCCTGCGGCTCCATTCCACTATCCTGCTCCTGCCAGCTCTGCTCTGAAGGCAGGGACGCCGGGCTGCCCGGGCTGAGCTTCGCCTTCCTGCGGCTCGCTGCTGCATCGCTCACCTTTGTCTCCGAGTAGTTGATACTGTCTACACTTATCACAGCCCATTCTGAGGGAGAAGACAGTTTCTGCGTCCAGTCAGCGACTGAAGAGGTGGCGGAGGGGGTGGTGCTGCCGGCTGGAGATGGTGTCTGTGTCTTCTTAGAGGAAGCTGCAGATGACAAGGCCATGGCAGCGAGATCTGCCTCTGAGGGCGTGGTAGGAGGTGTGTGGAAGAAATCTAAAGGAGAACCTAAGAGTGGGAAATAAATTGTATAACGGATGAGGAGCAAAATCACCAAAATGTCCTGAGCCTTAAAATCATCTAATTTGAGATGAAAAGTGTGCTGAATGCAAAGCCCCCCCTCTTCTATTCCTCGATGCAGATGTAAGCACCCAGTGTCGGCTCCCTTATTTACTGTCCTGGTGCTGACTGATGCAGCAAAAAGCCTCTCCTGCCAATGTCTTGGCAGACAAACACTAACACACTGTTCCCCCATGTGGCAACATCCAGGAAGAGAGACGATTTTACCCTGATCTACTAGCTAACAGCTGCTCTCACTGCGATTACAGCCATCATCCATGCTGCTGGTATTCTGCATAAACCACTTTCAAGGAATTTAGAGTGATTTCATTGGGGTTTTTTTAAAGCAGGCTTAGTTTATGTATTATAAAATCGTCATCTAAAGTGTCTTCTGTCACTGAGAAATAGTGTTAGAGCTATGTGACTGTATGCTGTTTACAGTGTGCACTGGTTATAAACTTGTGTAGATTTTGGCAGGCTACAGGGTTCTCCACCTGCTTTTACTCAGATCTTTTCCTGCTTCCTCTTCTTGTCCTTGTGTTGTACAGCAGGATTCTGCCGACTCATCATTTCCCTGGCAGCCGCATGATGTAGTCTGCTCAGCTATGGCAGGGGAGTTATTCTCATCCTCTATCCTGAGCCTACTTCCTGCATACTGACAGCCAAGAGGGGAAACGAGGAGCAGCATTTTAAACAGCTGTAAGTGAGATTTAAACTGAGCGAGCGGCCGGCTGATTGTCTTCAGTTAGAAAACAAGACATGTAAGGCAGCACGGGGCAATTTCACACATCAGCTGAGCAAAATGACAGCTAGCTTTTAACTGAAGTATACTGAAGGCTTGAGAGAGACTAAAAAGATCGGACGCTGCTGAATCCAACTTACACCGAATCCTCTGAGATACAGTTTGTATTTCACTGCAAAGTTCTGATTCATCACTTCCCGTGTGCCAAGAAATGTTTCTGTAATCATACAGGAGCTGACACCAGAATTTACTTTGCATCTATCGAGTGTCGGCAGCCCCACTTTGAGATTTAGCGTTATACAGGTATACTTTTGCACAAAAATCTTGTAATAAGTTTGTTTGAATGAAACATTTTGGATTTCTTTTATCAGGGTTTCCTTATTCCTGGTTTAGTGGGATACTTAAGATCAGAACATGCTTTGTGTTGCCTTTGTACTATATCAGTGCACCTTGAGTAAACCAAAGGATATGATGTGTGTCTTTACATTTTATAAGAATTAGGAGGACATAATGTAACTTTGAGTTTACCCTCATTTACCTGGTGTTAAAGCCAGCAAAATCTGCTGTTCCAACTGTAAATAAACTGGTTTACACAATAGTCCTCTGAAGTTCTCATTTTCTGCATGCATGTATTCTGCATTGTTATTCTTTTGTAATGCAGAAGAGTAACAAGTACAAAGCTGATGCTATCATTGTCTGCAGCACAAAACAATAACAATTTCAGAGAACTTTTTTGTGTGTTTGTTTTGAGCGCAAACACATTGATTTTGACCTGGATTAAGGTGGTTGTATGGACACTGAAGTGAAAAACATGTGGCAATTCTGTCTGAGAGATTTTTCCCATAGCGTTTTGAAACAGAAGCATTGTTTGTGTTGTTTGCCTTTGTCCTCGGGTACCTGTAGTGCCATGGGTCTCTTTGCCAGTATGGTTACCCATAATCCAGCAGGGGTGGGTGTCTGGATAGGCTATCCCAGTGTCCTTCACTGCGTCCTCTGTTTTGTGAGGCCCACTACTGTATGGATGAGAGGGAATAAATATAAATCTTTTAATGAGCATGACTCACTGCCAAGTGCAACATGTCAAGAAAAGCTCAGGACATGTTTAGTGCATCTTCTAAGCTTGGAGCCCAAACATTTCCCCTAATGTGACAATAGAGTTCTATAAAGGTTGTTGTTTCTCTTACTAGGAAATACAAATGGCTTTTGGACAGTACAAAATATTCTGTACTGCCTGTAGTATTTGTATTTATTATTTTTATGAGGCCCCACGAATTAAGAGCATACAGTTATACAGCTTTTCTATACATTTCACATAAAATCATATTTGTGTTGATCAACAAAGAGCCAAAGATGTGTTAAAATGATAACGTCCTTTCTAACAAGTATGCAGAGGCTCCTCTGCAGTGGTGTGGAGTTATGTGTAGCATGTACAAATTAACCAAAATCTATTGAATAATCTAGCGATTTAAGGTTGCTATGGCTGTTGAGAAAAGACGTATATATTAAACGTCATAACTAACCTCCCTAAGACATTGAGAGTATCTCCAGTGAAATTCGGCACGCACATGATTTTCGATTAGGCACTTAATTTCAAAATAATTAATAACAAATTTCACAACAGACACGCTGCTGACTACTGGCCTTCGCAGATCATTTTAGGGACTAGGATTGGACTACCAGGATAAGAAACTCTCAAACCAGAACTATTACATAACTATTGTATTCCGTAGCAACGCGTCCTTTCTATCAATTTCTCAACCGTCTTGAAAATGTGCTGTGCTGCACAATCGCGTTTCCAAAGAAGCCACATAACATTAAACTCTCCGGTTGGTGAATGAAGTTTGGAGTCACGTTTTCCAATAAACACAATCCGTATCCTGGCAGGTGATGTTATTTCTGTGAAAGTATTTCGGCTGAGACATACGTTTCATCCAACAAACGACGCTACACACACCAGTTTCATTCATCCTACCTGCTCAGCCTGCCAGCTGGACGCCTTCCAGTTTGATCCCCGGCTTTCTCGACGTCCCTGTCGGCGTTTTCAGCGTCCCGTATCCCAAACTCACCGGAGGACACTGTGCGAGTTACTGAAAATCATGTTTCCCCGATTTCCCCTTTTCACACGCACACAGCAGCCAACACCTAGCCTATAACTTGGGTCCCAGTAATATCCAACTCCGCTGCGCCTTTAAATCCAATGCGACAAAAAACATAGAAGGAGGCAGAAAAAAACTGATTGCGTAGCAGCTGCACGTTGAATCGACGACATGGGGCTGGGGGGTTAATAATATTATTTAGAGCGATGTTTGAAAATGTTTTCACACAAAGTAACGACTCAAACGTCGAAATGATGTGGTCTAATTAATAAAAGTAGGCTATGTGCGGACGGTGGCAAAGCAGCGCGAGGAAGCAGTTTAGCTAATTATCACTAAATGCAGGTGTGGCAACACGCAGGTAGGTAGGTTACAGCTTCACGGCGTCTGGATTACGTCACTGTTTTAGCTCAATGTGACAGAAAATAAGTATATATATAAGTAATATTTAGCAGACATAACTTTGCTAAATCCAGGTGAGCTGGCCCAAAAGTTTAAGTCAGAACTGGCATTTCCAAGTGTCATTGAAGAGACACCTGTACATTATGCTGTACTGGCAACACACATGTTGAGCATCACTAAGACAAATAGATTCTTCTAATTTAGCACAGCCAGAACTAAAATCGTAAGTAAAGTGACATTATGATACCTTAAATGGAAAAATACAGCCTTTGTGCTTTTAAACCAATGGCACACAGGGGAGACATAGGAGTCTAGCATTTGGTGTTACTTACTGTAATTACTTTGTGTCATAAACTGTATAAAGAGTTGGGTACTTTTAAAAGGAATTTAACCACATTACTGAGGAGATTGACTATGCCTTTAACCCTTTAGGGCACTCACACAGGGGCGGCCTTTCAGCAGTGCAAATGGTCTCAGATCCTTCATTAAAACACATATTGAATAGGTTTCGAGGCACTGGTGTGAAGAAAATAAGTGAAATGTAATTTATTTTTTCTGGCCCGTATTTTCTTTTAGTTTGACTTTTGGTTCATATGACACATCATGCAGTAAAGTCAAATTAGAAGGCCTATAGAAGTCTATAACAGAGCGAGAGAGAGAGAGGGGGGGGACGGGGGGACAGATTGAGACTGCAGATTGTTGTGTATTACTATTATTATTATTATGTAGTGCGTCTGAGTACTTCAGCACCATGGACAGAGCAAAGTGAAGAAGATTGTTTCTAGCGCCCTCCAGTGACCAAACTCAGTTCTGACAGGAATAATGAAAGAGTGATAGAGTTATTTGGAAATATTGTTTCATTCATACAGTACAAAAAACACTGAGTAATCCACAAAGAAAAATCTAAATTTTATCTAATTAAAAATGGTATGTTAAATATGGTATATTCTTATTCTTGCCCAAAACAGTTGGTTTAATACGTAACATTTACTTAAGTTACTTTTTTGCAGGCTGAATGAAGTTACTTAGTTTACTTACTTTGTTGATGCAGGTCAGGGGCAGAGGTTCAGAGTTCCCTGAAGTGTCGTTTTAAAATGTTCTTTATTCCCACTGCCATTTGTTGAGAGAGTTTAGCCAGCAGCAGTTAGTGCACAGCATTTTACTGTATATGAAATAAATAATAACACATATATTGTGTTTTCTCTTTATTTGCACTTTGATGCTCTCAAATGTACTTTATTGTATCTCTGTGTGTACCATGCACCAGCAAAAGACACATTTCTAATAGTTTAGTATCAAATCTTGTGTAAGTATGCATAGTGGGGCTTCAAAAAATGTGAGTTTGAACATTTTTCTAACTCTGACACTATTCTCAGTGGGTCTACAAGGAGTTGTATTCATGTGAGTTTTAATACTGTATATATTAGAACTTTGTGTGAGTTTTTTTCCATTCATGTAAAACATCTATATTATCATTGTTGCTGTTTTTTCAACACATGCTGCAGGCCAAAGTCCATTTGGAAAACTACTAAATATAATATACACCAGACTCCATTTGGAAAACTAATAGTTATAAAATACACCAGAATCAATTAAGAAAACTACTTAATTTAATGTACATTTGGAGTCCAATTGGAAACTACTGATTATAATATACACCAGAGTCAATTGAAAACTACCAAATATGCAGGCTAACACTCATTTGTGCCTATGTCCATTAAGCTTATCAACACTAACATGTAGGCTAGCTGGGCTGTCATTGTGCAATAAGTAGGCTATTGGGGTTATGCAATAGGTTAGTGGTGCAACACATGGGCTGTTGGATTGTTCAATACTGTATGTCATTGTGTATTGCATATGTTATGTGAAATGGGTGATTTTTCATTTGTGCAATATGTAGGCTATTGGGGTGTGCAATAGGTAAGTTAAGCAATACATAAGCTATTGGATTGTTCAATATGTCATTTGGGCAATACATAGACTGGTTGTGCAATATCTTATTGTACAAGGGTTGTGCTACATTTGCAGGGAATGCAGCCGACAGGGTTATCAAAAATTGCCATCGGAAGAAGGAGTTAATGTGTCTGCTATATAGGTACCTGTCTATTGTATATGAGAGCTGTGTTGTGTTGCATGAGAGTATGTGTTGGGAAATGTTTATTTCTGTATTTTGTGTTGTCTTTGTAAAGCTGCAGAACAGACAGAGTCCAAAACAAATTTCCCTTCAGGGACAATAAAGTACATCTTATCTTGTCTTGTCTTGTCTCGTCTTATCTTATCATGTCTTATCTTATCTTACACCAGATTCCATTAAGAAAACTACTAATTATAATATGCACCATTTGGTAAACTACTAATTATAATAAGGCACTTTAAAACAAAACTAGTTGCCTTTCCTGCAAATATTTTGTGAACTGTGTTTCACCACAGAAAAATTCCTCTTTGGCTCCAAGTTCCGGGCCGATATCTTACTCCTAAGGTGTGTGTCAGTAAAAGACAAAAACAGAGGCAGTGTAGATTAGGGTGTGTAGGAGGAGACTGTAAAGGTGCAGCTTGGGAGTAACTTCACTTCTGGATGTCAATTACGCGTACTTTTTTTAAGGAAATATTTGCTGAGCTTGTGCTTTGCCAGTATATACCTGCTGACACTAAACCCTACAGGAGCTGCCCAGAGACACAGCAGTCAACCAACACTGGCCTGTCATGAAGCTCTGCTGGAGTAAAGTCACTTGCCCAGGATAGCACAGTGCTTTTCATTCGTTCAGGCCCTTAAAATAAAAAGTTTTTTTTAGATCTTCACAGGTACCTTTTCGTTGTTTTATTCATCAGGCTGCACAAGCAGATCCCTTCTTTAAATTTTGTATAGCTTTCTCTTATCTAGTTGCATAATAGCCTACTATTGTTTTTTATTTTGTTTAAAAAAAAAAAAGTATTCCTTTTACTTTAAAGCACTTTGAAACTTTGTTTATCAAAAGTGCAATGTAAACAAAGTTATTAATGTTGACTAATAGGGAAAATCAAACAAACAGACAGGGTAAAGGATATGAAAATTATGTGACTGTTGTGTTGCTATATTTTGTCTATTTTTCAACTTTAGCTCATATTTGATAATAATAATTGATGGCTTGTGATATTAGATAAAGTGACATAACTGTCCTTTATTTGTGTATTTTCTCTTTGAATTATGTAGCCTACGTCACCATTATCTAATGTCAACCAACACCAATAAAATGGACTGCTTTTACTTTTTAGTACTTTTTTTCTGCAGGTATAAGTTCGTATGTTGGGATGTTGCGAAGTCACGTTATTTCTGTTAGATTATATATCATGCAAGTATGCTGTAGGTGCGGACTTTGTGAAAATGGCGTCTGATATTGGCTGCCTTCATAAGAGGAGCTGTGCTTTCAGTGACCACAACAACATCAGTGCGTTATAATTCATCTCCTGAGAATGGAGTCTGCCGCCGCATCAGGACTTGCGTTGGACAAGAAAACACATACAAGCCGCCGTCATCATGGGAAACTACGGCCGCGTTGCTGCAGATGTTTATAACGAACAACGCAATGAACGTTTTCATGGGTACCCGGGGACGTGATCGCATTTCACTTATTTATCGCCCGTTTACTATCGAAGAAGAAGTGACCTGCTCTGAGGAGGAAGATGTCAGCGCTGAAAAAGGTAGGAAGGAACAGTGTCGTGTTTGTGCATGGCCCGAGCCTGCAGCGCAGCCTGTTATTGTTGTTATCATTTTTATTGCCCGTTATATCTCAGGTGCACCTACATGGGGTCTGATGGCCGGCTGGAGCATCGCACCTGGTCAGAGTGAAGGTGCAAATGTCAGAAACGGCCAGAAGTTTTACAGAGCATGAATGAGTCACTCACTGAATGATTTTTCACTTGACTGAGTGTTTCCTGCACCCATCAATCAATAGCACTGAATGATGCATGGTGTGTGGGTGAGGTGAGAATTAGAGTACATGTGTTTGGAGGTGGAGGTGAGTGTGTCGGGGGAGAAGGAGGAGATGAGCGGGGTGTTTTATTTTTTTTTTTTACCTTAGTGAAAAGCCATTGTGAATGGAGAGGACCCACAGCTTCTCCCTCAAGTTTCTTCTGTCTGTAAATGCCCACATGTTCACATTGTGCTGCTCCCCTCCATTCAGTCGATCTACGTGTATGTGTGTGTCTGTCTGTCTGGAGTGACTCAGCTGTATTGTACTACTGTATATCTGTCATCCATCTTTTCATCTGTCACAGGTGTTACCATGGCTACTACAGACTCACTGCTGTCTTTTCTTTGAGAAGGATTCAGGTAAGAGGTGGGAGGGGTGATTAAGTCAAACTTAATGAGGAGGTGTCATTCACGCTAATAGGGAAGGGTTTTTTTTATTTTGGTAGCAGGCATCAGAAGGAATAAAGGTGTTAATGGTGGATGCATACTTGCTCTTTTAAAGTGACGATTTTTCAGGAGTAGGAGACCATTTTGGCCAGTCAACCATGTTTGCATCATTGGTGTTTAGTAATAGTGTAAACTTTATTCAGAAACCATAAGAGATATACGCCTGGTGATAATCTATATTTCTCTTTTTGTCAACAAATCCCACAAAAAGACCAAACTGATCATACTAAGTTTTGCCTTTGTAGCCAGATCCTGATATATCTTATTGCTATCTGCCACAGACCTCCATTTTTTGTCCAAAAATGATTAAAAACAGATTAATGAGTCACAGTTGCACTGAGTGACATGTTCCTTCATTACCATAAACACAGAACATTTTACCATATTGCAAATTCTAAGGCCACTTAGCCTTCTGGGCATATCTAAGTTTTGACACGCTTAATTAAATCCAGCTGTCTTATAAATTAAACCAGTGTACTCATAATCCTCAGAGGAGGGGAAAATGCTGAATGAGCATTTATTTGAAGATTTAGATCACAACAGGGCAGGTGAATCTATCCAAACAAGACGATATATCTCAGACCGATCCTTTACCAACTTAATGTTCTGCTGTTAAACAGATTAAAACTTCTTCCCAAATTGCAGACTTCTCTACATCTTAACTAGTGACGTGTTTTTCCCTATACTTAAATACACATGTGCACTAGATCACCTTACAGCACTATCACCTGGCATAAACAATAAAGATATATGAACCTGTATTCTTGCACATAAGGAAATAATATTAAATATAAACATAACTTTGGCCATCCACAAATAAGTTATACATAAAACTATTGTATGAACTTTATAACATATATAATTTACCAATCTGAAGTTTCATTTGAGTCAATCCTACATTACTGCCAAAAGTAAGCAGCAAACCAAATGTGTGTTAATCCACAGCTGAAAATAGTTCCTATGCACTATTAAATCATTTTGCTCACCCCCCCCCCCCCAATACAAACAACCTACAATGCACATATTTTTTAGGAAATCATATACCATTTAAAAATTAATATATTTGTGAAGTCCAATATTCACCTTCATTTGAGCTAATTTTAATTCTTCAACTCCTGAGAGAGTTATCTGACTATTTAGTTGCTAACCTCTACACTATGTTGACCAGCTAGTTGATAACTTTTTCGGCCATTTGGTGCTGTGCAGGAAGTGTACAGTGGGTACAGAGCTTTTGCACTGTAAACGTCTGCCTATGGAGGCTGAAACTTTGCTGATAAGTGAGTTGGAACCAAATCAGTTCCAACTCAAGCCTTTCTAGCACTGTCCCCTTAAAGTGACAAAGATCGACTTAACAGATGAATGTTTCCCCACCATCTGCCCAGTGCATGATGGGAAAGGCTTGAGTCAAGACAGACCAAAAGACAGCAAATAAACCTCACATAATGTGGTGGAGGTGTTGGCTGCTGTGATGTGTGGAGAATTTGGGCACAGAGCATCAAGGAGATAGTTGTTAATTAGTTAAACTCTGCACGACTCCTTCTCTCAGCAGAGGTCAAAGCACCGAGAACCATCCAAGGAAAAAGCACTGCAGGGGTCTGCTGCCTTTCTCTTGGCATTTTTTGGGCATTATAGATGATCAAATGCTGGCTCACATCAGCACAAACCTCAAATACTATCACTATCACTATGATTGCTTTTGAAGCAAAAGGCCACGAGGAAATCATTAAAGAGTGATCTTGAATTTTTACTTTGTGAATTTTAATTCACTTCACACAAAACCAAGTCTTCTCATGATTCTCCTATGACTTGTCGGTGTATAATTCACCAATGAATAAACATTTTAAGGGTCATATTTAACTATTTTTACACTGAGGTTTCACCATTTTGTTCTGCTCATTAACATCTCAGCTACATTTTGCACATTAGTAGCTTGTCAGAGTGTTGCTGTATCATTCTGAATCATAACTCCATCCTTAGATAAAGACTGACTAAACTCAAGTTTGACAGCATTTGCTGTGCTCAAATGGTCATATATGTGTTAATTGCATTCTGAAAATGTCTTTTTAAGCACTACGAATGGGCTGACAGTGGAGTTTCAGCCCGACCACACATCAGAGATTATCTGCGAGTTAATCGTGTGTAGGGTCCTACTGTGCTTTTACAGGCTTTGTCAGCAGAAAGGCTCCGGATGAAGTGAATGTGGATGCGGGAACATCTCTGCGTGTTTGATGTGCATAACCTAAAGAATTGTTCGAGTTCTCTTTCTTTTCTTTATCAGCCATCCACAGAACTTTTCAGAGCTCTTGATCATACCTTACTCATCGCTTTCTCAAGGTTGAGGCAGAATGTTAATGACTGTGTGGACTAAACTTGTATTCTTTAAGGAATATAAAGCAAGGAAGCCACGTGGCAGGAGCAGTGATGCTCATTATGACTTTATGTGCAGGAGCTTGAACTTAAAAAATGAGTCTGATGGCGGTTTGTCATTTCTGTTTGTCTATGGTTTTTAATGTAGAACAGGATTATAGCACAAATGTGTAAATATTCCTTAAGCGCTTCATATCAGTGGTTCACCACTAGGTGGGACTGTTTACTTGATAACGTATTGAAATGCTGCTATGACGCACTCACTGGTGCACTTCAGAAACTGGCCATTTGAGAATTCACTACAGACTGTGTGCTGTGTTACTTTGTGAAAATGTATTTACTTACTTTGCTTGCTTATGCTGCTCAACAGTTTGTCAGCAGCACTGAAAGGATGCATAGCCATCACTACAGCACAAAGATTGTAATGTATCTCTCGTCCTCAATAAAACGAAAGGCTTTAAATAAGGAGTCTTTTTATAGTTATCTGCAAACTATCACAATAATTTCAGTACTTGTGTTGTATCTACAGTCTCATTATTCATGATGACTGTTCGGGGAAATAACTACTAGAAAGGTATTATGATCTCTATAGAATGAAATATCTTCCCATTTTACATTTTTTAGATTATGCTCTCTGTTCGTCAGATCATAAGGAGACTGCATTCAGGATTCTAACTGCATTTGGCAAAAGCGACTTGCTGTACACATTTTTAATGGCTCTTACGTGCGTATGGTATCTCCTTGAGGGTAAAAGCTCAAAGTGTGGGATTACTTGTAATCTGGAGACTTTGTCTCTTTATATTTAAATCATATTTCTCACTTTGTTGCATCTACGCCTCCCCTATAATTCTATCTAACCTTTGTGTCCAGGATGTTTTTTGTGACAGTTTCAAAGAAGGCAGTTTATTTCAAAATTTTAAAATGTGCCCATTAATATCTGGAGGGGGTTGACTAAATAACCATGGAACATGTGAATACTGTAATCAACCAACTAATGAGGATCAATTTCAGTCGACTTTGATTTGCTGTCATACACAACTGTAACGTAGTGGAATAATAGATAACCACCAGTACTTTCGGTTGGAGAGACTGTGGAAAGCATTTGAGACATTAGCTTGAAATGCTAGTACAATCAAAAACATGTTAGGTTTCTTCAGTCAGTGCATTGACCAGACACTGACATAAGATCTGGAGTTGGTCCCCAGGCGCTGCACAGCGGCTGCCCACTGCTCTCTTGAGGGATGGGTTAAATACAGAGGATGAATATCACAACATGTATGTGTATGTGACAAATAAAGTACATTTACATTTACAGTTTTTCAAGAAAACAATGTTGTTCTTTAGGGCACACCTGTTCCTCATATTCTTTAATTGCTGCATTGTCTAAAACACTTTAACGACTCCCACAACACAGAGCCATCATGACCGTTTAACAGTTGGCAAGAGAGGATTGTGGGCTGAAAACCATTGTCTCTTTCCAAACATTCACCTGCACAGAAAACGGGAGAAAGACTTTTTCACTAGGTTTGAGCTCTTACAGCTTTGTGTTCCCATGTCCTTATTTAAACGGTCTGTCTTTTCTATCTGCATCAGATACTGCTGATGTGTCTTTTTCATCTAGTGAAGGTGCACTCATATTTCTCTTGTGTAGCCCCTCTTCTCCTCCAGAATACAAATAAGTCTTACATTATGAATAAAATCAATATGATCCTTCCCAAATCTGTACTTATTCCTCTCTCCCATTGTCTCTTAACATTAGAAGCTCTGCTGTGCTGTAGGAGAGAGAAGAGACTGGTGAAGGAGGGAGGACGTGAGGGGAATGTGAGGGCGGTCGGACTTGGAGATCAAGTGTTCTGCTGGTTGGTGGAATTTGCGGCTCTAGTTTGGATAAGAGGTAGTTGAAAGACAGGACATGTGTTCAAGTCTTGTGATGTAACTTGTGGCGTTTACCTGAAGTGGGACCATCACTTTTGGCGTGCCTCTCTGTGCGTCCTGTTGTTCAGTTATGGGTAACTTTCTTTACGGATTGTACGCCTATTTAAATACCTGCACATGGCATGAGAAACGTGTCTGATCTTGGTGACGTCAGCAGGGTCCCGACAAGACCAGGGAACGACTCCCTCCCTTTTCGGTCGGAGGAGTGATGTCATTGCAGGAAGCGCACGAGGTTGGCTGAGGCTTTATTGAGCTTGACGTTTTATCACCAAGGGCGCCAGATGTATGACCACATGCACCAGTCAGTACGGGGGACACACAACCAGGAAAAGTGAGCGCCAAATAACAATGGGAATACGTTGGTGACTTGTTTTAACCCCCCCCCCCCCCCCGAGTGGGAAAAGGAGCGTGAGGCAAAGGCACACAGAGAGACAGGGATGCTGATAGAAACCCAGAGGGGAAGAGGGACAGCATGAGTGTGCATGCTGATGGGGATAGGAGCGTGTGGAGCTACAGAGCTGCAGAATCCTGAATCCAGCAGATGGAGACTCCGTGTCCTTGTTTTACGGTGATCTGTGGGAGCAACATGCAGCTCGCGCCGCTGCCTCGCACTGCTGCAGTGGAGGAGTAAATGCGGAGCTCAACACTGCTCCAGGTGATCCACAGCAGCCCAGCCCGGCAGACTCCCTTAGCCTTCCCTCTCCTCCTCCTCCTCCTCCTCCTCCTCCTCCTCCTCCTCCACCACCACCACCACCACCACCACCACCTCCTCCTCTTCCTCTTCCTCCTCCACCACCTCCTCCTCCTCCTCCTCCTCCTCCTCCTCCTCTTCCTCCTCTGTCAGTGCTCCATTCCTCTGAGGGCTTTGAAAAAAAGAACAAGAAAGGAACAGAAAAACAGAGGAGAAATCCTGCTTTCCCCCTCCGTTCTCAGATGTGAAACACCTCTGCATGACTGTCCGCCGCTTCCCTGTCATCGTGTGAAGACGCGCCGCATATGTGCTCCAATGTCTCCAGAACATAGACTCGCTGCAAGGTAAGAAGACTTGGACCTGTCCAGAAAAATGTTTCTCGTATTTGGATTTTTTATGTTTTTTGCTTTCTTCTTGAGACATTTTCGGTGGAACTGTTAAAGCCTTGTGTGTGTGTGTGTGCGTGTGAATTTAACAGGTAGATGAGAAGTTGCCACCGCAGATTAAGTAATTAGTATTCCTCGCAATGAAGAGAAATTTAAATAAGCTCACAGAGATAGATCTTTTGTCGGATATGACAAAATACATCTGTCTTCGGTTTAGGAGGAAAAGCTTCTCGTCTCCCCCTCAATCACAGCGATCAGTGCAGGTGTGTGTGTATGTGTGTTCATATGCATGTGTGTGTAACAGAATCCAGCAAGGTGGGAGGGATTACTCCTCAACCAGGCTTCTCGATGGGCAGCAAGGGGATTTTCATCTTGACAATGTGACCAAACAGCTTTCCATCGATCTTCTTATGGCCACAAATGTCGGCAGAATCTCAGGCTTCAAAATAACTAACAGGCTGTCTTCTTTAATAGTACCAATAGTGAATCATTATGTAATGGAGCGAATTGTAGAGAAAAAAAAAAAATCGCTTTTATGTTTGTCTTCATGACGTATTTGGAAATTTGGAAATCAAGATTAAAAGAGGAAACAAAGGGGCAGATAAGGGTAATGAGACCAGGTAGATGGGGACAGGGGCATGGGTTGGTGAGTGGTGGTGGTGGTGGGGAGGTGGATGGGCAATGTAGGAGAACTTATTCCATCTGTGATTTTGTAAAAACCTGCCGGCCAACAGCTGAACGCTGCGATCCTTCTTAAATCCTTCAATCTCTCAATCATATGTTGGATCTGAAGCCTCAAAGCCTGAACCTGTAAGTGACCCAATGAGGGTTCATCACCCCCACCACACACACACATACACACACACACACACACACACCACACACACACACACACACACACACACACACACACACACACACACACACACCCTTCCTCATAATAAGAGATGGAGACTAGCTGGTGCTGCAGCGATATCCAAATCCTGCATTCTGCTGTTTGACAGGGCTTCAGGGTTTTTTATCATATGTGTGTGTGTCTGTGTGTGTGTGAGTTGAAACCTTTGACAGTGTCTTGCACCCTGTGTAGCTCCTGTATTCGTTTGCCCAGAAAAGCACAAATGTGTTGGTTTTGACCTGAATAAGGAAAAGAAGACAAAACACCATAAACCTGTGTTGGCTTGAAATGTTAGGTACATTCACATTCATTCATGTTTGCATTCAGATCAGATCGTAGTCTAGGCTCTTTTATAACTGTGATGCAGCAGAGGATTGACAGATACTCTTTGTCACTAGAAGCATTAATCCTTGTGTCTTGACACATGCAGGCACACACACAAACAGTACATACAGCGTTTGCCCTTGCAACAAGCTCCATCTCCTAATTCAGTGTACATACAGTGAGTTACAGGCACACCTATATGCATACAGGCACACTGGTCCAGCTGTGTGGACCGAATCAGTCTGAATTCCTGTGTAGGAAGGTGTCTGGCTGTGGTGGTTGTTTGTCACATGTGGCATTAGGATGCAGAGGAGGGTCTCAGAGGAGCAGAGTCTCAGCTCCTCGCATCTCCCAGGCGGCTTTTTACTGCTCTGATTCTCCAGCAGATACACTGGCATCCTGAAACGCCTCATTTAGTCAGTTCTCCAACAAGAATTAGAGTGGAAACTCTGCCAGCAGCTCCTAGTGGCTGCAATGTTTATTACACACAGCATGGGCATTTGGGGTAAAAATGGTAGAGGCTAACTGCTACGATGGTTAAATGAATCCTTATTAGCTTTCTTGCCAAGAGTTAGATAAGATGATTAATGCCACTGTCATGTCTGTACAGTAAATACTTGTACTTGGAACCAGTAGCCGGTTAGCTTAGCACAGCACAAAGGCTTGAACTTGCCGTTTTACGGGGGGGCTGTTTCACTTGGCCTGGATCACTTTCAGGAGTCTTCGCTGGTTATCTGTCTTTGTTTCTCTTTTTTTAATTAAACAAACAATATAGAATGTTATGAAGTGAGTTTTAGAGGTGCTGGTAGGCAGATTTTGATACCTTTGGACAGAGCCAGGCTAGCTGTTTCCCAGTCGTTCTGCTAAGCTAATTTCCCAAAATGTCAAATGATTCCTTTAAAAACACAAACATAGCTGGACTCCTTTATTCCTGAAACTTGGCAGCTGATATGAAGGTGGTTCAGTTCATGTTCAAGAACCTCTGTAGGACAGCATAGTTTGTTTTTTGTGTCCTAATTTGAGAATGGGCGAATCTGTCATTTGACATAGTTTAGAAAATGGGTAATTTGTTTATGTACCCTCTTACTTTCACTCAGAGAGAGAATGTGTTTGTTTTTAGGATTAAAAGCTGCAGTACATCTGGCTGTTGATGGCATCTTTTCTCTTTGTTTGCTGTGGGGGTTTGGAGGTCAGGACGGAATGATTAACCAGCCATTAACTCACAAGTTGATTCATTGACGGGTGCAGAGCAGGACAACAATAGAAATACAAGTGAGTTCTGTTGAATTTTAAGTAATAATCCACAGAATCATTTTTAATATATCTTTTATGTTGTCTTATCCAGCCGTTAGAGACATTGCTGTGGTGCAGCTGTACTGCATGATCAAGACATCACCTGAAAGTCTAACTGGCACTACTGGAATGACTTCTTACTCATATTTTCTGTTGAAGAAGCTTGATTTTCTTTTGGTGGCAACATTTTCTTTGTCTCTTCATTCATGGTGGTGATGACTGTACATGTTAATACCTAGTGTTAATACTAAACTGCAAACATAAAACATTTAAAATTTGGCAGATTATTACGTCAGTCTCCCTACTGAGCTGCACAAAACTACTTCTTTCCACCAGAACAATTCTTTTATAACAATACGAAGTTAGAGTGTTGATGAAAACTGCCTCAGGGAATGACACTTTCATGCAATTAACTTACATTTTAATGATTAAGGGTTAGCAGCTTACCTATTTAGATCTTAGACTGTTACAACTTACACATCTTTTCACTGTCTTTTCATCACCTTGCATTTTGCTAGTGACATCGTGGCATTTTCTCCTGCTTCATGACAGTGTCTACAATACAAAAGGTAAAATTGAGAGACATTATATTCAGCACTCAACACAAAAAAACTGTCTTAGCAGCTGATGTACTTTCAGTTCAAGATAAAGTGAAAACAGCACACACTCAATTGTAGTTGCAGTGTTTAAAAACAGTGTGTTAGTTTGTCTGACACATTTCTCTCATGATATTTGACTGAAAATATGATATATCCTATTAACAGTTAATGCACACTTGCATGTCTTCTCTGTATAGCCATTTGTGTATGTATTTTCATTCATGTTCACTTTTCATTTTCACTTAATGAGCAGATTATGTTCTCAATGCATGACTAATCATATGGTCTTTAAATGGTCAGTATATTGTGAAAAACGCCACCATGTCTTCGTCCAACCAATGACCCAAAACCGAAGAATATTCTTTTTGTAATGATATTAAACTGAGAAAAGCTGCAAATCCTCACATTTGAGAAGCTGGAACCACAGGATATCTGGCACTTTTGCTTGAAGTGTGATTTTGTGAGATATCCTGTCTTAACTCGGCAGTATTTTTCATCTGTTCTGTTCTTGTCTACAGTATCCCCTTATTCTTTTGCTGCTGCAGTGACCCAAGACCCCTCCCCCAGAGGAATCATTAAAGTTTCATCTCACTTCTGTAATCTTAATGTTTTCTGGGGGCCTGATGTTCAGTCCGGTAACAAAAACCCCCAAGAAAAACTGGATGGAAATAACCAGAATCCTTGTTCCCTGTTTTAATCCCTCCTTGTGGTGCCTGGTACAATACCATGTTAGGTAGCGAGAGAAGCTGTGTGGGTGTATGAGTGAGTGGAAGAGTGAATATGAGTTTGAATATAGAGAGCATTCAGAGGAGTGAGCTGGGTATTGGCAGCAGAAAGCACGATTGATACAATTTACCGTTTTGTGCTAAGAAACACATGTTCACATCTGACCTAAGTAAAGCTGACTGTGCATCACATAAACGTCAGGAGAAGTAGTTGAGTGTTTTGGAGGATATATATTGACCACATGACGTGACACACTGTTGGTACGACAGAAAAGCAGTGAGGCACCTCAACTGTATCTACGTGAGTGCAGGTGAATTTCACTCTGCCCTGTTAATTTTAATGGCAAATGTGAGCTTCTCCCTAAATATCCGTTTGAAAGGCTTTTCTGCACTGTACGCTACATGTTTTAGCACATGGCCTACAGCGAAAGCCACTGTGGCCTACTCTTAACCTTTTAGTTCTGTGGGATTTTGAAGCAAATTGTTATAAATTCAGGGAGTTTATTTAAATAGAATCGCCTGCTTTTGTGTATTTTTATCAGTGTATCATCAACGATCCTGACTCGAGAATGATTTCTAGTTTCCACGTCAAAAGAAAATCCTGCACGTAAAATTATAAATGTGAGGCGTTTTCAGGAGAATCGATGACAAGCAAGGACAATACTGCATAGGCGTGCGGGCAAATCATACAATCTGCATTGATCAGCCTGAGGAGATAATCTCTTGTTCAAGTCCAATAAACTAGTTGGAGTGTATTGACTTCTTACATGAGGAAACCCCTCATCCAGGTGTGTGGGTTTTTTTGAGGTGGAAAAAGCTGTCACAATTAATAATGGAATCAACTGCCTGGTGTGTGTTGTGCTTTGGCTTCCCTAATGAGGACTGGATTCATCCTCAGTGTCTGACAGTATGCCGAGTGGAATATGCTGCTCTCCAGCCTGTTTCCATGGAGATATTCAGGAGCTGAAGCATTTTTTTCCCCTCCCTTCTGCTGTACATTCGACCAAACAGTGCTGCTTCATGAGAAGGATCTGGGCCAGGGTGTGCATGTGTGTGTGTGTGGGGGGGGATATAACGGTGTGTTAACAGGCACACCAACACGTATCGTGCCACTGACGGATATGCTTATGCTATTGTGGTGGTATTAAGCAGTGAATGTGTAAGTGTGTATGTGTTGCAGCTCAGTATCACCAGCAGTGTGATAGCACTGTGTGTTAGTGTGTGTCTGTGTGTTGTACGCTCTCTCCTGGTGTGTCACGCTAGTAGTAGCTGCTAATCCTGAAGCTCTGCTGTAGCGAATGTCCAAGTGTGAACGTGTTTGGGTATGTGTAGCGCGTGACGGGGGCTGAATTATCGGGCGTGCGTGATACTCGGTCATTGACAAGAGTACGTGTGTGTGTGTCTATGTGTGTGTGTATTTTGTACGCGAGATAGTGAGTCACAGTGACATAAAGAATGAGAGAGAAGAGTGAGATCAGGAAAGTGAGATGGCTAGAGATTGAGGAAGAGAGAGACGGTGAACCAGAAGGAAGAAATTTAATGAATGCAGAATATGATGGTTGATTGTAAACCGTGAACAATATAATCTCATTGAATAAATCCTACTGCATTCTGAGAGCCACACGTGTACCGTTTTATGTGTGTAGTTACTGCATATGTATCCCCTCAGGGCTGTGACACCAAACACTCAAGCTTCTGTGGTTCTTGCTTACAAGGTGACAAAGGTGACTGGTGATTCCTGGCCAGACAAAAAGGGCCGCCACGGGGATGGAGCGTGTCGAAAATAGCAGCGAAAAGGATCTTTCAGTCTTGGCAGAATGATGCAGTGCAGACCTGAACAGAGGGGTCCCTGCTGTATGAAGGCCGGGGCAATCCCTGTAGCAACAGGATTTCTAATCCTGAGGCTCTGCCCTGTCAATATGCAGCCTGCATCTGTTTGAAGGGTAGATCCGCTCTTTGATTTATCGACTGTATCTGGTAGTGTTACTGCCTGGTTTTGTCAGAAGGGCATGGTAATGAAACTATACACAGTAAACTCTTCAGATTAACTTTTAATTGGTTACTTTACTTAAATCGCTTCTATAAAAACAGCTGCTATAACCAAATATTCATTTTACTATCATAGAAGACTAAGAGAATCTGAAATATTTGAATGGAAGCTGGAGCCAGTTAATTTTTGCTAAAAGTAATTAATCAAATCAAAATCGCCGACACCTTTTCAGCAGCTTGACTAATTGACTGATTGTGATCTGATTGTGTGATTGTGATCTCTACCAACACTCCTGAAGGAAATATCTGGCTCTTTAGCTCGAAAATACTACACTATGTTCACCATCTAAGCGCTAACTTGTCTCCCTTTTGATGCTGAGGAGGGAATGTTGAGTAGCTTTTTCATAGAAAACATCTGCCTGCTGCAGCCGAAAACAGTGCGCGGTGAGCTTGAACCAAAACTGTAACAATGAGCTCAAGCTCACTATAAAGCTGAGGGGAGCAGCTGATTCGAGTAGGGGTGTCATGATTTTTTTCAGCATCTGCTAGAGCAAATAAATCATGAGCTCACAGATTTGTCTGGTTCCCAGGCTATGGCAATGTTAGACTATCCAGTGTTAACACACTAAGGCCATATGGTCAAATTTAAAATGTAAATTTAACTTATGTCATCATGTAAATGCTCTGCATAGCACCTTTCTAGTCTTCTCGACCACTCAAAGCTGTAACAGCCACCGGGGACAATTTGGGGTTCAGAATCTTGCTCAAGGACACTTTGACACGCAGCCTGGGGGAGCCAGGGATTGAACCACCAACCTTCCAATTAACAGGCAACCTGCTCTACCTCCTGAGCTACAGTCGCTCAGTCAACTGGTAACAAACTGTTCAACAGAAAATCAATAAGAAAAGTCACAAGATGGCAGAAGGGTACATTACAGCTCGACTTTTCTAGCCCACACCAAGGCACACTTTAAGGAAGTTGGCTTGTGGGTAAATGAACCCTAACATGTGCCATAGTGGGTTTGTTGTAAGAGGTGAGTTCCTCCCGGTGCCAGCATGTTGCTGCAGTCATAGAAAAGTGCATACTATATCTCCTTCTTTATTTTTCTCCATTGTCTGACCATTGTAATCACTACAATGTGTGTGTGTGTGTGTGTGTGTGTGTGTGTGTGTTCAGCAGGGGTTGAAACCTTCTGTAGATACTATTTTTACGACATTCAAAATGACTTTAGTCAGACTAACGTGGCTAGATAAAAATAATAGTTACTCACAGCTTGTGTTTAATATCACAGAAGAGAAATAAGAAGGCCTGTTCATGCAACATTATTAAGCGTCCTCCTGCATTCTTCACAGCAAAGTTGTGTGAAACACCGCTTACCACGGATGAACGTTATCAGCGGGTCAATGAGGGTCAATCAAAGAACTGTGATACATCTCTGACTCCAGCAGTGGCCATGTTATCAAGTTGCAAAGTGCAGCTGCAGGCTACTGGCCTTGAAGTGTTTTTTTTTTTTTACCCACCTCGGACAAACGCAGAACGTGCCCTTGTAGGCTGGGAGAATCCTGCTTTTGATTTTGAAGGTTGAAATGCAAAACTCATTTCTATCGATTAACAATCAAAATCGTGACACCCCTTTATTCAAGTGATGATTCTCTGTAAATTCATCACTACGAGCGACCCCTTTCACATTGTTTTCATATTGTCATTTGGTTCATTGTTATTATATAACTATTGATTATTGCAGCTTTAAATTAATAAAAAGTGGGATTTAAATACAGAGTTTGGTTGGTGTCTAGGTAAAAATTGTTATAGGTGGTTGGGCATTTGGGTTAATTTGGACTTATGGACCTCAGTATTTCCAAAAACGTGGTTACCGCCCTGCCTACAATACACAAACATCTCAAAACAAATAAAAAAGCAGGTATTAGATGAAAACAGAAAGTGGATATAAATATGTTCTTGTCTTTAATTTCCCATTTGAAATTTATACCATAGAAAAAAAGATCAGGATCAGCTTTATTGACCTATGCAGTTTTAATTGTTACGCCATCATGCGTGAAATTGATTTATGTATGTGTGTGTGTGTGTGTGTGTTTATTCTCCCAGGCAGAATCCTTAGTGAACATCTCCATAGCTGATAATAGGATATACTGTGTGCAGTGTTAGACTGTAAAGAAGCTGGGTGGTAGCAGTCATCTCGGTCTATCGCACTCTGGGGAGCGCTTATAGGATCAGTACAAGTTGGGGCAGCAGGGAAGCTGTGTTTGTGTGTGTGTGTGAGCGGGCACATTACATTACCACATGGTCTTGATCCTTTGCCAGTGCCATGGTACCTGCCGTGTGTTAATGGCCAGGGTTTTCTGACTCATGCAGGGCGGCGATGCCTGCCAGGTGGTACATGTCCACACAGGGAATTCAGAGTGCAAATACTAATGTGCTAAACCAGCGTCCAGTCAGGTCAAAACACCTGCAGGGCATGGCAGGGGGCACCGCTTAGCTGGTTTACTCAGTTGGAAGCTCACATGCTCTGTATCATGTATGTATACATGTGAGCACACAGCGACCGACAGAAAGCACTTCGCAGGTGTTCATTCAGAAACTCTCTGAAATGCAGGTGTTGGTAAATAAGATGGTTTGACATTCGCTTTCATTCAAATTACTGTATTTTGCTGTCCAAACCTTATCTCTTCAGTGAGAGCTTTATTCTAGGTTGCTGTCCTGCACTGACAGCAAGAGCAGAACAGCCTTGGCATAAACAGTGTTTTCCAACTTCTTTTATCTATTTCAAACAAAAACTGACTCTTCAACCATTCTTTCAACTTTCAAATCACTTTGGCAAATCCCTAACTAGCCTCTAATCAAAAGGCTCTTCCCACTTGGAAACAGACTATGTATGAGGGTTTTTTTTGACTCTGACAGGCTGCTGGCGTACAACACCCCGAGCCTGGCCTGAACAGAAAACCCTTGGCTCATCAGCACAACTTGAGAATGGAATGGATTTTTGCTGGTCTGTCGAGGTTTGGTAAAATAGACTTTACAGCAAAGTGGAGATTTGTATGTATTTTCTGAAATGCCCAAACTAAAGTTCCAAATGTGTTCTGACATCATGTGAATGAAACCAAACAATTAAGTGTGAGGCCTTTTAGCAGCCCCAGCATTTCGCTAATCGTTTTAATTGCGTGGGATTAGATAGATCTGCTCGTCACCACAGAAACACACGAGGTTTAAAGATTATGGCCTGTACTCTGACGTATCATGGCACATAGAGGTGAAAGCAGTGACAACACAGTCTGGCATCCCACTGGTAGTGACAGTTTAATTCAAAGCTAATTATGGAAAAATCTGGAGCTTGTCTCGGTTTCCTCAAAGGAGTCCGTATGAGGTGAAAAGCGGTGACATACGTCTTTCAGTGGTTACGATCATACTGTCACAACAATCTTTATTCATATTGTCACTGACCAGATTTTGAAATAAAAATTGCAGACGCAGTAGAGATTGTCAGCTAGATCTGTGACGGCATGCTGTAGTGCCACCATAACAAGTCAAATATTACATTTTGTGTGTAGCTGACCAGAATCTGTGAGCTCAAATCAACGTGGCATTGCTGCTTTAATACTGCAGTGTAGCCAGAGACTTCTTTTTATAAAATAAAAAAAGAGACTTGAAGCCTTTTTCTCTAAAAGGTGAGGAAGCTAACACCAGGGGGGCAACTCCACCTCTTTCCTTGTCAAATCTAACAATAAATTCCCACATAATCCTGAGGAAACCATAGATTTAGCCATGGAGAGTATTTGTCTGTCTACAGGGCTTTTAGATCGACCACTTTAGAGACCAGGCGTGAGTGTGCTGTGTGTCATGCTGTGTGCGGAGAAGAGGGAGAGACAAATAAAAGCATGCACCTCTCCTCTCCAAGCCATTATTCCGCCAATCCATTAAAACCAAAAATCAAAGCTCTCTGCTCTTTTGAGCTATAGGTGTTTTGGTGTAGAGTACCAATATCTCAAGATCCCATTCAGGATTCTCAAGTGTAACATCGAATTGGGTCGAGTCGAGTCGTGAAGTGTCACACACTGCCAGCCAGTTTGAAAACATCCAGTTTAATACCTTCTCGAACTAGCTATGTTTTTTTAGTATGGAGATCACCATGTAGTCAAGTACACACTCATCTGACACGCTATCATTTGATATCGGTGATGTTGCTGATGGATTGGGACATGCAGTGACCACTTTAAATACATTTACTTTAGGTTGGTTTTAGCACCATAGCAACCACTGGCCTTATGTTACCTTACAGTACATATTAAATGATTCAAATGGAGGCACATTGATTTTAAAGACTGGGTAAAGACTGCTATTTACAAAGCACTCCATGTTTAAACACATTACCACTGAACAGAGAGGTATAGAAGCAAAATTTAGATTTTCTGCTATTAAAAGGTCCAGTGTGTAATATTTAGGAAGATCTATTCACAGAAATGCAATATAATATCCATAACTATGTTTTCAGTGGTGTATAAAGACCATATATAATGAACCATTACATTTTTATTACCTTAGAATGAGACATTTCTATCTACATACACCGTTTACTTGCTAACTGCTTGTAAAATGAAGCTCTCTGTGTTAGCTGCTCTTGTAAAAACACTACACGTTGTTCTGTTGCTGTGTGCGTCGTGTGTCGGCAGAGTTTATTCGTCCACTGCACATGATAACACGTTTCGCTGTTTAATCAACCAAGCAGCATATCTAGAAATGCTACAGAAATGCTATTGCTGTTATTTAATTTGTTATGCAAACAAAATGGAAATGGTATTTGTAGTTTTCAGTATAAAACTTGTTGAAATGGTTTCAGTGTGTGTATCAGTACATTTTAATATTTTTTGGCACATTTTTACAATACCGTGATAATACTGATAACCGCGATAATTTTGGTCACTATAATCGTGATATGACATTTTCATACCGTTTCATTCCTACGCAAGAACGACTTCACAACTCGGGAAACGGGACCAACCGAGGAGCACATAAATGTACCGTGAACCACTGGTTGCAATTTGCAATCCTCACCAATAGATGCCAGTAAAACTTACACACTGAACTTAAGTGTTTGGAATTTCATACAGTGTGGTAAATAACATGTTATAATAAACAAATGATGATAACATGTGGAATGGCCTTTTGAGATAAGGCGCTGTGCAACTGCAATTGAATTTAGACGAAACAGGCATGTTATCCTGCAGTAACATGATAAATTTGGCCATATCTCAGTGGTTGTCTCACTCACTTGAAACCTATACAATACATGCTTTAACAAAGTCTCAATATTTGTAGACAGAATTTAGGGATTCAAAAGATCATGGCCCTCATCAGCCAATCAGCATGACACCTGGAGGTTTGCTCAGCCATGGTGGAGGCCTGTGCTCCCTGAGTGCTTTCCAGTAATGAATTGCTCTCTTAGAAACACAATTAAGATACAGTATGTTAAGACATACTGTCTCGCTGTCAGATACTCTCACTGGAGAAGACTTTCTTTTTTTTGGGTCAACATTCATGCTCAGTTTCTATCTTAGTATTTATTTGTAAAAGGGAAATGAAATTGCTTGAGCAGGTGATCTTAATAAAATCTTATCTGGATGTGTCATATGAGCTGCTGAATTTTGTTCTCATGAAAAAAGCAACCAGCCCTGTGGAATTTCCTTGTGCGCTTTTACTGAAAATCACATTAGCAAATAGTTTGTATCTTGTACTTGCAAAAAATAAATTAGATGAATCACTTCAGCCCTGAGAGTTCTGATTAGACATTAGCTCTATAGTATTTTCCTCTGGACCAGCTATGCATTCAGGCCGTTATCCCAACACAAAAACCCTTCACAACAGCAACGCTACCACCCAAGGCGCTCTGAAGCCAGGACAAAAGCTTGCTATTGTGACTGCGGATGGGCATAATAAGAAATACTGCTGTGTGAAATACCCAGTTTGTGCTCGTATAATCTCCCTCAGCAGCATCTTTATTAAAATATTCTGTCACTGCAGTGTGCTCTTGGTGTCTTAAGAAGAGACAGCTTCTGTTGAATGTCAGATTGCTTTGACAAATCACACTCGAGTGTGAGAGCCACACTGCTTCTTGTGTGCAGTAAAACACAGCTGATGGAAACACCTCAGCAGGACATCAAAATGGTCGCAAATCAAAGAAAAAAGGGAGAAAAAAATAAAAGAGGTAAAGCCCCTATAAAAACTTCTAATGGGGACTTGAAAAATGATAAAAATATATAAATATTATAAATAATATAATAAAAAGATTGCAGACAAACAAACAAACAAAAAGCAGGAACTTTCAAAGTGAATGACAAAGTACATTCTTTGTCAGTTACAGGTTCCTGGGAATCTGAAGGTAGACTTACACATATAGAGTTTGAAATACTGAGATGTAGCCAGCAGCCATACCAATCTGAAAACAGGAAACAGTCTGTCAATCACCTGGCTGGAGAATTCTGTAAAATCATGTAAAAAAAACTGAAAAAGAAAGTACTTTTAAGTTGTGAAGGTTTGACAATTTGAATGTCTTTATTGCATTTCTGTTAAGAATCTTGACTATAATACCACATTTACTCTATACTATAGTATCTACTTGTAGCCACCACAACAAAGTTTTTATGATTATGTTTACTGAATGTAGACATCTGGTTACATCAAGAGGCCAAGGGTGGCTGAAGAAGACATCTTGTGCACAAGATGAGACACTCGTTTCTAATTAGGGCGTCAGTAAATACAGCTAATAGTCTTTCGGTGGCATAACAAATTATTGTGTTGTATTAGTTATTAGCCTGTTTGATATGTGACATTCTGCTCAAACACAGGAGCACTTTCAGTGCAAGACTTATTCCCCACAATGCACCACAGAGCGCCATGGGAAGTCATTCCTGCCTCCTCCCTCTAAGTGTCTGACACATGGACACTTAGTTAGTTATTAAACTGGACATTATTATCTGTTTTGTGCAGTGATACCTGTTTAAATACTTAATGTGCAATACTCTCTGCTGGAATTCTGCTGCTACTATTTATTCATTATTATTGTTCACCTTAACAACTCTTTTAATTATGTAAATATTGTACATATCCACACTCCTTTATATTTTCTTAGTATTTTATATTTTTACTCTGATATTTATATACTTCTTTATATATGAACTTTCTGTTATTATTTAGGGTCCTTTTGCCTTGATGTGCAATGTGTGCAACTGTGACACAGAATTTCCCCTCGGGGATCAATAAAGTATTTCTGATTCTGATTCTGATACATTAAATGTATTATTCATATGGTGTGGTTGGTGGGTGCAAGCAAGTAGGAGGAGAGTGTGGCATCCTGTTTTTTTGCACACAACTTTGCTACAGAACCAGTCCCCTAAACAGATCGAAAATTTAACCTCGTTTCTAAGTCAGACTCAAATGTGAATATGCCCAAACTCAGATGGTAAAATATAACAATAATATAAAATGCACCCTCCTGATTCCTGTTTTATTATTACTTTAAATAGCCAGGACATGTAACAGCACCATAAAATCATCCACATTTGACAAGGTGGATGATTTGTTATTCTATATTCAGCAAAACCATCAATGTGTTTGCCCATCTTTCAATACTTTCTGACTTCCTACAATGTCTGTGGCACTCAAGCCCATTAGTTCCTATTGAAGACACAAATCTTTAAAAACAGGTCACAAATATATAACTTAAACTTTAAAAGCAAAGTAATCCCCTTAAGCAACTGAGTACTATACTTTACATTACTACAACTGGAGTAAAAGGTATTTTTTGGGGGACTATTTTCAACTGTGGATTAATACACAGTTACTATTCTATTGAGAATTTCAGTCAGCAGGATTGGGTATTAGGGATTTGATCTAAATAAACTTCAATGACATAGTTTAGGGTAATGAAGGAACATTTTTATGGTCCACACACTTTACACTGAAGTAGGGATGGGTACCGTAACCTGATGTTAGAATTAAGTAAATTATGAAGGAACGTAGTATCGATAAGCTCAGACGTTATCGGTTCTGCTTTTGGTACTGGAGAAATTAAGAAAATACATTTCCTATTTATTATTGCTACATAAAAATTATGTTGCACATTTTATCTCAGGGACTGTCTACTTTGTAATAAGATTAAGACAATCGTCTATGATGCATTGTCGCTATTCTTGATCAAGAAAAAAAATCTCTCATGAATCCTGCATGCTCCTTCGCGGTGCGGTACAGCACGCACACACACACACACACACGCACACACACACAAGCCCCTGCTCATGGAAGCACGAGCAATCTGTCCAAACATTTATCTAAATTGCATCATGTACAGGCAAAGTTTTTTGACTGCCTAGCTCATAGTTCATCTCTTGCTGACCCATCTGCGCCAGCTATGTACAGTATGCTAGCAGCCCACACACAAAGTTACCTAAATTATATAATCATGGGTTCATGATTAACAGTAACCATTAGCCAGCTGATTGTTTAGCTAATGGTGGTTCATAAATTCAGTCAACCATTTAAAGATTTGGAACTTTTTTAGTAAAGTTAAAGTGTTACTATATACCACTGTCTTTTCTTGAATTAGCCTACTTTTAGTCCATAACAATTTGTTCAAAACACAGCTGTTTCTTTGGCTGTAATAATTGTTTATTTTACATTTCAGAAAATAACACTGAAGTCTATGGCACAAAGGGAAAAGGCATATTAATCTGACCCTTCACTAAGCCACACTAATGCAAAAGGCGTTGTTTTCTAGCTTTTTTTTAGCTGTATTTACATTTATTCATTTAGCTGACGCTTTTATCCAAAGCAACTTACGATTGCTAGACATGTCAGAGGTCACATGCCTCTGGAGCAACTAGGGGTTAAGTGTCTTGCTCAGGGACACAATGGTGGATGTATCACAGTGGGAATCGAACCTAGATCTCCTACACCAAAGGCAAGTGTCTTATCTATGCGCCATCACCACCCCACAACTTGTCCATATGATATGGCCAAACACTGTTCCTGGGGTACGTGTAATAGTTACATTTACTACCCAGAGAGGTTGATAGGAGAAGAATGATTTATTCCCTTTCCAAAACCTAAAACAAATCCTGAAAAATGTAGGCTGTGGATTGTTCCTAATGTAATGTTAGCTAATGCTAGCTAACTTACTGCTGAATATACCATTATATACAGTGTTGGGCAACCTACTTGGAATATGTAGTGAGCTAAGCTACTAGCTACTCTACAATGAAACTTCACTACACAGAAGCTACGCCCCAGTGAAATGTAGCAAGCTAAGCTACGGCAACGTGGCAAAAGTAGCTTAGTTACATCTAAGCTACTTTTAATTTTGAATATTTTATAGTTAGGTTTTACACACACACACACACACACACACACACACACACACACACGCACATGCACTCACGCACAGTATAGGCCTACTTTATGTTGAACTAACTTCATTCCACAGTAGCAATAGAAGAAAGACTAAAAACCTGCTCCAAACAGTGTGTGTGTGCGAGAGAGAGCTAAATCACAGAAACACTCCTACTGAGTGCCATATCATTGCAGCTCAATGTATTTCCCATAGACTGTAGGTATTTCCTCATGCAACAAACAGGGAACCATTGTTGTTTGTATAAAATAACTTAATTATCACATTATTAATTAATTATATATTTTATATATATTGTTTATATGTGAATTTGTGCTCTGGCAACATTGCAACCTAAACAATCTAAACATTCATGGCAATGAGAGAGAGAGAGAGAGAGAGAGAGAGAGAGAGAGAGAGAGAGAGAGAGAGAGAGAGAGAGAGAGAGATCTCATGGAAACAAGTTTTTGCCACTACATATGAAAGTTTCCTCCTCACTAGAGGTACAGCTCTCCAGGCTGGACCCTGATCTTTCTCTCAAGAGGTGTTAAAATAACTATCACAACAATTGCAGCAAAGTTGCAGACATCAGCCCAAGGATCGGTACGTGATGTCACCGTCACGTACCGGTGGCTTCACTTACTGATCCTTCAGAAATGCTTGGGAAAATGTAGCATGTGTGGGAGCTACCGTGCTACTCGGTCAATAAAAAAGCTTTGTTACTGAAAAGCTATTCTATTCAGAAAATAACGACTCTACCACCAAACTACTGAGAAATGTAGTTTGTCAGTAGTAACACGCTACTGCCCAACACTGATTATATAGCCCTACTGTTCTGCTTTTTAATGATTGAAATAGTGAATACCTTCCCAGCTTACAGTAACAGTGTTAATCCTTAATATTGTTTGTCCTTTGTCTCAGTCAACAGGTGATACAGTGGTACACTCTGTGATCGGCAGGCTTTAGCTTCTATCATTATCTTTTTCACGTTAGTTTGACAGCCTGAATATAACCTTCAAATGCACATTGCAAATCTTTCTGTCTGCTTTATAAATTAGACAATATTTCTCCAGGAAGTGCAGTAATAGACAGTGGAAGTGCCGTGCCAAAAGACCTAGCAATAGTAACTAGGGTGGGAGTGGCTTAGCGAAGGGTCAATTGGGCTACATAGGCACATACAATCCATTGTTGGTTTTTGTCTTTTGATTAGATTTGTTGAAAAATATCTCTTTGGTTTTAAAGGGGTGGTGAGTAAGATTTTAACTGCTACATAGCACAAAAATAACTCTTGACAAGATGTTGATCTGCTCCACTGACTCAACAATTACATAGTACTGAGATCTCTGGCCTTCAAAACTCACTCCCTGGCTCATGCTGTGTTTTGGAACAAAAAACCCACTTTAGCCAGTTTGGCCAATGTTGTTGCAATTACTTAGGTTCCCGATAGAGGTCATAAACCACTGAAGCAATACTGTTCCTTCACACTATAATATAAAGACCTCCCCTGTGCTTCTGTGTGAAAAATCTCAGATGAAGATGTGGATGGCATCAACATACATACACACACACACACACACACACACGCACACACACACACACACACACACACACACACACACACACAAAAACCTTCTCGTGCCACAACCCTCTGCCATGTTTGCCATCCTTCCCTCTCTACATGTGAAGCACCCCTTTGCTCTCGCTCAGCGCTCACTTAGCTCAGCTAAGTGTTGCTTTGAGATTAATACATGGGAGGCCCACTCTGCCAGATGATGTAATAACCGTGATGGTTTGCTGTTGCCTAGATACAGGGAGACAGCAGAGAAAACACTCAGCCAGGTCTTGCTATCTCTGTCACCAAGACCCTCCAAACAGCTTGAGTCAATCAGCAAAAATGTTTCGGGCGAACTGTTGTTCACTTTTGGAGCCAGTATGACCAAAAAAAGAAAAGAAATGAAAACTAAATCATTTTACAAACACACCACTTAAAAAAGCTTCAAACATTTAATGACTGCATACTAGGGGTGCACAATATATTGACTCAATATCGTTATTAAAATAGCATATTGAAAATGTTGCAGAAAGTGTGGACTACTGTTCGATTTAGAGCCCACTTATAACAGCTATATAATGACCATGTTTCATTGGCATGAAGACATGAGTGCATGGTGTTCACTATACGAACATACGCTATATGAGTGAAGATAGAGAGAATTGGGGGGAAAAAAAGCGTTGCGAGTCAGTTGAGGGAAAGAAAAGAAAGGACAGAAAAGTAAGAAGATCTCAGGCTCTGGGAGACACAGACACAACGTAGATTGAAGGGGAAACAGGGCCCATGAACTAGTGTTGTCGTTATCCCAATATTCATGATCACTACCACTATCACTTTTGATCAATATCGTGCAACCCTACTCCATACACACTGACTGTCTAGCCTGTTAAAAAAGGAGATTTTCTCATTATATCATTTCCTTGAATGTTGTTGCTTAAACTTGTTATGCCTCATCTTTGTACATAACATTAGCGCTTTGAGGACACGAAAGATCCACTAGCAACAAACTCACTAACCCTTCACATATCTCTTCATCTGTATTCCTCTCAGTCGCTTCCGCCCTTCATGTGCACAGACGTCCCACAGCTAGAAAGGGAACTCCAATCGCCTGCTAAGATGCAGGTCACTATGTTTGTCTAAGTGTGTGCGTGTGTGTGTGCAGTAGAAAAAGGAAGGTGGTGACTAAGTCTCTGCTTCTGTAACTGCGTTGCATTAAGTGCATCTGTTTTTTGCCCAAATTCAATTCACTGGTTGCTATGGCAGTAGAGTTTCTAACACTGAAACTTTTCGTGGCTTTAAAATCTTTCAAGGTGGTTTAATACCCTTGTTCATTTGAATGAAGATGGAGTCTTGAAAATCTGAGTTGGATGACAACAGAAAAGGGCTTGTACTCTGAGGGGAGCTCTCAATCTGCATTCTTGTCTGCTCTTGTGGACTCTTGAGGAAGTATTCTTCCGATTCACAGTCTGCCATTTAGCCAAGTATGGTTAGATGGAAATGTTCCTGCTCTGCCAACTTAACCAACCAGCGGTGATGGCAGATAATATGAGCCAGATAGCACTTACTGTGTCACTGTGTTACTGTGTTCTGTTGCTGCTAAACTGGTTTGGCTTAAGGTAAAGTTTAAGCTTATACAGATCTTGCCATACTTAAATAAAAATGAACAAATGTATAAAAATGAAAAAGAAAAAGTGCATCTGTTGACCACGTCTCACAGTCAAAAGTTAAGCAGACGTTTGAGTTAAGACTATTTTGTCATACAGACATTTAGGAATAATTGTGATAATAATTCATAACTTCATTTAGCATATTTGAGACTCTGTATGTGTCATCTATTTTTTTATCAGTGTAAACTGAACTGAACTTTGGTTGGACAAAGTAAGACATTTGAAGACGTCACTTTGGACTGTGATGTATAATTTTCAGTCATGTTTTAGACACCAAACTATTAATCTAATTATCAAGAAAATAATCAGAATAACCAATAATTCATAAATAAAAACTTAGCTTTTTGCAGTCCTAGTCATGACTCCCAAGTTCAGCTTGCCACTTTTTAACTACTAAGGAAGCCTCTTAAAACGTGGCACACTGTATTGTGAAAGGACTTGACTTTTGGACACCTTCACCAGAAGTGTATCCTCAAACTTACTTTGGGAAAACACCTCTGTAGCAACATAAAAGTTATTTGATCATGAAAACATTTCCATGAAAAAAACTGATCCCAGCAAATAGGAGATTCCCCACAATCCTTTTTGACAAAGGAAAGCCATCTTTCTGCTGGATGAGCCATCATTTCGCCACCATCTGCTCCTCTGGTGCCAGTGTTCTGCCAGAGACTGGCTCTGACCTTGGGGGGAGGCTACATCGTTGGGCCTGTCTACATGACATGGACTTTTGCTTCCAGCGGTCCATTAGTTCTGGCGAAACTCCATGTGATGAGTCAGTGATGCCTTGCCTATGCAGCATCTACTATAGATTTGGCAGCTAGATTGCCTATCATCATGCATTTTTGTTACTAAAAAAGCATTTTGACTGGTTCCTGCCTCATTAGGCGGCGCATGGCACAGAGAACTAGAGAAGCAGATTAGCTGTGATGTTAAAAAAAGCATAGCTGATGGCTCAGTCTCCTGAGTCTCCAGTAGACTTTTAAAATTTTGCCATTTTCAATGTGACGGCAGTAAAGTCTGACATTTTGTGACACTGTCATGTTAGAAGGAGCTGTGATGGTTTCCTAACTAAAAGCAGAGCCTGTCACACATCCATTTTTCATTTTCCTCACACACCAAAGCCAAAAACCATTGCAAACTGCCACCATACTTGAAGAAGGTACCCTGCATATAGTAGACAGGTAGTGTGAGGTGCTCCACGTCTTACATATTAAAATCATGAAGCTACCCTACTACTGTCAACATGGCTATTAAAATGCAACACAACTTTGCACCGATTGACTGATTCACATCACATTGCGTTTACACAGGTTTAGCATATTGGTCACATGAGGATTCTGCCTTGACACACTGGAGGTGCAATTAAGTCTCAAATGTTATTCAAAGATGGACAGTTTAGAGGGACATTATCTAATCTAACTCGCTCGATTAGACCAGTGGGAATTGCGGCAGCGTTGGCAGAACATTACTCCTCCTGGACAAGTCTCTGAAAAGCCTCTCTTTCTGTTCCTACTCCTGTTCTCTTCAGCTACAGTGTCCTGTGCTTGACACTAACAATAAAGTCAAGTCACATTTGTACAATAGAGGTGAGTAAGGTAGCTAATTACAGCAGAGATCCAACAGAAACCACTGAAAAGGTAATATATCACCATGCTCATACAGGAATAATGAAAGTACCTTGACAGTCGCTTTTGCATGAATTATTAGCCCTTGCAGAGGTGTTGGGATGGTGGTTGCTTAGATGGTTGAGCAGTTAAAAAGCCAGTATAGACGGGAATTAGGGGTAAAGGGGGAATTGTTTTTAGCTTACCTCTCAAACAATAGAAATGTTGTCATGAGTCGGCTGAATGTTACCTCGAAAGATGATATTTGCATCTGATCAATGAGATTTGTTTTTGAGCAAACTACTATAAGTGTGTATTCTCACATTTATGGCCTATGGTTGTATGTACAGTTGTATATACTGTATGCGTGACTATGTATGTTTGTGTGTTTATTTATTTACTGCCTGCAGTGGAAGTCTCACATAACACAGTGCCCAAAGGCACATTTTATACAGTAGAAGCAAAGACACTTGAGGGTTTTTTTTAGGCAGTCACGCACATTGCTGTATTGATACTCCAGGCCCACACAAACAGTTACATGTCATCCCTTTCCACTTCTCCTCTCCCTTTTTTCTCCTCACTGTAGTGTCTAATAAAGCAGAAACACCTTAAAAACAATTTGTGTCACCTTAGCAAATCGCTGCGGTTACATCTACGGTTGTTTGATAGTGCTGTGAATAATGTCAGTGTCCATCGCTGCTGTCTGCAAGCTTCCACAGTGTCTATTTTTTCTTCCCGGGGGGGGGGCTGGTGCTGTGACAGGCTTGCACGTTCAGAAATCCTGAACACATAGATAGAGGCCTGTAGAGTAACTTACAGCGACAGCAAAAGGACACACGCAGGGTCATTTGAGGCACCAGCAATCAAATCCCAAAATTTTAACCTAAAGGAGATGCTGATTAATGTTTGGGGGTGTTCTAATACCAGAATGGAGTGCGTGCATGACACATGTCAAAAGCAAAAGGCAGTTGTAAGAGTTGTAAGAGAGATATGACATACAGTGAGGTGTGTTTGATTATAAATGTCTGTGTCACCTTTTTATGGTGCATTTAGCATCTTCTTATGGTTCATTAATGTGCCAGACGGCTCAGTGAACACCGTAGCAGCATGTGGTTTAATTATCAGGAGGGACAGGATAATCTGTCAAGATGACTGATTTGGACATGTGCTCCTCTTGCAGTATATAGTTTTGTATTTGCAATCTGTAAAATTTACAGTTAACATGCTTTGAGTTTGCATTTATTTCTTTATCTCTCTCTCTTTCCTCTTTATATACGGGGGGTTTGTTCTCCTCTTAGGATAAGCTCAAAGTTGTATGTGAGACCCACCTTGCACACCATCTCCCACTGACATATCTGGTGTTGCCTGGCAACAACTTAGCATTTTTGTGAAGGATACCCTTATACCCATATTAAAAAAAAAATCCTTGAACTCCTACTGTGAGTGTATGAATACTTGAACACATTATGTTTCTCACCAAACACCAGGAGAAGCATCGCAGTGCTATTCTTGGGCCAACAACCCTGCCCCAGAGTTTCCGAGAAGGCTGCAAACTTTCTTTCTCACTGGCTGCTGAGAAGAAGTACATAGTTAAAGTTATAGTTTTACTTTTTGTGTGCGATCAATAGGCTGTAATGCCTTGAGGGTGGTTTGAAAATACAGTATATAGTTAAATGGAATCAAATGGATGCTGTGTAGCTGACAGGTCATTTGCTGTCTTGGCTTGCATTGTTGCTTGCAAGAGCTTGTTGGAACTGCTGCAGGTTAAAACACAGGATTCATGTTTTATCAGAAAGCACACAGCACAATGTACTGTAGTTAGTACATCCAGACATTGTAGTTGTGACTAAATATATTTAATTTAAAGTGGCTGTATGTAGTTTTCAGCGGCCACTAGCGGTGTGTTTTTTTAGATTGCAACCAGGTGTGTGCTCGTACGTGTGCTCAAACTCATGAGCGACACATGTAGACAGACTCACCGGGAGAATGCTGCACACAACATGCTGGAAGCTCAGGTAAACTCCCCCTGCAACGTTATACAATATTTTTATCAGCTTGAGGTTGAAGTAATCCATGCTCATTACCAGTGTTGGGCAAGTTACTCAGAAATTGTAATATATTACTAGTTACTTATTACTCCTTTAAAAAGTAATATTATTACATTACATTACATTATTACTGGGTGATAAAAGTAACTAGTTACGTTACTCTGGTGCCATCCGACGCTACCAACATCAGGGGAACCGGATGTGCACGGAAGCTAGCTGCTGAGAAGCGCAAATCAAGTTGTAATCCCAAAAACTAAAGTAAAAATCTAATTTAACAAAAGCAGTTAACTCTGAGCTCCTCCCACGGGTAAACGGCGTAGTTGTCAGAGCAGAATCCAGACCGACTACGGGTGTTTATTTGTCCGAAAGCTGCAGCGCTGCTCTCTGTATACATCCCGCTTTTTATCCACTTGCATTGACTTAGTATGTAATCAAGCTGCCCAAAACGCTGAATTCACTTTTAGTGTGAACACACCTTTACAGTCGTGGATTTACGTCAAGGATGGTGCAAGGGCCTGCTCTTTGTCCCCCACACCAGGCTGCGGACTTTTGGAGACAGAGCAGAGCCTCAGTGTCGCATCCCCCACCCTCTGGAACTCCATCACCACTGAGAGCCGAAATGCTCCCTCTCTGGACTCTTTCAAAAACCTTCTAAAAACCAACCTCTTTACAAAGGTATTTAACCCTAAATTACCTTTTTATTGTTCTGTCTCAATTATGTGTAAAGCGTCCTTGGGTCTTGTGAAAGGCGCTATATAAATATAAGTTATTATTATTATTATTATTGATAAGTGAATCAAGAAAAAACTCCATATAGCCCCTTTAATTACATGTATTGGTTTCCTGTGAGCTATGACTCACTTCCTTTCAGGCCATTCTTATCAGTCAAACTCCCTAAAATGACTTTAAATTACATTTAATAAAAAAGTTTCTCAAAGAGTTTACTTTATGGGTGTAGCCTGAGTGATGACATTATTCCTACTTGAGAGACCATAAAAGTATTATTATTATTTTTATTTATTAACACAAACATTCAATTAGTTTAGGTCAGGACATTTTACAGCAATAAAAAATAAACTTGTCAGTGCTCTCTAGTGGAGAAAGTAATGGAAACACTTTCTCAATTAATCAAAACATATCTTTTTTGTAATGCAATTTATTGTTGTTGATCTGGTAACTAACACAAGATTATATTAAATTATATTTGTTTATATTGGGTCACTGTTAGTGGCCCATTGACTCAGTCGTCAAAAACTATTTTATGCAATCAAAGTGAGAACACCTACATTATCCTCACCGTGGATAACATACGGCTGCTTTATTGATAACTTCATTATTTGTCATGAGGAAAATTTGCAAGAAGTCACCATCACAGCCAAATTACATGGTAATGGATTCAGAACAGCAGCTGATCTGCCTGTAACTGTAATTATCTCCACATCCTGCTTTTAATTGCATTAGCAGCCTGCCTCCATAGTGCACTAACTGTGAGACAGCCAAATGAGAACAAATTAATAAGACTCTGGAAGTGTCCCAACTCTCTTGGAGAGAAATGTCCGGCTTATTGTCGAAAAGCACACACAGTGAAATTGTGAATAAAAATAGTGAAAACTGTGCAGTGTGTTGAAAGACAAGATATGGGAATCCTTTAATCTGAGGTTTTTGGTAGAATCTCAAACTGTGCGTTGCTAGATCCATTGACAGACAAGAGAAAATACAGTATATAACGTCAAATGTTGCTTGTATAATTGGATCTTTGTCCTAGCTTAGGACTATAAAGACATCATTGTGAATCACTATCTTGGTTTTAAAACAAGCTAAATACCATTGAAATGTGTGTGCAACGTCCCACTCAGTTACCAGCTTAATTAAAAAGGCATGAAAGAAAACAAACGTGATCTAAATTTGGCTCCATTCTTGCAATGTGTGAAATAATTTAACATTTTTTCAACAGCTCATAACCTATCATAGCCTGTAAACAATTTGTAGGGGCATTGTTTATCTAATGATTTAATTATGGAGGAATAGTTTACATTCTTTCGGACTTGAACCAAGAGACCTGGGTTTGCCACTGCAGAGAACTAATTTGTCTTAATTATGAAACCATGAGTGTTTTTTGTTGCAAAAAATTAAGGAAGCTAGCTTGTTTGTTCATCATTGTGTGGACTTCATGGCTTTTTTCTCACTGTTTTAATTTTCTACATTGAGTTTCCTGTGAGGATTATTTTTTCAATGTATTTCATTTTTCAGCCATCTTCTGTTTTCAAATGGGTTGTAGCAAACCCATTCACCCCTAGAGAAGAAGCTATATGTGTGTGAAAGAAAGAGAGAAGGGACAAGAGGCGACGACCCCTGAGAAATCACTTGTCTCTAAATGAGTGAGTGTATATGCAGTCTTAAGGCAGATAAAGGAGATCTACTAAATTAAATGAGGGTTGCACTACGTTATTATTTATGCACATGGTGTCCAGCATCACTGAGTAATTCTGATAAATCACTTTCCCTGCGGTAAAATCAATATGTGTGGCACACACAACACTTCAGTCCAAAACAAACCCAGATAATGCCCCAGATATAGAAGCTGTGTTTTCCCTCTCAAAGCCTGATATCTACAGTTTTAATAATGCAAGAGGTTACAGGTTGTTTGTTATTTCTGTAATTAAGTTAGTCATAACCTCACACTATGGCATCAATTAATCATAAAACAGAGCATGAGATTCTAGCTGACTTAGGTCAGCATGTGAGATATTGAGGTAACATCAGGGGATTTAAAACAACTTTCAGTTGTTATTACAGTTTTTGCCTATTATTAAAACAGTATAACCAGGCTTTTAAATGAAAAAACTTCATTTTTCAAAAAGCCCACCCATTTCCTACACTAAAATCCCTTCATTTCTCATTGCCTACACCATGTGGTCATTGAGAAAGCTCTAACATTCAATATTGTTCACTCAAGTCAAGGTTGAGCTCAATAAGCACCCGACTACCCAGGTGGAAACACAAAGAGTCATAATAGATAACACACCAATCAGAAGCTTCAATTGATAGATCAAAGGGCCCAAGTCAGTTCATTCAGTTTTGGAACAATGGAGCTAGAGAGATGTGAAGGAAGAGGTCTAGGACACCTGAGAGGAGGAGGAGTAGGAGGAGGAGGAAGAGGAGGAAGAGGAGGAGGAGGAACAATAGCAATAGATAGAGGAGGGAGAGGTGAAGGATGAGGAAGGCCCAATGTCCACCCTCACAGACTCACAGACTTTGAGATGCGTTGCCACAGTCCATGAGGGCTTAGGGCTGTCCCACTGTCAAATCGTCAAGTGCGCAAGGGCTGTCTAGGGGACATTTTGAGCCCTTTTTAGACCCTTTTCTGCAGACTTTGCTTGAGGGAATTGCCCACAGTTCATTGCGGTATGACGTGAAACACAGGGAAACGAGAGAAAAATCCCGGTAAATCCGCGTTATAAGAGAAGAAGAAGAAGAAGAAGAAAAACAGTAAACAAACAAGCATCAACACCAACGCTGATGTAAACATTGTAAGAATTTTTCTTAAGATGGTATAGTACACATGAAATCGGAGGAAAGCAACCACCTTTACACACTTAGTTTATTCAACTATTTATTTCAGTTTTTGCTTAATGATGCTGTTTTGACCAAACTATAGTGTAATGATTATTGACAAATATATATTGACATTTAACTCTCCTCCACTCTGTAGGGCAAGAGCCTGCAGGACTTAAAAATCAGGCAAAAACATAAAATAAAAAGTGTGCAACGTGTTTCAGCGTCGTCAAGTTAACGTGATAAAGTGGGAAAGTGCTGTCCCGTTCCTGTTTAAAGCATTTTGAGCCCTTGCAGCCTTTTGCACTCAATCACTTTCCAAGTGATGTCAGTAAAGTCTGTGAGGGTTCAGGGCTTAGGGTTTAGGGGGGACATTGGGATTGGGCCGAACAGTAGGAGTTGGAGGAGGAGCAGTGATACGAGGAGGAAAAGGAGGAGGAAGTGGAGTTTGAGGACGAGAATCTCTGGCCTGTCCCTGACCAAGGACAGGATGCTGGGACAGAATAATTAGTTGTTTGGTGTGCTGTACTGTACAGTACACTAAGGAATACAAAATGTGCAAATGTTTAAATTTGTTGTTTCTTTTGTGTTCATAATGTGAACAGGTTTATGAAGGTGAGAACCACAAGCAACATTATTTATAACCAGTTTTATAGTACTGTTTTGAATTTATCTCACCAGTGTGTAAAACTGTGTTGTAGTGTGTGTGTTTTTGAGGGTGTGTCATGTCTGAGGGCGAAGTTTGGTTTTTCAGCAAGAAGAAGTTTTGAATGGAGAGCTTCATTTTGACCCGAAAATAGGATGTTTGGGGAATTTGGTGAGATGTGAAATTATTATTATTTTTCTCAAAACTCTAAACACAAATCCATAGTGTTTAGAGTTTTGAGAAAAATAATAATAATTTCAAGAATTGTGTTTAAGCAATAGAGAAAAACTGTAAACAAGCAAATGCCATGGCACCCAAGAAACTGTTTGAAGCTGCACTTGAAAAGATTTCAATTCCAAAAGACATCTTATAAGCCTGCACTGTGAATCAAACGTGGCGAGGGATAGCAATAAAACAGAAGAACTGAAGAATGAGCAGTGAGACTTGGCAGTGTTGCATCTTTGGAAGTCTGTGTATCTCTGTTTTTAACATAATTAATTTCACAGCTGTAGGCATGACCTTTATGTGGACAGGCTACATTCTGAGTATGACAGACTTACTTGCAAATACTTGCATGAATTAATTACTAAAAGTGCTATAATTCAGAATATAGTGTTATTGGATAGCACAGTGCAGAATATCAGGAAACATGAGGGAGAAGGGACTGTCAGACTTTTGAAGTACACGCCACATGCAGTATTCTGCTGATAAAACCCGTGCTGTTTTTCTCCTCAAGGATCTGCTCTTGTTGACTCCACTGCACCACAGCAGTGAAACTGTTGTCCAGGGGATTCCCCAACATCTCAGCATCCCACTGTGCAGCATCACACTGTCATCACCTATAATGCAACATGAAGAGATGTTTTAAACCCCACCCCTTCAAATCTCACCACACCCACCTCCCACAAAAAAATTTTTTTTTTGCCACTCTCCTGTCACTCACAGCCTTGAGAAGGTGACACTGACAAAAAAGAAAAAACTGTGATCAAACGAAGTGAGAGCGAAAACCCCTCTAAGAGCTTTTCTTTGCATTTGTCACTTCTGTGGTATTCCTGTCGCCTTTATACCAGACACAACTGGGAATAGTTTCATGACAAATAGTCAAAGCTAATAAATAATCTACACACTTTCTTTGTACGCTTACTGGAAAGAGACTGCAAAGGAAAATAAATCAATAATAGATGTTGTGTTACCTCTAGATTATTTTCTTCTGCACCATTTTCAATGTTTCCCATACCAAATGGTTACTGGAGAACACACACACAGACACACACACACACACAAACACACACACAAATTGAATCTGCAAACTATCTAGTCCTCTCCAAGGCTTTCATACGTATATATAATATAGTTAAGTGGGACTATTATATACCCTTTAGATTAATTAGAGGTAACTCTATTTTATCAATAGAGGAGCACAAGGCCTCCTTCCTGGTTGCAGAGTTGCTGGGAAATTGAGTGAAAACTGGCACAATAAAAGAAAAGCAAGCAAAATCCTTCACATTTTGGCAGCTATCCGCACTCTGGAGTCCTGATGTAGAAAGTAGTCTTATGCAAGGTAAGCTTTTTGAAATGAGTCTCATGTCACTCTGTGTAACTACTGTCCTGTTTGCACAGGACCTATTTAAACCTTGGATTTGTAACCATGCAGTACATAGATTACTGGCAATTTAAATCCCTTCTAAATCTAATTTGAAAAGTAACTTGGGATTATATTCTTAGTTATAGCAGTCATTGTTTGTATTTGGCATGCCATTCCTTTCCTCTTCTTCGTTTTTATGCGTGCCAGATAAAATACAGGCGGTAGTGTACCATATTATATTTTTGAGTGCACTTTAAAGTACAGCTTCAATTTGTGGTTTGATTAACCAAAACGTGACTGATTGTGACCAAATGTCATTACCTAATGTAAATCTGTTATAGAGCTACAAAGAACAGTTATTTCCATCATTAATACATCATTGATTTTTGTAATTCATCAACTAATCACATGGCAATTTTTTTAATAGTGAAAAGAAAAAAAACAACAATTTTCCAGAGCCTAGTGTGACATATATAAATTTTTCATTTTGTCCACAATCTGAAGATACTTACTTAAATTTACTATCATATGACACAAAGCACCAGATAAATTTTTTGAGTTAAATAATAACTCTTATTATCAAAATAGTTATTAGTATTTTCTGTTGATTGACTAATCATCAAATTCCTTTGGGGCACCTGTGAGATAAAGCGGGTTGTCAACTTATCACAGGGTTGGTGGTCCAATCCCCTGTACTCTATAGTTACAGTATGACTTATTTAAAATGGTCTTTTACTTGAGGGTGGTAGACGTTAACATGTGCCGTGCTGTCTAATGCAGTAAGCCTCTCAAGGGACCTCTCCAAGTTGTTAACAGCTGTCTGCTCCTTCAAGTAGAATGGACAACTCTGAGCATTTAAAGGTACCACGCAGACAGTCATGCAGGTGTTTCTGTAGTCAAAAGGAAAAAAAGTCCAAAGGGGATTTCCTGCATTTTTTCTCTCGCCACTGGCAGCATGAAAATTCAGCTATAAAAAAGTATTATCACTTACATAAGCAGAGAGATGGGCACAGGGGTGTGCTACTTATAATCATAGTTCAAGTTCTTCTAAACCCTCATTAATTACTAAATAGGCAGTGAAATATTCTAGAAATATTGTGAGGTGTAAGGAGGTTTGAGGATGAACTTGAGACTCAACGTGGCAGATTTTGTACAACATGGACATCTTTGGATTGCAGGTTCAGAATTGTCTTTTAATTCCTTTTTAGGTTTCCAAATTTTGTGAGTGTTTCCCGGAGCTAATCATGGCCAGTGCTTGTGAGTCCACCAGACGCAGTCACAGCACGTCCCAGAAGTGTCCCGGAAGCGGCTCTTCGCTCTGCAGAGAATATGTCTGTTTTTGGTGGGCAGGCTGCAAGCTCCGCAGCTGAAACGCTTCTGAGACACTTCCAGTAGACTTTGACGCCGGGCTATGGACGGATCAAAACCGTGGTGCAGCCGTAACGAGCTGTAGCCGGAATCAGTGGACTTTCTGAGTAACATAACATGATACTGATTCAAAGCTCCTTTTTGAAGTAACAAGTTACTTTGAAAAGCGGAATATCATCCTTTATCAAGAAAACATGTCACTATATGTCAATACTGTTTGATTGATAAGTGACACCACATCAAAAAGCACTGTTCATCATAGATGGGCATGAACTCAGTTACTTTTTTGAAGTGGGCTCTGGACTGTAGTTTGTATTTTTACTTAGATCCCAGGTAAATTCAGTCTATGCATGAGCTCTGACTCCCGCAGAGAATGCATATTTATACCCCAGCCTGTCTTAAGACGACACTGCCAATCAATAAATTAGATTTTCTACTGGCAGACGGTGCACAGTGATGCTAAGGACAGCAGAAACTGACAGCAGCAGAGATATTTGGCTTGCTAGGCATAAGGTATAATGTAATATTACTGTTTGGGTTGTTCGACTAAGCTCATATTAAGTTCATAAACGACTAAGTTCATATTTATTTATTTATTTATATTAATGTATATTGTCTGCTACGTAGCAGAAAGGCGTTACCTGCTATATTTCAACCCCACATTAAATGTAAAACAACGAATCAACAAATCAATGAATGGATATGTGAATAATTTAACAGACTAAATAAATGAATAGACAAAAACAACAACACAGAACAGTAGATACTGACTGACTTAAGTTAGCAAGTGGTAGTTATTTTTTGCCTGAGATATAGGTTGTCATGAGTCTTTTTCTGGGGGGGTTAATTGAGATTGAGCAATTAATACAGTCCCGTTTTTGTTTCTGTTTTGTATTAATGTTATGTAACACTGCGAAATGGTGAGTTTTTTGAGATTTCTCTCTTTCATTCAACAATATTCCACAGAAACAACCAGGAAACACTAGTTTGTGACAGAGAAAAGCTTGTAACTGTGAACCTCCAGCGGGGCGAGAATACAGCTTTTGGCTGACCTGCCTGAGAAACTACAAAGACCACAGAGGTACAGATGGCAAGAAAACCAGTCAGAGAACAAGGAATATTCCTTGAGGAATAAGCTGGACAAATTCAGACTTTACACCAGAACCTGCTACGAGTACCACGAGTTATATGTTCGCTTTTACAGAAACTTTGTTGAATCCGGTATTTCTAGCTCACTCATGAAGTTGGATAGCTTTTCCCTGGAATGTTCTGTATTCTGTTAGGAGTCCTGAGCCAGGTAAGACAAGAAGGGGTGGACTATGTGTCAATACCAATCAGAAGTGGTGTGGACAATTATACCACACGAGAGACTATCTGTAACCTGGACATTGAGCTATCATGATTGAGTCTAAGGCTGTTAAGCCTAAATATCAACATAAAGTAAAATATTCTGGAAATATCCCTTATCCCTACACAATACCCTTCAAGACGCACATTAAAATTGACAAATGAGCTATGAAGTCCTTATGTTCTAGAGTAAAATAAATTTTGTGGTTATTTACTGGTTTTGATTTTAAGAAATGTAATAAAATACAAATATTCTCCATACCTTGAATGTTTGCCGTTTTACAGTTTATTTAAATTGGACACACTAGCATTAGCTGATTTGAAGCATTACAACAGCAGAAATAAAAAAGCTGCATTAATATACCATGCTGCAAGAAAAGCATCTTGATGTAAGGCTTGTCTTAACCCTAACCCTTCCATGAAATTATTTTGGAACAGCAATTAAATCTTTTTTTCAATGACTATTCTTTTAAGCTTAGTCCCTTTTGAGAGCTCGATCCAGTCTGATCCAGATCTGATTCTACTTCAACAAATTTGTCAATTTGCATTTACTGATGGATAGACACGTGTCACACACCAATACATTACCAATACGCCATGTTTATTCATTTTTTCTCTTGCATGCTTAGCAAACCATCCATCCATCGTCAACCGCTTATCCTGCATACAGGGTCGAGGGGGGCTGGAGCCAATCCCAGCTGACATCGGGCATAAGGCAGGGTACACCCTGGACAGGTTGCCAGTCAATCGCAGGGCCACAGGACAAACAACCACTCACGTTCACACCTAAGGACAATTCTAGAGACACCAGTTAACCTAGCCTGCATGTCTTTGAATGGTGGGAGGAAGTCGGAGCACCCGGAGAGAACCCACGCAGACATGGGGAGAACATGCAAACTCCACACAGAAAGGCCGGGGCAACCGGGGTTTGAACCCACAACCTTCTTGCTGTGAAGCGACATGTGCTAACCACTGCGCCGCCCTGCTTAGCAAACCACAATCTGCAAATATAAAACCCAAAAAATTCAATTCAAGGATTTAAAAATAATTAAGACAACTGTCAAAGAACTGACAGCAAGACTCATTCCTACAATGACAAAACCGCTGCCTAATGAGATGCATCACTCCCCCAAGTTGTGTCAAAATAGACTATATTTTCTTTTCTTTCAGAAAATTGATTACAGATTTTGTTTTTTTAATCAATCTTTACAAAAAGACAACTAGCCTGGCTTCTTGACTGTTTTTATGTTGATTGGTGGGCAGGATTCCTGACAAACTCATAAATTAAATTAAAAGAAATACCCTAAGATTACACTTACAGTGAAGCTTTAAACTTAATTTGTCATGTTAAAATGTCAAAAGTATTTTGTTGTCATTGTGTTTGGCTTCACAAAGCAGCCTTTCATCCATGTGTTAAGAAACAGGTTGCCAAAGCCACAAGCCTGTCTCTTTGAGTGTTCAGGCGTGACTTAGCCTGGACATCTCAACAACGCCCCGCTGTGACCTCAATGAATAATTTAGTTAAGTATATTAACTAAATTAAGCTTGATTGCTACTGTGAGAGCACACATTTCCCACATTCCCCCACTTAATGATTATTTTCATTATCGGTTCATCGGCTGATTATTTTTTCATAATCGACTGACTGTCTAGTTTGTAAAAATTCTAAAAATAGAGAGAAATGTTGTCACAAAGTTATACTTTCGCAATGCTTGTTTTGTCTAATCAACAGTCCAAACCTTATAATTATTACAAATAAAATAAAGTGATTAAAAAGGGGAAATTAAGTACCATGAAAGAACCATGAAATTATCAAAAATAGCTGACAATAAATTATTTACCTGTTATTTTGTAAACTTTATAAAATGTTTTGTGTGCAAAAATCTTAATTTGTGAAGTAATTAAAGCTCTCAAATAATTGTAGCATCTCAAAAACTCCTCTGTGGCACAAAGCAACATTGGCGCAGAAGAGACAGCTAGTGATAGTGGAATAAAAAGTACAATATTTCCCTCAGAAATGTAATGAAGTAAAGGGTAGAAAGTGGCATGAACAGAAAAGACTCAAGAAAAGCACATCACGTGTACCTAAGTATGGTACTTGTACAGTAATAATATTTCCACCACCGCCTGTGAAGGGTACACTCTAACACAACTGAGTATTACTCCCAACAGTTCCTCCCCCTGTGTATATAAATTAAGCTAGTTTTACTACTGGAAGTAGTGGTAATACAGTTACAGCCAAGGCATCACTTTGTTTTGAAAAGTGGTGGGGACATAAGGGTTCAGATTAGGGCCATGATGATACACTTGTGTCACAAGACCTGACAAACAAGATGAGAACATTTTTAACACTATTTTGAAGAAATATGAAATGCTGAAATATATGAGTGGGGGTGTGGGGGTCCTCCCCCAGAAGATTTTAAGCATTAAAAACTTAATTTCCTGCATTCTGGAAACATTTTCTGCTCCAATTTAGGGTGGAAATGTCTTCATTTATAAAAAGAGAAACAAAAAATTCAGCTGGCAGGTGACAATTCATAAATAGAAAAATACAGTAGAATATAATGCAGTAATCAAGCAGCCTGTTACTTTGTTGGACAACGCACATTTGTTTCTTCTATATTTAAATAGCTTTGCATGTTTTCTTGTTATGCAAATAAACCTTTCTCAAAGCATTTTCATTAATTTAACATTTCTTGGTGCAAGCTATTTTTTTAATAAATACTTTCAAAAAGTCATGGGGACAAAATCAGCCTGGTTAAAATGTGGTGGGGACATGTCCCCAGTGTAAATGACACATATGGTTACAACTACTCTTACTCTCCAGTAAACAGGCTTTTCTTTTAGAAACTGCTTTTGAATTTCAGTAGTCTCCTATATATTGCTTACCTTAACAAGCACTGCTGTTTAGGTTTGCTGCCAAGTATTACCCTCTTTATAGAGCTTTTTGTAAGACTCCTTTCATGGCAGAGTCTCTGTTCCTCCTGCTTGAGCAACGTGCAGGATCTTTTAATCTGTCTTCAGCGATCAGGGAGAGGGCCTGTCCTCTATATTTCATGTGCTTCACATTTGGTTAGCCATCATTAAAGCTCAACTTTTCACACTGGCTGTTTGACAATCTGGTGCAGGCTGTACAGGTATTGGAGGAGGAGTTGTTCCCCACCCCACCCTTCATCCTTTCTCTGTCTCTCTCTCCTCTCTCTCTCTCTCTCTGCTGCAGTAAGCTCAAGACAGATGGAGCGGTACATGACAAAACAGCCTAATTAAGAGAGTGGTGCACCTCTGAATTCCCACACGTGGAAACCCTCTCCAGTACCGTGACTGAACATGTTGGCAGCGAGGAAAGAAGAAAAACATTGTTCAATTAGCATCATCCATCTTTGTCCTCGAAGTGCTAGGCTTTTACTACTACCTGGAAGCCTCGCAAAAGAGCGTGTAACAAATAGGCCATTAAAATGTGCCGTTTCTATCGCCTGCATGAAAAATAATGAGCTACACGGTTTAATACATTTACGAGTTGAAGATGATATACACATGGATCAAAAAGTTGTTAGACCTGCACGCCAAGGTCCCCGCTGAAGTTATACGGCTTATTTGTGGGCAGCTTGGGAAAAAAAAATACAGCTCCTGTACTTTAATTAATGGATTAAACAGCTGCTCACTTTGACTTCACGAGATGTAATATGCACCTTCGTCTTTGCTGCTGAAATACAGTATGAGTGTAGAGGTGTAACGATCTGTAACGAGCAACTAATCATGCCAAATATGTGATTGTCCAGCTCCCGCAAATGTGCTGCTTTTCCTTGCATTATAGTAATTTGGATATCTCCGTGGTTGGACTTTTGGCCAGACAAACGAAGCAGCCTGAAGATGTCCCCATTGGCTCTTGAATATTGAGATAAATATCTTATATGCCAAATGATTAATCAGTTAATTGAGAAAATATTTGTCAGCATAATCGTTAATGAAAATAGTAACTAGCTGCAGACCTACACAAGTATGCAATCAATAAAAAAGTTTTAAAAAAGTTTTATATTATTATATTTTATATTTTGTATCAGTCTAGGAAGCATTTTGCTTAAGTTGAACCCAATAACCTAATAATATCTTCTGTGTTTATATTTAAGGGTTTGCTGTCTCCAGTTAAAAAAGATCTCCATCTGTATTACCCTCACAGCACTAATATCTGAGATGTTGTAAAGAAGCGCTCTATGCAATGCTGCATAAAACTTATTTTATTAGATATTGTATGTATTTTGTATTATGCCCTGTACTGTATGCATTAGCAACTAATGGCTGTGTCTACTAAGAAAAAACTTCTTCCTCAAATATAGTAGTAATATAGTAGTTTCATCGAGTAGTACCATAGAAAGAAAACTCTAAGCAGCTGTTTTGTAAAGCAACTGGTCGAATAAAATGTACCATTAAAAACATGATTTTGCCAGACTACATAGCAACTAATAATATAATAACCGTGGGATGATAATTTGTCACAAAGTCATATGTCTTATTGTAACAATTAAGAGTCGTTAGACACTGTACATCTATAAGTATTATAAAAATCACATTATTAGGAGTTGAAATATGATAATATTAGCTTCAGTGTCACATTGTGTCTCTGTGCCTTACATGTGGGAAGACTTTGCTTAAGCACAAAGCTGTCAGTCACTGTCAGTAATGCTGTTGCTGCTAGAATAAATGTGAAAGGGTTGCAGAGAATTACAGGAATTGTTTCACTTTTGTCCTTGAGTGTGGCTATAAAGACAGGGGATAGTGTGTTTTTGTGCAGAGGTACTCACTGCAGGCCAGGGTAAGCTGCACCATGCTGATACCTTTACACATACTGTATATCACTTTAACAGATGCTTCTTAGTCGAGGTGTATGTGTGAAATGTATTGCAAGAGCTGTAATGAAGCCCGACAAAGTATCTGGTCAAAGCAGTCGTTCTGAATTAAACATCTGTTAAAACCTGATGAGGATGAAAGCCTGGCCTGTGCTTTAATATTGTCATTGTTGCAGATATGAGGGGCAGATATCAGGACATTTTTTTTTAGAAGAAGCTCATTTCATATTGTTTCCTCATTCTAAAAAAAACCCCATCAAATAGCACAATATATTTTGGGATGAAGCTTTTATGTGACATAGTTTTTCAGCTATTGTTTCCCATCTGGTTTTGTTCTGCATTAGTAACACAAATGTGTGAGGATGCATTTGTTATGTTGTATGCACAACATAAAACAACACATTTAACCTGTTTAAACGTCACTTTTGAATGTATATTGTCTAACACACATCTAGCTTCACCATTTGTGCTTTTCTGGCTTTTGTCTGTCAGTGTTGCTGTCCCCACGATGCGATTTCCCTGCACTTTATTTCCACATCTGAGCTAGTGTCTATAGCCACAAGGAGTTGGTATATTATCCAAAACGTCCTGAAAGCCGTAAGAGATTTATTCGAGCTGGGGAATTCAGACACAGATTGATAATGCAGAAATACGTTGTAATGTATTTAGTATTTTAATGAGAAATTGCAGAAATGCATTTTGCAGATTTAAAAGTGATGTAAGTATATTGCAAGTTATAGCTACTACCAGGTGTATTTTAACTTTCTAACTTCATTGAACCATGGAATCCATTATTGCCTGTAAATCTCACAAAAGGTCAGGCTGTGTGTTTTTGTATGTTTGGTTTGCTATAACTGCAGATGAAGTGTATATTAAATGACTGTAATACATGATGTCCAGTTGTCCTTTTCCCTGAGGTTTGCAATTAAATATGTATAGTTATTTTAGGATGTGTCTATTTTTTTAAATGCACAAACTAAATGTTTACTGTTGTTAGCATTTAGTAATTTGAATGCCAAACAAGCACCTGGGTCAGTAGTTATACGATCCATTACAATTCATGGTAGCCATGGTAGAAACACTTATAATACAACACATGTCAGTATTCTCTGTGTGGTCACATGTTTGAGAGCAATATGTTGAGGTAAACGTTTTGGAGGCTTAAACATACTACTCAACTGAGAATGCCAAAGTGTTCCAGATGTCTCAATATTCAAACTCACACAGGCTGTGTAAAGTGAGACTTCTGCAAGACTAAATACTGTACATATGAGCTGTTTCCATGGAGATGCGTCAACATTTGCTGCAAGACCTGAATGAGGAGAGGCAAGATGCCAAAGCTAAGCCTCCTACACCTGAGTCTTCCATATCTATCATCAGCAGTGATATATTTTCGTATATTGCCTGAAACTACAGGAAGAGGGCAGACTCAAAAAGGGGCAGGCTTACGCTCATAGACTCAAAGAGGGACACTGTGCATCTGACCTAAGATCATTATCCTTATAACTTATTTTAGACCCAAGTTGCTGCTCTTCTTTTGAATGTTGTACATTTACAATATGTGGACAGATCTATACGTATATACAAACTACATAAAATACATAAACCCTAAAGGGTAAGTCACAGCTAGAGGACCTTATCTGTTGTGTTAATCAATGTTGTGTGGGAGGCTTTACAGGCTGCTACACAGTGAGCAGTGATGGACCATAAGCTCCCTATTTGGCGTTTTCTTCCACTGAAGGGTGTAGAGAAGAGACTGTGGCTGTGTCCAGGGTGTGTGGCATCACTGCAACATCAGCCAGTGTCTGCATGCCGAGGAGAGAGCAGCAGTAGTGGGAGGGAGTGGGTGGATATATCAAAAGGTGAAATGTCTCTGCTGCAAAGCTACATCCAATTGAATATGATTTTGTCTCAGTTGCAAGGTCTAACACTCTTTCCACTTATATAATGTGCACTGCTGTCCCCGTGTATATGAGCAAAAACATTAAATTTCTGTTGTATCTGCAGTAATGCGATAATACCTTTATTATCTACAAGGTGCTTTGGTTATTTCATGCGAGTAAATATTCATTTTGCTACTCAGGTTATTGCCAGGTCATGCGAACATATCTGGTCATCTAAACAGATCAGGTTTACCACTGGACTCAACCCCTGAAAAGACAAGCATTATGTTTCTAGTTTGATTGGAGTATACAGAAGAACTGGGCATTATGCTTGAAACAAAGTAGTTTGTGCTACATGTTGTCCAACATCTAAAAGCGAAAGTGTTTACAGCTGTTCTGCACACTGACACTGCGGGTGACAAGCCTGTCATCATAGAGGGGGGGGGAGACAAAATGGAGATAATGGCGCACACTTTCAGACACTTTCTTTCCTCGAAGGCATTTATGGTGTGATGGAATTTGTTGATGGAAGAATAAAACATGAGAAAGTAGATCAAAGCGTGGCTAGTATAAGATCTCCACACACCAATCATGCCGTTTACATGTCCGGCTTCTAACGGAGTACTCTAACTAGCATCCAGGTTTCTCAAAAGCAGGAAATGGCTTTTACACGCCCAACACATTAGCCAGGGTATTCCAAAAACCTGATCATAACCAGGATACTCGTCTACATGTAAACATACTCTATATGTCATTCTTGCTGGAATATTCAGTAAGTCATCTGGCTACATTAGTTCAGTCTTCAAGATGGGCAGTGTCCATACACTCTAAATTTATTTCAGTTTTAAATGTCATTGAGTGGCTATATAAATGCGGGCCTCCTATCCAGTGCGTGCTGGGATATGATCTAGACTCCTGTGACCCTGACTGAGCATTATTGTTTTGTCAAAAAAACAAGGTGGTGCTGAATGCTTTCATGACTTCCTTTTTGCAGGTTGTTGTAGTCGTGGGCAACACACCTCGGGTATACAGGAATATTTTGTTAATTAGTGGCAGGGGTTCTGAAACTTTTTCTCGTCAAGGATCCCTAAACTGACCCAAATTAGACCACTGACCCCCCTTTTGATAAGATTTTGTTCCAGGATTGCCCATTTGATAGGATTTTGGCTTTTAGATGATTTATTCCAGAAACTGTATGAAATCCATGACCAAAATAGTCATTCATTCGGTCACTATGTCACTTATGCATAGACTTATAACGGAAATAAATGATTCCCCTTTTTGCTGGGGACCCCCTGGAACCCCCTCACGGACCTCTGGGGGTCCACAACAGGGGGGCCAAAATCACAGGCTATGAAAAGAACATATAAAAAGCTTATCTTGAACGAGACCTTAAATGGAGTGGGGCAACAGCAGTGTAAAACTGATGATACAAAGAGAAACATTTAGAGCAATGTTGCTGGGCAATGTTGCCGTCAGTGGTAATGGCTAAAGATTACTATCGTAATCTCCCCGCCCCGCTGCTATCCGTTCAAAACATAGCCAACCTTGCCACCATCAACATTGCCTAGCAACATTGCTCAAAAAGTTGCCCTATGTTAATACTACACAGCACATGTGTTTCACTGTGGTGAATTATTTTTACAATATTAAGGTGGTTGGCTTGTTACCCTAAAGCTCCCTTCACATTTCCATTTTTAAGGTTGGTTTATCACCAGCTTTGTTTTTTATTCTGATTAAGCTATCAATAATACTTGATCTTGTATTGATTGCACTTTTTGTTAACTCTTACTTCCTTCCCTAGGTATTTACCCCATTGATGTGATATGTACTATGAGCTCTTACTAGTATTTATTGCTGCTCTTACTAGTATGTATTGTCAGTTGTAGATCTGTATTTGATGCTCTGTTGATGTTTGTATGTTGTTCCTCAAATATAAGTCGCTTTGGATAAAAGCATCTGCCAAATGAGTAAATGTAAATGTACTTGCAGATGAGATACAATAACCTCTAGGCCAGTGCTTACTTTACTCAATACATATTCAACATAAAATTTATTTTCTTGGTTCTAGTATCTAAGACTGTAAGAGACTGAGGATGATAGAAGCTGCCAGCCCCCGCTCATGATATTTCTATCAGCTCCCTGCTAGTGTCATTGTAAACCTTTAGACAGTTTGAATGTGAATCATCTCACAACTCTATAACTGACCTGATTTGAAGATGTGGAAGTGGGTGGTGGCTTGTTTTTCTCACCGAACATCTGAGTACAGGACTAGGGAGCAACCTGGGCGAGTAATAATGAATGATTAAGAACGGATGTTTTTGCTCAACACCGATCGATAAATTATCTCAAGGATGTTATTTTTCAACAGTGTGATTCATGTTCTACAGTTTGGCTGCCTGTTGCTCTGTTCTTCCCCGTGGCATTAGCTAGCTGTGCATTGGTGTGGAGGAGGAAGGCCTAATTTATTCCAAGTTATGCAACCATCTTGGGAAATGCTGGCCAGGCGCTGACTGTAGCATAGCGGCAGAGCTTTAACTTAGCAGCCAGCACTGAACTGGTTTCCCAGAGAGCAAGCAGAGAGGCTTTCCCCCTCTCTCTCTCTTTTTTCGGCACTAGCCCTAATCTCTCCCACCTTAGTGTATGGCATCTTTGTTGTGAAAAAAAAAAAAGGTTTCACAGGCTGCATCAGGTGCTGACAGAAGCACATTTAAGGTAGAGAGGAAACAGCCTGTTGATCATGCACCACAATAGCTGTTGCATAAGCTGTGATACAGGAAAGCCCTTTATCTTTCATGGAATTGCAATGTGAGGTCTTACAGAGGGAGCATTTGCATTCAACCTATTGTCCTATTGAAGAAAAAGAAAAATCAATCTTGGCAACTAAAAGCATTTTCCTTTACTATGTTTGCATACTACAGCATATATTGTCACTTTAATAAAAAGGTTTTGTAAAATCTTTCTTTTTTGCTTACAATATATCAACTTACACATTTTGATTTACAGTCACACCATGGCTGTAATCTTCTCAACTGTAAATGTAATCTTCTGAAATGTTCCCTTCAGCCTAGAATGGAAACAAGCATGCTTTTCTCAAAAGTCTTTCAGGAACTGAATTCTCTCCCCTCCGAGGTCCATCAATCTCTCCCGCTCCACATGTCCTCTTTTTTTCCTTTGCTTCTGGTTTTAGCTCTCTCCTCATACTGCAAGTTAATCAGATTATATTGTCAGTAGATGCCAGTGCTCTCATGAATAACATTTTTAACCTATATTTATCTGAGCACAACTGCTCTCTTCCACAAATGCCCTGCTCTGCATTCACACACCTGGGAGCTGCCAAGTACAACAATCTGTTGGCCGCTGAGCAGTTTGGGGTTAGTTAGTTGCTCAAAGGCACCTCAGTTGTGGTAGTGGCACACTTATTGTTCCAGGGTTTGAACCGGCATTCCTGCAGAAGATGTGCAGATTAGTCTAGTCCAAGTAAACTCATGGAGTTTTGCTGGTGACCAGGCTTCAGCACTCCATTGCTGACTGAAACGGGTACTATTGTAGAACCGGAGGTAAGAGTTGTGTGGCCACAAGGAAATCTGTTCAAATAAGCACTTGAAATACTTGATGGTTCACCTCAGGCGGATGAGCTGGAGGCTAAAGGTGCTCCATGGTTGCATCAGCTCATAGTAAGGAGAGTGGGTGGTATTGTCCAAGATAGAGCTGAGGAACTCATCCTCCCCTGTGCTACTGCCTGCAGGGTATCCAGACTCAGCCCTATGACACAGCTTTTTTTTTTACCTGTTTGCTGAGCCTGCTGGCATCCCCTTCCTTGATGTCACCTCCCCCGCACACAGAGAACAGTGCATCGGCCACTATGTATTAGTAGAAGTTGCAGAGCAGTCTGTTGCAAATATTGGATGACACAAGCCTCCTCGGGCAGACACTCAGTGTGTGTTGTCATACCAGACCGAGTTGTTATAAGATATGAACTCCCATAACTCGACTGCACCACCTTCACATCCTCACTACGGATTGGTGGCAGGTGTCACTGGCCTCCTGCTCTGCCGAGGACATCTGCTGCAGGCTACTTCACTTCACTAACATTTAATGTGAAGAGTTGCGTTCAATATAGTTTAAAGTGGCTTGACATGATCTTGAGTTTAAATAACATTTTATGGTGCACAATTTTGTTCTACACTGCAGAGATTTTAAAACTGCTGAGGAGCTGTCAGATCTATTCTGGCACATTCACATTCACCCACATTCACATGTTTCTCTAAATTTATTGGGTGCTATTAGTACAGTATATGGATCCTTTGTCTGGTTTGTGCCTTTAGTTTGAGTTTAGCACCTGTAAAAGTAATATAATAATAATAATATTTAGCTACCTTCACTTTGCCATATAAATTAAGTACACACATACAACCAACCCTCAGATTTTGTTTTGAAAGTTAGTAAAAGAAACCTAAATGTAATTTCTTTTGTTAACCTTGGCATTAGCAAAGCTTAGTAAGCTAAGCTGTTTTTGAAAATTTTGTTCATGAGGCAATTTCAAAATAAAAAAAATCATTGTTTTGATCCAATGCTATACTAAAGACAAGACATAAAGTAATAAGTATTTTTGCAACAGTAACTCTGCAGTGGCTAAGGAGCAGTAATGCTATAGTAATGATAGATTGCTGCCATAATCTACCTTTGCTTAATGATTCATAAAGTGAAAACATTTTACCAACTTCTTGGTAATTTATTTTCTTCCTTCTGTCTCTCTCTTGAAAATGATTTATGTCAAATTGACTCTACTTTAAATGAATTGGTTGATAGCTAAAGAGACCAATCTGGGTTGAAGGATTAGTCTCTAAACAGCTGATAATTGGGTAATCAAACCACCTCAAGAGAGTGTATGTAATCAGAATGCTGTGGTGACTGTAGAGAGAAAATGCAGATCAGGCTGACAGACACTATTCTGTGGGAGAAAACTGATGTTTTGTGTCTTCTGAATGTGTACTTTGGATTCCATAATATTCATGTTGGCACATAGCAATATGTGATTGCTGAATTTGTCTGATTCTTGCTGGTATAAACAGAGGATTTACATTATTATCTGTACAATATATTGCAACCTAAATCCCTATAAACCATGGCCTCAAAACTTACCACACCATCACTTTTGAAAGTTTCCAAAAGTTGAACACAAAAGGGTGATACTGTATTTATTTCAGTATTATTGTATTGGTGGATTATATTAAACGTTTTAACATGCAGAACTCAGACTGAATTTAATCTGGCGCCCTGCAGTGTACAGGGGGGAGAGAGGATAAATCAACGGCCGTGGGATGTTCTGATGAATTATTGACACATCAGAAATTTTAGTCGACCTTGTTAGTGTTTTTTTCTCACTGCGCCTGTGCAAAGTGGCAGAGCGTCTGAAAGTGCCATGACAACACGACGCTAGCTATCAAGTTAACAAACTATATAGTTAAAGGTTGTTAGCTTACCTCCAATTCTCTTTGCAAAATGGACGCTCCATACTGTCCACATCTTCCTTTCTCTAAACAACTTTCGGCACACAGGATGGCTCAGATGATCAAGGCAGCATTTATGCCTTGTTACCATCATTGCTAGTAAACAAACTTCTACCTGCCTCTGAGGTTTCAAACAAATCTTTATTGACAATTGTCAAAAACCACAATGGGCCGGTAGGGGTGATGATCAGTTTTATTTTCTATTTACACGTATAGTGAGAGCACATACAAAGTAAACGTTGGCTTTACGTCACTTTTACTCACACAGTACGAGTTGGAAATAAACAACATTTCTAAAATCATTATCTGCTTAAGACAGATCAAGGGACATGATTCATGCATGGAAAAGTTTCTCATACCGGAGGGAACACTAATTACAGATTAATTAATTTGAGCTATTTGTTACACTAGTGGAATCAGTTATACCGTGATGGTGTTGGTCGTTTGGCCTAAGCAGATACAATATAGATATAAGACCTGATTAAGCTGCTGAGAACTGTATCTGCTCTTTGCCTGGGGTGAGATCAAGATTAAAGTTTAAAGCAGTGGTCGGCAATAGGCAGCCCGCAGGCCAGAACTGGCGCGCCAGTGATAATATCTAGCCTGCGGCCAGATTGCTTTGATAGCAGAAAAGAAAAGAAATTGATAGCAGCTGATGCTGAAATAGATCTCAGTCATGACAGCAACAGTTACTCACATAATCACTTCCTCTTAAGTGATTGTGCCTCCAAAATAAACGCGCAAGAACGTTTTTTGAAGCAATGGTTCATGTTGAGTTAATTGAGAGCTTTTACACTGAAAAGTTCTGAAGGATATTCGAAAGCGTCTCTGGCGTACTTGACACGTCCGTAAACGTGTGATTGGATTCCCTTGAATTTCATTGGGGAAAGGAAAATTAGTGTCCATAGGTTCATGAATGCGGATAAAACGGCGGGACACACACACACTGCGGCATGTGAAAAAGTGTCCTTCTAGGCTAATCAATTTGTTTAACAAGGGGGGAAAAAGTCTGCAGGATTTTGGGATTGATCATACAACTCCTCCAAAAGGAGTCCGAAACTCTACCGACTTAGCTAAACGAGTGTACAAGGGTTAGAAATAATGGCAGGCCACGTGATGGCTTGAAAAAAAATTGGCCCTTTGTCAAACTTGCCGACCCCTGGTTTAAAGGTACATTATAATCATCATATCATCATATAATGGGGTTATTTATTATTAATTATTAAATAATTAATACTTTATTATTAAATTATTATTATAATAATAATGGGGTGGGAACATTTCTGATTTACCTATTGGCCATTTGTAAGTCTAGAAGAGATAGACAAGCAGGCATGATGGCTGGCCCATGTTTTCCTCTAGTTTCGTTTATTGTTGTAAAGTGTACACGCCCTGTGCCCCTTCTGATTGGTGAGTAGGACCGCAACAGGAGGCGCGTGGCGCTTGTGACTGGCGAGCAGGTCTGTCACGCAAGAATGACAATGGAATGAATTTGTAACTACATGACTGTTTAAAACGGGTCAGATGCACTGCATAATTAACCTACATTTTAATCGCCGTCTTCACTATTAGCTAATCACGTTCTTTCAAATCGCAATTTCGATTTGAAAATGATTAATTGTTCAGCCCTACCGCCTATATTGTATGTTTTCACAAGCATACTGATAAATTGCGAGATTACTGAATCACTGCATGTTTAGAAGTACACCTGTGGACTACATTACTACACATAACAGAGCATAGCATGTGTGTATGTATGTACACACACACACACACACACACACACACACACACACACAAACGATCTCTGTCTGCATTCATTACTAGTATTATCGTTAATTTTACACATTTTGTCGCCTGAGTAAACAGTCGATGTCATTTACTTCAATGCGTTTGAGAGATAGTCATAGAGATTTGAGAGATTGTGAGAGGGGAGACAACAGATGGCTATGATGGTGCAAATGTGATAAAGAGTAGAACACATAAGGATGGTACTATAGAGAATAAAATTACCTGTGAAAATGAATCCCATAACGTAGCTGATTACAACCTCTAGTGAATAATAGTGGGTTTTAATGTATTCTACTAAACCAAAAATCTAAGCAGGGTAAGTGAAAACAATAATTACATCCACTGATGTTCAAAGAAAGCCATTGGTAAAAACAAATCCCACTGATGGTGGATTTTAAGGGTTTGTGATTCAAAAGTGTTTTGTTGCCCGATATGTATTCTTTTCAAAAGAGAGGTCATGTGTGTCTGGGTATCTGTCATTTAAATGCTGAAGAAAAGCCATATTTTAAGTGATCACATGTGCAGTTGAGTCTGAGTTGGTTGTGTGTGTCCAAGCGAGTGCTTCCATTTATCGTTTGTTTGAACTCTACAAAATGCAAAGCAATTTGTAATGGTGCACCAAACACAGCAGCCCATATGGCAAATCAAGCTCAAGTGTCTGTATCACATTAAATACTGTATGTTGCCCCACATACACACACATTTTTTTTAGACCGGGATCCACCCCAAACAACCTTGAAAATCCTATTACAGTTTTTGCAGCAGTGGTTGCCATGACGACTGTGCATTTTATTTCTGGCTCCTTTTGAAATGGTGTGTGAGATCAGAGATCCAAAATGTTATGTAAGACTATATGTGCACTCTTCCAGACTGGGGTTTCCTGCTGCAGAGAACTTAACGTAATTAATTACAGGGGAATGGCAGTCACTCAAGACGCTCCAGCATTGTCTCCGTTTACCTTATAGCTTTTATCACATGCTGGCAAGATGTAGGCTGTAATTGTTATGCAGGAGGATAAAGCATGATGACAGATGCTTTTAATAACACTGCTCATTTTGACACATTTTGTTGAAAGGTTCTGTCTGTTTTACATGTCTTCTTGTGTCTTCATTTGACAAAAAAATAACAGAAATCATTATCAAGATTCGTGCGTCAGTCAGAGAGGGAGGAAATGGAAAATAATAATAAATATTGGTAGTGCCTTTGACCATGGTATACATTTACAAAAACAAAAATGGCTGGGAAATAAAGGACTCACTTTAATGAGATTAAAGGACAAACTGGCAACTGTAGAATCAAGTTAGGATCTACAGTAAATAAGTATCCTAAATAAATATTTTTATTTTTACATTATTTACACAATTCAATTTCAATATCATCAAATTGACTTGCTTATCAAACATTTATATTTTGTTTAATCTCAGTTTATATACCAGTAAAACCAAGAGAAGGTTTTTCTGTGCTTCATGTCACAAATACAGAACCTGTAGTGCTAACTTAAATGAATCTGGAAATTAAAATTTAAGACAGATTTTGCTTGTATTGAAACAGACAAAAGAGTGTACTTATTCATTAATAGTTCCTGAGTTTTTGAACATGACAATGAGGTATTACCAGCAGAAGCAGAAACAAAGAACTGATCCTATTGACTCACAGTATCTCTCAAATACTAATTATAAAACATGAGGACACTGTCCTCAAAGCTTTGTAACTGAAAGTGCTTTTGTTAATTTATCACAGATTATAGTGCCTACAGTATTAATCAGAGAAATTGGAGAACTCCTGTTCTGTTGAACTATATAGTCTCCTCCTTTAGAGGCAACATAATCAGAAATTATGCTATGATAATATCATGGTGAAAGGATTAATAAAAGTGTATGCATTTTAACATATATTCTCTAATTTTTAATGTTCTGTACAATACATGTTAGATTTAACATAGTATGAGCTTGCTATGTGCATATTGTTTCAGTATTATATGAACATATAGAAACTCATGGGGGGCTGAGCAGCATTCACCACTGAGCGCCTTCCAGAGACATAAATTTATGCTGAACTTTTTAACCCCTCAAATAGAAGCTACTAAATTCTCTCATTTTAAAGTCTCTTTGAAGTAGTATAAAATTTGTTGCTCTTTGTGATCACCGCCCAGTGATCTGCACAGCTCTTCTCAAAATAATTAGGCATATAGCTAATAACAACTGGTTCAACACCGCAGGGCTTGAGAAATAATACTTTTTACCACAGATTGCAGAGGACTTAGCTCCATTTGTTGAGAGAATTGGCTCCCTGCTCAACAGATTGCTGTGGGATAGGTTTAGGAACCTGGTCTTCCCATCACGAGTTTTGCTTTTTAAAGGAGGTAGCCTAATGACTGTAACTGGTCGAACACAGCTAGTTGGCAGATTGTTTGCTGCCTCCAGGTGAGACTCCTATGTTCTGTAATCTTCTTGGTGTTTATGCTGCAAGATAAGTTCATTATTAAAGTCGTATGGTAAAAGCATTTTGATGGAGCCTCGGACACAGGCACTATCAGGTTAAAACAGGATGTTAAGCAAATTTCATTCAGCCTCCATCATCAGTGTTAGCGTATTATGGAGCAGTCTTTGGATATTACTTCACAAGGTCACACTGTATTAATCAACAGTCATTGTTAGCAACTGACTCACCATTCTCATCTACTCTGATCATTTTATCAAGTCATTTTTGGTCCTCTTTGATATCTACAATCTATCTAAGCTAGTACTATATTATTACCATTCACAATGCATGTTCATCAGTGTCTCACTAATAAATATGTACAGTATAAATGTTTTTTTTTCCTGTGTAGTATTCTCTTTATTGGCCCATGCATATAGAGATTAAACTCATCTGCGGACATCTACCCTTATGGAAAACAATAAAATCAGTTGTGTGCAAAAAATATTCCAATAGATTATTCAAGTCATTGCAGCTTGAAGGAGATAATCAGTAATCGATGACAAATTATACAAATTACAAATAAGATACCTGTGATTGAGCTTTAAAACCTCCAAGCTTGTTTTCATGTGAGATTTGACGCATAGTGTGTCATACTTAAAAATACATTAATTAAGAAGCTCAAACCCTTTGCCTGTCTAACAAGAGAAAGGATTTCTGCAGGATTTCTACCATGTATCTGTGCCACCACACTATATTGAACGCAGCACAGTGATGTCATGTTTGTCTTTTTTATGCAACAGGTTAACTTACATTTCTGACTTCATTAAAATGGTTAACAACTTGAGTTAACTTCAAAGCTGTGCAATTAGGAATTGTCATTCTTAGTTAGAAATCATTATACTTCCATGTGTACTGTAATACTATAGTAACTTAATAAGGTCTCTCTCCTCTGCAAGCGTGTTCACTCGCATTATAGGTCCCATAGGGTATATTGAGGATGAAATATTTACATACACTCACATGTACATGCACATAAAAGGTCAGTGTCTATGAAGTAAAGAGATTTCTTGTTGTGAATGTCGGATGAATGCAAAGTGTACTCTGTGGGAATATTTATCCGTCATGTTCTTCTTGCTTGTAATTGTAAGGAGAACCAAAATAGCAATTTCAACTTATGGGGATTTGGACTGGAAACAGAATAACTCCTCAAGATTGACAATACTCTCTCCAGCTTGTGTCTTATTTCCTTATTTCCTTCTTTCTTTCCCCTTCTCTGAAACAGACCAGAAGTTTTCACCTTGGTCCTCTTCTCGAAAGTTCAATGAAGGCAGACGCCTCCCTCCAGCCAGGAACATGAAGGGCTTATCGGGCAGCCGCTCCCAGCACCAGATCCCTTTACCTTATGGCTTGGACTATGACCCTCACGTCCATGACCTCCACACTCACCATGGCTCTGACACCCGCCACTCGTCTTACCTGCTCAGCCCCACAGAGAGCTGCCCAATGGAGTTCCACCACCGCTACTCGCCGCGCAGCTCCATCCACTCTGACTGCATGATGATGTCCCCTGTCATAATGCCCCCAGCTGCTGCGCCTGACCACATCTCCAGCAGCACCTTCCCCAGAATGCACTACAGCTCTCAGTATTATGATTCAGCCACACGGGATGACTGCGCTGCCATCACAGCCTCTGCCACCTCCCCAGCTGTCGCTGCCGCTGCAGCTGCAGCAGCCGCCTCCTCCCATCTCGCCGGCACCAAGAGCAACCGCCTACCTGCTACCCTACTAGACCAGTTTGAGAAACAACTGCCACTACACCGTGATGGCTTCCACACGCTACAGTACCAGCGCACCTCCACCACCACTGAGCAACGCAGCGAGAGTCCTGGCCGCATCAGACACCTTGTTCATTCTGTCCAGAAGCTCTTCACCAAGTCCCACTCCCTGGAGGGATCATCCAAAATGAATGGCACAAAAGGTGATATTGTAGGAGGAGGAGGAGGAGGTTATCACCATCATGGCCACCACTCCACTAAACACGGTAGCAAGAGGAGCAAGAGCAAAGAACGTAAGCACCGCTCTGGCGGCTGGTGGAGCTCAGATGACAACCTGGATAGCGACAGCACCTACCGCACACCAAGTGTCATGTCGAGGCACCACGCCGAACATGTCAGCCACTGCTACCCAGAATCCATGCACAGCCACCACTTTGGAGACCTGTCACTCAAGACCTCTAAGAGTAACAATGATGTCAAGTGCTCAGCCTGTGAGAGCATGGCCATGGCGCCCGAGGGCAAATTCATGAAGAGGAGCTCCTGGTCGACACTGACAGTCAGCCAGGCCAAGGAGGCCTATAGAAAGTCATCGCTTAATCTAGAGAAACCCATGATGCACACAGACCTCAAGCCTTCATCGCGGACATGTCACTACCTGCAGGTGAGTGGTACTTTACTTAATTTGTTTTTTAAATGGACAGAAATCAAACAAGTGTTAAGTTTTTGTTTGGAGCTAATGAAATTAATGTTTGTGTGTTTGTGCATCTTTGGGTATGCTTCTGCTGGAATATATAACCATAAATAAAAACTGGTTATGTTTTTCCCCATTAAATTAGGATTTTTGGTATAACAATTAACAGTTTGTTAGTATTGTCTTTTATTTAATATGAGTGGGATCATCTGTCTGAGTTAAAGAATTCACATATAGGAAGTGGTTGAATTTATGACTGGTTAAACAGTTTAGGAAATGATAGACGGACTTTGGAACTTTGATTTGAGTTATTTCAGTTACTAAATGCACAGTTGTCAATGCAACATTAACACAGTAATGGTGCTGCTCTTTGTTCAAAAGTTAAAATCTGTATCCTTCCTTCAAACAATTTACTGGCATTATTGTCATTGTTCAATTTCTATCACTTTAACTAAAAAACAAAAAATTTAGTGAATTTTAGTGGCAGTAAATGTATAGACCCTGAACATTACCTATCTTAAAATGTAACAAACAATAATTGAGATCAATATCCACTCATCCCCATAGAGGCCCTTCTGAGTTAAATGCAGTGATTGATGTATTGATTAGAAATCCTGCCAGGGAGGCCTTTCGGATTCCACCTTTCTTTCTGTTACTCTCCTGAGGGCAATTACAGTGTCCAGTGTGAGAAGCCAATATATTTAACCTGGATTTCCCTTTGTGTTGTCACCTCAGGGAGCTATTGTCTATTAAGATGTAGAGATCAATTGAGTGAATCAATGTCGTGGTGGAAGACACTGAAAATAAAGGGCTACCTGAACTAGACTGCAATGTAGAAAACACACAGGTTTGGCATCTTAACAAAAAATATATACTGTTCAATAAGAGCTGATGTAGGAGGTTGTGCACTAAAATAGAAACACGTTATGTTTTAGCTTTTTAAGCCTGTCTTGGCTATACCACTGACACATTAACAGACTTAACTAGTTTAGTCACAGGTACTGGCTTCGAAATCACAGTCAAAAGCCAAATGTTTCGGGTTTCAGCTATCCATCCATCCATCCATCGTCAACCGCTTAGCCTGCGTACAGGGTTGCGGGTTGCTGGAACGAATCCCAGCTGACATCGGGCGAAAGGCGGGGTACACCCTGGACAGGTCGCCAGTCCATCGCAGGGCAGTTTCAGCTATCTTTGATTCAATTTCTTTTCATTTTTAATATTCAGCAAATGGTTTCATCCATAGTGACTTAGATTCAGTGCCTTCTGAAATGTGAATTAAACTGAAATGTGGGCATCATCAGGCCTTAAAGGTCTGTATATGAGATACTGAACATTAATATAGCAGCAAACAAATATTTGCCATGTAAAGATACATGTGCATGGAGTCTGGTGGCGATCCAGATTGATATATAGGCTGTTTCTGGTCAAACAAAAGGATCTTACTGTTTCACACTGTAGGGATCCTTTCCACAATGTCGCCAGACACTTTGAATAAAAATCTACGCTTGTTAGTGTTAAAAAGAAGCACTGTTAGTGGATGTAGTTTGACTGCCACATATGTCACCAGCAGTCATTGCAGTTCATTTTGCAACTGAGGTGTAGAGCCTTAATATTTCTGTGAATTAAAGGTTAGATGAATCCAGAGTTGGCAATCGTTGGAACAGTGGACAGACTAACAATGGTTTTGGTGAGTTTTATTTAGCTTCTGTCTAGTTTAAATGAAGTGTGTTTTATGATGACTTTAGTCTGGTTTGTTTTGGTCTGAGATGCTAGTGCGACATTTAGTGGCAGTGACTGTCACATACAGCTCCTTTAATAACATATTTAGAGGACTATCTACCATATATGTTTGTGCTTTGGAATTCTGAACAGTCTTCTCAAAGGAGAAGGTGTCCTGGACTCTCTTCTCAGCCCATTATGAAATGGTCTACTGCTTGAATGGGAAATGAGAAATGATTGGCCATTATTAAAACCCACTGAAGAGGATATATGCCTTTTACAAACATTGCATTCATCCTGTTCCAGCCCCTTTTTCACATTGTGCCCTGTTAGGATTGTGCTTGTACCTCACACAATCCGTAATAATGCAAAAATGTGTTGGCCACACTTGCGTTTTGCACCCAATTTCAGGAAGATTAAAAACACTTATATGCATGGATGTAATTAACTTTTACTGTCTGCCCTCTTTTTTACTATTGATACTGGACATAATATGGTGCTACACAAATCTGTGAACAGTTATCTTAGGTTCTAGATGCATTCCTGTCTGTGACAGAAAGGCAAGAGCAGTAACCCCACCCGGATCTACGGGGTACCAAACATGCAACTTGACCGAAACGCCAATCAGCCAGGCTCGTTGGTATGGCAGTCGCAGCGCATACTCAACCGTAGTGACGGTGGTCCATCACACTGTCCATACTTGGAGAGGAAGAAGAGGTGGAATCTTTGAAAGACTCAATACAGAGGCTCTCTCACAAGCATTTGACAAGCATATGTGTCAGCAGGCAGAAACCCTGCAGCTGCCACATGGGCACAATCTGCACTGAGCATGTCCACACTGAGAGCCTTATTCAGTGGAATAAGTGAGGGGAGATCGTGGTCAACACTCTGTGTGCTCATCGGCTTTTATCTGTTTGATGTGTCTGGGTCCTTTAGGTCTGTGTTCACTTGTGATGAGGAGGACGGGTCTGCGTTGGGCAAGTTGTTGACATAATCTTGTTTCAGCAGGAGTCAAGTCTTCAGGCTAACCTCCTAAGCGAACAACCATTGCTGTAGGGTCAAGCTTGTGTAAAACAAAATGACTGTTAACATGGTGAAAGAAAAACTAAATATTATTGTGAAAATCTTAAACGATAATCATGAAACATCAACAAATAAACAATAGAAAATGTAAATTAGCCAGCTATAAAGCATATTTTGTAAGCTTTAAATGAGGCTCAATACAGAGATATTGTGCATTGTGACAATTGTGACAATTTTACAAATTACTTTTTGAACTATTGTGTTGAATAACTAATAATTAACTTAATATGTAAAGTGGGCTGAATGGTGGTTCGTCCATATTGGCTGGGTAACCTTTATCAACGGGACTGAACCCAAAATACTCCAAACAGGGGCAGATGCATTTTCTTGCATCTTCTTTAATAGTCCTGTCACGTTATACCCACCACTCTCTGTCGCCGACGAGTAGCTCCTTTTTGTGTGCGTAGTGACTGTGGTTGAGCGAAAATGAGCGAGTGGCAGGTAAATGTGAGTGAAGTGAAGTCTAGCAGTGAATGTACAGTGTAGGTTGCAGCTTGTCAGTGGAAAAAGGCTGCAGCTAAAGTTCCTGCGCGCGTGTGTGTGTGTTGTTTACCAGCTGCTGAAAAAGTGAAGGGGGTTATCGTGCTGTCAGTGATATCAGGCGGTTTCACACAGTGTCACCCGCCTACGTAGAGGGCTTACACTACAATACATCACCTCAATACAGCATCCCTGTATCAGTTTAATAGAAAGAGGAGCATCTGTACTTTTGACAGTATTGAAAGTCATGCCGTCAGGATATCTAAATACCCTGGTATGCCGTAGGACTTTGATACTGCCCAAGCTTAGTTCTAAGACTGACTTTTAGTAATTATGTCTTCAATCACTAACTTGGCCAGGCCGCCTGTGTAAGAGAAATACATTTACAGGATTAAGTTTGGTAAGCAAAGAGTAAATAAATAATAGTTTGGCCTTGTCCCACGATCTCGAGGGATGTTTTGAAGGTGAGAAACAGTATTTAGTGAGCAGTAAAGACATTACAGTAGGCAGTACAGTATAAATAATTTAGCTTCAATCAATCACATATTCTTGCCCTTCCTTGTGGCCAGTGCAATGCCTTCCCTTTATTGTAATAATAAAATCTATCAGCCAATGGCAGGGAATTTGAGGAGATTATCTGGGGAGGAACTTTGTATCTTCTTCTTTATTTCTTTATTAGATTATCTACTGTAACATCCCTAAAGGTTGAGCCGATGTCCTCCCTATGATTTGACCACTGCAACAAAGCATGTCTCTTGGGGCACACTGATAAAGAATGTGGTGCTGTATGCCCAAATAAAGCAAAAGCCAACTGCATTTACCTTTAAGTGCATAATCCAGGTAACATTATGGTGACAGATTTAGGTGATAGTCTGCACTCCTGTCAAGTAGGTGACTAAGCTGTGAAAACCTTACTCCAGACTGCATTCAGTGACACAAATCAAATCAATATCTTACCAACAACCAATACATAACCAGCAGACTGACTAACTCACGTACAAACTAGAAATTGTTCTGCCAGTTCTTACAGGTCAATGTTTTTTGTTCTAGACACGTGTAATGTTTACTACATAGTCTTATCAAATCACTAAGACTGACCCCAAATAGTCGAAGATTCAATCCTTCGATGGGCGGGGCCTGATTCAACTGTCTCACAGTTGAAGATTCGCAGTGAAACAAGGATCATGCCATTTTGGTGATATAACGTCTGATTTTACATAGAACTACCAGTTTTCTCCCAATAAGTTAATATACAGCCTATTACAATATACATTTCAATGTTTAATGCTGTAAATAAACATGTAAAAAGAATAAAACTTTCAATAAATGTTTTTGGAATAAATCTAAAATTGTAACCCTAACCCTGGGTCGTCAGTGTGCATGGGTAAGCGTAGCGTGTATGTGTGCAGTGGCAGTGGAGGAACACTTGCTGAAGAGACGGAGCTCCAGCTTCACTGGTGTTGTGCCGAGTTGTCTGCACCTCGCAGGACTTTCTAATAATTTATCAGCGTTGATGAACCATATAAAGAATATTTTATCGTTTTGAAATAGCCGGCTACTTGATATAGACCCGCGAGGGGAACGTGCATGTAGTTGTCGGCAGCAGTAATGCACGTAAAAATCTGCACCGGTGAATGACAGGCGAGAGAGAGAGAGAGAGCCTCAGTTTAGCTGGAAATTTACAGTGTAAATTGAAAAGAGACTGCAGCTCTGCAACTTCTCAAGATTAAAGCGGAGCTACCAATCACCGCACACAAAAAACACATGATTCAACTATCAGTCGACTATAGGCAGGAAGGACTTTTCTGATTTGACTATGTAAATCCTTAGTCGGGGACAGCTCTAGAAATCAGCGGTGCAGTGATAAGATGTTTTATCTCAAGGATTTTTTTTGTATTCTCTGTGTTTAGTAGTAACTACTAAAGGTGTAAAGCAGCTGAACATGTTTTTCAGGTGTAGCATCAAATGAGCAAAGAAATAAGGCAATACTAATGAACTAGCACGATGCTTCCTTGAGTGATGGCTGCCTTGTTAAACACAGCCCCAGACACTCAATGGTTGTGCATTATGATGAAAATTATTCTTTTACTTTATTGCTGTCTTTAAACCTGATTAATTTAGTTTCCAGACAATTGCTGCATTTTATTCCACTCATGTTGGAGAGGATAAATGTATGCATAGCAGATTAGTGTGCGTGATAATTTTACTAATCTGGTCTTTGAAGGAAGAAGGAAGCAGGCCAGCTAATTTTCATGTTACCTTCCTGAGTTAGGCAGGGTTGGAAAGTACTCTTTTAAGCAGTTGCCACACAAAGATGGTGCCTATTATCACAACGTTACCAAAGTGAATGAATGTTCCTATTCTGAATTCTGAAATGTGGTGTTCAGTGCTGAGGCAGCGCACCATGCTGCCCAAAAGAAGTTCATTCATTTTGGATTCAAAAGGAGAGTTCTAGTAGCATATGGTCTAAATGATTTAGAACACTTTTCATAGTGACTACAAAAACATTTGGGGAAACATCTGAGTGAAATATACTAGATTAATGGTGGGGACAGCAATGGGTGCTATTATTAGCATCTCTAAATATTCTACATTTTCCCATTTGCCACCTCCCATAGAGGAGAAAAATGTTCATCATTTTCATGTAAGTGCTTTATGCTGTCTAGTCCTTCACCTATCTGCCCTGCTGAAGCGGGCCGTCAAGTCAGAGAGGATATTGGGTGTTAAAAGGAAAGACTGAGAGGGGGACAGATGGTCAACAAGTACAGAAAGTGAGAACAGAAGTGATAGAGAAAAATTCATCTACCTCTAGGCATAAAAATAGGGGCCTATCTGCTTTGTGTGAACAGTTCAGCGATTGTGGCAGAGAAACAGTTATATGATTGGGTAAAGTAAGTAACAGGCAGAACATTAGGGGCAGCTCTGTGCCTGGGGTTGTTGTTTTAAGAGCTGAGGCTGGCCTATGCACTGGGACAACTGTTAAAGCTGCACCACACAATGACACAGTGTTGTACTTAGCACATGCCTGATCAATATTGTGCCAGAGCATGTAGTGTGACGCACTGCTATCATAAATCACCATCCTCTGGAGCACAAAACCTCATTGTGTCTGTGAGGGCCATTTTTTAGGTCCTGTGATTAATTTGACTTGTTTGATATTAATCACAGTGAAATCAGGTGAGCTAAAATGTAAATGGTATATTCAATATGACAATCAAAAATACTGAGGGTAATTGCTTTTGAAGAGTTAAATCAGATGTACTCTGCCTTGGTTAGTATCACATCAAAATATAATTAAAACATACTGGCTTTCAGTACATGAGCACTTGGTTATGTGTAGATGTTTATAGCCAAACACAGTGTACAGTAATTAGCACACAGTCACTTAATCGCTTTGTTAATCCTGATGCTGTAAAGTTAAGAACATTCACTGTTTACAGTCACTAAGACCATGTACACAAAAAGCTATTTATGCTACTTAATGTCATGGCTGTAATATGTATGTATTTGAATGCTGATGATTTCTGGAGATTTTGATCCTTAGAAATGAGGCACAGTAAACACATGCTGTTCTCTTTCGGCTGTCAGTCAAAGCTAAATGAAGAACTTGTTTTTTGTGTTAGTAGTGATGCTGTGTCATTAAAGACAGCGTGCCGATTTAAAAGTTACAGCCCTAGCCTCAGGGGTATGATTGGCAGTTTTTGCTGTGCAAGCATGAAACTACACAAAGTGCATCATCACCAAGAGTGTGAAGCAAATTCTATTAATCTTTTTCAACAAATCCTTGAATTAAGTATGCCCATGTTTTCATTTCCAATGAGTGTTATTAAAAGTTTTTTTTACCCTTCCAATTCAACTGGTTTGATGATCCTGCAGATGTAAAGTAGCATTTGAGCTCCTTCCAAAAATGTGCTGATTAATCTCACCTGCTACTTGAGATTAATTTTCTTCCAAACCACAAACATGGACTCTATTAAAATTAATGAACGGAAAGGTAGATCCTGAATATTATTGAAATTTTACAGATGTTGAAATGCTGACACACTTCTGACATACAGAAGTGTAAAACTGGAAAACTTGATAGCCATATTTAATAAATATTTTATGACTAGGCCTGGAGCACTCATTGATGCAATCGATTACGGAAATCCAACGATTTGCATGACGTGCGTTGGTGTGTCACAATGAAATGCTGAGCCCGGTCAAAGCCGGTATTCCGTCTGAGAACAAGCTGCTGCTGAAAAAAATTCACCTATGAATATGATCATATAAAGTATAGTAGAGTATCTTAGACAGAGACCCAGCAATGTGGTCCTTTGTAAGCTCTGCAAAATGGAAATGGCTCATCACAGCAACTGTTATGCACGAACACTGAAGCGAAATCATCCCAGAGAGCTTTGTATGTACGACTGAGAAAATGGCTTAAACTAACATTACAGACTGTTGTTACAATCTGTGACTGTTGATTATCTTACTGCATATTACTCCAGTGACCATTTTAAGGTTTAAGTCACTTTAATCTTAATACCGATTCTCCACTTCAGGAAAAGGGTTGACATAGAGTCATTTGGTTGACAAGTTAACATAGAGTCATTAATTTAATCTGTGTCACAGCAATCATTTTTCTTATCCGGCATCTAACTAATAGGATGCATAATATTATTATTATTCTAACACAGCAGTGACTAGGAAATTAGACAAATTTTATACACCACTATTTCATTGTTCTAATGTGTTTTATGTGTCTCTTTTTCACCATGATCGAATCAAATATTAATGAGACAAGTTTCTGATATTTATTTTGAATTAAATTAATTGTTATATTAATGGAGTAAAAATAATCTATGACTGTCTACATCTGACTGACTTATTACTTACTACACTGAAATGATGGATCCACAACTGGGTCTACGAACCAAGCTGTTTGGACTGTGCAAAGAAAATTGAACATCTGAGGAAACATGTAAAATAGCAAAAACACATTATTACATACATACTACATATGTCTTCTGCTAAGGCCCTGCTTCTCTGCCACAACACTATCAACATATCTCTCTGTGTATATTAAATCCACAGTGCATGACCAATTCCCTCACAGTGCTCCTTGTTTTTTCCGCCCACTAGTCGAAAGAATACAGATGGGACAGAGCCTTCACTTACACTCCCCCACACACTTCCAGCCAGTTTTTGTGTTTATTCCTGACAAACCGCTGTTGCTGCTGTCAGAAGTGTACAACCCACTGCCCTTAGTAAAGCAGAGGATTTTACAGAGAAAGACCTAGCAAAATGTGTTTAGAAGAGAAAATAAAAGAGCTTTAATAAACTGAGGCAAACTTGAAGATGTTATACATTGTAACTTAAATATCGATGAGTGATTCCTTTACTCTTTTTCCTCTCCTTCCTTAAAGAGGCTTCACAAATGTTGCAGAAGGCATTACATTTGAATGTTGACATGTCAGGTACAAATTAAAAGTCAGAGCTTCTTAAAGAGACGCCAAATATAATGCATAATTCTGCTTTCAGTTTTCACTTCATGACCACAAGAAGTCAACTGTGCCCTAACATTACATTTTCATTCAGGAAACTTAAATAAGAAGTGATAAGTAAGTAAAAAAAAGTTTTAAAAAAAGCTATTATAAAAACTGTGCTTGCTTTATTTTAGGTTATGACAAACTGCAGACATTTTACACATCTGACATTCAGAATTTGGACACTTTACTGCAATTGTACAATGTAGGAAACAGGTGATGAGTGTGTCTGAATGTTTCAGCACCATGGAGAGAATCACAAATGTGTTTGAGATTTCAGAACCATAGACAGAGCGCAGAGTAACGTGTTACTTTGTACTGCCTTACTTCCAACACTGGAGGTGCACACATGAGTTGTGGCTCTTGTAGACATCTGCCACTTTAGTTGTCAAGTTTCTGTTTGCTTTAGTTTAGTTTAACTCTAACCTATTTTGCCAACAGTAATTAATGTTTTTCATAAGAATGACACAAAGTGCCAGTTCGTGGTTGTAGACAGGAACTTTGCTTAGACAAAACCACTGATTCTCACAGGTGGAGTAAGGTTAAGCACTGAGCTTTAATTTTAGAGCTGAGAGGGGAATGAAATGGAGGCAGAGCTTAAAACCAGGAATGTGAATCAGCTTAATTTTCTGTTGAGGGAAAAACCAGCCAGAGCTTATCCGACTACTTCTCCAATACACTTGCTCTCACACTCGTTTGGCTAATTGGGCCCCATTGTACTTGCAAATAATATCTCTGGTGTAGTTCGCTATACTAGCCTAATACTTTGTCACTGAGCAGGAGAACCCACTGTTATACCCATGGTTTAATAAGTGAGTGAGCACAGGCTCTAGTAAACAAGTAATCTCTTAGAGTATCCTTTTGGTTATGAATGTGTATGGAGTATTCAATACGGGTGTGTTATCTTCCACAGGTACCCCAGGATGAGTGGAGTGGATACCCAGGAGAAAAGGATGACGAGATCCCGTGTCGGCGGATGCGCAGCAGTAGCTATGTCAAAGCAATGGGAGAGGTGGATGATGAAAGTGGTGACTCTGACACAAGCCCTAAGACATCCCCACAGAAGGCCATCCGTCCTGATGCTCTCGTCCTCAAATCAGCCATGCAGAGACCACATTTAGACTCCCAAAGGTAGGCCTGGCTGCCTAGCCTAATATGTCGATACCAAAGCTATGTTTTGATTTCGATGTATTTCAATTATTTTCATAAAACCATTAAAAGATTAATTTATGTGCAGATGGTTTGCTGCAAATAAGGCAAACTGATGCAGAAGGTTGTGTGTGTTTCACACTCAAAATTTTTTTAATTTACTTCTTGAAACTGGCATTCTCTAAAACATATCATCATCAATAGGAATAGCTCAGTGGTTGGTGGTTGCTTTAGGGTGAACAAAATGAACTGCCTTTTTGTTGAATTATTACTTATTACATGCATGGGCTTGGATTTTGTTGCAGTGTGTGTCTTCTCAACTCTGAAGAGGCAGAGTTGGACTGTTTGCTCCAGTGAATGACAAACATTGTACATAGACTGTACCATGAGTTCAGTACAAATGCTTAGTTAGGCTTCACAGTATTGCACATTTACCCATGCGCGCGCGCGCACACACACACACACACGCAGATGCGGGCTTTCTCGAGGTTCAATATAGTCGGAAACTTTTCTTGCCAACAAAGTATTCAATCCACAACTGTTTCATGACATCAGGTAAAGTAGTGCTTTGCTGAACATTGCAGTACCAAGTGGGTTTCGTGTTTGTGACCTTTGTTATCTGCTAGTTCCGATATTTGCTCAACAGCTTACACAGGCAATGCGCTTCATCTTATCAAAGTGTCTCTAGGAAAAACTGTCAGGTTTTTACAATGTCAGAGTCAAGAGAGTGCCTGGGCTTGAATGGGGGAATCGTTGACACACAAAAGTGAATAGTAAGTTACTGACTATTGCGTTAATGTACTGGAAACTGTGGTAATAAAGTTAAGGTACAGCATACATGTTTTTGTTCTGCATTAAAAAAGACAACCAGTTTATTAGGTAAACTTAAACTGATGCAATTTATATCAATTTAGCCCTAACAGCCTTGCAATAGAGCCTACTTCTAGGTTTAAAGGGTTATGATGCTCAGTTTTTGTTGACACTGTTTAAGAGAGGTGATTAAAACTTTCTGGTTGTTTTGGGGGCTGTAGTTTGTGGTTGTGATATTTACTCTACATTTATTGATATAAATGCGGTCGACAGTAATAATAATAAAAATCACTGTAAATAATGTGTTGCAAATGTCTCTGCCCTGGTCAAGTAGAGTGTGAAATAATAGGGATGCATTATTCAGAAGCCTTAAAGGTGGGTATGCAATTATACTCCAATACATGTCTTTAAGTCACATTCTGCGGATACGTCCTCACAGTCCACTAGCTGTCTGTTCTGTGTGTGTATTTGTACATAGCCCTGGCTCTGTAAATGAAAAACAAAGTTGCTCTGACCAAGCCACGCAACACTGTTCCAGCAATTCCAGCCATGATTTGTGTGTCAGGTAACTTTAAATGACTTGCCCACGGACAATCAGCTTACTTTCTAGTTCACCAAGATATGCTGTTGTTGTGATGTTAGCTATAGTAGCAGGAGAGTTGTGACTATCACTGTCTAGAGCTGGTCCTCTCTGCATGTTACCTTCGCAGCAGCAAATGTAGCGACACAACATTTGTTACATTAGTTATTGTGTAGTTATTTGCTCTATATCATGGTAGAGCGGAGGAAAATATTCTGGCAGTAAATGTGCTCTGTCGGTTACAGTGTGTTAGCTTCTCAAGACCACAGACTGTATATAAAAAGCTCAAGACCAAGAAAAGTCTGTTGTTTCCTCACCTGCTGAAAAAGTGAAGCCGGTTAGCGCTAGCTAACATCTCCCCTCCTCTTCAGACTGCACAGCTGAGCAGGAAAGCTTCTACAGTAGGCTACGTCTTTGGCTGCTATGTAACTTAACATTTTCTCAATTTATAGAAAGTAACTGGTAGCTGAATTTTATTACTGTCTACTTGTCCAATGTTGAGAACACAAGTTACAAACTTAGACTAAACTGGTGTAGCCTACAGCTCTGTCCTGTACAGACTGATTCAATTATTTTTCAGTTTTCAGATGAGAAAAAAAAAGAAAAGTGGTTGTTAGGAAAGGAAAGGACGGAGGTGACTGGAGAACCAGAGGTTAGTAAAGCAAGTTAGTGATGCAAACTAATCCTTTTAAGCTAATGAGGAGACGTTTCTTATTGGATTTTAAGAGAGGTGGTTTCTCAAGTTGCCTTTTTTTTTTATATTAATATCTACAGATAAATGTCAAAAGCTGTAATATGAAGAAACAAAAGGCAAACATGTACAGTCGTATCTATAATGATTCTGAGGTCACATTAACGTTTTAGGGGGTGATGCCATGCTGTGCCATAACTGTCTAATCATTGTGGAGAGCATCATAACCAACCAAATTACTTTCCTCAAATCTAAGGGTTGTAGTTCCTCCCCAGTAGACTGATCTTTGGGTGTTGGTTATTTATTATCTGCTCCAGCTTTTCCAACTATTTGTTCAGCAATATGGTGAAAATTATGGCCCAATATGATGTGAAATTACATATTTGGAAAAAAAATTTGGAAAAAAGGTAATTGGTGGATGGGTCACAGTGGGGAATTAAACCCAGGCCTCTCACACCAAAGGCATGTGTCTTACCCACTTCACCACCACCACCCTCTATGCACTGTTGGGCAAGTTACTTCCAAAATGTAATACATTATAGATTACTAGTTACTGTCATTTCAGAATAATTTTTTATCCATCAACCTACGGACACTTTTTTATTTCCCCAGTATCTCCAGGCAGAGAACATTTAGGGGCATCACGTTTTCTGACCGCTATTTCATTGTCAAGCATATAACAGACTTCAGAATATTTCAAAGTAAAAGCGCTCAATTCAACTCGAAATAAAGCATTGCTGCAAAAAAACGTTGTCCCACTTTTATTTTGCAGACAAAACCACTAAAGTGGAAGTGATTATGTGAGTAACTGTTGCTGTCATGACTGAGGTAGACTAGACAGTTGGTTGCAATTCGCAACCTCACCGCTAGATGCCACTAAATCTTACACACTTAACCTTTAAATACAGTGTCACAATATAGACAGTGGCTGGCCACTGAATTGTAGATCAAGAGATCCTGTTTTTAACTTCTTGTGCACCACCTTTAAAGAGTAGCTTAGTATCAGGCTAAAAAGACGTGTTTTTCTGCCCTTTCTGGATGACAGTTTCAAGTCCATTTCATCTAGTGTGCTCTGCCTTCACCAGTTTATGGAGTCCACCTGTACTTCACTGCAGGAGGGTGAAAAACTAGAGATCAGCATAAGATTTTCAAGGGGTGTCAAGTTACTCTTTATTTAATTCCTAATAATATCACTGTGGTGACATGTATCAGTTGTCTATTAAACCAGCACAAACTACCTAATATTCCATTAAGTGTATTTGTAAATCAGAGGATGCTATTGCTTCACCTTCACATTCTTACTAAGCATATTGTTGCTCAGCTTGTTTTCACTCAGCTTATTGCTCTCCGAGAATGTTTGTTTTCAGGCAGTGTGCCTTTCTGATATAGCCAAATTCTGTGAACCTGGGGAGGCGTCATGCATCCGTCATCCCTACTGCTGCTCAGTGCTCTGTGCTATTTTTGTAACCATCATCTCAGCGGGGTTCTGATCACTTCAGCTTTTGTCCACAGACAAATCAGCCCTCTTGTTTTTAGCCTCTGGTGGAGAATATAATAATCTCTTATTATTGCAGCTCCTAGCTCTCATTGTTTCTCTAATAACAACGAGAGACAAGCTATACACACGCTCTCTGTAGTTTTGAGATGGAAGACTTACTGTTTTCTCACAGGATATTTGGAGCTAGACTAGAAGCTCAAGTCATTAAAAATAGCTCACTGTTGATCCAGTTCAGATACTGTTGTGAGGAGATGAGTCATTCAAGTGGCTGAGATTCATTTTGGACAGAAATACTCAATCATGAATTATACCCTAACAGAAGACACACCATGCCTATAGATGCCAACTAGTAGGCTTGTTTTCATCCAGTGATGTTCTATGTGTGGCTTTTCAACTGTGCAATCGTATCTATCCCTACCCCCTGTCCTTGTTCAGCCAGGGCTACCACTTGCAAACCACAAGAGATATGCGGCCCCACCCTAGTGTCACGCTGGACCCTGCCACCTTTCATCCCCCGCCCTTCCGCTCTCGCAACCAGAGCTACATGCGCGCCGTCAGCACCCTCAGTCAGGCTAGCTGCGTCAGCCAGGTGAGTCTTAAACACATGCATGGCACAGGGGCAACATCTGGAGACATGAATTTGAGCTTATGTTATCTTGTCGTATACAGTAGCTTTGAGTAGAGGGCATTACACAGACATAAAACATCCACAGGTGTCCATATTGGAGGTCCACAGCTGATTGTCTATTAGACATAGCCTTGGCTGTCTCAACTTAACTCAACTAGTTTGTGCTAATTTGTGCTATTTTGGACAAGGATTTGATGCTCTAAATGATAGCCTACCTCTGAATCACCTCCAGATACAGTCAAACATTCTTTTCAGTGTGTTTCTTTGAAATGTCTTTAAGTGTGGTATCACATCAAAGAGCCTGTATCCTGAACAAGGATGTCTGAAATAAGCCACTTATAAATGATTCAACACTCTCCTGTTGTTGTGGCAACCCCAAAAGCTGCAGTTTGTTTTGATTAACTTTTTCCTGAACCTAAAACTATTGTTTCGAAGTCGAGACTAGGGCTAGGGACACAGCAACCCTTTCAGGTTTCTCCCTTTATCACGCCCTGCTATGAACCTTTCCAGTTGGATCAATTGTTTAAGTCTGTTTTGGACCCCCATGGTGGCACAGGACATGGTTGCTAAGAAGATTTATGATACAGCAAGAAAGCCTCCATATGGAAGAGTAACAACAGGAGAAGGGATTTTGTCCAAAAGATGGTTTATACAATCAGCATTCTCCTGCGAGTGCTAACACACAGATTTGTAGTATTAATAATAATAATAGTAATAGAAAATGTCTTGAATAATAGTGAAACTGAGCTCTCTTCTGGAATTTAATTTAGTATGTTAAACACTTTTTTAGATAAGGGCAAGATTATGTGGACAGAGGGGACATGACATGATAGAACAGAACTGGATAAATAGCTCCTTTTTACAATGACATGATATTGACATCAACAAAAGACTCGCTAAAGCTTGATAAGAGAAAGAATTCAGACTGCAGTGTTTTTCCTATTTCCATGTAGTAATATACAGTATACAGTACAGTGCATATCTTTGCTTTGGGGAATGTGGTGATGAAATGCTTTATAACACAAACTGAATGTTTTTCTGATCGTTTTTGTTGTCATCTGCCTTTTTTTCATTTGATCTTGACATTTATTCAGTTTAAGGTCGGAATTGACAGTGGCATTTCCTTATGCTAACACTCCTTCATATTTGCTGTGCAAAGGGGAAGAATCAAAGTGAGAAAGAGAAAGGAAGAGGAAAAATTAAGGACTGCTATTCCTGTTTTTGTCTCTCAGGTGAGTGAGACTGAGATCAATGGCCAGTTTGAGTCAGTTTGCGAGTCCGTTTTTAGTGAAGTAGAATCCCAGGCCATGGAGGCCTTGGACCTGCCTGGTTCGTTCCGCACTCGAAGCCACAGTTACCTCCGTGCTATTCAGGCTGGTTATTCCCAAGATGACGACTGCTTGCCTTCAATGACATCCTCCACTGTCACTTCAACTCTCAGATCCACAACAGGTAAAACAATTCCCCCCCTAAACGAGAGAGGGCTTAGACTACATATCCTCATACATCCTATACATGCGCACAAACTTGACATACCTACATATGTACAGTGGGGAACCCTTGAGCTTCAGAGATGCCGGGCTGAATGATTCCAGTTATTTTCTTTGGAAGCTATGGTGTGCGTGTGTTTGTTTTTGCCTCTGCATACTCCCAATTGTTTAGATGGATTTGCTTGTGTTTTACTTTGCACGATTCATGCATCATTAGCCAAGCATTTAGTTGGTCACTTGTGGTGTTGCCAAGCTGTAGACTAGGATATGGGTGGGAGGGTCACATTAACACTCAGATGGCAACACACGCAGATGGCAACACACGCTCACAGTGCACAACATAGCACAGCCACATTACATGGCATGCATAATAGGAACAGGCCCTACCCTAAGCATGTTCAACTGTGGTGTTTTATGTGTGTTGTACGAAGCGTGTGAGTTACTTAGGGAGAGGTGAAGACCAAAATGGGCCAGGGGTAGGGAAGCAGTAGGTTGTTGACATATTTGTGTTGAGAGAATACACTGGACAAGCCTTCTGCATGTCCTCCCCCTGCTCTGTTGCACCAACACATTAGCATGTGCTTTGTAACCAACCTTGTAATTGACCTCCTAAAATAATTAAAAAAACAATCTTGTAAGCAATTTAAGGTAAGTCAACAACCTCCAGAGACTAAAAGACGTGCACACACACATGCACGTGCTGGTTGCACAAAGGAACTGTCCACTGATGGTATACTCATTGAGTTTTAGAAGTACAACCTTCAATTATTTGTAGTATTGTTGTATTGTGTTGCATGAAACTCAAGCTTGTGAGCAGCAGCCTCAGCCAAAATAACTAATAAATGGTATGTAAAGTCAATTACAGGACTTTAAATTTCTTAATCACTGTCATCTTGAACTCCAAGTTTCCAGTTGAGCAAACTTAATTTTATTGGTCATATTTCATTGTTAGCTACAATTGCAATATGACAGTGGACCCAAACTCAACATATTTTGAAAAATGATTTTATACTAGATTTTGTACTAGATGCTGCTTCTTTAATACAATATACAAGGATTTCAAGGTTTTGTGCAACACAGTGCGGGCAATATATCCCTACAATTAGCATCTCAGGTTCTTTGTGCAAGCAGAGTCTTTGCAGTAACTCCCTCACTAAGTGCATTTGGTGTTTACCTGCAAGAGTAAAGCTATGAACCCTATTGAAACATTATTCTTTAAATACATGAATTTTTAAATATTATGACTTGGATTTTTATTGTTTTTGTACACTTTTCTGTCAATTTAATACTAGAGACGTTTGCACTTTTACTCATTTTGTTGGCTTTGTTTTCTTGTGCAATCTGGACTTTTGTTTTTGGAATCCTTTCATCTTCAATTGGGTTTCCATCTACGATTTCTTCGATGTGACAGAAGTACTGAGGATAAAAGAGTGTTCTCCAATCCCACTGTCTTATTTGCTGAACTCTATTCATTTAGCTCTCTGCTCCAAATCTGTCAGCTCTATATGGACTAAAACGAGCAGTTGATTGTACAATATGTTGTGAAGTTGTATTTTGAAGACTGGCATGATGCATCAATTATAATGTCAGATAAGGTTATAGCAACCCAGAGGAAGGGTTCCCTGAATGGTGATTACTTACAGTACTGTCACCTCCCAGTTAAGCCATACTGTAAATAATATTTCTCCTTTGGTGTACTCTTTGCACTGTTCTGAGGGAATAGTGGCCTTAAAATTAAACAAAGAAATTTATCCAGGCTATCTTGGCTAAGAAAAACACTGATTCCTGAAATCATGTTTTTATATTAGCATTCAGTACTAGTCTATGATTGAATTGTAAGCGGCTTATGAACCAAATCCCGTGTGAGGCTAGTGGGCCCCTGAGTGGGGAAGGTATCCCATGATGCTCCATAGGGCAGACGAGCAGCAAACCCCTCTCCATTTGACCATCCATCTCTTGAAGGATAACCAGGGGGAAAGAACAACTGGAGGCATCAGTGATGATTGTTGCAGGTATTTTAATGTTGACACGCATACATATATCTATGTATATGTGTGTTTTTGCACTGCCTTCTCAGTAAAAATAATAGAAACATAGAGTTTTTATATATATATATATATATATATATACATAGTTGGTAGAAATATCTCATTATGTTATCCTAAGTAAGAAACACGGTTCCAAACAACTCACAAAACAACAGACATTTTGATGTCTTCTTAAAACGTTAATACCTCTGAATATTGATTACAGTGATGAATGTGATGCTGGCTTTTGTGAGTTGTTTACCCTGTCTCTATTTTAAGTGTGCTTAGACCACATTGTAAGTATAAATGTATGAGAGATGTACTTCCCAAATATTTTGGAATGTTTTCATATCGTAACCATAAAATAGCACTGAATGTTATCGCATTGCCACTGTCTCCAATCATTTGTAAGAGCAGCATCTGTCTGCTGTACGTGTGAACTATTTTTTCTTTCCATGAAAATCTGACTTTTTTAAAAAAGGCCACACGTGGCAAAGTCTAACCCTTGACATTGAGTCTGTCAGCTGTCTTTGACTGTGGGATTGCAGCCTCTCCCTGGTGCAGCCCTGAAGGGGGGAGTGACCCCTCCCCTCACTGGGTTATTTACTCCACATGGTCTAATCAGCCACCTTGGACCTGATATGTTCAATAGGGTTCATATCTGCTTCTTGGCCCAGTAGTCTGTGATTCTTCTACTTCCTTTACATCTTTTCTTTTGCACAAAATGGCACAAATTTCCAGTCACTAAGAAAAATTTTGATATGTTTTGAGAAAAGGGTTCTCAGAAAATGGATTCATGATTTGATGATTGATGTATTTCATGTTTAATTCCACTCTTTGCTGTGCAGTGAAAAGATGGAAAGAAGCCTTGAGATGACTGAGAAGGCAGTGTAAAAACATTGTGAAAATCCTACAGTATGTGAGTTTAAAGATATTCATTATTGTCTTAGTTAAGGCACTCAGGACCCACTTCAAAAAAAGGGTGCTGTATTTGTACTGGCTCTGGCAGGAAGTAGCTGTGGTACTTGGATATGGTCCTCTACGCCATTTTTTTTGTAAAAAAATTTAAAAAATATATACTTCAACCCCACAGAAAGCAGTTTCCAAAAACTCAATTAACATTCCACCAACAATAAAGTAGATATTGGAAAAATAAAATGGACAGATGGTTGCTTCACATTTGTAATTTTGTGATTGTATGACAATACTCAGTTACCTCTTGGTTTAGTCCAGCACTGGTGAAGATGTAGTCACATTTGAACAGCACATCAGTCTATGGTGGGTGCTCATCCCTGATTTAACCCTTAGGAAATCATTGGGTCTGAGCTTGTATGTCTTTGGAATTAACTTACCACTCACATACTGTATGTTTTCCATAGATATGTGTTTATTTTGTAGTTCAGAATCAAAATCAAATCACACTCCAGCTGTTCCTTTCACTTTGAATGTCCTTCTGTTTGCATATTCAAATTTTTCTTCCAGAGGGATATGATGTTGTGGATGGGACCTCTTTACTAAATGACGACATGATAGAGGATGATGACGGTGCTAGCTCGTCTGCCTATGCGGAGCTGGAGAGGCTGGAGAGAGAGACGGCTGCTGCTCGCAGCCACCACAGTACTAGCTCCACTGTAACAGCCATCTCTGTCCCACCGGCATCCCCACCTTCATACAGGGTCCCCTCTGCCTCACCTGTAGGCACCTCTGAGCCGCCGGTCCCCCAGGCCATTCAGGCCTTCAAAGAGTCTGCTAACATGGTTGCTGCCTTCAACATGCAGTGGAAGGATGAAATCTCAGCAATGCGCTATGAGCTGGCGGAGCTACGTAGAGACGTCTGTGGGGAACTGAAAACTTTCAACAGCAACTTCTTCAACTTTACTCAGTGCTACAACATGTGGACTTTGTGCCGGGAGCCTTGCAGCGACAGCACCACTCAAACAGACGACAGAGTGTCCATAGGAATTCAAGCAGGCTCAAGTTGGTCCGTTCGACAGAATACAGAGGACAAGTCAGTGATGTGCCAACCAGAGCCAGCACCCTTCAGCATTATGGATTTGATGGACCCACCCCGAATTGAAATTATAGAGGGAACCCCTGAGAGTACGCCAGAGGGGTCAGGCAGCCCTGCCAGCCCACTTCCAATAGAGGACTTCCCGTGGGAGATCAACAAAAAGCAAAAGACCCATAAGCAGCCAGACACAGGTGGCCACACAGGTGGTCACAGAAGCGCCAGTCTAGAACTGTGGAGCAGGAAGTATACCAGTGGACCCATGTCATATCTGTCTATGTCATTTTAATCATTCCCATTCTACGCATACTGTAAAATGAGATGAGGAAGCCAGGGTGAAAAACTTAACCAAGAAAGGCAGGGCAGTGCTGTTGTTATATGTCCCTTTACTCTATGCAGACACAGAGTCTGTCATCTCTTGAACAGGTCACAATGTTGTTCAAGCAATCTTTTAACAAGTGTCTTGTTTAGCCATGGAATAAAAGTGAATGATTTTGTTTTACACCTGAATGAGGTGACAAGAATGTGAGAGAGAATGTGGCTGATGTTCAGATCCTCAAGTGCCAACAAGTACAGCACCATCTTCCCTCCTCAATCTTAAATACCCAAACTTCAATAAAAAAGAGGTCAATTCAAGTAAACATCGGTAAATCTGAGGGTCATTTAATGATAAAACTATCAGCCATTGTGAGGTGAAGCATACAGTAAGTTGGTCTGTTTCTGCAAATGAATCTGAATATCATGTTCATTCCAGTTTCTCCTCATGTAGAAACAAGAGTATACTGAAAAAATACTGTGAATAACTTTATAAACCCTAGTTTTTTAATGAATGCATCGAAGAAATACATATAATTATGTATTAATATATAATTTACTTTTTGGTTATTCTAATCAAAACATTCCTTTGCCATAGCCTTCATCCATTTTGTAGCCAGTTCCAGTTGAAATGGGCATTTTGAAAATTTCCAACTTACAAAGGTTTTCTCAATGGTGAACTGGTGAACCACACAGCATAAAGATGTAAATTTAATAATTCAATAAACAGTAGATAGTGCTGACAACTTATAATAATCCCTATAAAATTTGTAAAAGCCTTATTCTCTGGAATAATGTATGGATGACACTGTCTCAAGGCTTTGTGGACTTAGTCCCTAGCGAAAATTGTTTACGATGAATCATTTGTGACTAAGTCTGACAGCATGTGGAGAGGAAAACAGTAAGGGGGATTCACAGTGATCATGAATTATGAATGTATCGGCTTCAGTTCATTCCTGCACAAACTGCATTCATGTTCAAACTCTGTATATGTATATAAATGTACCATTTTGTATATAGAGAAACTTATATTCAATACTTGTACTGTTTGCAGTTATAAACATTCAGATTTCTGAGAGGCTCAGAGGGGTCATGGTAGTAACTGTGGTTCTAAACCAAACAGCACTTTTTCCAGTCTTCGAGGTCTGTCTCCATTTATTTCATCATGTCCATCCTCCAGCTGTTTGTGTACCTCACAAGGAAGTTGGTAGTTCATACCAGTGTTTCCGCCTATTGTTTTTTGTGCAGTGGTGACTGGAGGTTCTTAAATGTTTGGTGAAGCAGCTTAGCTATCCATTCCTTTATATTTTAGGGGAAATGGTCCAACAAATTAATTGGATCTATTGTTTTGATAAATTATGCTTAGAGACTTGAACTAAATTGTACCATATTCACCTTTTTTAAATGCCACATTTCTCTAGTAATTGTGGAATTTGTCATGCTGGGGTGGTTCATCACTGCTGAAAGATAACAGAGGAACATTGGTCCCTCTAAGTAGACAATCAGAATCGCTGAGGGCCTCTACCTCTCCAACATGTCCCCAGAGGTGCAGTATAGTACCACTGAATGTACTAACACCGCCTCACTAGTGATGGCTTAGCTGGGCTCTTGTCAAACCTTAATGGGTGGGAGCCCTCCATCATCTGCTATATTTGGCTATACAGCTCATTTTGTCTGTTACTCATAAAATACTAGTCGCTCATTTGCCACTGGCATTCCCCTCAACCACTCATCTGCTCCACTGTCCCAACATGGCGTACCAAAGTTAATACTGAGGCCCATGGAACTGAGGCTAACAACAAACAACTCCAAGCTTGACAGCATTTATCTTTGGACGACCACTGCAGCACAGGACCATGGGAAGCCTGCATGTGTCTGACCCCTGACTGAAATGTGAACCTTTCAAAAGGACTTTTAATAAAGGAGAGGCATCATCTCCCTATAAGAGAGTGGATCTTCTTCCCCCTTTGCACGACCAAAAGACAATACTTGCAGAAAAAGTGGCATTTTGAAAAGATGATATTCATACAAAGGTTGTACTAGAGTTAAGAGCAAAATTAAAGCTGAAGCCACAAAAGAAAAAAAGGCAGACATTTCCTTTTGAGTTATTGCAGTAGCTCCACCCACACACCTGTAAAAGTAACTCATTAGACCTGAACTTAAATACCGAGCTAAATCATTCATTTGCTTTGATAATCTAATATATGTGTTACAGAGGAGGCATATTTTGCTGGTCATTTTTAGCAGCAACTTCCTAGCTCTGAATTTGAGGTTTTGAGGTTTTGGTACAAAGACCAGTAATAGGTATAAAAGGATATAATAAAAGGAATAAGTTCAAATGTATTGTTGCCATTCTCAACCATCTGCAATACAGAATATGAATTTTTAAATTCTCTACAAACCGGCCAAAGGCAGGGTTAGCATAAATCATTTCAGTGAAAGGCATATGACTGTGACAACTTTTGGCCTATAACTATTTTAATATATACATATATTTACAGAATATATGAAAAAAAAAACTTTGGAAAGGCTTGTATTCATATTTTTGCTTTTTTGAATGATCAAGAGGTATTGCCGTGGCATTCCTTACTTACATCTTTCCCCATAGTTTGGGGAATGCAAACTAATTTAAAGGTGCTGAAGACTGGCCAATCATGATGTCTCCAATCTACATTCATTCATTCTATGCAAGTCCTTTGTTGTGATTTATGTCATCTAAATATTTGCAGTTATAGATATTAGGTGTTTATGTTAATCATTAATGCAAGTCATCAATGCAGGGAATGGAATTATGTTTTCAGAAAATAGTGGTGGCTCTTAAAAAAAGAAGTTATTTTTGCATGAGCCAAGGGTCACACTAAAGGTTGCTTGAGTGTGTCCTGCAAAACAGCTGCCCCATTCACATTTCATCAATTTTAGCTTGTATACTAGAGTCAAACACTTTGTTGGTGAGACTCATGCTTAGTAGTAGCATCTGTGTGCTTTGTAACATCATATACAAAAGAAATGAACAACCATAAGTGCATCACATATTGACAATATATTCACTGACAACAGCAAAATTAGAAAGCAAGGCCTCTGATAATATAATTGGAAATGCTGTACAAATTGCTTAACATTCTTCTAAATTTAATTGCAAACTGGTGATTGACTGATAACAGGGAACTTGCTGACGCTATTAATAGTTTTAATCCAGTGTTACATTATCATTTCATCATTTAGCCCAAAGATTGACCCTTCCCTTAAAACAAGTTGAAATGTAGCAAAAATACAGATATTGATCTAAATAGTATTTTAAAAATATATATACAAACAAAATATGTACATTTAACAGAGACTCCAGATTAAATAGACAAAGGGTATTTACAATTATTTTATAACCATGCAACCATATTTTGTGTAATGAAATATATAATTATTTGTAAGAAATCCTGAATTGTCTATCTAATATGTTATAGTATGTAGTCAATTACCCCATGAGTTTTTGTTTACATCTTGTTGTCATCCAGAGATCTGATTCAACAACTGTGCCAACTGTGATGTCCAGCTCTAAGGACAATGGTTTTTAGGATGGAATCTGATCTCACCTGAACCTGTAACACTGCTTGAATATAAACCCTTTTCTACCCCTGTGTTCTCTTCCTGCATTTATTCACGTTTTCTTGGCGAAAAACATGCTACTCTGTTTTGCATCAATCATGTTGCAATTTTCAGGGATCTCAGACTGCATTGTTTAGTAAATCAGATTTTGTCAGTTATAAAACATTCTTTTGAAAACCATAGTTTAGCCTGCATTTGTTAGCTTATGCTTATTTTGTTAAACGAATGAAATCAGTATGTGACACTTTTGTTTTGGTTTTTCTTTTTGCTTATTGTGGTGTTTCTTGTGAATTTTCATTTACAACTTTTATTGGCCTTATGTATTTTTCATAAATTGATATAAAACAATGGATTAAAATGTTTATGATGTTTATGTTTATGGTAATTGAAATGGCAAAATGGGGGTCATAGCTTTACAATGGCATCCAAAGATGAAACTGATTTATAGCATAAACAGTATTTTTTGTGTCCATACAGAGTTGTCCACACACTTTAACACACCACAAATACACAGCATGGGCCAGGCACAGTGTCTTTTACTTTGACCCTCTCAATATGCATTGCTTTTGTACTAAGCTATCATCTTTTTGTTTGTTTTCCTTTCCTTTTTCTTCCCCCCCCCCCCCCGATTTTAGGCGTCCGTAGCTTAGCTGGGGGGCGTAGGGAGTACGGTAGGTCTGGTAGGGAAACGCTTTATTATCCCTTTTTTATATGTTATTAATACAGTTTTTCATACATTTTGTCTGACTCATTAACATTTTTCACTAAAATAAGATATATCATAAGTTGAAAATGCCATCATACTCACTAAGTATGTATAATACATTTAAATGTTTTCATCTGTTTCCACATTGAATCCAGTGGAATTTTCCAGATTATTTACTAGTACAGGATACAGTTCAACAAACCAAAAGGAACAAAATTGTTGATTACTGTTCGACATGTTGGCCTTGTGTTAGCACACTGGCATCTGAACAGAGTAAGGCATAAGAATATCTCCTTAAAATCTCTTCTGCACAACTGGAACTTACTTTAATGGAGATGTGCATGAAGCCTTTTAAACAATCCATTAAATTCTTGATTTGGTTTATTTTTATTTGTTATGCTTTAATATTACAGTTCTGTTCAAATTCATTGGTATTAGTGTTTCACCCTCTTGCTTTAACCATTGTATACATTTTCTTTAAGCGAACAGAGGGGAATAAAATCAGCACACAGTAGTGTGTCTTTATTTTAAATATCCTGGCATGCAGCAAGGCAGTTTATGACAAACATAACAGCTTTGTTCTACAAACCATCACAAATCAATGCTGCTTTTAGTTGATATCATCAAAAGAGTTTTCATACTCAAATTGTGGACAAGCTACAATTGTTGATATATAAAAAGACCCTTTCAGATTTATATTCAAGTCAGTTGCTTTTAGCCGTTATGATGTTGACACAGATGGCAGTTTTAATCCAACTTACTCTTATAACATTAGTTTTAAGGGTATGATAGATACTACCAATACTCAAACTCAATTTTAAGTTGGTGGTGGGTGATGGACTTAGTATTCAAAATAATCACATGGTTGCAGATTCTGGCATACTGAAAAGTGTTATCTCTGTTTAAAGTAATTGAAAAGTGGAACTGTTAACACAGTCTACACAAAATCCTACACACACACAGTATTATACTTGACGTCAGATATATTGAGTAGGTACAGTATTATATGACAGTTGTTACTGGTTCCATGAGTGGTCTTACACAGCTCATCTTTTGGAACAATTTTCTCAAAAACTACATTACATTGTGTGGGCTAAACTTCTATTTAAAACGATTTTTTATATTTTGGGGAGCAGAGCCCATGAATGGTGATATCCAATGGTCATTCTTAACATATTAAAAGAAATGAAAGATTTGTTGAAATTCAGACCCTAAAAGATGAATCCTCAAGTTTTTGGTGAACCCATGACCTTTCCTCTAGTGCCACCATCAGGCCATGTGTACACCTGGAATGGGCAGATTATCTTGACATTTTTTGAGCACATGTACACTCCCCATTTAAATGAACTGTTTGCACACACAAAAATTAATCTGACAGGCACCTTACAAATTTAGATTATAGGGTACAATGACCAACTTTCTAAGCTGCTTGTGGGGCTTTTTGAAAAAGTTACTTTAAGTTACTTTTTTTATCTATGAAGGCTGGAGAAGGTACATTTTTTACAGATTTATTTGGGATGCTAACCCACTAGCTCATCACTGGGGCAAAGGCAATGAAAAGAGAGTTTGTTGAAATGGTACTTTCAGGCCATTGATTTGTATTGGTTTGTTGTGATATTTCATACATAAAAGGTTAATCCACCTTGCATCCATGGGGGCATCACCACTGTATGTATATATGTATGTGGCTATGAACAACATGCTTGTTTTCTTGTACTGCTCTTGAAAAAAGGGCTACACAAACCTACTTTTTAAACTTTGCAAATCCAGGAGAATCAGCTGGAAATACTGATACACAAGTCCTGTTAGTCGTCCTATGTCAAATCATCCACTGCATTCATATTGATCCATCCACTCATCCATCTCTGCAAACCACCAGTGCCATACTCAATCTCAATCTTAGGCCTAAGAAAATATCTTTACAATGGCTGGGTGAGGTATAGCAATATTTATAGGAATAAAATGAATAAATTCCTCTTAGTCAATGCTATTTGCAAATCACAGGGCAGTTTTTGATATACACAGTAATGTATTTTGCCTGTGGCAATATGTGTTTCTTTTACGCACACACTAAAGAGATGTCATTTAGGTGAGCAGAAAAATCCTGATTAACAGGAGGGATTTCTTTGAACAAAAAGATAAGCTGAAGATAAGGAATTTTAGACTATTTCCGTACTCAAGTAAGATTTACTTTGCTCTTAATCCTTAATATCTACAGTAATCATGTTCTATCTCAGTTATTTTTACATTAAGGACTTTGTGATGTAGTGCTTTAGGGCTGGGGCAACCTAATCAACGTAAGTGATTACAGAAATATGTCTGTAACTTTTGTTACAATCTATGACTGTTGTTACAGTTTGTAAATTGTTTCAATTCATTTTCCTGCCCCACACTGATGAAAAAATACATTTGCCAGAGATTATCTTACTGTTTATTACTCCATTGATGAAATAAATCCACGTCATAACCATTTTAAGTTTTAAGTCAAGTACTTACCAGTTAGTAAAAATACTGATTCTCCAGTTCAGGTAAAGGGTTGACATATAGTCATTAAATTAATCTATGTGTCACAGTCATTCTTTTGAATGTGAGGTCCAGTATTTTCCTGATCTAGCATCTGACAAATAGGGTCTTATCAACTTATTATTATCATCATCATCATCATTATTATACAGCAGTAACATGGAAATTAGACTAATTCTAAAATATGCTTCTATCATTATTCTAATGTGCTTTGTGTCTAATAATGGAGTAATAAAAACTGAACCTAGAATAATCAATAAATTAGTAAGAAATAAATAATTGTTAGATTAAATTGATTAAAAAATAATCATTAGGTGCAGCCCTAAGGTGCCTAGCAATAAACATAGCTATATTGGCTTAATGAAAAAAGTTGGAGTAGGCAACATGCTACATTTATGTAATTTTGTAAAATAGATGCAATGCTTTCAACCTGTTGGTCCATACACAATGCACTGCTCATTGTTCTGACAGCCAATTCACCAAATTGTTAAAGACAAAGATAATGATTATACTGCAACTAGATAAAGCTATTGGCTGTGATTTTTAGGCTTTAGGAGAACAATGATTTTGCAATATATTTACTCATACAAATACAAATAATAGTAACTATGTTTCCATGGTAAATACAGTCTGGAGTCAAATAACACATAGTGTTACATTATGACCTGAGAGTGTGAAGACATTCACTTTGTTACATCTTCAGCCCCCATGCTCATGTACACAGCTCATCAGTCACTGCACGTCATTAAGCCACATTCTACCCTGATCTGAGTAAGAACAGCATCTCACCAGCGTCTTTGCCAGTCTGAGTCTACAACTATGGCAAGAACGGCACAAATGGAGGGAGTCGGACGGAGAGGAGGCGCTGTCAGAACTTTTCTGAAATTTAAGTGTTGACCACAAAGGAGAAAAAGGTTTGAGGGGCCTTGTTGAAAAAGCACGAGAGTGAAGGTCTGTTTACATATTCTCTGCACCAAAACTATTTAAATGATTTTAGGCCACACTTTACATAAAGTCCACGTAAGTACCATAGTTTTTAATAGTGCCTACATAATCATTCTGGAATCTCAGCTGAAAATGTGTGAACACGATAGGTGATTATTATAAAATTTTCCATTAATTACTTGTATTAATAATTATATTTTAAGTGCAGCTGGGTACTTGCATTTCATGTAAAGTATGGCTTAAGCACATGCAGTCAAATCAAATTCAAAGGGATTTTAATGCAGTAAACTGGTTATAGAAATAAGTGGGGCGGTCATACCCTTTCAGTATAAGATTTGAAAAATGGGAATGTGAAAAAAGTGAAACTTGTAGAAGTTACACATGATGCAGTACGGCATGCAATGGTTTTCAATATACAACATTATTTCATGACCAAAGGCATTCCAGAAATTTAAAAAAAAGAGAGAGAAATAGACTGTCTTGCTTTTGAGTTTAAAAAACATGTTCTTTGTCTGGGTTTGTCAGCACATTGTGTCTGATTTTCTTTGTTTCCCTACCGTCTAAAGCTAATTTTTGTTAGCTCTACAAAAATGACACTTGGCAGAGACAGACATTTTCCAATTCAAGGTCATGTTTGCGGCACTTTCCTACAGTTGTGAGACTAATTCAGTAGTTCAGTATTGGTCGACTCTCTTCTGTGTCTTTGTCTGACATTTTTTGTTGGCCTTATACTTAAAAAAATTGCAATGTTCTGTGCCTCTCTTAAGAGACACACTGTACTGCTAATAAACCAAGTTTAATATTTGCATTTTTTTATATAATCTCCAAACATTGGGGGGAATTAACTCTTTAAAACTTAATTGGAAAATCTTTTTTTAAATTATAAAACCCCAAATTTAAAAATTTGACTACTTTCATATTTATGTGTTAATGATTTCTGCTCTGTGTTTTATTTGAATAATTCTTTTTATAAGATCATTCTGTCTGTTTTAGATTCAGTTGATGCATGTTATCTTTGTATGTGTGTTTTAGTGCATTACTGATTTACAAATTGAGGAAAGCCTGATAAGTATTGATTGCTCTTTAGATCATGATACATAGTTACTATATTAGGGCAACGCAGATGGGCAAAATTCCTAACAACCTTAGCAAACATTGATTCTTAAAAGGCTTTAGCTAAAGACCATACAGTTGATTTCCATTTTGGTCCACTTTCATTATTTGTCACGTTTTTATTGCAATTCTATTATTGGTCTTGTAATGCAAAAAGACGTTTTTAGACAATATTTGCAGCATAACAAACACAAAGTCTAGACAAATAAATATACAAATGTCCCTGGCAGTAAGAACCTTGTTATCACACACTTAAACAAGGTTGATGCACCTCTGAAGAATTGTTGTCTATGAGCATTGCCTATCTGCATTTTGAAACAGAAACACAGCAAATGCTGGATAATAAGTGTTACCCAGATTTTAGCCTTTCCCATGTTTTTCTTTATGTGGTGAAGCAGTATTTGTTACAGTAGGTCTGTAAATCTAACTCATTTACTCTAAATTAGTTGCACTCCAAGTGCATTCAGTGCTGCATGTTCAGCATTTGGGAAAAAACACTGATGTTACCCATTTCTAACACTGTTGAGCATATCTGTGTTTCTCGCTCTCCTTGCCTGTTACTAACAATTGGATAAGCAAAAGGAAAACCTAATGTAAATATTTTAATAAGCTTTAGACCTCTTGGAAGTTAGTGTTTTGGTAGGTATTTACTGTAGGTGTGCATTAGTGTGTTTAATACCTGCATCTGTCCTTTCTAACTGGTGTTGCTTGCTCCTTGCAGGGATTCAGTTTCGTCTCCCTACTTCCTGCAGTGTGGACCGCGCTCAGCCACCTCCAGGTACCAGTCTGTCACCATCTCTTTCATCCATACTAGCACTTATCTTTGCAAACTACGTTTCAGTTGCAGTCATACCTGCTATTTTTGCTAACAAAAAACAAAACAAAAAAGTAAATAATTGTGCATCTCTTCCTAGTAAACAGTTGGGAATCACATTACTTTAATAAGCTAACTCTAGTTAATGCAAGGCTGTACCCACAGAGGCCTTTGTTTTATGTTAAGGTTTCTCTTTTCTTTTTATATTGCTTCCTGCAAAATATTAACTGAACATGGACTGCTCCAATAAAACCAAAACCTAAGCTGTGAAAATTAAACACTCACCCTGTGTAGGTTTGAAAGGTGGCTGTGAAAAGCTTGATCATTTGTGGGGGACGGCAGTTTTACCTATTTAAATTGATTTGCTGTTAAATTACAGTGTTTTTCTGATACTTTAACCTTTAAAAATATGTATCAAACAACCATAAAACATTTTAAACCACATCAGCAACATTTCTCTGCCCGTTCCCTAGCATGTTCCCGTTCATTAGCTCGGTATATTTCAAACACTGATATCATGATCATTATACCGTTGAGCTACAGCGTCCGTTTAGAACTTTGGCTACACCAATGTATACAATGTATACAATATACAATGGATACAATATCACCAAAATCTGTGAGCCATCGAATTCTGTGACTCAAAACACGGGTGTTGCGCCAATTATGTGAGCCACAAGATTCTGTGACTAAATCCACTAAAACCACTATCGTTTCCTAAACCTAACAAAGTAGTTTTGGTGCCTAAACTTAACCAAACTACGACCGCTTCACAACTCAACCACAAGTCCTAAGAGCACGGCCATTTTGTCACAGAATCTGATAGGCCACACATTTTTGTGTTACACTGGATTTTAACAGTTAAAAATGTTAGTGTATCAAAAACCATAAAAACGAGTAAAACCACTCCAGCCATGTTTCTCTGTCCATTTCTACGCTGGGAATGTTCCAAACAGTCATTATAAAGTTATATATATATATATAGCATGTGTGTCCGCTCATTAGCACCGCTAACGTTACGTGTTCGTGTGGTTTTGTCTACAACCGTTGGCTTGCCGTTGGGCAATCTTAATGCTACAGGATACAATTTTAGACAGTTTTAGACAACAGTTTTTGTTTGGCGTTTTACTGCTTCAGTATGACCATGCCCTCAGTGTACAAAGCCAGCTCGATAAAGAAATGTTTTCCCTGTTTTGTGTGGAAGAACTTGAGTGTCCCCCACAAAGCCCTGACCTCAACCGTACTGAACACCTTTGGGATGAACTAGAACGGAGATAGCAAGCCAGGCCTTCTCATCTAACTTGTAGGACCTCACAAATGCTCTTCTTAATGAACGGGCAAAAATTGCCATAGAACTCCATATTAATGCCTTTGGATTTAGAATTGGTTTTGTGTAGGTGTCCCAGTACTTAGGTGTCCATTTAGTGTAGGCCTACATGCAACCTTTTATTAACCTATGCAGAGGTAATGTTTTTTTTTACATAGCCCACAATGACGCCATCCTCAATTTGATTACATTGTTTATGTAGTGCTCACAGCCGGCCCGGCCCGGCCCCACACACCTTTGACAATCGGCCAAAAACACTTGCATGCACGTTTTGCAGAGTTTCAATTCTCTGGATGTGAAGCTCTCTGGAGCCCTGCCTTCCTGCAGCATCTTCTATGCTGCCTGCAGTTCCTGATTCATCTATGTCAAATTTGACTTGAAATTAAAAAAATGAAAGTAAATTATTATATAAACAGAAAATTTGAAATAAGAAATATTTAAGTAGTACTCAAAGTACACAAAATGCGACTTTGCTAATGTAATGAGTGTTAATGTAATCTGGTACCTCCATCCTGAATAATAGTTTTCTTTTTATTATAAATTAATCTGCCTATAATTTTTAATTGATTCAAATCAATTCATAATGTATTGCATGAAATGTCAGAAAATAGTTAAAAATAAATATCCTAAGAACCCAGAGCCTAAGCTGACATTTTCAAATGTCTTGTTTTGTGCAAATGACCTGCCAAAACACAAATATATTCAATTTACAAACTAACTAAAACCATTAATAGATTGTCAAAGTAGTTGTCAGTTTATTTCCTGATGACTGATCATTTAGATTGATCATGTGTTTAAGCCATAGGCTACTCTGCTGACCACCAGACATTCTGTTGTTATAAGCCTTGTGTTGTGCACACTGCTGATTCACTGTGAGTGTTGATGAAGTTGGAAATGGCAGCAGAAAGTAACTAGATTGGAAAGTCAGAGAGGACATGAAGGAGCTGACATGAGGAAAACTGTACATAGGTTGGCTAGTTTGTGTTTTTATGCAGAAGCAAGTCCCTGCTTTTGAGCTCCATGGGGCTGGTGATATGTGAAAAATGTTGAAGGCATAAACTACCCAGGTCCTCAGTGTTTACTTTTAATACTACAAATACATTTTAGCAGAGCAGCAGCACAATTTTATAGCATGACATTCAGGTCCATTTAGTCTTGGCTGCGCCTCCAGTGTGTGGGTATGTTTACTGAACTACCCAGTGCAGCAGCGCTACGACAAACAATCAAATTCAAACACAGCCGGGCACAACTGACTACACAAAGGATGGGATGCTTCCATGGACTATATTAACTAAACTTTCAACTAAGGCAGTAGTATTTTAAAGTAACACTTGCTGTACTTTAGCTCTGCGAATTTAGTCAGTTGGTGTTGGTGTTCCTAAACTTGCCTTTTCCGTATCTTCTCAGTTAGCGATTTATTGTGTTCAAGGGCTCTTACTGTATGCTGAACATTATTATGCATCTGCTTAAACTGTGGGTCTTACATGTAGGTGGAGAGAGCGGCACAGGTCTGGTAACTGCATGGCAGCATTGTTTATGGAGACGCTACTTTTAAAGTCAGTGCAAAATGTCAAGTCTAGACAGAAGACCTTGAATTTTGATCCTAAGGAACTGATGCTACTTACCACAATGTTTTAAGGGCTTATGGATTGGTTGTTCCTTCCTGGCTGTTAATGAGTCACACCACAGGACAGTAATTGTATTGGAAATATCACAACATTTTACTGTATCTTGCCTGGACCCAGACATGTAAACCCGATTTCTAGTACCTGTTGTTTAAACACTGTTCAAGTAAATTGTTTTTTTTTCATTGGGGCAAACACAAGATTTATACAAGGTTTTTGATTCTGATTTGATTCCCACTGGAAGCTCGAGACAATCCTCAACCCATGCCCGACACGCATAGGATAAGTTAAGACGTAGCAGAGTTTATTTGCACAGTGGCACAGCCACAACTATAAACCTCCTTGTTCAGTGGATTCTTCCAGCACTTCCAGGCATTTAAGTTTGAGCTAAACTAAAACAGAAATGACATGGACAGATATGAAGACACTCTGAACAGTTATAGTGAAATGCCTTATCTTAATCCACTGACTGAATCCACTATTGCCCAGATAGGGGACTTTGTGCAGTCTGTAGGGGGACATCTGCTGTCCAGTTGATGTTATTGCAAGACATTGTAACTTCTTTTTTCAGACTTAGTAAACCAATTCTCTCAGAAGCCTATTATGTGGTGATGCCAGTCCAGCCCAGGAGGAGTCAGCAAATGAAGTGCCATCACTAAACAGCATTAACCTAAGCAAATAATTGTGTAATTATGCCCGGCACATAAATGTAGACAACAAATGTGTTTCCAAATGTCAATCTATTTAAGCAGACATAAAGTATATGAATGAACTGCCTTTCTGAGGGAGTGCAGTCACATTCATTACTTCTGCAAATAAGGTTGTGTGACTGTTCAATTGTTTGTTTGTTTTACGACCTTAGTGCACATTCCCACGCTCAAGAGAAACCTTTGTGGTAGCGCCACCATTAGCTCAAACTTTCCTCCTGACTCATTGGCTGTAAACACACGATATTTGAACAGCCCAGACATATTTTATAGAAAATATATTAATGAATTAACTGCACTGCATATGTTATATAGAGTATATTTTAACTGAGGACCATGATGAATGCCTTTAATTCAAAGGTCAGTTTCCAGGAGAAAAACAAGTCGGGTATGTGTTTCAAGTGTCTTTGAAAAGATTAGGAGGAAGTGAGAGTTTAAATTATCTAATTTAATTTACTGCTTGTGTAGTAGCTACTGTAGTTTTATGAACCTTTTTTTTCCGATTTAAAAAGAAAATGATACTTTGTTAATTAAAAATAGAAAATGATTTTAAAAAAGGAATAAGTAAGCATGTTGTAGGAAAGCCATGGACATGGAAATACACTATTAAGATTTTTAGTTTGGTTGGTCCATTGCGGAAAAGTTGTACCTGTACCTGCTTCCATCCACTTTTTTAAATTTCACCTCCGTTGAGGTTCCAGGTTCCAAGCGAGCTGAGGCGATACTAAAATGTGACGTAAAAACACGGCAGACTACTGATTGGTCAGAGAGAATCGTCACTATTCACTGCATCATCATCATTATATTTTACAGTTTTCCTATATAATTTCATCACTAAATCCACTTCTGAGAAGTTTCGAGGTGAGAAATCAACTGTGTAGATTTCGAGTATTGACAGTGTTACGAAAAGTGATGGCGGAACAAAAATGTGCTTGAAAGTTTTCGGAGTTGAGGAGCACCACAAGTGGCGGCGGGGGAAACCTGCGCCAACCCGTGAGAGCAGCTCCCAAGGCCGGCCAGCCGCCCGCTCACAGAGCCCTCTGCTCCCACCGTCACACAGACCGCTGCAGCAACAACGGCAGAGGAAAACACAGCTTCATATGCTTATCTGTCTTTACATTCTGACTAAGGTTGAAACGTTTTAGCTTAAAGAAAGAGACAGCTGTTTGTGTGTGGCATTGAACATTACGTGGGGCAGTTGTGTGTGGTGTCGCTATGACGACCAGCTACATTGAGGTGTACTATCTCTGGGTACTATCTGCAATGTAAAAAGGAGCACGGCCAAACCGAGTCGAGTACAGTCGAGGCGAGTTGAGCTGGTACTGGAAATGGAAAAGCGCCATTTGATGGTCGTCCTACACAAGATCGTTATGACAAAAATCTAATGAATAAACTGAAATGCAGAGGTTTATGTCACTCAATTTGTATCTGTAATATTTTCAGTTTTGAACACAAGTCAAACGGTTAGAACGTGTAAAAATAGAACATGTGGAGCTGCACACTGCCTGAGTCACTGCTCTTTCATTTCGGTATCCACCCACTGTGTCTTGCAGAACTGCAGCCCCTTTAAGTTGGAAGGAAGTCAAGTCTGTGACTGGATTTAGCTTAACAGAGTAACTGGTTTCTTATTTCTTATTGCACCTATTTCTTTAAGTCCTTAATACCTGTACTCCAAAGTGGTTTGTGTGTGTATTTCTGTTTGTGTGGGGGGGACTCTGCCAGCATGTGTTTGAGTAGGCAAAACACAACAACCTTGCTTTATTAAGTAATGCATTCATTGTGCTGAATATTTTACTACATAAATATTAAATGAGGAAAAGAATAGGAGATGTCAGTGGATGACTAAATTTGCCTCTTGACACAGCTTATACTAAAAGACAGTTTGTGCTATTATTCTCCTCATAGTCTCATTCTTCTATGTGATTCATGCAGCATGTTTAAAGGGTAACATTTGGAACAAACTCATGAATGGGGATTATGGATATTCACCCTGATGTTGGATATTATGCTCAAGATGTGAAGGAACATTGTTTGGAATAAACCATTTTTTGTTAAGATTGGAAGGAACCAATGCTATTTTCTTGAAATGAATGGAGTAAACTTATTGCAATCTCTTAAAAGAGAAATATTTATATTATATTTAATATTTTATTTTTCAAAAATAAGTCTCAATGTAATGTCAGTCAACGTAATGTCTACAAATGGATCCATGGTGTCTGCACTCATTGAGTTTCAAGCACCTTAGTATAGCCTACACATTGATACAATGGAATCAACTTCCTCTAGTTCCTCCCATGATCTAGGAGGTTTGGTAACTTCATATTTTTTTATTCAATTCATTCTTGCCTTGTGCATTAAATAAAATTAAAACACCCTACTTGAAATCTTTCAAAGTTCAATATATTTTTCTATGACTTATTTAAAATGGATTTACTGGAATGCTATTATCTTTTCTGTAAAAATAAATAAATAAATAAATAAATCCATGTAAATAATTTTGAAAATTTGTATGCTGACCAACTACATGTTGAGTCAGTGATATTATCATAGCTTTGGAATAAAAAAAGATATCCACCAAGTGTAGTTGTTACATTTCCAACTCTGCTGTGAGGTCCGTCTAGATGGATTACCATCGGATTCTCATTTACACTTGAAAGAGCAAAGTTCTCTTGTAATCCTTCATTGCGCTTTCCCAGTATACACCAACATTACAAAGCTGCTGTTGCTTTTCACCTTACTGACATTTCCCTTGCTTTAAGGGCTAAAGTGCCCTGATGCCTAATATCCCATCATGCTATGACGCTCTACTATCACACACTGTGTGATACAGGTGAATTGCAGCACTTGGCCCTTGTCAGCTTTTGGCCACATTTTTCATTCTCACGTTTTATTTTATCCTCTACCCTTGTCTTGCCTTGTCCTCGTCCTCTCATCCTGCTTGTGCTATCCAGCGGTATCATACCCTCCCAGTTACAAGAAGACTCCACCTCCTGTTCCCCCGCGCACCACCACCAAGCCTCTTATCTCTGTAACAGCCCAGAGCAGTACAGAGTCCACCCAAGATGCCTACCATGAGGGCAGGCATCCACGGGGTGGTCTGTGGACCACGGATAGCCTTGGTCGTCCCATCTACAGCTCCACAGACAGCCTGGACAGCACCAAGGCGGTCACCATGGCCATGGAGTCAGCAGCAGGCAAGAGGCACGCATCTTTGGGCAGCCACACCTCCGTCCAGACATGCGACAAAGCAGTGTTGGTGTCCAAGGCTGAGGAGTACCTCAAAACCCCACGTTCCTCTATTGGGATACAGGTAACATCATAACCGACAATGTTACTCAATTTGCCGCTCTCTTTTCAGTCATCTTCATGATAATTACACCAATCTTATATGTCTTCTTATATCTAGTCCTGGCTGAAAGGATAATTCCTTTGTTTGTCATTTTGATATTCAGAGTGTTTATATGTACTAAGCTGTCCTGTAAAACCCAGTCGCAGTAAAACCATTTCTCATGGTTGTCAGTAAAATCACTTTTAAATCAACCAAATACACTTTTTTATTATGAAAGAAGAGCACATTTTATCTGTGCGTAGTTGTTTTAATTGCATTGCAGCATTGCACCACTGGACTGTTACATGGCAACAGGATTAGATTTCTCTGTCCACATGTCCAAGCAGACTTCAAACTGGCACCAAATTTACACATATGTAATTGATTTAATCTTGTCTTTTTGGCATATTACAAATTCCTGAATATACCAATCTGTACTCTACAAGGTTTTGGAGTCTTGCTGACCTTTACAAGTGTCAGGCTGTATGATTACATGGACAGGGCTTATTCGGTGACAGCAGTAATGAAGAGCACAATGAGGATTTCTCTTGCCCTGTCTGTTCTAGTTTGTGAGCTGGGCGCTTAACCTCTTCTTCTTCTTGAGCTAGCTGATAGCGTTGGCCAGATGATACTTGATTCTGCTATATGTGCTAACAGTCTGACTAACATAGGTAGCCCCTTCTTCTCCTGCAGGCAAGTGTCCCCAGTTGTTAGCTCCAATCTAGAAGGTGGCTGTCTGTGTGGACCATGTTGTACCTGCATGAGGCCCACAGACATATTTTGTGGGGAATGCTATGGAGTATGGTGTCCAAAACAATTTATGGTCCTCATGCAATGTAGTCTGTGGACACTGTGCCAGTCGTGACCCAGAGTTCCAGCTAGTTGATGAATCCACTGCTAACTTTCTATTTGAAATTTCTACCTCCTGTTACCTGATCCTCATTGACATCCATGCAATTACCTACACTGAAATTGTACATGCTGTTTGCAATTCACACTTGCAAGTGCTGATTTCTTACATTTGCACTGGTTATTGATTCACCACCTCTCCACCTTCTGCTGAGCATGAAGAATGGGTGGGGAGTGACGATTCATTCCTGACTCTCAGCCTATCTTATGGCTCTTGTTTAGCACAAATAAGACACCTGTCAGTTTGAGAGGCATGATTACAGGCCTATATGTAAAATAAGCTGTTCTGTAATGTGGACATTTTAAAACAGATGTTGTTATGTATTGGTCTATGAATAAATAGCAGATTGTTGGAATTGTTGAAAGCCCTTTGGACAGGTGTTGTAAATTATCATTTCGCTACACGTACTAAATACAATACATCTGGTGCTTGTGCATAATTTTATGTTGCACTTCTATTGCTGTGTCCATGTCAAATAAAATAAACTTAACTTTACTTAAACTTTTAAAACCAGCAGACCTACCAGTTATGTTGCTAGCTGAAAGAAACAAATGCATTTTTGAATCATCTGTAATAAGTAAGAAAGTCTAAATGTTAGGCTGTTTTGAGTGTATCTGTAATTTGACATTTTTCTGTTGCCTGTATTTACCAGGTGGAAACTGTGACAGACTCTGAGACTGAAAGTAAAGGCCTTCCTCAGTTTCATTCAATAGGAATCCAGGTGGAGGATCATAAACGGTATGTGGCTCAGACAGAAAAAAGTGTCCAGTGTCAAAGCTTAGTACATTTAAAGATGCATTTTTGTCATCATTGTCCTTGTAACTCATGCATTTTTAGGCATGGGAGGTTCAAGCGCTCCAACAGTGTGACCACTGCAGTACAAGCAGACATGGAGTTGGAGGGTTTTCCCTCCATGGAGGACAAGGGCCTGCAGTTTGGGGGTGGCTTCGGTCGCCACTCTGAGCCTAGCACGCCCACTCAGTATGGGGCCATCCGCACAGTGCGCACACAGGGCCTGTTCAGTTACAGGGAGGACTACCGGCCCTCCAGTGGGCCCTCCAGCCCGCAGCCTGAACCCTGGCTGGTTGAACCCAGTCTGGAGAGCACCGATGCAGGCCGTGTGTCCCCCCTCCGCAGGGACGGCAGCTGGTTTATGCAGCTCCTTCACAATGAAACCAAGCGGCTAGAGGGATGGTGCAAAGAGATGGAGAGAGAAGCTGAGGAGCATGACCTGTCAGAGGAGAGTGAGTGTCCTGAGGGAAACTACATTTTTGCCAAAGCAGGTGCTGTTTTTGTTGTCTGAGGTCAATGCTTTTATGATATGTGCTCTATTGTTATTGTTTGTTTTTTTTTGCATGTATAACAATATAACCAAAGTGAACATTCACAGTATTAGCTGTCACGTTGACTATGAAAACACAGAATCGTTACAGTCATTTTGTGAGCATATTGGATCCTTGTGAATGCCTGAAAGACATTGCTCAACATGTTGGCCTGTCAGTGATAAAATCAGAATCTCTCTCTCGTGCGTGTGTGTGTGTGCGTGTGTGTGTGTGTGTGTGTGTGTGTGTGTGTGTTTGTGTGTGTGTGTCCACCAGTCCTAGGAAAAATCCGGAGTGCAGTGGGAAGTGCTCAGCTATTAATGTCTCAAAAGTTTCAGCAATTTTACTGGCTGTGTCAGCAGAATCTGGTGAGTAGTATCCGCTTGTGAACACTGTATCGACCTACATGCTGTTAAGCTGTTACATAGGAAAACACAAAAGATCAGGGGGTAAACTTGTTGATAGGCTTGTCTTGAAGGTGCTCCGCCTGATGCTGCACTTGTGCGCCATCCAGAAATAGACCACAGAGATCGATATTGAAGCAATCCCTCTGCCGCCACTGACCCTGCAGGAAACGAAAGGGGAATTCCAATAGGAAGCAGCACCTGTGTTGAGGCGATCCATTACAGCACAGAGGCAGCAGTATGAATGGGATCTCAGCGTTTGAATAATGGACTGCCACGCTGTCTCAATGTTTAGCCCTCATGTCACGTCGACTGGAAACTCATACCTTTTCTAATGCTAACTATCCACAGAGTCAGCATATATTAGAAGATGATAGTGTCGTAAGTGGGGATGTTTCTGCGGCTACAGTAGAGAGAGACAGTGAAAGAGACAGGCACTTAATCACACCTTTCTAAAGCGTAGCTAATTTTTTGAATGAAATGCAAAACCTTCTGGAGGTGGTTGAAAGCTGCCTGCGCTCTCATTACCTTGTGTTTTTCTTTTTTGTGCGTTTGTGTGTGTGTGTCCCGACTTGGTGTGTTGCTCTCTTTTGGATAGTTTTGGGCCACGCTCTCTCCCGCTCTCCCCATAGATAATGGGATGATGAATTAAGTCTTACATTGGTAGTGACAAGCCTTAGATTGCCCTGAGCTTTCAAACGTGTCTGAAAAGGAGAGTGACTCTGTTTTCCCTGCTGGACGGAGGAGGAACTGCACGATGTGCTTTGAAGTTTGACCTTTCCTCTGTCTGAGATCACTCTCATCCTGTGTTTGTGTCTGGAGTAATGAACACATGGCCCTAGGTGGCTCCCTGATTGTGCAAGTTGTGGTTTACTGATTAGGTATCATGAACAGTAATGCAATACACAAATGCAGCAACAACCAGCACCAGATTTTTGTGATTTAAATTTCACAGAATAGTGAACATTTTCCAAAATTACAATAGAATAATAGTAATTAGTAGAGTACAGTAATTTGAGCACACTTGGTGCTGGGACGAACAATCTAAAGAGGGAGCATACACTATACGATGCTTGATTTGAGCTTATGATTGGTGAATAGCATGTTTTTTTTTCTTCCTCCCATGCATTCTGTACCCACTGCACATGACCATAAAAATGATCTTTGATAATCTATCTGTTAATCACCGTTGTTTTTACAGACCATAATATACCAACTTTGCTGTTGAAAAGATGCAATTTATAGCAGTTAAAAGGAGGTTCCCAGGAGCTGTCAGTTATAAACCAATGTTCAATGACAATAGCAATGCTATACTGCCACACAGTGGTGGGAATGGGAAGGTGGCAATGGGTAGCAATATTTGGTAGTTCAGAATATTTTCATTTTTCAAATTTATATATATATATGAGAGAGATCTATATCTATAGAGGGAAATATATATATATAGATAGATAGATAGATAGATAGATAGATAGATAGATAGATAGATAGATAGATAGATACAGATAGATAGATAGATAGATACAGATAGATAGATAGATAGATAGATACAGATAGAGATAGATACAGATAGAGATAGATACAGATAGAGATAGATACAGATAGAGATAGATACAGATAGAGATAGATAGAGATAGAGATAGATAGAGATAGATACAGATAGATACAGATAGATATATAGATAGATTATAGATATATATACGTTTAGTATGATAGAGATGGTACAATAAGCAGGTAGTATAAGACTAAAGTTCTTACTTCAAGTTTGTTTTTAGCATTCAGTAAACCAGCACATAAAGATTAAAGAAATTTCACCTACACTCACTATATTTTGTACGCCGCTGTCTCTACAGGACCCCAGTGCCATGCCCAGACCCACATCTCAGGACCTGGCTGGATTCTGGGACCTCTTGCAGCTTTCCATCGATGACGTCACTGCCAAATTTGATGAGCTGCAGCAGATCAAGAGCAACCAGTGGCAGCTGGTGGAGAGCCCGGAGAAGAAGGTAAAGCTGGTAGCTTTCCACACACTTGCAATATTTTGTCTTAATGGGTTCCAGACGGACTTGCTCAGCTTTTAAGAAAACCACAGTAACAACATTTGCCTTCCTTTTTAGGCTTGTGACCAGCAGGAGGTTAATCATTCTCATCAGAACACTGCAGGGACAACATTAGGAGGCAAAATCAGTTCAGCTTAGACAGCTAGTAGCATCCTCTAAAATGTTCAGTTGTGTCTGTCTCTAGAGTAATGTGGGACTTATTTTATCCGTCTTATGCATATTGTCATTGCAACTCATCACCTGCTTTTGGTCTGTGGTAATGTAAGATAAAGCAGGGAACAATGGTGTTTTAAGCCTGCTTTCCACAAGCATCAAGTGATCAAGTCAAACCAATTGTGCTTAATGGAATTTCATACAGACAGTATGATTTTGAGATTTCCTGTTAACAGACTAGCTAATGGGTGAAGAAAAAGACAGGGGACCATCTTTGTAGCTAAAGCATTTGCTTGAAACTATATATTTTTTAAAAACAGTTAAGTTCTGAAACTTTTGACATTGCATTCTTCAAAGTATGTTGCTGTACAAAATAAAAAATGAAAAACAGGATTAGACTGTTAGATGAAATGATAGCTCACCTGGTAAATAAAAATACATTTGTAAGAGTAGTGCTTGTAGATGAGGGAGCTGCATTTGTAAGAAGCAGATTTAGATGGTTATGTGTTTTTAGAGATAGACAAGATCCTTCAGGGCATTTGGATAATTATCTTCATGCTACAGTTGTAGTTGTAAGAGAGTTATTTTCCTCAAGCAGTTAATGGGCACATTGCAAGCCCCATGAAGCTGAGCCCTAACAGTGATGCAGATGCTCTGTATTGGACTCCTTCAAGCCCGACGCTGTTTTACACCAGCTTGCCAAGCAATCAGAAAAGCTTGCCTTGCATTCCAAAGCTTTTGTGTGTTCAGATTTGTAGGTCAGATGGCCTTCAGTCATTCTTTGCTTCATAATCAATGATAGCTGTTTCTGCAGTGTTACTAGTTGCCTTTTTGTTTGAGTGGCTTCTGGATCACATAAGACAGGTTTTGTTCATACAATGTCTTTGTGCTGCATAAATGTACAGCACCTCAGAAATACTGAGAATTGTGATGATGAATTCTCCTTTGGTGGCCTTTGCTGCAGAGGGAAATTTCTTTTAGCCATTTCTACTTCCACATGGCCTATGGCTCAACAAGCTGCGATACCAAAGATGAGGCAAAGTGGCCTGGGTCTGTCCATGATACTCACATGTACCCAACATGAGTCCATATATTAAAGGCTTAAAGCTAGATTTAGCCAAAGCCGCACACTTCATAGCGAATAAAACTCCTATTAGCAATTTATCTGCACTGATATAACATTTAGCATTTTCTGCCTGATTTCCTTATGAAATTATTGCTCATGAAATCCACTCTGGTAATGTTTCATCTGCTTGTTAAAATTGCTTTTTCTTCCCTCATAACCCTCAATTATGAGTTCTTGTACTGAGCTGATTAAATAGTCTCTTGTTTTTCCATAATGAGATGAGACCAAATTTAATAAAACAATATAAAATTACCATCCCTAGAATGAAAACAATATTATTGTTGTCTATTGATTATTCACAATCCATTAGATTTAGGGACTTTCAAAAAAGTGGGTCTATAATTTGAATTATCCAGCAACCATCGACACTCCTAACATACATTAGGTACATTTTTATTTTTTTTGCATTTCTTGCCTGTGAATCAACTTTTTCTGTTGGACACATTGCTGTTACAATAAGCCTTTTCCTTGCTTAAGCATGTCATTCTGTATCCTAAGGAGCGGAAGTGGCCACCACCTATGCCAAAGCGGCCGGCCAAGGGACGTGGCACTATGATGCGAGAGCGCTCTCTGGATCTTCAGGACCGCCAGCGACAGGAAGCCCGCAGACGCCTCATGGCTGCCAAACGAGCAGCTTCTTTCAGACAGAACTCAGCCACAGAGAGGGCAGACAGCATCGAGATCTACATCCCTGAAGCCCAGACACGGCTTTGAGGTCCACGGATTCATCCTCAGCTCCTCTTGTCCACCTCTGCCCAGCACCAGCTCGTGGTGTCACATCCAGCCTCCTCCTGCTGTCATCATCTGTCACTGCAACATCACCAGTTGCCATTCTCTGGGTGGTCCCTACTGAAGCTACACTAGGCAAGATTTCAGTTGAAAATGCATCCTTTTTTTGTCAGCCTAAATGACAATGTGGCACTGCCATAGGGAAGAACGTCCTATCTTCCTTGCGTGAGAAGTCAGGTGAGTCAGGTGTGGACGGTCGTTTTCACACAGAAAGTGATAAATAAAACATTCAAAATGAAACTGAGAAAACGGGACGCAACAGTGTTAGACCTTTTGCCTCTTGCGCTTTTGGTATTCTTTGGTTAAAACTGAACACAGGCCAGCTGGATTGGTAAAAACATGAGACACTAACATGTGAAGTTGCCTAGTGTAGCTTTAAACCCACAAGGGACTCTTTGCCACAGGTTGTGCACCACGAGAATGAGCTGCAATGCCCCAAAATAAACATTTCACCTGGTATTTATTTGAACAACCTTAATTCAACTTAGTGATTTATTTGGTCATAGCCATTATTGTCAAAACTCCAGTCTTCTCCATTGTTGCCATTGTCCCGCTGTGAGTAAGAGTAATGCTATACTTGCCACATTCAAAGGGAAACACAAAGTCCAACTTTTCTAGAGTTTCTCACCAGCAACAGTGGTCTCGGGCTAAAGCACCCTGTGTGAGGGAACAGCGGCAGCAGAGATTGTAATTGTAAAAATAGGTAGATTATCAAGTGACTGCGGGGAAAAAATGCAAGTAAGATCATTTTTGATGAGGTTCAAATTTCACACCCAGCCTTTTCTATGCGGGTGGGTAAAACCTGATACCTTGGTTGATCAATTTCTCAAAAAGTCAAAATAGAATGGTGTTAAAAATGTGTGTGTGTGTGTGTGTGAGTTGCTGCACATATGTCCTCTATACTATTCTTCTAGCTATGTATTATTTATCCAACTTTAAACAGGCATGCCGCAGCAGATGACCAGTGTTGCTGACTGAGATCTGAAAATCCTCATCATTTCAGCATTTAGTCATTTTCACTCATGTAACACCATCCCCTCTTAGGACTAGACATTTTTAAGCTATGTATGTTATCTGCTGCTGGATGCATTTCCATTGCAGAACAAATATGAATTATTAACAAAAAAAAGACAGTTTTGCGCAGCCTGGAAGAGGTGACTGTATCAAACAATGCATTTTGCACCTTATAATATTCATGTTTGTATTTCCAAGGGAAATGTAGTTTATGAAGCTCATGTGATATTGTTGCAGTTGAATTGCAAGGACAGATATGGAAAATTTACTACAGAATTTCATGTTACTCTATACGTCATAGAAACTGCACCTTGTGTCGTTTTGGTTTCATTTTTTTCGAATGGCATTCAGGCCTCTATTAACTACATTATTGTGATCCTAACACTTTTAATTACACTTACAGTATCTGTCATATGACCAACATCACGGTCTACAGTATACATTTAGTATTTATAGTTGAAACAGTAGTGGGTTGATTTGACAGTGCATTTGTCTTGCTTATTAAGGGGTGTTTCTCAGCTAACATATCTCATAACACACTGCATCCAACCTTTTGTTCCAAGTGGGGCATAATGAAAACACTTCTGTTGTCATTTCGATCTGCTCATGTAGTCTAGGAAAGACAGGTGCAAATGACACTTTAACAATATTCAGTTACTATAGTAAATGGTGCTGCTTTTTACTCTAAAACTGTTGTCCTTTACCCAGTCCTATGTGCACGCACACACACACTCAAGGACTTTTTAAACAGAGATTTATTAATATGGTGCCCGTTGTCTCTCCGATGACTTGTGGTAGATTGTGACTTTAGAAAAGATCATCTTTGCAATGCTCTATCCCTTAGTGATGAAAATGAGGAGAAGGTTTTATTGTTTAACCTACTTTCTAATAACATGCAAAGAGGTCAGGGATATTTATTTATCAGATGGGAGAGATTACAGGCTTTGACATTCCACCAACCTTAAAGTAAAATCTATTATGCCCACCCTGAGCCAAGGGCATACTGCTATAGCTAGGTGAACATGCTGTATTGTACCTGTCGATATTTTATAAAAACACCAACAGTAACATTTTGCAATACATGCCCATTCATCCTCATTTGCCAATCCAATCCCAGATAATTAAAACAAATGTCGATACAGGGCCACTAGAATTATGCTGCAGTACAGTGTTTAATGTTTTCCATTTTATTGTAATTAGAATAGCGCTCAGAAGGGGAGAGCAGTCTGTGTATAAATACTTGTGTGAGGCAGTGAGACGTACTTGTCGGGAAGTGTTATGACAGGGTTTCTCTGCTTGCATTTGTCTGAACAATAGCTGAAGTATTTTACGTTGTGACATGTACATCAGTGCTAAATCTGAAACCCTTATCGTACCACACGGCCTTAACTAAAACGCTCATGAATGTAGAGCCCCTTATGATGCAAAAAAAATAAACGTCCAAGGAGATGAGAAGATGGAGGGAAATTTCCAACTTAATTAGTAGGGCTGACCCTCAATAGTCGAAGATTCGATGTTTCAATGGGCGGGGCCTGATTCGACTGTTAATCTAGTTGAAGCTTCGCAGTTAAACAAGGATCATGCCATTTTGGCGATACGGGGGTGCTCAACGTCTGATTTTACATAGAACTACCAATTCTCTCCAAATAAGTTAATATACAGCCTATGACAATATACATTTCAATGTTTAATGCTGTAAATAAACATGTAAAAAGAAAAAACTTCCAATAAATGTTTTTAAAGTACGTGAATAAATCCAAAATTGTAACCCTAACCCTGGGTCGTCAGTGCGCATGTGTAGCGTGCGTGTGGTGGCGGAAGAGGAACACTTGCTGAAGAGACTGAGCTCCAGCTTTACTGGTGTTGTGCTGAGTTGTCCGCACCTCGCAGGACTTTTGGATCATTTATCACCATTGATGAACCAAACAAAGAATATTTTATCATTTTTAAACAGCCGGCTACTTGAAATAGACCCGCGAGGAACTGCGATGTGCATGTAGTTGTCGGCAGCAGGCATGCACGCAAAACTCACACAAGACCGGTGAATGAGAGAGAGAGAAAAAAGGGTCTTCAAAAAGCCTCAGTTCAGCTGGAAATTTACAGTGTAAGTTGAATGAATAGAGTCTGCAGCTCCGCAACTTCTCAACATGAGCTACCCCCTCCTCCCCCATTCACAATCGCCGTGCACAAAAACACACGATTGGACTATAAGTCGACTATAGGCAGGACTTGACGATTCTGATTGGACTATGTAAATCCTTAGTCGGGGACAGCCCTATAAATTAGTCAGGAGAGAAGTCACTCCCAAACTTTTACTTTTACTTTTATTTTTTATTAAACTCAATTCCATCTTTCTAATTTAGTTGATTGATTAAAATTAAATATAAAAAGGTACAAAATATAATAGAAGACAACATGCCAGGTCACCGGGGGCAATACATCGTTTAACACTAATTTCAGGTTTGCTGAGTCCTAGTCTAGCAGGTTCCAAGAAATAATACAATCAATTTATTAAAATAAAATAAAATATATCAGGCAGGATGTGGTCCTTGTACTTCACACATACAGATAAAAGAAATGGCTATGCGAATGTCCTAAGGCAGTGTGTAAACTATGAACCATTTTTCCGTTTAGAAGAGAGTTCTATAGTTAGACTGTAAGAATCAGTAAATTCACACATTTTTGGTGGAGTTTATATGTATCAATGAATATATTTAAAAGACATATTACAGCTTCCTTTGTAACTCACATTCTTTCATAATTTTGTTAATTTAACTGTATATCTGTATACTGTATATATACACTGCCCCAGTATAAACTGAAGGACTCGGAAATTGAAGGGAAGAATAATTTCCTCGAAAAATCAAGTGCATTATATAATTACAGAAACTAATAAAATGACAAGGGCTTACTTTTAAGTTCAATGAATTCTCTGATTTGTTTTAAATATACAGAATCTTCTTCCATAAAGGGGCTTTACCTCCAACGTTATCACACCATTCATGGTGCATTTCAAAAAGTAAAGATCCAGCAGATTGTGGCTGATTCCATTTAATTACCCTCTTTAAACAGGAACCAACGTTATTTTATGTCATCTCCACATATTAAGCCTTTTCATCTTCAAATTCATTTTGAAGAATAAGTGAGCTATTAATTTTCGCTGAATAGCAGCATTTAAAACTGTTTCAGTCTATTTCTCTCCTTTCAAAATTAGTTAAGACACCAAAGAGGCCCACTTTTTCCATTATAATCTGGTGAGAGTTGGCAGTGGTATAGTGACACCTGGTATGGTGTTTCTCAAGTGAATATTTGACACTCTAAAGGAAGTCAAGTTTATTTTCCTTCAAATGTATTTTCTTCTCCAGTACATCTTTCACAGGAAGTAACACATTCAGTACTTTTTCCACAACACAAACTTTACCAGCTAACCGTGTCTTCGGCTGCTTGGTCAACTAGTCAAACTTGCATTATTAGGTAGTGAAATCTCCTTACCGTACATCTATATAGGAGGTGTATTATTTAAAACTAAATAATGTTTTTATCTTTTTTGCCCATTCAAATGGACCGAAGTAACATTAAGTCTAATACAGGTAAACATGGTTAAGAGTAAATCAAGGCAGTCTTTGCTAAACACTGAGATACAGTGGTGCTGTCTAAAAATGTACACACTGTGGTAGTCATTCAGCAGATGTTAACCAGAAGTATTAAACTTAACACTTATTTTAGTTCAATATTTAATGCCACTGTTTTGATGAACAACACCACATGTCTGGTTTTGTTGGTTATCTTTGTCATGCTATCTTCCATCTCCCTTGCCAGTCTATAAATCTCAGCATCTTCACTCATCATTTGGCTAGATGGAGAATACTGTTAGCTTAGAAATATTAAAGTCCTCATTTATGTCACTGGTTCCTCCCTCTGTTTTGCCCTCAGAGGGACTAACAACAGCGTCTCTGGATTATTACATAACCTTTGATGGGCTACTATAACAATCCAACTGCTCTTCCACCTGACTGAAAGTCATGCAAATCAAGTCTACTTCCCGCAGACTGCATACTGTGATTCCATCACGTGTAGTACTTGATGATTTGGTACCCATTATATCATCAATCCAAGCTTTCCTTTAAAATCACCTACCTTTTCAAACAGAGTTTTTTGTCTTTTTGTAGCTTCAAGTTCGTATTTTCTGTTGCTAGGAATTTCCATGCAGGTTGTTTGAACTGATTATCAATTAGACTGATAGGCAAGTGTTGGGTAGGTGATGAGGCTGGTTTAGCACATAGAAAACTCTAAATTACCTCTCCTGCTAGGGTCAACTTGTCTTCTGAAACCAAGTGGGAGAGAGCAAAAGAGACAGAAGAGGGGCGAGGATTGACAGGAACCAGACTCCCGACCTCACTGTCACTGGCTTGAATGAAAAATGATGTCACTTCAGCTGTTTTTGCACCAGTCACCTACCAGTAAGACACAAAGATGTCCGCAAAAGTCACAGGGACACTAGCTGCTGCAAGTGATGTACACTATTACAATGTGTGTGACATGAATACACATGATGACAGAATTATACATACTAAGCAAATGTGTTTTTTTGTGGTATCATGCGGGGCTATTCTATAATAATGGTACCATTTTCCTGTTCTACTTAAGTATTACTCGTCCAAAGCATGGCATCACTGATGAAATGCTAAATTTTTTTCCTTTTGCCTCTTCGTCGCTATTTTTACCCACCACCATGCTATGAGGGGCTTAGGAGTTTGGCAATTATGTACATGACAAATCCTCAGGTGCCTTACAGTTTGATTCTCATAGGACTCTGTGTGAATGTTTTGGGTCGAGATACATGAAAGGACTGCTTCACCTCTTGAAGTGCAGGTTTGTCCGTAATACCATTAACAAAGGGCTGGAAACCGGGCTGGGTCAGACTGCAGAATTTAAAACGAATTTACATTTATATTTGACTAATCCAAACGTCCTACTGTAATAAACTTCAGCACAATACAGTTTAGAGGATATCAAAGGAGGATTTGCTGACATTTGTTTTCCTCTATTTTTGTTTTGGAATATTTGGTTCAGATCAGATAGTTGTTCTGCTATGATTCACCATCGTGCACTCACATTTTTAGAATTGAATTCATGTATTATGACAGCAGATAAAGCACCATTAAAAACAAAGCCAGTTGTAGGAAATCAATTGTGGTGGATAAGTGATATGATATGACTGTGTAGACATCTTAAGAGTGCTTGTCATATCCATTTCAGCAAATCATAAAAGATAATTTATTTAAAGGTCTTTATCTAGTTTTCCTCCTAGCTGTGATATTGTAATCTTGTGATGTTTTCTTGCCTTTTTTGGCATCTACATCTACAGAATCTGGAGACTGACAAAACTTGACCAGCCAAAAAGTGCAATAGTGTTTTCATATGACAGGCAGGCTCACCTACAGCTATTTACCTCACAGTTAAGAGTTTTTAGCAAACATGGTATATTAGGAGTAGTTGTAATCTCCACAGGAACACTTTGTCATGCCTGTGTACTATGCAGCAGTACTTCTGTGGGGCAGCAGAGCTTGCAGGCCCCAGTGCAGATGACCCTTCATTTATCGTGCACTGAAAGCACGCCAATTATTGTGCTACACACTTACAGGAGCAAAAATGTGTGCTGTCATTGTCATCCAGCACTCAGTCCTATACAGCTCACCCATGATTGCTTAGTTACAATTTATTTTATGCTCCTTTAAGAAACAGAATATACAGTGTAAAGAAAATGTCAGCTAACATTCAATAATACTCTAAAATGATTCACATGGATGTGACAAATTAAGAGTTACTTTGCCAGGGTCACTTTTCCCTGTCAAGTCACTACTCAAAACATTTGTTTATGCTTTGTAGAACACAGTTCGCTGCACCATATTTTAGACTTGCATCATTTAATACCAGAGTTGTCCTAAAGATAAACCTCAGAGAAGTCTGTATAGGTGCTGAATCAACCAACTTCAACTGGTACTTTTCCTAAATTTGTTTCTTTTTTTTTGTTTATTCTGACAATCAGCACACACCAAAAGCATCAAATGCACACACACACACACACACACACACACACACACACACACACACACACACACACACACACACACACACACAGCAGTGTCATTGTATATCCTCAAGATAGAGCCCTGAGTTTCTCTTATACGTATCTTGTGGATCTCTTCGCGGTCTTTTCAAGTGAGGCTCCATTCTATAAATCATTGAAAGCTTTTCTCCTTGTTTCTGATACAGTTGCACTGCAAAGATATCTTTCTATTGCTTGCTCTCTCTTCCCATAAATCATGTGACTTTTGATGACATAGATGAGAGTTTCACCTGTTGTCAGAGGCCAAAGACCAATCAAGTGAGTAATCATGTACAAATGCTTTTGATGTCATGCTTGCCTTTATGCTGGGCTGTATGAGAGTGATCTGCTCCTCAAGCAATAAGCCTAATTTACATGTTTTGGTTAGCTTTCCATACAGATCTTTAGCCTTCTGACCAACCTAAATCTGAAGGAGGTTATAGTAAGGTTTAGGTGGTTGTTGAGCTGCTTGAAGTAACAGCTTGACATTTTGGAAAATATGCATATTTGCTTTTTTTTACGCTAAATATGAAGCCACAGCCAGCAGCCGACTAGCGTAGCTTAGGATAAAGACTGCAAACCAGGGGAAACAACTAGCTTGGCTCTCTCGAAAGGTAACAGCGTCCAGCTAAAAGCACCTCTAAAGCCCACTTATTAACTCATTATAGCTTACCTTCTTTGTGTGAAATGAAAACCTGCTGGTTTCTGGCCATATTAAAAATATTCTGTTCACCTGACCAAGAAACTAGCAGTTAACTGTTATCAGTTAATGTCTGGCTTTAGAATTTTACCGCTGAGGAAACAGTTACAAAATCTGCCTAAAACACATCTAAAGCTCAGCAATTAAGATATCTGTTTAATCCCTACAAAAATAAAAGTGTAAAAACACCAAATTGTGGTTTTATGGGGGATTTTATGTGGGTTATAAACTGGTTTCTTCACCAGACACAGTGACTACCTGTTTCCCCCTGTCCCGTTAAATATGAAGCTACAGCTAAGAGATGGTTAGCTTAGCTAAGTCATATCGACTTAAAACAGGGGAAACAGCTAGTCTGCCATAAAGGCTAATGAATAAACCAGCATATAACTGCAAATTTTCATTTTTACACTTAGATTTTTGTATGGAATAAACAAACAAGATATAACGTCTTAATTGGGGAGCTTTAGAGATGCTATTAGGCTTACTTTCTGACTGTTGGCTAGCTGTTTCCATGTTTCCTGTCTTTATGCTATCCTAAGCTAACCCTCTCCTGGCTGCAGCTTCATATTTATGGTACAGACTGTGAAAGGGATTTAGATAGTTTCATCTCTCCAAGAAAGCGAATAAGTGTATTTCCCAACATGCTTATATGTAACATTTTCTCATACCTCATTGCTGTTAAGTCTTCTTTTTATTTAGGTTGATTTTATGACTTATTTCATTTTTAAATCATGTTATGGGCCTGAATCAATGTGAATCAGTCTACATTGCCTCTGAAGGATAGTTGTAGGCGACCATTTTACACCACCGCTCGTCTCTGCACCAATTCTTGGACAAGCGATCACAATTCAATCAGAATATTCAGGCATGTGGTGTCCACTACTATAACTTGGGAGGTTTCTATATCTGTGCTGTTATTTATGATTAAGTGTTTTATGAGGGGAGAGAGCAGTCACAAGTTTGTTTGCCTTTGGTGGAGAAACGTCTTGTGTCGTGGCTGTGGGTAGAAATAACAGAAGGCCTCTTAAGGGTTTTTGAATAGGACATGAGAAAAATTTGATAGCATAAAAGGTTTGTGGTTAGCTTAAAACTATTTTGAATCGTTAGTTATATCAATAATGAGGATAAATATAATGCCAAATATTCAGTATTTGTACAGAAATATACATATATAATATATAATATATGCCTAATTTAAATGGAACTATTTTCCGCTCTTGACCATGTTTTTGTTGTTTAACATTCCTTTGTCAACATTATTTTATAAGATCTTCAGATAGCATGCAGGATAGTGAAAATGAATGTATTATTTAGTGTTTCATTGCTGCTCAGTATTACAGCATTCTACAGGTCAATTTGTGTTTGTAAAATTAATTTAAGCTGAATATATCATTTCTAGATTTATCTATAAATGAATTGTAAACTTTCTTTTCTAAATGCAAGGTTTTGAAATGGTTTCAACAATTTATATCATTTATATTATTTTCCTGCTTTATCAATGTGGTTCAGTATATTTTGCCTCTTCTAAGTACTGCTATCAATCATCTGTTGTAAATAATTATGCAAATTAAACTTTTTGAAGAAAACAGCATGGTTGAGAGAGAGCGCTTTCATTCTTCTGAGAGTTTGGCAATGGTTCGGTGATGCAGCTGTACCACAAAGCAGACAAGTCATGTGGGATTTTATCTCAAAAGCAGGGTTATTTATGTGGAATTACTAAACCCCAAATTAAGTGCTGTTTATCCTCTATGCACGTCTATGTTATAATACATGGAAAAACACTTGCTCAGGGGCAAACGAAGTGAAGCTTCTTATAATATTCACTCTCAGTTACAACTGTGAGTATTACATAAATTAAGTTATCTATTAGTTAAAGAGGTCATATTATGCTTTTTGGCTTTTCCCTCTCCTTTAATGAGTTATACACCTTTTTGTGCATGTAATAGGTTTGCAAAGTGAAAAAGCCCAAAGTCCAGCAGAAAGGGAGTTCACATCTCCCACAGAAAACACTGCTCTGAACTGCTTGAAAACAGCTTGTTTGCAGTCCAGCCATTTCCCTTTCATCCCTGTGACAACACAGCAAAATGCGCGTCATAATGCTCGCCTATCAGCTACTCCGACACCCTCAAAAACACCAGTGGAAAAACACTCTGAGGTGCAGCACACAGTCACAAGATGTCCGTGCCTCTCCTCTCCCTTCCAAACACTAGCTACCCTACAGGCAGTCAATGGACATAAAGTTGTTACTGTGATGTAGAGACAGAGCTCAGTTAAAACTTAATGGATGAAAGATACATTTGTTACAGATTTTGAACCTGGAAATTAGCATAATATGACCACTTTAATATTGAAGTAGTTGGAGCATTTAGTAAGTGAAAACTTGTATATATTATGTCCCTCTGGACTGCTTAGTGTCCCTTCTTCAGTTTCAGAGGTCTTGGTATTGGCATGCTGGCTCACTGTAGTGGCTTACTAGGAGACTTCACTAGAATGGTGACATCGTTAATGTTATTTGTAACACCTGTGCGTGCCACCTGAGACCCAGCCTGTGGCGAAAAGTGCAGAGGCACCGAATATATGTTTACATGTAGTGTTTTATCTAATAAACATGAACTACACTGCAAAAACAAAACAGAATGTTAGAAGGAAAATAATAAGTAAACACAAACACAGTTCATGAAGAGATCCTCTCTGAGGAGTCTGATGTGGACCTTCTTAAAGCGCTTGAGGAACACTGGGAACAGGTATTCCCAGTTGTGCTGGCGTAACAGCTCTGCCCACCAGTTACCTTTCATGGCAGATATTTTGTGTACTAGCATGAAAAGCACAGGTGTGATTAATGACACTAATGACATGTCATATTGGTTATGCCAGTTACAATGACACTGGTGAAGGACACTTCAGTGGAACTTTAGCCATTGTTAATTTTATTGGTTGCACCTGTGTTTTCCTGCTATGACAAGCAGCGATGTCTGCTGCAAAAGTAGAACAACAAGTTGTTGCGCTCAAGCAGACCAGAGGAGAAGGCTGTCCCAACTACTAAACAGATGGCACTTCAATTCACATGATTATTGCCACAGCTACTGACTTTATTTGATTTTTGTTTTTTACTTTCCGCAGTTGAAAGGTGCTATTGAGGACTTAAAACGTCATGACACAACAAGTCTCAGTGCTAGAATGCTTTCAACATACAGGTGCGGGGGCCTGTACACCCAACCAGGTGTTTTCGACTTTGTCTGCCTAATTAGATTGAGGTTGAGCTGACAATTATGTGATGTCATCAAACTGTATGAACTAATAAGCGCAAAGCTGCGGTCGAATAGTCAAACAGAGAATTTTGCTAAACACTTTTTCAACCACGGTGCTAAGAGAATCTGACTGCACTTACACTTGCTTTTTTTATAATGCACACAAGATAAGTAGCCTACAGTGATAAACTATGCTGTCCAATTCAAGTAAGGTGTCCTTTCTATACTGAATCACACCTCCTAAGAAAGGATGTTTTTAGTTTATACACAGGGTAAATTTGATTACCCATATGAAGTAACAACAAAATAGATGTTGTTGAAAATAAAAAAGTTAGTATAATAACATAAAAGAAATACATGAGCAGAGAATCTTGAGCCATTCATATGATAATCAAATAAAAATAAATAATGAGCAAGGGGCTAGAGTAAATCATATACAGACATAAGTATATAGAGATTCCTGGCATGGGCACCATTTTTTATAAATTTATTAAGTAGAGAAAATGTATTTTTTGTGCATTACACAATGATGGGGATTTAGAAAAATAACATTTATGTATATAGTTTTTTGTTATGATAATAACAACTACTAGATTAACTACAACCTCAATATGCTTGTTATTCACTGAGCATGGAAGTGAAACAATATTACATTACTTATTGCATTAGTTATCAAAATGAGATCACATAGAATAGGCTACGTGTGTGAGAGTTCAGAGATAGAGTAGTTTTTGGGAACTATTTTCCCCTCAGAGTCAGAAACTAATAAATGCCTTAGGACAGACCTTTTTTTAAACAATTTGGTGTAGTCAGAAGTTATGCAAACAGCAATTTTAGGCTATTTTGGTTCAAATGTTGAGGATCAAATGATATACCCATGATCCCATAGGCATCCAGGAATTGAGCGAAAATAACCAAGTAAACTAAAGATGCTGTGGGGGGTGCTGCCCGGGTGTAAGGGTAATAGTGTGAATATCATTAATAGTCCAGAACACTTTGGTTGAAGATATCAGAAACTACTTCATCCAACATCTGTCTTTTTTTAACTTAGCATCCTCTTAATTGTAAGCTAACAACAGGACACACCCACCAGTTTTAATTAAAGAAGTGGTCTTTATTACAGCAAAGAAGCCAAACATTACAGACAAGAATAATTATGAACCATGAATATCAATTCTATAATCAGAATGGCCTCTCATCCAGATCCCTGCTTCATTCACTACTCTTTAGGGTAGCCATTACTTCAGATTTATGAAGGAGGAATTATGGGCATTTTACCAGGATTTGCTCCTTAGTGTTCCCTTAATGTGTCTAGGTAACATTCTTAACACCCTTATCATTGACTGCTTCATCTTTCTCTCTTTGCATGCTATAGAGATGGCCTACAGTTTTGTCCAACTGGTAAACCCCACCATCAACGAAGATATACAGCTGTATTATCATAGCGTTACAGCCTCTGAATTTTCTCTCCCGTCTTAGGGTCAGACCAGAAATCCAGAGAAAAAAAAAGAAACTTAATTTTCCACCAACAGAATACAGTTCTGTATTCAGTGGAAACTATAATGCTTTTTAAACAACATCTGTCAGAATTTGAAGCCGAATCCCCCAGGAGTACAAATCTCTGACTTTGTTTTTTTATCTACAACAGAACTAATGTTCTGACATTGCATCCATCATCTGAATCTCTACAATAGAGCCTTTTAGAGTACTCATGATAGTCTATTTACAATAACATCCTTAATGGTAGACCTGGGCTACTATTTTTTATTTTATTTACATTAAAGTTGTTTTAATTTTTTTCTGAATCAGTTTGTGCACAACAGAAACACATCTGATGTTCGGCAAGCCTGTAAAGCCTCACAAAGAATTCATGAAGCATTCTGATTAATAAAACATGTTGAATCATGGACCAAAAGGTATTCAAACCTTTGATCGTCCATGAGAACGCATTCAATAAAGCCCTGATTTGCGGTCAAAGATGCTGTTAAAATGCAAGGAAATTCAAATGATTAGGCACATTAAATGTTTTTTGTTTCACAGTCCTGCGTGTTTCACTCACTAAGCCCGTTTGCATCACTGAGTCCGTGCGTATTCTGGGATAATGGTGAGCAGGATGAAGATAAACAGCTTATCCCAACTAAGACGTTAAGAGGGATAGGAGCTATTATCCAAAATACTCTGTGCATAAAAATGCACTGATGTTCTACTGACCACAAACAGAGCAATGGGGCTTTTACACAAATAAACCACAGTAACATCACAGAGAGTTTCATTAAGTGAAAACAAGACAATACTACTGAATTCCACCTAAATACTGAAAAACTACATCTAATGCTTTAATATACAGCTTCTATCAGGGGTTCTTAAACTTTTCTTCATGGATCCAAATTGAGCAGATGGAGCCTCTTACCTCTGGACCCACTGTGGGCTCATTAGGTCATACTACTACTCTCAGTACTCCAGAGGAAAGAGACTTGCAGCCCATTCTGTGTCCCGACCCCTGAGTTTAAGAAACGCTGGTGGTAGAGTAAACGTGGAATGAAGAATGATTGTTCTTACAAGCAATGCAAGTAAACAAACAATAAATACAAACAATGTGCTTTATCCATATAGACATATTTACACAAAGTCTTTGGCTTATGAATAAACATCAGCTACAAAATAATAATAAAAACAAACAAACAAAAAAGTGTTGGCCACCAGTGCACAGAACAAATGAGGCCTGGGGTCAGTTCACTTCCAATTCCATTCAAGCCATAAATGAAAACCGTCACCTGTTCATTGAAGAGGATCTACTCTCAGCCTTTAAATGAGTAAATGAGCCAAATCTCTATTCATATTTGAGTTTTGAGATAAAATATCCCATTTGTGTATTGGCAGAATTGAAAGTGCATTGGGCCCAGCCCTGAAACAAACACGATTATGCTAATGTTACATGGTTGAACAAAATCTCAAGTGTTAAATTTTTTTTCTTTTACAATTTAGGGTACAAAGGAGACTTCAAAATTTTTGTCCGGTAAATCAGTAAATGCCGCAACAAAAGCAGTCGGAAAGAAACCACTCAGCAGCTGATAATGGCTGCAGAAAACATAAACAATTACATGTATCACTTTTCTTTCAACGTATACATTTGAGTGATAATCCTACACATTTTTCAAGTTGCCACTTCATGATATCATAAAAAAAAAAATCTAAAAGCTTAATACTCCCTGTGTAAACTTTCTGTTTTCGTTTCATTGTCAGTCTTTCTTAAATGGTGCTTTGTCTAATTGGCAAACTTATATTTTAATTTCTGTTTATGTATTCTGTTGTCTGACAATCCACCAATATAAAATGGGTTCAAAGGGGCAATTAAGCACTTAACTGACTGAAATGACCAGAAAAGTAACATGAAGATGCTGCTGATGTATGAAGTAGAAAACAGAAGCATTCACAGAGTTTGGCCAGGCTGTAACTTTAAGTATCTTGTTTTTGTACAAAAGTACTGGCTCAAATATTCAAACATCACCATGATGAGATATCCAACCAACACTGTTAAGTTACTCAGAAATTAGCATGAGAGCAGGAATGTGGGGCCACTGAAAACTTGCAGTTATTCGAAAGCTGTGTTTGCCGCTTGCAAGGGAGGAGGGAGACATCTACAGTGCACATTGAGTACTGCAGATGAAAAGTCCATGGGAGGGGAGGGGAAGGGTGGGGGCGAGGGGTTGTGGTGAGACATTAAACATTTAAATGGGGTCCAAAACATACAGGGGCCCGCTGGCACTCAAAAAGCTGTACAATAAGCGTAAAGGAGTATAAGGAGCAACATCTCTCCCTCTGTTGCACTCCCAGCAGCTCCTTCTGTTAAAAGTCTGAACTCTTCCCTTTATTTGGATGCTTTACAACACTGTGCAAGGAGCCAATTTCACTTGTGCCATTTGTACTGACGCAAAATGGGTGCTACAGGACGGCCACCACAGAGGGGAGTCGGGACCAGGCGAAAAGCAAAAGGATCAAACACACGGGAAGTGAAAAGATGTTCACCTCCTCCTCTTCTCTCCTTTGTTTAGGAGGACTCGATGAACTCCAGTGACAGGTCGTAGCAGAACCGATACTGTTCCTGTAGACAGACAAAAAGAAGCGTAAACTGAAATTAATATGTGGGTGGTGACATTTTGGCTTTACTTTGCAAATATCGCCACAAATCAGAGCAGATGAATTATAAATTCTTTCTTTTCTGTTTTAACTTGAGCCATTTTCATTCATAATCATGTAAAACAACTTTCATACATCACTTTATACTTAATTATGAAGTTTCAAATAAAATATGAATATTTAATTAAATATTGTTTATAGGATTTTAAATGGCAGTGCTCCTAGCTACTTTTATAATTATTTTAAGAATGTGGGGGATGTCAACAGCCATAACATCAGAGCCAGTGTTGCAGGCTGGTGCAATAGAGAGGAATAAACTACCTTTTTTAATTAAGAGTCAAATCCTCCACTCTTTAAAGCAAGGACTAAACACTGGCTGCTAGATAGTACTCCCTCATAGAATGTGGAGATAATAAACTTCAACTTCTTGTTGTTTCACAGCTTTTTGTACTTATTTTCTAATATACAGTATATCTTAATGTCCGACATTCAATGCCAGTCTCCTTCTATATAACGACTGGTTGAAACATGTTTATATATATATACTTTAAATGTTGTCAATACACCAAACCAAACTTTTAGGTTCTCATCTCTCTCTGTTACTCTCACTCTCTTTGTCTCTCGTTCTCTCTAACTCACCGGAGTATCCACCATGTTGGGTTTGCTGTTCCTCAAGGTCTTTACGGCGTGAAAGACATCAACCACACTCTGTCTCTTGGCCATCTCGCACACGATGCTGCTGGCACAGAAAACTCCGCTACGCCCACCTCCATTTCTGTAAAAATCCGGACAATGATACAGAAATATGTGAGAAAATTCACAATTTAATATTTCTTTGTAGTTTTGACACCTCTCACAGTGTTGATGGCACTGATTTTGGAACAATTCATCCTACTTGTCTGTAAAATTTGTGCGTCATCAGATAAAAAAGACCTTCTGGTAAAAGTTAAGTGTCACTCTGAGTGAGTTTCAGTGACACTTTTTATAATAATCCCCAAATGCTGCCAAGGTAAATGGTACTAACTACCATTCCTCAAGAGATATACTGTCAGTCCTTATTAGACCATTGCTAGATTCAGTCTAAACAAACATGTTAGGCACATTTGGCAACCTTTTTTATATTCTTTTCATCTTCACTTAATTTTTCCCACTTTCAGTCAACAGAATGCTCTTTTGTTGCTTACAAAGCTGCCAATTTTTTTTTAACACACTCTTGCTAAATGGAAGAGGGAGATACAAATATGCATTTCTGTTGTGTACTCACAGGCAGTGCACGATGGTTCTTCCCTCTCCTTCCTCTCCCTCGCGCTGCCACTGGTCGACCTGCAGGATCAGTTTGAGGAAGGAGCGTTTGGAGGCGGGGACTTCTCTATGTCCCGCCCACCCCAGGTACTGGAACTGACGAACCATCAGGTAGCCTTCCTGAGGCTGAGAGGTCAAACAACAAACACACACATTTAGAGGAATGGATTCTGTGAAACAAGAGTCTTGTCTTGACCCTCTGCCAAAAGAAATACGCAAAATGAATCGACTCACCCTGGTGAGGTTGCAGACTCTGAAGAGTCTACTGATAACATCACAATCCATTGAGCAGGACATACATTCCACCTGGACAGGACCATAACGCAACATGCCCTCCTCTGGCCAGTACTGGGGACAACCCTGGCAGGAAACAGTAACAGTATTTGGAAACAGTACATAGAGAAATGCAAAATGTAAAGCTTTAAACACTCCTACTATTACTTCTATAGTAAGATTATATGATTTATGCCTATTTTAGGCATGCTTGAGCAAATGACAACTTTCTACTCATGTATATACTAAAGTTGTATTCTATTCTGTTCATATACGCTGACTTTGGTATGAAGTTGTTGTTGAGGCAAGAACGACATTTTAAGGCAATATTAGCCTTTTAATACAAATAGTGCTGGACGGGATTATCTTCTTCAGCATGATAAAAGGTTCCTAATTAATTGGATTTTTATTTGATACAGCTGACCATAGAAATAATTCCAGTGTGGTGTGCAAGAGTTTATACCTCACAGCTTTAAGAATGGCTCAGTGTAAACATTAAAACATACAATCCAGTAAGAATTTTGTCAATAATAAAGGATGATACTTTCCAGACGACAATTATATATCAGACATGAGGGTTTGATTTCCTCCCTTTATTGCTTATAATGCAAGTGTATTTGTGTCCATGTATACGGGTATGGAGTAGGTTTATGTTTACAGTATAATAAAGTTATTAAAAGTTACATCGCTGTATTGATGTTGTTGGATGAAAGCTTTATATCTCTAAAATATCATCCACACAGAAACAAAAAAGTAGCAACAGATCTTTGACATAATAAAAGGATTAAGATACTAAGGCAACAGAAACGTGAAGTACCTGAGCCAGGTCAATCTCATTCAGCATCACCAAACTGGTACATCCGTAGTCGTAAACCAGACGCCAAAAATCTTTGACAGTGTTAGGCAAAGGATGCTGGGTAACGATGAATGCAGCAGGCTGCCTGTAGCTCTGCAGGAAACAAACAAAAAGAAGGTCAGGTCTCTCATACACACAGTGGTGTCATTTCGTCCACAAACATAAATTGTTTGGGGGGGGGGGGTTTGTCCAGCATAATGAAGCAGAATGTGTTGCTTTTTATATACATTCTTCATCTCTGCAGATCTGTTTTGTTCCCAAAATATCTTTATCCTTGTTTTGTATTACATCTTTCTTTCTTTCTCTCAAACATACGCACACATCAAAACACAAACAGCAGAGTGGGACAGCAAGCAACACAGGTGATGTTTGGTCACATGATCATGCAGGGGGCTTCATCAATTGTGACGGTGAGGAGAAGGCATTGCATGTACAAACACTACAGCTACATCTAGATCTAATAGGGTCAGTTAACTTGATGTTCAATTTAAGTTCACATTACAAATGTCTCTAATGGCAAATTTGTCAGTCAGAAGATAAAAGAGAAAATCGCCAAAAAGACTTTCTTCTGACACAATGAACTGGCTGAACTGAAAGTGAACTGAGCCCAACTCACCCTACATGAAAATGCGCAGCCACGTGTGTGACATGGATATGAATGACTCTGGCGACTTGTAATGACGAGGAGGCTCTAACGTGAGGACGGTCGGGGTCAGGTTTAGGGTTTAGGGAGTAAATGGCTTTGCTAAACATAAGCCTGGAGGCAGAACGACACTGAAGCCATGAAACAAATCCAGTATTGGAGATTTGAAGTAAAATCCCGTTACCTGGAACTCTTCTGACAGCTTGGTTAGAGAGAGGCCAAAAGGTAAGTAACTAAACTTGAAAGGTAAACTTTAAAAATTGGACTGAATTCCATAAGTTTTATAGCACTTGCAGTATTTTTGTTGGAGAGAAGCCAGGTTTCTTTCCACACCATGCATGTATTACATTTTGCGTTTCAACCATTATCATAAACTCACATAATGTATCTACAGCCCACAGCCATATTATATTTTCATCTCTAATGTATAATGTCTATAAGAACAGACCTGCCAATAAACATTAAATTCTAATTATGTCTTACAATGACCAGATATCACAATCTTACCTTAAATGTCTACCTACTTAATGACTTTGTTTTTGAAGTCATAGTACATGGGCAAAATGTTGAGACAATGTCAGCTGTTGCCAATATAAACAATGTCCTGCAACGATGAGGCTGTTAAAGATTGGGTGGTGGCCAGAGAAGCTAGTGGTCTTTTCAGAACCTGGATTTGTCTCTAGCCTTCTGCTGCTAAAACCACAAACACAGCATCACACAAACAGGGAGGGGAGTCTGTGTGTGTGTGTGTGTGTGTGAGAATGTGTGTGAGTGTTGTTGTATAAACATATGTGCATAAATATATGAATGTACACGTGTTTCTCTTTATTGTCATTTGTGTGAGTTTTTAAAAGTGTATCATTTTCAACAAATATGTGATTGCAGTTTGGGACAACAAACATATATTATTTATCCTTTTTTTTTTTTTTTTACTTTTTCACATTTAATGGTGTTAAAAGCAACACATCTGCTAGTCTAAAAGGCTATTTTCACATCAAAAAAGAACACACGCGGTGTGAAATGTCCCAAACTACTCTAGCTTGACGTGTTGAAAATAACACAACCTTACTGTATAAGCATGTGCGCGTGTTATAGACTTACATCCATCAGAGCAGCATTGATGTAGTTGCTGCTTTCTCCGTCTATTGTAATGAGGAAGGGAAGGCATCTATCAGGAGGAAGGCCATCCATAAAGCGGTTCTTATCTTGGTTTCTAGGCAACAATGCAATACTGCAGTCTTCAGGCTGAGGCTGAGGAGTCACCGAGTTTAACGTCTGGACAAAGAGAGGGAAGTATAAGTTAGTGCATAAGCACAGTTTTATGTTGTTAACACTCTACTTTCCAGTGCAAAATTCAGGATGCAAAATATATCCTGTGCTAAAAAAACAGGTGCCCATAACTAATGTTGCTGGTACGTTAACGATACCTGGTGGAGTTTTTGACCGCTAGTAGCACTATGGAGCACTGTTTTTACTTTGTATCATGGTTGTGCTGTTTGTCATGCTATTCCACTGATGCAACAGTTAGTGGCAGTAACAAACCAAAACATACAGAAAAGCGCCAGCAAAGGCAAAGATGAGGAAGATTGTTAGCAATTAAATGCAGGATTTAAAATGCTTAAAAAGTGTCTCTACAAATGCTATTTATGTAATTCAATGCATTCAACACATTTTGTCAGGCCTCAAAGGTACACACAGTGCATTTTGGTAATTATTGTTAAATGTAAACAGAAACTTTAAATTCAGTTGTACAGAAAAGTCTTTATTTAAACATACATGTTGTACTGATAACGTTGTTTTTAATTGTTTCTGACTGCTGCTTCTGGGTTGCAACTAAAGGATAAATTTTAGGGTTGAGAATTTGAGAAAGGCCAGGAGTAGATTGAGAAGCTGATCAATTTATCAACATATTGCTAAATCTACAGCTTAGATGCTGTATACTAAGACATTTTGATATTTGTTTTGTGTTAATGCATTGTAAGTGATATGAATTCGCAGCATCTGTTCTTCTTGACGGAAAAAAAACTGTGAAGTTCCTACATAAACATCGTGAAAAGTGACATTTTAAGGGTTCAAGATCCAGATTACAGTTCGGTTTACCTGGAACTCGTCCTTCAGATGTGACGAGTTGGTCTGCGAGTCGATACGGATCAGCTCATAAAACGCAGCTTTGAACTCGCAGACTGGTATGGCTGTTTCTCCACATAGACAAGCCTCTAGTATGGCATCATGAATGAATATATACTGCTCCTGAAGACATATAATTCAAAACATGCACATCACCATATACATACACATCTTTCAATACTAGATAAAAACATTGGCAAACGATAAAAGACACAACAACCTGTGACACGGATAACACACACAACTGTGATACAAACTGAAAGCGAGCATGCTGACTTTGTGAGTGAGGGATGACGGATGGGAGATGGCGCGACGAATAAGATGAGAAGATCATGACTGTCAAGTTTTGGTTTACCTGACTTCAGGAAATTGTATTTTTTTGATCTTTCAAGCAAATGACTGCAGCTTCAATTCAATGAACAGACACAGAGTGAATTGAAGGCTGCTTTGGTGAATAGATGTGAATGTACTTTGTTATCTGATGGATGACATGACCTGCTGGATTGTACAACAGATTTTATTTCTATAATTTTAAAAGACAGTATAGAAATTACTACAGTATGATAATGATTACAACATGGACAAAAAGTGTCCATGAAAGAATGTATGGAGCTTTCCATGGTTTGGGTTTTGAGTGGTGATTTCCGGTTTTGTTTTGGTAACCAATCCACTGGATGGCGCCAAAGTAATATTTTTTAAATCCATGGGAAAAAGTGTCTTTCATATATATTACATTAAATTATATGTTATTGTGTTTATATAGTGAGATGACATGTTGGTGAATGGGTCGATGTAATCACTTCAGCCTGCACCATGCTGATGGCTGAGTCTTACAGTGAGGGTTTATTCTTTATTGAGTATATTCTAAGATGTGGATGCAGATGGAGGATGGGTAATGCAGTCACCTCAGTCTGTACCATGTTGATCCTCCTGGAGCGAAGAGCCTTCACACAGTTGTAGATGTCGACCACTCCTTCTCTCTCCGCCATGTCCAACATGATGTCAATGACTATGAAACAGCCTGTACGCCCTGCTCCAGCACTGCAGAGAGAAACAGAATTGTTTTTTCAATTCAGGTTCAAATGACAAGACATTTTTTTAATTATTTGACTTACAGACGTAAGGGTTCATATTAATCATATGTGGTAGATTATATAAAGGTCTGCATGTATGTTTGTACCTGCAGTGGACCACAATTGGTCCAGCAGAAGGTGGATTGGAGATTTTAACTCTGCGGATGAAGGAAAGTAGTCCTGTGGCGTGATATGGAACTCCGTGATCAGGCCAGCCTGTGAAATGGAACTGCTTGACTTCTCGCACCTCGTTGAAACCACGCTGAGTAAAGACAAGACATGTTTAGGACTCATTATAGTACATGTCTAGTTCATATTTTATGTTCCCTCCATTGAATACGAGTCATACACAGAGTATGATTCAACTCGTTAGTTTAATCGGTAATTAGAATTACAAATGTAAATGTTTTGAAATACTGTAAATTATGCTAAACACAAAATAAATGCAAAATGACAGACATTATGCAAATTTCAAGCTAAAAAAATATCACTCACCCTCTCCAGTGTAAATGTGCGAACCACATATTCAGCAAGAGGTTCGACCTCCACAAAAGTCACCTTGAAGTCTCCGTACACCTCGGCATCATCTGGCCAATACTTATAGCACTTAACCTGTGGAAAATTTTATTTTAAGATTAGTATTTCACCAAATATAGTATTATTGTGATAAAACATGTTCAAAGACCTTGATCAAGAGGCAGATATAGCTTCTTATCCAATATAAAAAATATAATGTAATCTTGTAGCAGAGCTGGGCCATTCATTTTGTTTAACCACTCAGCCGATCTACATTTTTACCATTAGCGCAAATTCAAATGACAACACCATTAAACAATAAAATGCTTGAATATCTTTCTAGCACACGTGTTACAGCTACTTCAAAGTGTTTCATAATTCTGATTCACAGTTTCTTTTGTCAAAGGCCCTGAATAAACTTTGCAAGGCAAAACGTAATTAAAAAACTAAAAATATACAATAAAAGTACCGAAGAGAGGGGAAAAAAAACTTACCCTTCCAACTTCCACCAGATTGGTCACCATGACGATGCAGGCTGACTGTTCCTGCCACACCATCCTCCAGAAGTCATACACTGTCTCATGAACAGGACCTTCACACAGATACGCAAAGACACATATTCAGTACTTTGTATGATTGCTTTGTGTAAAAAAATGCGCTTGAAACATAAGTTATGAATTTGTACTGTAGGATACATTTGACAGCCTTGCAGTCTCTTACCCTGAGTAGCAATGTAGTGACTTGGTCTCTGGTAGCCCTGAAAACATGACAACATAACACAACAACTCAATATGCATAAAAACGGTATCACTTCGTAAAAAAGTCTTTTAGCACAGTTGGAGACGTCCACAGTGCAACTGTCAAAACTAATCTGTTGGCTTGTACCTGTGACACTAAAAACAATGGAGATCTCTTCTCAAAGAAGTTTACAGTAAAGTTCACAGAAATATTTTGACATGTAATTGTCATTTTTGATGTTGACTTGCAATGCATTTTATGTGTATTCATAAAAAGTCTCATCAAGGTGATGGGATGTGGGAGAACTCTTTGTTTGTTTATTAAGCCCAAAGTAAGGCCCTACCAAAATCTATAGATGGCTAAATTAATGCCCTGTCACCTTTATGACAACTGTAAGGTGTAAAAAGCGGTGACAAATTTACAGCACACAGTGGGATGTAAGGAAGACTGGCGGGAGGGCAAGATGGAGTGAAATCTTTCACGCAGCAGAGGCCTCAGCATTTCAAAATGTATGGACAACATGACTCGATGCATTTAATGGCGGCTGTGTGAATGGATGTACAGGCGAATAAGGGTAAAAGGTTGAGGGGCGTGAATGAAAGAATCCACAGCGATACTTACATCCCTGTACAGCCAAATCTATAGCCCAAGCCACAGGCAGAAAGAACGAGTGGAAGAAAGAAAGCACAACAATGTCAGTGAGTGTCAATCAGAAAAAGAAAAGTTGCATTCACATAATGGAAGTTTGAACAGGACATGCAGAAAAAAAACATGATCTGAAATTTAGGATTAGACTGAATAAGAAAGGACACTTCCTGATGTAATTTGACCACTTTACAGCCAAAGCACATTGAGGTCTCCAGCAGAAAGCTGATTGATTACAATCTCATTTAACAAGCATTACAGATATTTATTGCTATTGACATTCAAGCTTTCTTTGTCTCTCTTCTAACTACAGCTGTACCAACAGAGATTAGCTGGATACACCAGGGAGTGTCCACTCTATTCATTCTAATTCTAGCTGAATGTGAGTGGTAGCATGCATGGGATCGTTTTAATGACAGTTAATGATAATATAGAAAATGCTATAAGCAGTATTAGCGTTTAAAAAAAGCACAATGTGTGAGACTAACATGCAGGTGATTGCTGTAAAGGTGACAGAAAAGTGAAAAGGTGAAGATGGAAAAAGATGGATGTGTATTTAGATTGTGTTATTGAGTGAAAGTACAGACAAACAACTGAGCAAAAATTTAAATAAAATGGATGACTGGAAGGATGGGCCAGTTAAAAGATAAATGCAATTAAGACTAGATGCACTGACTTAAAGGAAATACTCTTATTCACTTTCCTGCCTTGAGCTAGATGAGAAAATCGATGCCACTCATGTCTGTACAATAAATACTAAGCTAGCCCCAGCAGCCGGTTAGCTTAGCTTAGCGTAAAAACTTGCAACAGGAGAAAACAGCTAGGCTGATTTTGTCTATCGGTAACAAAGTCTGCCTACCAGCACCTCCAAAGTTCACTAATTAACACGTATCTCATATGTTTAATCTGTATAAAAACTTCCTGAAGTTACTGCAGCTGCATAGTCATAATGCAGACATGAAGGTGGTAGAAAGTCAGATAATACAGAAATAACATCTCTCTTTGTATAGCTCGTAGCAATATATAAATAATGCTTGCATTCCCTGCAAGGCCTACTAAATCCAAATGATGACTAAATATCTATTGTTGTAACGCACACAGACTAAGTTGTAATTTAAACTGGCTGTATCAGGATACCATGGTATATTCAGAATGGACAGATACACGAATACATGGAGAAAGACAGCAGAACTGACACCTGAGAAAGACACATGTGCTGAATGTATGATGTGTTTTCGGGGTGGCTGGATGCGTATAATGGTTCGATGGATGACTGGTAGACGCAATAAAGGTATAGAGGCCTGACATACGAGCGAGGGAGTGTGGTTTCGTTGGTTTCGTTGGGAGCCAATAGTAGCATTCGATGCGTTTCCACTTACATCGATGTAGTTGGCGTTGATGTAGTCGGAGGAGGGGTCATCTTCAATGGGCTGGAGAATAACCCTTGAATGGTCATCTAAAGAAAGACATATTTGTATGTTTAGGGGGAACAATGTGGAGTTTATGGTTCCAAGGCTCTCTAAAGGCTTTAAGTTGATGGTCATAAAGTTTCATGGTATACGTTTGTCACTAGTTCATGCTATAACGATGTATACTTGAAAAATGACCAGTAAGTTAGTTTATTGACATAAATATTTCAATACAAACATATGAAATAACTGTACATGAACAAATAAAAACATTTGGTCCAATTAAATTATATATACATTATATACAAGCGACAACACTTAAATACAATTACAAATGCTCGTGTCCCAACATTTTCAGGCAGCTATGCAACATAACTAAGACTCTCATGTCTCTGACAGTGGATTAAGATCATTTGAGTAAATTTTACTCTGATCTTGTAAGTCTAAGGACATAATCGTAGACAGGGAAGATACGCAGGTAAAGGCTGGAAGCTAAACGTGAGAGCGCTCTGTAACAGCCTCTTGCAAAGTCTCAACAGAGCCAAATCAGTACACATCTCTAAAAACCAAATGTATTGTATGTATTTTTTCTCTATCTACCACCGTATTTCCCATTGTCCCCATCGTATTTTCCTATCTGTTGTGAACATACATAAATAAAGCTTGTTTGCTTACATGCTATAATGTTCCCATAGCGGTTCTTGGTGCGGTTCTGCTCCTTCTTGGCCACGTCCCAGGAGGCCGACTGGCCCTCGAAGAAGCTCTGTATCACCAACAACAGACAAAACAATAGGGAAGAAAATTACACGTCATAGATTCTTTAAAATGACATTCCTGCTGGATAACTCTGAGCAGAAAGAAGTAGTTGAATGATTTTTTTTGCTGTAGTGGCTTTATTCAACGGTTGCATGAGTGGTGGCATAATGCTTATTAGATACAAAAGAAAGGGGGACCATAAAAAACATTTGTAGCTCTTTGATTGTTTTGTCAATAAGGAGAAAAATACTCTCAAATTAAGAGGCAATTCAACCTTATTATTATTTTATCATTCTAATGTAAAGCCAAAACATCAAATAAAGTACCATTGATGTTTTATAAAAAAAACTTGTACAGTTGTCCTTTACATTTATAAAATGTGTGTACAATACATTTAAAGAGGTGGTATTATGCTTTTTGGCTTTTTCTCTCTCCTTTATTGAGTTATATATCTTTTTTGTGCATGTAATAGGTTTGTAAAGTGAAAAAGCCCAAAGTCCAGCCCAAAGGGAGTTCCCATCTCCCACAGAAAACACTGCTCTGAGCTGCCTGAAAACAGCTCATTTGTAGTCCAGCCGCTTCCCTTTCATCCCTGTGACAACACAGGGAAGAAAACTCGCCAAGCGGCTACTCCAACACGCCCTCAGAAACACTGGTGGAAAAACACTGCGCTCCAGCACACACCTCTCCTCTCCCTTCCAAACACTAGCTACCCTCCAGATACTCAATGGACATAAAGTTGTTACTGTGATGTAGAGACAGAGCTCAGTTAAAACTTTATGGATGAAAGATACATTTGTTGCAGATCAATAACTCACCACTCTGAAACTCCTCCTCCAGTCAAGATGGTCGGCAACATGTACAGCTGAAACAAAGCCATGTTTGCTTCTCACAGACCCACCCTTCTCTGCTTCTGATTGGCTATTAGGCCTTAACTAGGAACTGTGCATGTGCAACTCTCAACAAAGATCATTTAGAGACAAGATGTATTACTCCATAGTTAAAATGAAGCCTTCAACAAAGGGTGAAAAGAGGAGCTGCAGCAATGTGCAGTATGACAAAAAAAAGTGTGAAAATTAAACCATGTAAACCTGTTCTGGTACAAGATTTTGAACCTGAAAATGAGCATAATACCACCTCTTTAAAATTTCTTTAAAAAAGTCAACTCTTCCAAAATAGGATCATAATAAATAAATATCCATGTCAGGGTTATATGTAAGGTAATAACATTTGTATCACTAGTTCTAAAAACATTAACATGACCACTTCTACAAGTAATACATACACTGCCACTTTTGTTACTGTAACCAACCAGGGTACTAATACTACTGTTATTGCTACTAGTACTACTAATAAAATCACTGCTAATAATAATCTTACTTCATATTCCTCCTTAAAGCCGTAGCTGTCAGATGTTTTCATTAGGTTGATGTGCTGCAGAAGGTCGGCCACTCTGATGGCAGGGTGGAGCTGTCCTGTCTGATAAGGAGATTCAGTTCCTTCGCAGTGATATCGAGGAACATCCAGAAGCCTGCTGTTCTCTGCTGCAGAGGCGCTGTGGTTCTCATCTACAAGAAGAGAAGAAAGTACGGGTCAATTCAATTGCAAATTAGCCAAAGTTGCATTGCATGTATCAAGTGTTTTCACTAAAGGGGCCATCCACTGTAAAAACATAAAAAACTGATTTTTATTTTTTTTATCTAGTCGGAAGGATGAATCAGGCAGTATAAAAAAAATTCCAGGGATTTGTAAGTTACAGTAGGAAGTGTAAACTAATGTACATTCACTGATTACTGGCTTGAAGAGAAAATATTACTTTTACCTATATAAGAGTTCCAAAACAATAATTTGTGTTTTCCCAAAACCAGTACTACATGCTGGCTTTAAACTATTATCATAAATTTTCTTTTGCATTTTCTTCAAACCAAAAATACCATTGGTTACTTTTTCTTTGTCTATACTCACCTGTGATTGGAACTAAGTGTCAAAGCAGCAGAAAAAGAAAAGAGTATAAAGGTTTAGTCAAACGGCAGGATTAGAAGTTTTGTTAGTAACATGAACTATAGGTTACTTTGACAACTGTGGTCGATCTCCAAGGACCTCAAAGGTTTATACATAACGGATGAGACAAAGAAAGAGCAGATGATCTCACAAAACAATGGAGCATTACCACAAAATGAAGACAACAAATATATCATATGTGTTGAACATGATGTGAACTTTGCCACTTTACTAAAACATCACCTATAGCAACATAAAAGACACAGCTCTACTGCAATGCCCTCTAGTGGTATCATCTGCTGCTATTTACAACTCCATTACTTTCTTCAGTAACTGCTGCTTCATGTATATTTCATGGTGCTATTCCAAGCTTTCTACACTTTCCATATGTATCGGTTTTATTTAATATTTACCAAATTCACCACATGAACATATTTCAACACCCTGATACACCTATTATACAATTTGAGAATTAAACAATCCATCTAAATCACAGATGAGCAATCACCTGCTATGTATATAGTGCAGATAGGCTGCAACTTGAATTATTACTACTCACATAGTGAGGACAACATTTATGATATAATAACTAAATCTGCATTTTGGAAGCTTGTACATTAAAAAAGTATTTCAGTTGCACGTAATTATGCGATCAAATTGCTGCAGAAGTTCCAGGTGAATGTTTCTGTGCTGTGGGGGATAATGTGAGTTGGCAGTAGTAATGCACAGACTGACAGGTTGTATAATAGAGTAGCTTGGGGCTGCAACACAACCGACTGATTTCATCTTCACTACTGTTTATTAACTGACACTGTTTATTTCATCCAACTGATGCTTTTTTCTGCTCCGAGGAAATGTTAGCTCATTACTGATAGTTAAAGGTTTGTAAAGCCCCTCGTCAGGCCAATTAACAGTAAACTTGACCCGACACAGCCTCTTAATTTGCTACTTCCTGTTACTTCTTCCAGCTCTGTGATGTGATTGGCCAAGACAGATTGTAACTGCAGCCTTCACTCCAGATTAGAGGCAATGGAACAGTTAATTAACACAGTTTGGTGGCATTGTGTAGCCCTTAAGGGTATTTTAGAACTCATGCAGCAATGTCAACACTATACTAAACTAAAGATAAACACATTGCAGTGCAACGATGGAGCTGCAGTACCATCCAACTTGGCAAACACTACAGCTTTCACGATTCAGACTGGGGTATCAGCAACAAAACAAGCCTACACGGGAAAAACATGGGTGGTAGATAATCAAGTGTCTCTGAGATCCAGCACATAGGAAAACTTCCACTGAACACTCATGGCTGTAGGCACTAAGTTTTTCACTGTCACTTGATGTCACATATTTATTCTGCAGTCATTTTGCAGTCTCAATGTGACAAATTATCTTCCTCCTTTCAAGCATCAGTTTCTGTCATTTTTGGGACAGGAAATGGCACACCTTAAAACAACTCCAAACTGTAGAAATAATGAGGTCTCTAAGGGAGAATGATGGTAATTACTGTGAATATCAATAACTCTCAATAGGAAACAGAAACCGTGGCTGGGATTGGGAGTGACTGAACTTAGGGAAAACAGTATAGTACAACAGATGAAGTGCTTGGCTTTTGGAGTTTTTAGTACCGGCCATGTTTTACACTGATAGTTGGCACTAGGTGGCAAAAAAAAAATTTGCTGTCCTCTATTCTAATCCATTACACTTTAGATTGCCTTTGAACCTAACCAACATCTATTGTATTTTTGTTGTATTTCTCTCAAATTTTGTTAATTTCAGTTCACTGCTCGTTGAATGTATGGGTTCCTATCTGTGGTAATACTAGAGACCTTTGTTACACATCTAGCACTTCTAAAATGTAGAGACAACATCGTGGTACCGGAACTTCAATCAAGCCAAACTATCCTCCCAACCAAACATACAGTACATGGCAGAAGCCAAAGTACATAACACTGCAGGATGCAATGAGAACTTTGACTATGTCAGATATTTCAACACAAATTTGGGACCTATGTAATGATGCACGACATCCAAGACGAGGCTACAAGCAGAGGGGCTTTGAGAAGATGAGGGGTGATCGATAAAGGGAGCTGGTGGTAAATATATATCCAACCATGCCAGAAGTCTCACCTAGCACAGCAGTGGGAACCAGAGGATCGTTGGGCACTGCAGGAGGAAACACGGTGAGGAAAATTTCTAAATGTCAGTGTTATTCAAACATAGATGAAGACTAATAGAGAGCAGTGAGCATCAGGAAAATTCAAATGCTCAAGGGAAGCTGTGTATAGCTACCCTTTCTTTCTCTCCAATTTTAAAACTGTAAAACTGATAAGGCTGGTCGATTATTCAGTTATTTCTACAGCTGAACAATTAAGAAATCAGATCAGACAATTAAAGATGCCACTTCAGACACTCAGAAAGTGTGGACATATTTCAAATTTTTTTTTTTTTACATTTTATAAACAAAATGATTAACCAAAAACGGGAGATTAATCAATAATAAAAATAATAATTTATTGCAACTCTAGTTGTTACTGCAAATAAATGTTGCAACCTTGCAATTGTAAAATTCAAATCTCGTCAGTGAGAAGAGAAGAAAGATGAAAATATGTGGATGTGTGTGTGAAAAGGATAAAGTTCAGTTATTGACAGGGTTTTGTGTTTTAAAGATAGTTCATGGTTAATACTGCTGTTTAGGGTTAAACATAAGTTTAATTATGAACCTACATCTGTTGTTGTAGTTGTGAGAGTCCATGAAAGTCACAGCCATAGGATCCTCTGCATGCAGAGTGCTCTGGTCAGCATAGCTGCGATCCATAGCATTCACCATGTGAGTCATTTCCTGCCGCGTTGTTCCGATGGCGTCTTTACGTTTTTTAGCCAGTTTCCTGTCAGGGGCAGAGACAGACACAGTCAGGCACCTTATCAACAAATACACAAGCATCAGCTAGCCTGCAGACCACCACCTTGTAAGGAATAGTGTCAATTTTTTAAGTATAGTATGATTTTGTATGAAGAAGGTGGTATCAGGTCTTTTTTGCCACACAGCTGGGGGCTACAGGCTGCTGATTCAAGATGCAGAGTGTAGAACCAGTGAGAAAAGAAGATAGGTGTGGAGAAGAGAAAAAGAAAGGAGGGAAAGAGGATAGAACAGGCAAGGGAGGTGGAGGAAAGGCTTGTATGTAACAGGCTCAGCTATAGGAGCAGATAGGAAATAGCATTTAATCCAGACCAGGGAAAATGACCTATAACCTACAAGTAGCAAAGGGAAAACCTGTTATCAATCATAGATGGGCTGTCAGATGAAAACTTTTTTTATTCTTACTTTCATCATTATGAGAAATGAAATACAATTTAAGAAAAATGACCAAAGTATTATTAAATATTTGGTTTTCATCCAACAGCAAAGATAGGAAAAATCCCATTAAAACAACAGTAAGGGAATGACTTATGATCTATAGAAGCTCAGGGAAAACCATTTACCGACCAAAGTACCATAGTTATCATCAGTATGAGTAGTAGGCCTTGAAGTCATTTCATATATGTCACTCCAGAATTATGATAACTGGTATACAGAAAGATACATTTTAGAGATACCTGATTTTAATTTTTAATCTCCTATTTTTCTTCACAGGCTGTTGTTTTATAGTGGAATTAAATGGTATTGCCTTTTTTTGTTGCAAGCAACAGAAACCTTTATTTATCATAAGACTGATGCCAGGTGAAGAAAAATAACAGTTTAAAATCTAAACATCAAGGTCTCCTTTTCAGGTTTAACTCTCTGTTTGCAATCCATAAAATCCCGGGACAAATAACTGCAGGGGGCTTAATACTTCGAGCATGACAGAGCATGCAGGAACACTTTGTACTCAGAGCCATAGATGTGCATCAGTTAGGATAACATCTGTACAGGTCAACAAACATTTACCTGCTTTTTTGAGTTAGTTCATCATATATAGAGCAGTTTGATTGCCAACATTATGTGAATAATATTCTCTCAGAGGTTTGATGAAATACAAAAAGAAATACATTTTTTAATGTTGCATAACTGATACAACGTACGGCTCTGACTAGTTCCAAGTTAACGGGCAGAAAGCATGCTGTGTTTTTTTGTATATTTTACCTGTTGACCCTAAAATACACCAACTCCAACTCCACCACACATAATACACACACACAAACACTCACACACTCCGTAGGAACATTGATTTAACTTCTGACCAGGTGTAGCAGTTTGTGCGATTGTTTGTGAGTGTATAACAGATTGTCTAACAGAAAACATGAAAATAGAAGACAAGGCAATATATATGTATATTATAAACCACCAAATGCTGTGTACTTGTACTGTACGAGAGAAAAAGAAGGATGTGGATCTGACCAGAACTAGAATGGATCTCTATTTGAGTTTTATTAATTTTTTATTAATTTTTAAGGCTTGAATTTTAACGGTAAAATTCGAGCTCAACATGTGTTCATAAGATCTACTGTAATATCTTTTAAGAGTGGTTTGATAAAATATGCCATGACATGAATTTATAAATGTGAAACATGGTTAAAAAGATTAAATGGTCTGTATGAGGACAAAAAGAGAATATTATTATGAAAAATGTCTTTGAACCGATGCTGAATTATCTTTTCATTAGTGTCTTGGAAAACTGCTACTTCCTGGTAAACAAAGAATGGTGGTGACCTCGTGCTAAAGTAGTGAAAAGGGTCCCATCTGCCCATCTTATTAAACCAAAATAACTTCTCTATCCATAACTAATAACACCTTGGTTTACACTTATGATTGATCTGTAACTGTATATATGTAAATATATATTTATTTATCTATGATTTTGTTACTGAAAAATAAAACTTTTTAAGGGAAGTGATTAGGGATCCATTTTGGTCACAGCCAGTGAGAGACAATAAGAGACAGAGTAGAGAAGGGAGAACCCACAACACGAGAGAACCCACCAAGAACTACCAAAATCAGACCCATGTGCTCCAAACAGGAAGCTGACTTGTTTTGTGACGGGAACTAGGAAAGAGACACTGAGCATGTGTAGCAGAGTTACCATGATACCTGTGACTTGATGGGCGGATGGATGATCACATGACTACATGCACACAAAGAGCTACAAGTCACAAGTGCAGCATTCTTTTTTCAAATAACACGCTTAGGCCTGTGTCGTCCCACTCTGGCCTGCTTTGTTGTGGTTTATGGCCAACTTTGGCCTTTATAAGCCTGCTTCAGAGCAACTTTGGAGCATGTAGAGGACACCACGGCTGAGGTCAATTCACTGTCACAGTCCCTTTAATAGAAGCTGACACTAAATTTGCTAATATTCAGCATTTATATTTTTAGACAGGAAACCATCAACATTATGTTGCTCTAAAAACACATTTTCAATATCTAGGGATTTAAATATGTTTATATAAATGGTTGGATGTAAGGAATTCACTAAAGACCTGACTGACATGAAAGTGAATTGACCCTCACCCTGGCAAAGCGTCAATGAGGATGACTTTGGCTGGTTGGTCAGAGCTGAAAATGTGTTTTGTCTTGAAAAAAGTATACTGCATCTTTAAAAATAACAACAACTAGCCACTAATAAATCGCCCAATAAGATAACAGCAGCTGGGTGAGCTGATTGTTGATTGGTTGTTTACTTACAGGTAATAAGAGTATGAATAGTAGGTCCTCCTGGGGTTGTGAGCCAATCAGAAAGCAAAGAGTGAGACACAAGGGTCATGAATATGCAAATTAGGACAATACTGTCCTGTCCCAACCAGCAACAACAGAAACAGAAGAAAACACCTTTTGATTGCTACAACTTGAGGGTCATGCAAGGGGGTGTAATAATAATAATAATAAAATATGGGCCCTATTTCTTTCAAAATGTAAAAAGTTTAATGCTAAATAAATACTTCAAAAAAAGCTAAGAGACTTATAAAGCTACTATTAAACTACCAACTAACTATAATTTTTACTACTACTAACATGCAGTCTGTCTTTCCTTTGTTTCTGGAAGTGTCTTATTTAAAAGATTCATGCACTATTTTTAAGCTGCATTTTCTATAACTGGACAGCCCTGATTAGAGGTGTTTAGGCCTGACCAGCCAATCACCATTCCTTTGTGCAAAGAATAGTTATAGTTAATAGTTAATAGTAGAAAACAATTTTTCAAAACTAATACAAAGCTATCCGATCTGTAACACGATGCAGCTCGCTTCCTGTAAAGCAAGCATGATGTCATTGCATGTCATCATGTCCCACCATTTTAAAGATGCAGTATTGTTCAGAGTTGTAAAGGTTCAATGACAATGATGATTGATCTCCCCAGAAACCTTTATGGAAAACTACTAAATGCTGTCAACAAAACCGTTTACTCATGAGAGTGACATAAAATCACAAATAATCATTGATAAGCCAGTTTCCAAGAATGCTACTGCTAAGTCAGTTGTCACAGTCCAATTTAAAAATGCCAGAATGAACATTTATTTTCAGAGCGCAACACAAATGATGTCATAGTTAAAAATAAATATAAATTATAACTGAAACCAGATTTTTAGGACTCATTTTAAGTAGTTTAAATGCAATTTTGTATACCCGATGTTGGTTGCTACACAATATCATATGTTCTTGTACATAAATAAAAATTTAACAAGTATATACCTAGAAACATACTTAGTACATACTTACTTGGAAATATTAATTGTTTCCACTAATAACAATCCTATTCAGCTGTTCATTTTGTGAATTGTAGTTAATATGTAGTTTCAACCTCTCAGAAATCAACCTAAATATAACATTTTAATATGATGTTTAGCTTTTCAGGAACACAGTCATCCTAGTACCTTAAATGCTTAGTGACTTAGTGCTAACACTCATTTCAAGTCAAATGCATGAGTGCAGTCATAGAGTTCAAAACAAAAACAGACAGTGAATTCAGTTCCTCCAGGCTGTGTGTGCAGTTACAGAGTCGTAAATAACAGTTGCCTCTGCATTATCTTTCAATTTGGACCAATTTTCTATTATCAAAGGGCCTGAAATCCTCAGGGGAGAGATGATGTTCAGTATAAGATCTTACAGTAATCAGGCCAGTGAGTGCAAACTAGAGCTCAAACACGGTCAAGTTTTTGGACGATAGTGAGTATATTTCAAAGAATGCTGGGTATCAAAAAGATAGCAACGGCTTCTACAATAAATCTAATATTTCTACCCCTGCATTTAAGCTCATGTCCTTTGATAACCATTTACGATTACACTTTCACACTAAAGCTACAGCACAAACGCTGGATCACATGCATTCATTCAGAGAATTACAATAATAATATGGAGGTCAGGAGCTTCTCCGGTGACAAGAGTTCATTACTGACTGTAATTTATTGTCTCTAATTGTTTTTGATTTGCTGAGTGAGATCATGATTGGTTGTATTGAGAGACTGCCTGGTTACTCTCTAAAGCCTCTGGCAAGATGCAATACTTTAGTGTTCAGAGGAGATGATTAATGTTAAATTTCTTGTAATGTGGTCAATGAGCAAACAACGCTATTTATGTTGATACTTTCTATCATAATCGCAAAAGATGTGATTTGATGCACTTCTCATGAATGTATCTTCCCTGAATATGCAAATTAAAGTCCTAATTATTTTCTTTTTAATGAGGTACTCAGATACACCAGATTTTAATTGAAAGGTCACAGGAAGAATGACATGTTTAATTATTATACACATACACTCGTGTACATGACTTAAAAATGTGCATGCACATATGCACACACAAACCCGGAGACATAATTGAACCTCATGTAACCTTACAGTTACTCAGAAATTTGATGAAAAGAGAGCGGGTCATGTGTAAGACAAAAACTCATTAGTGTTAGGGTGGGGGACGAAATTAAAACACAAAGATGGTTGTAACAGCTTCATAGACTTTCGACATGGTTAGATAACACAGTTCAGTTAAGCCACTGTGAACTGCCTTGCGGTGTGTCATAGTTAGACACAATAACAATATTCTGTGTATTATTTTACTTCAGTGTCTGATGATGTTCATATCCTACTAGAAAGGACGAGGAATATGGTAGTGTAATGCTACAACAACGCTAATTACTGTAGTGGTTTACTACATGATGTCATGATAATAAACCCGAAACAACATGTTTGTGGAGCACTATATATTAAATTACTTTTGGTGAGGCAAAAACAACTTGTGATGCTTCATAGGCATACAGTAGCCATGCTAACCCATTACAGAAATAGGACAATAGCACAAGCTTACCAGGTGTCTGAAGGAAATGTTACAGACATATGTAAGGGTTATCTTCTCACTACTGCTTAAAAACTGCAGCGGCATTCTCATGTTGTAGCTGTGTGTAGCCACCACATGGTGGAGCCCTGACCTAAAGTAACACATCACAGGCTGAAACGTTATAGTGACACCAGGACCAACTGTGACTCTTCTCAAACGCTTTTCTAGAAGTGAAGTATGATGCACATATAGACAGACACAATAATATCATTATTTCAGTCTCTATGTTCACATTTTCTACAAAAGCCTTAATCATGCCTGTTAAGCAACTTTAAAGTATGAAATCTAGTACACAACATTACATTCAAGTATTTTCTAGTGTGAACCTAAGCAAATAAAGTGCATGGGGCAATGTGTGCTCTACAGAGGCTTAAAAAAAGATTAATTTTGTTGTCAACACTTTCAACTTTAACTCCAACCAACCACCCTTCACTTTCCAGCATTTAGCTTTTTCCTCAATCACCTTCTACATTATGCACAATGGACCGTCATCTATGTCTCCCCTTTATCTCTACAATACCATATTCTAGGTTTTTATATATATATATATATATATATATATTTTTTTTTTTTTATTATATATAAGCTATTTCCCAAGCTTTGTCTGAGGGGAGACCCACAATCTCAGACTTTGAAAACCCCTGCACTAAATCACACAACTGTGAAGCAGACGTTTCTAATTTTGGAAAAGCCATATTTCCGAATATATCTCAGGAAAACATGCCTTCAGCCATTTGTTGCCTTAAAAACAGAACAAACTTCAGGAGCTGGTTCTGAAGGGAGATCAATGTTTATGGTGGATGGATGGAAGATGGTGTTACTACAGCAAATACTGGACCAACACACAACAAGAGAATGGATTTAGGTGCACATTTGTGTCTGTGTGTTCTTGCATCTGCATGCGTGTTGGTGTTGTTTTTCATATAGTATTTGCACTCTTCATGAAACTCTTCACTGAAGCCATTTTAGAGGACGTGGTTAGGCTGACTGTTACTCACCTCTTCTTCACCAATAGGATGGCTACCAACACCAGCAGTATAAAGACGAGAACACCGGCACTGATCCCAGCGATCTTCACCACCCGATCCGTCTGCTTGGCGGGGTCAGGGATGACTTCTGGCTCTTCTGTAGCACCTATAACATAATGACAATAAAACAACATCAGTACTGTGACCCTATATATATAAAAAATTATTTACTAGAATACAACAGTAATTACTGATTCTTTTGTAGTATTAGGAGTGAAATCATAAGAAAGGGCAATTTTCCATGCATCCCCCTTTTTAAAAAACTGATGTACTTTATCAGCTTATTGCTGAAATATCTGGTTTATATGTTGATCAATAAGTGAAAATAAATTGTAATAAAGAAATACTAAAAAGGTAATGAGGTATCGCCTTTCGCCAAATGTCAGCTGGGATTGGCTCCAGCCCCCGGCAACCCTGTACGCAGGATAAGCGGTTGACGATGGATGGATGGACGCAAAGTGAAAACCGTCACTAAAACTACCATACCCATGGACCTAATTATTAAAATAAAAGTAAAATCTTCAGTGGAAAGCTGCTAACTGACATTAAAGGGACATCTCAGCAGGACTTCAAAATCTTAGGGAAACAATTGAATATAATTAATAAGGGATGTGAAAAGTAGTTTTTCCCCCCTTGAGCTAATGTTTGCTGGACAGCAGAAAAGAAGAAGAAAAAACCCCAAGAACAAACGTCTTTCACACTGTAACATGAAATTTCAATCACCAAACTACTAAAACCTTTGCTACTACTAAAAGCAAGTTTGAGATTCCTTTTTGTACTGTTACAGTTTTCCACTGTTGTTTGAAAACTGTCGACCAATTAAAAAAGCTTTCAGCCATATGCAAAATACATGTGTATATTAGATTTCTTTTAATTGACAGGCTACATTTCTCTAGCTTTCAATACAACTACTAAGATGCAGATTTTGTTTTTGTAAAATCAAAAAGTATTTCTTCAGCAGCAGGTTATGAAACTGAACAGTTGGAATTATCTTCAAGAGCTTTACCATCTGGGGTTTCCTACAGAGTGTGTTTTTATTTGTAAAAGAGCTGCATGATATTGTACAAAGAAAAGTGATGATGTTTTCTAGGTACCCAAACCTTCAGTTTTTGAAACATCTTCTGGGACAGCAAACCAGTCAAATAAAATCAAACCCACCACCAGCCAAGTAAACCTTGCAGGATCCCTGCATCTTCAGTGGTATAGACCTCCACGCTTCTAAAATGTTGCTCTCTTACACTGACTATAAGCCTGTTACACAAGTAATAGAATTTTGGCACTATTTTGAAGTATTCACACAACCCTGTGTCACCTAAGGCTAAGTATGCCACCCAACAGCCTCAGGAATTGTGTTTGCTTTCTCTCAAGATGTCTCTATAAAATGCCCTTATATCAGGGAAGTGGTGAGTGTGATAAAGAAACATATTCTGATGTTCTTTAAAATAGGATGGTTTAATCATTCCTGTACTAAAGATCAGGTAAATATCAAGACAACTGCCAACATAAATGTCATGGTAACTGCTCATTTATGATGCAAATACAGCCAGAAGTTTTGTTTGAGATGCTAATTTCACTCACAGATTAAAGTATTGAGATAAACAGTACAATCTTCATTAAAATGACTGCTATGTAATAACGAAGAGATTGCTTCTACCCACAACAGTCGATTCTACTGAACAGCTCTGAACATTTTAGAGTATGTGTTTTATAGTAGATATCTGGGCATAACATAGATATAGCTTTAGCAACACAAAAAAGAAACAAGACTCTACGGACCCTATAAGTCTATAGCCATGCTAGTGGCTCTTTCGCACAGCAGAGCTTTGAGGTAAAAATGCTAACGTCACAATGCTAAAATGTTGGCAATCACAAGTGACTAACATGCCACATGTTTACCATGTTCATCATCTTTATTTAGCATATTAGCATGCTTACATTTGCTATTTATCACAAATCACAAAGTACAGCTGCGGTTAAATGTAAGGGTTGTTGGTAAACCAATTGACTGACACTGCCACCTCTAGAGCCATGACGTTAGCATGGCTAAAACACTATTCATTAGAAATGAGTTAATTTAACTATTTTACATTTTCTTGTACACTGTAAAGATTAAATCCTGTGAAAAGACAGTAACTGAGAATCACTGGAAGCAATGCTTATCCCTGCCCTGTACCATCTGCAAGAGGAGTTTCATTTGAACTGAAAACACTCCGCTTACACAGATTTCAGCTTCTCATTCAGTTTGTTTTATCACCTGACGGTAAATGTACTGAACCAGTGAACTCGCTGCACAAGCACTACTAAAAAAGCTGCAACCACACAAAAAAAACAAAAAATGATCACACATTGACTAGAAATTCACAAATAAAAAAATGCTCAATTGAATGTCTTGCACTGTGTCTTTTCAGTGTATTTCAGGTTATCCTTCATCATGCTCTCATTGGGAAATGCAATTTGACTGTAGCTGTCCAATGTTTATGCACCAATGTCACAGTACATCACTTTTAGTCAAACTAATTTCTGTTCCTGGTGACATTAGATAATTGTCTAACTCCCTGACTTCGTCTGTTTGGAATATAATTCCCAAATTAGGTTTCAGGCAGAGTGGGCGCTGGAGAGGGGATTCAACCATGCTGATCATGGACAGAAAGTCAACAGAAAGAGCAGGCAGCTGTTTTCATGCTCCTGAGCTTAGTGATCTGATCCCATAACACCAGAATAGTTCGTACTGCAACGTAAGAACATTATCATGCATTATGATAATCCAAATAATCCAACACAAAGATATATGCACAAAACTCAATATAATGCAATACATTTATCAAACAATAATCCACCTCTAATACCAAACATCAACAAGATAAACATAATCTCCCAATCTCTCTCTCTTTATCTCCCCCAATATTTGTGACTTTAACATATTATTTTGTTATAAAATGTTTCTGCCGCTGAAATCTTTGAAATGCCTCCATCTAGCACCATCTAGTTATGTAACAATATTACACAGGACTCAGATTGACAGATGAAACATGAGCAGTGATGTATCAGCCAAATAAGTGCTTTGACAGGATAAGGTTGGCGTTATTCTATATCTTTCTTATTGTCAGCAAATTCCACGAAAAGACCGAACCCAACAATGTTTGTCTCAGTTCTGGCACTCAGCCCTAAGCCCTAACACTTACAGTAAATCTTTTACAAATATATTATTTTATTAAAGGCTAAATCATTTTCTAAAACAGCTGAGCACTCTAGTTTTTAGCAAACGTCACTCAAACAGGAGTAAACTGTGCATTTGTTGGGGACTATTTTCAGCTGCGGATTAATACGCATTTAGTGCACATTTAGTCCAGAGTATTTTCAACAGCACAACTGTGAATGTGGGAAAGACTAAAAATAAACCACAGTGCCCATCTTTATGGTAATACAGTAGCATATCATCCTGTGCAACAATGCGATTCATTCATGTGTTTTTAATAGTTTGTATGTGGCATAAAATAAACACTTAGTAGGTTCAATTCATTGTTGGTTTTAGTCTTTCTATGGGTGGATGTCTTATTGACACTATATTTATACAGTGTATTAAAAATACTCAGTATGAGTATTATTATTAAAACTTCTGATGTCCATAATGTTTCTGGAGACAAATAAATACAATTTCCAAGATTTTTTATTAAGAAAAAAAAAATATATATATATATATATATATATATATATATATTTGCTGCCGAATATATGACCTGGAGTTACTTATAGTTAGACTGATACAATGGGGAGAACAAAACCCATATTTTGCAGGTTTTCCGACTTACAAAGCATGTAGTGGTCTGTAATTTTTATCATAGGTACACTTCAACTGTGAGAGATGGAATCTAAAACAAAAATCCAGAAAATCTCATTGTATGATTTTTAAATAATTAATTTGAATTTTATTGCACTGTATATTGGCCAATATTAAGCTTATTGCTGAAATATTTGGTTTATATGTTGATTAATAAGTGAAAATAAATTATAATAAAGAAATACTAAAAAGGTAATGAGGTAACGCCTTTCGCCCGATGTCAGCTGGGATTGGCTGCAGCCCCCCGCAACCCTGTACACAGGATAAGCAGTTGACGATAGATTAATGGGTGGATGGTAATGAGGTAACTTAGAAACAGTGTCTCCATTACATTATTTGTCCACCACAGAGCAGTGACAAGTTTAATAAATTAAAAAATTTAAAGGCATCCACATATTTTTTTTATATTACAAGTTTGTAAAAATAAGATTGGCTGACATATAATTTTTGATGATTATTGAGGTATCAGCCTCAAAAATCCAGTTTGCGTCGTGCTGCTGTTACTTGTGCTGTTAACAAATTCTAGGTCAAATGTAGGTCAGATATTAAACAACCACCAATTTATTGTTTTATGTTAAACAAGGGTGACTCTATGACTCCAGATCATTTTGCATTTGTGCCTGTATGAAAATTTCCTCGTGACTTTTTGGTTAATTGCACAAACCAACACTGTAGTTACTTCTTTTTCTCCAATGACCAGGAATCAATGGGCAAAGGGTATCAAAACAAGACATAACAAAACAAGAAAAACAATCTTTAAAAGGTTCTAAGTCTGACCTCATAATATTGGCAGTAGCTCTTAATGTCTGAAAAAATTATCCAGGTCAGTACACTCACAACTTACCCACACAGCCACAAACACACACAAAATACCCTGAGGCAGCAATGACAATACACAATACCCCAGATGACCTAATGGGACCACCATCACTTAATCCTCCCTCCTGGATGCACGGCTGAGTGCACACACACATGCAGAGGGCGGGAGAGAGCGAGCGAGGAAGGGACAGTCGTCTGACCTCTCTGTCCATTAGTGAGCCTTTCTGCCTTATTAAAAAAAAATAGAATAAGTCTTTCATCTTCACTCAGACCTCCTCAGGCTAGAAAGACAGTGTCATCTCTTTCCTTAACCAACTGTTCTAGTAACTACAAGCACCAGCAATTCTTGAAATGTGATGAAACTGGAAACACAAGAACTTTCCACAATTTTTGCTTATTTTAAGGTGAAAACATGACACCTTACAGGCATTTCACACCTTTGATCTATCACATGGAATCAGTTTCCTATGAGCTTACTGGCTTACACATCTTGGTCACATTGAACTCTGTGAACTAAAGCGAAAATAGGTGAATAAGTGAATCAAAGGAAGGGCCACACACTTTTATATTAACTGCAAATATCTCAACTTATACAATAATTTCAACTACTAAATTTTTCAACTTTTAGCCATTATTTTATTTCAATTTATCTATCGTTCTGTTTTATAGGGACACATACCACAGTATTTATCACCTAAAGAAGCTTACAGTGTCTGTGCCTAGATGAGTCATTATAAAAAAACACAACTTAAACAGCCATAATCATTAATTCATTATGGCTGTTTGTGCTGATGACTTTGTCACTTTTAGTGTGTAGTTTTATGATCCTTTAGCACTAGAAGGTCAAAGCAAGGACCATCTGTTGAGTACAGAAAGGGATTAAAACTACAGAACTAGGCTCGCAAGTACAACATTCAAATACTGAGATGCTGTGTTCACCACACCTTATTGGATGTTTTGTAAATATGACATTAACCTTCTATATTGTGGATATGTGGCAACACAAAAAAGATTTGACCATGGTATTTATATTAAAATTAAATGCTTATATTAACATGAATATAATCAACTTTTGAAAAAAGCCACAAACATATCCTGTTTATTCTTTATTTATTGCTGTCTGTTCATGACTGCTGACTGTAGAGCTGAAAAGATTAGATGATTAATTGATTGGTCGGTTGGCAAAAAATATATCCTCTATCCACTATTTTGATAATTGATAATTAACTCCTGCTCCTCATTTGCTGTGTTTACCTGTTTTATTTTTGTAATTTGAATATGTTTGGGCTCTGTTGGAGAAAAGGAACAATTTAAATATGTCAGCTCGAGCTGTGAAAAAATGCGCTGGGCATTTTAACAACAAAAAAATTAATCGATTAATCAAATAATGAGCTGATGAATGGATGATGAAAATGACTGTTATTTTCAGCACCAGTTGACTGTTCTTTGTCACACCAACATTAACCATTAACACTGCACAACACCTCTAGCATATCTAAAGAACAAGAAAATTAGGCCCCCGGCTGAAAATAACCATGATGCAGTTACAGCTTTAGTAAAAAAGTAGGCATATTCTATTTTGATTCATCTTTTCACCTCGGTTAGCCTTCTAGTTATGCATTAATAAATACGGAATAACAAAAACAAATTAATACTTCAATGTCCTAACTGCTTAAAGCGCAACGCTACCAACCACCTCAATTTCATTGAAAACATGTATTTTTCTATTTATCCCTTACTCTACACAGCTAAACTCTGATCCATCAGCAGCATTTAAAAAATCTTTCCTGAAAACAGTGTGTGTGCACTTGTGTGTGTTTCTGTGTATGTACTTATGTGTGGTTGCATGGGGATTAACTCCACACCATTTTAAACCAGTCTGATAATCTATTAACATATGGCTGCAAGTAAAAACATGACATTTAGACTGTGTGCACATACAGGGACTAAATGTGCACACAATCACATAACACGAAAGTCTTTTCTCTCTCACAACATGCACAACATTATATTGTCCCCACAAATACTCATAATCCAGGAACATACCCTTCTCCGCTGAACTTGAGCTCTCACATTGGAGTAAGGGACTGGCCAGATTGTAAACACAGTTATATTGTATCAAAACAATCTGTAATATCAGTCAACAGGAAATATAATAAAAGATCAGATTAACAACAATCATTAAGGGATGATAAGCCACTCAACAACAGAAGATAAGCAAAATCGACGAGACACAAAAATACATAAAATATAGTTACTGTCCTATCATTACGATATCCAAAAAATTATTCTGCAATTAGTTTTCTCAGCGGCCAAATTCTGGAAACGTTTCTAACCACCTGAGTTGCATCTGATTGTCCAGTTAATTTTTGACAGAAAGTGGTATCAACAGTGAGGTCTTACCTTTAGTAGCCAGCCTCAGACACTGTGTCTTAGTTTCCTGAAAAAAGAAAAGACAAAATTAGACTCCCAAGTCCACACACCCTATGCAAACTATACCATCAACCAAAAGTAATTAGTGTGTCTCTTTAAATGTGTACAAACAGTATATTTACTCAGAGCAGCTGGCAGGTGAGAGGTGTAAGTTCACTGTGTGATTACTTTTCATAAATAAATATTTCTTTACCCTCTCTGTGCTGCTCACAGCTTGAAGGTAGATGTTATAGTTCTTTCTTGGAGCCAGTGGAGGATTCCAGAAACCCTGGGGGTTAAAATGAAAAGATTATCAACTTTATATGAGCCTAAATATACGTAGATTGTCAGCTACTGATTTCATTCTGCTAAAAATGAATGAGTTTTGTCTTATTGGTTTCAATAATAATGACAGATTTTAATTCAATCAGATGGAAAGGTAGGACAAGACCATGAAAGAGATTATTTTGGTGCTGTTTTTTGTGCATATCGGGGATCCAGAAACTTTCTGCATAGACATGTACGGTATGTACATTTTCCCCATTTTCTCTTGAATTACTGCATTTGCTTAAATAAAAAAACTCTGGCACATTCATATAGCACATGATAAATGCGCCAGATTTCAATGAAGACCAGGATTCTGATTTAAACTGGACATTTCTAAACATTTGGACTTTTCAGCCTTGGTGGATGTACAGAGGATGTCAGAGGAGTGCCCTGTGGTGTGAATCCCAGGAAGGCGGCTGGCCCCAACGGCACACCAGTGATGGTTCTTAGGGACTGTGTAGACCAGCTGGCAGAGGTATTCACAAACATCTTTAACCTATCTCTATCAACATGCACTGTTCCTAAATGCTTTAAATCTGCCACCATTGTCCCAGTACCCAAGAAAACACCTATCAGGAGCCTAAATGACTAAAGACCTGTGGCCCTTACCTCTACTGTGACAAATTGCTTTGTGAAGCTTGTCTTAAAACACATAAAATCCTCTCTCCCTCCCACTCTGGACCAACACCAATATGCTTACAGAGCAAATAGGTCAACAGAAGATGCCATCAACACTGCTCTTCACACAGCAGAACATCGCGTCTCATATGTGAGAATGCTCTGCGTTTAATACCATCATCCCCAGCAGAATGGTGTCGAAACTGGTGTCAGTCTGCACACATGCAGATGGATCATGGACTTCCTAACCAACCATCCACAGTCAGTCACGATGGGGTCCTTTCACTCCCCGCTTCTGACACAGCATTGGAGTCCCCCAGGGATGCGTGCCGAATCCTCTGCTTAACACTCTATACACCTATGACTGCACACCAACCCACAACAATAACACCTTCATTAAATTTGCGGACGATACAACTATGGTGGGCCTCGTACAAAACAGCGATGAGTCTGCCTGCAGGGATGAAGTCCAGAAACTGACTGCATGGTGCCACATTAACAACCTGGTACTCAACCCCTCCAAAACAAAAGAACTGATATTTGACTTTAGGAGGAAGGAAGAAGAATATGCTCCTCTATACATCAAAGGATATTTAGCGAGTTAGCAACTTCAGATTCCTGGGTATACAAATCTCTGAGGACCTCAAATGGACTATTAACACTATCACGCTTGTGAAAAAGGCTCAGCAGTGCCTCTATTTTCTAAAGGCACTGAAGAAGGTGAACCTGTGTCAGAAGCTTCTGATTTCCTTTTACAGAGGTTCTGTTGAAAGTATCCTTTCTCACAACATTCTGGTATGGTTCACAAGCTGCACTGAGGCTGACAAAAAGGCACAACAGAGAGTTATTAGATCAGCTCAGAACATCACCAACACACAACTGCCCTCTCTCACCGACATATATAGATCCTGATGTCTCTGCCGGGCAACAAAGCTTTCTGATTCTGATTCTGACTGTATGTGTTCACTGTGGGCTCTCGAGTAGTGGACTGTTAAAGTTATGTCAAACTTAATTGCCCCTTGTCTGTTACCTATTTTTCTGGATGTAAAGTGCACATGCCTATACGTTTTTGCTGCACTACGTACAGAATATGTTACTCAGATAAAAAAGGCTTACCTGATATGTCTTGTTGTCTCCCACAGTGAAGGGGAGCGGCTCAGGCAGGTTGCTGGGGGACAGCTGGGCGGCATAATAATATGGAGATCCACCACTAGATGCACTGTGGTAGGAAACTGGGACCTGGGAAAGAGGATATATTTACTTTGAAAATAATATGTCTATAAATCTGGCTCACAAAAATAATGTAGTTTCAGTTAAAATGGATATTTTCTTCTGCAAATAAAAGGTTTGCTTTATAAGAGCTTGGATCCATGGTCTACGGAGTCAAATGGAGGATATCTACAAATTAATCTTTTTTTGGAACGTAGCTCTTCAGTACAAGTACAGCTGTAAACAAATACATGTATATTTGATATGTTGTAAAGGCATGGCTTTGTAAACGTATGTAGAACAAATTAATAATCACCTCATAACAGTCAGAGGAAGCCTGACGACGAGTCCGCTGAGGATTCACTTCCTCAACTACAATCTGGTACGCACTGTAGACAAGAAACAACATAAATACGTTATTAAATGAGTGTCACTAATAAAGTCATGATGAACAAAATATTTCTTAGGTCTACTCTTAACAGATTGTGTCGTTATGTGTCATGTTTATGTGGCCTCGCTAATTTAATTACCATTTAGCAACCTCTTATTTGATAACCTCTGTATTTTACAGAAATATCTTTGCAAAAAGAAGTACTTCATGTTGTTTTGTTTTGTATGGCTTAATGGTTACTTTACATTAATGAAAGAACTACATATGTACAATATACAATACATGCTAAAAGTAAGAAAAATAGTCTCTAGCCAAATACAGGCTGGTGTGACGTAAGTCTGGTTTGGGTATATACTGTATATACTGTACATGTATGTAAATATGCATGTCTACCTTATAGGTGCTCCTTTGGCCTGGGCAGGTTTGAGCAGGACAGTGATGGTTGTTGCCGTTTCATTCAGGAAGGCCTCTGACCCGTCGTACTCATCTATTGTCGGGGCTGAAGAAAGAGCACAGTAGTGTCCATGTATCACTTTGCTAAAATGAGATCCCGAAAAAACATATGTGACAAAAAAATGTTTTAAAACGTATTTTCTACCTGAAATATTAGTAGTCACATTGAGGGTGGTTGCGGGTCCAAACCCTTTGGAGGTGGATGCGCGTATAGAGAGTTGGTACGTGACACCGGGGTGGAGCTGGGAAAACAGGTGATGTGTGGCGTTTGAGGGCAGAGACACCGTGAGTCCCGGCCGCTGGAGAGGCACTGAAGGGTCAAATGAACGCACACCACTGTAGCTGATCTGAGGTGGGACAGAGAGACAGAATCCTGGTTTATATACAGTATTTTCCCCACTGAGATTGTGATAGTTAGGCTGCTACAACTATTACTATTTCTACTGCTTAAGGTAATAGTACCTCATATTGTATGATGACTCCATTTGGTTCACTCGGTTCCTTCCAGTAAAGAAGGATTCTGTCTTCAAATGGAGTGGCTCTTAGTGACTGACTGGGAACTGCGCCTGGAACTGTTAACACACACACACACACACACAGAGACAAAATTATACAGTGCTAATAAAATCAACAGTAAAATGATGTCCTCCAAATGAAGAAGTTCCCAATAAATACAGACAAACTACAGCACACACAGCAATGACTTTCCTAATACATGTTGAAGTAATAAATGTACCCCAAAGTTATAGATCTTTCTTCATTTAATGTGGCATTCCCAAAAATATCAGCAACAAAGGTAGGATGTGATATGCCTTGTTTATTCAGAACAGCACTAGTCGTGATCTGTTTTTGGGCTTTTTAATTTGTAGTACTTCCCAGCACCTAAACTGTCAAAGTAGCTGTAAATAGAATTAACTTTTTTACTTTAACCCTTATTTTTAAAGCTAACATACAAACTATATTCAAATAAGAACACATATTTTTTTATAATTAGAAAATAAATACATAGATACAAGATAAAGTGTGATTTGTGTATCGCACCATCTTCGTCAGTTTGTATGATGGTCTCATCACTTTCTTTACGTCCCTCGGGATTAGTCAGAATCATCTTCAGACTGACATTGGTGTAGGGTGGCAGGTTCCCCACCAGGTGGCGTGGTGCTAAGGAGAAAAAAAGAGAAGGAAAAACAATCATCAAAAAACAATAATCTATAACTTTTTAAATGCATTTATGGCTACAGTATTCAATTACAGTAAAACAGCAGTATAAGTAACAGTAATAAAGCCTATAATAATAGTTAAACTGAGTTTTACCTTTGGGGTCCATGTCCAAGCAGTCAGCTTTGCTACGGTTGTTGGCAGTCATATAATGGTAGCAGATGGTGACGTTAAAGGTGTGACAGCGAGTGATGTTGTAACCCAACGATTCCCAGTCCACCGCTATCAGACGAGACCTGGTTTCAGCAATCTTTAGCCTCTTAGGAGTCCGCATAGGTTCTACAGAGAAACAGAGGAGAACACAGGGAAAGAAGGTAAACCAAAATGATGAGGAGATGATTTCTGACTTTGTATGCCCCATTGTGACAATCTCATGAGTTTTCATGAGTAACTCAACAGATTGCTGCCATATGCACTGTGTTAGACTGTAGCATTCTGATAATAAATATGCCATTAAAATAAAACAAATAATCACTATTTGGATGAGATACAGTATTACTTTGGTGAACTCCGAATTACAGCATTTCTGGGGTTTACAATTCCGGTGCACTGTGTGTAAGAGGCAAATGTACGTGCGCTGCCAAGAAAGAAAGAAAGAAAAAAAAGAGCAATAGCTAGAGTGCTGAGTCAACATTTTCCCCAAGATGAAACAAAAGGGTTTTTACGAACATCTGTTTCTGTTCCTCACTGCTATTTAACCATTTCTCAAATGCAATAACTTCTACAAGACACGTCTTTGGTTTCCATTTTTTATGTGTATTCAGAACTATTATTGTCAATATAATCTACCTTCTCTCCAGCCTGCCCAGGGCTTTAATTACCTTAACTGGCTCATTTAACTGGATCAATAACCCCCTAGACCCCACCCACCTCCACACAGACAAGACCGCAAACACAAAACTAAACATGTCCTTATCTGCTTTCTGCCTTCTCATTTCAGTCCATTATATTTCAGGCACTACATTCTCATGAATGTTCACCAACTTGTGCTTCCCCAGCCATTAAACAGTAATGGCAGACCACCTCACATAGAAGAGCAACTCTACTGCTCAAGATGCAGTGGTTACCTATCTACCTGGAGAAGCTGCCGTTTTCTGTAGGAAAGCTATAATCTTAAGCAGCTACAAATTGTTGTAGAAGAGTCATTTCTCTAGGGAAGAAATTACCTCTCTAACAAGAGCTGATACAACTCAAGGCAAGAAGGTTGCTGTTACTCTAGAAGAAACATCACTGTCTACCACTCACACAGCAGTCACTACTTGATCTACATGGGTTACAGCGTGATCTGTACAACTGCCTCAGGGTTATAGATAGCTGCAGTTACATAGCTAGCAGCTACGCATCTTCTCAAAACTGGAACTACTAGTTTGGAGCTACTATGTGTAGTCTTTTCAGAGATACTGAATGACGACTAAACAATTGGCTGTGTCTGATAATGTAATGCATATTTTTGCTAGAGAAGTAGTTTAACTTTAACTTTTTAAGCAATAGCTGATCACAGTTAAGGGGCATTGTTCATGTGAATAATAAGAGTATATCATGGCCTGTTGTGGGCTATTGCTTTTATAAAACGGTTACCAAGTATGGCAAAAAAAAAAGTAGGCTAAAAGATGCACTACAATTTGACTTTGCTCGTGAACAGACATTTCTTTATGAATACAAAAAGCAGAACCACCAGGCTGCCGGCCGGTGGGCTACAAAGCGCATGATGGTTGCTAAGCAACATACATCAAAGGCTGGAATTATTAGAGCTATTTATTTATATTTATTTGCGTGTTGCCGTTTATCGTGCAGCCACTAAAAACTGTCCAGCGACTTTGGTAACTTGAACTTGGCCATATGATAATATGCTTGCTACTGTGTGCTGGCGGCCAGCAGTGCATAAAATAATAACACTTAAATATTATACCTACCATAAAGGGTGGAATTGTGTCTCTCCTTGAGCAATAGTCTTTGAATGCATTTTTCATGCTATTGAAACTTAAACTTTGTTGCAATATCAGACATGCGGGGCAAGTAGTGGACTGCTGTGTGTATGTTTGTGCGTTTTTGTGCGTGTGAGAGAGGGAAATGTTGAATCACATAATAAGCAATGATTTCTTTCTCTCTCTCTCTCCTTATTATTTGTTTATTTATCTCCTACGGTAACTTTAGTTAGTATATTCCACCCCATTTACACATAGTATTACAATGCAATGGACAGATAGAGACCCCCACGAAGCTCAGATTATAACTCAAACCCTGTTTGTCGCGGAGTGATCTGGATCTGTGCAAAACAAATCGACGTCATAGCCGCTGTTTACACTCATTATACCACTTCTATGAACCAATCACATTGCTTGATTTGAGCCACCTGTTTTATAAGTACAAATACACATCAAGTATCAAAAGTAAAAGTATTATAAATTATAAAAGTGTTATAGTGTTATAATATCATATATCATATTATGAATACCAGAATATGAATTTGTAAGTAGCATTTTCCAGTAATGGCGTAGTCAGTTGAGGTGGAGCTAACTTTACCAAATTTATATATTGTTAGGTAGTTTAATCTGTACCACTGCATCATAATTCATAAACTGGTGATATTTTTTGAGTACAATTTTGATCTGCAACAGTAACTAGTCACTATAGCTGTCAGACAGAAGTGAAGTAAAATGTACAATAATACCCTCTGAGAGTATAAAGTGAAATTCTCAGATAATGTGTACAACATTTGAATTAATGTACATCCAATCCACCACTGTAGTGAAGACAACACAAGCCAAGGTGATGAAAGGTTTAGTAAAGACCTTTTTTCCAGTTAAATGTAGACAATTAGATTTTTTTGACAGCTGATAACGCAGCAGGTTTTCGTGATAAAAAAAAATCTGTTTGATCAGGCTCAATACAGGCAGTACCAAATAAGCCTTGATTAACTCTGATGCTGATCGTTCAGATTGGCTGTGGACATCCCCAGACTGAAATTAAATGTATTACAGGGCAACCAGAACAAAGTTAATTAAAGGTTTATTGTTCCTTGTCATAAACTGTCTTCATTCAAAGTGATTGTCATTCTATCACCTGTTGATGTCCCTCCCTATTCAAACTCTGTCCCGCTGTAACCCACCTGCTTCCTTATGTCCTTCCAGGCTTTTTTAATAAAAACAGCTCACCTTAAATAGAGAGGCAAGTCTCTTCCCAGCCCATCCCTTGTCTTGCTCTCTGTTTTTCTCTGGGTCTTCCTCTCTCAGAGAAGACAACACAAGGACACAAACTTGTCGCTTCTTCTGACAACCCATTATCTGCCTGTCACTCACATGCACAGAAACTCACAGGCACGGGCACACTAACACTGGGTTATTACCTAAATACACACACACACACACACACACACACACACACACGCTTCAGGTTGTGACAGAATCAAGATTAAATCTGGGCAGAGCATGAATAGGTGTGTGTTTATGTGTGTGTGTATATGTGCTCGTCTCAATAAAACTTCTCATAATAAGAATGCACCGTCAAGGGCAAACACAACTCTCATATGCACTCACACACACACAGAGCTGTGAGCAAAAATACAAACATGTTGAGGTTTGTTAAGTAATTTAGATGTAAATATCTCACTAATAAACACACATATAGACATATGAGAGAAAACAAGAAGGAAACGAAAAAGACAGAGAGGAAGGAAGGTTGTGAAGACACTCAGGCAGGTTATTGTCTGCTGAGCAAATATTATTGCTCAACTGTGTGTGTGCATGTGTTAATAGCTGAGGGGTCAGAGCATTTCATTTTTGCTTCAACCTATTATTGGATGGTTGACATTTAAATAGAGTGAGAGGGAGACCTATTGCTTTTTCTGCCTGTCTCTCCCTCTATTGCTGTCTCTTCCTGACTTGTCTTGGTCTCTTCCTCTCTGTCTGTCTCCCGGTTTAAATCAATACGTGTGATCCTCACCATAAACCTGGCTATTAGGACACACACACACACACACACGCACGCACACACACACACAGAGTTAGGGCAGTGTAATAAATAGTATTGATTTCAGGGTCTCTTGATGCTTACACTGCTTCACAGTGAGACGGTCTTCAACATGGAATTAAAACAAAATATATGACTAGCTGCCTGTCACACACACACAAACACACACACTTTGAACCTGCATTTCAAAACCTCATTCCCCTCCTGGCCTGTAATGCTTTGCTGCTTATCTGTCTATTTATTGTAGGTACTGAAAGATGGTATCAAGCATGGTAGGAGGAGAGACAACGAAAGAATATGGACAAATAGAGGAAAGAACGATAGGAGGGCAAAGAGAGTAGCAAAGAAAATGAGTAAAGAAGAGTGTGAAAGCAAAGCAATGTGTAGAAAAATGAAACAGAAGCTGGAGGGAGCAAGGGACAGATAACGGGGGCAGAGAGAGAAATGTGAGAGAAAGATGAGAGAGGGAAAGAGAGAGGCCGAGAGGAGGAACGGGGAGAGACGATAACTAGTTTGGAAGGTGGCCAGAGTCAAGCGGGACCAGGTCCAACGGTAAACCACAGAGGCTGCCTTGTCCCTTTCCCCTCCTCCGGTAGACAGACAAACGGCTGGATTCATGTTGGAACTAAAAGGCTTTGTTCTCCACAGATGGAGCTTTGAAAACAACAACAATACCAATAAACACCAACAATAACACCAAGGACGGCAAGCTTCATATCAGCAGAATCCAGAGGTTGGAATTAAATGGAAAACAAAAGGAAAGGAAATGAAACTAAATGAAATAGAAGTGTGCTAAGGGTGGGGGATGGGGAGGGGACTCTGTCTCCCTGCCAAGAAATTTACAGTAAAAAGACCATAGAGCAGGAGAAAGAAGCTTAAAGAAAAGCTGAGAAGAAAAGAGGTAAGGAAAGGGGAGAGAATAGGAGGGGGGGGGCAGAAAAGGTTGACAGGAGATGCAGCTAAATCCAAGTTAATCTGTCCAATTAGTTCCTGGTAATCCTCCCACTGTCATGAGAAAGACAAATGAAACTCCGGTTACATATTCTGTCTCTAACCCTCATTTTCTCCCTGCATGTCTCTGTCTCTCTCTGGGCCAGATTTCAGTGGATGAAAGGGGCACATCTGCACTGCAACATTCATTCAATTCGCACTTGCGAGCAACATGGAATTTGATTCTGATTTGCCTATGTAGAGGCTAATTATGAAACCAGAAGCCAGGACTTCTTCTAGAGTTAAAAAAAAGGTAAAGATCTCGGTAAAGGGTGGGATTTGTCAGATATCAAGAAGAAGAACAAAGTAACAACATTCAAAACATTTAATCACAAAAAACTCTGGTAAAAGCAATGAGGTAAGTCATTAAGACTTAATAAAAAGACGTGCTTTCCCAAAATATGCTACTACAACCCGTTGTGTCGATTATAAAACCAGTTCAATCACAATCATCCCAATAATATTATGGCAATTCTGGCTAACTTTCTTATTTTTAATCAATTGTATTACTTTGTACATTGTTTATTATTACTACTATTTGTACTTATTATTGTATGAAATATAATATACAAATAAATTGCCTTTAACTACTTAGTTTAGTTCACGGTTATGACTCACCATCCTCTGGTTGTTTTTAGTGTGTTTATTATGTTCTTTAAATGGTAAAATATTGCGGGTTAGGGTTTTATTGCTGGGTTGTTTTTCCTTCTGAGAAGCTGTCACATTTTGTCTTTGAACTGTATCTTTCCCCTGTACACTTAAAAAAATACAGGGTTTCTTGTCCACCAAAGCGTTGGTTGCTATGGTACATAATTTCCGTGGAGGCGATGTGGTGCAAGTAGGGTAGCCTACTTAATTTTACTGAATGTAAAAATGTCACCACAAAGTATGTAGGCCTACTTGCTATGGCCCTTGCTCTGCATGAAGAGAAGGCGGAAACATGAGTGCACAGACTCTCCTCTCCGTACGTGTATTCATGAGATTATGAGGGAGAGGAAACACAGGAACACATCGTTTCGTTCAAGATCAGATGTACTCGGTGTTCGTCCCGCCCCTCCTGCATTGTGATTGGACGGCTGGGTAAAAAGTGATAGTGACGAGCGCAATGTTTTTCCCAAAGCTGAACATTTTTCAACTCTAGGCGACCGGAAAAAAACGCTCAGCGCCCAGCGTGGAAAAGAAACTCAGCGCCTCGTCACACTCCTGCCGTTTTTACCAGCTTGGAAAAACGCGGCGCTCCCATTGGAATGAACTGAAAAAGACGCTAAATACTTAAAGTACAAGTTTCCGGAGCTCTGTGTGAAATAAAAAAAGAGGGTCAAAACTCGACCCAATATTCCCAGTGGCCTAAAAATACAGCTATCAGTAGGAAAAGAAAGGGCAGCACAAAGCCGTGTCACTGAAAAAAGTTCAGTGAATTTGCATTTTATGTGCCTTTTATAAACAAATGTTTTGATAATAATTTTTCATAGTTGCTCTGTAGTATTATTTACAGACTGAGCAGAATTGTGCTGTTTTCTAACAGTTTGGATTTGCAGCAAATAAATAAACTTTTTCTGGGGCGTTTTGTATTAATAGTTAGATATCGATTCCCACCCCTACTATATTTATACAAAGACAGGAATAACTTTATGTGTTATATCTGCCGAAATTACAACAGGTTCACACTGTTCACATCACTTTACTCCATTAAGCTGACGGTGTCGTTATGGTTGCGGAACGAATCGATTAATAAATTCGAATTTAATAATCGATTTTCGCTGATTACGTCAAATAGTTGTTGCACCCCTAACATATAGATAAAGGGGCAGAGTCAGTTCATTCAGTTTTGGAAGAGCAGTATGGAGAAGAGTAAGAAGTGAAAGAAGAGGAACAGTAGGAGTTGCAGGAGGAGATGGAATAGGAGGAAGATGAGGAGGTAGATTAGGAGGGAGGTGGAATAGGGAGGAGGAGGACGTGAAGAAGGTAGAGGGAGGAGGAGTAGGTGGTGAAGGAAGTGGAGAACAAGAATCTCTGGCCTGTCCCAGACCAAAGACAGGACGCTGGGGCAGAATAATTTGTTGTTTGGTGTGTTGTACTGTATAGTACACTAAGGAATAAGGAAGGAAAATGTGTGCAAATGTTTGCATTTGATATTTCTTTTGTGTTCATCATGTGAAAAGGTTTATGAGGGGGAGAACCACAAGCAATATTACTAATAACCAGTTTTTGCAGTATTGTTTTGAATTTGTCTCATCAATGTGTAAACCTGTGTTGTAGTGTGTGTTTTTTGAGGGCTTGTGTGTGTTATGTCTGAGTTTGGTTTTTCAGCAAGATTGAATGGTTTTGAGTGGAGAGCTTCATTTTGACCTGAAAATAGGATGTTTGGGGAATTGGGTGAGACGTTATGGATTTGTGTTTAGAGTTTTGAGAAAAAGAGGCATCATTTCAAGAAATGTGTTCAAGCAATTCATAAAAAACTGTAAAGGCAAACAATTATCCATGCGAAACTGATTGTTGCAAACTACCACATGCTCGCACACAATCACACAAAGCAGACAGCACTTTCTGTAAATGTATTAGCTGCTATTTCAAGGGCCTAACCCTTAAAGCATCATACTGCTGACTCTGTGTGTGTTTTCACATATATAAAGAAGCACATGTGATATATTGTGTGTGGTTTCTACAACATCTGTGCTTGTGTGTCTGGAAACGTGCGTTTTGTGATTCCATTCTTCCATTAATCCAAGTGATGCTGAGTTTGTGCAACATACGAGAAATACTGTGACTTTCTGAACTGTGTGTGTGTGTGTCTGTACATTTCTCTCCATCTCAATACTTCTTAGTGTGTCTCTTTTCTGTGTGTGTTCATGCCTGTTAGCGTGTGGCTGTGTGTGTGTGTGTGTGTGTGTGTGTGTGTGTGTGTGTGTGTGTGTGTGTCAAACCCCGCCATGACCAAGAGGTTTTCGCAGAAAATTCCGGATTTGGATTAAAAGCTACTTCATCACCTTCTTCTGTCACACACACTCACACGTGTGCACTGACACACACACTCACTAACTCTTCACTTCAAGTAGTTGATTATTTTTCATCCTTCAGACAAGAGCAATAAATCACCACAGAAGAAAAATCGAGGAGAAGGACAGAGCGAGAAAGAAGTAGTAATAGAAAAGAAATAAAAAATGCAAAGGAAGAGATGAAAAGAGAAAAAAGAGAGAAGAGGAAGAGATGAAACTCTTCCAGTTATCATATCAATTGCTCTGCAGTGTGTGTGATTAACTTTATTGGTTTTTAATTAAACAGTGTTTTGTGTGGTGACAGGCTTGGGTTTATGCCTGGTGTTTGAGCACACATTTCCCTGTGTGAGTGTGTGTGCATGCTTTTCATTGTTTTGGGTTAACTAAATATTCAGTAAACTACAGGTGGTGGGATCAGGCAAACCTAACCAAACAGAAAAAGCAAAGGAATCATTACCATTTAAATAACATTTGTACCCCATGTGTGTGTGTCCGTCGCTCTTCTCTCTTTCAGAGAGAAACACAAACACAAACACATATGAGTTCACCTCCAAAAGTGTGAATCTGCGCATGTGTGAATGACCTTAGTCACACTGAAAACAGAGATAAGACAAAGAGGTAGGAAGATATATTTACCATAATAACTAAGTCAGAAGAAAATCCCACTAATAGTATCATTACCAAGTGATGTCTAAGTATTTTGTATTTTAAATGTATTTATAATATAAGGAATTTATATGCCAATTTATGTAATATACCATCCATCCATCATCAACCGCTTATCCTGCGTACAGGGTCGCGGGGGGCTGGAGCCAATCCCAGCTGACATCGGGTGAAAGGCGGGGGGGTACACCCTGGACGGGTCGCCAGTCCATCGCAGACTTATGTAATATTGTATTTAGCATTTGGATTTGTAATATAGTATTTAGAATTAGTTTAATCTGCACCAATTGGTCTATGTTTAATGGTGTTATTTTACACTGTGTGACACAAAATTATTTACCATACCTAATTTGTGGGAAATGTGCTTATTCTCTTACTTGCCAATAACTATATGTAACTGTATGTAGCTACAGCCATCAGCTTGTTAACTTAGCAGAAAGTTTGAACAAGAAGAAACAGCTGTCTTTACAGCCACCTACCAGCACCTCTAAAACTCACTTCTTAACAGGTTATATCTTGTTTCATTAATCTGAACAAAAACCGAAGCGTAAAAACGTCAAGTTGTGGTTTCATAGGATGTTATGTGCTGGATTAATCCTTGGCGTTGTCACTCTCACCCAAAAAACATTTTTCCTCTTACACAATGTAAAATGTTAAAAACGTCCAGAAAAGCTGTATGATTAAATTACTCCCATTCATGTGTGCAGGGAGCAAACGGGAAGTCAGCCGGCTTCTTGGATGTGCATGTTCTCTACCAGCACGGCTGGAGGAGGAGTCTAGTGCACATGTTCCATGGGCCATGGGCCAAATATACGCGGACGCATGAGGAATCCTACAAAGTTTTCTTTGGTGTATGCGTTTAGTAAGCAACTTTCATAGGACTGACTGGCGTGCCATCTTTGAACACTGTATCCAGTTTTCTGTAATATATCCATGAGCCAAAATAGTCTGAATATATATATGTATAATACCCCCCATAAAATCACAGCATGTTGCATTTGTACATTTTCCTTAACAAACATATTTTTAAAACTGAACTTGCTGCAGAGCTATTGTTGGAAATGCTCTTACCCTGTCAGTAGACAAAGATCATTCAGATATACAGAATTATTATCTCTAAATTCATAACCATATTTCCTTGTTTTGGTCTGATATCAACACATTATGTGGATTACAATGAGTTATTGTTGTAACTCAAATGCGTTCCTGTGTGAGTGAGGAGAAGAAGATTAATTTCCTCTTCCTGTCAAACAGGAAACTGTTCAATATATGAGTGGCCTGAACAAGTCTATGACTTCCTGTCTGTCAATAAAAACACACAGGCACGCGCACACACGTACAGAGTCATTCACACATACACACACAGGTTGCAAGACATCAGTCAGGCCTCATGGTTATGAGTTTTCATCTCTCTTTCATTCTCCAGTTTCATCATTCTCTCGCCTCTCGTGCTCTCTCCCCCCGCTTCTGCTCTCTTTCTTTTCCAGCCTTATTGTTTTTCATCATCTCTCCATCGCCCCTTTATTCTGCTTCTCATTCATGCTCATTGCTTTTCTTTCTGTCTCTTTCTCTCTCACATCAACTCCCGCTCGCTCGCTCCTTCTCTCTCCCTCAGGCTAGCTGTGTTTATATTTCAGTCGTTTATTTCTACAAATGTCAGACAGTGTTTCTGCCCTCCGTCTATTGATCCACAGAGAGAGAAAGAGATGGGAAGAGAGAGGCAGGGAGAAAGAGGGAAAGGCAGCAGCAAGGCACAGAGTAGAAAGAGAGCTATACAGAAGGAAGAATGGGACATTCGAGTGAAAGGAGGAGTAGCTGCGAGAAAGCAGGAATGAGGTGAGAGAAGATAAGAAAAAACAGGATAAAAAGTGAGAAAGGTTGAGAGAACCTCCAGTATTTTAATCACTCTTTCTCTCAGATCACTGAGCAACCACAGACTGACTCAGGCTCTCCCCTCCTTTCTTCTGTTATGTTACCCTCTCGTTATACTTCTCGCTGCGTGCTCATAGTACAAATATCACTCCACCAACTAAAATATAGATACCAAGAAAAGAAAGAACAACGGTAGATAGACAGATCGATAGACAATCAGACAAAAAGCTGTGTTCACAACTTACTTTGCAGAATGCAATTTATCTTATTTTAGGTGGATGTTTATGACTCAATTCGTTATAGTAAAGTGTGAGGCAATAGTGTAAAAATTAAGATAATAAGTTAAGATTATAACTGAAGCAGTGTTCAGTTTATTTTTGCAGATAGCGATGGCTGTTTTCCTTACAGTAATCACAAAATGGATCTGTTTAGCCATAATATTGTATACAGTATAATACAGTATGTATGTATCTATGACCTACCTGCACATTTGGTCCGGGTAATGAGTGGTGGTCCAGATTTGCCTGTCCCTCCCTCTCCTGGTCTGGTTAGCAACACTCTGATCTCATACTCTGTGTCTGGGTCAAGATGCCATAACTTATAGTTGGGAGAGTTCACAGCGTGAGTCTCTGTCCAGCTGCCTGATGTCATACGGTACTCAACCTAAAGGGGAAAAAATGAAATAGTTATCTGAGAATTCAGTATTAATCAGAATTTATGCTTGCTATCAATGTATATGCTTTCAGACCCTATTCATCTTGTAGGATATAACGCAACTCATCTACCATAAAGGAATAGTTCAACCTTTAGTTAGAAATAGAAAATAATTTTTTGCCAGCCAGCCAGTGGAGACTCCAGAAAGTTACTGATCCCAGCCAAGAAAAAGTCTGGCACAAAATTCCCCTTCAAACAGCTAATTGTCATTTACAGTTGGGGTCTTTTGTACAGATGAAACAAACATATATATATATATATAAAATCTTAATTAGTGAGTTTTAGAGGTACTGTTGGACAAGGCTAGCTGTTTCCACCTGTTTACAGTATTTGTGTTAAGCGAAGCTAACTGGCTGCAGTAGCTTAATTTGTACTATATAGTCTCGTTCTCTGATCCTCTGCTGCAAAATAAATAAATGTTTTTCCCAAAATGCCGAACCATTCCTTTAAAACAGCTGTCATTGTAAAATGACAAAGTTAAAAAAAAATCGAGCATCTACCAGTACCTCTAAATTCTACTAATTCATTTAATCTGTATGTACATGTACTTTGGACAGAGATAGGCTTGGTGTTTCTGCCTATTTCGAGTGTTTATGCTAAGCTAACTGCCTACAGGCTCTAGCTTAATATTAAGTGTACAGGCACTAAATCTCAGCAAGAAAGTGAATAAGCATGTTTCCCCAAATCTTTTACTATTCCTTTGACATATGGCACTTAGACACCATTATATTTTCCGGCTTTCCCTGGAAGGATAAATGGTCATTGTTATGATCATTTATTGCCACTGATCAAAATCAAAGATTTATTTAACATTTAAGTAATTTTTAAGAGAAACGCATCGTCACTTCGATGTCCTAACTTACAGGGACTTACAATCGTACAAGTCATTGCTTAAAATCCATACAGTGTCTCATACTGAACACACCTCTTTCAGTATAATAGGTCCATCTCCAAATATGGAGTTAGCGTTCAGCTGAATAAGCAGATATGTAGGGCCGACACCGAGCAGCTGGGGTGGGGCGATGGGGTGCGGAGGCTCTGAGGAGAGAAAACAATTAACAAGATCATAAAAAGAGGTTGAGTGAAACAGAGTAAGACAAGGTCACAGCAAAAAAGAAGAGGGTGGTGGCACAAGGAATAGGATAGTGTAGTCACTGTGATGCAAAGCCTTGTTAGTGTAACAGCCGACGTGATATTTGTGGGCTCAAATTAATATTTTTAACAACCCACCAGAAAACAGTGACAACTATACTAATGGCACAGATTATTAGGGACATCCTAACAAGTTGCAACTGCACTGACCTGCAATATTATGACAACCAAGTAGTATGAATGTCACGGCGAACTAATTGGCTAAACATTTGTGGTCCTGCAGTGGAGCAGTAAGTACTATTTCTCAGTATACTATATCTCTAATCTTCATGTCAGTAGCTGATGTCGTTGATCAATCCAATATTCCTGTTCTTACTTTCCAATAAATAAGACTTTAATACTAGTTTCTATTTATAGAATGCTTTTCTAGATACTCAAAGACGCTTCACATAACAAGCTTTATATACATTTACTTTCATCTAACAGCTTGTTTCACGCATTGACACTCCTTTGCTGGGATGCTGAAGTTATAATGAACTTAATATTGATGCAAACTCGGCCTTCGCAGCTGCTTCACATCAAAAGCCTTCCACGTTCAAAACAAGTGACTGGAAGGCTTTTGCTGGGAAGCAGCTTCCAAAAATTTCTACCATAGTGGTCAATAGCCCTTTTCAGACATGGAATGTGTAAATGTCCCTGCATTTGTCTGTTAAATAGTTTTTTTGTCATTTAGACATATGTGTCTGTTATGTAAATGTTTCTTACAAGATTTACAGAAAGAGCCACAATGCCAACATTGTATTTGACAGCTGGTGCGAGAGAAGAAGTGCACTGAGTTTTAAAAGTGATAATGATAAGTTAACTTGGTCACACTCAGAATGATCTTATATAAAAAGGCTCTCCTAAGCCTTGTGGTTTATTCAACTGGCTTTATTTGCTTTCTTTACCTGCTGTGGCCTTTACGTTAATCTAACAGCATTTTGACTTGTAAACAGGTCGCTTGTCATTGTGTATCCAAATGTGAAATCAAGGGAAACAGTAAGGGATAATCACCTTTACCTACTTGAATATGACTGTATTTTAGAAAAAGTGCTATAATACGTAAATATTATTATATGTATGTGTAACCCAAAGTGTAAGAATGACTGAATGTGCAATAACAGTTTTATTTTAAATTTGATTGCCTATTCTGTTTTTCATTTAACATATGTCTTAAAAATATGCTCTCAGTGAATAAATAGTGTGTATGCACTTGTACGTAAATGTGACGGATGTGTGATGGTTCAGGGCCAGTCAGTCAGATCAGAGCTAACTGTCAAGCATCTGTGATTGACAAGCACAAACACACACTCACACAAACCTTAAAACACGCAGCATCAAAGATTTATCTACTTGACACATATACACACACAGATCAACACATGCATTAATCACAATCTCCACACACACACACACACTGTGGTCTATCTCACACACAGTAAATCATACAGATTTTATCGCTCTCCGACACATACTCAAACACAGCACCAGGCAAAACTGCTATCAGGAAAATGGAAAGGGAAAATGTCATTTTTTTAGCAATCCAGCTTCAATCATATCATATCAAAGTAAGTATTATCTAAATTATGTGTGCCCATGTGTGTTGCTGTGCATGTTGTTCTTTTAACAGTTATACTTTGCATTGCTGTCTCTTTGTGCATGCGTGTGTGCACGCGTGCGTGTGTTGAATATGGCTGTCAGAGAGGTACAGGCTGGGAAGTGTCTTTTTAGCAACAGATGAAACACCGTAGCTTGACAGCACATGCGTGTGCAAACGCAAATACGCACACACACACACACACACACACACATGCAGACAGAGTTGAATCCAGATAATGAATGTTGAAGCGACTTCAGAAAACCAACAACGTCAACAACGTGTCAGCTCAGAATGCCATCAAATAAACAAAGTAAACAAGCTGATGATTAACAAACAAATAAAGAAATAAAGCAAAAAAAATCCCAAGGATTATTCTTCATGCACACAAACAGCAGGTTTGTGTGCTTGCAGCCTGTGTGTTAACATGTTTGTGTGTTACGTTAGAAACCTATTGAGTATCTAAAAAAAAAAAAAAAACATACACATAAAAATGAAACAGTAAGGATTGTAAGTGGGTCATTATGTGACTCCAGAGAAAACGGGAGCTGAAACGGGTTCACGCTTTTGATTTTCTTCTTTTTTTTTGTTCCATCACTTGTCATTTGTACAGTTGACCTAAAAAAATATAACAAATCATCAATGGTGTTGTTTTGCGATGGGTTTGTTGTCACCATCTTTTTTATTATTAATCACATGTGTGAACCCTCTCATCATTTCAAATTTTATGGGTCAAATGTAAATGATAATAACAAATCAACATGGGGAAAACTTCAAATGTGCGTGTCGTTTCTGACCTAACCCGTCTGTGTGATTAATTTGTTTTCACTGTCACTCACTTTCTTTACTGATATTAGAATTAAAAAAAGCTCCTGGAGGCATTGGTGGAGGGTTTGGTAGATTAAAGATTTATGATGTAGTGAACAAACATTAAGACAGAGACAGACAGACCAATAGAAAGAAAGAGGAGAGACAGATATTTTGTTGGTGACTGGCACCCACTAGGCATGTTCTTCTTTGTTGTCCATCGTCAGCAACCTTGTCAATAAAGTTTAGCTTTCACAAACTGGGGCTGACATAACCATGGAGCTCACTGGAGGACATCTGACCTCCAGACCAAGAGAGGAAGTTGTGTATGAGTGTGCAAGTGTGTGTGTGTTTCAGTTGAATCGACAGCCAACAGTAGTAGTGGTAGTAGGTTTCTATAGTTCCATAACGCCTGAAGCTTCACCACCTGTCACTATAACTTAGAGAGTGTGTCTGTCTGTGTGTGTGTGTGTGTGTGTGTGTGTGTGTGTGTGTGTAATAGGTTAGAAAGGAGAAAGAGACATTTTAAAAGTGAACCATTACAGGTTTAAGACAGTTGTATAAATTCAAGTCAGTTGTGCCTCCTCCTGTGTGCGTGTGTGACAGTAATATTGCAGGATCTTTTTAGGCCATTGGTTGTGTGTAATGCATGATGGCACGGAGTTTGTGTATGTGTGTGTGAGCGTGATACGAGCTGGCGTGATGATGTGCTCTGTCACCGTATGAACCAGAGGGCAAGGCTTTATTAGAGCCTGGCTCTGACCAGACCACTAGTGACACACACACAGATACACAAACACACATTAAAACTCTCTCGTACCCCTTTGTCTCTCTCACGTACACAGCAATTATATACTGTTCATCTCCAGTAAAACATGCCATCATCCGTCCATCTAGTGTTGAAACGTAGGGCTGGGCATCGACATCCCCAAAACTGTAGAATAACAAAAGCTGGCATTGAATGTCTTGTTTAACTTGAAATGCTATGTACACTTACTGTTTGATCAACTAGTTCCTAATCTGCATCAAAATTATTTACGCAAACTTCTTGTATGGCTGCTTGTATGGCTGCAGTAGTTGTTTTTTTTGCATTTGCAGAAAAGCACGTTTATACTATGCTTCACCACACCTGAAACATGAGTATCATATCAGCACTAGAAAATGATAACCAGCCCCACTGCAACCATTAGCCACTTAAATGACTTGAATGAAAACTGAAAATTAATCAACAATGTGGATTTCATAATCAATTAAATGTTTAAGTCATTCATGAAGGAACTCAAATGTGAGAGTTGGCTGCTTTTTTCTCTCACATGTTTATATGTGCTGGTTTTGTTTCTATAAACTAAATATATCTTTTCTATTTGAAGATGTCACCTGGTGATCCGGGCATTTGTCACATTTTTCTGCCATTTTGTAGACTAAATGAATGATTGACTTATTGTAAAACTGACAGTTCTGATCTGTTCATTGTCACATTTCTGCTCTAGGAAGACAGAAAAATAGCTTGGTATAGGAATGATTGGGGAATCCCATGTCACACCTCTCATGCTCCCATGATGCACCTCTGTCTCTACAAAATGTGTTTCTTTTCTCTGATCTTGACAGCTCCGGCACACACATAGGGAGTCGATAATGACACATCTCTGTCATCTACATGCTGTAAATATCAATAGACTAGGCCTGTGTGTACCTGCACCAAGGCAATCTCATATCACCCTGGGGACCACTTTTGAGGTTTTGAAAATTAAACCTGGGTTACTGTCCAACTGCCAAGCCTTTTTAATATGTACAAGTCATATTTTGGCACTTCCCTATGATTCTTTCTTGCATTTTCCTGTTCCTACCAGATTCCTCCAGTAATCATCCCTCATTTCTATTCAATTTAAATTGTTAAATATTCAGCAAAAATATTAATAATGCAGCATAATTCTGTCCATATTCATGGCCATCAATATCCTGCAGAAACCTCAAATCTCTAACACGCATACTTTTCACGAAGTGAAATAAACATATTCCCTGTTCCTTTGATTTATCTCTGGCTCTCATCTCCCATCTGATATTTATAATAAATAAACATGAGGCTTCTCTCCTTCCACGTTCACACGTGCAATCCTCGTTCTTTTATTGTGATATCTTTCTAACAACCAGACTCTGGATCAATATTCATAATCACCAATATCCCTCAGAGCTCCAACAACATCTTTTCACAGATTGTGAACGTGGCTGGTTTTCAAGTCGATGCCTGGCTATGAAACACACACACAGCCCGATGTGTCTCCTTGAACCGGAATCTATTTTCAAATATGTAGATGGGTCTTATTCATGTTTAGACACATGTCTGCTGCTATGCGGATTTCTCATCTCTCTCCTCTTTGCCTACTCAATTTAAAAAAATAAAATAAAAAGATTTTCATGATACATAAACATTAGCCACTTATGTATTCTTACTAAATCAGTGAAGTCCTGCGGGAAAAGTGCGCCTCCAAAACCACCATATTTTCTTGACCAAAGGGAAAAAAACAGATCTATTCATTCCCAGTGAGGATTGCAACCCTAACCCTGGCAGTTTTAGTGTCTTCCTCAAGCGACACAGAGAGCTGAACCCCTAAACTGGACAGTGTAAGAGCTCCATTATCTGAGTCACACCAGCTAATATTCATATTCATGGTGCTCGCTTCTGCTTTGATTTTTCATTTCTTTCTCCTCTGCCATCTCCTATGCAGAATAATAAACATGACTCTGCTCAGCTGTTTACATATTCAGACATATTCCTGATTCTGATATGGATATTCTTGGGATAATGAGCAGACTATTTACATTCAACTTTCCTTCACCATCTCCACTTCTCTCTTTGCTCACCCTCCTCTGCCTACCATTTCTCCCCCCTCCTTTATGTCACTCCCGTATCATTCTTCCTGAATCTCCTTCGCCTTTACCCTCTCTCTGCCCTCCTCTCTATCTTTCTCTCTCTCTCTCTCTCTGGTAGATGAATTGAATATGTAAGCTATTGGATGTGAATGAATAAAGCATCCCGTCTCAAACACACATTGGTGACACCTTATTAACCACATGTCAGCTGCACATGACAGCCGGAGCACACAGAGTTTCCATTTCCACACACACACACACACACTCACAGAGAATATGCACACGTACAAACACAAGGCTGGCATATGCACATCTGCATACACTGACACACAAACTCTCCTCATTAGGCTATATTGTATTAGTGACTTCCATTTTATCAGTCAGACACAGTGAATGTGCATTTGATTGGAAGGACATTTGACATACCAAACGTTACACACATTGAAAAGTTACTCATTGTACAAAATATATAACTGGGTCAAGAAAATAATTTTGGTCAACAACAGGGTCATGGAAATATTCACATCAACTTCATAATTGACCATATGCTAAATGCCTAACAGTGATAGTTCAGTAATAGCTTAGCAACCACAACTAGGCTCAGTGGGTCTGTCAAGCTTTGTTTTTCAAAATGGTAAAGTAATGTAAGAGTGATATTTATATATGTATTTGCCTTTCCAAAATGAAAAACACATGCGCAAAAGCATAAAGAATGGATTAAACAGTGTGTTTATATCCTACAACTTCAACTGCAAACATTAGCATGTCTGTCTAACTAGCTTACTACATTCACTAGTATAGTGTTTACCTCAAAGAAGCTAGCATTCTATTAACTAACTATGTTAGTTTGTGGGGTTATGTTTCCTATAGCACATCCCCTTAGTAGCATTAGCTACTGTGTGGAAGCCGGTCCTGGATGCTATAGGAGTTTAAGCTAACATTAGTAACTCTATCTTGCTCTTTATTGGATTTGGCCAATCTAACATTCCAGGGACCAAGTATTGTAGTACTCGAGACCGGTCTTGGTCTCAAGACCGGTCTTAAGACCACTTTTTGATGGTCTTGGTCTCGTCTCGGACTCAAACGCATTTCTACTCGGTTTTGTCTCATTCTCTGACACTGAGGACTCGGGATTTTATTTCAAGACCAGTCAAGACTATAACTTTGGGAAAATCAATAAATTGCTTTTGCATTGGCTGATTTATTTGTTAACATCCTAACTTTGTTTGGATGTAAAACGTATTGCTTCAAATGCAACCAGTAACCCTAATTAAAAATGTGTTGTTCCCGTTAATCACTGTCACCCCTCCCTGCGATGCTTACGTTGCTCTAGTGTTTGTATGTGGGTGTTTTAATGGAAATGTGGATCTTTCAGATCAGTTTGAGAAGTACCTATGATCTCGTTCCACATTTTATTGTGGGGAACTGGTCTTGGTCTTGACTTGGTCTCAGCCGCTAAAAGTCCTGGTCTTGTCTTGGTCTCGATAAACTCTGGTCTTGGTCTTGACTTGGTCTCGGTTTGGGTGGTTGACTACAACACTCCAGGAACCCATTATCCAACACAGTGTTAATTTTACCAAACAAATCTGTTAGTCCTCATCTTAAAGGCCTTTTCTCTTGTAATGTTAAAGTGAAACATACTGTTCCAATATACAAACAACATATATGTACAAAAATGCATAAACCTGAACTGTCTTGGTCATCCTAATAAAGGCTAGGAAGCCAAACAGCGTTATATTATAATGAAATAATTTCCCCTTATCATAAAATACTAGTAGCTCTGCACTGCAATATACAAGCAATGCACTTTCTTTATTTCTGTGTCTTCTATATGCATCATCAACTGGTGAGGATGCTGACTTCTTGCCTTTTAGTCTCAGTCTTTTAGCATGCTATCATGTGTGTATCCATCAAGAGCATATTAATGATCCCTTTTATAGGGTTTTAAAACAAGTCAGCTGGAAACATTAAAAAGTCAGCCAGAGACTGTGTTTTCAACCAACTCATGAAGCTAAATTAGCTAGCTGATTACCAGCTAATAAAATCTGCTCTGGACAGTGTCATTTCAGAGGGCAAATCTGTCAATGTCTAACGTTACATCTGTCGGACATCAAGGGCCCATAGTTTCATAAATTACTAAAAATGTTGAGTTCTCATTGTAAACTGTACTATGTGCAGTTATGGGGCTTAGCAAACAGTCAATTGGCTTGCAAAAATACTGAACCATCTTTGATACTTTCCACTAAAAGCGATCTACTAAAGCAGAAAAATCTCCTAAAAGTTGTAATATTAAATATTAAACCAGATAAGATAACAGGAGAAAACACAGAGCTAACTGCAAAACAATCAAATAACCTTGAAAATATTTTTTAAATCCTCACCTCTGACAATGAGACCCGCAAAGTTAGACACCCCAGAGCCACGCTCTGATTGGGTGACGCAGCGGTACAGATCTTGATCCTGATTAGTGACTTCTTTGAGGTGGAAGGAGGCGGCGAACCGTCTGTGGTTGATGTTTTTGGTCTGAGCCACAGGAATATCTTCTCCGTTTCTCCTCTGAATCAGCGGGAATCACACAGACAGATCAGGTGCTGCAGAGGCTGGTGGAGGGTTAACTGCCTAGTTCAAGGTCACAAGGCAGAGCTGGACCACACACGCCCAGGCGCACAAACACATAGACACACTCACCCCTCCCCTCTGCCTCAATGACAGCAGATTTGAAGGTCATGACTACAATAGAGCCATAATGAAATCAGAGGCTGTTAAACTCTTACTTAATCATGTTAGCTGCTAGGATGTATGGCCTCGAGTCGCTCTGGGTGTGTGTGGATGACACTTTATTATTGGATGTACCAGTCTTGAGGGCGGCACATTGAATGTGATGCTTCATCTCTTTGCGTTGCAAAGATATATCTATATAAATATATTTGTATTTATATATTTGTTAGATACTGCACATTAATCATTATAAGAATTAATGTTAAATGTTTTATATATCCAAGGGGAAATGGCCGCCCTGAAAAGGTGAATAGTCAAAGGGTTGGTTTATCCATCTCATTTACCTATAGTGGTATCTAGTCAAGATTTTGGTTTTGTTTGCTCTGTTTTGAAATAACTATCTTTTTGATTTCTGGCCCCATCCATATAAAAAACATTTGTGTTGCTCACAGCATCGGGCATTTAAAAACCCTGTCAACTCTTTTCATGAGGACTATTTCTTAGGCCGAAAGCAGCTCCAATGAAAACTGTTCACAGTGTATTTTGTGGATTATTTAGTAACCGATTATCAAGTATTTCTGGAATGAGATGATGCTGTTAAATTTTGTAAATGTCATTATTCAGCACTGTGAGCAACACAAATTAAATTCCATTCACCTCCACTTTATTCGTGAATAGGCAGAAATCTCAGAAACTGCAATTTTAAAACCTTGGCAAATCAAACCAAATCTATCTTCAAGGCAAGATAGATACCACAAGGCGAATAAGAAAATACAGTGTGTTGTACTATTGATGAACAGCCCCTTTCAACCCTTTGTGTGTGTGTATGTATGTGAGTGAGTGTGTGTGTGTGTGTGTGTGTGTGTGTGTCTAGCTGTACCTGTAGCCAGAGTTTATTGTTCGATGTGTCTCGTCCTGTAGCAATACACTGAAATGTGGCGTTTTGACCGGCGTTCACCTCCACATCTCCAAGACGCAGGAAGTGAGGGGATTTATCTACAACAAACAAATGAAGAAAATTAGATTGTACAGCAAGGTTATATGTATTTGTATTTTAAAATGTTTTTGGTTTCATTTTATTTTCATTTGTCTGTTCACAGTGGAAATGAGGTTACGGAGCCAGAGGGAGTTATGGATACAAACAGGTCGGGTTATCACAAACACACTGCATAATTTTACAATATTTCCTAACCCTAAGGAGTATGCTCATTATTACTGCGATTAGATTTTACTGGAGCCAGATGAAATCACAGCACAGTGCTGCACGGCCACTGGGAGGTAACATAAATGTCACATCCAGTATATATAATTCGCATAGCTCCCAATTCTCAACAACCGTGCTAAGATATGAAATAAGCCTTTTAGACCCTGAAGATGCAGTTCAGCTATGACATTTTTATTCCAGGAAGGTGATTGCAATCATAGATAGCAGCTACTATGGTGAATGAAAACACACACACACACACACACACACACAGGCTAGCACACATGCATTCATGCAAACACGCGTGCACACACAAACCTGTGTGTCCAGAAATGCAGCTGTGAGAATGAATGCTTCCACTGTGGAGACTAAGTACTAATTCCTTTTCAAATACTTGCTCCTTCCTATAAGGAGTCCTCTTCCTCTGCCTTTAAAAGACTGGGGCTCTTCTTTTTATATTTTCTCAGATTCCAGGTCACTTTATTGACCATTGATTAATGTGCAGGAATCTCTTTCAGAGACATATCGCTAACTTCTGACAGAGACAGGGACAACAGGGATGCCAGGACCTCACAAAGAAGTTCAAGACTAATAAATGGAATCTATGACCAAGCAAAATTGTCCTGCTACTAGATACATGACAAAAAAGGAGTAATTGCTTCCTTTCCAACATAGGGACCCCCAGGAACCTGCCTATGGCTCAAGATTAACAGACCCTTCTGTTAACCGTAACAGTTTGTCGTCACAACTCCTTTTGGCCTCCAGAAGTAAGGAAACACTCAAGCGAAGGAGAGAAGAAGACCTGAGACGTAGCGAGAATTTAAAATGGATCGCAGTCCTCATCTCTTTCCTGTCAGTGTGAGACAAGAAAGCCACTGTTCAATGCTGTGTGTGTGTGTGTGTGTGTGTGTGTGTGTGTGTGTGTGGGTTAAAATGAGAGAGAGAAAGTGCTGAGTGGTCAGAATCTTCTCTCTCTATGATTGGCCTAATACTGTCTCATTTCCCGCTTCACTCTCTCCTATTCCCTCTTTCTCTCTGTTTCTCCTTCTCACAATCTCTCACTCCCTTTTTATTTCTCTCATTTTCCTCTACGACTTGCCTTTCTCCTCTCGCTGCATCCCTCCTCTCCTGTGTCACCTTCCCACTTATCTACCCATTCAACTGCAACAGAAACCATCCCAGGTACAGTCTAATTAGTGGCCAAAGCTATCAGCGTCTATTCAGCGAGCTAGGACTAATTGCTGGCATGCTAATGACTCACCGCACGGGTAGCTGAGCACCTGAATGTCGTCAATGGCGATGAAGCCGGCTTTGCTGTCCGAAACCTCTGCTTCAAATATGACCTGAGAAAAGAGAGAGAGAGAGATTTAGCTATTACTGTTTTCATAATTACCAATACTATATAGCATCTTTTTAATATCAAACTACTAATTTAAATAGAGAGTCTCATTGATCCAGATTTCGTTTTCAAGTGAGACCTGTGCACAAGATTAAAAATCTACACTATAAGCACACACAAACACACAATTTATATACACCAAACAGTCGTTCCACATGTAAGAAAACAATTACAAGTAGCAATTAAAATGCTGGAGTATAAAATATACAAAAGAAATGACAGAGCATTAAATACTTTTGGATTGCTTCTATTTTTTATTTGACTCTTGAATTTGTTTGCTGTTTAATTTGTTCTGCTAAGTGCACTTGCAGCGTGTAGTTTTAAAAATAATGCTTATTAAATTAGAATATCCGGTCATTGCTGATCCTCCATTAGCCTGTAAATGGAAATACAATAACAGCAAAACACTGGAAATGCCGTTCCTGGCAGAAAACAGTTTGGCACTGTTACCAAATCATCAACTTTTTCTTGTTGTTACCAAATCAGAAATTGTGACTGTGAACTGAGTTTTGGATTAATTCTGAGTGCACTGGAAGCTGCAAAGTAAGACTACTGCCATTTAAATTTGCTGTCAAAGTGATGGATCCAATCTAAGTTGTCACATGATAGATAGAAAGTCAGTGACAGCTCCAGTGATGTGCATTAAACTGGATAAATACAAAGCTGCCATCCTTACTGCTGCTGGATTTATACATTCTGGCAAACAAGCCAAGGAAGGATAAATGAGATACTTCCTGTTGGATCATAGTAATCTCCTTTGGTACACATAAAATGGTTGCCAGAGAAATGATAATAAGTAATGAAACCAAACGCGGTACAGTAGAGAATGAATATCTATTGTTCCCATCCCATCCATCTCTCTTTGATTTCATTCTTCTCTTGACTTCTTTTGCAACATTTACATCTGCTTCTTATCTTGATATGACTACATTGTAAACCTTCTATACCTATATACAGGGTACCCCCAGGATTCTCAAAGTTGTATTAAAGACTTTTTAAGACCTTTTTAATACCACCTAGGGTGAAATTTAATGCCAACTTCACTGCTGTGTAATGGAAATCTGTATGAATTTTAAGCCCGAGAAAATTATTATTGAGTATAGATTATTATTAAGTTAACTGAATTTAATAAAACATTGTATTATAATACTCACATTCATATTTAATAGATTTTTGTCTGTACTCTGATAACATAAAATGAATCAAGGACGTCACTTTGTGTTGGAAAGTTGTGGGGACAATACAATATACTTTGCTCACATGCACAATATTGGGTTCATGAGAACAAGACAAGAAGATATTTTAACACTATTTTGATTAAATATTCAATACTGAAATATATAACTGGGGGGACTGGGGGTCCTCCCCTAGAAAATTTTGAGAATTAAGCACTTAATTTCCTGCATTCTGGAGACATTTCCTGCACCAATTTATGGTAGAATTAATAGTGCAGTTGAGTTGTTACAATTAGTTACACCTTGGCTTGATAAGGTAATGTAATGTAATATAATATGCAAATGCCAATTGCTTCATTGATTAGTCATCCTGTTCTGGTGCATCTAAAGGTTGCTTGAAATATAGTATTGGCTTGATCTGGGTGACGTAGTTTAATGTGTGTTAGCATGTTGGACGTTTCCATTCATATAATGTTAGCCTACAACGATGGCGAAATGCAGACACACAGACACGGCCTCGTCTCATACACAACTGTCTATCCGTTGCTGTGATAATGTTAACTGACCAGGAACCCTCTGCATGTCTTCCAGTTCCGCTGTTCCATTACCGCTCGCCATAGTCTGACTGACTCGCACACTGATCCGCTTGTTGTGCAAACCTCCGCGCCACTGCCTTCTATGCCCAAACTTGTCCATATCTCTGGCCTTCTGAACTTCAGACACTTGCCCATTCTGAGTCGACCAGCTAACGTTAGCTTGTTAGTAGCACTTCAGAGACATTGTTTTCTTGCTAGCGGTGTAAGCATTCATCGGCCCAACACTTTGGTTCATATTAAAATAAAACAGCTACTGGATTGATTGCCATAATAGTGTATAGGCCTCCAGATATTTATTCATTCAGTACTTTGTGCTTTGCGCCAAATTTGCAAATGTTAGCATGCTAACTTGCTAAGCTAAGATGGTGAACATGCTGAACATTACATATACATAACCTACACAGCTATAACTAAACATCAGCATGTAATTGTGAACATGTTAGCATGCTGACATTAGCATTTAACTCAAAGCACCACTGTGTACAAGCAGAGGCTCACTGAGCTGCTAGCGTCGCTGCAGACTCTTGTTAACTTAAATTTCTGGTTGATAAACTGGTATGAACGCATGTGACTACCGACTATGAGTTTATTTATCTGTCTTTCAACACACAAAAATGGATTAATGAGTCGTTTTTAATCAAATAAGTGAGAAAAACGTGAGGAAAGTTGTTGTTTCTATTTCTCTGAATTTCAAGTAGGGTGCTAGTAATGCTGCCATTTACCACTATCTCAGTTCATCAACTCATTTATATCTTCTACCCTCCTTCTTCATTGTACATACATCAGCCCTCCAACTCCCTACACTCTTTATTTTTCCCACGATCATCCCTCTTTCTAACCCTAACTCCTCTCTTTCTGTCTCTCGCTTGCCGTATCTATTTTCTAACAGTGTTTACTCAGAGGGGAGCCCTGTAATGAGCAGAGAGGAGGTCGCTATCAAAAAGAGACACAGGGAGAAAGAGAGAGTGAGGGGGTGAGCAGTTGTTGTCATTCATCACCTGTAAGAGGAAATCTGCCGTGAACTGTTTACCCATAGCTTATCATCCCCTGCTTGTCACACTCTCCCCCTCACTGTCTCCCTCCCCTACCAATCTATCTTGTCTCTCTCTCCTATCATCTTTCACTCATAGCTCACTGCGGAGCACAGCACAAAGACATCAGTTGACTTTTAATACCTTCATCTCTGTCTGCCTGAAGACCGGCTTGCCTGGCTGTCTGCCTGCCTCATTGTTTTTTATTATAACCACGTTTGTTTTGGTAGCTATAACATGACCTAATGACTTCTTCTCTTTTGTGTGCACATGTACGTGTGCAAATGTATAAATTTCATCTTTCTGAGAAATCCACTTTTTGTATACATTTCAGTATAGTCCTTGAGGGCAAGTCCATGCCATAAGCAAATTGCAAGTCAGTTGCAAGTCTTTCAGGTCTCTGAAGATTGACTAATACAATGACACCGCATTTGAATCATTTGTTTTCTTGTACAAGAGTACAGTAAAAAGACTTTTTAATACAACAGAGACCAAGTCTGTTCAATAATATTCTTAATAATAAACTCTTCATAGTGTGTGGTTAAGGGCTGTTTTAGAAACAACTTTTCAAACATAAAAAACATGAACAATTTAGCTAAAAAAACAAGCTGCTGATTACTACATTATATTATGTTTGAATCATCACCTGAATTTTCTGTTTCACTTTATATAAAGACAATTCTACCATAAATTGGTGCAGTGAAACATGACTTCAATGCCAAAAGATTTGTCTTGAGATTTGAAAGCAACAAAATTCAAACATCAAGTTTAAATTACAATGATTTAAATATTAAAGTTAAATCATTGTTCAGTTTAAACTTGATGTTTGAATTTTGTTGCTTTCAAATCTCAAGACAAATCTTATGGCATTGAAGTCATGTTTCACAGCAGTCAAGTCTCAATTTTCTGACTTTGTCTCAAGTCTATTGCTCTGTTAATGATCATGTATTTCAGCAAGTAGTCTGTAAATGATTTCCACAGTGCCTAGGGTCACTGCAGCCTGGATGCATGTCATTGCTCTATTTGTTTCCTTGTAGAATTTAATTATCAGCCACAGGACCCTTTGAATTCTGTGATCCATGGATCCCGTGGTGGTCGTCTCTGAGGAAACCACTTCAATCAAGCAGGTGTCAAGCTCATCAGTGTGAGGCAGGATTACTGATAGCTTGGATTTACAAGTTCTCACATGGGCAAAGCAACTCTGAAAAGTTGAAGGCTGAGGACTGACATATCATCACTCAGAGAAGGGCTGGACGATAGCATACATCCCCTTATCAAACGATTGCATTCATCACTTTGATGTATGCATGTATGGGGTCTGAATCAAAATTGTTTTAATTGGCAGGCAAGGCGTGTTTATAGTTTGAACCATCTCAGTCATGTCAGCTGGGTTTACACACCTGCTTTCTCTAAGCACACTGTAATTTAAGGTCACCATCCTTTTTATATTTATGTGAGAAAGTTGTGCTTGTATGACCCAAAACTTAAAGTTAAGCTTAAGGTTGAAATGGCAAAAACAACAGTGAGATTTCTATTAGCAATGGAAAATTTAAAATAAAAAAGAAATAAAGACAAAACTATAATTAGAAGGTCTATCTAAATAGGGCTGCGTGGGTGTGTGTGTGTGTGTGTGTGTGTGTGTGTGTGTGTGTGTGTGTGTGTGTGCGCATCAATTCTTGTGTGACAGTGTGTGCATGACTACATGTGTCTGCTTAGTCTTCCCCTGGTGAAACCAGTCTCATTACAACTCAAGCTAAAGTGCTAACACAGAAACATGTTTGAACATGAAAAAATAGCTCCATAACCTCAAATCCAATAACCTGATTCATAGCTTGAAAAACCTACATAAGCCTCAGCAAACCTGGATGATTATGTTCAATTAAAACATGTTGACACACGAGTTTCATGCTGGTGATCTCCTCCCATAGTCACTGAGGGCCATTTGAGCTCCAGATGGGCCATTTGGTGGATGCTTTCACACTTGGCCTTACAGTAATAATATAGGGTCCCCAGGCTATGTGTTAACATGAAGTGTGTGTCTGTGTGTGTGAGTGTGCCTGCTAGGACATTTGGAAACAAGCTATCCCACAACATGCACACATCTGTCACCACTAGCCAACAAACACCCACAGATGATGCTGATTGACTATCATGAATTTAAGAACAAAGAAGAAACATACAAGCACGTGTATTCAGTAGAATCCACTTCCACTGTCCTGCAATAATTTCAACCTCTTAGAATCTTATAATGTTCAGATTTTGAGAGTGTGTACAACAAGACACAACAACAATGACAACAATATCAATGTCCTGCACGGTGACCACTACGCCTACAAACACAACGCATACACACACGCGCAGCTCTTTTTTTTCAGTCTCTTTGTAGCCTTATCGTCACCTCCTGAGCCTCAGTCAACACAAATAAATCAGATGCTTGCCTCACAGCATGTGTGTGTGTGTTTGTATTTGTGTGTGTTTGTGTATGCACATGAACACAAGTGGAAATAAAGAAACATGTACATGATTAAGGAATCACAGCCATCATTAGTCATTTAAGGAGTTACCTGATATTCATTAGGCCAAAATGTGGAGACGGCGAGTTCGGCTCTCAGCCACTCTTTCCCTGAAAGACAAGATTACAGTCAACACAAGCGAATAAAATCACAAAAGTGTCAGAAAGAGTTGTGAAATGAGAGTCTGAGTGGTGCTCTGAGCCTGTCTTTACCAGTGTAGGACGTCACGTTCCATATAGGGTTGGCCAAGGGACCCTTGTTAACCTAGAAATGACAGAGCACAATGTAAAACAAATTAGTCCCAAATAGTTCCCACAAAAAAGAACCTCCTTTGAATTTCTTGATGCACTCAAAGATCTCCTTTTCATTACAATGAGATGCATTTAATTACAAATAATAATAATAATAATAATAATGACGATAATAATGGCACGGATTATAACACGTTTAAGTCTAAATCATGCTTGTCTCATGGTCAGAGGTCAGGGTCAGCTACACAACCACCTTTAGGCTGGTGGGAACTCTGTTTTGCAGGGAGGATTTTTGCAGTAATGTGGGTTTGACTTTGTGTCATAAGATTGAAGGGCAGTCTTCCTACTCATAATGCTCCCTTGCTGCTCAGAACCAGGGATCTATCTTCTGTTAACGTGTTTTCTAACCACTTCAACAAATCGTACAAAAACTTAGGGTGAGGAGAGAGGGGATGAGAAGTCAGGACTGTTGTGGTAACAACTAAAGTGGAGGGAAGACTGGATCGTTGCATCACAAAATGCAGCTGTGCTATATATTCCCTTCCCTGAGTGGATCCCCCACACTTTGTACTTTGACAGATGTCCAATAAAATAAATAATATAATCTTACACAACAACCTAAAAATAAAGACTTAGAGTTTAAAAGTCAATATTTTTTGTGAAAACAATTGTTAATACTTAATTAGGCAAACTCAAACAAACTATTGGTTAAGACAAGGCAGTCAGTAGCCTCTATCGTATGCTAGTTGCATTACTTGTGGCTGTGTTTCACAATATCCAGAGCACATTACCCATAAATCCTGTTTTGTTTTGTTTTAAACCGAAGGGGCTCTGTTCACCATCTGCTATTGTGACAAACCGAAAGCTTTAACACAGCACTTGAAGTCATCTAGAGTTGCTTTTTGGAGGAAAATAATATATAAAAATAAATAAATTCAATGCAGCTTGTGTCTCATGAAATCAAACCTCACCTCACACACTGTAAACTGCTATGTAGAGGCCAGATGGTCTTGTTTGTTTACAGAATTCATGTTAATGTTAATGTTAATTAATGTCTCAAAATTAAGAAGTTAGGGACAGATTGTTTACTGGGCAGGTAATACCATGTAAATGGAACCAGCACAATCAGTCGCAGTCATTAAAGACAAACTATTACATTCTGTTTTCTTATGTTTATTCAATAATTACCTTCACCAGGACGTTGAGGGTGCCGGGGCTGGAGCCGTCAGGGCTGGTGAGGAGATAGTTGAAGTCGATGCAGTGAGTGTCGTTCTCCTTCATGACCGGCAGCTGAAACCTGGCCTTCTCCCCAACATCATACTGAGAGACGTCTACGTACATGTAGGAACCTGGACACAGATGTGGAGACAGTCATATAAAAAAAGCAACATTGCATATAATTCGAGGTGCATTGGGTTCACAGTGTTTATGAATCTGACCTGAATAAAGACCAATGAATCAGCTCGTTTTTGTTTGCAGCTGTTTGTGCTTACATCACATAACTGCTGAAATACAATGCTTGAACAGACTAGCAATGGCACCCGTAGGTAGCTAGTGTCGACTCCGTGATTATTGTGACTGGACTTGGCAAAGAGCAGGTTGTGTGCCCAATGCCCATTGCCTGTGTGCGTGTACCTACAAGAGTAAACCAACTCTCTCTGCTGCTGTGTGGCTTAAAAATAATCCACATTGCAGACATGAACAGCTAAAACAGACTGCTGCAACAGTTGTGTGAATTCCCTCTATTTTTTTTCGTGATAGAACTTCACTGCCTTGCACGTTTTTTAAGACTTGCCAGGTCTGTAAATTTCAGTTATCATAGTTTATCTAAATTAAAACCTTTTGTTTATACTCTGCAATATATTGTATACTGCACAGTGTGGTTTTGATGTCTTAATTAGATACTATTTAGTTTTTTTTTCTTTATCACAAATTGGTTTTGATGTTTTCTGCACAATCTCGTAGTGCTTGTCAATTTAAATTTCACTGCACATCCCGTGGTTTGCATAAAACTCTTTGAATCTTAAATCTAAATCACCCCTTACCCAGTTTATCTCTGATAGTTAGTACTACATATCCATGTCTGTGTGTTGCCTCCAAATGTACGCCAAGGCACATTACAGTAAGCCAACAAGGGAACCAGGACTTTCTCCTGTGAGAACATTGTGAGTCCAATAAAACTCCAACCTGTGAATGTTGTCTTCTTTGTTTGGTCTTCCTTCTTTGACACTTTAAAGCAGTTTCTTGTCATGGGAAAAAAGCCAAAAGAGCCTTTATTCTTTCCCTTTATGTTTGCATGTCTTTACTCCTGTTTCTCTCTCCTCTCATTCTCTCTTTTGGGCTTACAGTACAGGAATCAGTCATCAGTCCCCCCAACACATAAAACAAACCCCTGTTACTGCAACTGTGTCATTTGTTTCTCCTTTATGATTGTGGGGCTTTTTCTCAGCAAGCCAACAACAAATAAACACAGGAAATGGAAAAGAGAAGAGCAATTTCTTTCTTTTACATTCCTCATTTTATGTTCTTATGAAATCACATAATCACTTATTTTGTTTTCATTATGTTCCTCCTTTCTCTGCTGATTTCAAACATAAATCCATTAGTTTTGTTATTCTAATATGATGGGACTCTGTCACTACTGAAGACAAAGAGTACTTTAGGTACTTTGTTATGCCTACTGTCACTGCTGAGTACTATACCTTGTACCTTTACAGTACTAGTTGACTGCAGGAAATGGAGCTTGAAATAATACATAATCTGGGTGTGCTGACAGGACAGTCAGTCAGCCCATCCAGATGTTTCAGTAATCAGCTCAGACCTCAACCAGATGTTGTCCCAGTGAAATATGATGAAATGGGATCCTTTCCTGCCTCATGTCTAATCTCACAATCTTACATTAGCACAACAGAGAGAAAGCAGCCATGATAGCATTTAATTCAATTTGTAGAACTGAATAGAATAGAATTAAATAAAACTAGAGCTGAAACAATGCATCGATTAATTGGTAGGTCAATCTCTAGACACGTCTCTTTAATATTGAGTGGAAGTTGGGTACAGTGCCGAAGGAGTGGCAGACTGGGGTGGTGGTTCCCCTGTTCAAAAAGGGGGACCAGAGAGTGTGTGCCAATTACAGGGGTATCACACTTCTCAACCTCCCCGGTAAAGTCTACTCCAAGGTGCTGGAACGGAGGGTTCGGCCGACAGTCGAACTTCAGATCGAAGAGGAACAATGAGGTTTTCGTCCTGGTCGTGGAACAACGGACCAGCTCTTTACTCTGACAAGGATCTTGGAGTGGGCCTGGGAGTATGCCCATCCAGTCTACGTGTGCTTTGTAGATTGGGAGAAGGCGTATGACCGGGTCCCACGTGAGATACTGTGGGAGGTGCTGCGGTAGTATGTGTTGAGGGGGGCCCTCGGGAGTAAGTCGGACTCTTTCCAGGTGAGGGTTGGCCTTCGCCAGGGCTGCGCTTTGTCACCAATCCTGTTTGTGATATTCATGGACAGGATATCGAGGCGTAGTCGTAGTGAGGAGGGTTTGCGGTTCGGTGGTCTTGGGATCTCGTCACTGCTTTTTGCGGATGATGTGGTCCTGATGGCATCATCAGTCCGCGACCTCCAGCTCTCACTGGATCGGTTCACAGCGGAGAGTGAAGCGGTTGGGATGAGGATTAGCACCTCTAAATCTGTGGCCATGGTTCTCAGCAGGAAACCGGTGGAGTGCCAACTCCAGGTAGGGAATGAGTCCTTACCCCAAGCGAAGGAGTTCAAGTACCTCGGGGGTCGCTTTACCGCACCGTTGTGACGAAAAGAGAGCTGAGCCGTAAGGCAAAGCTCTCGATCTACTGGTCAGTTTTCATTCCTACCCTCACCTATGGTCATGAAGTCTGGGTCATGACCGAAAGAACGAGATCGCGAGTACAAGCGGCCGAAATGGGTTTCCTCAGGCGGGTGGCTGGTGTCGTTCTTAGAGATAGGGTTAGAAGTTTGGCCATCTGCGAGGAGCTCAGAGTACAGCCGCTGCTCCTTTGCATCGAAAGGAGCCAGTTGAGGTGGTTTGGGCATCTGGTAAGGATGCCTCCTGGATGCCTCCCTAGGGGGGTGTTCCAGACACGTCCAGCTGGGAGGAGGCCTCGGGGGAAGTCCCAGGACTAGGTGGAGACACTGGCCTGGGAACGCCTCGGGATCCCCCATTCAGAGCTGGTTAATGTGGCTCGGGAAAGAGAAGTTTGGGGTCCCCTGCTGGAGCTGCTGCCCCCGCGACCCGACCCTGGATAAGCGGATTAAGATGGATGGATCTCTGACAATCAATTAATCATCATTTCTCAAGCAAAAACGCTAAACATAGGCTGGTTTTAGCCTCTCAAAGGTGATGATTTGCCGCTTTTCTCAATTTTATATTGCTGCAATTTTAATGTCTTGGGGTTTGGACTGTTGTTCACATTAAAAAAGTGATATGAAGACATCACTCCGGACTGTGATGGGTATTTGTTAAGTATATGACATTTTATAGGCTAAGCGATTAGTCGAGTCACTGAAAAAATAATTGATAGATTCATCAATAATGAAATCAATTACATTGTTACTTGAAGCTCTTAATAGAAGAGAAGAGGGCAAAACCGAACATTATAGAGTAGAACAGAACAGAAAAGAGCTGAACACAACAGAACAGAATAGAACAAAACAGAATACAGTACAATAGAACAGAACAGAACAAAGTTGAACAGAACTTCATAAAATAAAAAAGAACATAATATAACACAACACAATATCTTTGCTCAAGTCAAGAAAACACGGCACTCCATCCTAACTGGTTAATTGTATTTGCATATTATACCATACACAATATGTTTTATACAATGAGCTGTAGGACAATAGTGATTATCACTTATTGTTTAGCAAATCTACTGTGAGAAAACACTTCTCTCTGCAGAATACAGCAGAATATAACAGGCTTTCAGCTACTGAGCGTTGCATGAACACACACACGCACATCAGCTTTTCAAAGCCAAACACTGTATCCTAGTTATTGGATTGGCCTTTCCTCTGTCTTGATCTCTATTCTCCTCTCTTTCTCTTTGATTACCACCCCACCATCCGCCTCTACACACACACACATACATGTATTTCAACCATAACAGTATTAGCATAATCCTACTTCCTGTTTGTGAATGTCACCAACAAGACAAAAAATGAGAACGTCCAAACTGGACTACAGCCAATCTGACCAGAAACAAGACTAGGCTAGAACTGTTCTCTATCGCCAAATCTGTAATCTAAATCTCTCCAAAATGAACACACGATGGATGTCACTCCTATTCCTTCAGTTTTGGCACTGACACTAAGATGGTGACATGAGAAAAGTGCCTTTAAGATGGCTGCCAAGATGGTGTGCCAGCTAAAAATACTCCTATCAGTCAGAGACCCAGATATGTCACAACACACACAACATGGCAAAAATATAACCTTTAGCACTTCAGTTAATCACAACGCTGCCTGCTGAAAAATCATGACAACGAATGGATTAGGCATAGGTAAAAATAACTGAATGGTATTCGGTAAATAGGGTTCTCAGCAATGTCCAACATGTTATAGGGTTATCCAATGCATGGTTCCTGAAATAATATTGAATAATATTTTAGAAATCATTCAAATGCTTTAATATCAGCCAAGGCAGACAAACAAAAACAACACTTAATATGAGACAAAAATAGCATTGGAAAATATGAGTAATAAAACACTGACAGTACATGAAACTGATACAACGCCCATGCTAAGAAAGCAGACCCTGTGATGCCAAGAACATCTGACACCTTAAGTCTGCCAGTTTCTAAAATGGCTGATGTCTTTGAACTGCCAAAGTCTAAAATGGCTGCTAATAGAATGACGACAAAATATAATGATGAGGCTAAAAATACCCTCGTGACAGCCTTAAGACCTAGATATGTCACACAACAACAACAGCAGCTGCGTGGTAGACAGAGGACAGTATTCTTCAGCAAAACAGTAACAGCCTGCTGTTGGGATAACAGCTAATGGGAGATTTACTTTCAGCATTTTATGGTACCAACCATATTACCTGACAACCTCTTGGATTTAACATTCCGCAGTAAAATACTAATAAAAAACATGCAGCTCTTCACTAATACTAGTCAAAAATGGAACAAATTTTATTTGTTTTTAAAGCACTGCAGGGACCTAAACAGCTCGCATCGCAGGTTGTATTCCATGCCCAGGCTAACCAATCGTTATCAGTTGATCAGCTTTTTTTCAATATTTGTTGTGTGTGTGGCATCTTCAAATGTCTTGTTTCGTCTGACAGTCCAGAAGATGGTCAATTTATGAGAAAAAAACCCCGTAAATCTTCACCTTTGAGAAGCTGTAATCAGGGAATTTCTTGGCTTTTTTTGTTTGAAAAATTATTTATTGAATGCTTAAACAATTAACTATATTTCTATATATTTCTGAGGTTTCTGTGAATCAACCACCTCATTGTTTAACTGATTCTTTAAAGCTCTTGTGCTCTATGAATAACTATCTTAACAGTCAAAATGCACAACAACTAAATATATGATTTACACTTTCATTTGACCAGAAATTACATTGGATGACAATGTCTAAAATACAGTGCAATCAAATGCAACAAATGCTACTTTTGTGAAGCTTAATGTTGAATCTGCATCAGAGAGGTTTGATTTAATGGTAATTTTAAGGCTGTATAGTTTGTGTCCATCATTATTCACTCATTATTAAAACATGTTGTGCACAAGGGACCAGCTCTACTGCAGTTTACATGCCTTTTTTTCTCCTGCCTTATTAGACAGTAGTACACAGTGGAAAAGCAAGTGCAAAGAGAAAGACACAGAGTGAATGGCATGCCAAATAGATTTGGAGTGGTTGTGGCTGACAACATTATGAGTCAAGAGTATGTGCTTTAGTCCACTGAGCCACAGAGCCCCAGCCCATGAATGTTCAACTGGCACAACAAACGTTGCCAGCGTTGCATCTACACCCTGCCATGCTGGCTAGTGCCAACATCAACCCCCAGAGAGATTACATAGAATAGTTTTATCTCTGTTACGAAAACTGCCAAACCATCCCTCCACACTCAATACTGCCTTAAGCATAAATGGTGATTAGCAACTGTGACAAATCAATGCGGGTTATAAGAACAAAAGTATAATTGTTGGCTGAGCTATCAAATGACTAAAATGATTCCACGTTAAGCCCTAAAATTACTTCCTTTCTTCTGCCAATACCTTTGACAATATATAACCCTCTGAACTACTAATCAACAAAATAGACTCACTCCCAATGTTCCTCTTAACAAAGGGGATGGGTATATCTTTGCTTTTAGGGGTCAAAAGCCAAAAGGTTTAGTGCCTATGTTCTAAATCATGGCACACCCTCAGGAAGACTGGAGACAATTCTAATAATAGATATTACCAGTGTGTCCCTGGACAGGGCATTTAAGCTACCAACTCAACCCTTCACCCATCCCCTATTACTTCTTCCAAATACAAAACCTAGCCAAGTGCTGTATCTGTAATCCCCTCCAGCAACCTCATTTTCCACCCACAGCACCACTGTCCCACACCCTGCTGGCATTATTAACACATCAAATGTCAGTTCATGCTCCCGTACCTTTAGGCAACACTCTAAACCCCCCTTTTAGCAATCAACGTCTCCAAACCATTAACCTGGCATGCCGTCCCCATGCCCTGGCTCATTCCACTAGCTTCTACAGGCGTTAATGCTTTGCTAATACCAAGCGTTACCTCTGTGCTCTTGGGCAAGATGTTTAACCTCTTCAAACTGCCAACTCTACCCTCTCTGCATAGTGACACCACTTGGTATTAATAACACTAAATGCTAGACTTTGGATCAGTACAAATGGGCAAGGCATCCTACTCTCTTGTCATGGCTTAAATATATGCAAGACCACATGTACCAGACAGCAGGCATAACACACACACATTTTGGGAGGAAATGTGTGTGTGTTTGTGTGAAACACGTCAAGTGCTGGTGTTGAACTGAACCTTTCTCTAAATGTCAGCGAGGCTGGGTTGTCATGATGATAAGCATGAGAGATAAATAACGGCATTACATTGTCATGGCAACAAAGTCATAATCTTCCACAACAGAGGAGAGGAGAGGAGGGGGGATAAGGGGAGAGGAGATAAGGGAATAGGAAAGGTAAGGAAAATGTAGGAGAGGAAAGGACAGGAGAAGAGACGAAAGGAGATGGACAGGACAGGGAAGGAGAGGAGACAAGAGGAAAGAAAAGATGATGAGAGGAATGAAAAGGAAAGGAGACCAAAAGGAAGGAAAGAAGAGGAGACTAGATGAAAGGAAAGGATGTGAGCGGAGAAGAGGAGATGAGAGATAATAAGATCTCAAGCAAGTTTGTGGCTACATTTGAACATGGTTTCTTCACTGTGGTTAACGCCATAGTTCATACAACAGTCAACATTCTCACTCTGTGGTTTTAATTTTGTAAAGCCAGTTACCAGCTCAACATTGCATAGCTGGATATTGTTACAACATTTTGCTTTTAACATTGTAAAGTAGGCAACCTTCCCTGTTCCCTGCCGTTGATTAATGACCTCATATTCTGTTAATTAGACCCTCAGCCCTGAGGCAGAAAGATTTAATTTCCCCTTCATCATCATCATGGAGAAAAAAAACAACTGATTAAATAGGAGAGGAGAGGAGTGGAGAAGAGAGGAGTTGAGAGAGGAGAGGATTTCTTAGAAAAGAAGAGAGAGGGAAGAGGTGTGGATGGGATACAGAAGAGAATGATGTGTCAGTGGTGGAAGAAGCACTCCGATCTTCAAAAAAAAGTAATAAGTAAAAGTACTGATCCAACAATGTAAAAATACTACATTACAAGTGAAGGTCCAGCATTCAAACTCCTACTTAAGAAAAAGTACACAAGTATATTCGAAAATCAAAGTCCTTGTTCTGCAGAAAAACTGCCCCTGATACCAATATATATTACATGCTTAGATTGTTAATACGGATGCATCAATTTATAATAAACATTTTACCGCTGCAGCTGGTTGAGGTGCCGCAAGTTTTGACTACTTTACATACAGCTCTGTATTTTAGTCCAGCGGCTTCAAACTAAAGGGTCAGACCCTCTTGAGAGGGTCACAAAACAGATCTGGAGGGTCTATATGAACTTAAACTAAAACATGTATTTAAATTAAAGCATCTCAGAGGTATAAAGGTAAAAAGTCTATGTGGTGGAACTGCTAACAACTCGTTGAACACTTGATACATCACAAGCAGCCCCATCTAGACAATGCTTGTTTATAAGGGGTCACAAGCCAAAAGGGTTGGGAACCAGTGGTTTAATCTTTAATCTTTATATAACCTATGTTGTTTTCTGAAAAAGTACAATTAACCATAACTGTTAAATGAATGCATAACAAAGGAAGTCAAGTCTCACCTTGTGGCAGGTCTGGTGAGACGTAGGGCACTTCCTGTGTGTTGATGTGCGTCCAGTCAAAGTCATCATAGGGATCCTGCTGGTAATCACATTGAGAGAAGCCCTCATCAAACGTACAGCTCCCTGCAAAGAGAAACACAATAAGATTTAGTTCACGAACAATCAATGATTATTGACTGAAGTATCTCCATGTAATTAGTTTGAATGCAACATGAATTCCTCTCTGGTCTTATCCAGTAAAACTTTTGATTCTTTCCTGTATGTTGTATTTCTGTGCGAGGCTGTGTCTCAGCTCATTAACAAAACCACCAGGAGTCTGAGCTCCAACAGTCATCACTCAAGGCCAGTCAGAATCACCTCTGACTCAATCATCAGGGCCTTCGGCTGATCATCTGAGCCCATCACCACAGCCTCGGGACAACCATGTGTGAGCTGGCCGCCTGGGGCCCCGATTACACAGAAAGTCGCCCTAATAGAGAGAGACGCCACTTGTCCCTGACGGCAAGCTGAGATAATCAACTCGCAATGATATGTGGCTTGTACTGGCAATATCTCTGCACGCTGGCTACTGCTAGCTATCTGATTCATTGACCTACGAGAGATGCACGGCTTGTGTTAATAAAATGGCTAGGAGAGACATGGCTAAGAAAAGCCACTATGCCATCTGATTCAAGTTACTGATAGTTAGTGGGCACAGTGACGTATACCTTGTGCCTTTCTTGACATTGGGGAAAAAAGGAGTGGTTGATATGGATAAAATCTTGCATATATATAGTTTTATTATAATAATATGATTTAGTATACTGTACACAAATACACATAGGTAAAATATACAGAGGAAGGGTAATAAGCACTGGGTGAACATGCTATTTTATTAATCTGATGTCAATAAAACAATATAATGTTGGGATTACTACTGGTGCTTTAGGAACACTGAAAAAAATTAATTATGTTCCCCCGTTGAGCAATAGCACTGAAATAAGCTCAGAAAGTGTTATCATACACCAAACAACCAAATAATCTTGAATTGTGTATCACAATCATGATGTTATTTATTGCCCAGCTCTAGTATAAAGCCCAGGTCAACTTTAGCACAGAAACAAACAAATAGTAACCTGCATAGTTGAAAGGCCATTATTTAATGACTGGACTTGTTGGCCACATTAAATTTGCCAAATCTGGCTAAACCAAAACACAAACCACTAAGAACATTTAAATCTATTTCTCTTTTTGTGTGAAATGTGCAAATTCAGAGGTTATTAAACTTTCCTGTAACCCCTTTTGTTTTCTAGAGAGTGGAAGTCATGAAACCAGCGGCAAACCTCAACACCAAGACATACAGATGCCGTGTTTATACAATATCCACAACCACTTAGAAACCACTAAGTAAGAAAGTATACATGAGCAAGCCACCATGAAGTACTACAGCAACCAGCGCTGCCAGCAACATAAATCTCCTAGCATTCAGCTAGCACTACAGCTTTGTTACCTGTGTCCTAGAGCGAGCTGCTGTGATGGAGAGCAGAACGACAGGCCCTCAGATACCCCACTGATCTGAGCTCCCGCTACAGAGGGATACCAGGAGGTGACAGCCGCCGCCGGAGGAGAAACAAGTTAACATCAAACCAAGCGACTGTCTTCGGCTGCCGGCTGTATGGCTGGTTGTGACTCACAGCCCCAGAGATGCACTGGATCAAATTCCTCTCGGCGTCATTCTTTAAACTAGCCTCTCTACGTGCAACTCAATTCAATCCCATTCAATTCAATTAAGTCTTTGTCACAACAAGTTACCTCCAGTCATAATGTGAAAAATGCCGGGACATGTAGAGGGCACCAAGTACAGCACGACAACACGCATTTTTTCTACTCCAAAGTATTCTATTATAAACTCAACTTTATACAGAATCTAATTCTACTGATGTCTAACAAATGCTGCTATGTGTGTGTGTGTGTGTGTGTGTGTGTGTGTGTGTAAATCTCCATGACTTCCTGTCTCCCACAGTGTGTGTGTCACTTTACATCTTGCTGTCAGGTAGCTCTCTCTGCATGGGTTAAAAGAGCAGAGTGTGTAACTCTGGGGTGTATGTTTGTGTGTTGACTGAAATATACTGCATCTACAAACTACTACAAAACAATAGGAACTACTATACGGTTTAAAACTCCATGCAAAATACAACATATAACATATAGTATGTTAATGGGTGCAGTACCAAAAAACAGTTTGTATATGTGTTTTATGATGGAAAATAATTTCATTTGTTAGCGATATTTTCCACTTTCTTAGTACAGAAACAACATGAGAGTAAAACTGGGCAACCCAGTCGTTTCATTATGCCTTTGTTATGCATTACATATTTGTTTGGATTAGTTTGTATAACCTCTCAGTAATTCCTTTGGCTTTAATGACTGTGATTAAGATATGCAACATTTTTGGTTTCTTCAGAAAGCTTCTAAATAAGGACAGCGTGTAGGATAATATCAGGGGTAGGGGAAGGGGCGTTATAATGGAAACACAAATTTTCAACAAATATTTTAACTCTAACTGAAGATACCTAAAACCACATCAACACCACACTGCTCTTTGCAGAACTGCTTACATGTCTGAAAGGGCCTTTTAATATTCTACTCAAATCTACATACATGATACTCATGATGGGTTGTGGAAGTGAGCACAGGCACAGAAGCACTATAGGGTTCTTTGTAAGAGCAGAGTCTTTGCTTCAAATTAAATTGTGTGTCTTTGTTCCGAAATGACTCCCAAAAGGCTCAATCATTCAGACATTCTGTAAAGATCATGTTCAAGTTTAATTAACACGGTGGGAGTGTTTAAAATGCTAGCTATGGTTGTTTAATTAATGTGGCCTTTGATTTGTTTGCAATCTATGATGAGACAAGACAAGCAGCAGCCATATATCAGTATCCAATATTAAGTTTGATTGCTAATGTGCATGATAACACTATATATTAGACTTGTTCAAAAGCACAGCAGTTTACCGCGAAGCTGGTCCTGAATGGGTGGCCGGTATTTAAAGTGTCAAAGTGTCAGATGGATGTTGAAGACAGACAGCCGCAAGAGGAAAGGTAAATGTCACAGCAACAGTTCAAAATGAATGTCAAGTCTTAGTAATATGTATATATTTTACAACATTGATTCAGTGTAAAAACAGATATGACACATGATTTATTCCTTGCTCACTGACTGGAGTTTTGTGCTCAGCGCTGCTGCTGGTGGCTTGGAACTACAATGTGACAATACTGATGTTATTTGTGCATATAAGTTTAGTGTAAAGCCTGTAAAGAAAGTCTGTGTTTTCTTGATGTTAAATTGCTAGGCCGCTGTTGACATGAAGCACTTAGCCTTGGTTCACCCACTGCAGCATTTGTTTGGCCTTGTTTAACCTTACTGAAGCTATACAATACATACAGAAACTCTATTTAGTTTGAAAGCTTTCTGTTGGAATTTCTGCTTCTGAAAGCAGTGTACAGCAAAACTGGATTTAAACGCCCCGTGTTTATAATATGTGCTGTGGGCTTTTAACTGTGTATACACGCAAACACTGAGTTCCACTCAGCTCTGATATAGTGCTGTGGTAGACGAGGTATTTTGCCTCGACTTAACAGTAAAGAAAAACATGTCCTTGCTTTAAATTCCTCTTTAATGACAATTTCAAGCTGGAATGAGGGACTTCTACATATAAATGAATGTCCACTACATTCAAGCCCTTGCCAAACAAGTTCACACACCAGGTAAATGTCTCTGTATTTGCAGTAAACCGGAGTGTTAAAATCTGCCCTGGCGCACCAGTAGTGATGCTTTTTACGTCAACCAGCAATGATGTTGAAGGGGGGAGCAACCCAAAAAAAAAAGGTAAATTGGAGAGAATGTTTATTGAGAATTGTTTATTTATGTTTATTGACTTTATATGCCCTGCGATGGACTGGCGAACTGTCCAGGGTGTACCCCGCCTTTCGCCCAATGTCAGCTGGGATTGGCTCCAGCCCTCCCGCGACCCTGTACGCAGGATAAGTGGTTGACGATGGATGGATGGATGGACTTTATATGGTCAAGTCATGCCAATAAAGCCACTTGAATTGAACTTTGAACGGAGATGATGCAACTCTTTCCCAACATTGCTCTGGAGTAACAGTAGCGTCAGAGTAGGCTACAGCTACTAGGAGAATGGCAGCCTTAGGTGAAAAAATCTAAGCAGAAGAAAAGAAAAGTTTCTGATGCTCCAGATAAAAGAGAAACTCAGCGTTCAAAGGAAGGGTTACAGTCAAAACAAGAAAGCGATCAACGGCGAGGATAAACGTGGATAACCGTTGGTGTAGCTTTTTCTCATTGGAGGGCAATGAAAGAAGAGAAGCGACTGAGGGCAGACACGTTGCATTACTGCTCTTGGAGAGGTTGGTATTTGTAAAATATTTAAACAATAGATTTTTGTTTTGGAACTGTGGATATTTCTAAACACAAGCCAGGCTGGAGCCCACCTGTAGGCACACATCATGAGCGTGCATCAACAGAGTTTGTGTAGTTACCCTCATTGCCAGGAGGGGAGACAAAAGTTACGCACTGCAGGTTTAAAAGAACATTTCTCAATTATAAAGCATTCCTCTCTTCCCAACTATGCACCTCTGGATAGACATTCTCACCGCTTTCAGCTGCTAACATACTAAATGTGTGTCTGCTGAAAAAGGCGTCTGCAGAAACAAAATATGTGTGAAACTGTCACATACACACACACACACACACACATACAAATCTCATGCTAGCTCGCCCACGTTCTCTGTTAACACTTCCCCCTTTCCTCAGTGTCCTGCCAACTAAAACCAACACACACACACAGCATCAGCAGACACATGCATCTGACAGATAATCATCGTTGCCAATAAACATTAAAGCAGACCTTGAACTATTACTTTACCTCTACTGGAAACAAAAGACCAAATGTTGCATGAAGTTCACATCTGTCTATCTAACTATCTAGCAAGTATCTATCCATGTTTCTTTAAACATGGATAGATACTCGATAGATTGGACTGGATAGATTGGACATGGATTTAAACAATACTAATTAAATTCTAACAATCACTGACATCTATTTTGCATTTGATAAGCTCTGTTACTGGTACATACTGCAATTAAATCAGCAACAACTGATTTGTTGGCCTCCATTCATTTGAAACCACGTTTAAGGCTACCCGATGAATGGAAGTGTAATATTGTCACTGACCAATTAGCTGTGTTTTGATCTCCACCAACCCTTCAGGGAAATGTATCTGCTAAAAGCTTCTCTGTATTCACCAGCAAGTCACAAACTGTGTCCGTCTGGTGTTTTGGTGCTGGGCAGGTAACGTACTATAGGACTTTTAGAGCTTTTTGTCAGAAAAAATCTGCCTGCTGTGGCTGTGAGCAGCCTTAGTGAACCAAAATACTCAAAACAAAGCAGTAAAAACCAAACTATTTTGATCCATTGCTGTTATAAAAATGTCGATCATAACATGTTTCAGAAATAGAGTGTGTATTTGTACTGTGTCTGTATGTATGAGTTAACTGTAAAATATTCTAAATATTATTGTAAATTGTTATTATTGTTATATTGTAAAAATAAATGCTTACAACAATTTCCCAAATATATGCATGAGTGTGTGTCCAGATGGGTCATTATTGCCCCCTCCCTTCCATTCACAAGGACACAGGAAGAGAGAGGGAGACCAACTGCATGCTAATCACTTCCTAATCAGCTTCTGTGATTGGCTGCCCCGCTAATGAAATAATGGTGACTAATTTGCATAATACAATAATTAGAAGGACTTGATAAAGGCTCAAGGGCAGAGAGAGGAGCCACACACACACGCACCCACATCGTGACACCGGAAAGCCGCAGTCTTTTCTAAAAGATTGCTGAATGGCATCAGACACAACATCTGCCACCGTCACTCAGAATCATTTTGTGGTGATTTCCATTGACCTTCACCTCCAGGAGGTGAGTCAAACAAACGTGCCTTAACAGAAACTGTTCAGAAACATGGATACAGACAGCCCTCAGGTGGTCGCCAGCAAAAAAAGAGGACCATGTTCTTTTTTTCAGATATTGGCCTAGATAAAGATTATTAGTTGGCAGCATGGCAAGAATGTGTAACAATAGCCAGTTTGATTAGCTTTCCTTTTCCCCAATGTGATCTAACCGATCTGCAGAACAGGCAGTATTAAATCAGATGTAACAGCTAAATCAAATGAAGGTCTGAGGAGCTTTTTACTTTCTCTAGACAATTCCTGAAAATCTATCATGACAAAGAAAGTCCATTATAACTAAGAGATGGCTGATTATCAAATCTAAGAACGCCAAGTCAATACTTGTGCCCTCGTGCAAAACATTCCTCCTTATTTGTTTCAGACAAATTTCTCTCGTGTGTATGCAAATATCTAGGGTCTTCAAAGCAATTGAATATCGAGCACTTACAGGTTGTTGCTTTTGTTTCTCTTTCCTCCAAGGAGAAAGCTCAAACAGGGCTTTCCATTCTGTAAACTGAATGCTCATAATTCATGTTTTATCTTTGAGATGATGAGTTAATCTTAGAAACAGCTAAAGAAATCAGTCCTGTGAGTTGTGAAATGATATAATGATAGTTCTGCTGAAAGTCGGACACCAACTGTGCCAAATCAACGTTTAAGCTACCACTGTCTTAAGCTCAGGGCTGGTTCATTGTTAAAATACTAAAAGCTTGGGGAAGGCAATTTATTTCAGGAAATTTAGTTTTATTTGTTGAAACTGTCTTTAGATTCTGAGAGCAATCAATAAATAAATGGACAAAAAAGAAAGAAATCCAGTATCTGTGGCTGTCGCAGGACTGTAATTTCATTTGGTCCGAATGAAATGATTGGCTGGCCCACCTGTGTGCACGCTCTGCACTGCAATCACTGCACATGATAATGTGTTTTGGGGGAGTGGCTTTGGAGGGTGGCTGGAAGTTGGATACTTTTAAAATCTAGCTTTCTCTTACTAATTCTCAAACGTTACCTACCCACCCTTTAAACAGGCAGTCAGAGGAGATTTTTTTACATTTTCTCAGATTTCAGAGTCAGTTCTTTGTTTCACATAAAGACATTAGACATTGTTGGAGCTACATTGCACCAAATTTCAAAAACAGACAACATGTCACCTTGTAAAATTACAAGTGTAAGGAGGTAGGGGGTGGAGTTGATACAAACCTTCATCATGGTTAACATTGTTTTTATTATTCTGAAAAGAAACACACATCACATGTTTTCTTTGAAAAATAATGTTTTATGGGCAGTTTAACTCAAACAATGCATGCTGGGAAATATGCTAATGATCCTTTTTTCTTTTAGAAACCTCATTTACAGTCAGAATAGCTCATGTTTATAAATTCTCAGGTGGCAATGATAAGTTAAATTAAGTTAAACGTTAAGTTAATGAGAAAAGATTTGGTGATTCTGTCAAATTCCTGTATGATGCCTATTTAATGTGTAATATATATTTGAGTCAGGTGACTGTTACTATACTACAAGTTGGCTGAGACTATCATCACGTCTTGGTCTTGATCACAAGCTGAGGCCAAACAGCATAACTCTGCTCAGGAATCTGAAGGACTCGGGAGCATAAACACTATATCTAACTCTCCCAGACAAACAACACACATTCTTTCTCTAATGTACGTACAGTACACTCCATTTCTCTCACTCTTTCTGTTGTGTCTAGTATTTATCAGCAGAGCTGTGTTTCAGTCTGCAGGCAGAGATGTTATCACCAGAGAGCAGACAAGACAGGATAAGAGAATTAGGGTGAAAACAGGAGGGAAGAGAACAAATGAATGGAGAGGGAGAAAGGCAGAAAAAGAAATACATTTTTGCGGGATATCTCTAAACCTGTTGATTTACTTTATAATACTGTATACATGCATAAAATTTGTTTGTAAAATTTGTTTCAGTTGCCTTTTTTCTTGTGTTCTATCCCTGTCTTTGTGTATCCTGTATTAATAAATATTTGATGAGGAACGATATAGGTTATATTAACTTTGGTTGCATCATAGTTATACAACATGAGGAGAAGAGAAGAGAAGAAAAGAGAAAAGGAGAGGACGAGAAGCTCCATTCTGCAAATGGAAATAATTTTCAAGGACAATAATTACATTCACATCATTAAAATCCAATTCAAACCACCAGTAATCCTATTTCCCTCCAAATCAGTGCAATTTTTGGTTGAGTCCAGTTAATAATTACGTTTGCTGACCCGGATTTCTAATAATATGTGGCTTTGTGGAACATTACATACAAGTGAATCACTACAACGGGTTAAGAGGTCTTAAAAAAAGGAGAGGAGAAGCAAAGTGAGGAGAAGAATGAATGTAACGATGGTATAGTGTTACTCACTTTACAGAATCATACTTTATAATATTATACACAGTCCCTTTATAATGGCCTCTTCATGTTGCTCTGTACTGTGGCATATTATACTCTGTGCTCCTGTTGTTGTTTTTAATCTGTGTGTGTGTCACCATGTAGCCCTGACGTCAACCACCTCAAGGACACTAATAAAGTTGTACCTTATCATTTACTTTGTCTGTGTCGTCTTTACTTTTTTGTTCTCCCTCTCCCTCTCTGAGAATAGGTGAAATTAGCCTGAAATGATACAAGGTGACATCAGAGATGCTGACACACACACACACACACACACACACACACATGCGAGGACACACATAAACTCTCACTTGTCACGCCTCAGTGGCCCTTGCAGCGCAGCGCGACGCCATCAAAGCCAAGACCCATATACACACACCTCGCATGTTAAACATACACACTGGCACGCGCAATCACACTCCCTTATACACACACCACTTACGCAGCAACACACAGACACGTGCACACAGTCACACACACTGACACTCATGCGTGCATGCACACACACTCAGAGCGGTAGTTTAATTGGAAGTGCTGAAGGCTGAAGAATTTCGCCTTCATCTCACAATACTGTAATTGAATCTGAGACACGTGTGTGTGTGTGTGTGTGTATGTGTGTGTGTGTGTTCAGCTGATTCAGGAGTTTCCATTGACAGTAACAGTAAAACAGAAATGTGTGTTTTTCCTTCTGTGAGGAGCCTTTCCGTCCTTCCATCCCTGACTATCTTCTCCCCTCACCCCGCTCCTCTCTTGGGGTTAATGCGACTTTTCAATTCAAATTCAAACTCAAGCAGTTTTCGAGCGCCACGTTATTTTCCACAAAATGACGATTTGGTTGTACAGGCTCCCTGGTGAAAGGCAGCCATTACATCCATCACTGCATGTTGGCATTTCACTGACCATCATGTCTGGATAGAGTTGTTGTTTTTAACAATAGAACTTTGCATTCTGAGGTGACAATTAATTCGTAGTTGCCAAGAAATAGCTCACTCGCTGTATTTTGAGTGCGTTCTTTATACAATGGTGATTCCTTCTGCTGTTGAATGAGGCTCTCATCGCTATGTTGTAAGACAAGGGAAGTTGAATGTAGTACCTGCAAACACATCTCAGCTTGGACAACCGCAAACAAGAAGCACCATCAGCAGACAATGAGGCGTAAACGGCTTACTAATGACATGCCATCACAGTATAGCTGTCACGCAACACAATGGGAAACAGGAACTGAACTGTGAGGAACCATCTTTGGATGTTACAGTGGCACTTTTTTTGAGCAAACTATTTGCTATTTGGTTCCACATGGCCACCTTATAATTAAAAGGTTCAATCTGAAAAGGAAAATAGTCTGTCTCACTCTTTCCGGTGATGTTACATCAACTGGAAAATGTTGCCTGTAACGAGGCTGGTGTATACTTCATATGGATCAATGTTAAATAAATGGTATTAAGAAGGGCAGATCACAAGTTTCCAGAGCTCAAAATTGCAAAAAAAAAGAAAAACAGAAAGAAGCTAGACTGACTAATGGGCCAGAATGATACGTTTGTCATTATCATTAGCCTGTTGCAGATATACTAGTAATACTGTATGTATATGATATCAAGAAACTTCAATACAGAAATACTTGTCTGAGCAACAATCTAAAAACTAAAAATACAGAGACAAAAAGCAATTCCCCGCATTTTCAGAAGCTGGAGTGAGCTAATGTTTTTATGTATTAGTATGTATTATGTATCTGTCAATTAATTTTCACCTTAATGTTTAGCTCTAAATTCCTCATGCAAGTGTAATTAAATGACCTGTTGACAGTCAACATGACACCTAAACCTTAAATATGCCTCTATGGGAATAACTCCTTACTCCGTGTCTTTATTGTTCTCTTTGTCTGACCACTATAATCAGTACACTCTGTGTGTGTGTGTGTGTGTGTGTTTGTGTGTGTGTGTGTGTGTGTCCAGAGATAGCAGTTAGCACTGTTAGCAGGGGTTGAAACCTTCTGTAGACACTATCTTTATGACATTCACCTCACTCTTGTGCTTCTTTCTCTCCCCCTCTTACGCTCTCTGTCTATCGCTCCATCGTTAATCTCTGTTACTATTCAAATGCTGACATTTAAAGCAACTTCACATGCTGACTGACTGACTGGCTGGCAGATAAGGCGGGAGAAGAGAGGACAGGGGAGGAGGAGGGGATGACGGAGAGACGGAGAGGAGAGCTTGTCGTTGAGTATTAAAATTGGGAAAATCCTCCTCAGCTCTCCTTTTACCTCCCTCTCCCCTTCGTGCCGTCGGTGAATGAGTTCCCCCATAAGCCCTGAAGGGAGTCAGATTTCACTCGTTCTCAGGAAAGCTGAACCATCCCATTCTCGTTTTGTGTGTTTGTTCACCCATTTACCTCTCCCCACACCCACTTCTCTGTTTACTGTCCGTGTGTCTACCCCTTTCTTTGTGTCTCTGTTACTGTGGGTTACAATACAGTTTGGTGCCAGAGGTGCCCATTTAAAAACTCACTATAAAATATAGAGATTTGTGAACACGTTGACACACTTCAGCTTTTTGTCAAAAACGATAGATCAACTTTCCGCTCCTTTTCTGTACCAATAAGAGCTGAACTCAAACAGATAGAAAAGTTTTATGGCTGGCCATTAAGCTTTTAAGATGACTCTAGACATTGGTAGCTTCTAACGTCACCGAAAGACTAACCCATAAAACATCCACACGATCAGATCCCATGTCAGTGTATCATTCTGAATGAGTCAGGGGGGAGTAATTATTGCGCCCTTAGACGGCACTCGGCTCAGCTCAGAACTGAGAGCACAGCTGGTATTTCTTTTAAGTAAAATCCCCAAACAACAAGTCTCAACAGGCTGCTTCTTTCCACTCTTCATCGCACACTTGACCTCAAAAATGCTGACTGGCTGACTCACTACAGACAATCTACAGACACTCAGCCTGTATAAACCTTAGCCGTATTATGACTCAAAGTGGGAAAAACCTAGGAAGCAATAACTATTTTACAGCAGATCTCTTTGCCAAGCATCTACATAGCATGTGAGTGATTTGAAAGTCATAAGATGTAAGCAGTATTAATTCCAGGTTTTGCTGTACAGCTCTGTCTACACATACAATGTGAATGAGGCTAGACGGACAAGTCCCATTGAGTTATACAAAAGGGGCCTGGACTGTAAAAGGGATCAATACTGGATAGAATGGGGTCAGAATGATTGCTAGCCGTTGGTGGCATTCAGGCGGAGCAGCGAGCTCCTGTATGTACTCACATGCCACCGTAGAGAGCAAGCTTCTTTACACTGTGACACTACACCATTCATCATGTTCCCTGATAGCTAACTGATAAATTACCAGGGGACTACAATCAAATAATGCTTCATCCGTTGCAGAGGATTTGAATGGGCCAATCACAGAGCAGACAGGAGGTTTGTTTCGGAGCCAATCGGGGCACAGCTGAGGTTTTGGACTGAAAAGCAGGTCTGGTGTGGACGAGATAAGAGCAGAACAAACACACATTAAACACCAACCCCCAGAGACATGCACACACATACTCAAACAGACACACAAGGTAAGCAAGGCCAGATGGAGAAGGACAGAGGAAAATGTATGGGAAGGAGAGGGCCGAAAGAGTGAAGAGGAAGGGAAGAGTTAGAAAAGTAAGACGAGGAGGAGTGTGAGTTTAGAGGAAAAAAATCCTATCCGAGAGCTATAATCACGTTACATCTGAAGCAGCTAGCTTAGCAAGTCAGCACAGAGGCTGGTGACACACTGAACTGCCTGGCTGACTTCTCCATTTGTCCAGCAAGCTGGTTCAAAGGCTGCCTGACTGAATTACTGACTGACTGACTGGCGGGTCGGATTTAGTCTATCCTGTGTTTGTGCAGCAGAAGCACTTCTGTTGTTCAGCCTGTCGGACAAAAAGCAGTTCTCCACACCAACACACAAAGAACAACCTGAAACAGCACTACTACTGGAGAGACCGACAGAGACAAACAGAGAAAAAAGACAAACAAATAAACACATAAAAAAAGGCCTCTAAAACATCTTACTTCAAAGAAGAGAAAGTGCCTAAAATAACAAGTGGAAAATGTTTCTGGGACTTCTAAAACCAATAAAAATCAAATATGAAAAAAAAAAACCAAATAGAAAAAAAATAATGTGTCAAAGAAGCTCTTTTATCTGTGGTTGTGACACAGTTCTGTCGAACAACAAAAGATACCTAACGATAGCATTTACTGTCCTGGAGGAAATTTACTTTTCACTGCCAGCACAGAAAAAAGAGTACATTACACAGCGGTGGAAACCATAGAGACCCAAACAAAGGGAATAACACACAAGCGGGAATAGCATGCTAGAAGACCAGACAACTACCAAAGCACCTGGTTCTGAGACTGTCTGCAGAGCTAAACATACATTACACATCCTGTCAGGATGGTGGCTGTGCTGAGGGTAAAAACGATGACTGCAATGATAACATGCATTAATAAGGACTACAGCTGTTTGTCACAAGTACCAACACTATGTGTACAAATGTAAAACAACACGCAACAATATTTACAGCTATGTTTGCACTGCGGTCAGTGGGTTTACTTCCAAAGGCAGGTGTATATTAAACGGGAATTTTTTGGCCATCATTTCTGTGCGTGATAATAACATTACTCTCATCAAGTCAATTGCTGACATCTGGGAAGATGGCAACATTTCTAAAAAGACGTTAGATGTGGAGAGAAATATAGGCGGGTAAATGATCACACAGGTTTGGAACAAACTCCCACATTAACTGAACTTATCGGGAAAACATAAGTGATGTGAACTATTACCAAAACTGTCCTCTATAAACATCTATCACAGTTTACATTTGACCTACCATACTTGCCGTAGCTGTGTGCACGTAGTTCAGGTTCTGGTTTTACCTCCAATAAAGTGGGTTATAATGTGGCTGGTTTATAAACTGTTGAGTTGTTTAGAACCTTTTTTATCATATGATGGGTCATGTTTCTTGCCCCATCTGACTTCATTGTAGCAATATTGCTGTTTCCAGTTTACCGTAGGCTACTTTAGCTTAAGGTAAACTGCAGACAGCGTAAGCTACGTGCTGTCAAGAACATTTATACTTGTGCGTTGTTGTTTGCATCGCTCTGCAATTACCCTGCCAAAACGCTAGCTGGCAGTGGGGTTTCTATGCTACACTGTGTTGACTTCTGCCGGTGAGCTGGCTAACTTTTTATTTTTAGCCCTCCGCTAACTTGAATGGGGGTGAAATAATAATTGCGCAGCTCTTCTAGACTTTCCATATGTTATTGACCAAATGGTTCTGACAATGAAACGAGTCATTTCGCCGGGTGTGTGATGCTCAAAAGAAAGTATCCGCATTTTACAACCACTTGTTGGCCACTAGTGAAACTGGCTTCAAAGCACTTCCTGGGAACAAAATGCAATGAAACCAAGCCACAATCACAGATGTCTTTTTTATTTTAGAGAACAGATGTAAATGAACACTATAAACACAAAAAATGTCCATACCAGGGGTACATGTACAAATTCAAGAAAAAATAAAAGACAGCAAAAACAGGACATAAGAATTTAAGAGAGTGAAGTAGATTCAAAATACTGTTGTTCAGTCAATAAGAAATTTATCAAACACATAATTAGTCTTGATTGCCTTCTTATTCTTATAGTCTTCGATCTCTAGATTGAGCCGCAATGTGTAATTTTTGTGAGGTGCACGTCAGGCTATGTCACAGGCAGAGGTTCTTCACCTCTGATTGGCTCTGACCGTGAGAACTAAGGTGTGTGTGTTTGAAAAACAGGCTACTCATCCTGGGATAAAAACAAAACTCATGCTAGGCCACTGGTAACTCCAGCGTGTTGTGATTAGGTATTCTTGTTTACAATCATTTACATAACTATCAATGTGTACAGGAAATGACAGAAGGTTTGAATATACTAAAGGTGCTGTGTAAAATTTAGGAGCACCAGTGCAACCAATGCAAAAAGTTAATCTGGAGCCCTGCCAGTTGTAGCATACCAGAATTTTACTTTAAGTTATAGGAATGTGTAGCATCTCAGCAGCTATTCTTCAAAGAGAAACTACAGGGATGTGAACACATTTTTCGTCAGTTTTCCCGTCCCTCTTTCATAAACACAGAGACACACTAGCCTGGGGACTGGACAAATAATGAAGAGTGTGCATAAATACTAGTGTGTACGTTGTCACCTTCAGCTTTTACAATGTGGTCAAACGTCACTTATGGCCTGAAAAAAAAACGTGCAACAGAAAGAGAGAGAGAAAGACAGAGAGAAAAGAAAGGGCAAAATAAGTGCTACAGAGACCTCCACTGCTCCTGCCTCCAGGTTAACAGCATGTACGTGCGTGTGTGTGTGTGGTAAATGAGTTTTGGGAGTTGTCGTCTCTTTACGATAGCTGTAACTGGCCCGAGGACAGCTGTTATTACACTTTACAACAGGGAAATACTGTATATGAGTGAGTGTGTGTTTGAGAGAGAGACAGAGTGTGTGTGTGTGTGTGTGTGTTTTCAGAGAAAGAAATGGAGAAACATCATGGTCGTGTACTTGGTACGTGTGTCCTTGTGTGAGTTTAATGACAAGGAAATTTAAAGATGTTTTGGATGGGGCTCATTTGGAAAAACAGGCAGTTTATATTATAGCACATTATATTAATTCACCTTGATTCAATAAGTCACTCAAGTCTAGTTCTACATTCTCTTGTGTTTCTGTGAGTGTGTGTTAGTGTGTCTTGGAGCTCAGGAGTGGCTCATGGGAGGGAGAGGGCCAGTTACCTACAGGGGAGTGGTCTTTTAATAGATGTATGTGTGTGTGTGTATGTGTGTGTGTGTGTGTGTGTGTGTGTGTATGTGTGTGTGTCTGTTGTTAAATGAGCAGGAAATGAGTCAAACCGGTTTCTGACTCACGTTCAGGTTACAGAGCACTGCCTCTGGCACACACACAGGCACAAACTTACGTACACACTATTAGACACCAGACACCATTGTTAAATGTGTCCCTTTTCATTGTTTGTCTTTATTTCAGTCTGTACATATTGAGGTCAAAAGACAAATATATGGACTATGTTGAGGCTTAATGGTCAGAGAGATGACTGGAGGGTTGCTGGTTTGAATCCCTGCACACACTCAGACACAGAGCACCAGACAATAACCGATGGCCTGTCTTTCAGCACTTGTCAGTGGTGTTGAGTGAACAGCATGAACTCTGGGTCGCTGAAACCCTGACAGCCTTTCTTTAGAAAAACTCAGACCCTTGGATGTCAGAGCAGAGACTTTTTTTGGTTGCCAACGGAAGAAAGTTGTAGTGCAATCCTGTTCTGTTCATTTGGTCAATAAAACTAATTAAAACTAGCAAAAAAATGTCCATCATAATATTTCAAGAACGATGGGACCAGTGAGTAAGTATAAATCCACTTACAGCAGATTCACAGTATGAAAAAAAGGATAGTCCTGCACAGTTAGTACATGTACTTCTATCTTGTCATTGCTGTACAGATATCACTGTCACTTTTACTCCAACTGACAGCAAACACTGTCTCCTGTAAGCAGAAAATGTTTCCTGACCTTGACAGAAAGCCTGACCATTGATTTGGGGACAGCAGTGCATGAATAAGTCTTTCTGGGAATGACATATATATATATATATATACACAATATATACACACACACATATATATATATATACATATATATATACAGTGGGGAGAACAAGTATTTGATACACTGCTGATTTTGCAGGTTTTTCTACTTACAAAGCATGTAGAGGTCTGTAATTTTCATCATAGGTACACTTGAGAGACAGAATCTAAAACAAAAATCCAGAAAATCACATTGGATGATTTTTAAATAATTAATTTGCATTTTATTGCATGACATAAGTATTTGATACATCAGAAAAGTAGAACTTAATATTTGGTACAGAAACCTTTATTCGCAATTACAGAGATCATACGTTTCCTGTAGTTCTTGACCAGGTTTGCATGCACTGCAGCAGGGATTTTGGCCCACTCCTCCATACAGACTTTCTCCAGATCCTTCAGGTTTCAGGGCTGTCGCTGGGCAATACGGACTTTCAGCTCTCTCCAAAGACTTTCTATTGGGTTCAGGTCTGGAGACTGGCTAGGCCACTCCAGGACCTTGAGATGCTTCTTACGGAGCCACTCCTTAGTTGCCCTGGCTGTGTTTCGGGTCGTTGTCATGCTGGAAGACCCAGCCACGACCCATCTTCAATGCTCTTACTGGGGGAAGGAGGTTGTTGGCCAAGATCTCGCGATACATGGCCCCATCCATCCTCCCCTCAATACGGTGCAGTCGTCCTGTCCCCTTTGCAGAAAAGCATCCCCAAAGAATGATGTTTCTACCTCCATGTTTCATGGTTGGGATGGTGTTCTTGAGGTTGTACTCATCCTTCTTCGTCCTCCAAACACGGTGAGTGGAGTTTAGACCATAAATCTTTTGTCTTATCAGACCACATGACCTTCTCCCATTCCTCCTCTGGATCATCCTTGCACGATTTTAATCCATGACGGCGTAGTGTGTTAGTAATGGTTTTCTTTGAGACTGTGGTCCCAGCTCTCTTCAGGTCATTGACCAGGTCTTGCCGTGTAGTTCTGGGCTGATCCCTCTCCTTCCTCATGAACATTGATGCCCCACAAGGTGAGATCTTGCATGGAGCCCCAGACCGAGGGAGACTGACTATCGTCTTGAATTTCTTCCATTTTCTAATAGTTGCGCCAACAGTTGCCTTCTCACCAAGCTGCTTGCCTATTGTCCTGTAGTCCATCCCAGCTTTGTGCAGGACTACAATTTTATCCCTGATGTCCTTACACAGCTCTCTGGTCTTGGCCATTGTGGAGAGGTTGGAGTCTGTTTGATTGAGTGTGTGGACAGTCTTTTATGTCTGTCAAGACAGTCTGTCTTTTATACAGGAAACAAGTTCAAACATGTGCAGTTAATACAGGTAATGAGTGGCGAACAGGAGGGCTTCTTAAAGAAGAACTAACAGGTCTGTGAGAGACGGAATTCTTACTGGTTGATAGGTGATCAAATACTTATGTCATGCAATAAAATGCAAATTAATTATTTACAAATCATACAATGTGATTTTCTAGATTTTTGTTTTAGATTCCGTCTCTCTCACAGTTGAAGTGTACCTATGATAAAAATTACAGACCTCTACATGCTTTGTAAGTAGGAAAAACTGCAAAATCAGAGGTGTCAAATACTTGTTCTCCCCACTGTATACAGAAAATAAGGAAAAGCATAATAGGTCCACTTTAACATTGATTGTCAATGCATAACTGTACAAAGAAAAACCATGATAAATAAACTATTTCCTCAAGGATGCCGACAGCGTAGCTGACCCTGAAATGTCCATTTCATGGGGAGTGTGTATTCACATTTTGAGGGGTTGCTCCAGGGCATCAGACTCTGTTTAATCAAGCAAAGACTCACACTAAGACGGGCCCTTTAATGTCAGCATCATGGGAGGAGACATGGACGAGGGCATCACTGAAGCACACACACCCATTCCATGACCTACGACCCAGACACGAACACAGCACAGGCTACAGAAAGCAAGTATTACAAGTCAGTTCACAATAAACTTTTCATACTGTATAGACATTCCTGATCTACCTCTTCCCAGCTGAAATTAAGAGAGAAATCAAACTCTATGGAGACATTTTTTCTTGTTAACATGCTTTTTAACTGAAATATTTTTCTGTCGCATATGCCCGAGATCCAGATGTCTGAAGCTGGTAAAGAATTACAGTTTTTCACAGAAACATTTCAGCAGTAATGTATGTCACAGCACAGTATCTTAGCATCACAGCTGAATATATCCCTCCCTGAATATATCAATCTGTTTCTAAGGTCAAGAATGAACTTTCAATCTTATTTCCATCCCTGTTTTTAGGCTAAAACTGTACATGTGTTCATTCTAAAAATGTTTTTGAGGTAGGGGTATACATTTTTACAAGTACATGCTGGTAAAATGGTAGCAATATAGAATCTTTCAGGGTTGCTCACCAACAAAAGCAGCTATTAAAAAAATCTCACACAATCTCTCAAATGCATCATCATATTAACAAATTCAAACTGCCTATAAGTTACTGCAAATTGATGTCATTCAAATACTTAACTATTCATTTATATGAGTCGCATGTTTCCAGTTTACCTGGAATTGTTAATTAATTTCCTCATTGGTGATTGTGGAAACGAAAGTCTCATGACTTGGAAAGACTTCATCACTTAAGTGGTGTGAGTTGACATGACATGGAGGAACATTTTCCTAGCTCCATGTGGCATTTTGTAACATTCTTTTATTGCTAAATATTTTTCTATAAAGTAAATATTGATTTGTAGGTGATAAAAAAAGATTCGCTCCAGTTGGAACAAAGTTGCTTATAACCACCCGTGAGAGTGTTGCCCTACATCTTTTAAACTTTCCCACAGTACTGTACTCGCTACCTTTGTCTCTGTCACACATACAAACTCTTTTTCTTTTGTTTTATATAAATACACACACATCCACAAGCTCTTACTCCCTTTGAGGCACGTACACCACAATGTGTGCCAAGTAATTAACACTGTGTTTGTTCTGTGACCAGTTTGGATCCTTGATAATGGAAAACAAGTACAGACTGACCGCATTTTCATTTATCCTGTATGTCCATCTTTCTATCCATCCCTCCTCTTGATTTCTCATCCCTCCCACCATGACCACTAAACACACACACTCACACACACTTTCCTTCTCCTCCTCCCTCCATGTCAGTGCCATCGTTCATGGCAGGCAGGCAGAAAATGCTCGTTCCTCTATGGTTTGTCGCACAAGCAAACCATTGGTTGTTATACAACAACCCAACAATCACTGCTCTGTTTGGTTGCTGACTTGTGTCTGTGCCGAACACACACATACACACACACAAACACAGTTACTCTCTCTTTCTCTATGGCGCACACACAAAATCCAGTCTTTTTCTTGCTCACGTTAATGTAAGTAATCAAAGTGGACAAGGGGCTTTGTAATGCAGAGAGAGCGAGAGAGAGAGAGCGAGACAGAAAGCACGAGGGGGGGGGGGGGGGTCATCTCCTTTAACTGTCCACTCCTCTCTGCCTCCTGTCCTGCAGGCGAGGGGGAAGGGAGAGAGGGACAAGGAAAGGAGACAGGGAAACTGATAGTGACACAGGCAGAGGAAAGATGAAATACAGACGGGATGAAAGAGAAGATCAAACCAGTTTGCCACTTTACCAGCATTAACAGCCCATTCAGTCCTCAAGCTGGGATTTTGCGATCACAACATTTATGTTTCCTTTCAGAATAAACAAATCCCCTGGCGATTCACAGTGTGGACCATTTACTGAACAGCCTTTACTCCCTAAAACCCTGGAGATGGACTGTAATTTTCCCAAATCACAGCACAATATTACAGCAAAAAGCATCAACTAGCAGTCTGTTGCAGCTCCATTCTTTGATTTACAACAAATCTACATCCATCAGCGAAATATATAGAAGCTGCTGGAAAAACTTCTGCCATAACAACAGATGCAATTTGAGAAAACACACACATTTACAGATAATTGGACTGCATAGTGTTTCTGGCAGGTGAGCTAGGCTGATCTGGCTGCTGGCTTTGGAGAACACGTCTTACCATGGCTGCTGCTTTAACAGGAGAAGATGCAAAAAGAAAATGTATGTGAGCGTGAGTGTTTTCGTGTATTATTATGCCATGGCCATGGGAGTAGAAGTCCGTACAATCAGGCCTAGAAATGTGTGTTTCCACATATATTTCTGAATGCATACATGAGTGTGTATTCACATGTGTGTGTGTATGTGTGTGTGTGTGTATGTTATGCCAAGGGCGTTGTGTGAAATCCACTCAAACAAACAACTTGAAGAGTAAAAAACAGCTTCCTTGGACCGAATATGTAGCCATGGGCAATGTGTGTGTGTGTGTGTGTGGGTGGGTGGGTATGTGTGTGTGTGTGTGTGTGTGTGTGTTGGCCTGAGGCAGTGTGTGTGTGTGTGAGGAGTGGATTGCTTCATGCCTGGACGGACATGAAAGGTAGAAAGAGACAGAGAGCATGCCCATGCCCACACACACACAAACACACACACACACACACACACACACACACACACTGCAAACAGAAAAAGCCTTTTGCCATAGTATTCATGTATGGGTGCGTGAACACACAACTGAATGCACCCACCTCCTGCAGCATGAACCCAGAAAACACAGGCGCTCAAACACACATGGTCGTTGTGAGTAGTGAAGCAGAGTTTTTCAATATCTTCTAAGTTGAGGAAGGTTAGACAAGAAGATTATTCATATTTTACCCCTCTGGTTTGTTTTTGTGGGTAATTTTAATTTAAAAAAAGTAGTGTTATTTTCATTATTTCATAATATCACAAGTGATATTTTCCAATTATTCATGATTTTAACACATTGTGTGTATTAGTTCAGAGAACATTAACAATGACAGTTGTTTGCGATGCCTAACTACATTCAGATAATATATGTTCTGCAGAATATTTTTCAAATGAATCGTTTAGCTGATGAAATGTGAGACAATTGTGCAAAGAGGCATTCACAAATTCCAAAAGCCCAAGGAGACATCTTGAGATTGATCCTGCCTGACCGAAAAGCACCACAATATTCATTCATTCACAAAAACAGTTATAAAAAGAGGAAAAAGCAGCAAATTGTCTGGAAGCTGGAACCAGCGTACGTCTAGTAATTTTACTTGATCAATTACTTAATTAATTAAAAAGATTATGATGATAGATTAATTTATATACATCACAGATCAATAAATAGTATAATTATTAATTATATAATAATAATAATAATAATATATATAATAATTTTATCAGAACTAAATTTCATATCTCAACCTTCTCTACAGTGACTGTATGGAAGCCAGACGGCCCTTCTTTGAATTTGGAGAAGAATAATGTAATCTTAAAAGCAGCCTGTACCAGAACAAATACTTTCATTAAAAATCCTCAGGAGAGAGAGGTCAAACCAAAATGTGCCTCTCCTCGGTCAGATACATGGAGAGAGGTGGGACCAAGTGAAACATCATATCAGTATCACCAGTTAAGAAAATCCAAAGCTGTAATGATAGTATCCATGCTGAAGTGCATGTAGTTGACTCTCTCCACTGTCAGTCTAAAATGGTAAGATGTGATAACTTTGCATTTAACATGGGACCAGTTACTAGCTGCACCTCCTGAGCACCCGGATGGTCGACATGTATCTCCTCACACTGATCTTTAGAATATTAAACGGGTAAATCTGTCTGTAACAGCAGAAAGGCTGAATTGAGCACATTCCTCCATACAGACGGAAGCTGATTTCATTATAGATAAATCAGATTCATCTATTCAATCTCACTTTCTTTCTATCTGTCAGGCCCTTTCCAGTTCTCTCCCCTTCTTCCTCTCTCTATTCCCAAAATCTGTCTCTCTCTCTCACTCTCTCTCTCTCTCCCCCCTTCATTTTAGAGCATTTCCTTTATTTTTTTTAACTCTGTCTGTCATTCTCAATTTCTGTCATTCCCTGTATCGCCCTCTCATTATCTTTGTAATATAATAAGTTTGCACACAGATGAGAAGAGAAGAGCGTCGAGGAATAAAAAGCAGTAGATAGTAGAGAGAAACCAGGGGGAAAAGAGAGGTGAACAGAAAAAAAAAAAAGAAGTGCTGTGTTAAAAAGCTGAGTCCACCAGAGCAGTCACAACAAATTCATCTCTCTCTCTCTCTCTCTCTCTCTCTCCATTCTTTCTTTCCCTCTCTGGCCCTTCCTCTGTTACAAGCTGGCCACAGTAATACAATAAAGAACTTGGCTCAGCTCTGTGCGTCTGCATGCATGAATGTGTGTGTGTGTGTGTGTGTGTGTGTGTGTAAGGTAGACGACACCTCTTACTCCCTACTCTCTGTCTCATCATTGCAGCTGTTCCACAGAGGTGTGTTTCAATATATCACCCTGTCACACACACACGCATACACACACACTCAGTCCCTGCTTAATAAGCAGTATTCAGAGCTCCTGGGTTTATAGAAGCTGAAACTGCACTCCTGCACAAAACTGGAGCCTTTCTTTCTTTCCTTTGGTCCTTCTTCATTTCTTTTTCTTTACTCCCTTCCTCCTACCTCTCTACCATATTTCATTTGTTGCCATTTCTTCCTATCTTTTATATTCCGTTCCTTCTTGGCTACTTTCCTTCATTTATTTTACTTAAACTGCAGTTCTGTTCTTCTTTCTTTGTTCCCTGATTCATTTCTTTTCTTGAACCACAGTGAGGCCTTCAGACAAACATCCAATTGAATAACCTGAAGGAAGTTGGTGTGTTGTGCAAATAGATTTAAACCAATGGTTAGCTCATCCAGTGACCATCACTAGAGCTAAAGCTATAAACACTAATCCAGAAGAAAAAAGAACAGAGAAGTGCCTGTACATAATAACACTAGTGTGTTTGCAGGATCCTGAGAGCTAAATGTTTAATGCCACTGATTGTCAAAAGCAGATTACTTATGCCTAAAATACACAAGCAATTTAATATTATTCACCCACAGACATTACTTTAATGTTTAAATGAATAATTTGAAATTTTAGAAAATGCCCATATTTTCTCTCTTGCCGAGAGTTGGATGAGAAGATTGATATATAGGCCTACCGCTATCATATCTATACATTAAATATGAAGCTACAGCCAGCAGCTGGTGAGCTAAGCTTAGCATGAGAACTGGAACTTGTAATTTTTCCACTTTGGTTTTTAAAGTGATTTAATGTAGTAATTAGTGAGTTTTAAAGGTGCTGGTAAGCAACCTTTCCTAAATTTGAACAGAGCCATGTTTTCACTTTTGATACTAATCCAAGCTAATCGGCAACTGCCTGTAGCTACATCTTTAGCGCACAAATGAGAGTGGTATTGATTTTTAATAAACTCTTAGAAAATCAGCGATAAAAGTGTATTTCACAAAATACTAAACTGTTTCTTTGAGGGGCATGATATCAAATGAAAAGTTATGAACATGAATACAAACTAAGTGTAAATCATATAATACGGCCCAGGAGAGTAAAACCAGCTCTGCCGGGCCATTTCAAATCTTTTAGTTAACTACACAGTTCAAGTTGATTGTATTCTTTCCTTTGCTGTTCTCTGCCCAGATTAGTTGTCACACTGAATGTGAGGAATGTCAGTGGCCCAGCTATTTTTATACATGGATACAACAGAAAGCCAAGAGAAAACAGGAAAGAGAGGGAAAAAAGCAAAGAAGCTGGAGGACGAAAGTGGACACCTGGATGAGTCCTGAGGCTCTGCAGGGGAGGAGGGGAGAAACCAAGGAGGAGGGAGGATGGGTAGAAGGGTGGACAGTTTCCTTCAGCTGTTCCCTCATATGGGTACGTATGTGCTGTCAAGTGTGTGTGTGTGTGTACGGTCCATATGTCCATTAGTGCTGGAGGAGTTGAACAGGGGGTCATACCAGATGGACACACACAGACAGACAGACACAATGACAGATTCCACCCACTAGCATCATGTAACCACAATTCAGCAGCTCTCCTGATTGCATGCTATTCCACATGCAATATACTAACTTTAACACTGCAACATATGAGCAGAAGATGCGTTGGCCATGAATAGTGTGAGATTTCTGTCCAGTTCTACAAAAATCAACAAAATTAACTGTTACAGTGTTCTTTACTCTTTGAATTAAATCCAAATTGTTCTTCTGTGGCACTGATTTCAACAGTTCTCAAGTCATTCAAAGACATTTGTTTTTTATCTACCTCATTTGATTGCAGATCAAAAAAACCTGCTGTAACATCACAGGCCACAGATAAGGCCAGAAGTGAAACAAGGTTTCTGCCCATAGAGAGCAGTGAAGAGCTGATTTAAAAATCGGTTTAATTTAAGATTTAAAAAGCCTCTAATCTTAGAAATCCTTCCACTTTGAAATTCTTCTATCCATTTTACAAAGTTCCTTTCTAACACTGCAGAATGGGTGCAACTAGCAATCCTTTTCATTCATCGATCAATCGCTTCTGGCCTATGAAAAATGCCCATTGCAATTTCCTAGAGCCCAAGGTGACCTCTTCATATTGCGTAGTCCAACCAATAATCCAAAACCTAAACGTATTCAATTTAGTATAACGGAAGACTAAGAAAACTAACAAATATTCACATTTGAGAAGGTGAAACCTGTGAATCCTGGACATTTTTGCTTAGAAAATGATTTAAACAATTAATGGATTATTAGAATTGTTGCCCATTAATGTTCTGTCACATCGTTTCTACAACTAAATGTTGCAGCTGTATATCAACTCATTACACTAAATGAAAGCTTCTTAAAATTTGTCTTTATAGCACCGTGTATAGTTGTGCTACTCATCAGGCCTGCACAGAATAATTCTGGTTAAGAGTGGATACTGCAAAGCTCTCAGAAATAAATTGTGGCTGTTGACCCCGATCAACCTCTCACTCTCAACACACACATCACAAATATACAGACACAGACTCTCTCACACACAAACACACTCCACTTAATATCCTCAGCACTCCACTCACCACTCCATTCCTCATCCAGTAAACTGGGTCTTTGTGTGTGTCTGTTTGTGCCTGCGTGTGTGTGCGTGTGCGTATAAGCTGAGGTGAAAGGTTAAATGATGGCCATTAAGATTCATCTCTGAGTTCACTACCAGCAAACCAAACACCCACACACATGCACACACACACACACACGTGCGCGCACACACACACACTCACGAGGGAGGTCTTGCTGTCAGAGTGCAGCAATTGTCTCTCCTCTTCTGTTTGTCTCTCGCCTGTCATTTAGACTAATTCAAATCACTGAATGCATAATGAAAGCAGTAATTGTAGCACTAAAGTAGAGCTAAAAAGCATGGCTCACAACAAGCTACTCATTTTGTTGCTTCTCCTTTTTGGCTTCAAACTCCTGTCTTGTTAAGTGATTCTGGAGACGGGAGACGAACAGCATGTTGGATTATTCCTGCATAAATCAATTCCTGTACAGCTGACCATCTCTCTGTGGATCTGTTGTGACATGCCATCTACACATTTCATAATATTCGCTCTCTCTGCCCTCCTGCTGCCTCCCGGGATGAAGAAAGGAACAGAGGGATGAGGTGGAGCGGGTTACATATGAGGGGACGAAGAGAGGGAAGAATAAAGTGATGATTGAAGTCGTTCCATCTTCACACCTACAGATTGGAAATCGCCAAGCAATTTCCTGCTTTCACTATGTTTACCACACAAAAAGTGTGTGTGTGTGTGTGTGTGTGTGTGTGTGTGCGCGCGCATGTGTGTGTGTCTTTCAGTTAATCCCTTCCTCACTGACTAATTGACTGACTGACTAACAAGGAAGTAACTGGCTGACTGACAAACTGTCTCATTTTCTTCAATCTAAACTTTTACACACACACACACACACACACACACACAGATACAGTATATACACACACACACACAGTGTGATGACTGAGTAAACCTTGTGTCAATCCCAGCATGCCTCTCTGGTCTGAGGCAGGAGATTCTGTCATCACCACAGTTACTGTCAGGATGTATCATCGGTAGCCGTGGCAAATAATTAAGACCTGCCTGTCAGGCCTGTGGTCAGTGTGCGCGTGTGGAAACATATATGGATGGACAAACACATTTGTATAATTAACTACTTGTCATAAACACACGCACGCACGCATGCACACACACACACTCTCTCTCTCTCTCTCTCTTTTTCAAGCCAGAGCTATCCGCCAGCATGCATCAACATACCCAGTGTGTTACTCACCGAGACTCACCAGCCATTGGTCCCACACACACCCACTTTACACATAAACTTATATATATGGACTTCATTTGTCTCATTTTATTTTCCTTGTGGTTCTGGCAGTTGTACAGAATTAGTGTTTTGTACGCATGGTGGTGAATCACAATGCTTGGTAGTGTGTAGGAGTGGTGGAAGGAGAAAATAGATATTTTACTTAAGTAAAAGTAGCAATACTACAATGTAAAGTACTTGGTTACAAGTAAGGACCTGCATGTTGACACAAGTATAACATTTTTAATCAACATCATTGATTACTTGCTTCTGTCATTTCAGCTAATAGCGTTAGAAGCGTTCCAGCTTCTCAAATTGGAATATTTTCCACTTTCAGTGTACAGTGTTGTAAATTGAATATGTTAGGACTTTTGGTCCATATTTGGACACAAAATAAGGTATCTGAAGATGTCACCTGGGGCTCAGAGAAGTTGTGATGGGCTGTTTTTTTTTTTATAAATCAAGTAATCAAAAATAATGATCAGATTATTCGATTATGGTAATGTATAAAAAGCAACACGTTCTCATCCCAGGGCATCAAATACCAACGCTTCGAGAAAGCCTTACAAAGTGTCAGTATTTGAAGCACAATGTACCTTTCAGCATATGTATGAAACACATTTTCAATGTGTGGTATATATGCAGTTTGGTTAGGTTTAGAAAAAAAAAATGGTTTTGGGTTGAAATAAGTAGGCTACATTACATGACGGCGGATGGGTTACTTTGTAGTTACTTGAAAGCCCAGGGCGTCTCATACAGACTCTTTAGGGTAATCAAATACTTTGTCAGGCTTTCTCAAATTGTAGCTTTTTGACACCCTGGGAGGAGACCGGGCAGCAATAACATCATAAATAATTGTTAGTTGCAGCCCTACTGTTGGATAGTTTGGTTTATGTCATATTATCATATATTAGTAGCTGATCATATTTTTGTATTTTACAGTTTGTAAAAATTTTAATTTGTAAAGTGACTTGTACAATATTTCCTTCTAAAATGTAGTACAGTAGAAGTGTAAAGTAGCATGAAATGGCAATACTCAAGTAAAACACAAGTACTTCAAATTTGTACTTAGGTATAGTACTTGAGTAAATGTACTGAGTGGCCTTCCACCACCACCACTGTGGGTATTTCATTATTTTAAATTGCTTTTGATGATCATGGACTACTTTTTGTCTGTCACTATAGCTCTGTCTCAACTCTCTAAACAAGCAACTAATATTCTGTGTATGGTCCACTTCGCTAAACAACATTAAGATCATGTTTCGGGCAGTTGCTCCCTTCTACTACTAGTGAGCGTCCACATCCGTCCTCACCGCATTAAGCAGTGATGCAGGTTCACTGACTGAAAAGCGCCCGTGTGTGTGTGTGTACGGTCAGTAATGAGGTGTGACTAGTGTGTGTCAGTGAAAGTTGAGTGATCGGCGTAATGAGCAACAGAACATGGAGGACAAGAGAGAGCGGTTAAGAGGAAAAGAAAGGCATTAGATGTTCAGAAAAGGATGTGTTTATTTTTTTTATGATGATTGATTACACATCTAAAAGCAGTAAGTGTCTCTGCAAGTTGTGTTTGATGCTGCTGGATGTTTGATGGAACAGTCCAAAAATTTACGGGATATAAGAAAATGTCATTTTTCCGACTTAAGGAAAATGACACAGGTGTTGTCAGTCTGAAACCAGTTACTAGCCAGATGCGGAGCTTCCTGAACCAAATGACAAAATTCTTGTTAGCTTTCTAATATAAAACGTACAAACTGAATCTTGCATAGTAATAATCTAGACTGTGAAGATTTTTTAATTACATTTCACAAAAATAACACAATACACCTGGCTAAATAACCAAATAACATTGTCCATTGTTTCTAAACACTACTAAGTCTGAAACACACATCTCCATGTATGTATTTAGAAATAAAATCATACCTATAGCCTATACAAAAACATTATACATTTATATTTTGGCCCCATAAATTTTTTATTGGAGTTCTGTTATAGCTTGTGATGCTACCGTGTCTTCTTGTTTACATTACTGATAGCTAAAGATATTACACATTAATACACTCTTTAAGTTTTGTTGGTGAAACCAAATTGAGAAAAAGACTAATTTGAAACTACCTAGTAACTAAAAAGTACATAAGAAGACCTTTATAGACAAACTTATTAATGAATTTATGAATAGCTGGAGCTGCGCACTCCAGATCTCCGTGTAACGTACTTTCTTGGCTTCAATGACTTCATGTAAGTCAAGTAAATCATGCATTTGCTGATTTGATTTACATCAAAAATATGGGCTACGTGAAAATGAAGTTGGCCAACTGACGAAAGTAATTCTACCCTCCACTACATCTCCGTGGTTGGATTTAAACCATAAACTAGAGAATGTGAAACAGAAACAAGCCCTTGAAAGACAAACATACTGATTTCAGAGCAGAAACCTATCAGTCTCTGCAAAGGATTCCAGCCAGGTAGCAAAGTAAACACACGCACATGCACATGCACACACAGGAACAAGAAACAAAGTCCATCTCTCAAGTCCCTGCCTCCATCTGTGTGAATGTGGGTTAACAATTTGTCCTCTTTCTGCCGGCCAAAGTGTAACCTAACTACAACCACAAATGAGAAAGCAAGGCAACGCTTTCTGGTCCCTTCTCCACATGGTAGCAGTGAGTTTGTCTGAACCCAAAAACAGGACTTACGGGGAGGAAAAACCCTGACCAAGACAAGACAAAGGAAATTCAAGCTCTGCATCCTATCAAACCAGCATAACTTTCACTCCCTCCCTCCCTCTCTCCTCACTTGTTATCTGCAGATATGGAGGGGGTAAGGAATGAAAAAGAGTGCAGCTGCAAGAGTTTGTTGTGTCAGTCTGCTCTGTTCCTTATCACACTTCAAACAGCTCTTGCTCCTTCTCCCACACACTTTTCTCAGCCCACTTCTAGTCTGTATCATTTACTCCCAATTCATTCTCCTCCATTTTGTAAAATGATTATAGACCAAGTCTGTGTCACTCAGGTTAGGGCCTGTAATGTACATCTAAATCACTTCTTGTTTATAAGCCGTCTAAGTCAACCTGCTCTTTTCTGTTCTACTTTCTTAAAATCTGCTTTGTTCCATTATCTGTCAACAGTACATCTACAGTATACTGAGAGGAAAAGTTAAACTATTGGACAAAATAATGGTGACAGTAACACTCTTTTATGTCAATATATATATATATATATATGGATGTCTCCTAGCCAAGCCATATTTTTAAGTATTTGTTGCTTCACCTCTCAACAAATGGTAAGAAATTGCAACTTTGCGAAGCTGACAGCCACAAAAACACAATGGTAGCACCTTATCAATGGATTCAACTTCCAAGGAACCGGGCTCATGGTTTTAAGGTGATCTGATTCAGTACATCACAACTAGAAATGCTGGCACAGTTCACAGTCAAATCTTGAAATAAATCAAATTCTCTTCTGTTACACTCACATTGTACATGTTGTTCAAAATAGACAACACCACTGCCTTAAAATGATGCTCCTAGAGCACACATTTAAAAAAGATATGTGACAACAGGGAAAGATTTCTAAATTAGCTTATTGAAAAAGCCAACAGCAAAGAAAAATTGTATCATAGTCCCAAGATACATTAAACTTAAGTTTGTCAAACCATGCTTCATTATACTCTAATAACACGCTAAATTGATATCACAGCAGCCAACAAAAATGATTTATAATTCACTTAAGGAGTCAAGACATTGCGCTTGTAATAACAGCCGTAGAGTGAAGAAAGCGGTCTTCTGTCAAGCCCACACTTTGTTCACCCGTGGCAATTAGAAGAAGTTTGGCTTTTTAGTTCGTTCTCACAAGTAGGTGGAGGTTTTGCACTGTTCCCGGATGCGTTGGTTGCAAGCAACAGGCTGTTGATTTGCTTCTGATTCTAAGAAAAACCAGGCAGTATTATTAACGTGACTCATGTTCTGAGGAATCCCAGAAGAGAGGGCTACATGTTGAGTAGATTCCTCTGTTGCAAAGTCATCATACAAATATTAAATCCAGACCAAACTATTTTTCTTTTCACATTGGCAAAGTTATCCTTTAGCCCCTGCACATGCAGTTTCCCCCTTTTCTCCTTCAGCTTTAATTTTGTAAAGCATCTTATTAATCCAAGTTGTCATTAGATCTCTATGAAGGTTAACTATCCATCCATCAATCAAATGTAATTACATACCGTATACATTCTAGATGTATACAAAGTGCCTCATTTTATAAAACATTTCCCCAAAATTCAGCCTGTTATATTAGGTATCTTTGAAAAATGTTTCCACTAGAATAAAATACAATTAATAATAACGTTGTATAGGTTTGAAAAGATATGGTCAACACTGGTGAAATGCACTGTTTTGTATTAAGAGTGGTGTTCCCATATATGACATTATGGATCCATGTATGTATCTATGAAGAATCAAGTAAATCTTGAGATTTAAACCCAAAGAATGCTAACAGCCGTTCATTGTGGCTGGCTTGGCTAGTGGGATGTTGACTTCGTGTGAAAGTCATAGGGTTTGAAAAAATAAAAAAACTGTATAGATAACTTTTACTTTAGCATTTAAACACATATCAGTGTTTCTCACAATCACTTGAAGTTGTGCCATACAAGTACAGGAGATCTTTATGAGAGAAATAGTGCAAAAAGAAAACTACTAGACTATAGCCTTTTATTAACAGAAAATACATCTTCAAACAGCAGATTGTGTTGCAGTAAGCCTACATGAAATAAAATCCCTGCCATGACTTGTTTTATTAGGCTCACATTGTTAAACCACCAGCTCAGCATCATCACCTGTAATGACGAAATAATTATGTTTAGGTCACACACAGCTAAAAATGAATTCACTAAAAACCTGCGGTTGCTCTCCTCCTCTTTCACTCCCTCTCCCATGTCTGCTGCCTCAATTAAGGCCCCCACCCCCCTTCAATCTTTCTTGCTCTCATTGGACCACTAACCTTGATTCACTGTTCTCACTGTACTCTTCCTTTTACTCTGCCTCGGGCTAGAACATGCATTCACACACACTAAACACTAAAACACATGAACACAGACAGAAAGATTTACAACCCAACACGGAGTGGCATACGCTGAACGGGAGATATACACATGTACTTGACCATGGTAAAGTAGAAGTGGTTAGTTTGGGGCCAGTGCAAGGGGAAAGTGTGGCTAACCGAAACCACATGTGGCTGACTTTCTCTAACTCCATCCAGAGGTATGTGAGTCTCTGAAGTGTGTGTGTGTGCATGTGGAGGGGGAGGTGTGATAGCAGAAGGAAAGGCAGAGCAAGCTCATGGCTTGACTTTAACCTTTATATACCCAGGGAACAGTTGTGTTGAGCAGACACGCAGTTTTGTAGCCATGCTGCTATACACTCACAAGGTAACACACTTGGGAGCTGTCCCACTGTAACTACAGTTTTCTACTGGTGGCCACTGCAGCAGTGCCACATAAACTTCTTTTAAAAATCAACAGTTTGTTTCGACCTGAGTCTTTTTCTCGTAATTGTGCCACCTTTCCTCTTGCATAAATCATTACAACCGTTTGTCTCTAAGTCAAGCCAAAAGTAAACACCGAACGTAGCCCCCTTGATTGGCTAGTTTTGCATAGGGATCTATTACACAGACATTTGAAGGTGACAAAAGGTTGTATTACTAACATGTCTACTACATAATGCATTCAGTTATGTCTGACAAACATCGGTTCATACAACAGCATTGTCAAAAGAGACCATTTACCCCATCCCCTCTACAAGAAGATACAACAAATGTAGCCACTCTGTCTGGAGAGAGATTTTAAAAAGCTCTGTAGAAGTGACCATGGATGAATAACTCTTTTCACAGAACTGGTGAAATTACATTTTACTGTGATTGTACCTTCTATGATTACATGCGACAAACCTGATTTATTGATTCCCATTTGTGTACATAACTCTGAATAAGGACATTAGATAAGTTCTTATCAAGAGCTGAAAAGTATACTACAGACTGTCATCAGAGTTTTTCATCAAAAGAATCACTTCATACCACAAAACATCAACACATTTTTCCCCCCATTCAGAACTTAACATGCACAGACTGCAGTAGTTCTGTTTCAAACCTGTACTTGACTTCAGATAGCTCACTTTGTTCTGAGGGACTAACCCTACAAGACAGAGCGACGCTGTGCATTAAGGTAGTATTGTGTGTGTGTGTGTGTGTGTGTGTGTGTGTGTGTGTGTGTGAGGTTGAGTGTAAGAGACAGTTTATGTCATGGGGAGGCAGAGCTGTATCTGCTAACCGTTACTCCAACAAGACAGCTCGCTTGGCTCACACACACACACACACACACACACAAAACAAACACACACATGAGATGCACATACAGACACTTTATTTACCTTTGGCCCAATATAGACATAGTGACAGTTAACCTAGCCACTTAATACAAAGAGACAGTTTCTTCTTTGAAGACTTATATTCAGAGGGTGTGTGTGTGTGTGTGTGTGTGTGTGTGTGTGTGTGCACGTGTGAGTGTGTCCGTGTGTGTGAGTCAGAGTAAATCTGGCTGATCTGAAAACAGAGCAGGGAGAGAAAACACTAACAAAAGCATTCCAGAAAGTGGGGGAGAGAGAGATAGCAAGACAGAAAAAGAGAGAGGGAGAGAGACCTTGACGTGATACAGGAGGGGGTGAGGTAGAGACACGGGGGTGAGAATGTTTTTTGCAAGCGTGAAACTGTAGAGAGGAATTTGTTCTTTAGTTTTTGAGCCATCAGCTAAAACACACTGAAACATCAGTGTTTCATTTGGCAGCTACATAAACTGGTGTCAACTGGCAATGGTTTAAGTAAATTTCAATTACTATTTATTATTCTGATAATTGCAAAACAGGAAAGAATCATCTAAAAGCATTTTCTTTTTCTAGCTTCTCAATTGTGAGGATTTGCTGCTTTTATCTGTTTTATGTCGAAATAAATTGAATCTCTTGGGCTTTGGACTGTTGGTTGGACAAAACTAGAGATATGAAGATGTTACCTTGATCTTTAGGAAATTGTAATGGACATTTTTTTTTACTTTTTTTCTGACCGTTTGATAGCACAAACAAAAATTAAATTAAATTTCTACATTATTTTATGTATTTCTTTTCTCATGTTGGCTCACTTCAGGAATGTTTGTCCTGTTTGATTACAGAAAAATAAGTTTATGACTGTTGGCTGATTGGTTGGTTGAACCTTGGTTTAAACGTCAGTGGTTGTTGTAACCATCATCAGTTCATAGACAATTTTTGAAAATTGCAGTAGGAATGAATTTAGGGATAAGAGACAGTGCTTTTGAATCAAACTCACTTTTAACTTGTTTTAAAAGTACTGTATTCTTCTTATGTTCCTATTGTTCCCATGTGGTATTCCCATGTTGCCCTGTTTATAGCTCCCTTTGCGATTATAATTTCCACCTTAAACAGAATGCACACTTTATCCCTGTAATACAGCACCATTTAGTCTGAATTTGGGAACACAAAATCCCACCCTTGATCTTGTTGTGGGTCTTTGGAGGGGGAAGCACTGAAACTGGAGAAACAGGGAGGAGAGGAGGTGGGATGAAGACGGGGAATAAAGGGGGAGTGGAGGTGGGGAGTAGGAGGAGGACAAGGGGGAGAAAGGGGGGGATAAGGAGTACATGAGAAGGGGGGAGGGTTTGATAAACATTGTGTTGCTTTGTTTAGGTTAGTGGACCATAAATTCCAAGGAAAAGGAGGGAGGGGTGACTGAAAGAGGGGAATGAGGTAAAATAACCGTTAGAAGAAGCTTTGACAGGAGAAAAGAAGGGAGTCGTACTTGGATATGTTTAGAGAGAAGGGAGGCAGTATTGAAGGGAGAGGAGAAGAGAGTTTGTTTGACTGAAGTGACTGATTCTCTCGGCTCCACCAGACACGGTGGAGTCAGCATAGTATCAACATCACTGAGGAGTGTGAGCGTGTTGCACAAGTGAGTATCAGCATTAAAGAAATCAAATACCTTCACAATAAGTATCTCACGGCTACCTCCGAGTGAAAACCTCATCACCTCCTATTTTGGTGTTTTTCTTGGTTCACATATTGCTCTACAGCTGTGTGCGGAGACTTTTCACTGCACTGCCTTCTTATCACTTCCAGTGGAAAGGACACACTATTTGCACCATTCAAAAAGGATATATTCAGTGGTGCTCACTTAAAAACAAAAGTGTCTCAGGGAAACATGGTCTCAGTAGGTGTCCTGAGCATACAATCGATGGAAACCGTGGAAAAACTATTTACTAGTTCCATGAATGCATGGAAATAAATCTGAACGTGAACACTTGACTTGTGAACCACAGAAAGTTTGAAGGTACGAAGTTGCATATCAGCAGGCAGCCCTGGCCCCTCTGTCTGTTGAAGCTGTTGGTGGTGGTGCATATTTTTATTTGGATGTACGCCAGTAACATACTGTGATCATTTGTGACCTCTTCTAAATCCCAGTATGCATTTCAGTTGTAACGGCCCAGACTAGCAGGCAGTAATACTGTTTTGTAAGGTATTTATTATGGGTTAAAATTAAATTAAATACCTTCCAAGTGCCAGATACAAAATCTACTGTTGTTCTGTGCTAAAATACATTTGAGCATTAGCTGAAGACAAAGCAAGTGAGTATCCTTCCAAGGTTTCTGTACTTTTTAGTACTAAATTCCTTTTTTGTAATTATACGGACTGCATTTCATGTTGAGCTGCAGAGGTGTGACAGTAAAACAAAAGGGTAATTTTGTACTGTACTGCACTGTAAAAACTGTAACATTAGAAGATAACCACTTGATTTGCCTGCTGAGATTTGTTTTGCACAGAACGAGGACTGCCACCCATCTTTTCCATTTACATCATGTTAGTAGGAAGGGATTTTTTTTACTTCTAGTAAAGACAGCAACCCTTTGACACTTTCACTTTTATGTACATACACATAATGAGTGTTGTTTTAAGACCGACTTGAAATTATGTTCATCACTAGGTTCATTAAATGTTTCATCACTTTTATTTTAGTTAATCTGTGAGTCCTTGGGCCCAGCTTTTTGTAAAATATCTATCCCTGTAAAGTGGAAAGTTAAACATGATTGAGGGTGAGGATACTGAAATATGAAATCAAAGATTAATGATTCTCATTAATTAACTAGCTACTTATTAGCTAAATAACCTCATTTTATTATAAATATTGACAAGTATGACAACATTTTATTTTTATATTTAGAATGCTTTCTGTAATGTGTCTGTCTTATGTGTACTACATGTACATATGAACTATTAATATACTGTATGACTTCATCACAGACAGTGTTTCGGATATCAAGGCTGAGGAGGACCAACCAGAAAACTGACAGACAGATGTTCAACATTTAAATGTCTGTCTGCAAACTCCCACACATAGCCTGTCTGCTAGAGTGATTGACTGTAGGTGTGTATACGCAATTGCTGTCAGGCTGACCGTGTGTCTGCAGTCATCTAGTCATTTGGAGGGACACACACCGTCTGGCTGGCAGGCAGACAAACAGATAAAATGACAGATTAGGATGGACAGATATCATTTAGAGGAAAAAGAGAGGTCTGGAATATCTTCTAGAAGATTTAAATCTCTGCCTACACAGACAGACAGAGGACCAGCATCGTGGTGATGCAAAGATACATGGTCGGGGATGGAGATGATAATCTTAATGGACTGGTCATCTATCTGTGAGCTCCTGATTCACACACACACACACACACACAGAAGGGTTTATATATCTCAAAAGCTTTCTACTGCTTAAAGCTTACAGCTTAAAGGGCAGAAGAGAGAGTTATTAGAAAGGACTGTAGGAACAGTAAAAATAGTGTCCTTTTGATAACAGGATATGCATACTGTAGCTGTATGGCTAAAAGTGACTGTAGCAGAATGTCCTCTTGCTATGGTGTACGGCACAGAGATTGCTTATGGCTACTTTTGTGTGTGTTTGTGTTTGTGTGTGTGGGGGGGGGGGGGGGGGGGTTGCAGCTTCATGACAGATGTCTTCTTAACTGGACTAATGGAAACCACTTCAGCCACTGCCTATAGCTACACACACAGACACACACAAGAGCCCTTTGGCCATGTCTATAAAGTCCACCTGTAGGCTAACATGAAGTCGCTCAGTCGTTCCTACAAACACACACACACACACACACAAAAAGCTTTGTTGTCACATAACATAAATGTAAGGTAACGTAAAGTAAAAAAAACAAAGTGTGGTTTATGGTTAGTTTCTGATGTCACTTTAAATAAACTTTCTTATCTTCATTTGTCTCTTAAGGAGCTTTGACATTGACAAAGATAGCCCTAGCAAGGACACTAAAAGGCGCACGCCACTAAAAAGTAATACTTTATATGCCTTCACATTGTTTTTCTCCTTTTAAAATTTTGTTGTTTGGGTAATTTGTCTTTTCTAGGTAGTTGACAGTACAGGAAGGCAAGAGAGGGTGAGCCAAAAATGTGTTAATGTGGCACACGTCCCAGGATTGGTTTGAATGCCGGGTTAAACTTTAACCAAGTGAGCCACCAGAATTCCCCAGCACTCGTGTATTTTTGTCTGAGCGGTTTGGCTTGACCCCAGTATCATCAAACATTTGCTAAACATGCGGGACAATGGCAGGTTTTGGTTAGAGGGACAACAGGAAAGCTAGAGGCTGAAACTTGGATCAGCTACAGGATGAGCTTTTCGCTTTCACAATAGTATGCTAATATTATAGTATTAATAGCCAATTCGTGCTAATAATAGCAGTTTGTGAGTGGAAAATAAAAACTTGACTGGACATGGAGGACATTAATGTACCATCAAAGCAGATGTTCTGCTTTTGAGTCGTGAATTATTCACAATAGAACAAGAAATTTGCAGGGCTGGCTTTCAAAGGGGTTTAAGTTTGAGTTTGTCCCTGTAAACTAGAAATGAAGGGAGATATGTAGCCAATCCACAGCCAATCAATTAAATCAGGAATTTACAGGAAGATTAAGACTTCCTGGAAGACTAAATTGGAACCTATTATTTAAAACACTACACTTTTATTAATTTCTACCTCATCTACAAACTATCAATTAAGAACTCACAGAGCAAGAAAGGTTGCAAACACACCCTGTCTCAGGGTGTAATCTGCTGAGATTAGTGAGAGATCGTGTAGAACCTGCCAAAACCATTTTCAAGAACCTGTCCTGCTTAATAGGAACTGACAGTATTTCTGCCTCGCTGGGCTTTCATTAGGTCTCTATTATTATTGTATTAAATAATTTGAGCATGGCTCTCCAAATTCTATGTTTGACTCCCACTCACACAGTTTCAGTCTCAGTTTTTAAGGATTAACCAGAATGTGACCTTGTGTAAAATGAACTGAGGGTTTTTTGTCTTTGATTGTTGTGAATAAAAATATAAACATCCTATTTGCTTTGATTACCTCACAGCAAAGCCTTGTGGGATACCAAACTCCACAGTTACACATGATCTCTCTCTGTGGCGTGAAGTGTCTGCAGTGTATTTCACTAATCGTTGAATTACTAGTCATTTTCACAATAACAAACAACTCCCTCATTAACAACCATCCCGTGTGAGTGTGTGTGTGAATGTGTGTGTGTGAGAACGGGACAAAGACTGAGGGGGAAGCAAAGCTAGAGGATGTGTGTGAAACAGAGTGAGAGGATGTGTGGTTGCTAAAGTGGACAGAAGAGAAGAAGAGGAGAAGAAATAGACATGAGACAAAGAGGCGTGTTCGGCTGCTGCAGGAACAAAGTTTCTCAGAGCTCCCTTATTAAAGAACAGTCTCAACTAAATAAACAACACCTGGGAACTTCAAACCTACCGACAGCTGTCTAACTACACAAAGACAGACAGAGACAAGGAGAGGAGACACACAGACAAATGACAAATAGATTAACTGACAGCCAGGTTGGCAGAGACACAAAGACAACAGCAAACCAGTGCAAGAGCACTTCAAATAATTCATCAATTCAATTCAAGTTTATCATTTTAGACATGATTTCCACCAAAATAGCAGCAGACATGACCTGAAAGTTATATGAAGGACTGAAACTATTTTGACACTGAATCAAATAGTTAATTGTAAGTATCACTGCATACTGTACCTTAATACCAGCTAAATAAGGTGTTCCATATTCCAAGATGTTATGCTCGTGTGCAAAGGTGAAATTGCAAAAACAACCATAAATGAGCGTCCGCATGGGATGGTTAGTAAAGACACACCAAAAAAAAGACGGAATGACCAAACTAACAATTAGATCACAAAAACGGACTTCGACACATTGAAAAGGGAACTTAAACAGTGACATTTAAAGGTGAGGACTATGTACAAGTGGTGATGATACTACAACAACGATGATGACTATGACAGATGAAGTTCAGCTCTTGGCTGGTCACTCGTAACTCACCCTTCTCAGAGCGCCCCATGTGAGCTGGGTCCAACAGAAGCAAAGCAGAGAATAATAAGACAGAATTAGATTGGAGAGCATGCACAGGCGTACAATCACATATATGCAAGAGAGAAGCTGTGTGTTTCAAGATTCAGCAGACATCTATTGATCCACAAAGGACCATATCCTCTCAAGTGCAGGGTGGCAACTAGCAATTATTTTCTTTATTAATCGATTCATTGTTTGGTTTATAAAATGTCAGAAACATGTGGAAAACAGACATCACAATTTGCTATAGCCCTAAGTGTTATTTTTTAATTCTCAACAGACCAGGTTCAAATGCTGACAGAGCTCATTGACAGTGAAGACAACATTAAAGAAGAAAAATGCAGACGTTACCATCAAAACCTATGTCATAGTATGGCTGAGCTCCCATTAACCTTTTACGTCAAATCCAGCTTCAGTGTACACATTACTGATAACTGACACACAATGCACACAAATAAGGATTAAAAAAGTAGTGAGGAGAATCTGTTGACTTGCACATATTTTGCCAACAGATGCCCAACCTTAACCTTTATCCTCTGCTTCACCTAACCCTCATGTTAACCCTAAAAATAATCAATTTCCCAAGACTGTCATCACCTGCCACCACTTTTCCCAGTCCCTCTCTCGTTTACACACACACAGACAAAGACCCACCAGCCATGACTCTATTTTATATATATGTATGTATGTATGTATGTATGTATGTATGTGTGTGTGTGTGTGTGTGTATTTATCACCACACACTACACTAAACAACTGGTACTGAGGGGGCTCACATCTGTGTCTGTGTGAGGGAAAGAGAGAGAGTGTCTATGTGCAATGTAATTAATCAGCTGAGAGTGTTGATTACTTAATCTGTCATTAGCCAATGATGTGTGTAAGTGCGTGTGTGTATGTGTATGAGTGCAGTAGTGTGTTTCAAGGCCCCCTTGTACCGACAGCTGTGACCAGAGCCAAACAGGGCAGAGCAGAGATTGATGATACTGGACTAATACCATCATTCATCAGGGATGTGATATTTCAGGGATTTGGGATTTGTTTTGCACGTGCAGCCTCCCTTCATTTCCAATGGGACTTTAACACTTTCTTGGTTCACTTCCTGCCGCATGACTGATGATTCACGCCCATCACGTACCAGTCTCTAAAGGTTAATCCTGACCATAACATTAGGTTATGTTGTTGTCATAAATTTTCAATTTGTGCATTGAATGCCTGAGTGGAAAACACCAAAAACTCACAAAGAAAAGTTTAAATACTGTGTATCAGCTTGTCTAAGGTGAAAGAGTTACAGTATCAAAAAGAAGAAGTCTGATGGAAACTGATTTTTCACTTTCTTTATGATGATGATGATGCAGTACCTGCTTGTGCTTAAGACAAGGCATCCATGTCATGCAGCCACTCACAGTTACCAGCCTGAAGCCCCAAATAATTACGAATAGGTGTTGGATATACATGAGCCCAACTTCCCCAGTTCGAGTTCATTGTAAAACGATAAATTTTTGGACCATTGGCTGGACAAAACAAGCAATTTCAAGATGTCACCTTGGGCTTCACCTCTACGGTTGCAGCTAACGATCATTTGCATTATCGATAAATGTGCTGATTATATTCTCTATTAATTGCTTAATGCACAAAATGTTGGGGACAAAACAAGCCCATCGGGATTCTCAGAGCCCATTCAGTCTGTTTACAATGATGCAAAACAGAAACAAAACAGGATTGTTTTGTTTCCGCTGTCATCATTACAGCGGAAGAGCTGGTAATAGTGAATGTTTGGCATTTTTGTAATTTACTGATACAATTGATCACACATCAAAATTATTTCTTTTAAGCGTCTATCATTTGAGGTCTAGGCTAAATCATTAATCAAGAAAATTATCAGCAGGTAAACAATATTGAAAATAATAGTGAATCTCAGGAGGGAAGCAGCAATAACATACCATGATGTCTTAGTGAAACCTTTTCTGGTCATGGGCAGTACTGTCACAGTACATAGATTTGTTTCACAGCTCGGTGTGTGGAAACCTGAATCACAACCTCCGTCAATCATGTCGTTGTTCTTTTAACTCTCTGATAACAGCAAGAGGTAAAAAGGTTGCACCGTCGCTGTGTGTCGCTAATCCATTTTTCAACACAAACCCTCAAATTCATTCATATACACACACGCACACAGTCTAATGAGGGATTAGCTAATGAATTCTCTTGACAGATTAATCACATTTTACACACGCGCTTGTGTGCGAGCAGACTTCATCCCCAAACGACTGAAGAAATGAGCCAGTAATTTCAAAGAGATGTGTTTTTGTTTTTAAATCTATCACTAAATTGAAATCCGTAGAAACAGATTGGCTCTGAGCAAAGTGGTGTTTGATTTGAAGAGAAGACGTTAAGATGGATCTGAAGGACAGCGGACGGAAGCGTTACTTTTAACAAGAAAATAAATAAAACGGCGTTTGATTTGGCGCCATCTTACATGGCATGAGTAGAATGGGGAGGCATTTTCACAGGAATCTAAACGAGAAGCAAACATTTCACATGCTCATCTTTGTACCACTGTACTCCAGAGGGCTTCAAAGCATCGGCCTCCCTCTTTCTCTTTAAGTGACAGCAACACACATCAGTTGACACACACAGTTGCTCGCGCACACACAGGACACGATGAGAAACACACACACACACTCCCTCCTGCCGTTTTCACTGTCTCTTGAGTGGAGGAGATGCCCACGGCCAAAAACCAATGGTTGCATTTCTTGTTTTTTCCCCCCTCCTCCCCTCCTCTTTCTCACTATGACTCTCTTTCTTTCGCCTCGTCTTCACAATTTTATTTCATCTTGCAAATGGAGCTGAAAAGTAATTATAATTAAACCAACTTGGTTCAAATGTTCAAAATACTGAAATAATTTACAATTATAATTAAACCAGCTCAGATGTGGTGTTCAGTACCAGCGGCAGCCTTCTAATTCGTCTGGAGACACTAATGGAAAACAATTATTTCACTTCATTAAGATTAAAGACGCCTGGAATCTGTGTCACCACTCGATCAGAGAGGAGACGGATTTAGAAAGTTGTCAAATTAACATAAACTCAGTTACTGATTTCGTAAAAGCAGCGAGACGCGCATCCTTGTTCACATTTATTACCCTGACTTTGTGATAGTGATGGGCCAAAACAAAACAGCACGATAAGGCGAGACAAGAGGGAGACAGATTTATATAAATGCCATAATTTATAGTTTGACTTTCTAAATGGGGAAACTAGAAGATAAATTAGGAAACAAGACAGATTTAGAGAAAAGACATCTTCACACAATTTTCAAAGTGACTTTGTTCAAATATGACAGATACAATGAAATCCTCGCCACTGCTTTTTCTCGTCCTTGTCTGTGATTCCAGTGTGCGCCGGCTACTGCACCACAACCCACATCTCTCCCGTGACTGTCTGTGATTTCTGTCATTATTGACTCCTGATCTAACAATCGCCACTTTTTCTCAGCAACAGTTCAGATTGGCAGTATTAATTATTATCTTTCTATTAACCCTTTCGGCCTCACTGGTTAAACATTTAAGTGATCTAATAACAGTGAGTGACAGAAACACCTGTGCTGTATCTGTAAAATCTAGCATGCCCTGCACTCTCTGCACCAAATGTTACTGTTGTCTTTTTAAACTCTGAAATTTTTCATGATTGGGATTCACAGTGTGTAAAAAAAGGGCATAACAATTACTTATTTATCTCTAGAAATGGTGTAATTTCATTGCAACTAAACAACCAATTCCCTGCATCTGATTTACTAAAATCACTGTTACTATTGCTTTTATGTAAAAAAAATATATATATCTACTTTAGTTTTTAACCCCCTTTCCCCACTAATGATATCCCACCTCCTGCTCTCTGTGAAGCAGCATCTACTAGTATTTACTTGCAAATTAACAGCACTCAGATTCCCAAAGAGGCCTCAAAGAAATTCCACACATTTGTTACCCAGAGGGCCAAATGGCCACAAGGGAGGGGAGAGGGTGGGTAGTTATGGGATAGGGGTGGGGTGGCAATAAAACGTTCCCAGATGAAGGGGTAATTAATGTGTAATTTCTATGCAAATCATTAACAGGCCTGAGGGAACACTGGGGCAGAAAACGACGTTTTTATACTATTTCTAGCACTTAAATGGAGCGTGGTGTGTCCTTTATTAGAGCCTTATAGGGGTTTTGGTATGAGTTTGGAGGTCAGCTTTCTACCAGCTGTGTGAGTCTCTCTCTCTCTCCCTCTCTGTGTTGGAGTTCAGAGAAGACCAACTGCTGAATGCGGAAATAAAACGTACGGCAGCCACGCAGGCAGCGACACAGGTAGAGAGAGAGAGAGAGAGAGAGAGTTTTCCTGCGAGGAGACCGAGAGCTGCGGAACACAGCCTGCTTGAGGACTTTGTTTTCTCTCCGCGTCCGATTAGTCCTGCACCGGCAACACGGCTACAGCTATCACCTCCCTTCTCGAGTTCATTTAGGGGACTTTTTACATTCGCATCCTTCTCGGAATGCATTCGTGTTTCCGCAGGACGAAACGAGAGCAAATGCACACTTTGCGATTCTAGTTTACAACAGCCTTAAGTCCAGGAGAAAGGGGCTCCATGCACCCCCAGACACACGAGACGGAGTTTAATGTCACGGCCGTTTCATTACTAAACAATGGTCATGCACACTGTTGCATAGACTAGTTCAATTGTGACTATTTTGAGTTAAGGTTTCATCCTCTCCGCCTTGTAGAGTTTGTCAATAAAATCACATCTAACGTCATAAGTAATCACATATGAAACCGGGATCCAAGAAAATGTATTTCCTTACTAAATACGTTAGATCATACAGCGCAAGAACAACATTCACTTCATCGGCGTACAGGCTATATTTCCAACCATTAGGTTTTACTGTAGCGCTGGTAAAGTTGGAACAGAGGAGGATCTTTGGTTTGCAAAGAGCGAAAAGCTCACGGCGCTCGCGATCCGGACCGACAGTGGCCCCATACAAAATAGCAATAGTCTTTAAAGACTTAAAATACATCACAGATAATAGAAAATGACACCTTTTTAAATAACAGTAGTATATCATGTAAGTTAAAGTAGAATAGGAGTCAGAAAGAATCGTTAATAAGGCTTTCACCTCTGAGAAGAGAACCACTGGGGGGAAACACCATAAAGTTCATGATTACTGTAATGACCACACATAAGTCATCGTTGTTGCACTATAGTTATTCGGAGGTGATCTCCGTGCACACAGCAACTTTCTCTCACTCCATGCGCTGTTCGCGAGCCTGCACTGCTGAGCGGTGAACGACGCTCCCCTCACACACACACACACACACACACACAAGCTCTACGGTCTTAACATATACGCTTCCAACACATGCTGTGAACAGGTAACTCCGTGCAAAAGCTGTAAAAGGCTGGTCAGTGTAGCCTGTTTTTCTCATTACTGCAAGTAAATGCAGTTGTTTTGTGATTTTTGGTCCTTAAATCAGATCGTTTTATTAAAAAAAATCATTCCGGAGTCCCGAGACAGCCTTAACAGAATGAATGCAACTCAGTTTAAACGTTTAAGATACGAGTTCACAATCCTATTGTTAGATCAGCGTTAGTCATTTGTGCAAGTCAGTGCATCCCAACAAGAGATCTCACACAGGCTTTAAATACTACGACTTGCATGCAACGTTTAGAAACATTTTACATTTTAGCAGTGACAAAAGTACATTCACTCCATGAAACCTGCACGTCTCCGATCCGAGGACATCTAAAAACAGGCCCAAAGCGATAAAAAAAAGGCACGTCGTACAGTTTAAACACGGAGGCTAACTTTTCTTCTTCACCTTAAACACACCTGTCCGATATTCATACGCTTACACGGATGGAGAAAACGAAATCGTCCAGACTTTCCATTAAAGACACGGAAAACACACTTAACTGTCTGTCTTTCCTCGCTTCGTCCTTACCTGTCGGTATTTGGCCGGAGACGTTCCCAACTGTCGAAAAGAGAAACAGGAGTCCCAGGAATGCAGAGAAAAGTGTATCCATGTTTTCAAACGTGGCCGTGTGTTGAGTCCGTAACAGTTTTCCTCTCCGGAAAGTTTTTTCCTGCGAGTTTCTCCGTCCTCTCCTCTGTCTTCGCTCTTCTTTATTTCTTTCTTTAGTTGGTTTTTATTCCTCCTGTTGTGGATTCAGTCGCCCCATTCTCTCCTTCCTCCGGTTTCTCTCTTTTCGCTTCCTACGGGGCTCTGCGGACACCACACTTTGTTTCACACAGAGCGAGGGAGCGCGCACGCGAGAGAGAGCGAGAGAGAGGGAGGGAGGTAGAGCGAGCGCAGCAGAGAAAGTGCGTGACGTCACGAGGCAGGAGTTGATTAAAAACACAAATTAAAAGAAACAATGTCACTAAACTTTAATTTCTTGATGATGCGTTTAGTTTCACTTTATGTTTATTTTCCATAAGTCATTGTTTAAAACAAACTGTGATCACCACCAGCACTCAAATGTTCAGTAAAGCATTTAAATTATTTGAATTATTTAATTATTTATTTGAAAAACAGAAAGTAATGTATGTTGTTGCTCCTTCAAAATGAGCCTCCTCTTATGAATTTTAAAATGTTTTTCTCCTCTTGTTCTCACCTAATTGATAAACTATACCTCTTATTTTCATGCAAACTCTGTGGTGGAACATATCTAAGAACATTTACTGTAGACTATTTTAATTTTGAGGTACTTGTACTTAACTTGTGTATTTCCATTTTATGACCCCTATAGTTACCAGTTGCTTTTCAAATTACGATTTTACATATTATCAGCTTATGTATAATGTTTGTTTGTTAGGCTATATATTATTCTACAAGATACCTTGACAAACTATAACATTCAAATGTTAATACATCAATAATAATAATCTAATAATTAAATGTATACAGTAATATAACATTCAGAAAGTTGCCATTGTACATAATGAGTCTTTTTCTTTTACTTTTAAGTTTTTCTGATAATACATCGTATTAAAGTTTGAATGCAGGTCTTTCACTTGTAGTAGAGTATCTTTACATTGTTCTATTGCTACTTTTACTTAAATAAAGGATCTGAATACTGTACTTCTTCAATCAATACTCTGTTTGCAACAATTAGTTTTTCTTTCATTATATAGTATATAGTGTGGGTTGTACAGTGTAAATAGTGTACCCCCCACCACACACACACACACACACACACACACACACACACACACACACACACTCTCAGCAATCATTTTTGTTAAGTTAATATAGAAACTTCTATATTTTTTAACTAATAAATTAGTCACATAGTCAATAAAATGTCAAAAATGCTGACAAAACTAACTTAGAGATACCACAGACCAAGGTACCATCTACACATTGTTTATTTTGTTTAATCAGCTGTCCAAAGAAAAACAAAATAACTTACCTTCTGAATGTACAAAGAATTATTACACAAATCTGCAGCTGCAGATCGTATACAGAGCTTTTAGGCGAGTTGCAGCTCATTGTTTGGCAGTCCGGGCCTGTAAATGTGTTGTTTTGCTTCACTGTCACTGCTCTCATATCACAGCAGACAGATCTTTTCAGCAAAAAAGCTCTAAAAACAAACGGCAGACAGACACAGCTAGCGACTAGCCAGCAACTGTCTGCTAAAAAGTCTCCATGTCAGCTTAAAAGGTGAAGATATGTCAAAGTAGAGTTCACAACTTGTTTCAACTGGACCTATAGTGGCCAAGAAAACCAGGTTAATTAGTTATTGTACGTTTAAATGCAGAAAAGCATTCATGCCAATAAACACGGGCAGCTCCAGTTGGCCCCCTGACGGCAGTTGAAAAACGGCTCTGACACAAAAATATGTATAATTCCTGGCACAGTCCAGGACACCTGTCCTGGCCCCCATAACCATTCAGCCAACCCCTCCCCCAAAGGCACCCCTGCTAATAAAGGATGTAGAATAGAATAGAATGGAAAAGAAAATAATAGAAACAACCCATATCCTTTGTAGGTGAGACACTAATAGAAACTCACACTGGTACACAGCGATTTCAAGTTAAAAGGCTATCTTTTGTCATGTAATAATAATGTTTGTGTTCATGTAAGTGTCTGTAAATTGAACTCATTTCACAGCATGGAAAGATTAAACAGACCTACTAGAGTTCTGCAGGACAAAAATCACACTCTGTCAAAGACATAAATCAGAGCACCGAGGCTTGGATCTGCAACGTCATCAAGATGTACAGCCAAGAGGTGCTTCTTTTTGATTTAAAGGAGACCTTGTGGGCAGCTGGTGGACTGTGAACATAACTGTATTTTTTATTTGAGCTAAAATCCTTCCTGGCAAAAAGTGATTTAAATTACTTGAGCATTTGGTTGCAGGATGACCTTTATATCCCTGGTTTCAGACCATAAAATGCATCACCAGAAAAAACTGCATATAGTACAGCCAACACATTTGTGATTCATTTTCTGTTTATACAATTAGCTTATTACACAGTACCTAACCTGCTAGGGTTAGCATCAGTATCTGTAAGCTCCTAGTGGAAATTAAAAACAAATATTATTTGCCTACATCGTCCCGCCCTGGTGGGGCTAGATGACATCATGACAGGCCTGCCAAAAAGACAAAATACATCTTTTGATTTTTGGTACACTGCTGAGCTAAAAGTATGTGTGGATGGAAATGTACAAGCACGGAACCATTGTGTATCCTTTTAACGTGTTTTGTCTCTCTCAGTGCCACCTCTCCCACATACAAGGTGTGAACAATCTCTTCTCCCCTGTTGCTGTCTTTGGGAGACAGGGATATTCATTTAGGCAAACTTTGGTCTCTGCAGAGACAATACATTCATTTCCAGACTTTCACAGGTTTACGGGATTGTCGGTGTGCTGGTAATTATAGGGGTTTTCTTTCAGTCCAAACAGTAATTGTGACTGTCTAGCCTGGAATTGGAAGTGTCCTGCAAATCAACCTGGGTGTCCTGTCACCTAATATCACTCCGATGCTACTACTCTGCTTTAAAATGGGAATTTTCTATTGTTATTGTTAGTGCTGGTACCCTGCCATTATAGACAGTAGTGTATCCTCACTGTTGTGTTTGCTGAAGTTGCAGGTTCCAGGTTGTTATTTTCTTGTACACACTGCTGTCGTGCCATACTTTTGTATGCATTGATGCAGGCAGGCTTTACATTTGCAGGTTTGTGCACAGTGAGTTGAAATTGTTTAAGCATATCTGTATTTTCAACTCGGAAATGATTTTGCATGGGTACTTACAGTGGATGCAACTCTATTTGCAGTCATGGTCGTACAAATATCAGTGTGTTCATTAGATCAATGCAACATTCAAGTGGATTTTATTACTTAGATTTTCTTGTGAAAATATTAAAAACATTTTCTCTACTTCTTGTAATTTTTCCCAGTAACCTTTGTACCAAACATTGTCTTTCATAGTGTGAATTCTGGTTTGCAGTGATTTGAAGATATTTGTATCCCTCCTACAATTGTTTTTTTTTTTTTTTTTGCTCTCACGTCAAACAAAACTATCATGTTGCAACTCTTATCTGCCTTCACGTGGCAAAAGCCAGCTGGGAAAAACATGGCAGGTAGTCATGTTAGTCCACGTGGAAAAATCTTTGTGCTGGAAATGTATAGCAAGCATAAATAGATTTTTTATTCAGCTGTTTGACCCTTATGCAGGTACATTGTTCCTGTGCAGGCAATTTTCAGCAGTCTAACCCCTAACCAGTAGCTCAATCCAATTTTGAGACCAAATGTGCCATCCAGTGTCTGGTCTATGATGGATTGCAGAGGAGGCTCCTGTGTTTTTAGACCAATCCTCTAAATATTGGACGATTTTACAAGACTTCATATTACGTTCAGTGAAATTTTTTTTAAATGTCCAATGCCAATGTTTAAAGCCACACTAGCATGGCTCTAGGGAAGGCAATGTCAATCTGTTGGTCCAGACTGAAATAACTTCTACTGGATGGACTACCATCAGCTTTTTTACCTTCAGACATTCATGGAGATTCATTCAGACCATGAATCCTAACGACTTTTAGACGATCCCTTGACTCTTCATCTAGCACCAGCACGTCAAGAGTTTTCACTTATCCAGTGAAATATCTCAACATCTACATACCTGATGACTGCTACACAATGTCTACAGACATTTATGATTCCCAGAAGATGTACGACAGTGACTTTGTAACCCGCCTGACTCTTCCTCTAGTGCCACCATGAGATTTACATTTGGGATTTTGATAAGAATACACTTATTGGATGGATTGCCAGGACATTTGGTTCACATATTCATATCCTTCTGAATTGTAATCATGTTGGGCATGTTTTCATCAAGCACCATCATCAGGTAAAAACTATTGACATCCCTAACATCCTAATCATCCTCAGCTGGACAAAACTTTGTACAGGAAATCTAAAGTTGACTTAAAACAGACACACTTATCTAAATACACTGAGTTTATGATACAGGATCAGCGGATTTAAAGAGGTTGTATAATGCTCATTTTCAGGTTCAAAATCTTAATTAGGGGTTGTACCAGAACAGGTTTACATGGTTTAATTTTCAAAAAAACACCACATTTTTCTCATATTGCACATTGCTGCAGCTCCTCTTGTCAGCCTAGCCTATGTGTTGCACACTCCGCTCTTGAGCTACAGAGTGATGCATCTTGTACAAAATCTTTGTTTGGAGTTGCACATGCGCAGTTCCCAGCTAAGGACTACTAGCCAATCAGAAGCAGAGAAGGGCGGGTCGTAAGAAATAAGGTAGTGTGATCCAAATCAAAGCCGCTTCAGACTGCAACCATAACCTAGCAGATGGTATAAGTTACTCACAAGTCCACAACCACACAACATCATTGTTCCACATCTTACCATAAACCACTACAAAAATCATCATGTTTCAACTCAATTTTACATAAAAATTGGCCAAACAATTTGAACGTTTGCTCAGTAGCTTTCACATCGGGTGTAACATTAGCATTATAGCTATAACTGGTGATACGAAAAAAAGTACCTGGAAGCAGATACAGGTACAACATTTCTACAATGGAAAACCAAACAAAGGGGAGTCGAGCCAAAGGGCCTCCGCTCAGACTAGCTTGGTTTGAGGGCGTGCCTGACCCCGCTAGCCGCTTGGCAAGTTTTATGACGCGTTTTCATTGTGATGTCACAAGTCAAGGAAGTGAAGGGCTGGACTACAAACGAGCTGTTTTCAAGTGGTTCAGAGCAGAGTTTTCTGTGGGAGATGGGAACTCCCTTTGTGCAGGACATTGGCCTTTTTCACTTTGCAAACCTGTTACATGCACAAAAAAGATATATAACTCAATAAAGGAAAGGGGAAAAGCCAAAAAGCATAATACCACCTCTTTAATTCAGTTGATCAAGAAATATTATAGTGAGTGTGGTCAAAAAGTTTGGCTTTAACTGTGACATTTGACAAATTTATTGATTAAAAAAGTAAAATACTTAGTCTTCTTTAATCTTTAGTGTTCATATGGCATACAGTCGACCACAGAAATAAAAACTTGGCTGCTGCCAAGGGACAGAAAATGAGAAAAAGAGAACCAAGTAGAACTCGAGGTCACATCATTTGATTTTGGCTTCAATCTATTCACAGCCTGAATAAAAACGTGAATTATGTTTTTCTAAAGCCGCAACCTTCACTCTGTCATGTTGAATACAGGGTCCTTCCAATGCAAAAAGTCATTCAATATTTCAATCACCACGTAAAATACAAACTTGCTGAATTAAATTATTATAAAGGGAACTTGACACTGGGATTACTGGGATTGTGCCCTCAGATTTGACAACTATGCAGTTAGTATGTCAAAAAATGAAGAGACATGATCAGAAGATCTGGCAAAATCCACAAAGGACAAAGGAGTTTGCCCTTGAAATAGAAGAAAATTGTAAAAGGGCCAAGTAAAGTACAATCAAGTAAAATGGAAATGAAACTAAAGTGTTAATACTGAGATGACAAGGAAAGACAACTCGTTTTGATAAAAGACAAGAACACACCATGGTTAAAAATGTGAAAGCAACAAAATCAATACAATGATTATGTAAATAACAATACATTTAAGTAGCTTGAAATTCAAGCAGCAATAATTAGCAGTGGAAAAAAACTGCAAGCTCGACATTGACATAATTATTATCATCAACAGACACAGAGTAGTATTCATTTGGAGCATTTGTTGTTAGTCTTCACCAACTCCTGAGGAAATCATCTGGCTCTTTAGCTCCTGAATGTTTCGCTGTCTTCAACAGCGAGTCACTAGCTTTGACTGCCTGCTGTTTGGTGCTGGGCAGGTAGCGTACTGTGGATTTATCAAAACGTTTTTGCTGAAAACAGCTGCCTGCTAAAGGTGGAAATTAGGTTGAACCGAATACCCAAAACCATTAAGTTGTGGGTATTGAAACTAAAACAATGGAGCTGAGCATTACAGCTAGTCAATTGATCCAAGAAAAATATTGATTCATGCAGCTTTAAATAAAGGTCGAGCTGTGTTACATGAAAAGTGGGACGATGTATTTGTAGGAGTATGAATGATCAAACATATTAATGTGTACTACTGAGGGCTCAAATTCACCTCAGGCTAAACACTGGACCTAAGATTATTTTTGGAAAAGGGCACAGTGCCCTTGTCTCAGTAGAGTACCACTTTATGAGGCATAGCTTGCACTCTTTAATGATGAAAAAAGATGTGTCTTGAAAAAATACACTGATGAGCCCATTCAAAGAACGCAGTTTATAAATGTCCTTAAAAACCTCCTTCCCCTGCCATTTGTACAGGTGAGGAAGGCAGGCAGGTTTAGCGCTGATTATCCATTGTCAATCATGTCTTAATTGTGTTTGCGAAAGCACGACAGCCTCTCCCTCCCCAGATAAGAACAAAATAAAATATATAGACAGAACATCACTGCCAAGTGTCACAAGATGAATAATAGAAATAAAACAAAAAGTCTATTCAGCAGGCACAAAAAAGTCACATGCCAGTGCACCTTTAGAAAAACAGACTTGCAAAGAGGCTTTCATTCGCGGACATCATTTCTTACAAACATTTGTCATTCAATGTCATTCATTTCATAATTCATTTTCTAGTAAGAGAGCAGAGAGGTATTTAAAAGATTTCAGCACATTCACATCAAAGCCACTTTTTTCAATGAGACTGAACTGAGGTTGATCAGCCCAGTAAAAATAAAAAAGCTTTACATTTTTTAAGGCATGTCCTAAAACCTCAAGGCAAGCCACGTAAGTCAAACTCAAGTCTGAAGTCTAGTCAAGTCCAAGTCAAGTCACAACTCTAAGCAAACCCCAAGTCAGTTGTAATCATCCAATTGTCACTGTCACAATCACTGTTTCCTCACTGTCTCACCGTCAGGTGTTCCCATGTGCTTCAAGACAGTCACCATCGTCCCTGTAAAAGTCTGCAGTGTCTAGTCTGAATGACTGCCGCCCTGTGCACTCACCCCCATTCTGATGAAGTCCTCCAAGAAAACGTTATTGTTCAGCACATCAAAGAATAAAATCCTAGCCAGCCTGGACCGTCACCAGTTTGTTTTCAGAACCAACAGATCCACAGAGGATGCCATCTCCACTGCCTTCCACTCTGTCCTCACACACCTTGAGAAAAGAAACACCTACATCAGATTGTTGTTTGTGGATTTTAGCTCAGCACTCAACACAATCTCCCCCCCGAAACTGATTGGGAAACTTAACACTCTGGGCTTGAGTATCACACTCTGCAACTTATTATTGGACTTCACAAACAGACCAACGATAGCTGGTGTTGGCGGTCACACCTCCTCCACTCTAGTGCTCAACTAGCACTAGAGTGGCCAATTTATACTCCTGCGTAGGGTCTACGTGCGTACCTTACCTGCAGTTATACTTATGCGTAGGTGTGTCCATCATTCTGCAATTACACCCCCAAACGCTAGTCGGTAGTAGCGCTACAGCATCCACTGTATTGACGTTTGCCGGCTGAGCAGGCTAACTTCCGGTTTAGCGCTCCACTAACGTAAATGGGGGTAAAACTGTAAATGTGCGGCTGGTGTTGCCTTTTCAAATGTTACCGACCGAATGGATCACATTCTGATAGCGAAACGAGTCATTTCGCTCGGGTTGCGACGGTCAAATATATTGATTCACTGTGTTACAGCCACCGTTTTGGCCGCTAGTAAATGTTACTTCAAAGCGTGGGATACTTCCGGTCAGCTTGGAGACATTGCAAGGCTACCCAGCTGACCAATCACAGAGCTTATGGTCCGCGTCGGCTCGACGTGTAGTTACATTTTTGAGGAGGTGCACGTCAGGCAACTGCGTAGCCTCTGCGTAGCACCGTAGCCTACGCCGTCGATTTGACGCGTATAACAAGTATAAATTGCACTTAAGCCCCTCAGGCCTATGTGCTCAGTCCCCTCCTGTTCACGCTGTACACCCATGACTGCAACACCCGACATGGAAACAACTCTGTTGTGAAGTTTGTGGGCAACACCATCATTGACCAAAATTCAAACAACAATGAGACTTGACATATTGCGAGGAAATCCACAATCTTGCAGAGTGGTGCGCAAAACAGCACCACCAAAAGCTGATCGTTCCTGCACGGCTAACTGAACCAGTTAACAGCAGCTATAGTTAACAGCAGTTAGCGGTTAGTCATGGTGATATGCTGCCCACAATAAATTTTTCTATAAAATGTTGCAGCAATGAAATGAATAAAACAGCATCAGGCAGGCACAACTTTATCTTTAGTTATTAAGGCTATGCACTGAAATGATTTGATATCACAAAAAAACAAAATTAACACAGTTTGACAAAAAATACCACCTCCAGAAGCTCCAGAGCCATGTCATGGCATGTCAGTTTTAGCATCTGAGTTTAGACTTCTTGTCTGTAAAGTCTTAAATTTAAGAATGAAAGTTCATTCTTAATCTTGGAAAGAGTTTGACAAAACAACTCCAAGTCAAGGTCAACTCACAAACTTCCTGGAGCTTAATGAAATCAAATTAAATTAAAACAGGTCCTGAGCTTGTATGTCAGCAGATCTGTCCCTATGAAGACTGGAGGAAGCTCAGTCGACCTTGACTTGAGATTGTTTTGTGTTACTTTCAAGGTCAAGAATGAACTTTCATGTTTAACTATTAACACAGCTTTGAGAGGAAAATGTTAATGGCATGTAATTTTAATCAGTGGCAACTGAACTCACAAGATTACATGGTTGGTTTATTAGTCATTTTACAGCACAGGGTTGTATAAAGAGACAAAGTTTTAGTTCCCTTTATGCTAGTCACACAAAGTAAATTTTGTATACAAAAATTATAAAAAAAATCTATAAACTAGATGGGTGGATAAATAACAAATCACAGAAATAAAACTATTTGATTTGGAAAAAGCCGCTCTGGATTCTGGTGGTATGAGAGCACATACTTCTGTATCTCTTGCCAGACAGCAGCAGGGTGAACAGGCTTTGTTTGGGAGGGTGCTGTCTTTTAGTTTCCTTTGGGCTCTGTGCAGGCACCTCACCTCACCGATATCACTGATGCTCAGTAGATGGGCATGAATCATCTTCTGGGTTTCATCACCCGCCACCTCCTCCTGTCCTTGGCTGTGCACATCCGATGCCAGTTTGTGATGTTTCCAGTGAGCATGCTTTCTATTGCTCCTCTGTGAAAGTTATTAAGAACTTGATGATGCTGATTCACAGGAACTGTTCATCTGCTGCACCTCAGCTCCACTGATGTAGACGGAGGTGTGTCTTTGCCTCATTTTTCCCTACTAGCAGTCGTATTTGCTGACTCTGCCCAGACTGGACACTGAACACAACCTAAGCGACCTACGGAGGCACGGCGGGTTTAGGCAGGAACAGGAGAGGCATCAAACAGGAGAGGAGCGAAGAGATTGGGCATCAGAGAGACTGCGACAGCTTGTAGAGCACGGGTCGGCAAATAAGTCTGACATCGTGCCAAATTTTTTTAAAGCCGTTACGTGGCGGGCCAGAACATTATTTCAATAAAATTATTTCAAAACCTTAGTGCACGTTTAGTTCAGTCGGTAGAATGTGGATCTCCCGTCGGAGGAATTCTGCCTACATTTTGTTCTCCCTTGTTAAACAAAGTGATTAGCATATAAGGACACTTTTTTACATGCTCGCAATAAAGCATGTGCTGCAGTGCGTGTGTGTCCCTGCGTTTCATCTGCATTCATAAACCTATGGACTTATTTTCATTTACCTGAAAAAATTCAGGGGAATGCAATCACACGTTTACTGACGGCTTTTTCAGAGGTGTTTATTTTGGAGGCACAATCATTTAAGAGGAAGTGAATGTGTGAGTAACTGTAGCTGTCATGACTGAGATCTATTTCAGCACCAGCGCTATCAATTTATATATTTTTTATTTTTCTGCCATCTGAGGGCGGCCCGCCTATTGCCGACCACTGTTGTAGAGCCAGAATATTTTCAGAACTAACTTGGTAAATTAAGGATTTATTTTGACCAAACCAGAGATGGTGATTGTTGGGTTCAGTGTAAAGACAAACAGTAATGGTTTGGGGGAGTTTTGTTTTGTTTCTGTCGAGTTTGAATGAAGTGTGTTTTTACATAAGCTACAAATTAATTAAGCTTGTCTTAGTATGGTAAAACAGAGAAATACCACCATCTCAATATTCTGATGATAAGGTTAGTTCATTTTTGAATGTTTTAAACTGAAATTCTGGCCATATCTTACACATTGTACCTTTAAGACTTTTAAATCTCAATTGAGTCAAGCTCAGTCAAATCCCAGTCAAGTCTCAAGTCCTAATTGTGACCTATGCCTGACTCAGTGCTAAGTTTGCAGCTCAGGCAATAGTAACAGTTACGAACCAAGTTTATTATTTATTCAGCCAATTCCAATGGGTATTTTTCTAACTCTTCCCAACAATAAAATATTCTGCATTTGAATGAGCAGAGGAGAGGAGAGGAGAGAATGGTTTCTTTTTGTAGACAGAGTTGGCAAGGCTCCATGTTAACACACATACACAGAGTTAAACCATTTGGGGTCTGTGTGCGAGAGATATGCATGTTCATGTTCAGTCTCAAGGTCGCAGCTATGGTAGGAAACTGCTGTGTGTGTGTGTGTGTGTGTGTGTGTGTGTGTGTGTGTGTTTATATTTGAAAAAAGACAGAGAGGGAGAGAAAGTTTGTGCGCGTTATTTCTCTGACACATACTCAGGTCTGAGGTATGCAACCTGGTGTGGGAGTGTGTAAACACACATGCGCATAAATATACACTTCTGCATACTCTGCACACTTACTAAATTCACACACACACTTACATAGAAACATACCTGAAGCCAGTTTTTCAGCAAATCCTTCAACACAGTGTAACACTGGGCGCTGTGTTCGAGAGATGTTGCAGAGTTGGCCAACAACTAGTTAAAGGAAATGTGAGTCTGAATGCAGCCTGACCAGACACTCTGCCAAGAAATGATTCGGATGAAGCCACCATTTATCTTCTGCACAATCATGACGCTATTTTTTTTTTGTGTGCGTATATAGATGGTTCCCGCAATGTTTTGAAAACAATTTTTTTTTGTAGGAGTATCATCTTGCATTGTCTGTCAGCTTGTCTGCCTGTCATTCTGTCCACATATCTGTGAATCTGAGTCAAAGATAGCAGCTAACAGCTTTGATTTGCAACTTTCTGTGTATGGAGGTTTTTTTTTGCAAAAGTCTATACCAAAACCAGATTTTTGTTCCAGGAAACAAGAAAAAATGTCATCTCAGTTTGAGGCGATGTGTATTTCTAGAAAGAATTCACACCTTGTGCAGCTTCAGTGATTTTCCTGAAAAGCTAAATTGCATCGCTTTAACCACATTCAAGCACATATAACCCACACACATGAATGTACTGTGAAGTTGCTATGGCACTGTTTACACCTGGACTTAACATGCATCTCATGAACTCTAATAATCATAATAACCTTTATTTGTATAGCATATAACACAGGTACAAAGTGCTTTACAGAACAAAATAAAATTGTACAAACAGTCAAGATAAAAACAACAGAAACAATATAAAACACCTGATAAAACAAGTGTGCAAGTACAAAAAAGAGGCATAGAAACTAGACAGACAATAGATTTAATATTAAAAAAAGGCCGTCATATGATGTTTTGAGGAGTGATTTAAAAGACGGTACTGGATTAGCTAAATTAGCTGTTTTACTTTAAAAACAGAGTTTTAAAATGAATACAATCTCCGTCTACACCAGCATTTAAGCTGCGTATCAGAGTTGATCTCCGTCTACATTAAAACGACTGAAAACACACATCTAGTGTACGTTCAGGTACACTGGGCATGCGCGTGCTGGTGTAAACATGAAGCAGATGGTCTATTACCTTGTTACAGAAGATTTGGCGAAAGACTAAAGTACTACAGACGAAGATTTTATTTGTTACACCAGATTTTATTTTGCATGGACCAAGAACTGGACATGCACAGTTCAAGTGCAGGCTATCAGTGTTATTTGCACAATACAAAATATTTTAATGAAAATACCAAATCAGAAACTCTGTCTGTAGCATTGTGTTTCTGCTTTGCATGACTTATAAGACCAATCTGAGAGCCAAACTTAAGTGGCTGCATCATCGTCTCTAAAGTCCTCCGTTTTTGCCTGTCCCCACTAAAACGCTACCCCGGTGTTTTAAAACAAAAACAGGGTTAGCGGCATTTTCAAACTTCTCCGATTTAGGTCTTTGTTTTCGCCGTTTTAGTCTGGATGGGAGGTGCAAAGGTAGCAAGAGGTGTCCCTTTTTAAAACGAAAAAGCAGTAGTGTGGATGGGGCCTAAGGGTGCAGGCCAAAGTGACCTAAGTCAGTTTTTTTTTTTATCGTATATTATGTACAACAGTATGAACAGCCCAAGTCACACAGCATCAGATATTTTTCCAGTTTGGATTTGGGCCACTTTCATAAGGAGTCCGAATCAGATACAGTTTTTGATTTTGAAATGCGACCTCCGTCTGGTGGCCTCCATGTTCACTTCCGTACGACAGCGTGCTGCCTGTGACGTCGTATTATACTTTTGTGCATGCGGGTCACTTTCAGGCTGTGGCTAGTTCACACTGGAGTCTGAAATGGGCCACATTTGAAAAAATGATGTGATCGGTCAATCAAAAAAAATCTGAATTTAGCATTAAGGCCTGTAGTGTGAACGTATACCAATAGAAAATTACTGGTTCCCTTTCGTAACAAGTTGGATGTGGGAACTGCCTGACCTCTGTGCTGTCCAACAGTTAAATTATAACAGTTACTAGTCCAAGTAACGCTGCGCTATTGAACGTGCTGCAGGTCAGCGGCACCGGACCTTAAGTTGTTAAAGTCAGCTGTTAGCCAAAAAGCTAAAGGAAGACTGGAGAACAGGGAGAGAGAGGTATTTTCAACAGCTGTAATTGACGGTATTGCCATTATTGTGTCACAGTCTACGATGCAAAGAACATTGTCTTCCGTTGTAAAAGTTTTTGACCACGAACCATTCTACATTTATACTTAGGCTAATTTAAACATCAGCTAAAGAAAGACAGCAACGTGAAACTCAGAAAGAAACTCCGGCGCTGCTGACAGTGATGGTTGGACTCATCGGGAGAGAGTGGCGTTGTATCACCCAGTAGTAAGCAGAGTAGCTACTATTACTTTTTTAAGGAGTAACTTGCTAAGTAACTAGTAGGTAATAACTAGATTATTTCTGAGTAACTTGCCCAACACTGAGTTGACAATAAGGATTGGATAAATTGGGTATGTTTTGATTATTGCTTGTGATAGGCCTAAAGTTTACTTTGACTTTGTTGTCGATTGATCATGTAGTCTATATGTACACTTTGCTGTAAGAACGTTTGCATTTTAAGTCGTCCTTACGTTAAAGGTTTTGGCAAGTTATAAAAAAAATTATTGTGAATTGTTGTGACAGGGTTTATAAGTCCATTTCATAAGGCTTTGATCCGTGGGGTCGCTCTGCGCTTTTCATCAACAGAGAGGCAAACAAGCGCTCCACGAGGTAACCATGTCAACGGCTTCTGTGTAATTGGTGCGATCCCGTGAAACTGTCGCGGTCGTTCTGTCTCACGCACACACACACTGCTGCCAGAGTTGAAATGTCAAACCTTTTCCTACAGTTTATCAACAGACAGAGACTGATCAGCTGTTTGATCTGAGTTTCCTGAATAATATAACTGTTTCTTTAAAAGTTAGGCCACCAGGTCTTAAACAGGCAACCTTTGCTGCTGTCTTTTATTCATTAAAAATAACCTCTTAACTAATGAAGAGGTAATTACAACTAATTTGAAAGTTAGTAGTTATATTATTTAGTTATAGAATAAATTATTTCATGTTTCATGTTGCACATTAAGCTGTTGAAATTTGGTAAAAAATTAACACAAAATAATAATTGTTATAGAGAGGTTGTGATGCCGCAGTGGATTAGACCCTTGTCTTTGATTCCCACTGCAACACATCCACCAAATAAGTTATTGTCATGGGTCCTGCTTTACCATCCATGTTATAATTGAGCCACCGCCAGTTTAATTGGGGTGTCGGGGGGTCTCAGTATATTTTCCCTTTGCCAATCACATGCCTGAGTACTGTACATGGAGCTGTGCTCTTGTGATCGGATCACCCAAGACACATGTTAATGCCAAGTGTAAACAGGGTCTAAGACCAACTGGAAATGATCCCACACTGCAGTTTGGCCAGATAGCCTGTGTACATAGTGGATGCCTTGTAGAAAGCGGCTGAATTTAATTTTTGCAGCAAGTTTGCTTCCAAATGTATATTCTGTGCGTCTCTGCCAATGTGTGTGCATGCCCACAGAAGCCATGTGACAAAAGACATGGCCAGGAATGTTCAGTTTAACCCAGAAGATATAGTCTTCATGAGATTGTTGTCAAACACATCGAAAAAGTGGCTTTCTGAAGTAGTAACACTTCCTCTCATAATTTCTTGGTCACCTTTTTTAAAATCTGCATTGTGTGTTAAATTTTCATCAAATCACAGCTTTTAATGACTTGGCCACTTCACACACACTAGTCTCATCTTTGCGAGCCTGTCCACTGAGCCATGAGGGGGAAGGGTTAGTACACACTTCAGCTGTGGCCAATTTTTCTCACATTGCTCACAGATTCCTCCAAGGCAAACACAGTTGGCTGTATTTTTGTCCAGTGCCTGGAAAAAAGCTGTGAACCTGATTTGAAGTGATATTCTGCGAGATAAGTCTTCAGTTTTGTTGCACTTTGCTGTTTTTCTGGTTTAAAAAACAACAGCTCCAGGAAATAAAAGCTTATTTAATCTGGCTACAGGTTAATGTAAAATAATGGGAGTTAGAAAGTTTTTAATTTCAGAGGCGTTATTCTGGCGTGTAGTAGCTGTTGTATGGAGCTTTGAAGAATCAGTACTATCAAAAAACTCTGCGTGCGTGTGTGTGTGTGTGTCCCTGGTCCAGCTTGGCCTATAAGGCTGGCGCTGCCCACTTGTCTGTTCAGCTGTTACCATGACAGTGCCCACCATGCCAGGCCAACACCATATGGTTGCCATGGTAACATTCACGTTTTTTTTGGCTGATGCTGGGGAACCAGGTGTATCTGCCAGCTGGTAACGACAGGTGGATGGTGGGAGTGAGCGTGTGTGTGTGTTGCGCCTGTTTTAGAGCAGATAAACTGAAAACACTGAGCCTCCAGGAGACAGAATAAACTGGAGAAAAAAGAGCCTAGCGCTGTGTTTTTCTTCTTTCCCAAAGACTGATATTTAGAAGCATCGATCCATCATTTGCAAAACTCTCCATGGGTAGGGTACCTGTACAGTTGGCAGTTCTTGCAAGAGTCCAGCAATTTTGGTTTTGGTCTTGGCCTCTATCAGCTTCTGTTCTGCCAATTCAGCATTTTGAAGCTGGGACTCGAGTGACCTGTCTGAGTAGTTGTTCACTAGTTATCAGTTGCAATTTTTTGTGAAACAGTTTGTGTTTGAAACATGACATGGCTGTTAGTTACTTACATTTGCAACGCTGTGAAATGATTAGTCTAGTCTCTGTTAGGAATGTGGTTTTGTGTTCATGTCTTTCCTGTTTAAATCTGTTTTTGGTTCTGTGTTTCTCTGTGTAGTCTTGTTTAGTTAGTTCTTAGTCCGGTACATTAGGTCATGTCTGTTGTGTTTACTCCTGGTCTTGTGTTCCCTGTTTAGTCTTGTGTATTCCCTTGTTCATTTACTGGTTCTGTTTAGCTCTGCATCTCAGCCCTGTGTCCTAGTTGTGTCTCAGTTGGTGTCTTAGTGTTTACTTCTGGTCTGTGTACTTGTGTATTCTGGTTTAACTGTCTCTCTCTGCCGGCCTGTGTGTTACCCCCTGTTGTCTCTGCCGGCCTGTCTCTCTGTTTTCCTGCTGTCTCTCTGCCTCCCTCGTTAACCTGATCCCAGTGACCTGTGTTGCTCTCTCCCAGCTCGTTAACCCATGTGTGCATATGTACATGTTTGTTCCCTCAGTCTGGGTCCGGTCATTGCATTGTTGTGTGATGTAGTGTGTTCACTCAATCATGTTCGTCTGGTGGAGTGTTCTGTCTTCTCTATGGATCTTCCTGTCAACTGCCTGTAAGCTTGTTTTGCCTGTTGCCGTTGTGGATTAAATCCTTGAACCTTATCTCTGCCTTGGTGTCTTGGGTTTGGGCTCACCTCTTCTGCGCTCCTCCACGAATCGCGACAGTATCTTTGCTTTTTGTTTTTTTTCTTTAAGAATCCCTGCAAAAGGGGAGAGTGCAAAAACTACTATTACTCTTTTTATCATTATAATTTACCCTCATGAGGGTGTAGAACATGTAATGTTGCTTTAGTTTAAAAAAAGACTTAGACAAATACAAAACAGGCCAACAGACTTGACAGTATCGAAGGAGAAGGCCATAACATACACACAGAGGGAGCCCCCCTTCATGACAGTACCACATTTTTGTCCTCTCCTAAATACAATACAATCTTGGACAAACACAAAAAAAACAAAAGGCAGGGGAGGGAGAAGCCATGTCACACACCAAAAAAACAGATCAGGAATGATAAAATACAATAAAACATAAATCAGAATGAGAGGCGGGGGGATTAGCCCCATTAGAGACACCCAAGTCCTGCACACCTACAGAGGATAACATCACTAACCCTTAAACTCCTAGGCTACATATTGAAATTCGCGCAACCCCAAAGCACTTCGGTCATGTACTAGTAGGGCTGTTGCGGTTTCCACCGCGGCAATATGTTAGGGTTCAACAGTGTGGTATGGGGTATTATTGCATTTTTCATCAATGAAGTAATTTGGTGCCATATAGCAGAGTAAGAGTGTCTGTATCTGTCACCTCACTGCACAGCGAACCGCTAATAGCAGCTTTATGGTCTGAGCAAGCTAGCTGCTGCGTGCTATTCAACAACATTGTCAAGAAAACTCCTTTTTGTAGTTTGACCGTGTCTTTTTCAGACATAGCTATATTATTACCTTCAGGGCATGTCTATCAAGTCAATTTACATACATACAATTTGTGGTGCTCACGGTAGGCTTGACCAATAGTATTTCAATTTTGCGAGTATCGCGACAGCCCTTATATACTAGTACGTTGAGTTGCTTCCCAACTGTGGCCTACCAGGCCTTTTAGCACAATGGATGCTATTCTAGTACCCATATAGTCTAAAAACTGGGGCCAAATACTATAAAATACCTTTAATCCTACACTTTGACCTGTATGTAAGATATTCCATAGGTAACATATCAAAAATGACCTTATGCCACCCTGTTAATGTTTATCCATTTCAGCAGTGTACTCTTCCTTGCACAAAAAGTGAGAATACAGAACAGTCTTTTGGAGTGTGTGCTTTTAAGTTGTTTGGGTGGTAGACTGAACAATAAGGGTAAAGTGTCCTTGCTCAATTTAATATAAAAAATTAGACATAGTACCACTATTTTATTCCAATATATTTACAAGTCCAGACACAATTAATAAAGTTCCAGAGCTTAGCGTTACACTTTGTACATACTTCAGATTTATTGTGATCCATTTTATGTCGAAGATATGGCATTATCTGCTGTTGGGTTTCCCTCATCCTATTGCAACTTGAAATGTTATTTGCCACTTCCCATATTTGCATCCAGGTTGCTTCATCAATGTCTATATTCAGGTCAGTCCAATCTCTGGGCAGAAATGCAGGTTTGCCTTTATCGTATTTAGATAATGCTTCATATCCACGCCCCAAAATACCTTTGTTCCAACAGATATTATATTCTCCAACGGAGAAAGCTGATGACAAAGGTTGGCGCCCTTTTGACTATTCAGAAAATTCTGTATCTGAAGATATCTAAAAAAACACATTTTGTGGTTTACTATATTTCTTACGTATCTGGTCAAATGAAAGTAGTATTTCCTTTTCATACATACAGTAACTTTTAAGGATGTGATCCTAGTAGTTCTTTGAAGTGTGCTAAGTTTTGAATTCTCTTTTAAATTCTTCATTGTTTATCAATGTTTACTTGCTTGCAGTCTTCTCTTTCACTGCCTTTGTTTGTGCATTGCAAGGCTTCTCTACATGTCACCGCCAACTATCAATCAGAGGAGCAGACTAAAAGGAGTGGCAGGAATGTATACATGGCTGTGTACAGTACTTGCACACATGCATGTCTGTCCTTGTGAGAGTGCACTATGCAACCAAAATGTAAATGTAAATGTAAAATGCTAGTAGTCAAGGACTCCACAGGGTACCTTCAATTGCTGCTGGTATCATACTACAGTGAAGGAACCATTAAGTAGTATGACTGAGAACCTGGCCGACTTGTCACTTGTCTTGAACAGCTTGGCAGCAACTTTTGAAGTAGGGTTTTGATGGGAATCATCAGGTGTGTCTATTTGTCAACAAGCATCAGATGCCAGAGTCAACAGATTCCAACATATCAAGCTGACTGCATTATTGAAATTGTTCCACACTACATCCTTGATTCAGCTCAAGAGGTTGTAATTGTGCTATTACATTATGCGATGACTGCTGCACCTCTAATGTCAAGAACCAGACTGAGGCTCTATTTAACTATTTTACCTTCTTTAGTTCAGTTACTCCTCACATCAACTGAATGCTTATGCGCCTGGGATGGGTTCTTTGCAGAGTCTTCAGAGCTGAAATCTCCCTCTGGAGGGTTGGATCAACACAATAGAAGGTGGAGGTTGAGGAACTGAAAAGGCAGCTGAGGCACAAGCAAGAAGGATTTTTATATTAATAGATTTTTAATGTGGGAGAAGGAAATAACTGTATTTTCGGGGAAAATCTGTGGCTGTGTCCCAGTTCCATGACACATGCTAATCGTATATACAGTACGTATTTGCATACTAATTGTCATAGTATATTGTCTTTGCAGAAATCAATGTACTTAACCACTTTGTCTTGAAATGACACCACCAATTAAATGTAAAAAGAAGATTTGAAGTAATATATTTTTGTGTACCAAGTTCTAATATTAGTTTTAATATTTTTTCTAAAAATTGCCTACTTTTTTCTTGAAAATGTAATGCTTTTTTCATGAAATATTATGGCTTTTTTCAAAATATTAAGTTTTAATCCTCCAAAAAATACAACTTTATTCTCATACTTATTTATTCATGGGGTGGTGATGGTGCATAGATAGGATGCTTGCCTTTGGTGTGGGAGACCTGGGTTCATCCACCATTGTGTCCCTGAGCAAGACACTTAACCCCTCGTTGCTCCAGAGGCGTGCGACCTCTGATATGTATAGCATTGTAAGTCGCTTTGGATAAAAGCGTCAGGTTAATGTCATAAACTTTTTATATTTCATAGGCCTATTGTACTTTTAACATTTCATGACTTAATTCACCAAATCTCAGATTACTGTTTTTCCAAATTTGGCCACTTTGACACTCTCATGACTGCCCACAATTCTTTAAAAATGTCGAGCTGTGAGCAGCACTTCCATTTCTTTGTGGTACCATAGTGTATATCTGCCACTCAAAATAATTACTTAGTCTTTTTCAAGTACTTTTAATTTTGTAACTTTTCCACTGTGAACACTACATAACCTGATCATTAGTTTATGGTATAGAACTGACACACGTCATATCTTCTGACAACATGTGCAGTCTTCTAGGTTTGGGAAATTATCTGATGATATCGAAATTCAATATTGAGTTCAATCTTTTGCAAAGGTGTGCAACATATTTTTTTTTATAGATGATGTGTCTCTCTGTGGATCATGTGAAGTATACAGAATGTGTAAGTCCCAAACTTGGGGTCATAAGGTTTTATAATTGACATTCACAGCAGGCCAGAAAGGACTGGGACATGAAAAATTACATCAAGCTTTGGAGCCTGTGTAAGAGTTTGCTCTTGCCAGAGGAGAGGTGTGTGTGCATGTCCCGTTGCTTTTCCCTGTGCATGTGTGTCTCTGTGTGTGTCACCGTAAATGTGTGTGCTTACATGTACATTGTAAGTATCCGTGTGTTGGTGTGTGTGTCTTTGCCCGTGGAGATGAGAGGAGAGGAGTAAAATTCATATCAGAGTGTTTTTGCTACAGGCATGGTAATTATGGCAGTTTTTTAATAACTATGCTTTATAATCATTTAGCAATGATGATGCACACGTACTAACACACATACACACACATCTCTTGAGGCACTAATGAATTTAGATGTGATAGGCACTGAAGCTGAACTTAAGGGACGGGTGGGGGCAGAGAGAGATAGATGGATGAAGAGTGAGGAAGGCTAAGAGACAGAGAGGCGGGGAAACTTTGTTTTCAGTGTAACAAAATAACCATTTATGCATGAAAATGCTGTGCTGCATCCATCATTTTTCTTCAGTGTGTTGACTGCTTCCCACTCTGATACCATGAGAATGCAGCGAAAGAAAAGAACAAACAATTTCAATAAATTAAATGCATACAAATTAAAAGTTATTATAAATGTTGGTTACAGATTAGGCTGCCTTAATGGTTCCCAATCTGGGTGTCTTGACCTCTGGAAGGGGTCACACGCTAAATCTAATCAGTCAGGAGATGGTTTATGAGACAGGAAAGAAGAAAAATAATGTTCTGCCAATTAAATTTATGTTCTTTTCCCCCCAAAATTTCTTTGCTGTTTCTTCTTGTGAAATACTGGATAGTCTTTTCGTTCTTCGTGCCCCTAACATTCAGATAAAACAGTTAAGAGGTTTAAGCCTACTTCACACGATTTGCTGGTCGGAGAGCTCGGCGACTGTCGGGCTGTGATCAGGGGTAAATCAACGATCGGTCTGCGGTTCAGTCGTTATGTGTGAACTACTCAATGACGCATCAAAACGGCTCCCTGACGCATCACTGAAACATCGCAGACACCTGCCAGATATCTAGCATGCCAAATATCTGGAGTAGCTGGCTGACTCGACATCAACATCCAGCCAATGAGAGCAGGCAGCTACTTTTTCACTGCAAAACACTTTTTACTCACTTCCAGCTCTTTCTGTAGCATAGACCATCCCTGCTACCTGCTATCCATTCTTTCACCCAGATTCTTTGTCTTTATAATTGGTATCTTTATAATAACAAACAACAGCTGTTTTGTGTGTAGGTTTGCGTCTCTTCCCGTTTCACATTTCACGTGTGTTTTCTTCAGGTTACACAGCTGCTGTCAGCTGGCATAGTGTGTGACCCCCTGTCACTGATCAGGCGCATTGTGTGAACGCCACAACGACTTCAAGACTCCCGTCACAAAACGTCAAGTTGTGTGAACAGCAAGGCCATCGGCTGACGCTGAAAGTCATGTAGTCTGCATGGGCCTTAGAGAATAATTAATCTAACTGCTCACAGCTCATTGACATATTCAACCAGTGATCACACACAGTCTGAAAATCCCCTTTCTGAACAGACAATTTTACTATCATGACCACTTTTTGTGAGGCCTGAAAGAAGGCAGGATGTCACTCAAGCTTCCTTTTATGGTTTTTCACATCTACTGCCATCACAGTTTTGCACATGAACAGTGATCTAAGCTTTAGGGGAAGGAGAAAGGTTTTAGATAAATAAACCTTCCTCCTCTCCCCTTATTCTCTCCTCTCCTCTCTTCTCATAGGTTTAGACAGGTACTGAGAGCTGAGTGAATTGGTTGCTGAGATGGGTCATTAGCTTTTCGCCCTCGCCATCGATCTGAGCCAGAAGAGATGGGGGAGAAAGAGAAAGAGAGCGACAAACAGAGGGAGAGAGAGAGACAGAGGCATGGCTGCGCCTTTAAATTGAGATGATTGGAGAGAATCAAACAGTGAATGGAGTGACCGCGACAGGATTGGCCAGGTTAAATGGATTAAACTGTCTAGAATGCTTTATTTTAACTTAATGTCACAGGTCCAGTAAGTAAGCCTGATCAGGCGGCCATTTTGTGCCCCGTCGTGTGTGACGTTTTGGTCAGTTTATTTGGGAACACAAAATGGCATGAGTGAATTTCATAAAACCAGCAAAGAGGATTATTTTAGTCTCAGTTATCCAGACCACCTGATACACTGAACAGAATTAACATTAAGTTATTCTAAAGAGCAAGTTGTCTGAATGTTATTCTGATTAATTTGTGGAACTGTCATAATTTTCCTGCTGAAACATTAAAGTAAAACCAGTCAAACAATGTGTTAGAATGAGAGAGGCACTTCAAAGGCATGGATGTTTTGTCTGGATGTCGGATGTTTGGTAGCGGCTTGGCTCTAGGGATGGCAAAGTCGGTCTGACTGCCGGTTGGTCCACCACTTTGGTCTGGACCAAAATCTACTTGGAGGATTGGCGCAAAATTTTGTACTGACATTCATGATTACCAGAGAACAAATCCTAATGGCTTTGTGACCCCTGACCTTTCGGCTTTAGTGTCACCATGAGGTTGACATTGTTGCTGTTTAGTGAAATAACTTGACACCTGTCAAGATCACTAAAATGAATTGTACACACATTCATGTCCCCTTCAGGATGAAGTGTAATCACCTTGGTGAACCTCTGATTTTCCATCTGGCACCATTGTGAGGTCAAATTTTTATTTTGTCCAATAATGGTGGTTGGTTTATGGTCATCATCCTCAGCTGTGGTTTGTGTTTAGTGCTCATTAAAGGTCCAGTGTGTAATATTTAGGAGGATCTGTTGACAGAAATGCAATATAATATACATAAATGTTTCCAGTGGTGTATAAAGACCTTACATAATGAACTGTTATGTTTTTATTACCTTAGGATAAGCCATTTCTACATACACCGCGGGTCCTCTTACATGGAAGTCGCCATGTTGCACCATCATGTTTCTACAGTAGCCCAAAAGGACAAACTGCTCTATAGAGCCCGAAGAAGAAGTAGTAGTAGTAGTAGTTCTTTGGAATCCCCAAACTCACCACTAGATGCCACCAAAACGTACACATTGAACCTTTAACAAATGTTCTCATTCAAACACGCTAAACTATGATGTTGAACATGGTAAACTGCTAAATATTACCATGTTAACTAACTCCGAAGCACAGTCTCACAGGGCCACCAGCGCAGCTGTATGCAGGCTTCAAACAAAAAGTGAAGCAAATATTCACCTCAAAACATCTGCTAGGTTGTTTACACCTACTGTAAGCCAGTCTACCGACTGTACTGACACTAGCTGTGAACAAGCTAGCAACTGACACATCAGCTGTGTCTGTGGGAGTGTACCTTTGTGTGTGTTTGTGTGGCAGCTCAGCCTCTCACTGATCCCTCACCGGAAATTCCACTTCTTTCCGTTATTTCCCTCCAGTCCCTCTCCTTTCTCCTCTTGTCTCCGTACATTTATAAAGTACATTCATAGAGCCCTGCGCAGAAATGTTGTTTTCTCCTCTTTCCCCCCACCCCCCTCCACTCCTTCTCCTCTTCCTTTTTCCTTCCAATCATGCATTTTTGTTCACTTTGCCAACACCATGTAATTATCATGAAAGATGTGCTGCGTTTGTGTTTCTTTCTCTTCACAAAGCCTCACACATCATGTAGGAGTGTAGGTGGAGTTTTCTCAGATTCGACTATATACGGTAAAAGACCTCAATCCACTCTGCTCATCCCTTCCACCATCTTTACAATCTTAACGAGCTGTGACATCACTGCCTTGCCGTTCTAACGGACTGTGACATCACTGCGGTTGTGTTTATTGATTAAAACGCTGGCAGCCTTCAGGAAGTTGAAATAAGAACCCAATCCAATCACGGTTTGACTTAATGGCATTAGTCGCTGCCATTGGCTGGGTGGTTGCTCGGTAACCTGATTAGTACTAAAGCAGTTTGATGTTAATGAGATTTGCTCTTATTGGTGTCTGATCAAATCACATCAGGGATGCGTGTGCACAGATGCACTCGCACATACACACAAAAATGCCAGAAGAGACACACATACACTTTATATGTATTAGTGCATGCATCAACAAAAGTACATACAGCTACTTATGTACAAAATCACACGTGTGAAAATACAAACACATGTATCTGTAAGTTGCACACACACACACACACACACACACACACACACACACACTTACACTGCATTATAATGATTTCACTGCATTAAAACAAACAGAAAACCATTGGACATACTCAAAGTAACAGACCCAGAGAGGAGGAAGAGAGAAAAATAGAAAACAGAATGATGAGTACAACTTGGTTTTAACCCAAAGATGAGTCATAGGATGTTTACGATCTTTTCCCAAAATGATTCTTTTAAAGCTTCTGATTTTGAGGCACAACAACAAACTGGAACAGAGAGATAGAAGGGGGGAGATTTAGGGCTCCTCAGAATCCAAGTTCTGCAGTAACATCAACAAACATCAATCTGCAGTGAAAAACTCCATCAATCCTCTGGAATTGATCCACTTGGAGAGGCAAAGCTAAGAGGTAAAACACCCCAGCGGGGTACACAGTCATCCTGCGCTCTGAGATTCCCATCCAAGCCACATAGGCCTTTTTATACACCGGCAGTTTACCACACTCAAACATCTGCTTTGAATTTTTGTCAGAGGTTTATAATGTCAGGTAACTTGGTCTCAACATATTTGGCTGCATGAGTTTATTACCTTGTAATAACAGAAAGAAGAATGAGGCAACAAAGGAGTATCATGACCAGTTGTATGCCTGCCATAGATCCCTTTAAGACTATGATAATGCCATAAATACTATAGAATAAGAAAAATCTTGAGAACACTCAAAGTTTATGTTCCAAAATAAGATTATTTGCAAAAAGTGAATCAAGGATTTGATTAAAACAGACTTAATTTAAAAAGAACAGGAGTCCTTATTTGACAGAATACTCTCACAGACCGAGTCCTCCTAATGCAATGTTATGATCATTACATTTTGGTTTTGATGGGTTGCTTGGCAAATGGAGCACAGCGCATGACAACCTGCCAACTGGACAGGACCTGGTTATGAATATACATGAGAGAACCAACTGTCTGAGACTCAGACTTAATGTCCACAATAAACCGGCTAAATTTGAACTTGCATCCTTTACTGTCAGTTTTGGCCTACTGTCCACGCTAAACTTGCATTTCCGCACCCCAAAAATGGCTTTTTAGGAATGCCTTCCAGAGTAAATAGATCTTAAAAAGATTGAATATGTGTGTGTGTGTGTGTGTGTAGGTGCAGGGTTCCTTTCTCTTTGTAGTTTGAAATGCCAACTCCTCTTTTCACTCTTACTGATTCCCTTATAATTAATCAGCCGTGCAATTATACTGCAGAATAGAGAGAGAGAGAACAAGAGAGGAGGAAGAGAGAGAGGTAGAGAGACACAGGGATAGGAAGAGAGAGCGAGAGAGAGAGAGAGAGGGTATAAAAACCTCTATTTGAATCTATTGTTGAGGAGCAAGAGAATAAAGAAAAAGTCGAAGAGAGAGGTGGAGAAAGAGAGGGTTTCTCTTGAAAGGTGATAATAAGGAGCCCTTAAAAGAACAAATGAAAATGTCATTTCTCTCCCCATTTCTCCCCACCTCACCTCCCCCCTCCTCTGTCCTGTGGAGGGATAATGAGGGGGAAAGGGAGAAAGTGAGGGAGAACGAGTGTTTCTCAACATGAGCCCTTTTGTTGAAACATCTCTGCATCTCTGCACCCCAACGTCTTTCCTCCTCCTCACCATCCAGCCTATCCTCCTTCCCTGCCCCCCCCCAGCACCCTTTTCCCTTTGTTGTGGATTTCTTTTCTCCTTGTAAAGACACATCTCCCACCACCCATGCCACCCTCTACACCTTCTCTTTTCCTCCTTCGCCAGCCCTCTATTATGCTGGGCATTAATTCCAGGTTGTTATCAAGACGATAGGTTTGGATTGGGCCAGAGCGGGGAGGTTATTTCCCCCTTCTCAGCCATTAGAAAGGTCAGTTATTATGGTAATAGGACACAGTTTGATATTAGAACCACTCTCTTTGTTCCAGACAAGTTTCATTACTCTAGAGAAGCTCTCATTACAAAGAGCAACGCCTCACTCTGGCTTTCTTTTGTTGAAAGGATAATACATGAGGCTTGTGAATGTGGGGACACTGTCTGCAGGCTGTAAATATGATGTTGAAGTGCCCTTGAGCAAGGTAATTAGCATGTGACTGCTTCGGTAAAAGCTGGTGCAGTTATAGTTTGAAATACATTGCCTCTGATATTCATAGACAGTAGTTTTTAATGTGCAAATAATTGAAAACACACTCGCACTGAAATGAAAACAGCACATTCATAAAATATGACTTTACATTAGGTTTTGTTTGCTTTATTCTGAGCTTCCATACACTTTCAACAGAATAGTGTAATCACAGCAGATCATAATGAATGCTCCATGAATACATCTTGTTCTCACTTGAAATCATTCAAGTGTCGGACCTGTGCTTTTAGTGTTGCAGTCGATAAGAGAGTACGCTCCTTTGAGGTCATTTCACATTGTAAGCAACAGTCGCTGAGAAATCAGTCATTTCCAGTGAAAGGTGAGTGCAGAGCTGCGGGCAACCTCACATGCAGAGCAGGAAACAGGCTCCTTCTCATGGAAGCTTCTGTGAAACGCCGGTGAATCATGTCGAGCTTTTTGAGGCCGCACAACGCAGTGCTTGACCAATGACATGACAGCCCTGCTCCCTCTTGCAGAGAAGAAAAGGTAACTCTTGCCACTTGTGGTTCTCTTCTGATGTGTGTGCTGTACGAGAGTTGTCTGAATCATGAGCGCCAACAGGTGCAGGTCTTTTTGTTGCCTGTATGTATAGTCATGCGACATATGCAGTGACTATATTCTCTTAACTGCGTACAGAGAATGATATAACTTTTGGGAAAATATTGAGAAAACCATGAATTACTTATGAAAAATAGTGGTAAAATATACAGACGGGAGGAAAATTTTTAGGAAACATACATAAACTGCAAATTAGGTAATGCAGAAGGGTTGGTGATGGAATGAATAATGGTGCTGTTAGTTACTAAGTTAACACAGTCAATCCAAAGGAACATATTTTTACCATATGTCTCTCAACTAAATGCAGACCAAGCCTTTTTTTGGAGCAGTTTATACTCCGGCAGAGCAGCTAAAATGTGTGCTTTTGGCCATTTGGGACTCCCCACACCTTTCCATTCCCTCAAAGTTCAGCACTTGTCAACAGCAAATGCGAGTGCGAAAATTCTCCACTGTTTAACTCTAAATGAAAGATTTACTTTGACTCCAGCAGTGAATCCAATAATCTTGGCACTTCAAAGGAAAAAAATTGATTTCGTACTGAAATTTTGCAGTTGTAACTCTGAGCTTGCCAAAATAAAGTTCAGATGTTAGTTTCAATTTAAAATTAAATGATATGCTATATCTATATGTTGCAGCTTCTCTATTAAAGTGACCTTGTAATATATCTAAATGTTTGTCTTAAAAATTATTTAATAGAACACAGTCATGATTCAAACTAAACCTAGTTCATAAAGAGTTGCTGTCCTATACAGAAATTAATTTCTTCTGTGTGTTTGGATTGGAACATACTTTATATAAAGCTGAATATTTAGCATTAACAGTGAGAGCCACCATTGACAAATAACATTAAATTCAAAGCAAAGCTTGGTCAGCACCAGTGCATTCAAAATGATGATGTTATTGCCCGTTGGCGCCTGTAAATGTAGACCTAGTTGAAACTCTGCTCCTTTCCTCTTCTTAGTGTTCCTACAGAGAAACAAGCATGTCGCAGAGAGGCTGCATGGGTCTGCAGGCGACACACTGCTTATCGTCTGAGAAAGAGTTTAGGATGATTCTGTTATGCAGCCGCAGGGAGGCTGAGTCCAACTGGATCAGACTGATCGAACTGAACAGAGATCAGCGGAACACACCGTGGAATCAGACAAGACTATTACCAAAAGATAGAAGGGCTTTGTGTGTGTGTGTGTGTGTGTGTGTGTGTGTTTGTGTGTGAGTGTGAGTGAGTGTGCTTCTGTATTGGTCTTATTTTCACACTCTGTCTAAAATTGTGTGTGTGTGTGTGTGTGTGTGTGTGGCGACAGCAGATGGGCGGTAGAAGAATCAGTAAATTAATCCTCAACACAACGCAGAGCACTAATTACTGATTAATAAGCAGTGGACTGCTCTCTCTGTCTCGTACACACACAAATATGCACACACACACACACACATACAGGTTGATCTGGTTATGTTCACATGGGAGTTATACGGAAAATTTGTCAGAAATGGACAGAGGCAGGTCAACAGAAATACAATCCGATAAGCAGAGAATTTGACAAGAGACTGAAAAGACCGTGACACACAGAGAGAGAGAAAGAGACACAGAGAGACAGACAGGGAGGGGGGGTTGGCTAGAGAGAAACAAAAAGAGAGAGGGAGCGATGTAGGGATGCAGAGGGAATGCAAGTCTATTGTCTTTTCATCACACAGCACTCATTGTTCCTAATCCACTTATGCACTCTGGGGTAACTGAAACACACACACAGTTACAATTTAGACATTTAGCTGGCAACATACAAAAACACGCAAACACACACAAATTCCATACCAGGTTAAGACTAATTGTTGCTATCTATCTATCTATCTATCTATCTATCTATCAACTAGACAGGTGCTACTCCTTCTGCTATAAAAAGAGTGATGGACAACAAATGATGGTGTACAGCAACAAACAACTGCAGTGGATCAATACAGTAAATGTTTGTTCTTATGAAATTGCTCCCGTGATAAGCTTGGTTACATCAGCTATGTTGATTTAATGATTTTTCATTTCAAACTGTATTTTTGGCAAGTTCTTCTTTCCAGCCAGAGATTAAACCGCATGATTTCAGTGACTAATACATTTTCACCCACAGAGGCGGAGAACAAATCATTCAAATGATCTGGAGTAGTTTTTCTGGGGTGGTATAAAATCTGGTAAACATGTATGCCTACTCACAACGTCATGTCTACCTCTACTCTAGAAGTTACCTCTGAAGTAAAGTAACAAATAATGCAAGATGCATGTTTCAAATCACCTTAGAAGTGCTGAAAGTAGTATGCTACAATACTGTAAAAGACAGATTACACAGTTTTCATATTGGGCAATACACTTATATTACCCAACATTTATGGAATCTATCATTTCCATGATATCTGTCCTATATGTAATCAAGTTGTGATCAATGAAGTCATCCTCTACCATCACTGATGAAGAAACACACTTTAACTGTATTTTACTCTATTGCAACATATAGTAGGGGTGTGCATCTTCACTGGTCTCACGATTGGATTGGATTATGATTATCAGGTCAACGATTTGATTCGATTTGATTCGATTCGATCACCTCAAGTGTGGGAATTTCTAGGCCTGATTATGATTATGAGTGCTACAATTGGATAAAGATGTATTTTTCTCACTGTGTGACTACTTGGTACTTTTAAAGCAAAGTATTTATCAACAGTCCAAACAAGTAGGTAATGAAATGCAGATAAATGTAGCTAACTTTGCATAGCATTATTACATTATTACAGCTTTATTACTGACCTCTGCTGCTGCTTAGTATAGAGTCAGATGGGGTTTGAACTACGCACTTTACAACGCTCCAGCCAAACCACATTCACTCCACCTTAATATATCTGTTACTTTTTTTGTGTCATCTAGTGTAGTGACATGTTTTCAGTGTAATTGAACTGTGACCTACCCTGTACATTTACTGCCAGACTGAAACGTAGCGTTCATCTTTTCCTCTGCTCCGCTGCTTTCACCGTCACTTATTGGGGCCTTTCACGTAAGCTGTCCATGCTGCACCAGTGTGCGGATTAAAATCATTAACGTTAGTTGCGCATTGATTTTATTGATCATGTGTAAAGTTTAGTTGCGGCAGTCACTCAATCAACAGCTGTCTGTCTGTGCCAAACGGGGAGAACCACATGTCTCCAGACGGTCCGGAGCTACACTTCCGCATTTCTGAGTTCCGCCTTTTTCATTCTGTTAACATTACGTTATCAATTAACCTGTAGATAATCGATCATTGACATTTGTGACTCAATTCATAATCGTCCAAGTCCGCATCGCGATGCATCTAAAAATCAACACCCCTAACAAATAGGTTTGTCTAATCAAATGTAACTCTGAGCCTTTCCTCTCTGATGGGGGCCTTGCCCACCATGCTGGTGTTCACACCCCTTTTACATTATATGATTATCAATTGACTTTACCACCAAGTGAAATTGGCAATGTAATTATGGATGGGAATCATGTAGTGTATTTTACAATATTGTATTGTACATACTATAATCATTGCAGTGGTCCTTTGTGGTTCTGTTTGTTACATAGAGCACTAAGCTACTTGCACTAAGGTTGTAGGTTTGAATCCCACTGAGGTAACATACAATGAAAATCTCACATCTTGTTTTTTTGTTCTGTTTTTTGAAGTTCTGAATCTGAAGATATCAGGCAATTGAAACAATAATATATACATGTATATTTGGCCAATAATTCAGAAATTTTTTTACAAACATTCTGCATGTGCTTTGTGTGAACATAATGTATTTCAATGCAAAACATGTCTTTCTATATGTTTGTATTGTACAGTGAGTCAATGTCAGATGTACTTATAGTTGTGAAAAAGGTTCCTTTTGATGATCTGTTCATAGTATTTGTTAGTGGTGGAGATTGCCATTCCCACAAGCTGGATTCAAATTGCCTTCAAACTCATGAGTGATTCACAGGAAAAAAATGCATGCGTCAAGCATAATTTTAAATCTTTGATGACAACTTTGCTGTTCACTGTACACCTTCCTACAACCATATCAGATCTGTATTATGTTTTTTTTTTCAAATCTGTGTACAGTTACTTTGTTGTTCACAACTCATTTGAATTTCTCATTCATTCAAGCAGATTTCATGTGTTTTGGCACATATGTGCAAGAGTAGTACATCATTTGCCACTTGCACATGGCTTGCTGATCAAAACTGATATGTTGATTGTCAGTGAACTTGTCATACTTACACATTCAACATTTTTTCATCATTTGAGCCACCACATGCAATATGATACATTCAATTATCCAAATATGTCAGACGTAGTAGATGTATATTTCATAAATATGTATGACATGTTATTTTTGTGATGTCTTCTAAATTGCCAAAAAACCTGACTCTCAGCAGTGCTCTCTGCCGGTGGATCAGTTTTAATTATTGCACTAATGGACCAAGAATCAAGAATGAGCAAGGTAACAAACTCATGTGACACAATAGTGTTGCATTTAATGATTTTAATTTAATTTCTTATTACAACTTAAAGGGTTTTAGTTTCAAAGCTACATAGTTCAGACAATGTCTATTCAATCCACAGGCTTAGTAATTAAACATTTAAAGTGTGTGACAATGCAATGTGTTGTCAAGTCCAACTTGACAACACTTAACATTCAGACATAAGTCTCAAAACACAAGTCTACGGCTCGTTTTAAGATTTTGACTTTGTTTTGGATAGTAAGTAGTAAAATTCAACATTGTTGCCCCCCGCAGACAGATTTTGGTGTCTTTTTCCTCTTCACTTTACATCAAACAGACCCACAGGACAATAAGCTGGACCTCGTTGTGTGTCCCTTTTGGGACCGTGAGTATTGGATGGACTGGAAACTCTGCACTCATTACTCAACATAATGGACAGACGGGGGAGGGGGTGGGAGGAAGACATAGAGAGAGTTAGTGAGAGTGGGAGTGAATGTGTCCTGCACTTGATCATGCAATATTACCGCTCTAATAGATAAAGTAAAAAAATGCTGAGTTGTAGTTTTCCCACCTCTCTCCAGGACCATCTATCTCACTAACTGTTACAGCCTGTGGAAGCTGCTATTTCTACAGGAAATTACCATAGAGCCTTTACTTCCCCCCAAGTATGACCACATTAGCCTTATCTCCAGCAGAAACTACAATACGCAGTAGACTGTACATTCCCATTGTGGCTTTTCATTCTCAGAAAATAAAATTTTAATTGAAAAGTTACATGGTCTTTTGTGTAATGATTAAATCCAGTGAACCCTGTGAGAACCATGGACCCAAGAAACTCATTGATATCACCCTGCAGATTTCAGGAAAATCAGTAATTTCTTTATCTAAATGTGGAACTGTTCATCTTTACTCCTGAATTAGATTTTATTATAATTATATTTTGGAAATACCTTTTTTTGCCCAGCAGCAAATATATGAAGGGCCACTCACAGCCACATCGACTTCAAGGGTTATAACCCCCATAAACATTTCACATTTGTCTCATTTCAACCAGGAGGCTGAGAGCAGTAATGATTTACTTTAATTGATGTGGAGGTAATTCAGTGGGGATGTATATTGTTAATGCTTCTTCTACATTCCACAATTCATTTCATTTAGTTTTTTTTATTTTTATAAACACAGTGACTTTGAAAATGATCAAGGTGAGTAAGTCTAATAAGTACAAGACGGTTTGTAAAAGGCATTGTCATAACCTAAATAAAACTAAAAACAAAACTTTATGGAAGTCAAGTACAACAACTTGTAAAACTACCTAAATAAATATATCAGAAAAAATGTACGCTGATGAAGATCATGTGATATGATTGCAAGTACCACAGCAGCCACTAAATGAGGTTAGATGTTTTGTTAACTACATTTGTTATCAACTGATCAACTTTTTCTTTTAGTTTATGTGGGAGGAGCAATTGCTCATGATTGAATGTAAATATCTGCTATGTAAATAATTATGTAAATTATTCTCTGTTTCAAAAAATACTGGAAAAGGTTCAAATAGAGTTGCTAAGTGGGAGGAACTATTTCGAGCGCCACTGGTTCTGGAGGCCCCGCGACCCTGTACGCAGGATAAGCAGTTGACGATGGATGGATGGTTCTGGAGGTAAAATTCCCATTCAGTTTTTCCATAGACAATGTTACATGACTCGCAGTTGACGTACTTCTATGGCCTCGATCGGCATGAAAGTCTCACAGTTGAATCAATCTACAATGTTTCTTTGATCACAAGTTGATGATACAAGCCTGCGCATAAAAACATCAGAGTAAAATTTATTTATTTCAGAAAGAAACATCCACTCACAGAGCTTGAAATTCTGTTACGTGCATTGCTAATGGCGGGCAGAGGCTAAAGATTACACTGCTGAGTAAATTGATGAATTCAGCTACTACTACGTTTCTCTTATTTCCAGTTGCATCTCCGAAACATTTTGAATTCTCTACTCTGGTTCATGTTTTTGATTGGCTTCTTCTCCATGGCAACTGGCGGCAATAACATAAACCTTAATTGATCGTCAAGGACAGTCCTGTGATACGATGTTAAATAAGTTTTTTTTTGTAAATACAGACCTGTGGTCCCTCCCACTTCGGAACTCTATATATTTCAAAATATCTAAAGTGGAAGTGAAACAAAGTATCCTGTGAAAACTTACTAAAACTTTACATCTTTACATTTTCAGAATTTCTAGTCATTTGTATGCGTCGAGCTCGCACACTGGAAGCTGGAGTTTCACAAAACAGCCCCAAAAATTGGGGGTGTTCAAGACTGGTGATGCTATTTTCACTTTTCACACACACACACACACACACACACACGCGCGCGCGCGCACACACACACACACACACACACACAAAACATCATCCTGTATCCTGCTGTTGAAACAGAACAGACCAACAGCTGCTGAGAACCAATATCACTAATGACTGACCTCATAACATACAACAAATACACACACTGGACTTGGCTACCAATCAGTGCAGCATGTGTGTTGTGTATCAACACATATACCATACAGTGTGTGTGTGTGTGTGTGTGTGTGTGTGTGTGTGTGTGTGTGCGCGCGCGTGTGTGTGTGTGTCCGATGTGGGTCATTGTGTATGCGATCGGTGTCTGATGATATTAATTTTAATCATCATCTGTCTGTCGACACCACAGCTGCCACACAGCATAGAACGTGAAAAACTAGAGCAGACTGGGTTTTTCAAATGTAGGCTACCTGTTAGTAATATAATGGCAGTAATCCATGTGTCTTGCAGCACCAACGAAAACATGAATTAGATTTGAGAGCAACTTGCAATTAGGAAACATATTTTGGACTGCGGTTGAAATGAGGACATGCATTTTACACAACTGTTTTTGCAAGTCAATAAAACCAAACAGAGGATCAGGGAAGAATGAATGTATGCCTCGAGTAGCCACCCATCACTAATGTACTAAAGTTGGTTTCAAGTATGTTGCTCTAGTTGAGAATGGGTAATTTGTACATAGTGTATTGTGTAATTCAGTGCTGAAAAGCTCGCTAGAAAAAGACTGAGACCAAAGCTGCTGGGGAGTTTGGGGTCAAGCAAGAGGCACGGCATGTAGAAGGGTTTCATGATTCTGGTTGATATAGTAATCATTATTGTTTTTCTCAATACTTATATTGTGAATAGCTTCAATATTCATCCATCTTGGGGGTGTGGGTGGGGGGAGAAAAGCAAGCCAACTCACTCAACTCAGTGCAATATGTAAATCATTAAAATGGTCTGTCATTTTGAGGGCAGCTGAAACAAGTAGTGAACACAACACTGACATATCATCAACTTTTAAGTTGATACAGTGAACTTGTCATCAAACAGTTTCTTTGTTTTTTATTTATTTATCCAGCAGTTACAGAGCAACATTATCATTCATTTGCAGTAAGCCCAGTTTTCTGTTTTTGGTCTTTACTAACTCCTGAGGGAAATATCTGGCTCCACTATGTTCACAAGCTATTTGCTAACTGTATCAGTCTGCTGTTTGGTGCTGAGTAGGTAGTGCACATTAGGTTTTTAGAGTATTCTCACTAAAAACAGTGGCCTGCCACAGAAAATGCTGCTATGACAATGGTAAGACTGAACCAAAACAGTCAAGTTGCAGTACTATATTTATCTACATATATATTTTGTATAAAACACTTATAGCATACATCTATATAAGAAAACTTACACTATACTATAACAAAAGACTTCTCTCCCCTTCATTCCACTACTCATGCAGACATACTGGCCCACACATGCCCACACATCCTGTGCTCTTTCTGTATTCTGAAGGCGTGTATGGGGTCCAAGTATTGATAAGTAAAACAATTTCAACAGCACATGTTATAACTTTCTGTTGCTTTCAAATTTGATCTGGCAACTTGTCCTGTATACTGTAGATTATTCCCCCATTGAGTTACTACCCACATATTTTTACAAATAAGTGTCTTCTCTTGAAGAGTAACTCATTCCCAAGACATTTCCTATCTCAAATCTATCAATTCCAAATCTTTATTAATTGTTATTCTTTCTCAAAACTAAGTCAACAACAAAAGAGTTCGCATCTTTGGCAACAGCCCCCTGATATCTATGGCCTATATACTGATCTCGCTCCAGTTGCTGGTATGAAAGAACAGATTATTACCAGCTTGACAACCCAATTTTAATCTAACTGCCAACATTTTAAGGCAAGAGCAGACGATCCAGGAAATTAAAACAGTGATTAATGACTTTCAGGGAAGATCAGATACAAATAAAAAGCATGTAGGAAAATTACATTTATGGGGGAAAAATGTTGTAAAAAGTTAAACTGATTGAGATGTGTAATCGAAACCCGAATACTCACTGTTCACTGTTCACCATACAGGAAACAGTTCATACTGTTACTGGCGTTTCTATGATGAGGCATCCTCCACATCTGCTGACCTCAAGCTCAAAGAGATTAAATATGACCCAGGCTTATTAGGGTGTTTAATTATCATAATGCTCTCATTATGTTGCTACCGAAAGTGATGCAACATTATTATTTCATTATTTATGTTTGTTTAACCTTGTAGATTAGCTGGGCATAAATTCTCATTTGCAGTGGCAGTCGAGCTCGGGACAGAGCTGAGATGAAGAGATGAAAAATAGAGACTGTCTGTCTCCAGATGGGATCTAAACCACATACAGCAAAGTATACTGTTAAGGAAGCAGGTTACTATCAAACCACATGACGCAGAGAAATAATAGATTAATAATGTAAGAAAGGCAGCAGGTGCAGGTGTTTTGACTTGCCTATTTTAAAAGGATATGGGGTGGGATGAAAAGATCAATTTTAGGGATTTTAGAACTCATTGCATTTGCTGGCAGCCGCACAGTGGAGTGGGTTACAGCCAAAGGAGGTGTGAGCTTCGGGGAGGAGGAGAGGAAGAAGGGGAAATTGCTGGAGCTGGTGGAGATGTGGACTGGTGAGCTCAGATAAAGCGGAGTCTTGCCAAGGATGGATTTGAAGATGAGTTGGTCTGATGAATGAGTACAGCACTGATAGACTTGTAGGACTGCCCACAACGTGGTTAATATTTATGACAGCAGCAGCTGACCAAAGTGGTTTTATTATAATGTGCAGGCCACATTGAGTGCTCAGAGGCCCACCGAGCATGCTCCAGTAGATCGTTTTAGTTTAATATATTCCCTCGAAACCAGCAGGTTTTCCCACAATTATGTGAAAAACCATCAAAAAGGAATAAACCTCATTACTGAATAAATAGCATTGAGTATAGTAATTACTGTAAACACTTGAAAGCTGAGATTACAGTAAGAGCTATAAAGTATAAACGATGTAAAACAAATTCCAAAATAAATAAAAACACAAGCAGCTATATAAAAGCATGAAAAGGAAGTAATTCACTGACATTCATTATACAGAGATCTCAATCCATTGAAAAGCCAAAACAAGTCACTTTTTAAGGGAGCAGGGAAACACAAATATACATTTTAAATGAGAAAAAACAGTTAACACTTACTTTTTCACAATATGCCAGTATTATCAATCAGTCATTTATTAACAAATTTGTTCTCAGAACCAGATGGTAGGTTCATTTCAACAGTGTCAATAACATCAAACATAAATCACATTAGACCTGGGGTGGAAACTTTTTGGCTCACCTGCCAATGGGACCACCGGCCAAACATATTTTTTACCAGCCAAAATAACAAATTGCCTTTTTGCGTCACATATATATATATCTTTTTTTCGGTTCTTTTATTTGAGATAATGATGTATTATGTCGAATACATACTTAAAGAAGAGGCCAGAGTGAAATTTGAAGCAAAATTATATTTTTTATAGTACTTAAGACATAACAGTAAATTGTTTTCTAAACTTACAAGAGGCTTATTTATCATTCAACTTAAATCTCGTCACTGCTTACTCTTACTCTTACTCTACAATCACCCTCTTTGCATGGTCCAGGAAGTCTGGCCTCCTGGTTCTGACCGACAGAGTGTCAACCCTTTTTTATACAGTCTATAAATCATATTCCTTGATCTCTAGGGAGGACAGCTGGACCGTAAGAAGATCTGACACTAGACTGGACCGCCAACTTTATTTTTTATTTTCTGCTTCAGCCTCCTTTTTGTCAGCGTTTTTTTATTTTGTTAGTTTGATCACTACACCTGGTAAATGTTGCCACATTATGGCCGTAGATAGCAGTTAGCTAACAGTAAGATTAAGTGTGATTAATGTGTTGTACCGCGCGTTACTGAGATTGTATTGTTTATTTATTTTTTTTAGTAATACGTTATATTACTGCGAAAAGCAATACATTACAGTAACTGTGTTACTTTTGTAGCGCGTTACTCCCAACACTGGTCTTTTAGTACAACCAAATGCTGAACAAGATATTTTTAGGCGACCAAAATGCTACAATTAACTTTAAAGCGTCAGTTTCACGCAGTATTGAAGAAGACCTGAAACTATAGCAACTCAGACCATAAACTCATTAGTAAAGTTTTTACTGAGTTATTAAATCTGATGACCAGTATGGTCATTTTTTCATTTACTAAAATGCAAAATGCAATCAGAGGTTTAAGGCACTTTCACATTGGCTTCACTTTTTAGATCCGGAGGTTGCTGCTTGCATTAGACGCAAGGACTAGCACACCATACAATATTCACAGATTGCCACAAGATGAACTTCACAGACAGTACAGTTATTAAATTATTAGTACCCCTACATGCATCTTATTCCTCCTGTCAGATGTACTGTATTTGAAATGCAACTTGCCCAAATTGCAGCAGCTAGAATGTGAAAAGATGGTCAAATTAGCCCCGTCCTGACCCTGTTGCATTTGCTCCGATTTCAAGGTACTCCAGCTGACATAACATTACATGGACTTGCACCATCTGAATCCTGTCTGAACCCACAATACAGAGCTGCTGGCTATTCAAAGAATTAACAAAAAGCTTTCTTTCAACTACCGAACAACCTTTGGTATTTGGAATAGTTTTCAAGCTCTTGAAAAGGCATATCTGCTTAGTTTGAATACAGTACAAACCTGTTATCACAGGCCCTATCCTGTATGTGAACTGTTATTCCCATTTTCTGTTCTTTACAGTATATTTGATTACTAGTTATTGTGATTGGAAATTACTGTGAACATATTGACTAAAGATATTAAAAGTTTTTTTGTTTAGTCCCTTAGGATATTTTATTTTCTTGTTTATGACAAAATTCAAGAAAATGGTGAATTGGTATTTAAAAATACTATTCTTTAGAGATACAATCTTCACCCAAAATTAAAGTTATTATCCCACAAAAGCAATTCACCAAACTAAGCCCATAAGGCTCCAGAGAGGTGAGTTTGTTTTCAGTGGGACATTATTTTATCGCTCTGAAAGCAACTCTGTGGTGTGGGAGGCACACACACACACACACACACACACACACATTTATGGCGTCCATGTGCATACATTCACATACCCGTATAAAATATATGCATACATAGCCATACAGTATGAGCTGAGCTGAACTGATATGCAGACTTTAACACACACAAATTCCATCATGTATACACACACGTACGCTGCCCTACAATGGCACTCCCACATACACATTCACACACATACATACATACACAGTGTCTTCGCCAGCCAGATGTGAGAAGGATTAGCAAAGTTGGCAGTCTGCACAGTGCTCCTTATCCACTGGAGCTAATTCACTTTACTACACTACCTCTCCCTCTTTTTCTCACTGTCAATCTTTGTCTCCATCTTCACCTTATGATCTCTCTGTTTCTTTTTCTTTATCTGACTTTCTCTCATAAATATCTTCATTCCTATCTCCCGTCTTGCTCAGCCCCTTGCTCTCCCTCTCTCCTTTGTTGCTTTCACTTCCAGCAAGAGCGCTTCATTTGCTTTGTCAGGCAAGTGAGGTTGTCTTGGAAAGCACTCTTTGCCTCCAGTGGTAAAAACCCTGCGCTGATAAAGGTGTATACTGTAGATGGGTGACACTATGAAAACTGATAAAAAGCTTTATCATTGTGACTCAAATATTATTTAAAATATATAAACATAAGCTATTTTGTGTTAGTTGAACAGTGTAGGAAGGTCAGTCTAGAAGCTTTTTGATTTAGCAACTACTCACAGGGCTATTTGGTATGAACTACTGTGCTAGCAAGCTTGCTAATTGTCAGTTAGCTCGTTGTTATCTCGGTATGAAAGGAACTATTTGTTCACACAGTTTTTTCAAAAGATGTTTGTAGGCCTTTCTGCAAACTATTCCTCTTTTGTGCAGCAGTTTATGCTATGAGGATAGTTAAATAAAAGTAGAAAAAAAGTAGCTAAAAATCAACAATAGCGTCCTCCATTTTGGGCTCGCCATTCCCTCAAAGGTCAACACTGTCAAGATGGCTTGCTATGCGTCAGTGGCATAAATATGCTTATTCAAATCAATAAAATTTGCCATTAAATCTAATGCAATCTGACTTCTTTATGCAACCAGTCGAGTTGCCCCCTGATGGCTACTATAAAGAATACAGAGACAGTTTCACACAACATACTGGAAATTAAGGTAAACGTGACAGCAACATTTTCATCAGCTTGAGGTTGAAGTAATCCATGCTCGTTACATGATAGCATTCCATTTACAGCATTTAGCCGACATGATATGTTTGCATTAGCTCGCCTGCCTCTTTTCAGTAACTACTGTCTTTCACCGGAGGCTTAGCAATGTGGAAATTGGAAATCAATTAAAAACCATTATGTTACCTCAACAGTCCAAAACATTTCTGGCTACATCAATACACGATATATCAACTATAAAACCAGAAATGAAATGTTACATGCTGAACAAAGTTTCTCGACACAGCAACTTAAGGTACTCCAGTACACCCCTCTGTACTGGCTCCACCATTCCAGGTCTTCCTCCCTATAAATTACTCCACACTCCATCACTTCCTGTTTGCCACTTTGACCCACAGGATAGTAATATGGGTAATGTTAACTAGTGAAGTAATATGGAAAGCAATAAAACTGTAGTATTTTGCATTAGCAACTGCTCGGCGTTAAACTAACCTTACATGAGCCAGCTAAAGCACAACATCACAATATATTTCACATGTTTTGCAGTACTGTTAGTTTACCTATCCAACAGGATGAAATCCAACTCTGTGTCGGTTTTGTGGGTTCCAAAACAAAGCAGAGGTGACTGTGTTTTCACTCGACATCAATTTGTTTTCATTTGCCGGACGGGCTTCAGCACATAAAACTTTATTGTTGTTTTTCATCTTTATGTGGATTTTATGTTGGAGTTTGGGTTGAAGTCTGTGTTGTGCTGGGAGCCGGTATTTTTGTGGTGTTAGTGGACTGCATTTCGTAAGCTGCAGTGTTGTTGCTGTAGTGTGAGAGAGGCTCAAGAGCGTGCGAAGCAACAACCCGACCCGATACCTTCACATAAGAAGCAGAATAGTGGCTGTTACAAGAAACACAGAAAACAGGCGTGTGGTTCATTTCTAAGTGAGGTCACAGCCTGTTGACAAAAAGGCAGTAAAAAAGTTATTTATTAAGTGATTTTAAAGAAAAACTAATATAGCCCCTTTAATGCTTAGTTAGTTAGCTTCCTATTTACCATACAGATATGAGAGTGATGTCAGTCTTCACATCTAAAACTCAGGAATAGACAAATAAGCATTTCCCAAAATGTCAAACATTTCTTTTTAATGTTGATGTGACCGTATCTCAAAGTAGGATGCATGCTTTCCTTCACAGGGATTTAAACCTGGGTCACCCAGTTGAAGGACAACCACAGTTATTGCCATATGTGACACAGTGGATACTTTTTCCAGAGCAGCTCACTGTGTGGTGAGTGCATACATCTTGTACATAATTGGGTGCAGTGGGATCGACTGAAACAACCTTCCAACCTGACCCCAGATGACATGGCACAACCCAACCCACACTCAGGCTAAATCAGAGCCAGTAAGGTCTAAAAATACTGATGATTTCAGAGGCTAGGTGGCAAAGCATAAGGGCCTATTGTACAACACTGGACACTGGGACAATTTTTCAAAAAGGACCTCCCTGCAAAATGATCATGCTCTCTGGAAAATCAAACACCAAAATAGCTCACCTAAGAGCTATTACTGTAATTCACTAAACCAAAAGTTATAGCTAAAGTCCTGCATATAAATAGTATCATTTATCATCGAGTACAGCTCCAGGTGTATTGAATACAATTTTTGGGACAACTGTAGCAATGACGAATAACAAGATATTAGATCTGCTTTATGATAAATCATTTGCTCCAGAGGTCATCAAGCTATCAGCACAGAGGGAACATTGTGTTTTTTTGTATGTCTTCCAGAAAAATTGCTTTTGCTTGTAGTTTAATGCTGGTTTCAGCACAATAATGATTAAAAGATGAAAACAAAATAAATGACTTCTGTGCATTGATATTGGTGTTTTGTACTCACTGCAAGAGACTGAGTTAATATGAGTAAAAATGTACACATTTCCTCACACAACTGATGTTCCATTCATTAAAATATTAATCACAATTATCTTTATCTCATGCATAACTTTTAAATGGTAGGCTATTGCGTTTAGTGGTCACTAGTCATAGTTAACAACTGTAAAAATTAAAACAAGAAGCACCTCTTTTAGTGCACGTGTAACCATCACTTAATACGAACATAGGGAAGGAAGTTGGTATTAAAATGTATATTGTTAGGACAGGTAAGTACAGGTAATTCACACAACACGAGGAATACCTATGAATCCATGATTTCGCACGGCAGAGAGATAGAGAAAGTTGATGCAGAGTTGATGAGATGATGAATGGCAGGCTAAGAGTGGGCTGTGCCACAATCAGGAGGGAGCAAAGAGGGCGCCACACCCAACACACACTCACACACACACATACACACACACAAATTTTGACTCATTGCAGTATCCGGATATGAACATGGACCTCTTAAAGGTTTTCTGTAAATGGAGTGTTTGATTCCTTTTTTAAAGAGCAGATTGTAACGATTTGATAGGAAATGAGGGCAGAGAAAGATGGGGAATGCTAGGTCCATAGCTGGACTTTAATCAGAGAAGTTGCAGTTACATTGTGCATGCCCTTTAAACTCCTGGACAACCATGTTGCCCCTTACAATACTAAATGTTAACCGACACAGTAAATATTCCAGTAGTGTGTACAGTTTATTCCTTTCCCCAGGCTGGCAAAGTCTAGCAGGCAGAGGCAGAGTGCGCTATTTCAAAATCCAGTCATGCAACAATTCAAGACCAGACTGACCTCAAAACTGTGACATTGTTTTAGAATTTGATTTGGGTGAGATTTGACCACTGGGTCACGACTGCCAAACTTGCTGGTAGTTTCACAGTTTCACACTGAAGAGACTCACGCTGACAAGTGTCGTTTAGACGCTAGACTCTGAATTATCTTGTCTGCGTGGATCGGCTCCTCACCCCGCAGGGTGTGAGGTTACTTTACATTGAGGCTTCTTGAAAAGACAAGGAACCAACATGTTCAGTTTAAATCAATCGGGCCTGATGGTGTTATCAAATTACAGGTAAACACTTCAACAGTGTTGGATACTTTACTTATTACTCAATAAAGAAGGTGATCACTTTACTTATTACAATCATATACTTTCCAAAAATAATACCAGTCTGTACCTGGTTTAGAATTGGTCCAAAAGACTGATTAAACTGGTGTTAGTCTGTTTATCAGGGGAAGAGGCATACTCACCATGATCCATAACAGGACAATGCTCCTTTGTCACATTTGTGTAAGGTTAAAACAAGAGTTATATGTAACCTGTCTACATACAGACATCTAAGAAAGGATGTCTGTATCAGTGTAGACAGTGGACTTTTCACTTTCAACTCACCAAACAAATGTTTGCTTGGGTGTGAAGGGTGGCTGAGGGGGCATGCAATGTCTGACTCTGTCATCTTCTTTTAAAGGCCATTTAAGTTGTGTGTATGTGTTTGTGTGTGTGTTTGTGTGTGTGTGTGTGTGTGTGTGTATGTCCGTGAGAGAGAGAGAAAGAGAGAGAGAGAGAGAAAACAATGGATAGCTGACAGACTAACATGCTGTTTGGTATATACATGCCACATCATGATATGTAACTGACCTTTCTCTCTCTCTCTCTCTCTCTCTCTCACACACACACACACACACACACACACGCGCGTGCGTCTTTCAATTATGTCTGTAAGGAGGTAACAGGTCACCCTGTGTGTGTGTGTGTGTGTGTGTGTGAGAGAGAGGTTGTAAGATGAGAGGGTAGATAGACTGTAAGTCTAACCCTAACCAAAAAAAAGGAAAAAAGCTGGAAAAACTGAAAGAAGGAAGGATAACAAGAAAGAAGCGATGGAATGACATCTTATTATTGCCAGCCAGTATTATTAACCTCAACTGACATGCTACAAAAATTTTTAAAATGTTACAAATAGCACCATAAAGTTTATACATTAGTATTCAAATTAAGTGCTATACTGGCCACTTTATTTGGTACACCTTGTTAGTACCGGGTTGGACCCCCTTTTGCCTTCAGAACTGCCTTAATTCTTCCTCAGAGACTTTGGTCCATATTGACATGATAGCATCACGCAGTTGCTCTCCCGTTCTATCACATCCCAAAGGTGCTCTATTGGTTTGAGATCTGGTGACTGTGGAGGCCATTGTAGTACAGGGAAACCAGTTTGAGATGATTTGAGCTGTGTGACATAGTGCATTATCCTGCTAGAAGTAGCCATCAGAAGATGGGTTCACTGTGTTCATAAAGGAACGGATATGGTCAGCAACAATACTCAGTAGACAGTAGACTGTCACGTTTAAACAATGATTAATTGGTACTAAGGCGAATTGTAGCCAGAGTTTCCTGTTGTACGTTCAGAGATGGTATTCAGCACACCTTGGTTGAAACAAGTGGTTATTTGAGTTACTGTTGCCTTTCTATCATCTCAAACCAGTCTGCCCATTCTCCTCTGACCTCTGACATCAACAAGGCATTTTCTTCCACACAAGTGCCGCTCACTGGATATTTTCTCTTTTTCGGACCATTCTCTGTAAACCCTAGAAATGGTTGCGCGTGCAAAACCCCAGTAGATCAGCAGTTTCTAAAAGAATGTCTGGCACCAACAACCATGCCACATTCAAAGTCACTTCAATCCCCTTTCTTCCCCATTCTGATGCTCGGGTTGAACTTCAGAAAGTTGTCTTGACCACATCTACATGCCTAAATGCACTGAGTTGCTGCTATGTGATTGGCTGAAAAGCTATTTGTGTTAACAAGAAATTGAACAGGTGTATTTAATAAAGTGGCCGGTGAGTGTATATCCCTGGAGTGCTCCAAACTGTTTCTGGGGAGGCACATTGAACGGAAGTGAAGAAAATACTACATAAGTTATCAAAAGGAGATCATATAGAACAGACGAAATGTGTGTGATTTGGTTAAAGAGAGAAAGTTTATTGTCTTTCCTACTTTCCCAGAGTCAGAAACTAACAAATGCCTTAGGACAGTCTTGTATGCATTTGGTATTGTTTGAAGTTAAGTCAAACAGCAATATTATCTTGGCTGAATTGTTGAGTGTCTATGGGATCAAATAACATAATCATGATGTAATAACATAGACATGCAGGAATTGAGCGAAACTACGCAAGTAAACTAACTATAGTGACAGTCTCGGGTTTCCTGTTGTCTGACATTGTGTTCATTTTCTTTTAACATCTCCTCCACTCTCTTTGTCATTCTGCCTTTCATTCTCCTTTGCACTTGATCAAATAAAACATTACTGAGCTACAGAGATTAACAATGCAAATCCACATTGCTTTCAGAGACAATTTTGTGCTCAGACAAAATCATCTCATTTTGCATTGTTACTGTTGTGCAGTGTTGTGCCTACATATGTGTGTCTAACTTGATGTCTAACTAGTGACTAATAGGAATACAGCGTTCCCACAAACGCCTGAATCATCTTAAGTTACATCAAACCCTCACAGGAACAACTGAAAACTTTAATGTCTCCTCCCACTTTGTCTTTCTATTGACCTTCTTTAATTCAGCTGTGATTCAGTTCTCTTGTTTTTGCCCTTTCTCTTATCTTTTTCCAGCTCATTTTTCTTTCCTCTCACTTTTCACATTTTCAGTAGATATTTTTAACAGTGTGAAAATTGAAACCATTTTAGTCTCATCTGTGGTTCCTTTTGTCTCTGCTTTTCTGCTCTTTTTCTCTTCTTTCTCACTTTGGTTCAATCCACTTCCACAGTGCATTGGACGCACATAAACAGAAGCAGAACCAAAGCCAATATGACTCCCACCTACCAAGATACGGAAACACACACAAAGTCCCTCCATACATGTTTTAACATTAACAAATTAAGACACGAGATAAGACAAACATCACTCAATCTTCTCCAACCCAAAGGAGAAAAAGATAAGTTATTGTTTTTATGTTTATTTCCCCTGCAGGCTAATTAGACAATTTTCACAACAAAGATAAACTTCACACATTAATAATACTTACAATAATGCTGCACAGCAAAAATGTTCATCTAGACATTAAGTCTTCAAAAATAGAATAAATTGCATTGTAGTTAAGCTTGTTCCACTAATGGCCACCTTGTCTCCTTACAGCAACACCATAAACTGGAACAGAATCGGCACCCTTCATTGTTCAATTATGAATCACAGCATATATAACTTCTTGAAAAGATAGCCTGGGGCATTCTTCTATCATCATTGCATTAACGACTTTGTGACCATCCTCTTTTGCTGTCCAATGCAATTGCAAAAACATTAATTACACTTTTATTTCTTCTCACAAACAAGAGAGAAGAAATTGTGTTGGAAATTAGATTTAAAAGTTTTGATGCTTTGGTTGATGAAATGCCACAAACATCTCCAGTGGTGACAGGTGAATATAAAACATGTGGCTGACATACTGATTGTTATTTTGTATGGTTTCATTAATTCTCATCACTCACTTTACTTGGCACCATCTGTAATATTTCACCATGGTAACTAAAAGATTTCACTGTCCATATGTCACTACAAAATATGCCACCTTCCATATGATGTTATATTTAGTACACTAGATGGAGGGCAAATGATTGTATAAAAGAAGAATCTAAAGATAAAATATAGAAGACCCTGTTGGTGTTATGATTCTTTTACTTTAAGGACAGTATTCAAAATGAAGTATTCATTATTTACCTTGGAAGTAGTAGTTTGACAAACGATCCCAACTTAAGGTCTGCTTACTAGCTTTCAGCTGTATTACATGGTCTTCATCAGGTGACATTACCATGAGTTGGGATTGTTTTGTCCAAGTATGAAAATGTCTTTTTGTTCAGAATATGAATTTTCTATTTGAATGCAATAATCAAATGAATCCATGGTAAAGCTGAATAATAAAACAAACTCAACACAGATCACCACATTCTACAAGATCTATTTAAATTTGACATTGATGTGGATGTTTTCCTTTATATTACAGTGTCCTTTGCTATTTATCATGGATATAAAAAAGTTTTTCTAGAATAAAACATAACAGGATTTTTTGTGCACTGTCCACCCACCCTGTTGTATCTCATGACTAACTGCTTCTGTACAATATGAAATTTGTACAAATTCTTTATGGTTTCGTTCAAGTCCAATAATGAACTCTTAGGTTTATTGAATTACATATTCCGTACATTAACATATCTACTAAAAGTTTCAGAAAAGCTACATTTAAGAATTTGAACTGAAAAAAGAACTAAAGAAGTTGCCGCAAACTGTCTGTTTTACATAAACAAGCCTTTTTTATACTTTTTAGTAAGTATAAGGATGTTAACTTGCAATAACTGATTTTTTGGCCACTTGGCGGCAGCAGAAACAAGTTTAGCAAACTGTTTTGTATGTGCTCACAAGGGCATCACTTTGTGTTGAAAAGTGGTGGGGACATTTAAGGGCTCATATTAGGGGTCTGACGAAACATTTAGCCCACGAGACGTGAGACTGCACAATATTGGAGTCACACGAAGAAGACAATTAGATACTCCAATGCTATTTATAAGAAATCTTCATTGATGAAATAGGCTATTCAATTGGGTGGTCTGGGGGTCCTCCCCCATTAAACTCTTGATTTCCTGCATTCTAGAGACATTTTCTGCACCAATTTATGGTGGAAATGTCTTTTATTTATATGAAGGGAAACAAAATTCATGTGGTTGGTGACAATTCAGATTATAAAACTATTATTGAATATAATGCAGTAATCAGCAGCTTGTTTTTTTAGCCTAAGTTACGTTTTTGGACAAGGCAGATCTGTTTTCTTCTATATTTACATTGCATTTCATGTTTTCCTATTGTGCAAGTTGTTGTGTTATTTAACATTTCTTGTTGCAAGCTAATTTTCAAAAAAACTTTAGCAAATGCTTTCAAAAAGTGGAGGGGACAAAATCAACAATTTCAAAAAATGGTGGGGACATGTTCCCAGCGTCCCAAGTGTAAATGACACCTGTGTGCTCAGACCTCTAAAGGGCTTCGCTTTGCTAACTTTGTCTGTCTTGCTGTTTGGTGTTGGGCAAGTAGTGTACAGTGGATTATTTTTTTTTTCTGCTGAAAACTGCTGCATGCTGGGGCCAAAAACAATCCTGATGAGAATGGTGAGAGAATTAAAACAGTAAAGTTGTGGACCGGAAAACCAAAGCTATGAGCTGAAAGATGATAAAATGCAGAGCTGAGGGGAAGTGCAGAGTTGGTGATAATTCTCTGTGGATTTGTCACTATGAGTGACCCCTTTGACATTACAGTCAGCCATTTGATCCATTGTAAATATAAAATTGTTGCTGCTTGAAGGACCAATCATGCACTTACATAGTATTCTAATGCAGAAAATATTACAAAGGAGAGATTGCAACTGTCCTTTTCTTCAGAATGACCTGCTTAACGTGTCCACACATCTACCTTACCTTACCATCCATCCATCCATCCATTAATTCATCATCCACCCCTCCTAGAGTCCTTCCACCAGTCTTGTCACTGAGCAAACCACCCCAGACACACTACAGATGACCCCTAGACTCAGTATACACACATCTATCAGCCGCTCCCTCACAGTGAGGCGGCTCCACTGCAGTCTGAGGTGAAACAGGCACGGCAATATGAGTGTCATGGCCGCCCCGGTAACACTGCCTGTCAAACCCATCAACAGAGAGAACCTGGGGACTAGCAGGGCCAGTAGGTATGATGTCATCAACAAGGCGCCGCGGACCATCAGGGCCGGACGAGGCACACCTTGACCTCCGTGTTTGGAGTACGATGAGATAACAGCATCTGCAGAAAGAAGATTGAAGCAGAGAAGTTGAAAGGCTACAGCGCTTTTGGTGACAGTTTGTGTTGACCCTGTAAGCAACGTTTGTGTATGTGTTGCTCTATTCTGACTTATTGTTTTCCAGTTGCATCTACGTATGTAGGGGCATCATCAGCCTCCAACTTTACAAGTACAAGTAAGTGAATAGAACAAGTACCAATTATGTGGCATTATTTACTGATGAGTGAAAGACTTGACTATTGCTTGAAAAAAGCTGTAGAGGACAGGGAAACTTTAATCATCTTTTGTTCATTTTGCCCAGTGAAAATATTCATCATAACACTACATTACATTTCGAGGGCAAAAAGTAAAGTATCATAATCTGATGACTTCATGACTGTTGACAGTCAATAATTATGAAAAGTTCAGCCATGGTGACAAATGTTTTGACAGTCAACACATTAGCGAAATTTCCTGATCACCCGACTCTCAAGTGAAAATAAATGGCATGTGATATTTGCTTGTATTCTGAGCTATAGGTTGGATTTTTTTGACATTCTTTTTGAGGTTTCATTTCATGTTTTGCTGACTTTGTTGCTCTTGATTTTAGGTGCAGTTAGTACGAGTTAGTTGTCATGTTGGTGGGACTAGTGTAGTGGCACTATGTATTTCACATGTTGTCTGCTGTGACATGTCTGATTTGTACGTACCCTTTGGGGATTAATAAATTGATCTAATCTAATTTGCTCATGTTGCTCACAGTGTGAAAACACATTGAGGGTCCAGAATTAAATATCTGTTGTGAATCAAAACATATGTTTCCTAAATCGTTATCAGATTACTTTATTGGTAATCTTTGGTAGTCATGGGGTTCAAAGGTGGATGCCAGCATCCAGATGACTTGAAGGAACTAACTTCACATATGGTGACAATACTTTGGGCAAGGTTAGAGGTTTGAATATAGAATAGATCTGTTAGTAGTATTCACCTCCAAGCAGACAGGTCTGTAGTATTTCAGCAGCAGAGTAGAATGGCAGAGGGTAGGACAGCAGGGCTTTAGCCAGCAGGCACAGGTTGACGAGAGGTCGAAGGTCAGAGGGCAGGTTGTCTGTGATGACCTCACTGGTCTCTGCCCCCCATGTCAACACGGCCTGATGGATGAAGTAAACTATCAGTGCAGTCAGTCAATCAATCACTCCACTTGTCCGTCCCTTCTTCCATCCTTTGATCAGACCTGCTGTTGTCAGCTAGATGTCGAGCCAAAAATACATTATAGTACTGTCTCAACATTTTTAGATATTCGGCCATCAACAAATTAGAAAATAGCAGCTGTAAAAACTGATGGAACAAAACTAACCTCTATGTTACTTTTAGAGCCATCAGAAACGCAGTCAAGCAACTCTATGAACTCAGTAATCATAGAAATTACAGGTAAATTTGCCCTGTCACTAACCAGTAAAGAAAACAGGGTTTTTATGATGCAGGCGGCACCATGAGTCCACGCCAGCATGGCATTAAACTGCCCTCTGTCCTCCATACTGCCCTCTAGAGGAGGGAGGAAGATCTGCGAGGTGTAGGAGAAGATGATGACTCCCACAGAGACGAGGAAGTCCTCCGGGTCCACGGACAGAGACAGGGAGGACCAGGACCAGCTGCTGGACCGACTCAGACAGTACAGCATGACCAACAGGCTGTTAGTGGGGTCAGAGACAAAAGGAGAGAACATGAGAAAACATAATCCTCAATTACTGGAATAAAGTATCTAAAATCAATGTAATACTAATTCTTTCATTTATTAATTCATTCAACATAATACAACAGAAGAAGGCCCATTAAGATTTGGTCACTCTCAGGGCAATAAAAGTCCTACCTAAAGGCAGATGAGGAAAACAAAGGAAGAAATATTTTCAGACAAACTAGATTCATTGTTCCTGTATAGTTTTTGAAAAGTCTCCTACTTCTTCAGCTTAATAAACTAGCTTAAAATGTTTAGGCACAAAGCTGAACACAGCTGTTTTTCTTAACTCATGAAAGCTTGCAGTTTTGGAGATACATAATTTTCAAAAGACAGGGATTTTGTTTTTTCTTATTAACATGGAATGCATATTCTTAATTTAATTTAAACCTATTCTAACTAAAAATCAATAAACTCAACTTGAGACTCCTCTTCAAAAGACTTGCCTCGAGCTCGAGGTGCAGGACTTGTGAACAATGTTTATTTTTAGGAAGGCTCTGATGAGCTTGCTGTTATTCCCCTCCCTCTGTTACCTATAACCTACCTACATAACACGTAGTATCAGCTGTGCAGGCCACACATGAGAGGGGACAACAAACACCGGCTTTGTTTGTGTTGACTTACAATAGTTTAAGCTGTCATTAATTGCATTGCACATTACATGGTTGTGCTCTGTGAAACACAGGTTACAGGTTTATTGTTGATCATGTAACATTACAGTTTTATTTAGTTACATTACACTGGTTTGAGAGTCTGGGGGATGTGTTGACTTACAGTAATTTATAAGCTGTCATTAGTTGTAGATGCATTAGACTACATGGTTTTGCTCTGTAAGTGAAAAATAGGTTAATAAATATGGATTGAACGCAGCAGGTTCATCAGGTTCATTCATTATAACCACGAGTGACTTGAGACTTGCTTGGACTCTGAGCATCTCTGCATCCAACTGACACAGTGTTGTTTCCCATTTGCCATGATGTGCATGCAACAAAGGGTTACTTTTATTTGGTTATTAAACCTTTGCTCCGGAGGGTGGTTCCCAATTAATCCAAGCTGCAGCAAGAGAAAGATAGATAGAGGTCCAGATAAAATATTTTTCTCTCAGCTTAAGTTTTGAATTGTCAGAGGATAACTGAGAAATAATGTATTTGCACATGACTTAATAGCCAAAGAAAAGATCTAAAGCTGGAGAACTTCAAGATCCATCTCCATTTTCCTTTGTCTCATGCAAGTCACCTAGCATGAGAAATAAATCTAACAACCAGTAATAGCAGTGGAGCAGGAGCAGCTTCAAAATGATCAAGAGTGAGAATGAGAGCGGATTATAAAGGCCGCCTCGTCCTGATTTAACACAGTTGGTGGAGTTTGTCAGCTGTTACCGATCACCTGACAGTGTGCACAATTGTTCTGCTCTGTCAGAACAAACTTGATGCGACTTCCACTCTATCACCTGATCAGTATGTGAGCCAGGGAGCACAGCAGGCTGAGGGTAGAGACTGGTCTGAGATCAGTCAGCAGCAGGCAGGGCAGCAGGAACATCAGAGACGCCAGAGAACACACTGATCTAGGAACAGCCATCCCTGATAGACTGTCAGACAACAGATTGGTGGAGACAACCAGATACAGGGTACAGGTCATCAACAGCTCAATGATCTGTAAAGTAAAAAAAAGAATAAAAAATTAAACAGGGTTAAAGAGAGATGTTTACTTCAGGTATTTACTGGACATTTATCACAACTCAGTTTATAGACATGTGCAGAACGTTTAACAAAATAAAGAATGTGTGTGTTACCTGAGCTCCATTAACCATGCACCCCCCCAGTCCAGGACAGTTGGGCCACAGTCCTTTGCAGCAGACCTTCACTATGTCCTGGTAGCTGTGTCGGACTCTGACCTTTGACACCGACCCTCCGCTGAAAGATACAAAAACCTCCTTGCAATGATAAATGTGTGTCCGATACAAATTCACGTTTTTTTTCTGTTTTCAAAGCTACATCATGTTGTCTTCGAACTATTAAGCACATTTTCAATACATCTTTAATAAAAACTAAACTTTCCCTCAAAAATATAAGAATTGCATTTGCTGTGTTGAAGCTTATATTCAAGTTTTTAAAGTTGTTTTTTTACAGCTGGCAATGCATATTTAAAATCAGACTCATTTGAACTAATCTGAATCAAAATATAATTTGACAGAACACCACAAATGAATGAGGCAAAAGTAAACACGAATATCACAGCATTACAGAACCCAACACAGTCACATTTCTTTTAGCTGTGGCAGAGGTGTATTTCTAAAGCGTACCAGTGCTGAATGAACAGAATAACATGTATGTGTATTTGGTAAGAAGAGGAGTCTGAATAGAATGGGATGAATAAATATAAGAATGACTCTGTTGTCAGAAATAATAGTCACCCCTGCTGAAAATACAGAGAGGAGAGCACCTGCGGAAACTCAAAGTTAGTCAACAATGACTCCAAGAAAAAAAACTCCTAGCACTGATCACACTGACAAGTGCTCTTTGGGAAGTACAGTCCAGAAGTGCCACAGCAAGTTAAATAAGGTGCTTAGCACATCCTTGCTTTCAATACAATAGAAAACCCACTGCAAGTGCTTTTATGAATTAAAAGTGATATTACCTAGCTATAGAGTGATGTTGCTATTAGTTAATTGACACTGTAATGTTACATGCATTCATTCTGTTCAAGTGTTTGTAGCACCTCCTGTAGGTCATTAAGTAAATGTCACCTGTTCTTGTCATTTTAGACGTATGCTCTCTCATTAGCTGTTAATAGTCACATTGATCGTAGTCACATGATCAGTTCTGCCATTTTCCTGTAAACAAGCTAGAGAATGGCATGCTTCAAGTCCTCACTTCATCTTGCTCCATCTGCCTGTGTTAACCTTGGGGAAGCTTTGTTTGTGAGTAGATTAGTTCATCTATGTTTATAGAATTTCTTTCTGCTAATTTTTCATTGTATTTAATATTATTTATGTACATTATTTCATAGTCACTTTTGTATTATTTACAGTTTCACACTTCAGCAACTTGACCACATTGAGTGCTGTGTCTTGAATAAACGGACGTACAAGTGCACGTTGATAACCAACTTTACGATCCTCTGTCACTGAAGCCATCTAGTGCTGCTTTAAATCAAGTTAATCAAGAGTGTTTATCTAGCTGGTGATGTGCGCCTCGCTACGCGCTCATGTGCCAGAATAGACACCAAATGATTAGAATATAATAGGAACCCTACCTTTGATCCTCTTCATATAGACAGGTCACCAGGATCCTCCCTGTGTGGTTGCAGACCCAGGCTGACAGAACCAGCAGAACAAGACCCACATAACCTGACTGGACCAGAGCAAAGGGTAAACCCAACACAAAGATACCCTGTGGGAGAAGAGAGAGATAGAAAGAAAAACCATTATTGGGGAGGCTTCAGAGGACAGTGAGAAAATATATACAACAGACTTTCAGGGGGGGGGGGCTTGAGCCAATCCCAGCTGGCATCGGGTGAAAGGCGGGTTACATGCTCAGTAAAATTAAAAGAGTGTGAGAGAGATAGGAGATCCGCAGCTGTGTTACATGCGATATTATCGATATGCAGGTTAAAGTCCCCAATTATTAGGACCAGTTTGATAATAGATGATAAAAATTCAGTAAAATCAGTAAGAAAGACGCCAGCCGGGCCAGGAGGACGGTAAAATTAACACAAAGTAAAATGTGTTAAAAGCACCTACTTTGAGCATCTGTGATTCAAAAGAGGAAAAACTTTCAGAGTTTATAGCTTATATAAGAATCTGTCACAACAGTGACTGTCTTCACAGATTCAGCAGGGTGAACAGGCTGTGGTTGGGGTGGGTACTGTCCTTTAGTATCCTTTGGGCTTTGTGTAGGCACCTCACCTCCCCGATATCAAATTCAAATGATATCAATGATGATCTTCTGAGCAGTTTTAATCACCCGCTGCAGAGCCCTCCGGTCCTAGGCCTTGACTTGTTTCCATTAGAAATAATAGCTGACAATTCTTGAAATGTGAAAATTCAAAAATTTTGTTGCAAGAAAAGAGGGGGAAAAAGACTAAGGAAGACCACTGACAAGGAAATGAAGAGAAGAAAGGACCATTCATGGTTGGAAGATGAGGAGGCGAGAGAAGAGTTTTGGCCTAATGCCTGGAGAGTTTGAGGATGCCGGAGACCAGCAGGAGCAGAAGGAACGAGGAGTGTCGAGCTTAGGCCCATCACTGAGGGGAAAATATTAGTGACTGCCTGGGAGAGGAGAAGAGAGGACAGGATAGAGGAGAGAAGGTGTAGGGAACAGAGCAGGAGGAAGGAGAGATACAAACTCAGGGCTAGAGAGCAGGAGGTTGATGGAGGAAGAGGAGGAGGACAAGGGGAGATCAGAGGAGACAACAAGCTACTTTGATGGAGCTGCTGTGTTTTGACTGTTGGAACATGGAGAGGGAGCTATGGAAACACATCATAGCACATCACTACCGCAGACTCACGCACACGCAAACACACATTGTGGATGCATAAACAGACAAGCACACATTCTCTCTCTTTCAAGTTACTATTTTGTAACTGGTGTCTGTTAGGCATATGCTGATAGAGCTTTGATGTTCAAATGGAGCTGCCGGGGATGAAAGCAGTTTGAGAGAAATCTGACACTCAAGTTTACAATTTCACCCCCCTCTCTCCCCCCTTCTCTCTCTCCCTCCACTTCTTCTCTCTGTGGTTTTGCCAGCTAATTCCTCATTGGTTACTCTGAGCACAACCCGAATTACAAACTGATACAATAAGGCAAGAACCAAAAAAAATACCTCATTGGCTATGGAGAAGATGATTTATTCTTTTCTGCTCCATCCCGCCATAATATGACGCCCAAAGACAGTCGAAATCTGTTTATTCAGGGAATGTTGACCGAGCACATATGCTCTTTTTCATACCTTACATTCACAATATTGGCCAGCAAGCAGCAAGGGTATCTCAGCGACATATGCTGGGGAAAAAAAACATTATTACACGTTCACTGCTCCTGTCTGGACTTCCCAGGTCCCAAGATTTCAGCTGCTAAGGTCATGCACGGTATGTTATGCAAGCACATGCCCTGTGCACAAAAAGAGATAGAGAGATGTATTTTGCCCAGCCATGAGGGGATAAGGTGATGCAGATCCAACCTGAAACAGACAGGTTTTAAATAACTGGAAGTCTTTTTTTTAAACCATGACAAATGTTGTTGTCTTTAGTTTAATAAAAGTTCTTCTGTTTTTTCAAATGATGAAACTCTGAAAATGACATTTCTGCTATTGTCTTGCAATCCTTTCACAGTGTATAAATGTTTGTGTAAAGGATGGAGAAGATGTTACTTCTACTACTACTCATGTTACTTTCTTTGTTGCTGATAATGATCAGGAAAAGTGAAAAGGATCTGCACACTATCTCCCAGCAAGTTTAATTTAACAGAGCAACATTTCGGTCTAATAGAGATCTTCATCAGGCATTGTCAAATGACCATCGTAAAAAGCAGAACAAGCAACATACAGATACAAAGACATTCATCACTTCATCAATCACTATCACTACAGAGCTGGATAACATGGTCTAATACTCCCATATAGGGGACAAAGCATACCTTTATGGAAATGGAGAAATAGAAAAAATATATATCTTACAACAACATATTAAATCTAATACATCAACTCTTACCTTAAACAGGAAAATCAACCCAAACAAAAGAAAGAATAAAAAAAGGGGGGCGATACATCCACAGATGTTAACCCTTGAGAGAGACGATCAAAACATATTTATTTCAAAATCTGTGAAAGAAAAGTAGGATCTGTTGTTGTTCCAAGCAAACGTTGCTCCGTTAAATCAAACTTGCTGGGAGCTATCAGGACAGTGTGTGTAGATCTTTTGTCTGACTTTTGCCTTCGGGTTGGTTTTTGATCCAGCACCTGAAGACATTTTTTGGACGTGTGTACCCTGCAATGGGTTTGTCTATGATCATGAAAGGTGCCATAGCATAGTGAGGTTGACAATGATGATAGAAAATTGTTTTACTTTTATGGAAAAGATTATACTAGAGCTGAAAAGATTAGTTGATTTAATTGGTTAGTCGATCATCAGAAAATTAATTGGTAACTATTCTAATACTTGAGTAATCATTTCAATCATTATTTAAGCAAAAATGCCAATCATTCATTAATTTTCTATAGTGTAAATTATTAATTAAAGTAGTAGGTAGTCCAGCAAGTTATAAAGCACTTCCATAAAGTTGCGTGACTCACATGGGGCAGATAGTAATAATAATGATCAAAATCAAAGCAGCAAAAGCCGAGATATCCCACTTTCAGCATCTAGCATGGGTCAAGCTCCACAAAATGTGCATTCTACATTTCCCGTAATGCAACTGGATGACATATTTTCTTGAAACTGCCTCCTAAATGCCAACATCTTTCACACTCCACACCTCCTGTTTTTGATGCAGGCTTTCTGTTTAAATTTGTGCCCCTTAATTTAATTGAAAAAGAAAAAACGATGGAGTAATCAGCAATGAAAATTACTATAATTATCTGCTGCTAAACTGGGTATATATAATGTTTTTTAAGAGTATTATGGTGACTAAAGGTTAGCAATTTGAAGACGTCACCATGGCTCTGTAAAATTATAACCGAAACGTTTCATTATTTTCTGATAGTTTATAAACCAAATGATTAATTGGTTTGGAATTCAATCGGCCGATTAACCTTTAAGGAAGTACAATTAAAATAATTCCTCTGGCAAAATATCTGATCAAGATAATAGTGGAAATGATAATATGATAATATTACAGGAGGTGATCTACCAAATCTTGTGGAAGATGACACTAAAACTGCAAAAATGTACTTTTAAAAATTATGAATTAACCTGCAGCATCTATTCAGCTTCACTTTTTTGTAGGGTCTTGGGATGTATTTGGCAGCATGATTAACCAAATAACTTTTGACAGCAAGCTTTCCAGAAAAAAAGGGGGAACTTTCTTCATTTCCCTACGGCTTGCACTTGGATTGGAACTTGAATTTTTAACCCAGTTTAAGGTAAAACATGACTCAGAAACAGAGTATAGTAAATAGGCAGTGCAATTAATATAAGTTTTTCTTAGTGTCCTCATCTCTAATCCGCGATGAAGACATACAAACTGGCGTTGCCTCATTAACAGTCAGGTTGGAATTAAAAGTGAGCTTGATAGTATTCCCTGTTGCTTTGAGAGCTGGGTTTTGCAGTTTTGGCAGCAAATTTGCTCTCTAATAAAAACTTTATTAAGCTGGCAGACAGGCAGTTTATATTGGCATCAATAAACCACAACCGGAAAATGCATATTTTCTTTTTAACCTTGATAGGAGATAAAATGGCTGTTCTTTTTTCCATTATCAAGACATCTGTTCTTAACAAATGGATCTGTTGTAATGGCACGGATAGGTGTTTATACATCAGATACATTCTGCGTCTTTTTGTTGTTACTATGTGGTTATCCATCACTTTAAGCATCCAACGAATCATCACCTTTGATAAAAAAAAAAATTGTCATCCAGTAGTCACTTAACTTAACCTACCTGTGACCTCATAACAAAGCGATTACTCAGTAATCTCTTTGGTTGCGGTTCCTGATTACAGTGTGCTGCAGGTAATAGATAACCTATAAAACATCACCCAACCCAACAGCCAAGGAAAGAAGCTGAAAAACTTGATGTGCAACAGTAAAATAGAAACTATTCCAATCAAAGCACTGTTGCAAATATATCTGGAAGTATTGAGGTTTCAGAAGAAACAAATCATAGATTTGATTAGGCAGTTTAAATCAGTAATATGGAAAATATCACAGTCTCAGTTTTCATTAGAGACAGCGTTGTCTGGCACATAATCTCAGTCTCTAATGAAAAGAGGAACTGTCTGGCACTCACATAGATAGACTAGCATCAGTAAAAGAAGCACACCCATACTTTTTAATCTACTGAATATCATGTGTGTGTATGTGTGTATTTATGCTAATAGTGATTTAAACCATGTATGTATACAGCAATCTGATGCAAAAGTATTTGATGTAAATTTACCTCAACTCCTGAAGAATCATGTTTGCATGCATGCGTACACTGTATTCATGCCCTAATGCCATAATGCTCTTTAAGGACCAAGGGAGGCTGTTTGATTTCGCTACAGTTATTCACTGAACACATAATGGTAAACGCATTTACATGAGTACAGTAGTTGATTACCAACATTTACAGCAAAATAAGCTATAAGCATTACCGCACGAGGACACACTGTAACTGGGAGCTTTTCTTTTCAATTTGATTCATGCATTATTTGATTATGAAGACCAGAGAGTGCCTGACAAGCAGCCTGCAACACCAAAAAGCATTGTTTAGTATTATTAAAACACAATGGGAGTGGATTAAATAATCTGCAGGTTTAATGCTTTTTTGAATCTAGTGTGCAGCTTGGCGCCTAAACAGTTGGCACATACTTTTTGCATTTGTCTTCTACAAGAGGAAAGAGAGAGACGTAACGTTTTGGAGGAAAAAAAGAGGAATGATGTTTTGAAACTGAACCAACAAAATAATTAATTCCAAGTTTGCAGCTGTGGTAAACATGGGCTATGTCATAGGAAAGTCAAATTCAGAAGACTGCTGTTCAGCAGCCAAATAAGAATTTGCTACAAGGAACAACTGGACTGCTATGAAATGATCAGATAATTTTGACCAACAAATATAGGTTTCATGTCTGTGCAAGTCATTCCTGTACATTAAATTAATTTGACAGAGATGTATATTCAAGGTGACTTACAAGTTTTCCCCCACATTTACACACTGGGAGCAATTCGGGGTGATGTGTCTTGCCAAGGAAACAGGAAAAGGGATCAAAGAGGGATAAAGGATTTGATCTACCAAATAAATGGTGGAAGATGACACTAAACCTTTTAATGAATTAACCTGCAGGATCTATTCACCTTCAGGTTTTTTTGCTGGGTCTTGGGATGTATTTGGCAGCATGATTAACCAAACAACTTTTTGACTGCAACTTTCCCCCCCAAAATGGGAACATTCTTCCTTTCCCATGGCTTGTGCTCGGATTAGAAAGACATTTGGGATAGTTGGCAATGGTAGGCAGTAATCTGAATTATGTGTTATTTGGTCTTACGTAACAAGATGAAACATGGAAAACCTTTGTAATGGTCCTTTAAATTAAAATATGAAAGTACAATGCACGTATTATTATAAGTATACCTGTATAGCATTTGTGACATTCCAGCCAGCCTCCCAGGCGGTGATGGTGGCAGTAGGATTCAGACCTGTGGTGGCGGTACTGGGGCACTGAACTGGACTGGCCAAACTCATCCCTGTTCTCTCTTCTTCAAGGCTGGTACAGAGCTGAGAATCCCCCTCCACAATTTCCTCTCCTTCCATTTTCTCCTCTCCATCTTCAGCAAGTCTTTGTTTTTGCACATTCCCTCTAAGCAGGGCAGCCAACCCGTGGGATCTTTTCTTGTTACCCTGGTTCTGGTTAAAACTCAGATCCTTGTCAGCTTGTATCTTAGATGATGTTTTCCATTTGCCATAACTCCTTGTATTTTTTAACCAAGGTGAGTCTGCAGTGGAAACCGCTGAGGTCATGGTGATGGCACTGGGCCCAGTGGAGATTACAGTAGCTCTGGTTTCTTTGAAAGCTGGACTCGCCTGCTGTAAGGTGGTGGTGGATCCCGTCAGATTAGGAGCTGGTCTCTCCCTCACAGTGGGATTATCTTGTTCAGTCAGAGACAGGCTGTTTCTTCTAAATGATGTTCTGTCTCTTCTGGTGTCATCGCCGCTTGTCTTGTTTTTGTTTGTGATGTTGTCAAAAGGCAATCTGGTGTCCTCACAATAGGTTCGGTTCAACTCGTCACTGTGGGTCAGAATCACCATCTCTTCATCCTGCTGAAAGAACCTGCGGATCAAACCCACACAGTCTTTAAATTTGTGGTTTCACTGTCCACACCCACTTTATGCAAACAGCATATTTTTACTCTAATAGGAAGACAAAGCTCTGTGAGTATTTGGACAGTTAAAAATAACTCAAGTTGTCAACAATATTACTATTCCTTCACATGTAAAATTACATACTGAGTTTGAGTATAAAGTGTGGACTTCACCAAACTGGGGAACATTGTTGCAACCTAGTGGAGTTTAACTTAATCAAAAACAACAAAAATAATTATATATTAATAACAACATTAATGTATTAACAGAATAACAAATAGAGCTTTTTTATTGACTTGTAGAACACCTTAAAGTACTGTATAAATAAACTTAACTTATTTAGTTTTCTGATTATGATGTCTGATTATGATTAGTGTATGTAGTTAATTAAGATAAATTAAAATAATATTTATAGTTTTAATAGTCTTTACTTGCAATTGTAATCATACATAATACAAAAATCTTATGTGTACATGTATCAATGAACTTGGCAGATATTTTACATGATGCTCACAGACGTTATTGTGTTATGAATTAAATAAATAATAATAAATACTTCAATATGTAAATCTATAAAAGAATATGTCCCATGATGTGACTCACCTTGTTGTCCAGTCCAGGTGTAGCCTTGACACGGCCCAGCCCCACAGAGAACCAGCTGCACTCCAGGGCTGCCCCAAGCTACGAGCCCTGGGAAGAGAGTCCATCTTCAGCCTCACCGCCTGTAGAGTCAGCCTCCCTGCCTTTGGAGGTCTAAGGGTCTGGGGGAGCTTGACTGACACTGGACACATCAATTCTATACTCACATAAATTCTCACCCAAACACACACAGACACACATTACTCACATTGTCTGCCCATAAAGAAACTGTGTACAAACACCAACACCCCCCCCACACACACAATTGCACAAGCGCACTTGCATAACTACACACAACTGCACAGGTGTATGAAGTGAGTGGCAAGTTGGTGAGCTGTAACATTTTAATATACCAGAGTTTTCGACAGTGAAGAAGTAAACAGCCACAATGGCCTGCACAGTAGATCAGTACACTCAGGGATGAAGTGTGTGTGTGTGTGTGTGTGTGTGTGTGTGTGTGTGTGTGTGTGTGTGATAGATTGGGAGCGGATGGGAAATCCCAATTTATCAGTTACATGCTGATAAAATAAAATCCAAACTTAAATTATAGAATAAAAATGTTCAAATGAAAAATCAAACCCACAGACTTAGGTGGTTGCGTTTTGATAAGTACGAACTGTATGTCATCGCTTACTCCATTTCATTTAGTTTCACATTTCACATTTCATTTTTGACTTTTTGGAAGCTTCAAACAACATTCTGAGTTTAGTAAGAAATCATCTCTACACAAATGTATAAAATATTCACTATTTTGCTTATTTCTCGTCTCTTTATGTGCAATTGGCTGTGCTCTTGTGACAGTTCATACCTGGCTGCTTCAGTTTTGCCCCAGAGTGTGGTAAGTTGTGCAGGGCAGCAGGAGGAGCCATAGAACAGTTGTTCTCAGTGTGACTCAGTGGACACAACTGGACCAAAACTTCTGCCCAACTCTGCTCTCCTCTCTTCTGAAGTGTTCTGTGCAACACTTAAACTCCTTTTTTCTTTTCCCGTCTGTACTCTTTGTCTGTGGTAGCCAAAGCTATGCTGATGCAACATTTTATTTGCTTTGTAGCATCTGAAGTTTTTATTTCCAAAACAGCTCTTGTTCTGCAGCACACTGATGTTCGCTTTAAGCTCTTTATGGATTCAGTGTTTTGAGCACCGGCTCCAAACTCAGACAGTTTCAAGTGTTCATTACCAGCTGTGGAAAGTTAACTATGCTTACAAGCTCAGTGGACCAGCACACAAAGTAATCTGATTGCTCTAATTCAGGGTTGCCATATGCTTTGCAGTGATGGAAAGTAAATAAGTACATGAACTTAAGTACTGTTCTTAAGTACAATTTAGGTACTTTGAATAATTGTTTTTAACATTTAACCTTTTTTAACTTGAAGTTTTGAATTTTATGCTACTTTATACTTCTAGTCTATCTATCTATCTATCTATCTATCTATCTATCCACTTTATGTGGAATTTAAAACAGGTATAGCCTATTTCTGTGGAATAACCAACTATGTTACATTATTTTGATTTTTTGTTTTATACATTTTCCATATGTTTTTCATCAATTTCTCCCTCCCTCTGTTCCTAGTATAAACCCGCGGAGAAGGAGGAGAGAAGAGAGGAAGAGGAGGGGGCGTAGGGAGAGAGAGAGAGAGAGAGAGAGAGAGAGAGAGAGAGTAGGGGTCAAACTTCTGCGAAACTTCTTCCATTCAACTCAACGCAGAGCCGCGCGAGAGGACAGCGCTGACTCCACGGCGCGCGCGGGACGATATCAAACTTCCACATTGAACGAAATGAAGCGACTGCTGCTCGTGCTTCTGACCGCGTTGCTATGGCAATGCTGCCATGCCCAGCAGAGAGGTAAGTCCCCCAGAGACTGATAGATAAGACTACCGATCTCTACACCACTATACGGGCTCTGTGAGAGTCACTCAGCGCAGAACAACACTCAAATGGGCTCAGTGTCAATCACCCAGGGCTGCTGCTGCTCATAAGCTTATCAGTTTACAGCTAGCTACACCGTTAGGCGAATAGTTATTAAATGACACGACTAGCATAACGTCTTTTCATCAGCGTGTTAAACAAGAAAATGTCCTCATTGCTGACAGTTGTTGAAAACTCCCCCACTTTGCTGAGGGTTTCTTTGAACTTTTGCTTCATTATTGGTAACAGAAAAGTGCAAAAAATGTGGAAACCCCTTAAATGACACACCTTGTTAAGCCTAATTATAACAAACACAATTGTGTGAGCACAAAACAAAAACCAAACAGCTGGAGTGGCATGAGAGCACAGATGAAAAAGAGACAGATGCTTGAAAGTTAGTTTGGAGAGGTGCCTGATCTGTTGTTTGTGTGATCTGTTTTTGTAATTAGAAAACAATGAGGAACATTATGAATCATCAGGGCCCAGAGAAATGCATGTCTTTGTTGTTATTTTTAGACTCATAAATCAAATTAATGGGTTGAACTTCAACATGACTGACTGAGTAGCCTAGCTGAACCGTATGTACTGATGCAGCACACTTGGATGGGCCTTTTGCAGTTACTGCTTAGCCAACAGAGTTGATTATTACCCAGTGTGCACTGGATGTCATTTAGTCTCACAAATTATGTCTACCCCCTGGGGAGTCTCACATAGTTCCAGTAATAAGACACTCACAACTGTGCTGGCCATATGGCTCTGTTCCATTGATAAAAATCAAAAGATGATTTTTTACAAACAATAAGTTATCTATACTAAACATTAATAGTGTGCCATATTGGTTTTGGATTTTGTACAATTTGCCTAGTTGTCAGAAATATATGAAGTCTTAATTAACATTTCATATTTAGTAAAGTACAGGCCTTGTACAACCACACAGGTAGACTTTTGTATTTCTATTATTTAACTGACAGGCCAGCCTCAGTGTTTTCCTCTAAGAAAGCTAACAATCAGACTGACTTTAAGGGTCTGTTCACCCTAAGGATGAAAAGAAATCATTTTTCTCTTCTATCTCTAGTCGGATCAGGCCATTCAGACTTGGTTTTAAGATATCCATCTCTGAATTTTTTGCCATCAGCCCAATACAATGAAGGTGAATTGAATTTTGTTTGTGGTGCGTAAAGTCAACAGCAAAACGTCTTTCCAGAAACAGTGTACCATGTTTCTCTGAGGTTTCCACAAACCTCTTTGTCAACAGTTTTTTGTGGAGCTATTTTTACCAAAGCCCTATGAAAAGAGAGGAGCATTGGTGTTGAAAATATAATTTTCAATGCTTTGAGCACTGCAAAGAAAATTCAATTCATATCCACTGCACTGGTTTGCAGGCAGAAACCTTAGAAGAATCTCTCGAAACCCAGACAAATAAAACCACATCAATCTGCATGCCTGGATACCACTAGGGTTAAGAAAGAACATTTTATTATTATTTTTTACGTGAACCAACCCCTTTTAAAGATCAAATGTAGCCACGAAGTGCGCTTCAGAAAGAAAAAGCTGCTCTTTTACTTGGTGTATTTGTGAGGTTGTGAAAGATTAATTAGGTGCTTTGTGTGTTGGGGCCGTGACAAGCAGAGCCGAGCAACAATGCCCTCAGCACAGATGGGGATTGACAGCTGGGACAAGACCAATATAATGTGACGCACAATAAGAGTCAAAATATTCATGCAAAATACAGATTCTTATTATTAGTCAAATTGTCCTTCTTAATCAGAAATTTTTGCTGTAGAAAACAAACACTAGAGCGAGGGTTTGGCATTGACTATTGCTTGAAAGAAGAGACAAATCTAGTGTTCATCATGCTTTTTTTCCTATTTATCATATTCAAAACATCACTAGCTACTGTCTAACCTATGAGTGCTTTGGACCTCCCGCAAAGAGGAGGAGGAAGAGGAGGAGGAGGTAGCCTCGGCCGTCAGGAAGTGTGTGTGTTTGTGCGTAGTGTGTGTCTGAGAGAGAAAGTGAGTAGAAGAGGGTGGGAGAGGCCATCTGCATTACGAGCCTCATTACCGGGCGTGTCAACCAGGCATGCTCTCTATCAGTGACAGAGCTCAGAGAGACACCAGGAGATAATCAGAAAGGGAGGAGGAGGAGGAGGAGGAGGAGGAGAGCTGACATGGAGAGGAGAGAGAAAGGAGGGTGCGTTCAAGAGTTATTAGGCATTATAGGAGTGATAGCGAAAGGATGGTGAAACAGGTACACTGAAGGTTCAGAGGACATGCGAGAGAGGATGAGGTTAAGCAGCAAGAGAGAGCAAGTGAGGGAAGTATTGGAGGGAAGTATTTGAAAATGTTTCCTCAATATCGCCAAAGTTTTTGTGCTGGTTTGAGGAGAGAGATGGAAACACAAGTTGGTGATGATGTAAAGACATACTTTTTTTTGGCAACATTACAGAAATTCAAGCAAATTTGCAGGAGATTTGGGCAGAAAGATTGCTCAATACTGTTGACCCTGCAGGCGTCTTAACAGACTCAATGAAAAACTGGGTCATAACTGAAGCAGTTGTGATGTTGGACTTTTTGTGCACCAAACACGATTCAAAATTTGAATGTAAATGTGATGACGGCTCTATTGCTGTTGCTTTACTGTCAACTTTATGATTGTTAAACTGTACGTAAAATGTAATGTTATAGAGAAATATTTGAAGTCTTGTTTCAGGGGCTGTAAGTCATTTATCACGCAAAAAAATCATTTGCATTTGCAGTTTGCTGATTAAAGCCTCTAAATGTGAGGGTTTGCTTCTTTTCACTGTAAATGTAGCATCTTTGCGTGTGAGACTGTTAGTAAGATTGTAATTAGAAAGTAAGAAGAAATTTAAAGATGTCATCTTGGGCTCTGAAGTGGGTTTTCATATTCATATTTGTTGCCAGTATTCATGAGTGAATGTAATTCCCGCTGCATCATCATGAAGCCACGTCCAGTGTAATCAGTAACAAACAAACAAGTGCAGAATGGACAGTATAATTTTTTGTGTAGACCTTGTTTTATATACTCGATCAGTATGATTCTTTTTGCAGGTTACGTTTTGAACTCTCTCTGACTTGGTGTCAGATAAGAGTCAGAATGATACATGAGACTCTAGAGCCAAGCCAAACAACTGTAGTGAATAAAGATACAATGTCAAGAATATGTGGCTGTCACTGGGGAAAATTTGAAAAGTTCTGAGAAGTTGCTAGAAAAGCTGACTTGTTCGAGAGTTAATTTTGTCTTTCACTTTGTCTCAGTTGTTTACACACAAACACTGGTAACTGAGACACTATGACCCCCAACCTGTAATTCATGTACCAACCCCCTGAAACCATTTCTTCTAAAATACAAGTACATTTCCTGCTTTACAGTTAGACTGCAGTGTTTTCGAAACACTACATGCAATTCTCTGCATTTGGACAAAGATCATGATATATCTTCTATCCTATCTCACTGCCATTCAAAATGCTAAACTTATATTTAATGCTTTCCACTCTGGCTCCTCACATACACAAAGACATGTTGCACATTTGTTCCATAGGCAATACGAGCTTTAGTAAAAGGGCCACAGGTGAGCTCTTCTGTTTTGGAGCGTAGGAGAGAGAGGCAGGTGGAGTCAGAGGAAGAGGAAGGAGAGCCATAATCTCTCATGAGATTCTGGGCTACCAAGGTCTAACATGAGGCTGGCTAGGCAGAGAGTACAACCAAACTTGAGCAGGTTCAGAGTCGCATTCGTCAACCAGACTTTCCAAAATGAGAATAGGTAAGACATCTACTCATTACAGTATGGTAGTGCTGCATATCAATACAGTACTCAGTCATTACTGTAGTGCAGTATTGCAAGTAGACCATAGTAAACTGAAAGTATGTTTTACTGTATGTATGCATGAGATTGGGAACTATATTCCTACCTACGTGGTATTTAGAGTATTTATTGCCTGGAGATGGAAGGTCTATGACCACTGTCCCTATACGTGTACATCCTCTGCAAACTATAGAAGATGCATGTGCAGATACAGCTGCAGAAGTTTCTCAGGGCTGGATTCACCATGCTAGGAGATACTTCTCCTGCTGCTTGGTCAGGGAGCACATTGCCTGTGATGTTGAGGAGGTGCTATGGCCAGACCGAAACTTTTTCTTACAGTATATGCAGCAGGATAATTTTCTTTTTTCTTTTGTTTGTTCTGTTTGAAGAACACTTTAAAAATCCAACTGTGCTGAGATGTATACACAGTATTTCAGAATAGAAAACATTGTATTCTTTTGTTTGTGTGTTTTATATTTGAGTATGAAAACATAACTGTTTACAACAGGCTTCAGTACGTACAGTATGTACAAAATGCAAAAGGCCTGGTGACAAGATTATCATAGTAGTGTTTTCAGTTGAGCATGTCAAGGTTCAGTTAGTTCTTAAAAATGTCTGATCATTTGATGGTGTGTGTGTGTGTGTGTGTGACATAATTGTTTTGAATGCAGTCTTTGCTTTTGCAAGAAATTTGTGGAATTTTGTGTGTGAGTTTTTGTATTTGTATTTAGAGTTTTCAGAAAATATGAGTAAACAATTGAGAAAAACTGGAATGTGAATGTTACCAGCCTGATTTGCTTGAACGGAAATGAAGTAAACTCGCTGGAGATGCCAGTGTGCAATGAATCCAGACAAGGCTTGTAAACCAACTGAGAAATCAACATTTTTATTTAGCAAATTCATGTGACTTATTCATATTATCGATGTCCCACAGAAACCTCATACTGCATCAAAAAAGCAAACATTTCAGGAAGGTTGAGAGTACTGATTGATTTCCCTGTTGATGCTTATCGGACTTTGGGATAATCAAAGGTGCAGACTGATCCTAAGAAATATTTTGTCCATGGTAGAATCTATGGTGAAAATATAAAAAAACAGTTTAGTTGTACATAAAAGGACTCTTCAGAGAAAGTACAGATGTGTTTATAAGTTTATGGTAATGTGGGTTTAACCAAGCCAAGCTGAATGTGATGTTATATGAACTCACCAGAGGTATCGCAGTGTTTGTGATGTGAGTCCAGAGTGGGGTTTTCTGCCCATCAGAGAAATCAACATTTTTATCAGGTGAATTCATCCCAATGTCATAATGCTTGTAAAATATGTTGATCTCAGTCTGCTATGTTAATGTGAAAGCAGCCGAGCTTAGCCGAATGGATTTGATGGAATAGACAAGAAGGAAAGCTCTCAGACCCAAATTCTCTGAATATAATCAATTTGTCCTAGAAAATAAGAGGGCAGGAAGAAAATAAATCAGGAATATTGGTAGGATGTACACATGTTTAGTCTAGTTGACTTTGTGCTGTAATAACAGATGATATGGCAAAATGATATGTAGCTTGTTAAAATATAGATACATGCGTGCTGTATCCATAATCTGAGTTGGAATGAATAAAAAAAGTCACACCAATATTTGTTACTCTTAGACTCTCATTCACACCATATCAGTGGTAGAAGAAGTATTCACATCCTTTACTAAAGTAAAAGTAGCAATACCAGAGTGAAGAAGGACTCATTGCAAGGAAAAGACCCGCGTAAAAGTACACATATATTAGCAGTAATTTCTTGTCAGTGTTACATTATTATCTACATATTATATTATTGGATCATTTTTAGGTGTGCATAACATGTTATGTTGCTGCTGCCTGCAGGTAGAGTGGATTTTAAAAAATATACTGTTTATAAGTTTCTGTTTTGTTTTCTAGTAACTAATTTAATGGAGTAACATCTACAATATTTCCCTCTGAAATGTAGTGGAGCAGAATTATAAAGGGCATGTTTGAGCACCAGGATCGTTGACTTCAGAGATTTTCATAAATGCTGTCAATCAACCAATCAATCAATTGACTAATGTTTCAGAACTGCTTGTAACATGATCTGTGTTGCGTGTTAATGTTATGTGTTGGCTATTAAATCAGACATTTTTAAACCCCCACCTTTTAAATATCAGTATCAACCTCATAAACCAAGTGTTGGTTAGGCCACAGTCAAAAAGTCCTTGATCGTGATGCTGAACTCCAAATTGTCCCAGATGTGTCTATATGGGACAAATAAAAACTGAATTTGCTTTGGACAAACGTGTTGCCAAATCACCATGATCTCCCTGTTAGTGGTACCTTTTTTCAGGCCTCCCACCAGGAGTTACTTTGTCTTGGTGGTGTTTTAGAGTTTTACTCAATGCAAAGCACATGTGTGTGTCTGCTTGTACTTAGTAAGTGTAAGAGATTTGATATATCAGATTATGCTCATTATATCACTTGCACACGTTTGTCGCTCACTTTCATACCGTCGTGTTTGTTGTCATTGGATTCAAGGCAGCCAAGAATTAATACATGACATTGAGCCAAAGACACAAATCACACAATCATCAACAGGTGTGTGTGTGTGTGTGTGTGTACTTTAGAGGAATCCTCTGGGTGCTAAAATTAGCCAGGTGCTAAGTTGGAATGGTGCTGTATCCTTCCTGTCAATAAGAAAGACAGGCAGCTGGAGAAGAAAAGAGGGAGAGAGATTCCATTGCACTGACTTTGACATTGTAAACCATTTTTTTTTCTTGACACTTGTCATAATGTGGTGCAGAAGTAGGTCAGGACACTGACTGGCAGTTAAGTGATACTTGGTGATTTCAAATGGGTAGAGTATGCACTGACAGTATAATATAACTACCAGGAGTGCTGCGTGTAGAATATTAATTCTGAATAAATCATAGCCACATTCACTTTGAAACATTGATAGAAGTACATTGAACAAAAAAAAAAAAAGTGTTCAGAATGATTGACGGCTCCTAAAGTTCATGTGTTACATTTTACATTCATTTGTTTAGTTTAGTCGGTGGGAAATCGGCTTTATGGCCAAAAAAATATAATAAAAAAATAGAGGATGTTGTTTTCCAAGCAGAAATGACACTGAGGCTTTCAGAGTTTCTTTTGCACTGGCACATTGTGGAGAGAAAGAAAAGTGGATGAAAAAAGGATTGACACAGGGGGAGACAAACATGCAGTTGGACAAGTGGTACAAGTAGCGTCTTTCTCTTTACTGCAGAAAGAAAAGAGGTTTACGGTCTCAATTTTGAAAACATAAATAGTGACTGGAACAAGATAATTGATGTGACCATAGTGACATTTGTTTATGGTAATTATACCAATTTATCATAATTAAACTGAGAATCATGTTGGCCTACGGATGTTCACAAAGGCTAAGTTTGCACAAGCAGCGAAAACACATGTGATACATAAACATAGACTAATGTTTCATGGGAAATCCTAATGCATGTGTGATAAGACTCAAAGTATTTGCTTCAGTTTGTCTTGCATATTTGATTGTTTGCATGTATCATTGTTTGTGTATTTGTTGGTGTATGCTTATCACAGTAGCATGTTAATATTTGACTTGTGCTTTTCCCTGTGGTGCTGTGCTGCCTCCTGCAAAACCACATCTTGCAGTGAACAAAATCTAGGTCTGTGCATGTGTGTGTACGCCCATGTGTGTGAGTGTTTCCTGGCTGTTTTGTTGTCAGAACAGCATTGATAATGCTGAGGAGAAAATCAATAGTTAATTCTACCAGGGACACAATAGCTGCTCTGCCCAGCTTCATTCTACTGTGGGCTTAGAACCAGAAAGAAACAGGCCATGAGTTGATGAATTGGTAAGTGTGTGTGCATGTGACTTCATATAGTGTGTGCATGTGTGTGTGTGTGTGTGTGTGCACAAGCTACTGACTGTTTACTCTGCCTAAAAAATAAGCAAGAATGTGATATGGATTTGTAGGAAAGCACATAAAAATTGTACAACAGGTTGGATAACAAATTTTTTAGGTGGACGTACAACTACCTTCTAGTTTGAATACATTCCTTATTTTAGGCCACATTCTGCTTCTGAAATAATCCTCATGTGTTTGCAATACATAAATGAAAAATAATGGAAATTAGATAAATTCAAGTAAACGTGTCTAATAGTGTCAGTGCTCCATGTTGGGAGGCTTCAAAATAAAAATGTGTATCTTGTGAAGTCATGTCCTGTGTACTCCAACTTGTAAATTGTCAGTGTGGCATTTCAGGAGCAGAAATAAAAGTATAAATATGACTCATTTTCACTTTGAAGCACCAGTCAAGCGCAGTTTGATGGTTTCATTCCTCTGACCCTCTAGAATTTCTCACACATCAGCTGCTGCTGTGCTGGTAAATTGCTCAGTAATTTTGCATTTTGCTTTTAGCCGACCAGGTAGCTAACTTGAATAGTAAAGACCAGAATCTAGGTTACTCCTTGGGAGTTTTACTGCAAACCCCATATTAACCAGTCGTTAAATCTTGCACTGAGTCTGAAAAGTTATTTTGCAGCTAACATTCGGTTTTCTCACGCAATTTTGCTTTTTCCCAATCAAACGCCTAGAGCTGCAACTACTCTAATTATGTTCATTATCTATTAATGTGCTGATTTATTTTCTTGATTAATCAATTAATTGTTTAGTCTACAAAATGTCAGAAAACCCAAAGATATTTAGTTTGCTGTTGCATAAACACACAAAACAAACGAAAGAAAAGCAGCAAATCCTCACATTTGAGAGGCTGGAACAATGTTTTTTTTTTTTTTACTTAAACAATTAATTGATTAGCAAAATAGTTGCCAGTTCATTTTTCTGTTATTTGACTAATCAATTCATTTACTAATCATTTCAGCTCTACCAACTAGTAGACTAATCAGATTTTTCTTATTAAGCTCTGTCTGTTCTTCCCCACAAAAAAAAGAGCTTCTGGTAAAGGTACTAATCCCACCAAGTAGAACAGACAGTGGTCATTTTAAATATTTATATATGTGTGTGCCTATGATAGACGTATGGATAGATCTGAGTATATATTGGCTATGGGATTTGACACTGTGACCTTGCGGCTAAAGCACTGCACGCCTGATACAGATGTACAGCTGCTAAAACAGAGGCAACTGACCCTTATACGTACACACAAATACACATCTACAGCTGCAAAGACTTTGGAATGACCTCCGTTTCTTCATCTTTCTTTCTCTGTGTCCTTCTCTCATCTCTGTCTCGCTCTCTGATCTTTCTGGGTGCTTTTATTTTCCCAAGGAGCTTCCTGTGGTAACACATGGTGTCAATAATGAGCCTCCCCCCTTAACACACACACACACACACTTGCAGACAATTTCCCCTCCTCTGCTATTCATAATCCTTCATCCTCTCTTGCCTACTTACTTCTTTTTTCCCCCTCTCTGCTCTTTCTTTCCTTCTCTCCTTTCATTCCTTGGCCTCCTGATTGTTCATCTTCTTTCCTTTCTCTCATTTACTTGTCTCCTTCTCCTCTTTTGTGTATTCTTGTATTTAGTATTTTTTCTCTCCCTTTCTTTTTGTCCCTTCACCTCTTCTTCCCTCTCCTTTATTTCACTCCTTATGCATATCCTTATTGTTAAATAACAAATCAGCGAACAAAAGCTGAAATACTTGTAGTTGTCCATAGCTGATATATACATAAAAGTTGTCTTTATCTTTAATATTTTAAGAGTACTCAATAATATATTGAGAAAATGTATTCATTGTGGCTAATGATGGACTTGCGCATCTATGCCTATCAAAAGCATTCTGCACTTTGCTGTTTCCCTATTTCATATCCTTGCCTTTCTCCCCTGTGGCCCCTTCATACATTTTTCGCCCTCATCTCTTCCTCCCCCGCCTTCTCTCCACTATCTGTCTTTCATCCTATGTAGGAGTACCGCTGACAACCTTTGCAGCCATAGCTGAGCTCAGTGTCTGGCCGCAGTTTGTTTGTCTTGCTGCTCCTTCACTGTTGGTTTCTGGGGGTCTTATTGTTTTGTTCCAGCTCAAACCCTCTGTTTATCCACAGTGAAGACACTGAGAGCAAGCTGTCTTTTACAGGAGAAATCTGTCTGACACAGGCAGTTCAAAGACAGACATAAAGCAAGACAAATGCCCCTCAGCTCTTTTTTTGGAATTTATAGTTTTGTTGGGTTTAGTTTGTGTATGCTTTTTTTTTATGTAGTTAAACTTTGGGAACTAGTTCTTAGTTTGTTGATTTTGGTCTGTGCTTGTTTTTCTCCAAGCTCTCATTATGTGTTATGTAGGCTAGTTTGTGTGGCTACAACAGTGGGATGCACCAACATGGTTTCTTTGAATCGGAGGTGATCATCAAAGTATGTTCACTAAAGTGCTTGTTTTTGCCACTGTCAGGCTCAGATTGTTATTATAAGTGTCTGACAGCATTGTGGGAAGGATTCCTACAGAGACAGACCTTTTTTTAAAGAGTAAGATCCTTTTTGTTTATGCAGTACCAGTTGCTATATCGCTCTTGTCATAGCCACCAGACTCCCTTGACAAAAACATCAGTTGGTTAGTTTGTGTTATTGTGTGAATTTGGTGTTTTGAACCCTTTAAAACAACAAAGTCACACAATAACACAAACAAGCAAAAACAACAAAATTGCACAGTAACACAACCAAACTAACTGACCGAGGCAGTGGCAGACCAGCAACTCTTGTGTGCAAGGTAAAATTGCTGTTTTTAATCAATGGACTGGTGGTTTTAATGATATCCATATAGTGACTGATTCTAGTTAAACAAAAAGGTTCTTACTCTTTAAAAAAAGGTCTATCTGAGCCTGTCAGTGGCAAAAACAAGCACTTTAGTGGACGTACAGGGATGGGGCGCAATTACAGCAAAGATTATGTTGCAGTAGGTTTTGCTGCTGCCAACTGCAGCATCCTCACTCAATACTGGAACAATTTAAAGAAACAGTAATGCCTAGAAAGTCAGAAAAGACTTGCAGATTTGGACACTTACTTGGGACCAGGGTTGACTACTAGTAAATCACGTTAGTTTTCTATAGTATTTCAACATTGCCAGCACCAGACCTCATTATCACTGTGATGCACAAAAGTCATGCTGCATTAGCTGCTGACATTTCCTATTCGCACTGTGTATGAATTACTTTTAACATGAGTTGATGATTTGGAGTAAATATCAGAAATTATAAGGAGCTTCTTTTTATATGATTTCTAATCAGATGTATGGAAGTTTATCCAAAAATAACAGAATATTTGATTCTTTGGCTTTGTCATGGCCTTACTCCCAAATCAAATTTCTAAAACTCAGTCATATTTAAAGCAGCTAACCCAGTTTATTAAGCCTAATCTAGATAGAAAAGTTTGTACATGTGATTTAGTGCAATTTTAATATCTTCTTTTTATTGAAAGAAGAGAAAAACCTAAAAACTTTACAGAATAATATAAGTGGTCCCTTCAACCTCGACAGCAAACCCACTGTACCAGGCTCCCACTAACATGAAAATGCTTTGTAGATCATGTTTCAAAAGCTGTGTTTTACACTTTTGTTGGCAAGTCTGCTTTGAGCCTCTATGGTCACAATATCCGTGCTGAGGCTTCTTGTTAGACTGGTGTTTCTCTGAAGTTGTGTATACATTGATACCGGCTGGTTTTAGTGGCTGCTAGAAATTACCAATTACCTCACCCACAACATCCTTGCTCAACACATGGTCACAACATGGTTTTCAGAATGTGTGTGTGTAGACATTGTTAGAGTGTTTGTTGTTGCATGTGGTGTGTCTGTGTGCATGTCCAGCTGTGAGGACTTTGTGTCATGACATTCACGACCTGTCAGGGTCACCGTCCTCTACCTTCTCTTATCATGACCCCAGCCTAGTGTGTGGTCCAAGGCAGAGTTCCTAGATTGTTCCACAGTCATACACAGATATGGTTTGACCAGTTGTACTTGATGTACAGAGGACTTATAGTTCAATAGGCTGCACTAGAGCTATTTTTGGTACACCTGTTCGAGGTTATCCCCAAGACTAACAGTTGAATTTGTAAAGCACAACTTGAAATTAAATGTAAAAAGTCAGTGTCATGTATGGCCTGAATGTAGTTCTTTCTTATTACTTTTTCTTGGTGTAAGCATCTGTTAGGGCTGGGCAATAAAACAATAATGATAATTATCGCAATATAATTTTCCTCAATATCAATATAATAAATGTTCAATATATATCGTCAATAAATATTTGCTTTAATTCATTTGAATCACGAACAAATGAGCACTTCATTTTTATTTTGTTGAAAAAAGAGGCCTGAAAAAAGATTAACTAATCATATTTGTAGTAAAAAAATAGTTTTGAATGTTCTACCTCAGACTTGTGAAGTGGTCCACTGTTTGGCATCAAGTGTTTGTCCCATTCTGACCATAAACAAAAGTTTAACCACATAATTAACCATCTGGTTTCTTCAGTTTTCACTCAGGAGCAAAAATCTGCCTTTAAACTTGAAAGAAATAATGATTTGACATATATTGTGATAATTATTGATATCGAACGAAATGAAATGTTTTTATCGTGATAACATTTTTGGCCTAGTATCTGTTATTGGCCAATTTTGATCCCTGACCGCTAACTAGAATACAACTCCTCCAAGGTTGTTTTATTTAGAAGCTGTTACCGAAAACTAAAGTTATTTGTTATATTTAATATTTATTTAAAGTTTCAGTGTGCATGATTCAGTGGCATCTAGTGGTGAATGTTGCGAATTTCCATTTGCAAGTACGTAGGAGAAGCTACAGTGGCCAACACGCTCTGTTGGCTCTTGTGCTAAATAATATGTGTGGTCCTCCATTTGTCCTAATTTCACTTCTTTTTCTTACTTCCAACTAACCAGACAACTACTACTACTTCTTCTTCTTCTTCTTTGTACATATTCAATGTAGTGATGAATCGCGCTCTGTAAAGCAGTTTGTCCGGTTGGGGTTACTGTAGAAACATAACAGTTCATTATTTAAGGTCTTTATACACCACTGAAAACATAGTTATGTATATTATATTGCATTTGTGTCAATAGATCTCCCTAAATATTACACACTGAACCTTTAGGAAAATTTATCAGAACATCATTGAATCAGTAATCAGCAATTACCTGTCTTGCCTCAGCATTCATGTTTCGTACAAGCAGTAAGGCCTGTTGTCGGCAGCCCTCTTAGCTTCCAATGCAAGTGAGATGCTGTCCGCTCTTGTTGTGGCACTCTAGTGATGTTCTTCAGAAACTTGACGTGCCTTTGAAAAACGGCAGCTGCTTCATCCACCTTGTTCTCAAACTTGCGGCAAACTGCGCAATACATTCTACTTGCCCCGAGCAGCCCTGCTGAGCAAATACTCCCTACTTAGTCAAGTTAAATTGATTTGACTTCAATCTTATAAAATATTTTCTATACAGGGAAAAGCTGGGCGGTTTTCATTAATAGTAATCGCTACCTGCAGCCTACATTTAGCAGGACAAAATTCAAGATTCAAGAAGACCTCTGACCTCTATTGATATCTGGGAATAGCGGTAAAAAAACACAACTTGAATGACCACTGAAATGTTAACAAAAAAGGAGCTGTCCTGCCAATGACCACTTTAACGCAAACACTAGATAGACCCAAACTCAACTGACTAGCCTTTAACTGCTAAAACTGGTGTATGTTCCTTCCTATGTAACTTTTAATTTAAATCCAATGCATACAGCCAGCTTGACTGACTGATGGATAAATGAATGGATGAAAGTCTAACAATTGCCGTTTCTGACTTTACTGACAGATCTGTATGCAGTGCACACATACTCTTTGCAGCATAGCTCCTAGATAGAAGCACACACAGAAAGAGGCAGCAAACAGAAAGGCCATTATTTTGGGGCTGAATGTTTGTGTGATTGAGCTGATAAAGCATCAGAGGAATAAGAGTCTATTAGGCTGGCCTGGTTAGCTATGGATTTAACATTTATACACACCTGTGTGTGTGTGTGTGAGACAAAGAGAGCAAAAAACACAGGCAGAGGCAGAAGTCGAGTGAAGGAGGAAGAAAGAGGTTTGTGTTGTGTATACATTTTTGCTTTTCCATCATTCCAGTTACTTTTCTCATCAATTTTGTGTGTGTGTGTGTGTGCAGAGAGAGAGAGGGACATACTGTATGTAATTTCACATTTCCATTATATGTTTTGTATTTCCATTATTCTGGTCCAAGGCAAACCCACAGAGAGTCTAATGCGGAGCAAATGTTCACATCTGACACGAGATGAAATATGTGAAAATGGTGTGTGTGTGCATGTGTGTGCGCGCGTATGGACGGGGGGCCACAGAGCATTTGCAGCCCCGCAATAATAGACCAGTGACACCCGGGAATTTTGAGAGCCGGTGTGTGATTGGACAAGGCTGGTTTGGAGTGAATTATTCCACAATGTAATTTCCTGCTCAGGGCACAATGAGGTTGGCAGAGATGTAGCTGGGTAGTCGTGTGTTTTGTGCTTAAATAACGCCATAATGGTTGGCCTTATGGAGGAAAGTATTATGGCCTAAAACAAACACTGAAATGCCAAAAACTGAGATAAGCTCATTTTGATGAAGCTCAGAGGAATGCTTCATCTTGTTGCTGAGTGTCCGACAGGCTGCCAGCATTACTACCGAGGGATTATGTGTTTCCTTTTTATTGATACCTTTGGTTAATTAACTGCAATGGCTGTTTGTAATAGCTGAATATCAGAAAAAATACAGGTAAATTTTTGCCTTGCTTGAAGCAAAAACCTAGCTTCAAATCTCAAAGTATTTACACCACTGAAGTGCAAGATGATAAGAGCTCCAGGATGCCCTGGATATGTCTGGATTCACTCCCTTTTTGCTACTTTATTTACTTTATGCAATTTTTAAGTTTGGATCCATGCATGTAGGCTAAAAATATTCCTATACTTCACTTCTTGCTAGACATGTAAATAAAGTTTTTTCCCAGGCCAAGAGTTTAGAAATTACATCATGTGACATGTTCTGAAAAATTTTATTTCCCTTTATGATGGTCTACATAAATGTTTCAAAACATTCTTAACACTAACGGCTGCAACAAATTATTTCCATATTCAATTAATCTTAATTTAATAGGTGCGTTTGACTTTCACGAGGCGCTGCGCAGAGCTGACTTGGCGTGATGCATGTTGGACTTCAAATAAGGCATGCTGGTTAGAAATAGTGTCTCTACTTTCGCCCGCGCTGCAAAACTTCACCATGTCACATGACATTAAAACCTCTGCAGGAGCCGAGTCCGCCGGCCGCAGTTGCTTTTTCTCCAGCTGCACAAAGTTGGAACCACATTTTTGCTCTGGTCGGCACTTTTCTTTTCAGATGCTGCGAGATCAGTCATTGATCTCAGCTCACAATGTGTCCGAATTGATGGCGCCGTTTTTATACCACACCCCTGCAGTCGCCTGCAGCTCACGTTATGGACCTTTCAGACAGACTGCGACGACCGCACTGCTGCGCTGTGAAACCCATTATTTTCAATGGCTTGCACCGCACAACAGCAGTTTGTTGTTGCGTCGTGCAAAGCGCAAGCGCAGGACAGCGCACGCCGCAGTCAAAGTTCAAAATAGTTGAACTTATGCGCTGAGCCCCGCGGCCAGCACAGCGCAAATCGCTTCCTATCTGTAAGGGCCATCAAGTCGACGAAAGACAGCCTCCAATACACCTAATGTTTCCTAAAGCCCAAGGTGACGTCCTCAAATGTCTTGTTTTATGCACAACCCAAAGAGGTTCAGTTTACTGTCATAGAGTAATGAAACCAGAAAATATTCACATGTAAGAAGCTGAAATCAGATAAGTTTGACTTTCATTTTCCTTAAAAAATTACTCAAACCGATTAATCGATTATTGAAATATTTGGCAATTAATTGAATAGTTGACAACTAATTGGTTAATTGATTAATTGTTTCAGCCACACTTAATACTGCTCGGAATAGGATTCATATTAAGAAATGCTAAATCCATTTGTTTTATTTTTATGAAAACGCCTAAAAAATAAATTATAGATAGTGGTTGTAATAAAAATCATAATATTGATTAGAAGAATGTAAACTCCTTCAGGTCATTAATACCTCAAATTTTTGAATCTGTTAGTTTATCCTAAAATCAGGAGCAAATGCTAGATTTCGTAAAACAATTGACAGCATATTTGGGAGAAAAAGTTTTAAGACTCCTGAGAAAACATTTGTCCATCAAACCTTATTTTTTCCAGTTTTTAATATATCTGAAACTCATACTTTAGGTCTCTTTTGCTGACCTTGTTTGGCCCCGCAGAGGAAAGCCGACCTAAGCATTCAGCCGAGCCCGAGGCTTGTTCTGACAGTAGGTGGGAGGTGGGAGGTCCGTCAGCACATCTATTCCTAGAGGAGCCCACTGTTCTGTTAACTCAACCATCTCATTGTCCTCTGCTGGCTTGGACCCTGTTAACAAAGACTTCTGTTAGTTTGACTTGTTGGGGTCTTGCTCTGCTCTGCTTTGGAACATACATTTTTCTATTTGTTGTGTATTGTTTACAGGCCAAATCTGATTTTAGTTTCCTATAACCAGTGTAATATCCCTGTTCAGGTTTGGAGTTTGGTTTGATTTGGGTTTAGATTTTCAAACAAACATGTGCAAACTGTCTCTTAAAACTGTGGTTAGCTGATGAAACACCTTTTGATCAAAAGTAACGTCTCCCCTGAAACTAATTCTGCATGAGTTTTGGCTATGCATGTGCATTCCTGAGTCCACTGTTGTTCAGTTGTGTGTTTTTGTGGACGACTGGCCAGATGTTAATTATATAACGTCATCTCCGTTTTTTTCTAAATGCCTCATACACTGTATGATTTCAGCCACACCACTCCTTTTAGAATCGGCTTAATTTCAGCTTTGTCGGGCGTCGTTTGCCATGCAGTGTACAGGGGCCGCAGAGTTGCCTGTGTGTATCTCAACTCAGGCTATGCCATAAATACCAATAACAAAAAAAAAGAAATTGGACCGCAGGTTTGTCCCCGAATTGTCATAGTGTTACACTGCCTTAAATCTTCGAACCTTCCAGACTCCTCAATTTAATAATATTACACTGATTTGCAAAATGGTACCCTTCTCTCCTTATTATATATATTTATTGTAGGTTTATGACCTGGTGTAATTTTAGCCTAATGTTAGAAAGCTAGAAAATTAAATCCAAGTAGGTAGGCAAGGTTGATTAAAGGAAAGGGGATATAAAATGATTACAGCACTTAATCACAATTTAACTGCTGGAGATCCTTGACCAACTGTGTAAGCATATCTGGAATGTGTGATGGGGCCCCTTAATCACTCTTTCTAAAGTTCATGCACAATTTCAAATTAGCTCTATGTTGTTAAGATTGCCACTGACTTGCAGTTTTCAAATAGTGTCACTGTAATGAACATGTAATGAACATATTAATGTGACAAAGTACTTGTGTAGCCTAAGGCCAGACGTTGCGGCCAGTCCTTCCATTCATTTGAATGGTGACAGGTAGGGGTCGACAAATAATCGGTCTGGCCGATTATCAGAGAGGAGTCCAACTGCAGACCTCCACTGTCAGGTCACCTCCACTGTCAGGCTGGTCAGTTTTTTACGTCCCCACAGGACGTAACGTGATGCATTCTCAGTTGTTTCGCTACTCTACACATTGCGACAGCGGTAGGTGACTGGTTAGCACTATCCAAAACATTGAGTAAAGTCTGAATGCATTGCTCTTGGTATATGTTCGCCGTCAATTGCTACCGCTATCAATATTGTACATCTAAATCACACAAATTACAGAATGTTACACGTGTGTAAGTTAGGTCATTTGTCATTCTACATAGGTAACATTAGGCTACGCCAACGGTGGCTAGCGTTAGCTCCTGAAGTAGCAGGATTAGCTTTTTTTCCTTTGGATAACATAGGCTATTCATACTGTATGAAGCTACTGTGTGTTCATTTTTGTAAAGCATTTTGCAAGGGCATAGGTTTGCATTTATCTTAACATGTTGACGACGCTCAGGTTAGTTATTTGTCCAAAAGAAGATAAAATGATATTGTTTAGATCGTTCGTGTAGCTTTTCACACTTAATTTTAAACAGTGTGCAAAGACTTTGCTGGCTGTATGAATTGATATTAGTTGAATTGAAGTTTATGTACTACGACAGTGTTTCCCAACCATTTCCTGAAGAAAGTTACCCCCTGTGCTGCATGATTTAATCTCTCCCTGCTTTAACACAGCTGATTGAAGCAGCTTCAGGATTCATAAGGAGTTGATAGTTTGAATCAGCTGTTTTGGAGCAGTGAGATATTTAACACACACGGTTATATAAACAGTTATCCACAGAAAGAAACTCCTCCTCATCACAGTCACTGTTGGCATATCCTAATTTGCGCGATGTAGATGTACAAATATTGATAGTGGTAGATATTTTAATGGAACATTCCAAGACCCATGCATCAGACTTTTTTTTTAATGTTTTGGATCATGAAAATCAGTCACTGCTGTCAACTCCTTTTCTAACTGTGTAATCTGTGTGTGTACAGCGAATAAAGTAAAAGTATTATTACAGTAGGCTATTGTCTCCATTCATTTTTAAATAGTGGATATTTACAAAATTATCGATGCAGGTATGTTGTATTGCATGTGTGTTCATTTTTACGGATTGTACAGTTTGATAGTCCACATAGTCCAGCAGGGTTCTAGTTATGGTCTGATCTCTTAATCATGCATCTGTGGGGGTCAGTAATTCATTTACCAACAACCATTATTTTTAATGACAAATGTACATTATATTAATAAGATAAACACACAAAAATAAACATGTTTTCCAAACGAACTATGCTGCGCACCGCATGAATGTCATTACGACATGATTAATAATTAATATGATACCATAAAGGGCGGATTTGCGATCTCTCCTTGAGCAGTAGTCTTTGTTAGTTTATTTTATTACTTTGTTGCAGTATCACACACATCTGGGGCAAGTAGTGGGCTGCTGTGTGTGAGAGAAAGTGTTGACCACGTAATGAGCAATGAAGTCTCTGTCCAGGCTTCTATTATTTATTTATTAATCCCTGCCGGTAACGTCCGTTATACTACAGACTCCCACGAAGCTCAAATTGTAGTCCAGTTTCAGGAGTTGTCCGTTTTTCCTATTAAATTCAGCTAATTGCAGTAAAATGCCATAGTATGTTACTCTTCAAAGGTAAATTATGAATGAGAAGTGTGTGTGTGTGTGTGTTTCTTTTAGGATGACTGGAAGAGAGGCTAAATTACACTCTTAATCAATGACGATGTTTTTCTGTCAATGGATGTGGCTAGCTGTATGGGCGGAATTAACGTCATATTTTGACAGAATAAATAAACAGTGCCTGTAAAAAAAGATACTGTTACTAGTTGAATGATTTAAGCGATATATAGTGGGCTTTGGTGCTATATTGGCACATTAAGTGCTAAGTAGAATAGGCTCAAATCGATATGCTATATTTAAGGAATTAGCCTGCTAGTTCCCGTTACAATGTTGACTAAATAATTACATATAAATCAACAACAACACACAATTTGATTACTGTTCTGAATTTATTATTTTTTAAATAACATATTTCCATCCATCCATCCTCAACCGCTTATCCTGCGTACAGGGTTGCGGGGATAACATTTTTAAAAGGTAATTATTTAGTAATGAAAAACCAATAAGAGCATAGATAAAGAACAGAACCAATAACTAGTATCAATAAAATCCTAACAATATAACATAAATACAATATAAATGGCAGCAGGTAATGACAGAGTTTATGATAATTTATCTCTGATAGTTAATGTCCATCTCTAGGATGGATCTCTAATTCATTTAATTTACTATTGACAATTGACAATGACAATTAACTTTAATCTTGTTTCAACAAAGTTTTGTGTTGGAGTTTGTGTTACTCAGAATTTTTACACCAAGAATAAATTTTTTACAGCAAATGTATATCGGTTCCACATATCTGTCAACAGTCTAAATGGTTACTAATAATCGGTATCAACCTGGAAAAAAACATATCGGTCGATCCCTAGTGACAGGGTGTTGTGGTAGGGCAGAGGAAGCCGTAAATAACTCTCTCTGATTTTTTCCTATAAAATATAGTCTGATGCAGAAAGTCCATCTGTTTCGCAACCAACATGCTTAAGATGTGTCAAAGACTGAACAGCTGTTCATCAACTGAGCTCTCTAATCTATTCTATTCTGTCACATTTCCTTTTGGTACTTTTTGCTTTATTCTAATGCGACTGGATACTGATTTAGTTCCCAGTTGACGCTTACTTTCCATAAGGGAAAAATGTTTTCTGATGCAAAAACAAAAACTGACAATGTTTTGTGTGTTTTTCAGACCACACTTGTGTGCTTTAATGGGAAAACCAGGTTTTCTGTGTTTTTTTTCTGATTTACATACTGATTCAGAAAAGAGCAGTGCACTGACCAGCAAATGTTTTTCTCATTGCCCTTTTTCCTAGTCCTTCTCTGCCGATGTGTGGGTGCGCATGTGTGTGTGTGTGTGTGTGTGTGTGTGTGTGTGTGTCTGTGTATTTGCTGAGGCAGCAGGTCTGTGTACGAGTGGCCAGCTCACAGCCCTAGCTGGTGATGCATGAATGAATCAGAGCTCCAATAATGAGCGGAATCAGCCTTTAACATGGTAATGTGTCATTTAGGGCCTATCCATTTAGCTAACGACTTGCTTCCTTTTGAAACCTATTAGCAGTAATGGTAAATAGCAGCTCCCCTTTCAACTTACAGCTGATATATTCCTGTTCTCTTCCCTGTTTGTCTTCTTCTCTTCTCTCCTCCTTGTTTTCTCTTCCTATATTTTTTATTTTTCTATGTCCTCTCCTTCTTTTTCAAGTGTTTCCCACATATAGACTTTACTTGGGCGGGCTGCCCTGGTATATTAACGGCTGCCAAAGTGTATTTGGCGACTCATTTTAGCATTCTGCAGAGAAATACAGAGAGAGATGTTATCTGGTATAATATTATAAGACTCGGATATTTTACAAGCTCAGACCAGGTAAAGCAATGGTGGACACACCAGTGCAGATGTCTTAAAAAATGACTAAAATGATCATTTGATAATCAAAATAGTTGCCAATTCATTTTCTGTATTGATTGCCTAGTCGAATCATAGAATTTCCTTTTTCAGATCCATTCACATCCCCTCCTCTTGTTTTGCCTTCAAGTTTCTGTTCTTCTCTTTTGCTTTTGGTTTGTCCATTGGGATTTTATTTCTATTCTCTCCTCTCTTTGATATGTCTTCCTCTCTCCTTTTTTTATCCTAATCTCTCTTTTTTGTTTCCCATGCTCCCATGTTCTTCTATTTTTTTGCCTTTCTTCTCTCATTTCCCTACCTACCTACATCCTATCATCTCCTCTCTCTCCTCTCATAGGGGCTCATTCATAAGATCTACCCATTACCCACCCAGCTATTAGGTTTGCTAACAGTGAGATCCATTGGGTGAAAATCAATGTCTATCCAGGGAGTAGTTTGTCTGTTACGGCACTGTAATGAATGCTATATACTTCAACACACACAGCTCTCGCAATTTCTTTCACACACACACACAAATACAGGTGCAGACTGAGCGTTTGAACATTAGTGTAACGGATAGTCAACCATGCATCTGAACTTCAGTGGAAACAAACAACATGCCGCAACATGAATGAGCATTGCAATCAATGCTATACTGCGTTCACTCATCCACACTTTTCCTGTGTTTTCACCTTATTTTTCTTATCACTCTCAAAAAGTTTTATTGCCTTCTGCATTTCAATGTCATTCTCTCTCCCACTCACTGAAACAGATCTAAAGAGCCTGAATCTTCCAAATCCAAACTCCAATATTTCCAATATCATTAAGCATAAAAGCTTTGTAGTAGACACACACACTTGTCTATTAAGCTCTCACACACACTGTAATGGATTCTATATTGTTAACGGTAGCCCAGGGCCAGCTAATAGAAGATGTGTAGTCATCAGTGCTGGCCTAAAACGATGAGTCAGCAACCTGTAGTTCAGCTCTGTCAAAATCCATAGCACATCATTTAATGCTGTGTGTGAGAATCCTCCTCACTCTGGGTGAACTCATTTTCATTTCAAGTTGTATTCCCTTTTATTCGCTTGTGTGGTGCATGGTTATGTCTGATTACAAAGACAAGTTCACTTATTAAAAATGTTACATATTGGAAACACTAGCCTACCCCGCAAGAAATGAACTAAAAGTCCATTCAACTTTTAACAAAAGATATAGAGACAAAATATGTTTTGTGTCAAATATTTTTATTGTGAAGAGTTGTATCATTATTAGGGATGTCACGAGAGCCAATACATCAGGAACAAGTCAATGCCAAAATTCTGAAAACATGTCATCATCCATCACTTGATGGATGGCGACAAGTGCAGCTACAACGACAACTCCGTCTAGCTCTGTGTCAGAGCTTCAACTTCTCCTAGTTTTGGGACACGTTGGAGAGCTAATTTAGACAGACGTTTTACAGTTTTGATCAACTCAAAAATTACCAGCGATGCAGTTGAGACCACAAAGAACTGAGTGTCGTCCCTACAATTTGCTTGTCGCTATAGTTGGAGTTAGGGACCATCTTAAAAGTGCAATACAATCCATTTCAGTCATCACTAACTTTTTTGTTTTTCAACATGGAAATCTCAAACCACTGCCAATATAGATAGTGACCACCCTTAAACATTTCAGACCTGAGGTAAAAAAAAAAAGGTAAGAAAAGTAATTAATTAATCAGTTATGCACATTGCAAGGTTGTAATGTCAATACCTTGTTCATTTAAGAATGTATCGACATCAAATCACCTCTCATCTATCCTGGACATCCTCTCACAACTTTCACAGCTGATAGTTGTTTTTTTGTAATCTTCAAATGTTTTTTTTTATTAAAGGAGTGTATGTTGAAGTACATGGGATTTATTGTTTATTATTTATTGTTTTTTTACTTAATGTCTGGTATCGTGACATCCCTAATTGTCATCATACATGGTATCCAGATAAACATGCTTCATTCGTCTTTTTTAAAAGCAAACAAACATACATCAGGGATCTAAACATCACAGTATACAATATCCATGAAGCGCACAACTTGTCGATTATTAGCAAAGAAATAGAATAAGTCACATCACAGGTTACAAAGTGAACAACCGAACAAGAACAGAATGGCTTTCTATAGCAGCTCTTTGTCTGCCTCTATTTAGAGGATATTGTACAGTGGGTAGAAACATTGAATAGACCTTTTTCAATGCAGGTGTTTAGATTTTGAATTGTTTTGATTAATATTATTAATTGATATGTTCCAATAATTGCTGAAAGGGAACAAAAAAGCCATGTCAATAGTAATTATATTTAATTGATAAGTGAATGTTCCTCAGAAACTTTTTGTAAACACAGAGACCATTTTCTTGGATGGTGCACTGGGTGGCCTCCCCGAGAAGATTTTGAGCATTAAAGACTTAATTTCCTGCATTCTGTTAAAAAAAATTCTGCACCAATTTATGGTGGAAATGTTTTTATTTATATAAAGGTATACACAACATTCAGGTGGAAGGTGACAATTCAAAATATAAAAATATATCAGAATATAATGCAGTAAGGCTCTCGGGTATTCTTTATTGCTTTATAATATGTTTATCCTATACATCAACTTACTTAATATCATCCCTGCTGAGTCAACACACATGATTAAGTCTTCCCTCCTTCTTTGTGACTGTTGTTTGGGGAATTAACCTCTTTAAATGTGATTGTGGCACCTTTTCCTCAATGATAAATTAATTCATTTTAATTCAGTTATTAACTCCTGGACTTTAATAGGCTAGCTCCTCTTTTTTGAACATGTTTTTCATGTATTTAAACGGGATAGAACGGTAAACGGTTGACAGGTAGCCTAAGCAACACTGTGATCAGGTAGAGATCGCACCACAAATCCACACGTTAACTGCAGTAGCTCAGATAAAGTGCAGCTTACAGTCACAAACAGAGCTAGATAGCGCCTCAGTTTTTAACGTTACATTTTTTAATTGAAGCTCTACATGTCACGTTACCGCTTGGGCACAAACTCAATGCGATTCACAGCGCAAAGTGGGTCTACTTGATTAATGTCATGGCACTCGCTTGTGAATGTGTAAACACGTCATTAGAAAGGCGTTCACGGTGTATTCCTCAGAGAAATTAATGTTTTAAAAGAAAGGCGGTTATCCACGGTAATATCACAAAAGAGAGCGTCCATTTTCCAGACTTTACAGTTTACAAAGTAAACGCCATGTGGCTGAAATTTTACAGATGATACTCTGATTTCCTATACCCATGAAAGCAGCACAGAGCTGTGCTACAAGACGTAAGTTTTAATGTTGCAGACCACAGTTTTTTGCAAGTAGTACAAACTCGTATTGCTGTGAATCTTTGGCGTAAACTCACCTTAAAACTTTCACCTCAACAAATGCCCCCCAAAAGCAGCTCAGCACCCCCCTTTTCAAAATATTGCTTCCAGCGCCCCCCTATCATCTTCTGAACACCCCCTGGGGGGCAGTACCGCCTCTGTTGAACACTACTGTAGCTAATCCTGACTCCTGACCTCGCTGTGAGAGGGCAAAAGAGCTGGGAATGTGCTTTTGGGAATCAATATGGTTTCATGGTGTTACTGTTGTAGAAATAAATATCTGTGCCAAAACATTGTGTGGACAAGCAGATTGAAGGTTCCAGTGTCCCATTCATGGCTGCATTTGTAAGGAATTTGTTTGGATCGAATAGTTGCAAATCAAAACACCTTTTGATTTAGTAAAAAAAAATTGTTAATTCATAGCATTAATATATTAAAATATGTTTTGATGTTAGAATGGCCAATACTAGCCCCTTACAAGTTTAGTTTTTTTAATAAGACCAGTAAAAGTTAATTAAAGACATAACCTAAAATACTCTGGATCCCATTGGGTCACACTTCTTTCTGTCAGTAGTTTCAGTTCCAAATTTTGTAAACACACCAGGTTTACACATCTGTTTTGCATTTTTGTTGACCTGTAATGATGTTGTCCATGTCGACTTTCAGATTGTTGGCTGTCTGCTATCAGATCTTAATGGCAACTAACAGAGAGACTAATGGCAGTAACTATAGCTTCCATCAGTCTCTCTGTTGGCTCGCTACTGTAGCCATGTTCTCTTCAGTACTGTGAAGAAGTAGCTCCCCAGAGAAGACAACTGAGATTAATTCTGTGTGCGTGTATGGTGAATATTACTCATGACAACTGGCTGATCCTTTTGTACATACTTTGTTGATTGTTCCCCACGGGCCCGCCCACTCAGCTCTTTAGCCAATTGTATGTGTCTCCCAGTGTCATTCATAAGTCAACTGAATGGAGAAAAGAGAGGAGAAGGATGAGGCCATGAGACGAGGGATGATCTGGAAAATCAGAAGAGAATAGGAAGAGTAAAGGAACAAGAGAGGTGCACAGACAGAGATGAGCAACATTAACATTGTGGCGTGTGTGTTCTGTTTCGATTTCCGTGGTAACCGTTTCTTCCTGGAAGCTCATGCACGTCCATCTGGATTTCCAATTACCCACAATCCCTTGTGATCCCACCAGCCGCGTCTAGAGAATGATGTTATTTCCTGACCTGACAAATACAAAACACACTCAAGATAGGCCTGCACTCTCCCAATATACATCTCCATAAACACATGTAGGATTTATTCTTGACCTTGGAAATGTCAGTTGACATAAAAAATCTCACCTCAAGGTCTATTAAGTAGCTCTTCAGTCATATCACAAATCATAACATAAATTTGAAAAGGTAATTTGTAGTGAGACACACATAATGCCATCAAACATGATTTCATATAGATTTTCAAAGTATCTATTACGTTACTCACTTTATGTATCCCGACAGTACTAGTTTAGTGTGATAGACTGTTAGATGAACATTTCTATCCTTTTTTAAAATGGAAAATCTTTATTAGGATCCCCACTAGCACCTGAATAAGCCTTGGCTGTTCTTCCTGGGGTCCATTCAATTGCATGGTTATAATAAAACATCGACTGTTATATACCTGTTACATTTTCTCACATACCTTCTCTCACATAAACAAATCTCAAAATACCAAAGTGCTGCAGGTTAGGCTACTGGACAGAGCTTCTTTTGTACAAATAAAATCAAACTGAAAATCATTTTTCATTCCCACAGAATGACAGTAGTAATGACACACACACACACACACACACCACCACCACCTCTACTGTCTCTTATTGTGCACACACCAGCTTGCCCCGCCTCTTTCTGTTTCTCTCTCTCTCTGTATCTGTCTGCTCTGTTGACTTTCTTCATCAGGATTATGTTTTATGAAGTCCCGCGATTCAGTTATTACAACAGCAGGTGAGCTGTAGTCTATCTAAACAATTGACACCAATGCAGTACTGAATGACTCCGATACTGGTGTGTTCACACATACAACGTGAAGCATCATGTTGTAATGTGAAGCATCACGTTGTATGTGCTTCTAAAATATCTGTGAAATGCTAAAATGGATCAACAAATATTGCCCACTTTGGCGACCTGTTAACATATCTGGGCAGTCCACCCAAATAAAGTCTGTGTGTGGGGTAACACAGCTTATTTTGGCATTACAGGTATTATAAACTGCAAGCTTTGTGTCTTTCCACGCTGATGACAGCGTTTTCATGTGTGTTTAGCTGTGACAATAGTCATAGTATATAGGGTTTATAGGGTTCCTCATATAATGAGGGGAACCAGCATGTCTGTAAATCTGGCCAGTACAGAACCTGATATGTGAGACTGATGAACCCACATCACAAGTCATGGCAGATCAGGCTGAAAACTAGCCGATTCCAGTCATTGGCCGATCAATTGGTGCATCTCTGATAATATTCCCATTTCGCTCTTGAAAATCTGACATAAACATTTTGTTCACATATTACCACACATACGTGAAGTCTGGTCACTACATGGTATATTATAGATGTTTTACAACCTTAAGTAGTTTCAATCAATCATCATATTAAAAGTAGCTTTTCCTTTGGCTATTATGATAATAGTGATCATCATCTTCAATTGTGTTTGAAGCTTTGTGCATACACATAATTGTTAAACTGCTACTACATAATACATTATGTAAAATTAAGCTAATCATCCAGATTGTCATTTTGTCCTTTTTCATTAGTGAGTCCCATTTTCAGTAAGCCTACAATTCATGTCTTTTTTCCTTGTTTCATTAGTGAGTCCCATGTTCAGTTATCATGGCCAAGTTTTTTTGACCAGTTGGCAGCAGTTTGGAGAGAAAATATCCAACAGGCATTTCTATTCTCACGTCTATCTATAGGCAGACTTTCTATTACCTACCCCATCTGGAAGTCCATTTTTTTCCAATGCACACACTGTGAACTGCCTTTAAATCATGTCCATTAAAGGGAATATATGTAAGTTTTTCAGTGAAATTAAGAAAATTTTCATTGCCTTATTTTCAATGGGCTCAAAACTCACTTAGCGATGAAGCACACGCCTGTTTTCTCCGTTGCTTGCATCAGCCACTATTCTGCTTTTAATGTCCGGGTCGGATTCAGCCCTGTGCATGCTCCCGAGCCTCTCTCGTACTACAGCGACAACGCGGCAGCTAACGACATGCAGTCCACTAACACCATAAATCAACCGGCTCACAGCAAAACACAGGCTCCAAGAGAGGATAGAAAACAACAATAAAGGTTTATGTGCTGAAGCAAACAGATTCAGATGATGTCGAGTAAGAACAAAGTGAGCATTAGTAAAGCTGGAGAAACACAGTGCGGGCAGTTGCTAATGTTATCCGGTGCAAAGTTATATAACGTTAGCTTTCCATATTGCTTCACCAACTAACGTGACCCGTGTTACTATCCTGTGTGCCACCGTTGATTTAGCCTGCAGAGAGGATGTAACGGTAAAAAGCAAATCTTGAGCGTTTTGTTTACTAACTAACTTAGATCGGACCTGCCGCTGTTTGCTTTGTAACATTCAGTTTATGTTTATTGTGGTTTTTATATACAGTCTATGGGTTTTACCACTAATGTTACTCAGGTATACCACTTCTCCACTTCAGTCGCTGTAACTAACGTGACCCACATAACATAAAACACTGCAACAAAACGGCCACAACAACCCAAAGAGCCATCCACTATCAGTAGTTACAGTAAAGTCACTTACTGCGGTCTAACTGTTATAAAGTGTGACACAATCTCATTATAATATCCATTCCAGCTCACTAACAGTTTCATTATCATCCAATACTTGTAGGTGTGCTGACATTGCTGAACCTCCGGTGACAGATTCACAGATTGTAAAGATGTTTAACGTTACTGAAAAGCAGCAGTCGAGCTAACGCTGTAGCACGTCGGCTAAATGCAGTAAATGTACCGTGATCATGTAACGAGCATCGATTAGTTCAACCTGCAGTTGATAAAACGTTGCAGTGGGAGTTTACCTGAGTTTCCAGCTCTGTCTGTTCTCCCTGTCTGTCTATAGCCGCTGTCACTCTGCCTTTTTTCAGGAGTATTGTGCCGATATGTGGCTCGCTGTGCTGAATGAAAGGGACGGCGCCGGTGTTGATCTGCCTCTGAGACAGAAACGTTGAAGTAACAGAGCCTGAACATGTCTGGAGGAAAGCCACAGCCTGCATGCTGGTGTTCCTGCGTTTGTTGTGGTATTTCTGTATGAAAGTGGTTGTGTTTCGGATTATGCTCGCTCATGAGTTCAAGCGAGCCCGCGTACGAGCACACACCTGGTTAAAATCTTATAACCGCACCGCTAGTGGCCGCTGGAAACTCCATAATGCCCCTTTAAAGTGAATCGCCACTATAGGTATACAGTAATTTCTCTAAATACCACTTGTGTGACCTCTGTCACAAAAACACTACTCCCATACCTTGGGAAAACTTCAGCTTCTGTGAGGTAGAGTTGTGTCATTTTTTTTTACTTTTTTTACTTCTTTACTTGAACATAAAGGTCACATACATGCTATAAAAGTCTGAGCAGTTACTGAACCCTGACTTAATCTCCAGGGAAACCTTTGAACATAAAGCGAGAACAGTCAGCAGTGTGAGGAGGAACAATTGCTGAGATAAAGATAAATGTCTAC